>NC_135238.1:179932740-181132740 GCF_051348905.1 Ranitomeya variabilis
TGGTACCAATAAAAATGTCAACTCGTCCCGCAAAAAACAAGATCTCACATGACTCTGTGGGCCAAAATATGGATAAATTATAGCTCTCAAAATGTGGTGATGCAAAAACTATTTTTTGTAATAAAAAGCGTCTTTTAGTGTGTGATGGCTGCCAACCATAAAAATCCGCCAAAAAAACGCTATAAAAGTAAATCAAACCTCTCTTCATCGCCCCCTTAGTTAGGGAAAAATAATAAAATTTTAAAAAATTTATGTATTTCCATTTTCCCATTAGGGTTAGGGCTACGGTTAGGGCTAGGGTTAGGCTTGGGGTTAGGGCTAGGGTTAGGGCTGGGGTTAAGGTTGGGGTTAGGATTTCAGTTAGAATTGGGGGTTTTCCACTGTTTAGGCACATCAGGGGCTCTCCAAACGCGACATGGCGTCCGATCTCAATTCCAGCCAATTCTGCTTTGAAAAACTAAAACAGTGCTCCTTCCCTTCCGAGTTCTCCTGTGCGCCCAAACAGTGGTCCCCCCAACATATGGGGTATCAGCGTTCTCAGGACAAGTTGGACAACAACTTTTGGGGTCCAATTTGTCTTGTTACCCTTGGGAAAATAAAAACGTGGGGGCTAAAATATCATTTTCGTGGAAAAAAAAAAAGGATTTTTTATTTTCACGGCTCTGCGTTATAAACTGTAGTGAAACACTTGTTGGTTCAAAGTTCTCACAACACATCTAGATAAGTTCCTCGGGGGGTCTAGTTTCCAATATGGGGTCACTTGTGGGGGGTTTCTACTGTTTAGGTACATCAGGGGCTCTGCAAATGCAACATGACGCCTGCAGACCAATCCATCTAAGTCTGCAATTCAAACGGCGCTCCTTCCCTTCCGAGCTCTGCCGTGTGCCCAAACAGTGGTTCCCCCCCATGTATGGGATATCAGCGTACTCAGGACAAATTGGACAATAACTTTTGTGGTCCAATTTCTCCTGTTACCCTTGGGAAAAAAAATTGCGGGCTGAAACATCATTTTGTGGAAAGAAAAAATGATTTTTTTAATTTTCACAGCGCTACATTCTAAACTTTAGTGAAACAATTGGGGGTTAAAAGTGCTCACCACACATCTAGATAAGTTCCTTAGGGGGTCTTCTTTCCAAAATGGGGTCCATTGTGGGGGGTTTCCACTGTTTAGGCACGTCAGGGGCTCTCCAAAGGCGACATGGGTTCCGATCTCAATTCCAGCCAATTTTGCATTGAAAAGTCAAATGGACTCCTTCCCTTCCGCGCTCTGCCATGCGCTCAAACAGTGGTTTATTCCCATATATGAAGTATCAGTGTACTCAGGACAAATTGCACAACAACTTTTGGGGTCCAATTTATCCTGTTACCCTTGGGAAAATAAAAAATTGGGGGCAAAAAGATCATTTTTTGTGAAAATTAATATGAAATTTTTTTTACGGCTCTACATTATAAACGTCTGTGAAGCACTTGGAGGTTCAAAGTGCTCACCACACATCTAGATTAGTTCCTTAGAGGGTCTACTTTCCAAAATGGTGTCACTTGTGGGGGTTTCCACTGTTTAGGCACGTCAGCGGCTCTCCAATCGAGCCATGGGTTCCGATCTCAATTCCAGCAAATCTTGCATTGAAAAGTCAAATGGCGCTCCTTCCCTTCCGAGCTCTGCCATGTGCCCAATCAATGGTTTACCCCAACATGTAGGGTATCTGCGTACTCAGGACAAATTGTACAACAACTTTTGTGGTCCAATTTCTCCTGTTACCGTTGGTAAAATAAAACAAATTGGATCTGAAGTAAAAATTTTGTGAAAAAAAAAGTTAAATGTTCAATTTTTTTTAAACATTCCAAAAATTCCTGTGAAGCACCTGAGGGGTTAATAAACTTTTTGAATGTGGTTTTGAGTACCTTGAGGGGTGCAGTTTTTAGAATGGTGTCACTTTTGGGCATTTTCTGTCATATAGACACCTCAAAGTCACTGCAAGTGTGAGGTGGTCCGTAAAAAAAATGGTTTTGCAAATTTTGTTGCAAAAATGAGAAATCGCTGGTCAACTTTTAACCCTTATAACTCCCTAACAAAAAAAAATTATGTTTCCAAAATTGTGCTGATGTAAAGCAGACATGTGGGAAATGTTGTTTATTAACTATATTATGTGATATAACTCTCTAATTTAAGGGCATAAAAACTAAAATTTTGAAAATTGCTAAATTTTCATAATTTTCGACAAATTTTTGTTTTTTTTCACAAATAAATGCAAGTCATATCGAAGAAGTTTTACCACTATCATGAAGTACAATATGTCACGAGAAAACTATGTCAGAATCACCAGGATCCGTTGAAGCGTTTCAGAGTTATGACCTCAAAGTGACAGTGGTCAGAATTGTAAAAATTGGCCCGGTCACTTAGGTGAAAACAGGCTTCGGGGCGAAGGGGTTAATTTTACTTTTATTGGTATCTATTTTTATTTTTGACAATTACCGGTAGCTGCTGCATTTTCCACCCTAGGCTTATACTCGAGTCAATAAGTTTTCCCAGTTTTTTTGTGGCAAAATTAGGGGGGGGTCGGCTTATACTCGAGTATATACGGTATAATAGAAACACCACTTCTGTATTTATCACCCACTCCTGGTTTTGGCTTACAAATACGGAGGTAAAATACTGACCAAATACTGAACCTAATTGCCTTGAGGTATGCCCACATACAGTACAGACCAAAAGTTTGGACACACCTTCTCATTTAAAGATTTTTCTGTATTTTCATGACTATGAAATTGTGCATTCACGCTGAAGGCATCAAAACTATGAATTAACACATGTGGAATTATATACTTAACAAAAAAGTGTGAAACAACTGAAATTATGTCTTATATTCTAGGTTCTTCAAAGTAGCCACCTTTTGCTTTGATGACTGCTTTGCACACTCTTGGCATTCTCTTGATGAGCTTCAAGAGGTAGTCACCGGGAATGGTCTTCCAACAATCTTGAAGGAGTTCCCAGAGATGCTTAGCACTTGTTGGCCCTTTTGCCTTCACTCTGTGGTCCAGCTCACACCAAACCATCTTGATTGGGTTCAGGTCTGGTGACTGTGGAGGCCAGGACATCTGGAGTAGCACCCCATCACTCATCTTCTTGGTCAAATAGCCCTTACACAGTCTGTGATCCCTGTGTTAATTTTTTTTTAGGTAAAATAATAGACATCATAATGGCTACCAGGCAATCTTCTATAATCAGTGGGGTCCTCTTGATGCCACTTGCTTCGGTTAAGTAACAGATCCGGCTTCATCAGCAATTAAAACCGGAATTAAAAAAGGCAGGTGGATATATTTCAATAGCACAGTCTATGGCTACGTTCACACATGGCGTTTTGCAATCTGTTTTGTTGCTGTTTTTTTTTTTTTTTCTGCAGAAAACAAGCTACGTTTTGCAGCACCAACATTTTGCAACGTTTTTTTTTTTTTTGCGGCTGCCGGGCACACATGAATTGTCCAATGCATGCGACAAGTACCTTCATTTTTCTTTCTATTTTTTAGCACAGTAATGCAATTCCAGTTTCATACCTTTCATCTTTGCATGCTATAGAGTTACAGAGTGAGACTTTTTTGTTGTTGGGGATTTTATCATCATGAAATTACATCTCTGCATAAGAAACATACTAAAAAAAAAATGCTATTACATTTTTAATATACCGGAGAAGCTTGCTTTCTAGTCGTGAGTGATGGCATTACACATGCAAATAATTACATGACATATTTAGTCATTTTCCCATGACTTTGGAGCTCCCCCAAATACCGGTCTTGCCTTGAAAAATCGGACATCCAGAGCCTTAGGCTACACCTCCACAATGAATCCTCTATACAAAAAAAAAAGAAAAAGAAAAGCCTCCAATTTTTCAGAGGTCAGCAAGTAAAACAAGGATGAACTAAGAGAAGAGGAAGGATTTTATTTTTCTTTTGCGATACTTTTCATGTTTAAGGGTATGGAATTCTGTTCTGTTTTAATATACATCTTATGCATAGACTTTTGTAGACACAGCCGAAATCCATTCTCAAGAGACAGAACCTTCCAACATTCATTTCCCTACAAAAGTTTCCCCACCCGTCCAAAAAATGTTCTCTGCGTTTCCTTAAGTTATGTAAACCAAACCGCACATACAGGAGTTGGACTATCTGGAGCTTTGATAACCCGGCGTTGGCTCTGTGCACACAGCATGGCAGGCATTGCAGGAGGTATCCTCTCCTGATGAATAACACTAACAGTATATGCAAAAAAAAAAAAAAAAAGTTTATTACACAACTAAAAAAAAAAAAAGAAGATATTCCAATGCATACAACCATGACAATCTTATGGCCTCTAGTAAGTTATAAATTCCTATAGGTACGTTTAAAGGGAACTTGTTAACATCACGTTAGGGAGGAAAGAAGAGCAGCAGGTGAGCAAGATGCTGGTAAACAGCATAGATGACATCAAGGACAAGAGCATCTATTTCTGCTGTCAATCAAGCAGCAGTGAGAAGAGAAGAGGAGCTGCGGGTATGTACCGTAAATGCATGGAAATGCAGAATACGGAGCGTTCAGTGCACATTATTCTTGACAGCACATGTTCTGTGCACACAGGATGAGGTGCTGCAGAGAACAATGTTTTTTAAGCAAGCTAAAAGATCATTTCACTGCTTTATCTGTTCATCCGCAGCTTGTTAACAATGCACAAACATCAGGACACGAGCGCTCCAACAAAAGATCATTCATGATAATAGCACAAAGTAAATGCACCTTCAAGGGGTTGTCCACTACTCAGACAAATCCCTTCTCAAAACTCTGTATTTCCCCCTTGTAAAATAATAACACCTATATTCAACTCACGTATCTTTTCAGAGGTGTTGGCACTGGCTCTCCTGGGGATCGCGTGACACACGGCCGCGGGGATCGCGTGACACACGGCCGCGGGGATCGCGTGACACACGGCCGCGGGGATCGCGTGACACACGGCCGCGGGGATCGCGTGACACACGGCCGCGGGGATCGCGTGACACACGGCCGCGGGGATCGCGTGACACACGGCCGCGGGGATCGCGTGACACACGGCCGCGGGGATCGCGTGACACACGGCCGCGGGGATCGCGTGACACACGGCCGCGGGGATCGCGTGACACACGGCCGCGGGGATCGCGTGACACACGGCCGCGGGGATCGCGTGACACACGGCCGCGGGGATCGCGTGACAATTATCAGCCGCTTTATTCTCCCCAGCTTTGGACGAATCACGTACACCCAAATGAAGTCAGTGCGCAGCAGCACGCACTTCTTCTGGAAGTCTTGGTTTCTGCGAAGGTGGGCAGAGTGGAGCCTGCTCTGATTGGCCGTAGTGATCGTGTGACATAATATCATGCCAACCCCAGGAGAGCCAGTGCAGACACCGCTAGAATCGCGCCGTCACCATACGCGAGTATAAATTATTATTTTACAAGGGGGAAACAGATTGACAAGGGGGTTGTCCGAGTAGTTAACAATCCTCTTAACTTCTAGAACCACCATAAAAGCGATGAACGAGGAGTCGCAGGTACAGATTTTCTATCATACTCCATCATCACAGAGGAGCAATAGTGACGAAAAATCAGAATGTACATTATACATATAAGAACACATAGCATCAGGTCAATTAAAAAGAAAAAAAATAAACGTATTCCAAAGAATTATCAGTATTAAACCATTTACGGTACTTTCATTCACGAAATAGTGACAGCGCTCATTCATCAGATAGTCATCACCACTGACCTAAAGAGAAGAACCCGGAATACAAAAGAGCCGATCGCAGAAATGTCATCGTACCAATACAGGGGATAAACTGCAGCGCCGGCTTCGATCTGCAGAAAATGCTAGAACAGAGGGGCCAAGTGTCAATACATTCACTGACAGGCGAGATATATGGGGCCATTACAGGGGTGACCATACTAGCAATCTGCACGAGTTTCTCCTCCGCTCCCTCATTATTCGGGGCCTTGTAGTGCTAAACATTTAGGATCAGCACGTATCGCTGTGCCAAATGTTACATGGTAGCCATACAATCCCTTATGGAAAGCCGTAAAAAAACCTGCAACAAACAATTCATTACAATTTCTATATATGCGATATAGAAAAAAAAGCAATCCGCTGCCATAGAAAGGGTTGGACGCGTTTCCTAGGACTGCTGCTTTAAAGAAAACCAATTTAGTATTTTAATCCATTTTTTAATGCATCAAGACTCTGATCTGCCTGGAGGGAGAAGGGGCAGAGCGTCAGAGTGTAATAACGTGCCATCAATGGCTCTGGCGATCACATCTCGTACTGTATGACGCACAAGGTACGTGGCGGCACAATAGGGGCCTGTGCAGGCCTGTGTTATACACGACCATATACAATACACCACCATGTGCATTACATGGAGAGGGATGCAGCCGGCCCATTGGATTTATAGTGAGACCCTTTCCATTGTAGTGGGGTCAGCTTATCTAAGGACACCTATTATGAATAGTCAAGACTGAACATCTGCTTATCTACATGGAGCCATGACTGCAGACTGCCTGCAGAGTACAGGCTGCACACATGACAACCGGCAGGCCCTGCAGTAATGCAGCCATATAGCAGTGTGGTCCCTGATCTCAGTATGGTGAACTATACACAACCATTATGAAGAATAGTCAGGACTGTGCATCTGCTTATCTACATGGAGCCATGACTGCAGAATACAGGCTGCACATATGACAGTCATCAGGCTCTGCAGTAAGGCAGGTGGTCATGTATCAGCAGTCCATGATCCCAGTATGAAGATCTATACACAGCTATTATGAGGAATAGACAGGACTGTATGTCTGTTCATCTACAAGGAGCCATGACTGCAGACTGCCTGCAGAGTACAGGCTGCACACGACAACCGTCAGGCCCCGCAGTAATGCAGCCATATAGCAGTGCGGTCCCTGATCCCATTCCCAGTATGAAGATCTATATACAGCTATTATGAAGAATAGTCAGGACTGTATGACTGTTGATCCATATGGAGCCAAGAATGCAGACTGCCTGCAGAGTACAGGCTGCACATATGACAACAGTCAGGTCCTTCAGCAATGCAGCCATATATCAGTGCAGTCCGTGATCCCAGTATGGGGAATTATATACACCTATTATGAAGAATAGTCAGGACAGAACATCTGCTTATCTACATGGAGGCATGACTGCAGACTGCCTGCAGAGTACAGGCTGCACATATGACAGTCATCAGGCTCTCCAGTAAGGCAGGTAGCCATGCATCAGAGCAGTATCTGATCCCAGTACGGGGAACTATATACAGCTATTATGAAGAATAGTCAGGACAGTATGTCTGTTGATCTACAAGGAGCCATGACTGCAGACTGCCTGCAGAGTACAAGCTGCACACATGACAGACGTCAGTAAGGCAGCCATATATTAGTGCAGTCCCTGATCAAAGAATGAAGCACTATATACAGCTATTATGAACAGTCAGGACTGTATGTCTGTTGATCTACGTGGAGCCATGACTGCAGAATACAGGCTGCACATATGACAGTCATCAGTTTCTGCAGTAAGGCAGGAATAGATCAGTGCGGTCCCTGATCTTAGTATGAAGTTGTATATACAGCCATTTTGAAAAGTCAGTACAAGCTGCACAAACGACAACCGTCAGGCCCTGCAGTAAGGCAGCCATATATTAGTGCAGCCCTTGATCTGAATATAAAGCACTATATACAGCCGTTAGGAATAGTCAGGATTGTACGACTGCTGATCTATATGGAGCCATGACTGCAGACTGCCTGCAGAGTACAGGCTGCACACATGAGGGCTGTCAGTATGGCAGGCAGCTGTCTATCAGTGCGGTCCCTGTTGCTAGTTTGGAGCACTATATGCAGCAATTCTGAGTAGTCAGGGCTGTGTGTCTGCTGCTGTATAGGAGCCCTGCCTGCAGAGTACAGGCTGCACACACGGCAGTCATAAGGCAGGCAGCCAGGTATCAGTGCAGTCCTCTGAGCACTGCACACAGCCATGATGAGGAGTCCGGTCTTCCTCCTGACATTGCCCTGCATGCAGCATTACAGTACGCAGTGTGCTGGAGCTGCTGCCGGGAGGGTACAGAGCCATCACGTCTGGAGTATGGTCCATTATGTCAAGTGCAAAGTAGAACTATAAATCCCAGCATGCAAGTGTTGCTAATAGGGTGCAGGGACTCGTAGTTCGGCCGCCGGCCCTGCCGCTTCCCAGGCTCCTACCTTCCGATAACTCCAGCTCCAGCTCCGCCAGGCTCTCCCGGATCTCCACGGGCAGAGCCTCCAGCAGCGCACATCCCCCTCTCTCCGCCATCCTAGGGTCTTACGCCCATAAAGCGGCAGGCGGTGCTCCACAGCGCATACCCGGAGCGCAGCCCGTGCTCTGCCCGCCGGCCGTGCTCTGCCCGCCGGCCTCCTGGGTCTCTGCGGGCGGATCAGCTGCTCCGCTCACTCCCCGCTCTCCACACTGCTGCGCTCAGGCCTCTCCTCTCTCTTCCTCCGCTCCCATCCCCATAGGACCGGCCTGACTAGCGGGAACGCGCTTGGGAGCGGTCCGAGAACGCGCACTCGAAAAAAAAAGGGGGCGTGAATGTTATGGGAGTTAGGAATCTGCCTGGTAACAACAAGGGGCGTGGCGCCATCATCATCAGTGCCCATTGAAAACTGCTGCTAGACACGCCCATTACGCGCGTTCTCACCTACAAGCCGGCAACGCGTCACAGCCCGGTCAATTCCTCATTGGTTACAACGTAAGTCGCTAATATCTCATTGGATGGAAGAAGATACGCCCACACACGTGCTGGGCACAGACGCCGGCAGCTCGTCACCGGCATATGAGCCTGTGTCAGTGTGTGAGTGTGGACAGGACACTGACTGACGAAGTAGCAGACTTGGCTGGTGCAGGGCTGCAGAGATGCCGCAGCTCGCGGCCGGGAGCTTGTAGGCCTTTCCCGGGTACCCGAGGCCGTGGCCAAGTGGACTGTTCACACAGATGGTGGTTACACTGTATGATGGTTACAGTGTGTGGGGCGCAGCTTGGTGGTTACACTGTATGGCGCGCAGCTTGGTGGTTACAGTGTATGGCGCGCAGCTTGGTGGTTACAGTGTATGGCGCGCAGCTTGGTGGTTACACTGTATGGCGCGCAGCTTGGTGGTTACACTGTATGGCGCGCAGCTTGGTGGTTACACTGTATGGCGCGCAGCTTGGTGGTTACACTGTATGGCGCGCAGCTTGGTGGTTACAGTGTATGGGGTGCAGCTTGGTGGTTACACTG
The DNA here is from genome assembly GCF_051348905.1 of Ranitomeya variabilis. Lineage (NCBI taxonomy): Eukaryota > Metazoa > Chordata > Amphibia > Anura > Dendrobatidae > Ranitomeya > Ranitomeya variabilis. The sequence goes on from NC_135238.1 coordinate 179,942,042, forward strand.
TATGGCGCGCAGCTTGGTGGTTACTCTACGGTAGGACACTTAGTTACAGTGTATCGCTCACAGCTTGGTGTTTACAATCTTTGGTACACAACTTGGTTACAATGTGTGGTACGCAGCTTGGTTGTTACAGTGTATGGTGCACTGCTTGCTGGTTATACTCTATGGTACGCAGCTTGGTGGTTACAGTGTATGGTGCTCAGCTAGATGGTTATAGTGTATGGTACAAAGTTGGGTGTTACAGTGTTTGTTACAGTTTGGATTCACAGCATTTATTATTTATAGCGCAGGTGGCGGCTGATGAATACTCTCATCAGCCGCCCCCTGCTCTCTATTATTAGTTAAATACAACTTTCCACATTCTCCCCTGATCGCAGTGCGAGCAGGGGACAGTGTTGTGAGTTGTCTTCAGCACCTGGCGCCAGGGAACAGCGCAAACTGTACCACTGCTTCCCAGGCACTAGTACGTGTGATACTGATGCAGCACACAGTGACCATGCATATTAAACAACAGTATACACAGATATCTTCAGTACTGTTTTTTCCAGTAACGAAAATATCAGGATGCATAAAAGAGCCCTTATGTGCTATGAAAAAAAACCACCCAAAAGGTGCAAGTTTGCTGAACAAATAGATAATAGACCCAGGGGCTCCTGCAATTGTATGTCTCTGATTTTGTATTATAGGGGTAGAGAGGTATTAACATAGGCTTACACTTTGTTTGCATCCAGGCAATTATACAGATTTTCCTTTACTGGAATTAATGGGCCTAGGACAAACTTTTGACAAACAGCCCCTTGGCATTATCCCTCCTCCACCAAACTTTACAGTTGGCACAATTCAGTTAGGCAGGTTATGTTCTCCTGGCATTCCCCTAACCTAGACGCTTCAGTTAGACTGCCAGAGGTATAGGAGCAGAAATCTGAAGCCAGGAAAGGCTAGTGCACAGACCCCCAGATCAAAAGCCACAGGCTACATGGTAGACACACTGACGAGCATGACATGCATCTTTATGTGTTGGAAGTGTGCATCTGGGCAAGCAAACATTTCTCCTTTTATTAGGCTATGTGCACACGTTGCGGATTTTGCTGTGGATCCGCAGTGGATTTGACGCTGCGGATTTGCAGCAGTGTCCATGCGTTTTACAGTGCCATGTAAACCAATGGAAAACCAAATCCGCAGTGCACATGCGGAAAACTCCGCACTGAAACTTTGTGGTTTATTTTCCGCAACATGTCAATTCTTTGTGCGGATTCCACAACGTTTCCTTAATAGGAATCCGCAGGTGTAAAAACGCAGGTGAAATCCACACAAAATCCTCAGGTAATACACAGGGCGTTTTACCTGCTGATTTTGCAGAATCCGTGCGGAAAAATCCGCAATGGAATCCACAACGTGTGCACATACCCTTAGAGCTCCCTGTTCAAAGTTAAGGTCTATTTAGATCAGTTTTCTCTGACGCCCATGACGGCACCACGGAGAGAGGGGATCCGCCCACCAAGGACAGGAAACCTACAGATAAAAAGGCGGTACCTCTCTCCTGCATCAGTTGGTTTCCTGTCCTTGATGGGAGACCTACAGATCCACCTCCGTCAGAGGAAAAGTTCTTCGTGGGAGTCCGGGGCCAATCAGCCGATCCAGGCAGCGGGGGCCCCCCTGCCTCGGTTAGATGTGGTGACCCGAAGCGCCACCGCTAGGGGCTGGTAGGCCTTTTTAGGGTGCGCGGAGAGAGGTGGCAGGAGCCGCCTCTCTAAGAAGACTTACCAGCAGCAGCCATGTCCAAGGGTCAGCTCTATGGATAGGAGCGATGTGGCTCCCTGGCGTCAGTCTGCAGCCTGAGCTCCCGAGAGTTCCCGTGGAGTCAGCGTGTAGTAAGTGCGCCGCCATCTTGCCCCATCTGCGCCCGCGTGGGAATGGATGTGTTTCAAGCGGCAGGGGCTTGCGTGCGCACAAGCGCTGCGATCCCCGCCTAGAGCACCGGCGTCGCCTCTGGAGAAATGCGCAGGCGCGGGATTTCGTGCCCGGGCGATCTGCGCAGGCACGGGATTCCATGCGCAGGGCGAACTGCGCATGCGCGGAAAAAAAAATGGCGCCTTCCACCGCTATTTTAAGCGGGGCGTCTGGGGGCAAAAGCGCTTCTGTAAATGGAGTCTGGCCAATGCTCACCAGTGAGCGATATGGAGCAGGTATCTCCCCTGCCCAGGGCATCTCCACAACCAACACCGCAGCAGCAGAAGCAGCGGCGGACCCAGAAAGGGCACCAAGGCTCTACCGGAGGGCGTTCTGGATCACTACACAGCAAAGAGTCCAGCATTACGTCCGGCTCTAAGGCTAACGCGGATCATGCCCAACCGGTATTTATGGGTCCATAAGGTGGTGAGTGATCTTCGTGAATGTTAGCGATAGTGAGAATCTATCTTTGTGTCTTTTACCATAGGGGAAGAAAAGCGCAAGTAAAACTAAACATGTCATATGTGCCCTATGCAAAGAAGATCTTCCATCTTCATGGGACAAAAGACTTTGCAGTATTTGTATTCAGCAGACAGTGTCAGAAGGCCTTCCCGGGTTTGCGGCAGATCTCAAAAACCTGATTAAAGTCCAGGTAGAAGAGACCTTTAAATCCCTCAAAGGGGGAAAAAAGAGAAGGAAGACTAAACACAGATCTCCATCTCCTGAATCGGGTGATTCAGGGGAAGATATGGATTCAGACTCATCTAATTCTTCCTCCTCATCCTCATCATCTTCTTCATCTTCCTCAGGGGGCCGTAGTTGCTTTCCTATAGAAGAAACTGATAGCCTTGTTAAAGCCGTTAGGAACACTATGGGGCTGGCAGATCCTCACCCCAAAAGATCCGTCCAAGACATAATGTTCGGAGGGCTTGACCAGAAAAAGAGAAGGGCCTTTCCTCTCAATGAAAAAATCCAATCTTTGATTAAAAAAGAGTGGAAAAAGCCTGTGAGGAAATCGCTACTCACTCCAAAAAATAAATATCCGTTCGATGACCAGTCCTGTTCCTACTGGGATAAGGCACCTAAACTGGATGTGGCAATCGCCAAGGCATCCAAAAAATATGCCCTTCCGTTTGAGGACATGGGGGTCTTGAAAGACCCAATGGACAAGAAAGCAGATGGGTTCCTCAGAGGTTCATGGGAAGCGGCTGGTGGAGGCCTTAAACCAGCAGTCGCTGCCGCTTGTACATCCCGCTCCCTGATGGTTTGGCTAGACCAATTGGAAAGCCAGCTCAAAAACAGGTCTTCCCGAGACTCAATTCTAAAAATGTTGCCCGTTATGCGGGGAGCTGCCGCCTTCTTGGCTGACGCCTCGGCGGACTCAATCAAATTATCCGCTAGGTCGGCGGTGTTTTCTAATGCCGCAAGGCGGGCCCTCTGGCTAAAATGTGGGCCTGGAGACCTCCAGACCAAGTCTAAATTATGTACACTTCCCTGTGAAGGAGAGTTTCTATTCGGGCCCACTCTAGATGACATACTAGAAAAAGCAGGGGATAAAAAGAAATCTTTTCCCGCCCTGGGCTTCCCTTCATACAGAAGGCCCTTTCGGAGCAAGAGGTTCTTCCGAAGGAAGCCGGGGAAAAACCAGGATAGGTGGGACGACAAGCGAAACAAAAACAAGGGTTTCGTCTTCAACAAAAGCCCTAAGGACAATAAAAAACCCGCACAATGAAGGCTTGCCCCAGGTGGGGGGAAGACTTGCCCTCTTCGCCTCAGCCTGGGAAAAGATTACCAACAGTCCTTGGGTATTGAACACATAGTAAGATCCGGACTAAAATTGAAATTTCAGAAACCCCCTCACCCCTCGTTCAGGACGACTTCTCTAAGATCTTCGGAGGAAGAGCAGCTGGCATTAGAAAAAGAAGTCATAGGACTGGTAAACAAAGGGGTTCTCATGGAAGTTCCCCTACAAGAAAGAGGTCAAGGATGCTACTCCCCTCTGTTCCTGAGGAAGAAGCCGGACGGTTCATTCAGAACTATTGTGAATCTGAAAGAGTTAAACAAATTCCTAGAAATCCAGCCATTCAAGATGGAGACAATAAAAACCTCAATAAAGATGTTGTTTCCACTATGTTTCATGGTAGTCCTGGATCTAAGGGACGCCTACTATCACGTCCCTATTCACAAAGATCATCAGAAATTTCTCAGAATAGCGGTCTATATAAGGGGGGTGGTATACCATTTTCAATTCTTAGCCCTACCCTTCGGGTTGGCTATAGCTCCGCGGGTCTTCACGAAAATAGTTGCGGAGGTAATGGCTCACCTGAGGGAAAAAGATACCCTGATAGTACCATACCTCGACAACTTTTTGATAATAGGTTCCTCTCCACAACACTGCGAGGAACAGCTAAAAACAATCAGACATTCCCTGGAAGAACTAGGTTGGTTAATAAACCTAAAGAAGTCCAGATTGTTACCATGCCAGATCCAGGAGTACCTGGGTCTCACTCTGGACTCTATAAAACAAGAATGTCGCCTTCCAGGGGAAAAAATCCAAAACATCATAAATCTGGTATCCAGAAGGAGAGACAATCCCTCCATAACACTGCGCCAAGCGATGTCCCTCCTGGGATCGGCCTGCATCCCGGCAGTCCAATGGGCTCACTTACACTCAAGGGAACTTCAATGGCAAATCTTGTCAGAGGAAGTCTCTTTAAAAGGGAATTTAGAAGGTCAGCTCGTTTTGTCGCTAAACACAATTCGGTCTCTAGGCTGGTGGATATCGCTAAGCAATCTTTCTCAGGGAATCCCGTGGGTGACTCCTGTATCTCGGATAGTGACAACAGACGCAAGTCCCAGCGGGTGGGGGGCTCACCTGAACGACCTGTTAGCTCAGGGGGATTGGGCTCCATATCTGAAAAAAGCGTCCTCCAATATGAAAGAACTGTTGGCGGTCAAGTTTGCACTCTTAGAGTTCCTGGGGCCTCTTCGGTCTCACCACATCAGAATTATGTCAGACAACAAGGTGGTGATAGCATATCTGAATCACCAAGGGGGTACCCGTTCTCGGAGTCTGATGGAGATAACCAGCTCAATCTTTCACATAGCCGAAAGCAACTTTCAATCTCTATCGGGCCTGCACATAAAGGGAGTAGACAATTTCAGAGCAGACTACTTAAGTCGCTCCCGCTTGAGGCAAGGGGAGTGGGAGCTAAACCAGTCGGTGTTCAATCAAATCTCGGTAAAATGGGGCTCACCAAGCATAGACCTCTTCGCAAACCATCTGAACAAAAAAGTGAACATTTTTTGCTCCATAACACCGTGGGGGAACCCTGTTTCCCTGGATGCATTCCTCATACCCTGGAACCATCAACTAGCGTATGCATTTCCCCCTGTTGCTCTGATTCCAGCGGTGCTGAGGAAGATTCGGGAGGACGGGGCTCACATAATCTTGATTGCCCCCTTCTGGCCGAAAAGGCCTTGGTTTTCCTGGATGATGAGAATGTCCATCTCCGATCCATGGGTTCTGCCGGATCTCCTGAACCTTCTCTCCCAAGGCCCAGTTCATCATCCTCAGGTGGCAAGTTTGCACTTGACAGCTTGGCATTTGAAAGGGAGCTACTAGAAAACAGGGGGTTTTCTCCGGGGCTAGTATCTACATTGTTACAAAGTAGGAAGCCCGTTACAACCAAACAGTACGGGAAAGTTTGGAAAAAATTTCTCTCATCTTCAGGCTCAAAAATTGGGGAGGGCGTCCCTCTTAATGCCATTCTGGAGTTTCTGCAGAATGGATTAGAGTTGGGTCTGGCCACAAACACCTTAAAAGTTCACGTAGCGGCTCTAGGAGCTCTGTTCAACTATGACCTAGCAGGGAACCGGTGGATATCTAGATTCATCAAAGCAGCCGGTAGATCAAGGCCTCTACCCGTGAAATCTACCCCTCAGTGGGATTTAATTTAGTTCTTAGGGCATTATCTAAACCTCCCTTTGAACCTTTAGCGGATGCTTCAGTAAAAATCTTATCCCTAAAAACTTCCCTGCTAGTTGCTCTTACGTCCGCACGTAGGGTCAGTGATATCCAAGCCCTTTCCGCCAACCCCCCTTTTACTCAAATCCTGGATGATAGGGTCATCCTAAAAACTGACCCTGCATATCTCCAAAAAGTGGCATCCCGTTTTCACAGAACACAGGAAATATCGCTGCCCTCTTTCTGTCCTAACCCCAAAAACAAAGAGGAAGAGGCGTTACATACATTAGATGTAAGGAGATGTCTGATACGTTACATAGAAGCCACTAGGGAGAGTAGGGAGGATTCCTCTCTCTGTGTGTTTCCAGGGTCCCCGGAAGGGGAAGAAAGCATCTAAAGGCACCCTGGCAAGATGGATTACAGAAGCCATCAGCCTGTCGTACTCAGCGAGTGGCGTACCCGTTCCGGGAAATATCAAGGCACACTCGACAAGGGCAGAGAAGGCCGGAGCTTCTATTGAGCAGATATGTAAAGCTGCTACCTGGTCTTCACCGTCCACCTTCTATAGGCACTATAGATTGGACCTTACCTCCTCTTCGGACCTTACCTTTGGTAAAAGGGTTCTGGAAGCAGTGGTCCCTCCCTAATGTACAAATCTCTGCAATTCTCTCCGTGGTGCCGTCATGGGCGTCAGAGAAAATAGTAGTTACTCACCGATAACGGTGTTTCTCTGAGCCCATGACGGCACCCGTACATTCCCTCCCTTCACTTCCTGGGTGTGCACATTAATATAGTGCCTTATGTTAATAGTATAATAGTCAAGCGGTATCTCATGATAAGTATTTAGATAATGTTTAAAGCAAGTCTCTGTTCATAGTCTCCCATCGTTCTCTAGTAAACAACTGATGCAGGAGAGAGGTACCGCCTTTTTATCTGTAGGTTTCCTGTCCTTGGTGGGCGGATCCCCTCTCTCTGTGGTGCCGTCATGGGCTCAGAGAAACACCGTTATCGGTGAGTAACTACTATTTTTCCTAAGCTCCAGTCCTCACGGCCCTCAACAAATCGTATTTTCAGGATTTCCTTAGTATTGTACAGGTGATGTAGTGATTAACAAAGCATCAGAAATTGCCACAGGTTCTCTTACCTGTGCAATAGTAGGTACATCCTGAAAACATGATCTGTTGTGGGCCGTGAGGACGGGGTTTGGAAATCACTGGTTTAGATTAAACAACAATACAGTCTGTAGACTTTTACCAATCCAGTTGTTTGCCTGGTTATACAGGCAGACCAAAGCAAAGGATTTTTACAGGATGAAAAGGGTGAAGTGGTAAACAACGATGTTGAGTAGGCCAAACTTTTAAATTCCTATTTTGCATCGGAGTTTTCTAAGAAAGCAAGATAAAATAATCCACACTACCGATAAACAGAGAGATCGTGAGGGAACACTTAGCCAATTTAAATGAATTGAAATCTCCTCGTCCAGATGAATTACATCCTAGGGTACAGAAAGAGTTGGCAGAGGAAATTGCAGAACCACTAGCCAGAATCTTGGCAATATCCCAGGGAATAGAAGTCCCAGAAGATTGGAGAAGGTCAAATGTTGTCCCTATCTTCAAACAAGGAAAGAAGACGGAACCAGGAAATTACAGGCCAGTGAGCCTTACTTCTATACCAGGAAAGATATCTGAACAAATTAAACATGTATGTAAGTTCTTGGATAATACAGTAATTAACCGGAGCCAGCATAGGTAGCAAAGAAGTTATGCCAGACTAATCTAATTTTCTTCTATGATGGAATCACTGACTGGGTGGATCCGGGAAATGCGGTAGATGTACTACTATATTTCGATATTAGCAAAGCATTTAATAAAGTATCTCATACTATCCTTATTGAAAAAATGACTAAGTATGGGATTGACAAGGGTGTGATTAGGTGGATTCATAACTGGCTCAGTGATCGTTCTCAAAGAGTATTCATAAATGGTTGTACATCCAATTGGAAGTGGGGTACCACAAGGCTCTGTCCTTGCCCCAGTAGTGATCAACATTTTTATAAATGATGTAGATAAGGGAACTGAAGGAAAACTGATCAAATTTGTAGACAATGCAAAGCTAGGAGGGATAGCTAACACTAGAGAAGACAGAGAAAGGATTCAGAAGCATCTAGATAAGCTTGAACAATGGGCAGTGACTAATACAATGGTATTTAACAAGGAGAAATGCAAGATTCTATATCTTGGCAAAAAAAGAAAAACTACAGCTACATAATGGGAGGAAAAGAACTAAGCAACAGCACTTGTGAAAATGACGGGTATAATAACAGATCACAGACTGCACGATTCAACAGTGTGATGTAGCAGCAAAAAAGGCAAACCGTTCTAGGATGTATTAAGAAAAGCATAGTCTAGATGACGTGAAGTGATTCTCCCCCCTACTCCTCCTTGGTCAGGCCTCATCTGGAATACTGTGTTCAGTTCTGGGCACCACATTTTAAAACAGACATTGAAAAACTGGAGCAAGTTCAAAGAGGAGCTACAAGGATGGTGTCCAGACTGCAAAGTATGTCTTACAAGGAACAATTAAAGGATTTGGGAATGTTTAGCTTGCAAAAAGGAAGGCTAAGAGGAGACTTAATAGTGGTCTACAAATATCTGAGGATGTCAGTGTAAAAGAATAATAATGATTCTCATTTGTACATGGATACACGAGAAGGAATGAAACTGAAAGGGAAAAGATACAGATTAGATATTAGAAAAAACTTTTTGACAGTGAGGGTGATCAATGAGTGAAACAGGTGGCCATGAGAGGTGGTGAGTTATCCTTCAATGGAAGTCTTCAAACAGAGGCTGGACAGACATCTGAGATGGTTTAGTGAATCCTGCATTGAGCAGGGGGTTGGACACGATGATGTTTGAGGTAAATTCCAAGCCTAACCTTCTATAGGTACGGTATACTGGATAGCTTTGTGCACATAGGCTGCCATAGGGATCGCACAGCAGAGAACAGTTTACACAGGACAATGCACAGCCAAGCGCAATTTTCTTTTATGCTGCCTTGATTTCACCTAATGGACAAGTGTTTGGTTCCTTCGTCAGATGATCAGCAACCTGTTTACACGACAAGAGAATTGTGAAACAAGCGTTTTTAACACTAGCTCACAATTATCTTACAGTGTAAATGCCATCTTTAGTCTCCATCAACCTCGGGAGATCAGGAAAGGGGTAAACAAAACATCTTCCAACAGAAGAGGGACATTTATAGTTCCAGACCTTCCTTTGTTGGTGTGAACAAAGTCTTAAATGTGGAGGGTTTTGGTATTACCTATTTAGTTGCTGGTTTGCAGTGGGTTCTGTCTATTATGGGATAAGAACACACATCCTGTAGATGTTGGCAAGAATAATAAAGAAACATGATTACTCAGCAGGTAAATAATTCCAGATGTATTGGAGGTAAATATACGGACAAGTTTAAGCATCTAAAATAACTTTAGGGAGGACTATATTGACAATGCCTGGCTCAGTGTCTCATGGTGTGTTCCTGGAGTGTATTGGTTAGAACCTACCAAAAGTAGTCTTGGGATGAACTGCAGTACTTTGCTATGCCCTAGTCAGAAGTGCGCCTGCGCAGGAGCACGACGCCAGGGAGACTGGACGACATAGGAATGTGTCATCCACACGAAGCAAGAAGAAGGAGGTGCCAGACCAAGACCACCATTTAGATCAAACCACCCCACAAGTGGGTATAATAAAAGGTCTTTTTCTTGTCTTGCAGGTCGGGTTGGGGGCAGATGTATAGCATTATAGAATGCTGTATATCAGGCCTGAAAGGTGGTGGTCTTAACTCATATCAGTCAAACCTGGTGACAGGTTACTGTTGCTAAAACATGGTAGCGTAGAATATACGATAATTATTTCATTAATATGCTTTGCTTATATAACACTATCATATTCCACACCGCTTTACAGACATCATCATCACTGTCCCAGATGGGGCTCACAATGTAAATTCCCTATCAGTATGTGTCTTAAGGGAGGAAACCGGAGAACCTGGAGGAAATCCAGGCAAACATAGGGAGAACACACAAACTCCTTGAAGATGTTGTCCATGGTGGGACTTGAACCCAGGACCCCAGTCCATGGCGGTTCAGTGGTTAGTTAATTTCTAATGTGTGTATGTGTTGTATTGTACACACGTAAAATCTAAACAAAATAAAAATATTCTCACTGAAAGACCATTGTACCTTTCAAGCCTGTGGAAGGAGCGAGGTGAAATGCATGTCGGGGTGAAGGGACACAACGCCTAGTTTCTACCTGTGCCTTGCTGAATTTTGCAGATTTAGGTATTTTGTACCACCCTGTAGTTTTATTTACACCTTGGGAGATATGGAATTTAGGCACGTGTCTTAAAGAGGAATCAAAAGGTTTTTTTATAGTCCTCTTGTCTATAACGTGTTGTAACCCCTTATTTTGACACTGTCATATACCTAATTATTCACGATATGTTATAGGCCGGGCATATCTTGTGTTCCTGTTTTGAGGCATTCCCTTATACACTGTCTTTTATATAATTTGGATTAATAAACTATGTATTAATTATTCTGGACCTTTGCTTTTCTTGGGTAAAAATTGGGCACCTGGGATAATAGGTTATTACTTTCAGGCTTAGAGTAATCAAATAGAAAATCACCATAACTGGGAATATCAAAGAATTATTGTACAACAATCATTGTATTCCTAGAACAAGCAGCTGTAACAAAATATTTCTAACCAACGTTAAATTAAGTTTGACCGTTTTACATTTTATCCCAGATTTATTTGCCAAGTCCTGAGGCTACTTTCACACATCAGGTTATTTTCATCAGGCACAATCTGGCGAATGTTGGACAAAAACGATCCGGTGCAGATTGTAAAAAATTGATGCGACGGATCCAACTAGCATATCCAGATAAGGCTGCTTTCACACGTCAGGTTTTTTTGTTTCAGACTAAATCTGGCTTTTTAGAGAAAAACCGGAACCAGTTTTTCCCCCATTGACTTGTATTAGCGCCGGATCGTGCCGCATGGCCCAGCGTTCCTTCCGTTTTTTTCCGGATCCGGCTAAAATTCCGATTCCAGTTTCTGAAAAAAACATCTACTGCAACGCTTATTGTCTCCGGCGAAAAAGCCTGAAGCGTCGGATCCGGCGCTTCCGGCTGTTTGCTACAATGAAAGCCTATGGGAGCCGGAAGGTGCCGGATCCGGAAAAAGGCAGATCCGGCGGCCTGATCCGGGTTTTTAAACTAAGCATGCTCCAAATTTTTTTTTTAGCCAATACTCTAGATAGGCTAGCCGGATCCGTCAAAAAAACGGATCAGTCGCATCAGTTTTCCAGAATCTGCGCCGGATCCAGTTTTTCCAACACTTGCCGGATTTAGCCTGAAACAAAAAACCTGATGTGTGAAAGCAGCCTAATTGGATAAAAAAAATTTGGAGCATGCTCAGTTTAAAAAAAAAACGGAATCTGTCATTTTCCAGATCCGGCACCTTCCAGCTCCCATAGGCTTTCATTCTAGCAAGCAGCCAGAAGAGCTGGAACCGGCGCTTCCAACTTTTTTTTTTTGCCGGAGACAAAAAAACGTTGCTATGGACGGTTTTTCCAGAAATGGCAAAAACCGAATGAAACGCAAGGGCATCCGGCGCAATCTGTCACCAATACAAGTCTATGGGAAAAAACGGTTCCGGTAGCAACATTCGCTAGATCTGTTTTTGTTTTTTTGTTTTTTTTAAATTTAGCTGGATTGAGCCCGACAGCGAAAACCTGATGTGTGAACGTACCCTTAGGGTACCGTCTCACAGTGGCACTTTGATCGCTACGACGGTACGATCCGTGACGTTCCAGCGATATCCATACGATATCGCTGTGTCTGACACGCAGCAGCGATCAGGGACCCCGCTGTGAATCGTACGTCGTAGCAGATCGTTTGGAACTTCATTTCGTCGCTGGATCTCCCGCTGTCATCGCTGGATCGGTGTGTGTGACACCGATCCAACGATGCGTTCGCTTGTAACCGGGGTAAACATCGGGTTACTAAGCGCAGGGCCGCGCTTAGTAACCCGATGTTTACCCTGGTTACCATCGTTAATGTAAAAAAAAACCAAAACACTACATACTCACATTCCGGTGTCCGTCAGGTCCCTCGCTGTCTGCTTCCTGCACTGACTGAGTGCCGGCCGTACAGTAAGAGCAGAGCACAGCAGTGACGTCACTGCTGCACTCTGTTTTCACTTTACGGCGGCACTCAGTCAGTGCAGGAAGCAAACAGCGAGGGACCCGACGGACACCGGAATGTGAGTATGTAGTGTTTATTTTTTTTACATTAACGATGGTAACCAGGGTAAACATCGGGTTACTAAGCGCGGCCCTGCGCTTAGTAACCCGATGTTTACCCTGGTTACCCGGGGACTTCGGCATCGTTAGTCGCTGGAGAGCTGTCTGTGTGACAGCTCCCCAGCGACCACACAACGACTTACCAACGATCACGGCCAGGTCGTATCGCTGGTCGTGATCGTTGGTAAATCGTTTTGTGTAACGGTACCCTTACAGTGGGAGTCCTCTTCTTAGACTTGCTGTAGTTCGCTTTTCAACACTGCCACCTAGTGGTCACACCAAAACTGTAAAGGAAAATAAGCAAGTTAAATAAGCTACTTTTACATATCAGGTTTTCAGTGTCAGGGCTCATTTCCACTGGCGAGAGACAAATCGGTCCGTAATCTGGACCGAAAAAGCGGATGTAACGTATGCGATTGTCATGCAAGTGCAATGCGATTTTTAATCGCATCATCCGTATGACATCCTATTACTGTCCGATTTGTACGCACCGGTGTCCTTTGAAAAGCCGGCAAATCAGTGCTGTGTACAGTAAAATCACACTGACAGGTTAGAATAGAGTAGATATATACACATATATATATGTATATATATACCTAGTCTATGTCAGTGAGACACCTATATATGTATATTTATATTTAATGCAGCGCAAGATAGCATTAAAGCCGCTAATTCAATTACCGGCTTTTCATTTCTCCTTCCCAAACCCGACATGATATGAGCCATGGTTTACATACAGTAAACCATCTCATATCCCCCTTTTTTTTTTTGCATATTCCACACTACTAATGTTAGTAGTGTGTATGTGCAAAATTTGGCCGCTGTAGCTGCTAAAATAAAGGGTTAAATGGCGGAAAAAATTGGCGTGGGCTCCCGCGCAATTTTCTCCGCCAGCGTGGTAAAGCCAGTGACTGAGGGCAGATATTAATAGCCTAGAGAGGGTCCATGGTTATTGGCCCCCCCCGTGGCTAAAAACATCTGCCCCCAGCCACCCCAGAAAAGGCACATCTGGAAGATGCGCCTATTCTGGCACTTGGCCACTCTCTTCCCACTCCCTGTAGCGGTGGGATATGGGGTAATGAAGGGTTAATGCCACCTTGCTATTGTAAGGTGACATTAAGCCAGATTAATAATGGAGAAACTGGATCCGGCGAAAACCGGACGAAACGTAATGTCATCCGGTGCAATCCGGCACTAATACAAGTCTATGGGGAAAAAAAACCTGATCCGGCGGCAACATTCGCCCGATTCGTTTTTTTTTTTATATTAGCCTGATTTAGCCTTACACTGAAAACCTGATGTGTGAAAGTAGCCTTAAAGGGCTAGGCCGGGGTCACACTTTGTGAGTGCAATGTGAGAAACTCTCCTCAATACCTGGCACTGCCGCCGGCACTTGGGACCAGAACATTCAGCTGCATAGAAATATATGCAGCCGCACGCTCTGGTCCCGAGTGTCGGCTTGAGTGCCGGGTGTTGAGGCGAGAGACTCTGACCCCGGCCTTATTCTAAACTTGTATCTTCAGCAGCACAGCTCCACTCTCTCCTTCCTTGCTGGAGGAAGGGTGAGCACTCATCCTTGAGTCACAGCTCTGGTTTAGTAGCTGCTGCTTGCTACAGTGGCACACAAAAGGTGTTCTCCACTACCTGCACAATCGCTTTTAAGTAGTACCCTTGTAAAACAAAGTTCTACTCCTCTCCTGCACTTTTGCAGTTCCAGCAACTTGAATGCTGTATGAACCCTGCAGCTCTCAGAAAGGCATGTTAGTGCACAGAAGCAAGAAAAGTAGCGATTGAGGCAGACACTAGTTTTCCTGGTTGCTGTCTGACATTACAGACCCATTGAGTGATCACTCGGGGAGAAAATCTAAGGATGGGAATATCAGAGTAGAGTTTCGTTATGTGTTCTGGGAATAACAAAACTTCAACAATTTTTGCTAAATGCAAATGAGGCTTTATGTCCCCGAATTCATGCAACGGATAGCAGATATGAAAAGATACCAAAATATTTAGAATAGAGAGTCCTCAGTGGTTGATACCTTTTAATGGCTAACTGAAAAGATGGTAAATTGCAAGATTTCGAGACTACACAGGTCTCTTCATCAGGCAAAGACTAAAAGAAATTCTGAAGAATCACATATTTATGCACAACATAGCACAGAAAAAACAAAGGATAAAACCATGGATAAGACAGGTGACATGAAGCAGAATTACCATGAGTGATAAACAGTTATGTCCATAAATATTGGGCCAGTTCTTAGATAAGGAATGTTTTATTGTCCTCTGATTGGGGTTGGTTCTGTTGTGACGACCCCACATGGTCTGAGGGGCAAGTTCCTTAGCTGATGTAAAAAGACATAAATCCATGCGACACATTCATTCCTGCAGTGAGAGTGTCAAAGGTCGTCATCAGTTTATATTCCCAGACACTCTCTCTTAGTTACGGTACTTTTTAACCCAATTAGTTTCATGTTTATGTTTCATGTCATGCTAAGGGGAGCTGCATGGAAATTACAACCTTTACTACAAATAGATGCCCAATTACAATCCATTTTTCCAGACACCCCACTACTGTGTTTTAGGCAGCCCCCAAATCTAAGAAGAATCATTGTCAAGAGCTCCCTGTCCTCTCCAACAGCTGCAGGTACCTTTCCCTGCAATCAGAAAAAATGTAAAACCTGTCCATGTATAATGACCACGGACAAGATAAAAGATCCCCAACTCCCATCAGGACTACAAGATACCAGGTACTTTCAGCTGCGTCACTTCTAATGTGGTCTACTTAATTATTTGTACTAAATGTCCAACTGGGGGTCTGTATGTGGGGGAGACAGGGCAAAAGCTTAGAACAAGAATGAATTCTCACCGCCACACAATGAGAAAAAAGAATGGATCTACCTGTGGCAATACATTTGTCTCCCAAATCGTAACATTATGGACATGAAATTAATTGTGTTAAAAGGTAGCTTCCTATCTAAGAGACAGAAGAGTATGGGAATATAACTTGATGACGACCTGTGACAGTCTCACTGCAGGAATGAATGTGTCACATGGATTTATGTCTTTTTACATCAACTAAGGAACTTGCCCCTCAGACCATGTGGGGTCATCACAACAGAACCAACCCCAATCAGAGGACAATAAAACATTCCTTATCTAAGAACTGGCCCAATATTTATGGACATAACAGTTTATCACTCATGGTAATTCTGCTTCATGTCACCTATCTTATCCATGGTTTTTTCCTTTTTTTTTTTTTTTCTGTGCTATGTTTTGCATAAATATGTGATTCTTCAGAATTTCTTTTAGTCTTTGCCTGATGAAGAGACCTGTGTAGTCTAGAAAGCTTGCAATTTGTTACCATCTTTTCAGTTAGCCATTAAAAGGTATCAACCACTGAGGACTCTCTATTCTAAATATTGTTCTATCTACTGGTTAACACGGTACCAAGATATATATCTTTTGTGTATCGAAAAGATACCAATGCATTTATCCTTCACTGACCTACATTGCCCATATAAACAGTGTGACTTTAGTGGGAGGTGATGTTTGCTGTCAGATTCCCTTTGAACTTCAATATATGTTGTTACCTCAAAGAAGGGTTAGTGTTGGATATAGAAACTTAAAAGCAGAAATTGTCCACTTCCATTACCACTCAGGCAGGTCTCTGCGTGTCCTATACCAGGCACTGGCAGCATTCACTTAGATTTTCAACCACATTTGGATCCTTCAGACGGAACCTGAAAACCCATCTCTTCAGGAAAGCCTACAGCCTGCACTGACCCCGCTGCCTCCTCACCAGTATCGGAGGTACCGCCTCACCAAAACCAGAGCTGCTGGAACCCCCCAACCTACTGCCTCCCTCCCCACCATCCCGTAGAACAGTGTTTCTAAGCTCCAGTCCTCAAGACCCCACAACAGGTCATGGTTTCAGGATTTCCTTAGTATTGCACAGGTGATAATTTCATCACCTGCTCAAGCATTAATTCCTTTGCCTATACAATACTAAGGAAATCCTGCAAACATGACCTGTTGTGGGGTCTTGAGGACTGGAGTTGAGAAACACTGTAGAATGTAAGCCCACAAGGGCAGGGTCCTCTCCCCTCTGTATCAGTCTGTCATTATTAGTTTGCTTACTGTAAGTGATATCTAATTTGTATGTAACCCCTTCTCATGTACATCACCATGGAATCAATGGTGCTATATAAATAAATGTGCCACCTGTTGGAAATAGTGATCCTACAAGTCACAATTAACACTTTAACAAGTCGTGCAATAGGACTTAGGATAAAAGCCAAATCAGTATCTCAATTCGTAGACATGGTGTTTCAGTGCGTCCTGCTCTACTCTAATCCATATCTAGAGGAAACACAAATGATTATGAATCAATTTCACCTGCTTTGGTGCAAATGAAAAAGACAATCAGCATCCTGGAAAGGAACAGTAAGTCAACCCCCCAAAAAATGAATGGTGTTCCAGGTGGTGGCCACAATTACACCCTTTCCTTATGTTTTGCATTTTGTAAGAATTCTTGTCACTACTGGAAACACGAGACAGTGCCTGCAGCCGATTAGGGTTGTGGATTGTGCAGCACCTTCAAGATGGTACCCACATAGATGCAGTCACAAGAAGGTTTACTTAGTCTCCCAATAGTCTCAAGAGCATGCATCAGCTACCGGGACATTGCCATTATAACAGGAAACCCAGACAAGTCTATAGGAGGGCCAGTATCAGTAGCAAGACCAGCCGCAGCTCCTTTGTTCAAGGAGGAACAGTAAGAGCAATGCCATAGCCCCACAAAATGATCTCCAACATCTTGTAGTTGAATCTGTGCTCACAGTCAAGCACTAAGCAACTGGATTAGCACAAGGAAACACCAGAATTGGTAAATCTGGCATTGAAACCCCATTTTCGTCACAGATAAGAGCAAGTTCACACTGAGCACCTGTGAAAGATCTTAGTCTGGAGATACTGAGGTGACCATTGGGCTACCTGCATCATCATCCAGCATGACAAGGTTTAGTCATGGGTCAGTGATGGTCCCAGGGGGCATATCATTAGAAGGTCGCACAAAACTCCACGTGATCCCTACTGGGGGGGGGGGGGGGGGAAATCCTAAGGGCCATTATCAGACCTCTCTCTGGTGCAGTGAGCTCTTGGTTATCCTTGGACAATGCCCGATGTGTAGACAGTTGCTAAATGATGAGGACACGGACACTATTGATGGACCCTCATTTTCTCTCTAACAGACAGATCGAAAATCTTAAGACACCTAGGTGCAATTTGGCGGCACGAATATGTAAAAACAGGAATATGCGGAGTATGAAAGGTTTTGAAAAGTAATTTTTCAGTTGATTTCTTTTGGATTAACAGTTTATAAAAAGTGTACGAAGACGACAAGCAAAGGAATGACCGCTATGAGTAAATCAAAACCACAAATTAAGTGAAATCTTCATAGAATCTGTTTATAGATAAGAGCAACAAGGTACCAACCTACAGTATATCACATATTTTCTCAGACCAAGTGGACATAAAGTACATGGTTGGAAAGAGTACCTCTTGCCTATGTGGAGAGAGAGAGACTCAGGCTGTCAAGATAGCAAGACCCCCAACTAACGTTTCGTGTATTTGGATGTCGCATATTAGTATCCCCTAATATTAGTATTAGGGGATACTAATATGTAGACTATCCAGGAGCTCACCAACGGCCTGATCCATCTGTTGTCTCATCTGACGTTGGCAGGAACACATACAAGTATGCCTGTGGGGGCCATAAACACTACTTTATCACATTAAGGCTATGTTCACACGTTGTGCTTTTGCATAGTTTTTTATGCCAGTTTCCAGCTGTGTTTCACAGTACCAGCACAGCAAAGTCTGAGATTCCAGAAATCTCAGGCACACACCTTGGTTTTTTTTTTTCCTGCCCGTTTTGTCAAAGAGCATGGTTTTTGCAAAAATGCAGAATGTCACTACTTTCAGCGTTTCTCACCCATTGAAATCAGTGCGTAGTGCAAAAACGCTGCAAAAAAGACACAAGTACCAGTATTGCAGTTCTTTTTGGTGCCAAAACCTGATGAAGTTGAATCAGATTTTTTTTTTTATGCACTAAACTATTAGCATGACAAAAATGCAGAAAATAAAAAAACAAAACAAGCAAAAACGCAGAAGAAACTAAGCAGCTTAAACTTGGCAAAAAAAACTGCAAAAATGCAATGTGTGAACATAGCCTGAGAGTTGCTGTAATGAAGTATAAGCAAATTGGACCCACCCGCTTGTGATTTCAGATTACTTTGATTTCGACGATGCTTTGGAAAACAACCCTCAATTATTTGACCATTTTAGTAGTGAGTGACCATTGAACATGTCATATTGCTCTCAACGAATTACACCATTTATAAACCAATAATTATTTGAAGGTTTCATTCATAGAGATGTGATGTGTGGTTTAAATGTTCTTGTTTTTTAGCAATACACTTGTGATCTGTGAGGACTGTATCCAGCATATATTTTGCTCCCTTACAGTGATAAGTTTAATAAAAACATTTATATACAGTAATAAAAAAAACACATTACAACTTAAATTTGAATTATAGATTTATTTTTTTTTTTTTTTTACAAAATGACAAACATGAAAATATATAAAAAGCATTGACCACCCAGTGATCACCCAATTTATAGTCTCTGGAAACAGAGACAGAAGTGATTGTGTTCCCTTCCATACAGAAAATCACATTAAAATGACATTTTTATACAAGTGCTAAAATATTTAGTGTATAAATAGGTTCATTACATAATAAAAAAAAAAATACAAATATCAGTGTCTGCATATTTAAAAAAAAATGAAAAGCTGGAGAAGGGTCGCTGGGCTTATTTTTGGGCAAATTTAACACAGCGCGATTGTTCTGGTGAGGGTCCTACAGAGAGAGAAAAAAAAAATCATCAGGACGATTTCCCCACATTTACATATAAATATTAGTATTTCTAGAAATTTTTCATGAAAGTGGTCACTAGAGTCTTAGTACAAGTTTATATGCAGACACTCATGTTACATTAATATACAGGTCTTTATATGTAATGTGCCATCATGCTCAGACTTGATTACTTTCTCAGTGGAATACACAATTATGTGCGTGACATTACCTGCTTATAGGGGTCATGTCACATGATTATCTGCCTTTCCAGTGGGAGGGGGCTCAGTACTGGAGTGGCACTTCTGATGCAAGTCCCGCTGCCCCCAGTTTTACACTCGCCCTCCAGCGTCTTCAACCTTTTTAAAGGCGCCACTCCTGTCCTACGGCACCATCTTCTGAAAGCAACTTCTAACTAGCCAGATGTCAGAAGTTACGTCACAAGCCATCAATGCAAGTCTATGAGATCCAGAACAAGGTTCTCGTAGACTTGTACTGAGCTGTGACCTCCGCCTCGAGCCAGCAAACACTGGAGCGATCTGGTAGGTGACAAACTGCCGGAGACAGATGGGAGCGACCACGATAGATGTGGAAGTAGGCGACAAGCGAGTCTAAGAGTAGGGTAGTGAGAGGCTCCTGACTCCTTCCATGAAGCTTTGACCACATTTCCAAAAAGTGGCATGAGCAGGGGTGAAAGTCTAAAAAGAGTTGCAAACTACGTCAAACATATGGTTTTAGCCACGGCTCTTCTTGTTGCACTTAGATTTAGTTTATTAGCTAAATGGGAAAATTCACTGATCTTCAAAACATATTCAACAACAAAAGAAACTGATATTTTTTATTTCAAAAGATTCAAACGCTTCACAAATTTGCGTTTTTCGGAAGGAGATATTAAAATTGGGCATGGCTCCTGTGCAAGGATGATACGCAAATTCGTGAAGCGTTCCACAGATTTTTCTTCTTTCATGTATTTTTTTTTTTATTATTATTGAATATGCTCTAAATATCCGTGAACTTCATTCTGTTGAAGTAATATAGAAAATCTTTGTGCAAAGAAGTGCCATGGTCTATAATTTACTTATCGCAGGAAGAATTCCCTACCACTGAGGACCAGAACTTATATTCCGTGGTGCCACTCAAAAGATTAGCACACTTTTTTTCTTTTTTATCTTGCTCATATAGCGCCATTAATTCTACAGATCTCAATCAATCTTAAAAGTATGTGCAAATACATAGTTTAGAAGTTTTTCTTAAAGCGACATCTTTGAAATATTTTTGGCAACTTTTGTGGTGGCTCTAGAATAGGCCTCTTTAAAAAAAAAAAAAAGCACCACTCCAGCATTTTTGTTGGAGTGTCTCTATACTCACCTGCCACTACCTTCATCCTTTTCCAGCATCACTCCGGTCGGTCTCCGGCGAGTAGAGACCCACCAGCAGCTCCGGTGTTTCATGGAGCAGTGTGGTAGCTTTTCATTACAAACCTATGAAAGCCCCGTTCTGGCTCTTGCACTGAGCTCTTGTAACTCAACTTCTGACTTCCGGGCCAGTCAGAAGGGCACAAAATGGCGCTATGAGAACGGAGCGGCGTCCGTAAACTGTGAAGGTGAGTATAAGAACAGGGGCAGGGGAGCTTACACTTAAAGCGCCACTCCAGCGCTGAAAACCAAAAAACAAAAACAAAACTAGCAAGCTGCCGAAAGACTGGGCCTGTTACTACTTTGGCCGCTTCATAACTGATAAAAGCCTGAAGTGGTTAAAAAGTTCCAAAAGTCTTCCTGGTGTCTTTCAGGCAGATTTAACCTAAAATAAAGTTATGTGCACTTACCTTTATTAGACAACCCTTGGCACCCTAAAAGATTCTATCCTCACTACTAATGGACCTATCCTTATACCAGGTATGTTTGCCTGTATGCCATTTGTTCTCCTTAGATTATGATACCATTAATGAGTAATATTTTAACAAATGTCAGGCTACTGTTTTTTTTTTTTTTTAATTTTCTTACATACAAAAAAAGCGGTAGTAGACAACTTGAAAACTGTTGCCAGGATTTCAGATTGGCCAATGTTACAATACAAATAAGATGTCAGAGTATGCAAACAGATTGCCAGTTTACAACAAACGCCCCAGTTCTTAAGTTCCCTTTAAGGCTGACCCCTATCACAAAGCCATATTGGGGGAGAAGCTGGAAGACGGATACCAAATATGTTTTTGGTCAGTGCTATAGCGTAAGAACCGTTCACTATTGTGAGGGAGTTCTTAAACTGATCATAGGTTTCCTTTATTTCACAACCAAAAATATAAAAGTTTTCGCTTTTCTTTGGCATAGGGCAGGGGTCCCCAACCTGTGGCTCGCCTGCTCCTGAAATGTGGCTCGCCTACGGTCACCGGAAAGAAGACTGTGTTAAGTCCTCAGGGAGCCGCCCCACCGCCTGTAATTCCCGCCCCGCCGATGGTAATATGCCGCCCCTCCTGAGTCAATCACTGACTGCATTCACTCATGCGCAGTAGTCACTGTGCTCTATTGAACCTGCACAAATCTCGCAAAACTTTGGTTACTGCAGCTTCAATAGAGCACAGTGACCCGCGCCACCAGGGCTGCCATCAGGGCATTACTGCCCTGACTGGCGTATGGGGCTTGATCGGCAGAGGAGGCCAACATCGGGCCCCGTCTCTTCTGCTGATCGAGCCCCAGCGGCAGGCTTCTGCTCCGTTTAGTAACTGAGCCTGCATCCGAGACGCTGGTTCAGTTACTCTATTGCAGTGTGGGCCCAGGCCCGCACAGCAATAGTTAAAGCCGCTAGCCAATCGGAGGCTGGCAGCTGACGTCAGCGCGCACTTCACGGCGTATGATGTTACTGTCATTCTCTGGCAAGTACGCGCTTGAGACGTCTGGATGGATCATCATCGCCGCAGGAGCGCGGCAAGGTACGAAGAAAGTTGTTTTTTTTAAAGCAATAGGTTTCACTGGCAGGATGGAGAGGAGACACATGGACCATGTGTCTCCATCCATGTGTCTCCATCCTGCCCGGGGCAGCATGGAGACACTGAGCAGCATGGAGACACGGGGCAGCATGGAGACACGGGGCAGCATGGAGACACGGGGCAGCATGGAGACACGGGGCAGCATGGAGACACGGGGCAGCATGGAGACACGGGGCAGCATGGAGACACGGGGCAGCATGGAGACACGGGGCAGCATGGAGACACGGGGCAGCATGGAGACAAGGGGCAGGATGGAGACAGATGAGGCAGGATCATGGGGCAGGATGGAGACAGATGGGGCAGGATCATGGGGCAGGATGGAGACAGATGGGGCAGGAATATGGGGCAGGATGGAGACAGATGGGGCAGGATGGAGACAGATGGGGCAGGATGGAGACAGATGGGGCAGGATGGAGAGATGGGGCAAAATGGATATAATGGAGACAGATGGGGCAGGATCATGGGACAGATGGGGCAGGATGGGATATCACATGGAGGCAGGATGGGAGAACATATGGCTGGTGCAAGGAATGAGACACACGGGGGGCCAGGATGGGGGATATTATTACTGCAGTGAGGTATTTATTTTATTTTTTGAGGATAGTGTTTTAAATGGGGGAGGCGGTCCTGTTCCTGTGCAGAGCAACACTGTCGCCTTTTTTTCTTCATCTGGTGTAGTTTAGAACTTGGGGGAAAAAAAAAGTAATGTGTTCTGCAAGCGGAGCTCTAGATAACTGTTATTTCCTGCAGAGACAAGCCCTGGCTGGAAGTAGTAACGGTTGTCTGTGCTGGATGAAGATGAAAAGCAAAGATGAAGGACTTAACGTACAGACGTCACTGGTGACTCCCTGTGTTACCTGTCCACTGACCCTATACACTGTACTACAATGTGGCTCTCGACCAACTTTCATAGCAGAATGTGGCTCTCAAGGTAAGAAAGGTTGGGGACCCCTGGCATAGGGAGTAGATATAGTACCAGCTTATGATGGGAGGTTCTGGCAGCGGGGGATAGGCGGTATTCTACTCTTACACAAGAACTTTGTAATATGAACTTTCTCTGTCCCGACAGCTCCCAATATGGAGGCTTTAATTTAATTAAACTTACCATTCTGCATTCCACCAAGTCTTCGCTGAACCATCTCCAGATGTTGGATGTACTCGGTAATAGAGTGCTCAGGATCTTGAGAGGAATGGCGCGATCTTTCATGGCTGTGAGATGGCGACTGACCTGTCCTGTATACAAGAACATAAAAAATAAACTTCGCTATCACATAAATTCTTAGAAACAAAGTCAATGACTAAAGCATTTGTACTAACCACTTTGGTGTCCACTGAGATGTCTTCAGGGATGCCGTACCAACATTTGCGTTAGGACTGTGATATAGGACAAATGGCAGGTCTCGCGTGGGAGGGGAGTTCAGTGTCGTACCAACCAGCTGTTGCAAAACTTCCATTCTGTTCACTGGCACTAAATACAGATAAGTTTTTTTTGGGTTTTTTTTCACAACTACAACCAAAGTAGAGTCCTAAAATAAAGTTATACCCCAATACTGATATTTACCATGAGTAGACAACTGGCCCATTGTGAATATGCCACACATCACTTTATCATGTGGGACTTCATACAATTTTTCATTAAAAGAGTAATGAGGTGCAAAAAAAAATGCAAAAAAAAATAAATATGCAGCAAACCTAATGTGGCCAAAAGTTAGAACTCTACAAAACCTCAGATACATTTTTATATGAAGGGGGAGTGTAAGGTAGAGGTAACACAAGTACATTGGGCAATAGGTCGTGCAAGCGTACTGGGACATGTACATCACAAAAAAGGAGATTTTTGTGTACTCACCGTAAAATCTTTTTCTCCGAGCCAATCATTGGGGGACACAGGACCATGGGTGTTATGCTGCTTGCGACTAAGGGGACACTAAGTAAACACAAAGAATTAACTCCTCCTCTGCAGTATACACCCTCTCTCTGGCCAGTAATGACCCAGTTCGGTAGTAAAGCAGTAGGAGTATAAAAAACCAAGACAAGTAACTGTCAAAACCAAGGAAGAAACAAGAACAAGCCAATAGGCTAACAGGGTGGGTGCCGTGTCCCTCAATGATTGGCTCGGAGAAAAAGATTTTACGGTGAGTACACAAAAATCTCCTTTTCTCCTACGCCTCATTGGGGGACACAGGACCATGGGACGTCCTAAAGCAGTCCCTGGGTGGGGAGCAATTGCACTGCTAAAACCCCATGTAACACTGGCTTACTGAGGTACCGCTGTCTGCAGAATGCACCTGCCAAGGGCAGCGTCTGCCAAGGATTGAGTATGAATGTGATGTTTCGTAAAAGTATGCAGACTGAACCAAGTCGCAGCTTTGCAAACCTATTGTGCCGACACCTGGGGCCGAATTGCCCAAGAGGCGCCCACAGACCGAGTCGAATGCGCCTTAATCCCAGCAGGGACAGGCGTGTTCCTGGCGCGATAGGATTCCTGGATAGTTGAGCGAATCCACCTGGCTAAGGTGGCCTTTGAGGCAGCTAGACCTTTCCTATGGGCCTCCGGGAAGCACGAAGAGGGCGTCCGATTTACGGAAGGGAGCCATCTGAGATATGTACCGCTGAAGAGCCCTAACAACGTCAAGAATATGGAGAGCTTTCTTGATACGATGAGTAGGTGCCGGACAGAATGAAGGCAAGACAATCTCCTCATTGAGGTGAAAAGAAGAAACAGCTTTCGGCAGGAAGGAGGGGGAAGTCCTCAAAACTGCCTTGTCTGGATGAAAAATCAGAAAAGGGGGACGCCAGGAGAGAGCTGCCAACTCCGAGACACGCCTGATTGACGTAATTGCCACTAGAAAGACCACTTTCCAAGAAAGAAAAGTTAGCAATATATCCTGCAATGGTTCGAAAGGAGTCTCTTGAACTCCGAGAACCAAGTTTAGATCCCAGGAAGCTAATGGCATTCTATAGGGGGGGGGGGGGGGGGGGGAAGTCACCCGGGAGACTCCTTGAATGAACATCTTAATCTGTAGTCTGGAAGCGATTTTTCTTTGGAATAGGACTGACAATGCGGACACTTGTCCCTTGAGCGAGCTTAGGGAGAGACATGATTCAAAGCCTGATTGGAAGAATTCAAGGATGGACGGAATGGAAAACACCAGGGGAGAACATCCGTGAGCACTGCACCATGAGAAGAAAATGCGCCAGGTGTGAGGATAAATACACATGGATGTGGTTTTCCTAGTACTAATCATGGTAGAGGACACCCCTGGAGAGAATCGGGCTTGGGCTAAAATCCAGGATTCAACAGCCACGCCGTCAAAGACAGGGCCCCGGAGTTCTGGTGGTAAATCGGGCCCTGTGAGAAAAGATTCATGCAGTCTGGAAGCCGCCAGGGGACGTCGGCGACCATTTGAACGAGTTCCGTGTACCATGCTCGGCGCGGCCAGTCCGGCACGACAAGGATCACCAATATCCCCTCTGCCCTGATCTTCTTGATGACCCTCGGGAGCAGAGGAAGAGGAGGAAAGATGTACGGAAGCCGGAACCGATGCCACGACAGAACCAAAGCATCTGTTCCGATGGCGCGTGGATGGAGAGATCGAGCAATTAACTGGGGAACATGGTTGTTTAGCCTTGAGGCCATGAGATCCACGTCCAGAGTCCCCCAGCGATGGCAAATCTGCTGGAAAACTTCCGGATGGAGAGACCACTCGCCCAACGCGAGACCTTGGCGACTGAGGAAGTCCGCCACCCAATTCTCCACACCGGGTATGTGGATCGCCGATATGAGCGAATGATTGGTCTCGGCCCATCGTAGAATGTGACTGACTTCGTGCATGGCCGCCCTGCTGCGGGTTCCCTCTTGCCAGTTGATGTATGCCACCGCTGTGGCGTTGTCGGATTGGATCCTGATGGGATGACCTGCGAGGAGATGGTGAAAGCTGGGTAAGGCAAATCTGATCGCTCGAATCTACAAGATATTAGTTGGGAGACGCGACTCTCGTGTGGACCAACGACCCTGCGCCGTGTGGTGG
Organism: Ranitomeya variabilis; assembly: GCF_051348905.1. Taxonomy (NCBI): domain Eukaryota; kingdom Metazoa; phylum Chordata; class Amphibia; order Anura; family Dendrobatidae; genus Ranitomeya; species Ranitomeya variabilis. The sequence goes on from NC_135238.1 coordinate 179,968,244, forward strand.
TTGAAAACTGCGCCCCAGCCCAAGAGGCTGGCGTCGGTGATCACCACTAACCAGTGCAACGGGAGGAAGGACTTCCCGTGGTTCAATGAAGCTTTCCGCGTCCACCATTTGAGGGTCTGCCTGACTTGCGGGAACAGGCGGAAGCGACGGTCGAGGGAGAACAGGCTCCTGTCCCAGGCCAACAGAAGCGCATGTTGCAAGGGACGGAGATGGAGCTGCACGAACGGAACGGCTTCCATCGCTGCGACGATCTTCCCGAGGATGCGCATAGTGAAACGAATGGAGTGAGACTGGGCGGGAAAGGCTGCGTGCCCCTTGTTGTAAAGGACAAGACCTTCTCCGGAGGGAGAATGACCAACTCTCGGGAAGAGTCCAGGATCATGCCCAAAAAGGAGATTTTCCGGGCCGGCGCTGGAGATGACTTCTCGAAGTTGATTTTCCAGCCCAGGCGAGAGAGTATCCAATGTGATTCTTACAGACGCTTCGCAGGCTGAATGGGACGGACCTTTAATCAATAGGTCGTCTAGGTATGGGAGACCCGACCCCCCCCCCCCCCACCGAGCATGAAGAATGGCCATGACAGCTGCCATGACCTTGGTGAAAACTCTGGGAGCGGTCGCGAGGCTGAATGGTATGGCCACAAACTGGAAGTGTTCATCCCGAAATGCGAAGCGTAGGAACTGCTGATGAGAGGGGAAAATCGGAATGTGGAGATAGGCATCCTTGATGTCTATGGATGCTAGGAACTCTCTTTTTTACAGGGACGCTACGACAGAACAGAGCGAATCCATCCTGAAGTGCTGAACCCTTACGAACTTAACAGCTTTAGGTCCAGTATGGGCCGTAGGGTGCCGTCGTCCTTCAGAACCACGAATAGATTCGAGTAAAACCCTCTGAACCTTTGGTCGTGAAGAACCGGCATAATGACACCGTCCCTTCGAAGTGCCTGTATGACCTGAAAAAAAACTGATGCCATTGATTTAGGGGGGGGGAGAGGAAAACTCGATCTTGTATTCGGAGAACACTAGCTATGACCCACTCGTCATGATCGACTGAGAACCAAGCTTGACGGAATGACTGCAAGCGTCCGCCTACTGTGTCGGTGTCCACTGGACGTGTCAACGAGTCATTGCGCAGAAGGTCTAAGGGATCTGGATCCCTTAGATCCAGAAGGCCTCGGTCTGGGCTTTCAGGAATGATTAGGTCTGTATGAGACCTGGGAGTTTCTGTCTCCTCGCGTAGTTCGTCCTGACCCGGAAGCAAAGGATGTGGAAGACCAGGTAGAGTTGTTGCGAACGGGTCGGAATAGAGACTGTTGATGATTCCGAAAAGGACGGGTAGGTCTTAGCTGAGGAAGAAATGTACTCTTCCCTCCAGTAGCGTCAGAAATGATTTGGTCTAGTTTCTCTCCAAATAAACGACCAGCTTGGTAAGGCAAAGAAGTCAATGACTTTTTAGAAGCAGAATCTGCTCGCCAATCTCAGAGCCACAGGGCCCTTCTAATGGAGACTGGGTTTGCAGCCGCCTGCGCCGCCAGTTAGCCGCATCTATGGAGGCGTTAACTACGAAGTCCCCGGCCTGAGCTATCTGGTTAGCGAGCCTGGCCAAGATTACTGTCATGGACGGTAGAGGTTAATACCTCTGCCCAGGCGACCATTGCCTTAGCCACCCAGGTAGCGGCGAAAGATGGAAGGAATGGCTGCTCCTGAGGCCTCAAAGACGAAGCGAGCCAGATAATCAATCTGACGGTCAGTAGGGTTTTTAACTGATGAACCGTCGGACAAAGACAGGATTGTTTTGGATGCGAGCTGTGATACGGCAGGGTCCACACAGTAGGAGAGTGTAGCAATTCCTTCATTAGATCCGTGACAAAAGGATATTTGGCTTCAGTAGTCTTTTGAGCCGTAAATCGCTTATCTGGGTGTTCCCTGTGTTTTTGGATAATGTCCTTAAACTCAGGATGATTAGCAAATATCTTTTGGACCCGTCTAGCCTTTTTAAAAGACACGACGTGTTCCTGAGAGGATACGGATTCCTCATCCACCATCAGTGGCTTGTTGACTGCCTCAATAAGGAATAAGGGAGTCAAGCGTCTCTTGGCCGATTGAGGAATCTTGGGTTAAAGATTCCTCTGACTCGTATTCCGAATCATGTGCGCTATGACCCTCAGGGGAAGGTGAGTGAGAGGTTGAGCTCGCTGAAGCCGAAGCCCGAGCATGTACGTGGGGCGAGGCATGGGATCTTTTCCTGGAACCCCAAGCCTCCCGTGACCTAGTACACCCCCTGTGGTCGGACGGCTCCATACAGTCGCCAGGTTTCACCGCGGTCGACGGGGGGGGGGGGATGGGGGGGGGGGAGCTGACTCGGGGAGGGTCCCTGGAAAGAGTCTAATGCCTTAACCAGGGAATCCATAGAGCGTGACAAAGAAACGGCCCACTCAGGAGGGTTAGACTCGACGGGGTCTGTGGAGACATTGGAGGTGGCGGCAGAGCACAGGCCGGGTCAGAGTTTGCGCACAAAGGAGTAGTGTGGGCACATGGCAAAGTAGAATTGCATGTGGCACATGGAGCAAAAAACAGTGTTTTTTATTACTCCGTTTTGCCTCCTTAGGCCTCGTTTCCACTTGAGAGAAAAACGGATGAGTGCGATCCGATAAAAAAAATAAAAATATCGGATTGCACTCGGACCAATGTTTTTCAATAGGTGACATCTCATTTGCGTTTTTTTTTTCTCAGCCGAAATCGGACTGAGAAAAAAAATCGCAGCATGCTGTGATTTGCTGCGAGTCTCGGATGAGACTCGCCAATGCAAGTCAATGGGTGCGAGAAAAAAAATGCATGAAATACGGACCATCCGTATTCCATCCGTTTTTTACGGATACCTTACCATTCTGTGGCATAGAACACTGTAAATAGTCCTGTAAATGAATGTATAAAAATAGTTGCAGAGAAAAAACAAATTGCATACGGATGTCATACGGATGTAAAACGAATAGTGCGATATAAAAAAAAAAAAAAATAAAAAAATAAAAAAATCGGATTGAACTCGCATGACACTCGCAGGACAAACAGTTTTTATCCGTTTTTTCGGTCCGTAAATCGAACTGTTTTTTTTCTCTCAAGTGGAAAAGAGGCCTTAGATCGAGACACAGTAGAGGTCTATTTTCTCCAATAAAAATAGCAGGGCTATGAGTGAAGAGAAGGGGTTCAGCTTTCTACTAGAGGTGAGGCAGCTTACCCACGGTCCTGTGCCAGTGTCCCGAGGGAAGAGGCGGTTAGGCTCGGCGTCGCTGTAGAGATGGAGAGCCCGCATGAAGAAAAAATGCCAGCAGAGAAGAGAATCCACGACAGGTTCTGCAGGTAAGATGGCGCCCGAGATTACCGATGGCGCCTGAGATTACCAATGGCGCCTCTGGTGCAGGCCGAGAAGCGCCAGGAGCGTGGGTGGAGCCCACTGCCAGTGCTAAGAGAATGGGGCCTAGTCCGGCAGAAAGCCGGGGACTAAACTTCCTGGCTCTGCGGGCGATGGGCGCCGGGAGAAGCTGGAAACGTGCGGCTCCCTCCCCCCCGTACTGCAAAAACGCGCCGGCCGACCGCCGCTGGCAGCAAGCCAGCGGATACCTCCAGGGACCAGGGCCTGCACTCTCCAGCAGAGGGACGCAAAGCAGGAGCGCAGGGGCCTCGTACTCACGGTCAGTGGTGCCTGTCCTCAGGGCTCTGCCGCTGCTGCGCCCTGCATCTTGAGGGTAATAGCTCAATCCGTCCTCCCTTAGTGGGAAATGGAGAGCACTCTTCTGAGTAGCGGGGCTATTGACGCCATAGGAGGGCCTCACTTGTGCGCCATTAGCCGCCATCTTCAGTCCATTATCTTGCTGTGGCCCCAGAGGAACATGAAGGAGGGCCAACATGTGCTCGCCGTGATACGGGAATAGGGAGATCGGAACCGTGAAGGAACAGTCGCCCTGAGGAAGCTTTAGGCGTGCCCCATACGTTGCAGGAGAGGTTACGGGGAGGTATACTCTGCAATCTCACCTGTTGATGTTTCGGGGGAGATCAGACCCTAAAAAGGAATCTGTTGCCCCCTTCACTCCGTTAAGTAAAGAAAAAAAAAAAAAATGGAATGAAAAAAAATAGAATAAAAAATGAAAAAAATAAAAAAGCTTTGGGGTCTGAAACAGATCCAAGTGCCTCCTGCGGACACTAAGCAAGAACTGGGTCATTACTGGCCAGAGGGGGAGTATACTGCAGAGAAGGAGTTCATTCTTTATGTGTTTACTTCGTGTCCTCCTAGTGGCAAGCAGCATAACACCCATGGTCCTGTGTCCCCCAATGAGGCGTAGGCGAAAAAACGTATTACTTTATCCCAGCCCCTGTCTACACTGCCTGGCAAAAGAGAAAGAAAAGGAAGACAAAATATATAACAAACATTTTTTTTTTCACCCTTATGGCTCATTTTTCAGCATCCATAAATAAATCTAGAGCAGTGACTCAAGCTTCAGAGGCATCTTCTCTTTCCAGTTATATGTAGTACGTCTGGTAATAATAAATAGCCTTTAACCCAACCAATAATTTCTGTCTTAAGGTACCGTTACACTAAACGATTTACCAACGATCACGACCAGCGATACGACCTGGCCGTGATCGTTGGTAAGTCGTTGTGTGGTCGCTGGAGAGCAGTCACACAGACAGCTCTCCAGCGACCAACGATGCCGAAGTCCCTGGGTAACCAGGGTAAACATCGGGTTACTAAGCGCAGGGCCGCACTTAGTAACCCGATATTTACCCTGGTTACCATTGTAAACGTAAAAAAACAAAAAACAAAAACACAACATACTCACCTTCTAATGTCTGTTGCGTCCCTCGCCGTGACCTTCCCGCACTGACTGTGAGCGCCGGCAGTAACAGCACAGCGGTGACGTCACCGCTGTGCTTTCCGGCCGGCGCTCACAGTCAGTGCGGGAAGCAGAACGCCGGGGGACGCAACAGACATTAGAAGATGAGTATGTTGTGTTTTTTTTTTTTTACATTTACAATGGTAACCAGGGTAAATATCGGGTTACTAAGCGCGGCCCTGCGCTTAGTAACCCGATGTTTACCCTGGTTACCAGTGAAGACATCGCTGGATCGGTGTCACACACACCGATCCAGCGATGTCAGCGGGAGATCCAGCGACGAAATAAGGTGCTGGCCTTCTAGCTCCGACCAGCGATGTCACAGCAGGATCCTGATCGCTGCTGCGTGTCAAACACAACGATATCACCATCCAGGACGCTGCAACGTCACGGATCGCTATCGTTCTAAAGTCGCTCAGTGTGAAGGTACCTTTACTGCCAAGTATTATATTTAACTGTTCTAATCCTATTCTGATCTGGAATGCTGCATTGTTTTTTTTTAATTTTTTTTTAAATGCAATCCAAAATCAATCGAACAACGTTTCTCTCTAATACACTACAGCAGGGGTGCACATCTTGCCACAATCTTAAGAAAATTCGTGCAGCTCCGCTAATGTGCTCAGTGGTTTCCCCTTACATTTTTTGAAAAGGGATGAAAACAAACAGGCCTTAAGAAACAAAAGCAAACAGCATCTTAAACCAACCAGGATCTGTGTGGTACATATTCTAAAATGCTGCTGAATGAGGCCAAAGTCTGAAACCGCGATAGTGTCACGGTTCCCGCTTGACTACACATTGCGTTTTTGCATGCAAATTAAAAGCAGCTTTTTTACAGTACCAGCAAAAGCTAGGAGATTTCAGAAATCTCATACACAATTATTTTCCTGACTGAATTTGAAAACAGCTGCATGTCAATCCATTCAGCATTTTTTTTCAACCATAGAAAGCAACGAGTAAGTGCAAAAAAAAACAAAAAAAAAAAATGTTGCCAGTTTTTGGACAGTTTAGTGAAGAAAAAAAAAAGGGTGTATGCTGCTGCAACTAGGAGGCTGACACTATGCAGAACAAAAGTTAGCTCCTCCTCCACAGTATACAAGGCACCGACAGGAAGTAGGATATTCAGTTTTATCTTAGTGTCAGTAGGAGGTGGACACGGGTCTTTCACTAGACCCATATCTGCCTCAGTGTGCGTCGTTTTTTTTTTTTCAGATGGATTTTTTCCCGTTACTCCGGAGGGATACAGTGTGATTTAGTCACAACTGTATCCCCACACAGAGACTATGAGTTCGGCGTGTACTGCCACCCCGTATCATCATACGTCTAGTCGGCAGGACCCAAACCCCTAACATAGAAGCGTGTTTAGGCGATCCGGCTCCGGTCCTAGCCCCCCGTCTCCCACCAGAGCCTGTCGGTTTGTGGAGGCGAGGACGTCGCGCAAGACTGCTCTCTTGGACGTTGACATTTTCTGGAGAAGAGGTACATTTTTTTCCCCTCTCTCCCCCAGGTCCCTGCAAGAGGACGACGAGGAGGACAGAAAGAAGATCACTGGGGATTAAGATGATGATCTGGGATGGCTTATTTTCAAGAGCCCCCTTTAGATTGGGGGGTGCTAGGCTACCTTTTTTTGCGCTCCTTTAGAGCCTCCGCGCTGCTCTCTTCATCCGGGCCTAGTTTCTCTAGGGCCCCCTTCAGATTCGGGGTGCGGGACCCCCTTTGCCACACCCTTTCTTGAACATCCACGCTGCCCCCTTGGCCTGGCGGCCACTGGCTCTAATCTAAGCTTCTCTTCGGGCCTAGTACTGCCGGTGGCTCTGCCCCCCTTTCTCTGTATTTCAGGAGGGCTTCTTCCCGCCCCTATTCTCACTTCCTCTGGCAATTGCTCCGCCCACTCCTCCCAGCCACAGGCAGTGCTGCTGTCGCCATCTTGGTCCTCCTGGACCCGGCGGTTAGCTCCGCCCTTCCCTCTCAACGTTTGCTCACCCTGCTGCAGCGCGCCTTTTTTCCCCTCTGCGGAACCCCGTTTTGCCACCATTGCCTGTGTGGATCCAGAGTGTGTCCTTGTTCCTGTGGGACCTGCATCTCCTCTTCATCGCCTCTCAGCTGGGAGTAGACTATGGGACACCGGCATCTGGCTGTGAGTAGCTCTGCCCTGCAGACGGACACTCCCCTCTACATTCTCTTTCTGTCACCCAACCCTCTGGCATTACTTAGCGGGCCTGCTCACCATGCCTAATCCAAAAAGTGTCCCCGTCCTTCTGCTTTCTCTTCCTCTGCTCTGGTTAGGCATTTTTGTCTGCCCCCCCCGGGTCTTTCCCGGCGGTCTGCTTCCTCCCGATCCTCCTCTCCAGAGTCAGGTGAGGCGTTCTCGAATGCACTCAGAGGAGGATTCAGACCTGGACTCGGACCAAGCCTCTAGCATGAGAGATGCGGTCCAGAGTCTCATTGTGGCGGTTAACTAGACCCTTAGCATTAAGGATACCTCTTCGGAACCCGCAAATCAGGCTGTTTTGTTTAGACGGTCTAAACCTCCTTCCAAGGTTTTTGCTCCTCAAGGAATTGAGAATGTACTTGCCAGGGAAAGGGAGAACCCAACCAGACGCTTTCAAAGAGGAAAGTGCCTTGGCATTCTATATCCCTTTCCCTTGAACTCAATACCAACTGAACAACTTCTCCGACTGTGGACCCGCCGATTTCCAAACTGTCCACCAACACGGTCCTCGCGCTTGCTGATGGAGCATCCCTCAAGGACCAGAAATAGCAGGCAAAGGGTTTTTACCCAGGTGCACAACAGAGTAGAGTTTTGTCTCCCTCTGATTCCAAGCCTACAGCTCTACCTTCAGGAGAGGTGACAGTATAGGATATACTTCAGGACAGACTTCGGGGTGCGGCTTATTACACGGAAACATTTTTTCTGCCTAATGACCTAGACTGCAATACAAATTTGCCTCTCACCCTTTTCCAGGGTTCTCTCCATACCGATTAGTCGCAGGGTACTGAGAGCCGATTGCAGCAGTGCTATCCGCTATCCAGGTCTCAGACGCACCACCTACCAGGTACAGTACGGTAGGTTGAAACTTTTTTTTTTTTTTTTTTTTTTCAGTGGTTCAGACATGTCTTGGATTGACTGCTGCAGTAGTACTGGTGTTCTGTACTATATTCAGGTGGCTCAGATGCATTCTCCTTCACGTTCCTCACTTTCGAATGCAGCAGTACTCTATCCGCTATCCAGGATTTAGAGGAGTCACATACCTGATAAATTTAGTCGGTACCTGCTGTCTCTCCAGTAGTTCTGACGTATCCCAGGGTCTTTTGCTGCATCTGACTATGCTCCCTTCTACGCACCACTCAGTCAGTCAGAATCATATCCATTTTCACTGTTGTCTTCAGTTGTGTGGTGCCTTATACATAGGTAAGCGAGTAAACACACGTCAATCCTCCACATGGCCTAGGACGGATAGGCTCGTCCATGACGTCATAGTGAAGGATCTCCTTTTGTCAGTCAAATTTTCTTCTGGGGTCTATGTGCTCCTTCCTAGGGCCAACTTCCATGGATTTGACATACTCCACGGTTTTCACGGTAGCCTACTCTCGTCTTTCAACGCTTCCCTTCGACAGTGGTATTTTCCCACCAAGTCACAGACTCGTCAGCTTAGGGAAAAGGTTTTCCTTTAAATCCTCCTCCAGGCGTTTCCGTGACACGAGGACTAGATCCCCCAGGAGCAGTCCGTGAGGATTTTCCTCAGCATGACTCCTTGGGGATCCAAGATTGCTGAACGGAGGAGTCCATCTTTGTCTTTCAGGATGGAATCTCTTCTTTCCGTAATTGTTTCCTGAGAACCTCAAGAGCTTTTTTGTCCCATGGAAGCCTTTCTCCATGTCCTTATTTCTTCAGGACATTGGAGTTTCCTTTGTTTCGTGAGGCGCGGGTCCATTTTCATTTTATCGCCTTATCCTTCTGGCGCTCATGCTGCGCAGAGCCTTTTTGGTGGCAGCTATGCACAATCGGTGGATCACAGGTTAATTGCTCTTACTGTACCTCACCGACGTTTTCAATGCTCTGTCCATAATTCTTGATTGCCTTCCTTTTGTCCGTTTCGGACTCATCCTCTGTAACGTTCTCTCATCAGGTTACCTGGCCAGGGCGACGTGCATCCATTTGGCTAAGGCCACCCCTCCCCCTTTTCGGAACTCGGGCTGGTGCGTTTAAAGGCCCTCTGACCTTCAGGTCAGCAAATGAATCCGGTCGGCAAAAGTAGGTTTACCTGGTCAGAGCAGAGCGCCTTCTTCTGAGTTTCAGGCTCACTCTACCTGGGCAGTGGGCGCCTCCTGGCAGTTCATATAGGGCCTCCGCCCTGCACCTCTACAGAGCGATGATAGATCCTCCACATATTCGCTAATTTTTCCAGAGTCCAGGTCTTGCAGGTGAGAGAGTGGTGAATTCTCCGACCTGAGTGGCGTTGTCTGATGTTCCCTCCCCTTGGGTACTGCTTTGGGATGTCCCATAGTTTCCTGTGTCCCCCAATGAAGGCTCCGAGAAACAGATTTTACGGTAAGCAACCAAAAATCCTGTTTCTCACCTGAGCATATCTGGGTGAAGTGTCACTGGATGCGCTGCTGATACTTATATCCAACGAATATTTTCCTTGAAAACTTTATTTTAGCAGGTTTACAAAGTCAACACAGGACCTCTTCATCAAGACAAAAACCTAATGTTGGCCTTGAAACATGTTGACTTTGCAAACCTGCTAAAATAAAGCAAGTTAAAATAAATAGAGAGTGTCACAACGCATCCGGTGACACATCACCTCAGATATGTTCTCTCAGTCCTTTGGACTCGTGTCCTGCCACAGCTGATATATGCATTTGATACATGTTGTTTTGTTTCAACACCACCAGGTGAGCAGATCCATGTTGGTTTCTGTATTGTTTAAACATTTAAAACCCTATTATGCGCTCTTCCTTTTCCCAGTTTTTCTTATCTTCATCTGAGCATGGCTGATTGCATTACTACAGTTTAATTAAATTAGTGATATGCGTGAAAGTAAACAATGCCCTACCAACTCAATGCCCTATATTTTTATTATTTTTTTTTACTGCAAGAGATCAGGTTTTTGCTGCAGAAAAAAAAAAAAAAAAAGGGTGGCAAAAAAGTGCGAAAGTAACCTTACAGTACAACAGTAGACTAGCCATTTTATAATATTGTTACCTTGGCGAGTCCCTGGATCATCACCACTACTCTTCCGATTCACTTTATGCCATTTTCTAACCAAGAACTTTAGCCTGGGGAATAAATAAAAAAAATCCGACTTCAGTAAATGCAAAGCGGCCACGACAAAATGTACAACAAAACATCTATGCACAAGGACTTAAGCCTGATTAACAATAGGACAAGTCAAGAGAAATCCAACAAGAAAATAAAAACCTCCATTAAAATGCTTCCGTGAAGCACTACATCTTTTTTGAGCAACCAGCATCTGTTAACACAAATGCTAAAGATATTAAGTTTTTGGTCGAGAAATATCTTGGTAAATTGTGTACCTGGAAATGGCGATTACGGCCCTTACAGCGGACCGAAACTTGCCAAGGCCAGTCTTGCATTTGCCGTGAATCTGGAGGTCTGCAGGAGAAGGATATACCCCCATGCGTGCAATTAGAGACAGAGTTGCCTTTTCACAAGCTTGAAAGCCTCCAAGAAGAAGGAGCAAGTATTTCTTCTGGTAGACTAAGGCTTTACGGAAGCTTTCAGCTCTCAGGTATTTTCGGTAGAGACGTTGCATCTAGATAAAAATATTGAGTATATTTTAGGCTCATGTGCACTGATCGAACAGCACTATTGGACTCTTCGCTTCCAGAAAATGGACAATTCACCTTGGAATTGGGAACATCTTGCAATGGCCGGTTTTCCAGAGTGGCTTTGCCCAGTTCGGATTCAGCGTGTTTTAATGCAACCTGTAACAGTCGCTTTTCCCGGAGCCATACGGCACGTTCTGCCTCCAGGACTGAGTCTACAACATCAGTGTGCACCTAAAGTAAAAAAAAAAAAAAAAAAAAAAAAAAAGTAGATAAACTATTTTACAGTTACAGACAAGTAAACCAACTTCAGTCAATAGTATGTGGCTACTGCAGTGTGGAGGTTGCCCTACAAGTCTCACAAAAAAATCCTAGAACTCCCTAAAAAGGTTTTATACCTTTTTTTTTTTAAATTGAGAAACTAAGGACACAGTGTCCCCATTATCCCTCCCAAGAAGTATGAGCACACACCCCACTACACTGTTGAGACCCTGCTTATAGAAGAAAAGTGGTACAAGAGCACCAGCGCTCCTGTCACTCTCCAGCCCAAGTTCCATTCGCCCCCTTACTAGAGAGGCAACATTGAAGGGGACTTAAGGTACCTTCACACGAAACGACTTTACAACGAGAACGACAACGATCCGTGACGTTGCAGCGTCCTGGATAGCGATATCGTTGTGTTTGACACGCAGCAGCGATCTGGATCCTGCTGTGATATCGCTGGTCGGAGCTAGAAGTCCAGAACTTTATTTGGTCGTCAGATCGGCGTGTATCGTCGTGTTTGACAGCAAAAGCAACGATGCCAGCAATGTTAAACATGGAGCTAACGACCTGTGAGAACGATAAGTGCGTCACCGCTACGTCACAGGATCGCTCCTGCGTCGTTCTGGAGCTGCTGTGTTTGACATCTCTACAGCGATGTAAACAGCGACGCTGCAGCGATCAGATCGTTGTCGTTCTCGTTGTAGAGTCGTTTCGTGTGAAGGTACCTTTACCCTGCAACAGAAGCCAAAGACAAGAGGATTGTAGAAGGATTAGGAATGTTTAATATTCAACTTTATTAAATAAATAACTTTTATATGACGGTTTATTTCCATCTAAATTTGCACTGCAGCCCCTTGATCATCAGAACTGGTGGGGTCCCAGTTTGTGAGTGAAAAACTCTTGTGGATTTCCAAAGTAAAACATTGATTTATTTATTTATTTTACACTGTACCTGATCTTTGTTTTTTTGAAGCAACTCCTGGTGGGTCTTGGCCAGTTTAGATAGTTGACTTTTCAGTTCTAACTTATCTTTTGTTAGCTGTGCTACCGAATCTGCAAGTTTCTCATTCTCACGGTTTAATACATCAGTCACCCCGGGTGATGACTGGGCTGGCTGATTAAGGAAGCAGAGACGAGATCAAAGTTAATTCTTAACTATCTAAAAAAGCTGAAACTGCAGCATTCATTAACATTCACATCTTTAGATCAATTGACAAGAGCTTGCCTCAAAAGGACACCATTATTCCACATGGATGTCATAAGGAATCAGCTAACCAAAAAAAAAAAAAAAGCAGCTTTTCTTTGGTGGAGCTGGCCCATCATGTATTACCAAGCTACTCAGTCATTAATTTGAATGGCCAGATGGCAATACTGCATTGCTGCAAGGAATATGTAATTGCCAGCAGTGGCAGACTCGGGATCTTTAAAGTCAGAGAACATCCAGCTATTGGAGAGCAAATACTACTAACCTGTACATATCCGGTCTGTATTTCAGACTTCAGCTCTGACAGAGACTCCAACAACTTTGTCACTTCAGCTTCACTTGGGAAAACTTCATTTGTTCTGGGGTGGGAAAAGAAAAAGAAGAAAAAAAAAAAAAAAAAAGGAGTGCAATATTAATGAATCAACTCCATAGCTAAAAATATACTGCCAACCTACCATGGTCCACCTTCCAAGTATTCAATTCTGTCAGTGGGATTTTACTAGAGACCCCGATTCCAGTGAGATGTCACTTAATGGGCTGCTTACTATAGTCCCAACAAAAATGTATACTGCAGAGGAGGAGCTAACTTTTTTGTATTAACTTAGTGTCAGCCTCCTAGTGGCAGCAGCATTATGGAGAAATTCAGCTCTATCAGCAGGATTTTATTACTATAGGACTAGTTGTCTGGTGCCATCTAGTCCTTCTGGCTGTGTTCAACCCCGTCCCACCACTGACTGGCACCTTTCTGCCTATCTAGTGTACACAACTGCCAATCAGTGGTGTGGGCAGGATTACATAGAGGTCAGCATTCATAGAACTGCTAGATCTGCAGTAGAGAAAACCATGATTTTTTTCAAATCAGCACCAAGCAGCCCAGTAAGTGACATTACTGGAATCAGGGGCTCTGTCACTACAACACGCTTTTCTCAGTTTACATAGCAAAATCCAAGTGCTTGATTACCTTAAACTGCTTCATAAGCGGCTCAAAAATAACAGCAGATATGGGCTGGCAATGTGCTTTCACCAATTTATTTACATGTATTTCTATCTCTACAGCGCTGATGACCTTTTTATCCAGTGAGGCTTACCGGATACTCTTGTTCTGCACCCATTTCTTCACTTGAAGCACAATGTGAAACAACTGCTGCCATACTCTTTGCATGTTGGCGATTAAGGAAGCGTAATTTTTAGTAGGGGTACAGCTGTCAATCCAGAGTCTGCTCTTTCGGGATGCTAGGGCACGTTCTTGTTCTTCCAGGTCTGCCAGCATTTGCTGAAGTTCTTGGATACGCCGCTTGTCTCGTTCATGTTGTAACTGTAAGTCCTGTTTAAAAAAAACAAACAAAAAAAACAAAACACAATCTATGAACCCAACATGGTCTCCTTCTACTGCAGAATACACAAGTGCCATCTTTACAAAGTCTTCTTTCTTTGTCTACAGAACACCTACTGATCGATACAGTAACCTCCACAATTCTGGCCTTCACCCCAAATAAGACGAGCAAGAAATTTATAAAGGAAGATGGGACAGAACTCTATGGGCGAGCAATCTGATTTTGTTGATGTTGTTAAATGGAAATGTAGATGTTTGGGGTGTAAAAATACTATTAAGAAAGGTGATCTGCGCATGAAGGAACTGAAATATTTGTAATACTTTCATCATACAGCTACATAACATACCACCTCAGCCGCTCACCATTATTTGACGTTCCTGCTCTTCTACGCGCGCTTTACTTGTTTCGGTTTGTTTTATTCCTTTTGACTGTTGCTCAAGTTCTTTCACCCAGGTTCTTTCCTTTTCTTGAAGGCTCAAAACTTGAGCTTGGTACTGATCACGCTCCTTCTGCAGGCGAAGCTCACGCTCTCGCTGCTGGTCCAAAACACCGTCCAGTTGTTGTTTCTGACTCTGTAAAGACTCCAAGAGTGCTCGCAACTTGACTCCAGCCTCTCGTTCTTTTTGCATTTCCTCGCGGCAGACTTGCAGGTCAGATTCGAGTTGGCGTTTGGCATGGACGGCCTGCTGCTGGGTCTTTTCTATCATGGCAGCAAGGTCTCTAGCACGCTTCCTTTCATCTTTCAATTCACACTGTGATGCAAGAACCAGTTTGTGCTCCTGTTGCCTTTCCTCTTCGATTTTGGACAATTCTTGAGCGTGCTGTTGTCTAACCTGCTCGAGAACACCACGCTCCAGAGTCAAGGTATTTACAAGGCTTAATGAATGCTGCTTTTCCTTCCCCAACTCCTTAATGGTCTCTGACAATTTTCCATGTTCCTGAGCAAGAAGAGCTTTACAGCGAGACTGTTCTATTTCAAGTTCTTTCTTAAGATTGCTACATAATGTTTGCTCTTGAGAGAGCGCTGCTGACATTTTGGCCTTTAGCATTTTATGCTCTTCAAGAGACAGCGAGACCTCCTGATTAAAGAAGAAATAAGACAAGGGAGAGAATAAAAAAAAACGCTAAGACCAGGAAACATGCAATAGGCACAGTTTTACGTGGTTTCTCAACATTTTAATTCATCACTTATCCACTCGCTTAGATTCCATATGTATTCTCATGGAGTGGACAGAATACTCATTCAGTCACCACTCCACATAATTGCTCCCTACAGCGGCAATCTACAGGTGAAACAGTCCTAGCAATGCTCGCTAGACACCAGCAGTCGGACCGCCAAAAATGTGATCAACGCCAATTGCCATATTTCACAATTCACTTATGAACCACAATGCTTGAACTGACTGCAGGGGACATGACCTCCAGACTTGAAGTTACAGCTTCATTGGCATCTATGAATTTGCAAGTTTGGGTAAATACACACGGTCAACCTGGGCATTGTGATACATATGTGAGCTGTGAAATACGGCTGTTTGAACCAGAGCAGAATGTTTATCATTTATACTAGGAACAAATCCTAAATGTTTTAAAAAAAAAATGTTTGTGTTTATTTAAGCCTCACCTGCAAGGATTTCTCATTCATTTCCAAAGTTCTTTGAATGTGAGACTTCGCCTTGTCAGATCTCTGTCTTTCTGCCTGGCTTTCAGTTTCAATAGTCTTTATATAAGCAGACAGTGTCTTTTCTTTATTTTCTAGTTCCTCTCTAAATGAGGGGAAAAAATTATGTATATCATATCTATTACCACAAATAAGACAGAAGTAATAGAATTATCAAGTTAATCGGAGGGGAAAATTTTGCTTGAATCAGTTAAACAAAACCAAAAACCAGATCTCTAAATGGAACCCTATAGAATCACACCTTAGTTTAGAGGTTTCCATGTGAATCTCTTTCTGCAGCTCCTTGTGTGATTTTCGGAGACTCTCCATCTCCAGTGCCTTATCCTCCAGCTCAGAACGAAAATGGGAGACCGCTGCCTGTTCCTGGAGTAAGAGTTTGTACTGCTCTGTTGCTCGTTCCTTCTCCCTTACCAGGGATCCTTTAACATCTTCAGCAATGGAAGCTTCCTGCTGTAGCTTGTACTCCAATAACTCAACTGAAAGATATAGAAGATATCAAACACATCAGCAGCCGGCCAAATGTGGCAGCAGATCAGAGCCTAACTCTACTTAACAATAAATTGGGTTGGACTCCAGTCCTCCAATCTTGGCTAGCCACTTCAAATCATACTCACTGGGACATGAATAGAACTATGGATCAATTTTTGGCTTGGTCTTCTAAATGTATAGATACTTTGAATGGAATCTGTCACCAGTATTTTGTAATTTAATCAGAGCAGCATAATGTAGGGGCAGAGACCTAAATTCCAGTTACGTGTCACTTGCTCAGGAGCTTTCTCTAGTTTCAACACAATCAGTGTTTATCAGCAGATTACCGCTTGTGGACTAGGCGTCCTGTGCAGGGAAGTCCAGCTAATCTGTGTAACCCCGCCCCAAACACTGAATGTTAGCAAGGTGCCAATCAGGGATGTGGGCGGGGTTATACACATCTCAGCATTCATAGCGGTGCTACATCTACAGCAAAGGAACCATGGATTTTACCAAAACGGCATAAACCAGAACAGTAAGTGATTACAGCACTGGAATCAGGCAGATCCATCTACCAAATTTGTATCTCTCTGGTTATGACTACCTACTGGTAGTAAAGCTGGTAGACAGTACTACAGCTACATTTGTAACATCAGTAAACATATATTTGGTTAAGGCTATCCAAATCATTGGGTGAGGCAGGCCTACCAGACTGTCACATTTATCATGAGGTAGCAGTTTTAGTGCATATTTTAATTTGGAGACAGCGGCTCATCTATAATGGGCCCCCCGGATATCGCAATGCCCCATATGGCACTTTATATGAACTACACTAATCATTTGCAATTTCTGGGTTGGAAATCATAATCAGTTGCGCCTTGGCTCATATGTTGATAGATGAGAAATTGACTTATTATAAAAAGGAGTGTTTTCAAGCGGTCTATTGAGCAGCTCAGAACTATGCAGTCTCTTTACATTCTAGTTTCTGGTAGGACGGGCACTCCTACTTGAGTGAGTTCTGGTGAGCAGCAGTTTCAGCAAAACTCAGCACAAGTTCTGCTTTAGCACATTCAGCCATCAGTGGCTTGTTCTGGGTCTACTTGGTTCTCACCATATTTCCACACACAGGGCATTTGAACAAGCACACGGCTCCAGACAGTAGACAGAGTAGTGATGCTTGGTGTCTGGGGTTGTGACTCTACAGGATTGATAAGAGCAAGATGGAGTGGAAATTAAGGGAGGTGAGCAGATGCTGTGTAGAAATCATTGGGGAGGAGACAGCTGACTGGTATTTTAGGGGTTAACCTCTCTTTGAATGTAACTACTCCACACTCTAGGCCAGAATCTGGGCACACACTAGTGACCAAGCTCCATGGAAACCAACAGTATACAGTTGTGGCCAAAAGTATTGACACCCCTGCAATTCTGTCAGATAATACTCAGTTTCTTCCTGAAAATGATTGCAATCACAATTTTTTTTTTTTATACTCATTTAATTTGTCTTAAATGAAAAAACACAAAAGAGAATGAAGCAAAAAGCAAAACATTGATCATTTCACACAAAACTCCAAAAATGGGCCAGACAATAGTATTGGCACCCTCAGCCTAATACTTGGTTGCACAACCTTTAGCCAAAATAACTGCGACCAACCACTTCCGGTAACCAATGAGTTTCTTACAATGCTCTGCTGGAATTTTAGACCATTCTTCTTTGGCAAACTGCTCCAGGTCCCTGATATTTGAAGGGTGCCTTCTCCAAACTGCCATTTTTAGATCTCTCCACAGGTGTTCTATGGGATTCAGGTCTGGACTCATTGCTGGCCACCTTAGAAGTCTCCAGTGCTTTCTCTCACACCATTTTCTAGTGTTTTTGAAGTGTGTTTTGGGTCATTGTCCTGCTGGAAGACCCATGACCTCTGAGGGAGACCCAGCTTTCTCACACTGGGCCCTACATTATGCTGCAAAATTTGTTGGTAGTCTTCAGACTTCATAAAGCCATGCACACGGTCAAGCAGTCCAGTGCCAGAGGCAGCAAATCAACCCCAAAACATCAGGGAACCTCCGCCATGTTTGACTGTAGGGACCGTGTTCTTTTCTTTGAATGCCTTTTTCTCCTGTAAACTCTATGTTGATGCCTTTGCCCAAAAAGCTCTACTTTTGTCTCATCTAAACAGAGAACATTCTTCAAAAATGTTTTAGGCTTTTTCAGGTAAGTTTTGGCAAACTCCAGCCTGGCTTTTTTATGTCTCAGGGTAAGAAGTGGGATCTTCCTGGGTCTCCTACCAGACAGTCCCTTTTCATTCAGACACCGACGGATAGTACGGGTTGACACTGTTGTACCTTCGGACTGCAGGGCAGCTTGAACTTGCTTGGATGTTTGTCGAGGTTCTTTATCCAACATCCGCACAATCTTGCGTTGAAATCTCTTGTTAATTTTTCTTTTCCGTCCACATCTAGGGAGGTTAGCCACAGTGCCATGGGCTTTAAACTTCTTGATGACACTGCACGGTAGACACAGGAACATTCAGGTATTTGGAGATGGACTTGTAGCCTTGAGATTGCTCTTGCTTCCTCACAATTTGGTTTCTCAAGTCCTCAGACAGTTCTTTGGTCTTCTTTCTTTTCTCCATGCTCAATGTGGTACACACAAGGACACAGGACAGAGGTTGAGTCAACTTTAATCCATGTCAACTGGCTGCAAGTGTGATTTAGTTATTGCCAACACCTGTTAGGTGCCACAGGTAAGTTACAGGTGCTGTTAATTACACAAATTAGAGAAGCATCACATGATTTTTCGAACAGTGCCAATACTTTTGTCCACCCCCTTTTTTATGTTTGGTGTGGAATTATATCCAATTTGGCTTTAGGACAATTCTTTTTGTGTTTTTTCATTTAAGACAAATTAAATGAAGATAATAACAAAAAATTTGTATTTGAAATCATTTTCAGGAAGAAACTGACTATTATCTGACAAAATTGAAGGGTTGTCAATACTCTTGGCCACAACTGTATTATGCAAGATAAAAGCACTCATTGCAGTACTACAACTACAGCAAATAGAAAAAGCAAGTAATTTGCAAACTTGCTTACTTTTTAATGCCAACTAAAGCAATTTATTAATTTGAGAATACCTTTTTAAATCCCTATAAGCTCAGTGATGTGATTCCAATTTATCTTGGCTAATGTATGAACAGTTGCTCTACCTCTTTTACTTAAAACGGATTTCTGATTATTTGTCTATAACACTTCCATGGTGCCCACTATGAATACATCAGCTCTTCCTGCAAAGCAGTATCTAACTGAACACCCTTTCTCCGCTATACCCATATGTGCAGAAGGCAACGTTTCAGCTCCACGGAGCCGCCATTGCCTGTTGCACATATGGCTTATTAAAAGTTTCAGACTGTGATAGATTTCCATTGAGTGCAGTCTACTCCCCCTCCCCCATCATTTCACAGAGTAATTAGGAAAACAAATCAAAGCACCATCAAACTACATTACTGTCCATCATCTAAGGTACTCGATCACGTTGGTGATCCCCAGACAATGGAGGACCAACATGGTGTCTTTTGAAAGGGTCACTGAACCTCACATTGTTTTTCTTAAATTCTACTAACAAGTCACATTCTTAATTTCTGAGTTGTTCAAGTAGTAAATATGACCCATTACTGTATTTGAGCAATTGTCTGGAAATTACTCTTTGCTATTCATTATTGTATACTGAGAGGCAACATACAGCCTTACATAGAGGCCTTACGTGTCTAATCTGTACTTCTGCTTCCAGTGTAAGAGCTATAAAGACCATTTACTCACCTTGTCTGCGTAGTTGGTGTTCTCTGGTATGTCCTTTTTCCTCAGTGCTGGTAAGAGTATCTTGCAGTTTTTGAAGTTTTTCCTGATTTTGTAGATGAGCCATACGCAATTGTGATCGAAGGTCCTGAATTTCAGAGAGCAAGCTGCTACGATCAACAGCAAGAACATGCTCGAGGACTAGACGTTTCTGCTCCTCCTGCAAAAAGCATTTTAAACTTTAACAGTACCTATTTTTTTGTGTTTTTTTTTTTCTGTTTTCTTCGCCGGCTGGAGGGGTAGTCAAGATTTTGATACCCCCACTTATTCAAATATATATATAAAAAAAAAAAAAAAAAAAAAAAAAAACACACACACAACACTCAGCAGTTTCACATGGGTTGTGTGTACAGGCTCACAGGTTTTCTGTACGTAAATAATGCTGGCGGCTGCACCTCTGCCTCTTGAGCAGCACACAGCAGAATTTTTTTTTTTTTTTTTAAATCTTATCAATTGCCGGATCCCCACTTCTAGTTATGACATGATAGAAAAGTAGTAGCTACTAAGGGTAACCGGTCATTAAATTCATGCTACCCAAAACACAGGCATCATATATCAGAGCCTGGGTCGGCAATTGCAGCTGTGAAGAAACCAGATTCTATCCTAATTTCCCAGACAACCATGTTTTGCAATAACAAAAGAGCTGGCTTTTTATCTGTATATTGGCTTGTGAATTTAAGTGTTTATGTCTGGTGGGTCAAGAAGACAGACTTGCCCACTGATATACTATCTAACATACTGTGTAAAGGCCCCGTCTCACATGGCGATTTACCAACGATCACGACCAGCGATACGACCTGGCCGTGATCGTTGGTAAGTCGCTGTGTGGTCGCTGGGGAGCTGTCACACAGACCGCTCTCTCCAGCGACCAACGATCAGGGGAACGACTTCGGCATCGTTGAAACTGTCTTCAACGATGCCGAAGTCCCCCTGCAGCACCCGGGTAACCAGGGTAAACATCGGGTTACTAAGCGCAGGGCCGCGCTTAGTAACCCGATGTTTACCCTGGTTACCAAAAAAAACAAACAGTAAAAAAACAAACAGTACATACTCGCCTTTCGGTGTCCAGGTCCCTTGCCGTCTGCTTCCTGCTCTGACTGAGATCCGGCCGTACAGTGAGAGCAGAGCGCAGCGGTGACGTCACCGCTGTGCTCTCACTTCTCACTGTACGGCCGGCAGTCAGTGAGAGCAGGAAGCAGACGGCAAGGGACCTGGACACCGAAAGGCGAGTATGTACTGTTTGGTTTTTTTTACATTTACGCTGGTAACCAGGGTAAACATCGGGTTACTAAGCGCGGCCCTGCGCTTAGTAACCCGATGTTTACCCTGGTTACCAGTGAAGACATCGCTGGATCGGTGTCACACACACCGATTCAGCGATGTCAGCGGGGCCTCAACGACCAAAAAAAGGTCCAGGCCATTCCGACACGACCAGCGATCTCGCAGCAGGGGCCTGATCGCTGGTACGTGTCACACATAGCGAGATCGCTATGGAGGTCGCTGTTGCGTCACAAAACTTGTGACTCAGCAGCGATCTCGCTAGCGATCTCGCTATGTGAGACGGGGCCTTAAGTCTGTAATAGTGACTGTACATTGAGTGGGTTAAGCTTTGTTTATTGATGTGTGCTTATATGCTAATAGTGCTACTTAACCCCTTCGCGCCATTCGCCGTACTAGTACGGCGCTGCCGGCACTGCATTTGTGCCAGCCGCAGTACTAGTACGGCAGACCGATCACCGCGGTCTCGCGCTGAGCGCAGCTGTGATCGGGTGCGGGTGTCAGCTGTATATGACAGCTGACACCCCGCAGCAATGCCCACGATCGGCGCTATCGCCGATCGCGGGCATTTAACCCCTCTGATGCCGCTGTCAATAGTGACAGCGGCATAGAGGTGGATCGCGCAGGGATGGCGGCTCCCTGCGCTCTCCCACCGAGGCAACGCGATGAGATCGCGCTGCTCCGGTGACCTGGAAGGAGTCCCCGGATCCAAGATGGCCGCGGGACTCCTTCCGGGTCATTTACTGACCTGGCTTGCCGGCGCCTGCTGAGAGTTCCTAATAGCAGGCGCCGGCAAGCCTCTGTAACGTGCCTGTCAGATCGTTGATCTGACAGAGTGCTATGCACACTGTCAGATCAACGATCTGATCTAAAACAGTGATGTCCCACCCTGGGACAATGGTAAAAAGTTAAAAAAAAAAAGAAAAAAAAATAAAATACAATGTATAAAAAATAAAAAAATCCCCAAATAAAGAAGAAAAAAAAAACATTTCCCAGTAAATCCATTTATTTTTGTAAATAAAAAAAAAACAATAAAAGTACACATATTTGGTACCGCCGCGTCCGTAACGACCCGCTTTATAAAACTATCCCACTAGTTAACCCCTTCAGTGAACACCGCAAAAAAAAAAAAAAACACAAGGCAAAAAACAACGCTTTATTATCATACAGGCGAACAAAAAGTGGAATAACACGCGATCAAAAAGACGGATATAAATAACCATGGTACCGTTGAAAACGTCATCTTGTCCCGCAAAAAAAAAAGCCGCCATACAGCATTATCAACAGAAAAATAAAAAAGTTGTAGCTCTCAGAATAAAGCGATGCAAAAACAATTATTTTTTGTATATAAAATAGTTTTTATTGTGTAAAAGCGCCAAAACATAAAAAAAATTACATAAATGAGGTATCGCTGTAATCGTACTGACCTGAAGAATAAAGCTGCTTTATCAATTTTACCACACGTGGAACGGTATAAACGCCCCCCCCCTAAAAGAATTTCAGGAATTGCTGGTTTTTGTTCATTCCGCCTCCCAAAAATCGGAATAAAAAGCGATTAAAAATGTCATGTGCCCGAAAATGGTACCAATAAAAACGTCAACTCGTCCCGCAAAAAACAAGATCTCACATGACTCTGTGGGCCAAAATATGTATAAATTATAGCTCTCAAAATGTGGTGATGCAAAAACTATTTTTTGTAATAAAAAGCGTCTTTTAGTGTGTGACGGCTGCCAATCATAAAAATCCGCCAAAAAAAACGCTATAAAAGTAAATCAAACCCCCCTTCATCACCCCCTTAGTTAGGGAAAAATAATACAATTTTAAAAAATGTATGTATTTCCATTTTCCCATTAGGGTTAGGGCTACGGTTAGGGCTAGGGTTAGGGTTGGGGTTAGGGCTAGGGTTAAGGTTGGGGTTAGGATTTCAGTTAGAATTGGGGGTTTCCACTGTTTAGGCACATCAGGGGCTCTCCAAACGCGACATGGCATCCGATCTCAATTCCAGCCAATTCTGCTTTGAAAAACTAAAACAGTGCTCCTTCCCTTCCGAGTTCTCCTGTGCGCCCAAACAGTGGTCCCCCCCAACATATGGGGTATCAGCGTTCTCAGACAAGTTGGACAACAACTTTTGGGGTCCAATTTGTACTGTTACCCTTGGGAAAATAAAAACGTGGGGGCTAAAATATCATTTTCGTGGAAAAAAAAAAGATTTTTTATTTTCACGGCTCTGCGTTATAAACTGTAGTGAAACACTTGTTGGTTCAAAGTTCTCACAACACATCTAGATAAGTTCCTTGGGGGTCTAGTTTCCAATATGGGGTCACTTGTGGGGGTTTCTACTGTTTAGGTACATCAGGGTCTCTGCAAATGCAACATGACGCCTGCAGACCAATCCATCTAAGTCTGCATTTCAAACGGCGCTCCTTCCCTTCCGAGCTCTGCCGTGCGCCCAAACAGTGGTTCCCCCCCATATATGGGGTATCAGCGTACTCAGGACAAATTGGACAACAACTTTTGTGGTCCAATTTCTCCTGTTACGCTTGGGGAAAAAAAAATTGCGGGCTGAAACATCATTTTGTGGAAAGAAAAAATGATTTTTTTAATTTTCACAGCGCTACATTCTAAACTTTAGTGAAACAATTGGGGGTTAAAAGTGCTCACCACACATCTAGATAAGTTCTTTAGGGAGTCTTCTTTCCAAAATGGGGTCCATTGTGGGGGGTTTCCACTGTTTAGGCACGTCAGGGGCTCTCCAAAGGCGACATGGGTTCCGATCTCAATTCCAGCCAATTTTGCATTGAAAAGTCAAACGGCGTTCCTTCCCTTCTGAGCTCTGCCATGTGCTCAAACAGTGGTTTATCCCCATATATGAAGTATCAGCGTACTCAGAACAAATTGCACAACAACTTTTGAGGTCCAATTTATCCTGTTACCCTTGGGAAAATAAAAAATTTGGGGTAAAAAGATCATTTTTTGTGAAAATTAATATTAATTTTTTTTTACGGCTCTACATTATAAACTTCTGTGAAGCACTTGGAGGTTCAAAGTGCTCACCACACATCTAGATTAGTTCCTTAGAGGGTCTACTTTCCAAAATGGTGTCACTTGTGCGGGTTTCTACTGGTTAGCCACGTCAGGGGCTCTCCAATCGAGCCATGGGTTCCGATCTCAATTCCAGCAAATCTTGCATTGAAAAGTCAAATGGCGCTCCTTCCCTTCCGAGCTCTGCCATGTGCCCAATCAATGGTTTACCCCAACATGTGGGGTATCAGCGTACTCAGGACAAATTTTATAACAACTTTTGTGGTCCAATTTCTCCTGTTACCCTTGGTAAAATAAAACTAATTGGATCTGAAGTAAAAATTTTGTGAAAAAAAAGTTAAATGTTCAATTTTTTTGAAACATTCCAAAAATTCCTGTGAAGCACCTGAGGGGTTAATAAACTTTTTGAATGTGGTTTTGAGTACCATGAGGGGTGCAGTTTTTAGAATGGTGTCACTTTTGGGCATTTTCTGTCATATAGACCCCTCAAAGTCACTTCAAGTGTGAGGTGGTCCGTAAAAAAAATGGTTTTGCAAATTTTGTTGCAAAAATGAGAAATCGCTGGTCAACTTTTAACCCTTATAACTCCCTAACAAAAAAAAACTATGTTTCCAAAATTGTGCTGATGTAAAGCAGACATGTGGGAAATGTTGTTTATTAACTATATTATGTGATATAACTCTCTAATTTAAGAGCATAAAAACTAAAAGTTTGAAAATTGCTAAATTTTCATAATTTGACAATTTTTTGTTTTTTTCACAAATAAATCCAAGTCATATTGAAGAAGTTTTACCACTATCATGAGGTACAATATGTCACGAGAAAACACTGTCAGAATCACCAGGATCCGTTGAAGCGTTTCGGAGTTATGACCTCAAAGTGACAGTGGTCAGAATTGTAAAAATTGGCCCTGTCACTTAAGGTACCTTCACACTAAGCGACTTTGCAGCGATAACGATAGCGATCCGTGACGTTGCAGCATCCTGGATAGCGATATCGTTGTGTTTGACACGCAGCAGCGATCTGGATCCCGCTGTGATATCGCTGGTCGTTGCTGAAAGTTCAGAACTTTATTTGGTCGTCAGATCGGCGTGTATCGTTGTGTTTGACAGCAAAAGCAACGTCGCCAGCGATGTTTTACAATGGTAACCAGGGTAAATATCGGGTTACTAAGCGCAGGGCCGCGCTTAGTAACCCGATATTTACCCTGGTTACCATTGTAAAAGTAAAAAAAAAAAAACAGTACATACTCACCCTCTGATGTCTGTCACTTCCCCCGGTGTCCGCGCTGCTGCTCAGAGCTTCCTGCACTGACTGTCAGTGCCGGCCGGAAAGCAAAGCACAGCGGTGACGTCACCGCTCTGCTGTTAGGGCCGGCGCTCACATAGTGCAGGGAAGAGGACGCCGGGGGACGTGAATGTAAGTATGTAGGGTTTGTTTTTTTACATTTCCACTGGTAACCAGGGTAAACATCGGGTTACTAAGCGCGGCCCTGCGCTTAGCAACCCGATGTTTACCCTGGTTACCCGGCGACTTCGGCATCGTTGGTCGCTGGAGAGCTGTCTGTGTGACAGCTCTCCAGCGACCACACAGCGACGCTGCAGCGTTAGGTGAAAACAGGCTTCGGGGTGAAGGGGTTAATCCCATCACCATTGTTTACCTTATCTTGATGTTGGACTGAAAGACCCTGGGTAATTCTAAAAATAGCTTATATGCCTTGGGTATAAAATGACTCAGAGTTCACAAACTGAGAGTCTGAAGTAACACAGAGCTACCAGCCAGACATTCTGCAAACCACCCAACAGACAAGAGAAAGGACTGCAGCCAATTCATCATGGCACCATCACCATCACCGATCTATGATTCTATAGGAAACAACCTAGGGGTTTTCGACTCTGGTTGGAAGGACACAGATCTGATCCAGTGACCATCTCTGCACCATGGATATGTTTGGAGAAAGCCAGGGTTGGGACCCGCTGGTCGCCTGGTTCCATGGAGATGGTCAGATAAGCCAGGTGGTGACTCTCGTGTCAACTGGCTTTGGACCTTGTATGGACTATATGGACAGTTCTTGGTCATCTCCCTATGCTTGTCGTTACCCCTTCTCTGTGCGTTCATCCACAGATGGAGTAGCGACCCTGGGAGCTCTGACATCATGTCATACTGGAAATTCATGGAGACGCAGTGATATTTTATATGCGCCCATGTGACCCTGGGAGCTCTAACATCGTGTTATACTGGAAATACATGGAGATGCAGTGATCTTTTATATGCGCCCATGTAACCAAACAATTCCAGTCATGGTGGGATTGTTCTGTTTGCTATTGTGTGCTGTGGTTGAATAAAGTATTGCCACACTGTTTTACCTTAACCCTGTGTTGTCTGTGTAGTGTATTGTCCACGGGGAGATAGAGCGGGCGTTCAGTGGTATGAGCCGTGGTCCATGCAGTCTTGCTAAAGACAGCCGGGCCAGCGGACGAGAGCACCCACTGACCCCGTTTCTCCACAGCAGCCACATACATTTTACTCTGGAACTTCTGTTTCAGAAGTTGACCGGGATCTATAGGGAAACCAGACTAGCTCTAGGACGGACATCCCCGGCTGGCTTCTCCCCACCTCCTTACAGGTGATTGATAGGTCTCTCCTGTGTGTGCATAGAGATCTGTCAAAAGAGTGGAGAGGGGTGTGGAAAGACCGGAAGAGGACTGCACCAGAATAGTACGGCCTCGGGCAACCAGGGTCCGACCCGCATAAATCCAATGGCAGTATCCCCATAAAACAATAGGGACACTTTACTCTAAGGAATATAATTAACATTCTATAAGCCCATCAAAAGAAACCGGGATTTTTGTGTACTCACAGTAAATCCTTTTCTTGGAGCCACTCATTGGGGGACACAGGACCATGTTCATGCTGTGTCCCCCAATGAGGCGAAGGAGAAAGGCATTTTTAGTATTTGCTCACCTGTTCCTTTATCAGATGCTCCACTTTTTCTGAAAGTAAATTTTTATCTCCAGAGCCATGGCGAATATCAGATTGAAGTTCCAATCTCAAATATTCTCTCTCGCTTTCCAACAATGCCTGCACGCTCTGCAGCAGGTCCCTTCTCCAGTCTAAGGTTGTACTTTCCTAGTATTAAAGTGAAGGAAAAAAAAAAAAAGGAGATTTTTGTTTACTTACCGTAAAATCTTTTTCTCCGAGCCATTCATTGGGGGACACAGGACCATGGGTGTATGCTTGCTGCCACTAGGAGGACACTAAGTAGACAGAAAGATTAACTCCTCCTCTGCAGTATACACCCCATCACTGGATACAATTTCAACCAGTTCGGTAGTAAAGCAGTAGGAGCATGAACAAAGACAACTATGTCAAAACCAAGAAGTAACAACAAGCCAAAACAGGCTAACAGGGTGGGTGCTGTGTCCCCCAATGAATGGCTCGGAGAAAAAGATTTTACGGTAAGTAAACAAAAATCTCCTTTTCTCCTACGCCTCATTGGGGGACACAGGACCATGGGACGTACAAAAGCAGTCCCTGGGTGGGGAGCAATATGCTAATACCCCATGTACCACTGGCTTACGGCTTAAGGAACTGCCGCTTGCAGAATACGCCTGCCAAGGGCGGCGTCTGCGGAAGAAATAGAATGAATGTGGTAATGCTTGGTAAAGGTGTGCAAACTGGACCACGTCGCAGCCTTGCAGACCTGTTGTGCCGACGCCTGATGCCGAATGGCCCACGAGGCGCCCACCGACCGAGTAGAATGAGCCTTGATCCCAGCTGGGATAGGCACACCCTTGACACGATAGGATTCTTGAATGGCTGACCGAATCCATTTTGCCAGAGTGGCTTTTGAAGCAGGAGAACCCCTCCTGGGCCCCTCTGGAAGTACGAACAGGACGTCTGACGTACGAAAGGGAGCCGTCCTCGAGACGTACCGACGAAGAGCTCTCACCACATCAAGAGTGTGTAGAGCCTTCTCGATGCGATGGACAGGTGTCGGGCAGAACGAAGGTAAAACAATCTCCTCATTTAGGTGGAAAGAGGAGACGACCTTGGGCAAAAAGGTGGGAGAGGTCCTCAATACCGCCTTGTCCGGATGAAAAATTAGGAAGGGAGGGCGGCAAGAGAGCGCAGCCAACTCCGAGACCCGTCTGATGGACGTGACGGCCACCAGGAAGACTACCTTCCAAGAAAGGAGGGTTAAGGAAACGTCCTGCAGCGGTTCGAAGGGAGCCTCCTGAAGTGCTCCGAGAACTAAGTTGAGATCCCACGGATCTAAGGGTGACCTGTAGGGAGGCGCCACACGGGAGACTCCCTGGAAAAAAGTTTTCACCGGCAACCTATTGGCAATCTTCCGCTGGAAAAGAACTGACAATGCCGAAACCTGACCCTTTAGGGAGCTAAGGGCAAGTCCCGACTCTAGTCCGGACTGAAGAAACTCCAGTATGGAAGGAACAGAAAACACTAGAGGGGACCGTCCCTGTGCCTCGCACCATGAGAAAAAAATTCGCCAGGTACGGTGATAAGCACGCATGGAAACAGGTTTCCTAGCTCTGATCATGGTGGAGGACACCCTGGGAGAGAAACCCGCTTGGCCTAGAATCCAGGACTCAACAGCCAGGCCGTCAAAGACAGGGCCCCTGAGTTCTGATGGTAAATTGGGCCCTGTGAAAGAAGATCCGCGCGATCTGGAAGACGCCAAGGGACGTCGGTTACCAGCTGAACCATTTCGGCGTACCATGCCCGACGCGGCCAGTCTGGCGCGACGAGAATCACTGGTACCCCCTCTGCCCTGATCTTTTTGATGACCCTCGGTAGTAGGGGAAGAGGAGGAAAAATGTACGGGAGTCGGAATTGGCGCCAAGGCAGGACCAGGGCGTCCACTCCGAGGGCCCGTGGGTCGAGGGACCGAGCAAGGAACTGAGGAACCTTGTTGTTCATCCTGGAAGCCATGAGATCCACATCCGGAGTCCCCCAGCGATGGCAAATCTGCTGGAAGACCTCCGGGTGGAGGGACCATTCTCCGGAGGCGATGCCCTGGCGGCTGAGGTAGTCCGCCGCCCAATTTTCCACACCTGGAATGTGGATCGCCGAGATGGTCGAATGGTTCGACTCCGCCCAATGGAGGATGTGAGACACCTCGAGCATGGCCGTCCTGCTGCGGGTTCCGCCCTGACGGTTGATATACGCCACGGCCGTGGCGTTGTCGGACTGGATTCTGACTGGATGACCTGCCAGAAGACGGTGAAACTGGTACAGTGCTAGCCTGATAGCTCGAATCTCGAGGATGTTGATGGCAAGGCGAGACTCTTGAGCGGACCACCGCCCCTGGGCTGTGTGATGGTTGAAGACCGCTCCCCAGCCTATGAGACTGGCATCGGTGGTCACCACCAGCCATCGTACTGGGAGAAAGGACCTTCCCTGAGTTAGGGAGGACTTCAGCGTCCACCACCTTAGGGTCTTCCTGACCCGAGGGGACAGGATAAATCGGCGATCGAGGGAGGACGGTTTGCCGTCCCAAGCCGACAAAAGTGCATGTTGCAGAGGACGGAGGTGAAACTGCGCAAATGGAACCGCTTCCATGGCCGCTACCATCTGTCCGAGAACTCGCATGCTGGCGCGAATGGAGTGGGATACTGGGCGAGAAAGACGCTGGGCTCCCTGCTGCAAGGCCAAAACCTTGTCTTGAGGGAGTATGACCAGACCGCGGGAAGTGTCTAGTATCATCCCCAGGAAGGAGATTTGTTGAGCCGGAATTGGAGAAGATTTTTCGAAATTTATCTTCCATCCCAGACGAGAAAGAGTATCCACCGTGAGAACGACGGACTCTTCGCACGCCGGGTAGGAAGGACCCTTTATTAGGAGGTCGTCCAAGTACGGAATTACCACCACTCCCCTGGAATGAAGAATGGCCATGGCAGCCGCCATGACCTTCGTAAAAACTCTGGGGGCGGTGGCGAGACCGAAGGGCAAGGCCACAAATTGGAAGTGTTCCCCGCAAAAGGCGAAGCGAAGGAACTGCTGATGCGGAGGGAAAATCGGTATGTGCAGGTAGGCATCCTTGATGTCTATGGATGCCAGGAATTCTCCCTTTTCCATAGACGCGACCACAGAACGGAGGGATTCCATCCTGAAGTGTCTGATTTTTATGAATCTGTTTAGTAGCTTCAGGTCTAGGATCGGACGAAGTGATCCGTCCTTCTTTGGGACCACGAACAGATTCGAATAGAAACCCTTGAATCTTTGTTCTAGGGGGACCGGAATGATGACTCCGTCCCTTTGTAGTGCCCGTATTGCCTGGAGAAATGCCGTGGTCTTTGACCTTTGAGGGCAAGATTGGAAGAAGCGTGTAGGGGGGAAGGAGGAAAATTCTATTTTGTATCCGGTGGACACCAGATCTCTGACCCACTCGTCGGAAACGACTGAGAGCCAGGTTTGATGGAACAAAAGTAGACGTCCGCCTACTTTGTCGGAGTCCACCGGATGGTGCAAGGAGTCATTGGGCGGAGGATCCCTGGGATGCTGATCCCTTAGATCCGGGAGGTTTAGGCCTGGGTCTCCAGTTACGATTAGGTCTGTAAGAGACCTGGGTGCCTCGGCCACCGCGCGAACCTCGGCCTGATGCGGGGGTAGGAGATGAGGAAGACCAGTTGGTATTGGGCCGAAACGGCCGAAATGGAGGTTGCTGCTGGTACCGAAAGGGCCGGGTAGGCTTTTGCTGGGGGAGAAATTTACTTTTCCCTCCGGTGGCATCCGAAATCATTTGGTCCAATTTTTCTCCAAATAACCGACCAGCCTGGTAAGGCAGGGCTGTTAGAGAACGTTTAGAAGCCGAATCTGCTCGCCAATCCCTGAGCCACAGGGCTCTCCTGATGGAGATTGCATTGGCGGCTGCCTGTGCAGCGCAATTAGCTGCGTCCATAGAGGCATTGACTATGAAGTCTCCGGCCTGCACTATCTGGTTAACCAGGATGCTGGCTTCTGGAGGTAAATCACTGGCTTGGATGTTAGAGGAAAGAGTCTCAGTCCAAGAGACCATAGCCTTAGCCACCCAGGAGGCGGCGAAGGATGGGAAGAGAGACGCTCCTGTGGCCTCGAAGGCGGAACGAGCCAGATGATCAATCTGGCGATCAGAGGGATTCTTAACTGAGGAACCGTCCGAAAGAGACAGGATGGTCTTGGACGCGAGGTGTGACACAGCAGGGTCCACCGAGGGAGACTGTAGCCAGTCTTTGACTAATTCCCGAGAAAAGGGGTATTTGGCCTCTATGAACTTTTGACCTATGAAGCGTTTATCTGGACGATCCCTATGTTTTTGTACAACCTCCTTGAAGTGAGGGTGAGTGACAAAAACCTTTTTAACCCGTTTAGTTTTTTTGAAAGACACCGCGTATTCGGGTTCCGATGCGGAGTCTTCAGTCACCTTCAGGGTCTGATTTACCGCCTCAATGAGAGAGTCGAGAGACTCCTGGAAGGAGGGGGGTTCCTGAACGTAGGAAATGTCGGACTCATATTCAGAGTCATCCGATTTAGGAGAAGGGGACCGAGAAGCAGAGCTTGCGGGTACTGAAGGGCCCGCTAGCTGATGGTCAGGGGATGAAACGCGAACACGTTTTTTAGAGCCCCGGGTGGAAAGTGACCGGTTACGCCCCCTGCTGGTAGACGAATCCATATCGTCGTCTGAATCCTCCACGGTCCGACCTGGAGGGGGGCCCCGGAGGGAGTCAATTGCCCTGGCTAGGGAAGCCACAGATCGTGACAGAGAGGTTGCCCACTCAGGGGGGCTAGGCTCTACCGGATCAACGGGAGCGGCATCGGCGACGGTACCGGCGTCGGCAGGGGGCGGCTGCACAGAGGGTGAGACGCAGTCTACACACAAAGGGTTAGAGTGGGCTCGGGGCAGGGCCGCATTGCAAGTGGCACATACAGTGAAAAACATTGTATGCTTCTTGTTACCCTTTTTTGTCTCCTTAGATTGAGACATAGTGCCTTGGGGACAGAGTGGGCAGTATGCGCAGGGAAGGGGTTAAGCTTTCTTGAAGCAGCTTACCCACGGTCCTTTCTGTGTCCCCAGAGAGAGATGGCGGTTCTGTTGCAGGAATTCTCCTTTGAGCGCTGCAGAAGCGTGGGCTCCGTACAGAGAGAGAGTGAGAATATGGCCCCCGAGATTTGGAGAGCGCTTCTCGTCCCAGACGAGAAGCGCCGGTGTAGGGGGCGGAGCTACGGCCGTGGGAGGAGATTTTTCCCCTGCGGCCTACTCCGGCTGAAGAAGCCGGGGACTAAATTTTTAGGGCCTGCCGACGAATGTGCGGCGGCGGCCGCGACGTAGCGCCGCCGAGCACCACCGACCCCCGGTCGGCGGTGCCTCTCCCTGGGGACCCGGACCGCAACGCTACCGCTAAGAAGGAGCAGGGGGGGTCCCCTGAAGGTACTTACAGCCCCTTGTCCCGGTTCTCACAGCGGACACCTCTGTGAAGATGTGCACTCAATCCATGCACCCAGGATGGGGATGGAGAGGCCCCTGATGCATCACGCTGCAGTGATGTGCACTCAATCCATGAGCAGAGGGGACTGCGGCACAATATCCCCTCCGGACTGCATTCTTCTTACATTGCTGTAAAGCAGGGTCCTGGAGGGGATTGGGGGAAAGCGGGACCGTATAGGAACCGTTGCCCTGGCGCAAACCTTTTGTGCGCCATACGTCGCAGGAGAGGGACGGGGAGGTATACTCGCCGTGCTCGCCTGTTGTTGGTTCGGGGGAGAGCGGACCTTATGAAAAAAAGGACCCGTCGCCCCCTTCACTCCGTTAAATAAAAAATTAAAAATTTACAGAAAATTCAAAATGAAAAATCAAAATAAATAAAGTTGGGGTCTGGAAAAAAGACCCAAGTGCCTCCTAAGACACTAAGCAAGAACTGGTTGAAATTGTATCCAGTGATGGGGTGTATACTACAGAGGAGGAGTTAATCTTTCTGTCTACTTAGTGTCCTCCTAGTGGCAGCAAGCATACACCCATGGTCCTGTGTCCCCCAATGAGGCGTAGGAGAAAACAAGTTATATTTACGAATGCATTCCCTTTGTAAACTTTGTTGATACAAAACACAAAATCGGGCCCAATGATTTTACTATGGCAGATTAATATGAACAATGGGGCAATTTAAGGCTAAAGATAAATATTACAATTTTATTACAATATATATATATATATATATATATATATATATATATATATATATATATATATATATATATATATATATATATATATATATATATATATATAGTAGAACTAACATACAATATGCGACTTTCAAAGTTTTCGGTAACGTTACAAAAGCCTGTACCTTGTCTCCTTTGTCAGCAGTCTGGGCTAATGCTGAACTCAGGGACTGGATGGTTTCTTGCAAACTTTGCTTCTCGTTTTGCCAAGTATCTATCTTGATTGCAAGGACAGAACTGTCTGGGGTGGTGGACTTAACCAGGGGACGTTCAGACAACTCAAGGATTTTGCAGCTTTCCTCATGCACCATATTCAACATTCTCTGCACAGATACAAAAATTTGCAGTGCAGTTACGTCAGAACATAAAACCATTTTAAAAGCATTAAGGGGTTGTCCACTTTCACAGAAGATTTTACTGCAGGCGGAGCTACAAAAAACAACAACAAAAAAAAAACAATGAAATGACAGACAGCACTGCAAACTACAGAGTTCAGCGACTGCCCGTGTAAACTGCAAGCGATCCGCTCAGAACTACAGAGTTGAGTTGTCTGCAGCGATGTTGACATGATGTCAGCACCGGAAGCAGCAGTAGAGTCTCAGCACTGAACCCGGGGAGGGTCCGTTAAGTTAAATATTTGGGTTTTTTGGATTTTCTTTTGTACAGTACTAACAGCTTATAGGAAAAAACTTTTCTGAAAGGTGACAACCATTTAGACATGCATAAAGAACAGCTTTAAATGAAGGTTTACCTGCAATTGTGGAGATAGCCCAGTGGTGCCCAGAGAGTCCATCTTTTGTTTAATATCATCCAGGTTCTCCATATAATTTAGTTCGGACTTGGTGCCAAGTTCAGATCTGTAATCTACAAACAAACCCATTTTCAGTATTGCCAGACTATTCATTTTCAGAATTCTCAATTGACAGGTAAAATCTGTCCTCAGTGAATACAGATTTTCCCATGTTACTGAGATAAGAGATGACAGTCGGTGCTCAAAGTTCCACAGAGAACAGGAACGGTCGATTCAGGAGAACTTGCAACAGAAGGCCTGTCCACCTTTAGTTACTAGTAAGATATTACAAAGTTGCTGATTTCCATGTGTACTAGTTATTTATTGAATAAAAATTAAAATGAAGATAACTCTTCACTGTTGCGTTTCAGAGAAAACGTATTTTCAATTAGACCATTTTTTATTGTGAAAGATATCAAGATGGGGTCACAGTTAAATTTTGCTTTTAGAAACCATTAAAACTAAATAAAAACAAATAAAAACACATTTAAGTTATTGCAAACCAAATAAAAACTGATTCATATTAACATTCATTGTAGGAATCATCGAAAACATACTTTCAATAGGGTCCGCTATGGAAACTAGTCCCCCTGCCCAGGTCTCTACATACACACAGGTGGGAGATCTGTCAAACAAGCTGAACGGCGTATAGAAAAGTCAGGGGGTCCCCACACGCCGACTAGTCTTCTCCGTTACTTTTTTTTGCCAACCCTGGGTTCTGTAGTATTTCACAGTAAAACATACTGAATATAATTGCAAGGAAGGAGCAGGACCCCATTTTGTACTGCCCATGGTTTTGGTAGATTTAGGGTTTAAATTACCCAGTTCATCAGACTTTTCAGAATCCATCCGATCGTCCCTGGAGCTTCTCAGGTCATCATCACAAGAGCCACAATCTGTGTGTCCTTCACCTCTTAGCTGAAAAAAACATTCAGTTATACATTATTTGGTTGGACATTGCAGCTACTAAAAGAAGACCATGAATACACAAGCTATATACATACACTTACTGGACTGGCCCTCTGTGCTGAGAAATTGCTTTCCGATAAAGATGGAGTGCTGGATCCTAAAAGATCACAATGTTCAGGTCTTTTGATACAAGTAGATTTCGATCTCGTAAGTTCCACACTTGGGGCAATACTCAGTTCAGAGAAGGGTGTGAATGCCCCCAAGCTGTGAACGGCTTCCTCTTGTTTTCGAACCATTTCGGGGGAGTCCCAAGTGCTCGAGTCTGTGAGGCTCTCCGAGAAGCTTGTCGCTTTTCCTGGTCTTGACGGGTCAGGGTTATGCTTCAGATCAAAGTTCTCTTCTGGTAAAGCTCCTGACATCAGGACAATCATGGCTTCTTGGCTCACTAGAGCATCTTGCAATTTCTTAACCTGAGTACCAAGTTTCTGGGAATGTGTCTGCAACTCTGCCACACAAATCTCTCGTTTCTGTTTAAAAATTTTAAAAAAGGGAGATAAGAAAAAAAAAATTAGTAATTGTATAAAAGATAATGGCAATACGTTATAGAATAGGAAAGGCAATCAGAAGACCTGGTCTCTACCGAGCAAAAACAGTTAACTAAAGTGTGGGCACAAATAAGTAGCAGAATAGTACTGAACACCCAACTAGTGCATGCACTTACTGGCGTCTTACCACCGAAACGCTCAAGCCGATTGGTTGGCTCATCTAGCCAATCGCATGTGCAATAGATCCAGTTTTAAACATATAATGTCTTTCCAGGGCCACTGTAACTTGAAAGTACTAAGAACCTCAGGAGACCTCACTACATTGTAAATCATTATCATTTTAAGTTTGCACCTGAAGCTGCTGAAAAACATCTTGGGCTTTTGCTTCTCTTCGCTCACACTCTGCATATAATTCTTCTAGTTCCTGCTTCATATTGGCAAGCTGAGTCTGAGCACCATGAAGATCGGCTTCTCTCAAACTTGCCAAATTCTCTGCAGTTTGCAACTGCTTCTTAAGAGAAACCTGATGGTTTAATGACACAACAGAAGACATTTCTGCATTAAAGTGGACTTTGAAATCTTGTGACGGAATAGCATTTCGTAGATTTGTTTTCTTTTCAGACATGACCACAAAGGGAAAAAAAAAAAGCCATTTAAAAACTTCATGAAAATGACATTCATTAACGTCAAATCAAAATGCAATCGTTGCAATATTAACACAAACCGTTTTTATCAATTGATCCATTTGTGCATGAAATCGAGACGTGGATACTTCAGAATGGCTTGTTGGATTGCTGTACTGCATAGGGCAGTGTTCCCCAACTCATCCTCAAGAGCCACCAACAGGCCATGTTTTCAGGATTTCCTTGGTATTGCACAGGTGGTGGAATTATTGCCTGTGTAAGAGATACAATTATCACCTGGGGAACACCAAGGAAAGCCTGAAAACATGACCTGTTGGCGGCTCTTGAGGACTGGAGTTGGGACACACTGGATTAGGGTTTCCTTTGGGTGCATAGAGATGACTGTATTCTACAGCTGCAATATCCGGTATGACCGTAGAACCAAGAGCTTCATAGCTGCTCATTAGTGATGAGCGAGTGTACTAGTTGCTCGGGTTTTCCTGAGCACGCTCGGGTGATCTCTGAGTATTTGTTAGTGTTCGGAGATTTAGTTTTCATCGCAGCAGCTGAATGATTTACAGCTATTACCCAGCCTTACATGTGGGGGTTGCCTGGTTGCTAGGGAATCCCCACATGTAATCAAGCTGGCTAATAGCTGTAAATCATTCAGCTGCGGCGATGAAAACAATCTCTGAGCAGTCATAAATACTCGGAGACCACCCGAGCGTGCTCAGGAAAACCCGAGCAACAAGTATACTCGCTCATCACTACTGCTAATGAGTACAGTCATCCACTGATGCTACCTGAATAGTTACTCCTGACTAGAGTTGGTGCAAATAGATTTGGAGAACTCGGTCCATCAGCACAATCAGTAATCTATGACCACTGGAAGGGAGCCATCTCCTACCTCTCAGCATCTGTGACTCTTGATTAGCCAGCTTTGCAACGACAGTCATCATGATAAAGTCATATGCACATGTGACTACGTACCAGACCAGCTAATCAAAAGAGCCGCGGATGCCAAGAGGTACAAGGACGTTCTTGGGGCTCCCATCATATATTAAAGGGGTTATCCTAAATGTATTATTTTTTTGTGTATGGGGCTAAGAAATAGCAGGCAGGTAGTTGCCGACTATCTGCCTGTTTTGCATGGGACCGTCTTTGCCAGCAATTCCCCAGCTTCATTTCATCTCTCAGAGCAGCTTTTCCTCTTCCGTTCTGCTCTGTTGACACAGGGTTACTACACTCATCATGCTGATTGACAGCCAACTACTCGCAGTTTGCCAGCAGGGAGCCAGCTGTCAATCAGCAAGACATCGGCAGAGACACCTCATCAACAGAGCAGAGTGGAAGAGAAGACTCTGCTCTGTCGACATTATATCAACTGCAGAATCGCCGGCAGGTGCAGTCTGTGTCTGCTTTCAGCTGGCAAAAATTGCCGCTCGGGAAAACAGGCAGGAAGTAAGAAACTACTTGCTTGTTAGTTCTTAGCCCCAAAAGCAAAAAAAAGTCCCGAATAACCCCTTTAAATGACATGGCTGCACAAATGGATCCTGTGAATCGATTCGCACACTACTCATGACTCGAGCATTAGAAATACAATCAGATGTATTGGAGTAGGAGCACAACAATAGTCCATTGAAGGAAAGAGAATAAGGGTACCGTCACAGAGTGCAATTTTCATCGCTACGACGGCACGATCTGTGACGTCGCAGCGTCGTATGATTATCGCTCCAGCGTCGTAGACTGCGGTCACACTTTGCAATCACGGCGCTGGAGCGATGCCGAAGTCCCCGGGTAACCAGGGTAAACATCGGGTTACTAAGCGCAGGGCCGCGCTTAGTAACCCGATGTTTACCCTGGTTACCAGCGTAAACGTAAAAAAAACAAACAGTACATACTCACATTCCGGTGTCTGTCCCCCGGTGTTCTGCTTCTCTGCACTGTGTAAGCACAGCGGCCGGAAAGCAGAGCGGTGACGTCACCGCTGTGCTCGCTTTCCGGCCGGCAGGCGCTCACAGTGCAGAGAAGCTGAGACGCCGGGGGACAGACACCGGAATGTGAGTATGTACTGTTTGTTTTTTTTACGTTTACGCTGGTAACCAGGGTAAACATCGGGTTACTAAGCGCGGCCCTGCGCTTAGTTACCCGATGTTTACCCTGGTTACAAGCGAACACATCGCTGGATCGGTGTCACACACAACGATCCAGCGATGTCAGCGGGTGATCAAGCGACGAAAGAAAGTTCCAAACGATCTGCTACGACGTACGATTCTCAGCGTGATGTCTGATCGCAGTAGCGTGTCAGTCATAACGATATCGCTAGAACGTCACGAATCGTGCCGTCGTAGCGATGAAAATGGCACTGTGTGACGGTACCCTAAGGAAGAAAAAGAAACAATGGCTCACCAATTGAGGCACTGCATTCAACTCCATGAATTCATCCTCAGTTTGTGTCTGTACCTCTTCAGTGAGGATCTTCGTCTTCTCTTCCCAATCGCTGTGAAGCTGCTTCAGATACTGTATTTCTCGCCTGTTCTCCTCCTCTCTCTCTTTTTGTTCACTGGAACATTTTGAGATGACATTTTTAAGGGAAATAGTCTCTTCTTGCAGTTTTTGCAGGTCCACTTTGGTGGCTTCTAGAGATCGTGCACTATGAGCCAGTTGATTCTCATATTCTGTTTGATCGGCTGCATTTTGCTCTTGCATGGTCTGAACTAATAGTTCTTTGTCCATAAGGAAACCATCCTTTTCCCGCAACCTATCCTGCAGTTCTTGCAGCTGAGAGGAGAGGCTGGAAATGTGTTCTTCTCGCTCTGAAAAACGACTCCAGAGAAGCTCGTTCTCCTCCTGCAGATTCCTATGTTGCACTTGCAGAGTCTCTAGAGATTGCTCATGTTGCCTGCAGGACTGCTGGACATTGAGCAAATTTCTTTCCAGGACCTCAATTTCAGTGATGTGAAGAGCAACTTTCTCTTCCAGTTCTTGTTGTAAAGATTCCGGTTCAGTCCCATGTGTGTGTTCAGTGTCCTCTCGCCCTTCTCCTCCTTGTAATTTTTTAGCTCCTTTTCTCAGTTCCCGCTGTAAGTTTTCCACTTCTCCAAAGCCCAGCTGATCCAGACTTTCTTGACTGTCACTGATTTCATGCCTGTTTGGATCCAACTGTTCAAGCTCTTTTTGCAATTTTTCAATCACTTCATGAAGCTGCTCGATTTCTTCTTCCTTGTCCTTGCGTAATCGGTCTAGGTCGCTGCGAAGAAGCTCAACAAGTGATCTTAATTCCTCCATTTCTGCAGATTCAGAACATGTTGCCTGAATTTGGGAAGAAATGCGATTTTTACTTTCTTGAAGCCTAGCATGATACACCACAATGGCAATGAAACATTACTGAAAGTTTATTAAACGGATACAGCTGTGGAGCACAAATCTGGGAGACAAAGTCTGTCAATGGCCACACATCAGAGAGCTTCAATATTCAATATAGGGAACACACACATGCCCAAACGAGCTGATGGAAGTACTAATACAAAATGCTATTAAAGGATTAAATGCATAGAAGAGGCGAAGAGAAGGCATCACTGTATGTGTATGACATTCTGCTGTACCTGGGACACCCGAAAGGGATATTGGACATTTATAGAAGTGGTGGTTGATTTATGTTGACATCCTGGCCTTGGAATAAAATGAAATCTGTCAGCATGGTTTTGCTACCTCCTCTGAGAGCAGTGTAATGTAAGCAAAGAGAAGCCAAATCTAACGATGTATCAATTAGGTTACTGGACACAATCAGAGCTTTTAGATTTAGAATGAAGCAGAGCTGAGAAAGCTAACCTCGCCCACACAAGGCTCTGTATGTACAAAGTGCATAGACAGTGAGCTGCCTATCACAGGATGGGGCGTTGCTGGACGAGTCCAGCAATGTTAATCTCTTCGTGATAAATCCTTCACGGTCAGTAGACCGCACGCAAGTGACAAGTGACAACCCTGAATTCTGTGTCTCAGCCGCCATCTCCTGCTGTCTTCAGATTACATAGAAACAATCTGCTGACAGATTTCGCTTTAAGTAGTTAAGCAGGAGAAAATGGCGAAGCTTTAATGGAAATGATTAAGGGCACAGCTAGCTTGGAAATGGAGTGCATGCAATAAAGGAGGAGGCTGGTGGACTGCTTATTTTGCAGCATTGTAGAATAAAAGGCAATAAATTAAAGGAAAAAAAAAAGACATACTGGAGGTCATTAAGAGTTAATAAGGGGGTTGTCCAGTATTGGGCATTTCTTTTAATGGAAAATAATTGAAACATCAGATGTAGGATACACTAGAAGCATTGCACAAGATGGAGGAACATTCAGTCAACACCAGTTTTTACACCATTTTTACTACTTTTTGAAAAATGAGGGCAGATTAGCAGAACGGGGGACTGGGTAAGCATAGCCAAATAAATTTCATCCTTAAAGTACCCTTAAAAAAAAAAAAAAATACAATAAACAAACCAAAAAAAAAAACCAAATGTAACCCACTCCACCACTGGAATCCATGTTTTCCATTGGCACACAGTTGTTGAAAGAAGCAACAAATGTATTATTTTAAGCTTAAAAAGAAAAAAAAAAGGTTATTCTCATGGGTCCTCTACTGGAGCACAAAGCTCCCCTGCCATGCAGCTTCCCGTGCCTTCCTGAAGATTGACAGTAAGAACTAGTGCCATAGTTACATCGCCAATCCAAACTTCGCATTCTCCGATGATACAGCAGCATCGGAGGAGCGCAGGGAAACTAAGGGTGGCTGGATCATGCTCTCCAGCAATTCAGTGCTTTATTGAAAAGAGCTTGTAAGCACTGCACATGCCCGGTCACACTGTCAGACGACAGCGGTTGCTGGCGACAAAGACCATGTCCACTAATGGGAACCGGTAACTGAATAGAAAAAGTCACCACCCTTATGACTGACAGAAAAGGTATGTGAGGGAATCCTCTGATGATATAATGTTTGGTTTTTTTGTAATCCTAATACTTGGAGATTTTCTTTGACAAAAACATGTTCGTGGTGCACATTGCTTCACCAACTCCACACTGGGACCAGGTTAACAGCTAAAAATGAGGTGACAGGTTCACTTTAAACAAGATAAAAAATCTTGGGAAAGGCGAGGATGTCTAATAAAATTTTTAACTGCAAATTTGATTGTTTTTACAAGCACTTAGCAATTTTAAATTATTTATAAAGACACGACTCCTTTAAATTAATTTGGCATGTCAAACTCCAGCGCACTCATCGAGACTAACGTCTGAAACACTAATCTCGATAGAGAGACCTTTAAGTTAACACTAAAGCTTCCAAAACAAACATACAATGTTATAAACAAGCTGCTGGTATACAATGTGGCACTCGCCTCTTGTTGCAATCGTAAGATCTGCTCATTCAAGTGGTCAATTTCTTGATTCTTCTCCTGAAGCAGCGCCTGCGGAAGTTGCAAGGTAGAGCTAGCACCATCTTCACATTTTCTGGAGTGCATGGTACACACTTCATCCTAATACAAAAATAAAGATGGTTACACCTAAAAACAGCAAACATAATACGTCATTTGTACTGCTAACTATAGACTCGCCTTTAACCGCAAATACTCCTCCTGGGCTTGCTGCACCGCTCGCTCATACTGTTTGCGCTGGACGTCAAGCTGCATGTTCAGTTGGAAGACTTCCTCCGTTTTATTCATCAGTTCTTCTCTAAATTGTTCTAGCTGCTCAACCAAACTCTCAGCCTGAATAGAAAGTACACGTGGCAATAAGGAAAAGCCAATGGTTTGGAATAGTTTCCCAGAAGACCAGTCATGTCTAACAGGGTTAAGAGGTATGCAAAGTAGAACCACAAAAAGCCTAGTTTTATTCAACCCCAATTTTCAGGTTTCCCTTAAAATGAGAAAAAGTACCTCCTTCTCCTTTCTTTGCAGGGCCTCCCGCTCTGCCTGAAGCTCTTGTTTTAGGAAAGGGTTAGGATCTCCTTCCACAGGTACTCTATGGCGGGCTTCATCAAGCTTGGTTTGGAGGGCAGAGATCTGCAGAACATTACTAAACTGCTGCTGTTCTAACGCTTCCTTGTCCTTAATGGTGAAGAGAAATGACTCATTAAAGTAGTTCCATAGCCAAAAAGCAAACATTTAAAAAAAAATAAATAAATATCATCAGACTATTCCTTCTCCATTATCAGTAGAAACAGGTTTGTCACCAGTCATACTTTTAGAAAGTGGTATGAGTCTGAAGGATGGATAAGTTATAAGAGTCATTTATGCACCAAATATTAAAGGAGTTTTCCAGGCTGCTGCTAAAAATCTGCCAAGATTGCAGACTTCTGAATCCTGAGTGCGTTACTTGGGCTCAGACTACGCTCTGACCAGTTACATATTGACTCCTTCTGCTCCCATTACCCAACAACCAGAAGACTCACACTAAAGCAGAGCGTCTGCAGCAGCAGCATCCTTCTACTCCTACTCATCAGGTAACAGTTACAAAAGAGCCTAAAGACATTAGTTCTTCCTTCCATGGTCCCAGAAGTGTGGAAGACATATTGCAAAATATGAACACCCCCACCATCATGTACTAGGAAGTTCTTAAAAGGGGTTGGTCTACATCTTAAATGGGTAAAATTGCAAAAACAAGCAACTTTACCCTAGTTCACGCTTTATTAAAAATACTCTCAAGATGGGAACGATTTTAAGCAGGAAACCTTGAGGCAGGGGAGTGGTCCTCGCCCGTTTATGATACAACTATTATTCATGTGGGTTAATTCATAGATTGCAGATTTTATTTCAGATGGAAAACGCAGACATCAGGTGGGGAAAGTGTGAACACTGCCTTACCTGCATAATTTCCTTCTCCATCTTCTGCATTTTTTGCAATTCTGCTTCCAGATGGCTACACTTCTTGGCTGCATCAGCATTACTCAG
The DNA here is from genome assembly GCF_051348905.1 of Ranitomeya variabilis. Classification (NCBI taxonomy): domain Eukaryota; kingdom Metazoa; phylum Chordata; class Amphibia; order Anura; family Dendrobatidae; genus Ranitomeya; species Ranitomeya variabilis. The sequence continues at coordinate 180,011,062 of NC_135238.1, forward strand.
GACAGCCTGCTCCAGCTCTTGTATTCGGATCATCATCTTATCTATTTCTTCATTCCTCTCTGTAATCTGTTCCTCCAAATGTTCTCTTCCTTGAAGCAGAAGTTTGCAGTCGTCCGCCTTCTCTTTCACGCGAGCCTCCAAACTTTCAATCTGTAGAAGACATTGGTTGCAGATCTATTCATTTAGGAACAGCGCAAAGAACTAAACTAAAGCAATTAAAAAACAGGGAATGCCATGCAGGACTGTCATGGTAAAGCAAACACAGACGTGTATCTACTACTGAGCGCAATCATGCAGGAAATTACTGGGTGCATGGGAGAACATATGGAACAATTAGTCATTAAGCAAGAATTTTCGATGTCGACATGACCAATCATACCTGAGCACCACAGTCATGGACCTGTAGCACAGTACAAAATGAGGAGAGAAAAACAAACACTATATTAACATTTAAGTGACTAGATTGTGTAACCAGCATCAGAAAAAAGCCACAAAACAAAGTACAAAATAAAAAAAGATAAGAAAAAATGAACAGCAACCTCTTATAAGATTATCCCCATAATAATAATAATAATTTTATTTATATAGCGCCAACATATTCCGCAGCGCTTTACAACTTATAGAGGGGACTTGTACAGACAACAGACATTACAGCATAACAGAAATCACAGTTCAAAACAGATACCAGGAGGAATGAGGGCCCTGCTCGCAAGCTTACAATCTATGAGGAAAAGGGGAGACACAAGAGGTGGATGGTGACAATTGCTTTAGTTATTTGGACCAGCCATAGTGTAAGGCTCGGGTGTTCATGTAAAGCTGCATGAACCAGTTAACTGCCTAAGTATGTAACAGTACAGACACAGAGGCTATTAACTGCATAAAGTGTATGAGAACATGATGGAGGAACGTGATTATGTTGTTGTTTTTTATTAATAGGCCACACAGGGATAATTAGGTTAATGCGTTGAGGCGGTAGGCCAATCTGAACAAATGAGTTTTTAGTGCACGCTTAAAACTGTGGGGATTGGGGATTAATTGTATTAACCTAGGTAGTGCATTCCAAAGAATCGGCGCCGCACGTGTAAAGTCTTGGAGACGGGAGTGGGAGGTTCTGATTATTGAGGATGCTAACCTGACGTCATTAGCGGAGCGGAGGGCACGGGTAGGTTGGTAGACTGAGACCAGAGAGGAGATGTAGGGTGGTGCTGAGCCATGGAGTGCTTTGTGGATGAGGGTAGTAGTTTTGTACTGGATTCTGGATTGGATGGGTAGCCAGTGTAATGACTGGCACAAGGTAGAGGCATCGGTGTAACGGTTGGCGAGGAATATGATCCTGGCAGCAGCATTCAGGACAGATTGGAGCGGGGAGAGTCTGGTAAGAGGGAGGCCGATTAGTAGAGAGTTACAATAGTCCAGACGAGAATGAATAAGTGAGACAGTAAGAGTTTTTGCAGAGTCGAAAGTAAGAAAAGGGCGAATTCTGGAAATGTTTTTGAGATGCAGATAAGAAGAGCGAGCCAGTGATCGGATGTGGGGGGTGAATGAAAGCTCGGAATCAAGGATGACTCCAAGGCAGCGGGCATGTTGCTTTGGAGTAATGGTGGAACCGCACACAGAGATGGCAATGTCGGGCAAAGGTAGGTTTGTAGAGGGAGAGAACACGAGGAGTTCAGTTTTTGACAGGTTCAGTTTCAGATAGAGGGAGGACATGATGTTAGAGACAGCGGTAAGACAATCACTGGTGTTTTCTAAAAAGGTCGGCGTGATAACAGGAGAAGAGGTATATAATTGGGTGTCGTCAGCATAGAGATGGTACTGGAAACCAAATCTACTGATTGTTTGTCCAATAGGGGCAGTATACAAAGAGAAGAGGAGGGGGCCTAGGACTGATCCTTGAGGAACCCCAACAGTAAGGGGAAGGTGAGAGGAGGAGGAACCAGCAAAACAAACAGTGAAGGATCGGCCAGAGAGATAGGAGGAGAACCAAGAGAGAACGGTGTCCTTGAGGCCGATGGAGCGGAGCATAGTGAGGAGGAGCTGATGATCCACAGTGTCGAATGCTGCGGAGAGATCCAAGAGAATTAGCATGGAATAGTGACCATTAGATTTAGCTGTTAGTAGGTCATTAGAGACTTTAGTGAGGGCAGTTTCAGTAGAGTATAAAGAGCGGAAACCAGATTGAAGAGGGTCGAGAAGAGAATTATCTGAGAGATAGCGGGTAAGACGGGAGTGGACCAGGCGTTCCAGGAGTTTAGAGATGAAGGGAAGATTAGAGACAGGTCTATAATTAGCGGCACAATTTTGATCGAGGGAGGGCTTTTTAAGTAGTGGATGTATGATGGCATGCTTAAATGAGGAGGGAAAAATACCGGAAGTGAGGGAAAGGTTGAATATTTTTGTTAGGTGAGAGGTGACAGCTGGGGAAAGGGACTGGAGGAGATGCGACGGAATGGGGTCGCTGGTGCAAGTGGTCGGGCGAGAAGATGCAAGGAGCCTGCTTACTTCTTCTTCTGTAACTGGTTCAAAGTCAGAGAGTGAACTAGATGCAGTGGGGGAGGGAGGACAGTGCTTGGTATGAAGAGATTGGGAAATGATTTCCTGTCGAATGTGGTCAATTTTTTCTTTGAAGTAATTGGCCAGATCGTCAGCGTGGAGATCTGTGGTTGGGGCCTGCTCTCTTGGGTTGAGTAGGGACCGGAAAGTGTCAAAGAGACGTTTAGGGTTATTGGACAGCGAGGTGATGAGGGTGTTGAAATAGGTTTGTTTGGAGAGGTGAAGGGCAGTGTTGTATGTTTTTAACATGAACTTATAATGGATGAAATCTTCGGGCAGATTAGATTTTCTCCACAGACGTTCGGCGCACCTGGAGCACCGCTGCAGGAAACGTGTTTGCAGCGTGTGCCACGGTTGTCGCCGTCTGTGCCAAGTTGTTCTATGTATAGGAGGTGCAGCTTCTTCCAGGGCACTTTGCAGGGTTTCATTGTAATGCTTCAGAGCAGAATCAGGACAAGAGATGGAGGAGATTGGGGCCAATGAAGACTGCAAGTTCTTCATAAGTTTCTGGGTGTTAATGGCCTGTATGTTTCTATAAGTGTGGAAAGTGGGGATGACCTGAGCGGGATGGCAGTTCTTGATAGAGAATGAAAGAAGGTTGTGGTCAGAGAGCGGGAGAGGGGAGTTTGTGAAATCATCCAGTGAGCAAAGCCGGGAGAAGACCAAATCAAGGGAGTTTCCATCATCATGTGTTGGAGAGTTAGTATGCTGCGAGAGGCCGAAAGAGGAGGTTAGAGATAAAAGGTGAGAAGCAGATGGGGAGAGGGGAGAAGCAATTGGGATATTGAAATCACCCATGATGAGGGTGGGGGTGTCATAAGAGAGAAAGTGTGGAAGCCAGGTGGCAAAATGATCCAGGAACTGGTGAGAGGGGCCAGGAGGACGATACACCACCGCCACTCGCATGGAGAAGGGGACGTAGAATCTGACAGCATGGACCTCAAAGGAAGGGAATACAAGTGAGGGTACTTGGGGGATAACTTGGAAGGTACATTTGGGTGAAAGGAGCAGACCAACGCCTCCACCTGCTCTGTTGTCTGATCTTGGGGTATGAGAAAAGTGTAGTCCACCAAATGAGAGAGCAGCAGCAGCGGTGGTGTCTGACTGCTGGATCCAGGTTTCAGTAAGAGCCAGGAGATTAAGAGAGTTAGAAAGGAAGAAGTCATGAATGAAGGAGAGTTTATTACACACAACTCTATTATCCCCATCCCCATAGATGGATATTGTTGGATGGTGATTGCAAAAACAAGGACTTTAGCAATTTCACTACAAACTAATATTTGCAGCCATTCAGATATTTAGTTTTCTTTTGATCACAGCTTGTTGCCAAAGGGTCCGACCAATGCTGCGGTCTAGCCTTTAAGCACTGCTCTAAAGCTGGACAGACAATCATGCGATCACGGCGCGATTATTTGCCGTGGTCGCATGACTGACATGACGTACATGTACTGCATCAGTCAGGAAGTCCTACCCGATCATGATGTACGTTTACTGCAAATGTTGGGGAGAGGGTTAAAGTCTCTTCTGATCTTTATTCTTTTTAATATAAAAAGGTTAGTCTTCATAAAGGTGTGACCTCAACAAAGTATAATTCTACATAACCCAAGTTTGTACACAATAAATTGCACCAAATCTTGGTAATGCCCTTGTAGCTGAGCCTTTACCAGACTTTTTTTTTAATACCAAAACAAAAAAAACAACCAAACCATGCAATATGGTCAGTTACTGTTGCATCACATGCTATAAACACTTGAGCTCCTGTTACTCACTCCATGTGATTTGGTGTCTCCGTGACTCTTCACTGCCTGCTTCAGCTGCTCCTCCAGCTTCTGAATCTCTTGCTGGAACTCGTCTCTCTCGTGCTCTCGCTCCATGGCTTGCTCCTAAAAGGAAATACAACATGCAAGTATCAGATCAGCAGGTATAGCAGAATTCTGTCATTATTGATATACATTACAGTTTAGCCAGTAAATGGTATTTTCCAGCAATCTACGGGTCTGACAATTAGCTGCATGGTGTCCATCATCAGAGGACATAAGGATTATGGGGGTATCGCTTACATCCATGAACTGCCTTTGACTCTTCAGTTGTTTCTCTAGAGACTGGATTTGCTGTTGTAGGTCAGTCATTATATTGGTTTTTCTCATCAGCTCCTGGTTACGAGACATTTGCTCCTCCACTTCCATTTCCAACATTTTCATTTGGGAAATCAAGTTGGAGCGGTCCTGCTTTGCTTGACAGTGCAACTCTAGCTCTTCTTTCAACAACCGTTCGGTTTCTTTCAGGAGCTCTGAAAAATATGAAAAAACAAATTACATCTCATCAAGGATGCAGGGGAAGTCACTGCAGCCATAGTCTCCTTCCTTGCACATTACACATCTTTAATATGATTTTAAATGCACTGTGTCCATTCTACCCCATCACTCATTCATACATCTGTTAAATGATGAGAGATAACATAGAAGTTTTTTTTCCACTTTAAAAGGGGGATTTTTCAAACTTTAACACCCCCCACAAAAACAGCCTATACTCCCCTACTGCACCAACGCCGAGTCTCCCGAGGCTCATGTGACATCAAGTGCTGCTAGTTAGCTGCTGTGCATGCATTTTCTTTGGACAACCTTTCACATCAGCGGGAGGTGTGAGCACTGCAGCCCATTAACAACCGCCGATTGGCTGCAGGGCTCACATGACACTGTCAGACGAGCCTCGGGAGACCTGGCGCCAACATTTGCAGGAAAGGCACCAGTACAGGAGGAGAGTATGTAAAATAGGGGGCAGGTCAATGAGGGATCAGTGACCTTTCAAGCAGTCTGCATTATGAATACCTAATCAGAGCACCACATGTAGACCCCCCACAGATCACCCCGGAGCACGAGCATATCATTAGCTCAAAACTGAAAATAAAGATTAAACAACAACCACAAGACAGATTTCATCAACCAAAATAACATTATAATCAGTATATCAGTGCCGAGCTGAAAGTGCCTAGGCTACTGTGCACAAACCTGCTCACAGGTTCCCTTTAAGAAGGGGCTGTCCGAGTAGTAGACGACCCTTAATTACTATTCACAAGTTGGCTAGCAGGAGCAGTTACAGTTTCTTTCAATGCCAAATACTTTGTATACTAAGACTCTCCTCTCACCAGCGTCAATGTCACTGTCAGACAAGACTTCCTGCAGTCTCTGCAGCACTTCCTTTTCTTTTCCAGATACGCAGGGTTCTTGTGTAAGGATCTTCACCTGCTCACGGGATTTTTCTAGTTCAACTGCGAGTCGGTGCTCTGAACCTTCCTTTGACACCAGAGCCTCTTCTAATGTAGCCTTCTCAAGAGCAAAACCATCAACAAGTCCTGTGTCATACAATAAGATAAAGTTATCTCCGTTTCATTAGTACATTGAGGAAAAGTGTTCAAGAAAACAACAACTCTGTTAGCGCTCAATTTTATCATAATATTTCTCAGAACACCTCAAATAGTCAGCAAAACTCAACAATATCAGTGGAATGAGCCAAAAATCGAATGTGTATGGAGGTCTCCTGACTCAGACATTTTCTTGGGGGAGCGAATGATCTGCTCTGATGAATTTCAGTGACCGATACTTTTTTCTCTAGTAGTTTCGCTGCCGTCAGAGGAGTCACATACGGCGCTTGTCAAAGCTGAACATTCTGCGTATGAGTTATTGGCTGATTGCTAGCTGACGTGTATCGGGGCTCCATACCTTGGGATTTATGCAGCTCCAACTGCAGTTCGTTTTTTTCCTCCGTCTCCTTTGCCAACTGTTTCAGCAGCTCCTGATTCTGAATCACCACTTGGGCCATGTCCTGGTTCCCGCTTTTAAATTCGTCCTCAAAACATTTCTGCATTTCGCGGGTCTGTTCTAACTGGAATATATTTTAATGGTACCATATCAAAATAATGGTAACTGTTCCCTCTATAAAATCTTTTACAAAACTCTACTTCTACATTACTTCCATAAAGAAGCGGCTTCCTACCTGAAGAGCAGAATCGGTAACCATGTCCAGAAGTCTCTCTACGGCGGCACGTAAACGGTGGCCCATGCGAACGATCTTCTCCTCGTTCTCCAGACCGACTTCCAAACTACCGAGCACACTGTCACACAGATATTCGGAGAGGTCATAGCCCTCATCAGAAGACATCAGACTGTGCTCCGTCATAGTCTCACAATCAGGGCTCAGGCGGTTTTTATCTAGAATGTAATAGATTTCACACTGAATTGTTTCTCATTAGCAGAAGAATAGTGGTCTAGTAAGAAGTAGCACATTTATTGTGCTGCAAAAATAGTGTAAACAGCTGTAAAAAAAAAGTAAACTACATTGGGTACATAATACATTTACACAAGTTACTGAATGCTAGAAACAATATTCCCTCCTTACACCATATTATGGCTAATACAGAAAGCTGGGATTTTGTCCCACAAAACATAGCATTATACAGCCAGCCCCATGGCTTCTAAACACACTAACTGGGCTTATTGACAGTGGCCTTGTGAGAACCCCTTTACGTATAGTCTAGTAATGGAGCCAGACATTACAGAAGACAAAACCCCCCTTAAAAATTTGCCAATTCAAATTAGTTAAAAAAAAAAAAAAAGGGGTAGTGAAAGCTAGACGTCCTCCAGAGTTGGAGCTACTCTTCCCAGACCTGATTACGGTATCTTCCTGGGAAAATTGCAACTCAAGTTAAAACATGAACAGATGAGAAGGCTACCTAATGATTTTGCCAAGTTGTCCATTGTTCTTTCATCATCGGTTTGAGACAGGCTGTTGTCCAAGCAGAGACCAATCTTTTTACTAATTAAATCCTCAGTCACCAGAGTGCTTTTAAGGACATCAGCAAAAATCTTAAGAAGACGCTGGCAGGAATCTTGCAGCTTCCTCCTAGTAGGCACACAATGAAATGGTTACTGACAACATCGACAAACGCATTTAAAGGGCCACTGTCACCCCCTCCAGCCGTTATAAACTAAAAGAGCCACCTTGTGCAGCAGTAATGCTGCAGTCTAACAAGGTGGCTCTTTTAGTTTTTGCTTTAGTTATTCCCTCAATAAAGCGTTTTAAAATTTGCCCTAAATACCTGTCTTTGTACCTGGAGGCGGTCCGAAGCCTCCTCTGTGAAGCTCCCAACTGCCGTCACTCTTCTCTTCTGGGGCTATGGTCGCCGCCCCCTTCGCGCTGTTTTTCTTCAATCCGGCGCCTGCGCTGTGCATGCCTGCCTGGGACAGGCGCAGTCTTCATTGTCCGTCATAGGTCAGATGCAGGGTGCCTGACTGCGCCTGTGCGGGCAGTGCGGCCACCCTGTTGCTGAATCCCCGCCCCGCACTGTGTTATTCATTATGCACAGTGCGGGGCTGGGGTTCCTGGACATGCGCACTGCGCTGTTCAGACGGTCCCCCGCCTTCCAGCGTTGTTATTTGCGGCTGTTCCAAACGCCTGCAAGGATACCTGTATATTCCGGGCTGGAAGGCGGGGGACCGGGGGAGCGTCTGAACAGCGCAGTGCGCATGTCCAGGAACCCCAGCCCCGCACTGTGCATAATGAATAACAGTGCGGGGCGGGGATTCAGCAACAGGGTGGCCGCACTGCCCGCACAGGCGCAGTCAGGCACCCTGCATCCGAGCTATGACGGACAATGAAGACTGCGCCTGCCCCAGGCAGGCACGCACAGCGCAGGAGCCGGATTTAAGAAAAACAGCGCGAAGGGGGCGCCGACCACATCCCCAGAAGAGATGAGTGACGGCAGTTGGGAGCTTTACAGAGGAGGCTTCGGACCGCCTCCAGGTACAAAGACAGGTATTTAGGGCAAATTTTAAAACGCTTTATTGAGGGAATAGCTGAAGCAAAAACTAAAAGAGCCACCTTGTTAGACTGCAGCATTACTGCTGCACAAGGTGGCTCTTTTAGTTTATAACGGCTGGAGGGGGTGACAGTGGCCCTTTAATGGGGTTAAAACGGTTTCAAAATGTGAGTCCATGTGAAAACCTCTCTTCAGAGTAGGGAGACCGATTAATCTCTCGGCCTATGTGACAAGCTGCACTTCTGAGGCTGTCTATAGAAAAATTAAAACTAAAATTTCCCACAACTGTAAAAGAAAAAAAAAAAAAACACATCCTGAAGTCATACACTGATCTAATGCACTAGGCAAAACAATTACAAAACTGAACATTAGGTTCTTAGTTTAACATTAAACTAAATTTGACTTACTACTCAGTCTTCCGTCCCAGTCTTGGAGCTGCTACACAGCAAGTGTCAACCTGAACAATCACCATTATCTCTATACAGCTAGAATATTTTCATTTTCTCAATAACCATAAACATACACCGATACATATAGAATCTAATTTATTATTGTCCACATCAACCACCAGAATGCAATCTTGTCTTTTTTTCAAAGCCTCTAGAAGAATATAAGCCAAGATCCGATTTTCATGATTATCGAAAACATTTCTTTTAACTTTGCTTAAATTAGATTATTCTACGATGTCTAGAACCCATCACTTCAGTAACGGAGGGAAATGGCGACCATGACGTTATGACCCATACAATGGGCGAGATTCATGCACGATCAGCAGGTGTGGGTCACGTGCAGAATACCTGTCGATCATGCATGCGTCTCGGCAGGTCTATCAGTCATAATACAAATGTTTCTTAGAATGCACGCGTCTCGGCAGATGTAACGTCATTGTTCATTTCCAACACAGAATCGAGGGGCTCTGAACATTGCCACATAATCCCCTTTAAACAGAAAATATCTGAATTTGTATAAATACCAACAAAGGCCAATTGCTAATAAACCTTAACCTTGGAGACGAAGTAACCCAGCCGTGTACTCACCGCTCCTGCTGTGCGGCATGCACATCAGATTGCAGCATTGCCACCAAGTGCTCTCCTTCCTGGTTTTCCCGCTCTCTCCTCTGCACGAGAACATCCATTTGGGATTGAGACGCATCCATGTCCTTCGTTAAAGAGGAGACTTTATCCTGCAGCTGAACATTACGGATCATAGAGAAAATGGACAGAAAACTGATCATGACCCAAACATGTTACCCCTTGCATTAAAGTTGCTCTTCAAGACCATCTAATAAAAGTGGTCCACAAGTAGTTATTGCTTTCCATTCTCTATTGCAGGTTCTAGAAAGTTATTGGGGCTAAAATGTTACGTGCTAACAAGTTTTTGCAAACTTAAAGCTGGCAGAAAGCAGTCAGCCGGCACTGCTCGCTGGTGAATGCAGCTTCACTTCTCGACCAGTCACCGAGACAACAGCTTGGAAGCTCAAGAAACCAAAACACAAGACGCAGACACCTCCCTGCCCAGAGATTCCTTTTACATGTAAAGTGAATAATTTAACAGTCTGACACCTTTAAACATAAGAGTTTCAGGCATTACATGATGGCAGCATTAGGTGAAAAAAAAAAAAACACAAACAGGCACACATCAGAAGGGTCTCCTAAGCCGAGCTCCTCCAGAATAAAACAGGTCCCAATATAGAAGACTTGGGGAAAGAAAACTCCAGACAGGACATGATGCAAACCATGTGGCAGGTGCAAAGAGTTACATTCACAATGAGATACATCTGCTGCGCTTTTGTACTGAAGAATAAATATCTGACTATTTCCGCTCATCAGATTACAGCACTCGATCCAAAATTGGTTTTTCTTTTCAATAGAAGCAAAAAAAAAAAAAAAAAAATCACATGGCATATATGGTGGGATGGGACCGTGAGGACATTAATGAGGCAGAACCTTCACGCTGGAGTCAATATTCACATGTTCCATAGTAAAGTAGCAGGTTTCAATGGAGGAGTATCTAGCCAAAACCGATCATGACCCCAGCCAAAAAAAAGGTCATATGGGAAAAAACAAATATGAACCAAAAAACTCATCTCATACAGCTGCAACAGTGAAATGTACCAGTGGAAATGTGAAGTGTAGATAAGCAAGTGGTAACAGGCTACAGAGTCCAATAAACGCACATTACTGTTTAACAGAGTTAAAACCTAACCAATTTCAATGAGAGACAGGTTAGGATTGGCAGAAATTAACTCAAATATAGTATTTCATGAAAAAAAAAAAAAAAAAAAAAAGTATAACATTTCACAAAAAAGCACGTCTGCGGGGTTATCGAGTCAGGATTGCACAGGTCATCAGAAAGCGAACTACTTAACCCCTTAAGCCCCGAGGGTGGTTTGCACATTAATGACCGGGCCAATTTTTACAATTCTGACCACTGTCCCTTTATGAGGTTATAACTCTGGAACGCTTCAACGGGTCTTGGCGAATCGCCAGAATCTGACATTGTTTTCTCGTGACATATTCTACTTCATGATAGTGGTAAAATTTCTTTGATATTACCTGCGTTTATTTGCAAAAAAAAAATGGAAATTTGGCGAAAATTTTTAAAATTTTGCAATTTTCCAACTTTGAATTTTTATGCCCTTAAATCACAGAGATATGTCACACAAAATACTTAATAAGTAACATTTCCCACATGTCTACTTTACATCAGCACAATTTTGGAACCAAAATTTTCTCTTGTTAGGGAGTTAAGGGTTAAAAGTTGACCAGCAATTTCTCATTTTTACAACACCATTTTTTTTTTTAGGGACCACATCTCATTTGAAGTCATTTTGAGGGGTCTATATGATAGAAAATACCCAAGTGTGACACCATTCTAAAAACTGCACCCCTCAAGGTGCTCAAAACCACATTCAAGAAGTTTATTATCCCTTCTGGTGCTTCACAGGAATTTTTGGAATGTTTAAATAAAAATAGGGATTTTTGTGTACTCACCGTAAAATCCTTTTCTCCGAGCCATTCATTGGGGGACACAGACCATGGGTGTATGCTGCTGCCACCAGGAGGCTGACACTAAGTATTACAAAGAAAGTTAGCTCCTCCCCTGAAGTATACACCCCTCTGCTGGCTCCCAGCTAACCAGTTCGGTGCAAAAGCAGTAGGAGATCAATAACAACATATAAGCGTATAGCATGTCACATTATATATGAGAGTATAACATATCAAATGATAAAAACAAATACAACTAATAATAGGGAGGGAGCTGTGTCCCCCAATGAATGGCTCGGAGAAAAGGATTTTACGGTGAGTACACAAAAATCCCTATTTCTCCTTCGCCTCATTGGGGGACACAGACCATGGGACGTCCCAAAGCAGTCCCTGGGTGGGGACAACATCAGATCAGGCCGTGTAACCGCTACTTACAAGTGCGCCAAGGCGGCCTGCAAAGTCCGCCTGCCCAGACTCACATCTGTGGAAGTGTGTGAATTATATTGCTTCAAGAATGCATGCGGACTGGAGGAATTCGCAAGCTTGCGGTCGTGCTTGCCGACACCTGGTGCCTAGAGCCCTGAGACAGGGAGATAGGCTGACATCTAGCACGGAAGGACTCCAGGATGGTGAAAAGAATCCACCAGGCTAACGTGGCCGATGAACACGGCTAAACCCTTCCTGTGACCGTCGGGAAGCCTACTTACCATCGAGAAGCCCAAGCAAAGTGTCCAACCTTCGGAAGGACGCCGTCCTCGATACGTACCCACTTGGAGCACTCACTTCTTCCAGATTATGGAGAACCCATTCCGTTGTGTGGACTGGAGCCGAAAGAGATGAGAGGACGATGCCCCTGCAACAGTGGGAATACAAAACCACCTTAGCAACGAGGGAAGGGGATGGCTTGAGGGCAACGATGCATTGATGGTAATAAGGAAAAAAGACTGAAAGGAACAGAGTGGCAAGCTCTGAAGACTCATCAGGATGACAAGAACGCAGAGAAAAAAGGGGAGTGACGTTCCCTGATAGTAAAGTCTTTCTGGATCGAAAAAGGAGTCTACTGTAAGATCCCCAGGACCATTAAGGTCCCCCAGATCTAATGGTACGCGGTAGGGAAGAACTACAGGTGAAGGCTCCCTGCGAGAAGGTCCATATTTCCAGTTTTGACGAAATAAGACGGAGAAATACTAGTACCGCAAGCGAGAAAACCTGACATGGTCAGTGCGGGTCTCCCGGGATCACTGGGGGCCTTTTCTGCTTCCAAAAAGATCTCAAGACGTAGTGGAAGAGGAGTTATGGAAATTGGTACCGTGGAAGAAACGGAGCATGCACTGCGATGGACTTGGATCTTGAAGCCAAACCATGAACTGGAGTACATAGGCGTTCAGCTTGGACGCCATCCGACCTACATCTGGAGTACTCCAGTGAAGGCAGATGTGAAGGAAGACTTCCGAGTGAAGTTCCCACTCACATGAGGAGAAAACCCTGACGGCTGAATATGTCAGCCACCCTGTGCTCTACTCCAGGGACATGTACAGTTGAGATCACCGAATGATAGATCTCGGCCCATCAGAGAGTGCGAGGTACCTCGGCCATGGCGCTTGACTGTGGGTACCTGCGAGATGATTGACGTATGGCACAGCCGTGGCATTATCCAAATTGAAGACGGATGGTTGACCCGCCTAAGGGCAGTGGACCTGCTGTAGGATTAGCCGTACTGTTCGGATCCCCAGAGAAATAATCGGGAGAAGAAGACGGGCATTGGTATCCCTAATAACCATTAGACCAGAAGAAGGCTCTGGATGAGGAAGGAGCTTAGAGACTACCTTTTGAAAGCCTGATTGACTTGCTGAAAACGAGCGGAGCAAAAGAAAACTACTTCCGTTTTCGTCTTATTGCTCAGAACCCTCCTAGCTAATTGAATGAACCGAGGGAATGAGTGATCAAGTGCACAAGCTCCGTGTTGAAGGGCCACGACCTTGACTCGAGAGAGAGAGAATTACCATCCTCCTTTTTTTTTTTTTTATATTCGTTTATTAAAACACTGACATCACATGTACATACACATTTTACACATTTCCGATTCAGTGCAGGTACATCATAACAATAGATTCATTAACATAGTGTTATTTACACCGATCGGATCATGCAAATTTAAGATATAATAGTATGTCACATACATTGAAAATCCTAAAACACAACCTATTTTACTGCCTAAACAAAACTGTCTCCACCACACTAGCATAACGGTTTTTGTACTCAACATGAATCACTCAGGTTCTCAAATCTTAACGATACTGAATTTAGGCCCTTAACTACGTGATGATACGGTGAGGTGCGACGAGTTCCATGAGTCCCAGATTTTATCAAACTTCTCCAAACAGCCTCTATTCTGGTATAAGGTGCGTTCATATGGCACGATCAGATTTACCAACTCTATCCAGGCCCTGAGGGATGGATGTGAAGTGCCCATCCAGCGCAGGGCAATCAATTTTCTTGCCAGAAAAAGTGTCTCTCTCAAAAAAATTTGAACATGGTGGCCCCACATCTCCTCCTCCAGTATCCCAAACAAACACACTGACGGGGTCAAGGGGACAGGAATATGTACAAGGGAAGTCAACAACGAGGCCACCTCATTCCAATATGACATAATAATCGGACACTCCCATATCATGTGTATGAAATCCGCCTCCTCCATATGACATCTATTGCATTCTGAAGACCGGGACAACCCAATTTTAAATAGTCGCAATGGGGTTAGATATGATTGATGCAAAATATATAACTGTATCATTTTATTGTTAGCCGAGGGTGACACCTTGGTTGGGGACTCAAGGGCCATCTCCCAATCCTCACCCTGTAAGTCAGGTATCAGAACCCTCCATTTGTCCCTTATCGGCAACAAAGTAGCATCGGCACCCACGGACAACATATAAGTATACAATGCAGAGATAAGACCACGGGGTCCCTGTGACTTGAAAATCCCTATCAGTGGGAAAGAGGATATTACTTGTACCACCTCCACATTTCGAAGATGTGACTGAATCGCTGATCTAAGTTGAAGATATCGAAAGAACTGAGGTCTCGGTATATCATACTTATGCTGAATTTGTTCAAAGGACATTAGGGTTCCCTGTTCATAAAGATCATTAAGCGACAAAACACCATGTGACGTCCAGAATTGAGCAGAAGGGTGATTCAACAGGCTCGGAAAATATTCACTATCCCACAATGGCATTTCAGCTACAATACCATCAAAACGAATTACCTTTTTCACTTGCCGCCAAATTAACCTTGCCAACCGAAGCAACGGCAATAATCTAGGGACAGAGGGTTTGTTTATTTCCAAGAAACCCAACGGGCAGCTGATCTTGGCAGCATGAGCCAGGTGGTTTTCCGAGTTCGGCAAATCTCCCCCAGGCATCCATTTTCCCAGAGCTCTAAGCTGTCCAGCTAAATAATATAAAAAGAAATCTGGTAACGCCGCCCCTCCCATTTGCTTAGATCTATGTAAGGTGGATAATTTGAGTTTGGGTCTAGCCCTTCCCCAAATAAAGGATGTAGTTAATGAGTTCAAGTTGGCAAAAAAGGATTTAGGAACCGGTACTGCACTATGTTGGAGGGAATAATTAAGCTTCGGGAGAAGTATCATTTTTATCAAATTTATGCGGCCCGAGACAGATAAAGGCAATTTACTCCATATAGCAAATTTATGTTTAACAAACTCCAGCAGCGGGAGAATATTGAGTTGTAAATCAAGTCTACTGTCTTTTGGTATAATTATTCCTAGATATTTAAAGCTAGTGACAACCGGCAATAGGGATAAAGTATTAAGATGTGTTGCCGAACCATGAAAGAGAGGCATCAAAGCCGATTTATCCCAGTTGATATATAGTCCCGAACGTCTACTGAATCCTTCTATAGTAGTGATCACATGTGGTAGGGTCTCCTCCACCTCATCAAGAAATACAACCATATCGTCCGCATATAGACCGATAGTGTCCACGCGGTTTGTTATCGTAATGCCCTTAATCAATGGGGAGGACCTTATACGAATCGCCAGCGCCTCTATTGCAAGGGCGAACAAGGCCGGAGATAGAGGACATCCCTGGCGAGTTCCTCTCTTTAAGGGGAATGAATCAGAAATAGAATTATTAATAATTATCCTGGCTCTTGGTTTCAAGTATAATGCTGCTATCCATTTTTGGAATTTAGGGCCAAATTGAAATCGTTGTAAACATGCAGACAAAAAAGACCATTCAAGAGAGTCAAATGCCTTGGCCGCATCCAGCGAGGCCAAGGCCCATTTATTCTCAGGTACCAACGTACTATATTGAGCTATTGATTGAACCCTCCTGATGTTAATAGAGGTACTCTTACCCGGCATAAAACCTGTCTGATCTGGATGTATTATATCTAATATTACCGTGTTTAATCTAGTAGCTAGAATTTTAGTGAAAATCTTATAATCCACATTAACTAGTGAAATAGGACGATAAGATCCGCAGTCTAGAGGGTCCTTCCCTTCCTTTTTTAAAACTATGATATTTGCTTCATAATAAGAGTCCGGCAAGCAACCACCCTCCCAAACCCCCTGAAATACTTCCAAAAGAATTGGAACCAAAGCATCTCTATATTTTCTATATATTTCTATAGGGAAGCCGTCCGGGCCCGGTGCCTTGCCAGAAGCCAAATCTGTTATGGCCTTGTTCACCTCATCGAGAGTAAAGTCAGCATCTAAAAAGGCTTGTTGTGCAGCATTCAACGTAGGGAATACTAAGTCTGATAAATAGTTTAGGCATTCCAAGGTATCAGAGTCTCCCTTGGAACTATACAGCTCTTTATAAAAGTCAGAAAAGCAGTGAAGTATGTCATCTGTCGAGGTCACTATAGAGTCGTCTGACTTCCGAATTTTGAGTATAGTGTTGGACGCATTGTGCTGACGCACCATGTATGCAAGGAGTTTACTGGACTGATTTCCCAGTTCAAAGTATGTCTGTTTAGTAAAAAATAGTTTGCGCTTAGATTTAGTGTCAGAATATTGACTATGTAGTCTGTGCAAGTGTAACCACTCCGTCCTGTTCTCGCTTGTGTGATTAGCTATATATTTCGCCTCCGAGTCTCTCAGACGCTTGTCCATGTCATCATCTTCCTTTGAGGTCAGTCGCTTAATATACGAGATAGTAGAGGACAAACAACCCCTCAGGTATGCTTTGAGGGCGTCCCAAAGGATATTAATGTTTTGCGGCATAGGGTGGGATGTAATGAAGCAGTCCAGTTGGTCAACAGTCCGGTCCTCAGGGCCTATTAACTTCAGCCAGAATGGATTTACTTTCCAAGTTATATTGTTCCTCACCCGACCCAACTTAAGTTTAAGGATCACTGGACTATGGTCTGAGACCCCTCTACTCCCATGACTCACCTCCCCCACCCTTACCGCCAAGCTACTGGAGCCAAAAATATAGTCCAAGCGAGACAAAGTGCGTCTGACAGACGAATGACAAGTAAACTCTCTTACGTCGGGGTGGCATATTCTCCAAAGATCTAACCAACCAGTGCCTTCCATGAATATTGACAATCGAGATGACGAAGAGCCCACGCCCGCGATTTCCCCATCAAGCCGGAGTCTATCCATACCTTCATCCATTAACATATTGAAATAATTACCATCCTTCTTGTGCAGGATCATCGTCAAAGAGGATCTGCTGGGCTGGGAATGAGGAAAAAACTTGTCTAAGTTTAGCTGCTAGCCCAAGTGAGAGGGTATTGCAAGTGATATAGACGACTTAGCGTAGTCCTTGTAGAGCGGCTAGAAAGTCGACCGAGTATGGCAGGACGACCATGTTTCTAGGGTGCAAGAAGCACATGACAACTGCTATGAGCGTTGCGACCACTGTGGTGCGGTAGCCAGGCTGAAGGGCGAGGTCGTGACTTGAAAATGCTGTTCGCGAATGGAAAGGAGAAGAGATAATTGTAGAGGGGAAAAAAGTAGGCATGTGAGGGTGAGAAAACCGAATGTCGAAGGATGCCAGAAAACTCCACTTTTTTTTTTTTTTTTTTGAAGTAATGGCTGAGCGGAGGAACTGCATCTGAAAAAGGAGGGCCTTGTCAAAGGTTGTTAGAAGTTTGAGGTCCAGGAATGATCATACTTTTCATTTTCTCCTTCGTGAAACCAAGATCTCTTAGATCTAGACTGTCCAGGACAATGCTTCTACTGCTGGATGGGTCTGTAGAAAAAATACGATCCCTTGTTAGTCTCTCGCTCAGAAGATTTGATTTGAATTGAAGTAGATAAGGTCTCTGACCAGGAGACTATTGGTCAAGCAACATCATGTGGCGCTAAAGAAGGGTAGAGCGCTGAACCCGAAGCCACAAGACAGAACGAACCAGATTTGCTATCCGACCGTCTGTGGTTTTTTAATTGATGATACATCGGGCAGGGATACTGGTAGGTATACCACAAGAAATTCCACCCGGTTAGACTGCCAAGTGGCAGAATGCGGGGCTGCAACCAGCAGGCCTCTTGCCATCTTCGTGCAGAGTAGAACATTAGGAACCTTCGATCCACCATTCTGTTAACAGGGACGTGGAGAGGAATCGTCCGCTTTCTTGCATCATCCCCTAAATTGATACAAAGGGGGGTGCTCGAACGCCAAAGATGTGTGCCTCTGTACATCCCCAGAGTTGAGGTCCCCGGGTGGACAGGGCAGGTTGTTTGGCATTAGGCCTGGATGCAGAAGAGGATACATAGAGGCGACACTGCATGTGTTCGTCTGTTGAAGATGTGGGGGGAATCGGTGCCCTTAGAAGGACCCGTCGCCCATAAAAATCAGACCAGGTATGGCAACCTACTTAGCGGCTTCTGTCCAGTGAATTGCTCGTCGATTTGTTGATGGTATAAATAGGAGAGTCCCTCCTTTTCTGAAGCTCTTGCAATCCAAGGCAATATGCGATCCATATTCAGCGTTGTTCTCAACAAATCATGGGGGAGAGATTAGGAAATGAAAAACTTCCGTTTTGCAGACGCCTGTACGTTTTTCTAGAACACTTGCGGCCCCTGCTAGCGGACGCTCCCATGTAGGAGAGGGACCATGTATCTCGGTCCTGCGAGCACTCCGAGCCACAGAGGGTTCACAGAGGGATTCAATCTCTTGGTCTGAGAAAACCATGGGTTGCGGTTAGGGGATGAGTGGCGAAGGCTCCAGAGCTCAGTTAGGGTGACCAGCTTCGGATTGATGATGTGCCCTTAAGACCAGTAAATACTGGTCATGCGCCTTTAAGACTAGGGAATACTGGTCGTGCGTCTTTAAGACCAGGGTATACTGGTCTTGTGCCTTTAGGAGGAGGGCATACTGGTCACGTGCCTTTAAGACCAGGGCATACTGGTCACGTGCCTTTAAGACCAGGACATACTGGTCATGTGCCTTTAAGACCAGGTAATACTGGACATGTGCCCTTAAGACCAAGAAGTACTGGTCATGCGTCTTTAAGACCAGGGAATACTGGCTACGTGTTGTTAAGACCAGGAATACTGGCTACGTGTTGTTAAGACCAGGAATACTGGTCACGTGCCTTTAAGACCAGGGTATGCTGGCCATGCGCCTTTAAGACCAGGGAAAACTGGTCACGTGCCTTTAAGACCAGACAATACTAGACATGCTCCTTTAAGACCAGACAATACTGGACATGCTCCTTTAAGACCAGACAATACTGGACATGCGCCCTTAAGAACAGACAATATTGGACCTGCGCCTTTACGACCAGCCAATACTGGACATGCGCCTTTAAGAACAGACAATACGGGACATGCGCCTTTAAGAACAGAGAATACTGGTCATGCGCCTTTAAGACCAGACAATACTGGACCTGCGCCTTTAAGAACAGACAATACTGGACATGCGCCTTTAAAACCAGACAATACTACATGTGCCTTTAAGAAGGGAGAATACTTGCGCGTTTAATGCCTTGATGTAGAGTGGTTGTGCCCCCTTAATGCTAAAAATCGTTGCCTCAGTGTGAGCCGGCCGGGTGGACCAAGATGGCCACTGTGAGCTGCAGAGTAGATAAAATCTCGCAGAGAGCGAGAAGCGCCAACTCGGCGGGCGGAGCGACAGACACGATGCTGAATAGGCCCAAGCCGGGGCCTAAATTTCTGTAGCAGGCGGGCGACACCAGCAGGGCGTTTCAGGAGACTTCCAGGATGCGGCCTACACATCGGCCGAAGCCAGGGGCTAAATTTTTGTAGCCGGCCAGAGCGTTACCTCAGAGAGGTGGGCCACAGGAAAGTGGCTAAGGCTGCCTGCGCCTTTATGGATATCCCTCTGAAGATGGATCCACTCACCATCGTTGCGCGTCCCGGCATGGAGCCGCCGCGGATGTGGGTTTCAGCGCTGTTCTGTGCAGCGTGGACGGTGTAGGGATAAACCTCAATCCATCATCCGTTTGTTAGGGAGGAGGAGAGGAACCGTCCGCCTCCTTGTACCATGGTGCAGTGGGGGCTGCTCGGACGCCACACTGGATTGTGCCTCTGAACAGCCGAGGGTAAAACCTGGTGGGCAGGGCTGAATGTCCGGCAATAGGCCTGGCTGCAGAAGAGGATACTGAAGGTGACACTCCAGTGCTCGTCTGATAAGGGAAGGGGAGATCGGTCCCATGAAAGGGCCGTCGCCCCTAGAATCAGCTCAGGCAGTGGCTTCCCACGTCGCAGGAGAGGATACGGAGAGGTGAAACTCCCGTGCTCGCCTGTTGTTGGTTCGGGGGAGATCGGAACATGAAAGAATCCGTCGCCCCCTTCGTCCGGTAAAAGGTAAAAGTAAAAAGATTCTTCGGGTCTGAATAGCAGACCAGTCCGTGTGCCTCCTACGGACACTAAGCAAGAACTGGTTAGCTGGGAGCCAGCAGAGGGGTGTATACTGCAGGGGAGGAGCTAACTTTCTTTGTAATACTTAGTGTCAGCCTCCTGGTGGCAGCAGCATACACCCCATGGTCTGTGTCCCCCAATGAGGCGAAGGAGAAATGAACATTTAAGTTTTTTTCACAAAAAATTTACTTCAGCTCCAATTTGTTTTATTTTACCAAGGGTAACAGGAGAAAATGGACCCCAAAAGTTGTTGTACAATTTGTCCTGAGTACGCCGATACCCCATATGTGGGGGTAAACCACTGTTTGGGCGCATGACAGAGCTCGGAAGCGAAGGAGCGCCATTTGACTTTTCAATGCAAAATTGACTGGAATTGAGATGCGACACCATGTTGCGTTTGGGGAGCCCCTGATGTGCCTAAACATTGAAACCCCCCACAAGTGACACCATTTTGGAAAGTAGACCCCCTAAGGAACTTATCTAGAGGTGTGGTGAGCACGTTGACCCACCAAGGGCTTCACAGAAGTTAATAATGCAGAGCCGTAAAAATAAAACAAAATTTTTTTCCCACAAAAATTATTTTTTTAGCCCCCAGTTTTGCATTTTCCCGAGGGTAGCAGGAGAAATTGGACCCCAAAATTTGTTGTCCAAGTTGTCCTGAGTGCGATGATACACCATATGTGGGGAGAACCACTGTTTGGGTGCATGGGAGGGCTCGGAAAGGAAGGAGCGCCATTTGGAATGCAGACTTAGATGGAATGGTCTGCAGGCGTCACATTGCGTTTGCAGAGCCCCTAATGTACCTAAACAGTAGAAGCCCCGCACAAGTGACCCCATTTTGGAAACTAGACCCCCCAAGGAACTTATCTAGATGTGTTGTAAGAACTTTGAACCCCCAAGTGTTTCACTACAGTTTATAACGCAGAGCCGTGAAAATAAAAAATCATTTTTTTTTCCCACAAAAATTATTTTTTAGCCCCCAGTTTTGTATTTTCCCAGGGGTAACAGGAGAAATTGGACCCCAAAGGTTGTTGTCCTATTTGTCCTGAGTACGCTGATACCCCATATGTTGGGGTAAACCCCTGTTTGGGCACACGGGAGAGCTCGGAAGGGAAGGAGCACTGTTTTACTTTTTCAACGCAGAATTGGCTGGAATTGAGATCGGACGCCATGTCGCGTTTGGAGAGCACCTGATGTGCCGAAACAGTGGAAACGCCCCCAATTATAACTGAAACCCTAATCCAAACACACCCCTAACCCTAATCCCAACAGTAACCCTAACCACACCTCTAACCCTGACACACCCCTAACCCTAATCCCAACCGTAAATGTAATCTAAACCCTAACCGTAACTTTAGCCCCAGCCCCAACCCTAACTGTAGCCTTAACCCTAGCCCTAACCCTAGCCCTAACCCTAGCCCTAACCCTAGCCCTAACCCTAGCCCTAATGGGAAAATGGAAATAAATACATTTTTTTTATTTTTCCCTAACTAAGGGGGTGATGAAGGGGGGTTTGATTTACTTTTTTTATGATTGGCAGCCGTCACACACTGAAAGACGCTTTTTATTGCAAAAAATATTTTTTGCGTTACCACATTTTGAGAGCTATAAATTTTCCATATTTTGGTCCACAGTCATGTGAGGTCTTGTTTTTTGTGGGACGAGTTGATGTTTTTATTGGTAACATTTTTGGGCACGTCACATTTTTTGATCGCTTTTTATTCCGATTTTTGTGAGGCAGAATGACCAAAAACCAGCTATTCATGAATTTCTTTTGGGGGAGGCGTTTATACCGTTACGCGTTTGGTAAAATTGATAAAGCAGTTTTATTCTTCGGGTCAGTACGATTACAGCAATACCTCATTCATATTATTTTTTTATGTTTTGGCGCTTTTATACGATAAAAACTATTTTATGGAAAAAATAATTATTTTTGCATCGCTTTATTCTCAGGACTAACTTTTTTATTTTTTTGCTGATCATGCTGTATGGCGGCTCGTTATTTGCGGGACAAGATGACGCTTTCAGCGGTACCATGGTTATTTATATCTGTCTTTTTGATCGTGTGTTATTCCACTTTTTGTTCGGCGGTATGATAATAAAGCGTTGTTTTTTGCCTCGTTTTTTTTTTTTTCCTTACGGTGTTTACTGAAGGGGTTAACTAGTGGGCCAGTTTTATAGGTCGGGTCGTTACGGACGCGGCGATACTAAATATGTGTACTTTTATTGTTTTTTTTTATTATTTAGATAAAGAAATGTATTTATGGGAATAATATATATATATTTTTTTTCATTATTTTGGAATTTTTTAATTTTTTTATTTTTATTTTTTTTTTTACACATTTGGAAATTTTTTTTTTTTTACTTTTTTACTTTGCCCCAGGGGGGGACAATACAGATCGGTGATCTGCCAGTTTGCATAGCACTCTGACAGATCACCGATCTGAGAGAAGTGCAGGCTGCTTCACAGTGCCTGCTCTGAGCAGGCTTCTGTGAAGCCACCTCCCTCCCTGCAGGACCCGGATCCGCGGCCATCTTGGATCCGGGTCTGGAGCAGGCAGGGAGGGAGGTAAGACCCTCGCAGCAACGCGATCACATCGCGTTGCTGCGGGGGGCTCAGGGAAGCCCGCAGGGAGCCCCCTCCCTGCGCGATGCTTCCCTGCACCGCCGGCACATCGCGATCATGTTTGATCGCGGTGTGCCGGGGGTTAATGTGCCGGGAGCGGTCCGTGACCGCTCCTGGCACACAGTGCCGGATGTCAGCTGCGATAGGCAGCTGACACCCGGCCGCGATCGGCCGCGCTCCCCCCGTGAGCGCGGCTGATCGCGTATGACGTACTATCCCGTCACCGGGAATTAAGTCCCGGGTCACCTTGACGGGATAGTACGTCATACGGGATTAAGGGGTTAATATTGGGCTTAAAGGCGTACTTCCATCTCCAATGTCATAGCCCAATATGTAGTAGGTGCAATAATATTATTATTAATAATAAATAATAGTAGCAAATACCTCCAATTAGAAATTTAGCTTAGTTCTTCTGATTCGCTATGTCTCTTTCATGTGCAGGCATTGTAAGATCTTAGGTATCCATTTTTATGACCACTAACAACTAGCTAACTAACTGTCACTACATCAATGGTCGTAACCATCGATACCCCAACATCCTGCAAACGAGGAAAGACAGCTAATTAGAAAAACTGTACACTTCTAACTGGAGGTACTGCAGGGCTGTGGAGTCGGGAGTAGTGTTCATTTTGGTGGAGTCGGAATAAAATGGACCAACAATATATAATAAATTGGGTCCAGTAGTTCAGTGCAGGATGTGCTGTAAAGGTTTTCATAATTTGGGAAAGTTATGAAATGTCCTATAAATGTCTGTTCTGTTCCTGATCTAAGGATCTTGGCATTTAGTAGAGATGAATCTGTGCTGCACTTTTTGTACATGCTCAGTAGTGAGGCAGCGCTGTGGAGTCTGAGTCATGGAGTCGGAAGTCAGGGAAATTGAGGAGTTGGAGGTTCGGCTTACCGACTCCACAGCCCTGAATAATTGCCAATATTATTACACCTACTACATTTTGGGATAAAATCTTGAAGATAGGAATACCCCTTTAAGTTTAATGCATTTTTATTTTTTCAAATCACCATCTGTATATAAACAAATATTAGAAATCTTGCTGTTTTTCCCTCTATAGCATTTTTTTTTTTTTTTAGACTATCTTCCTGTTTCAGGAAATTCACATGCACATTAGCAGTAATAGGCTGATTCAACCCCTATGTTTTGTTCAGAAGCATCTAATGAGCGTGTGCAAATGTCATTGGAAGGACGGAGAAGCAAGGACCGCTGTGACATTTCCTATTGTGACCGTGAGAACCTGTTATCAACTGCAAATAGTGTGTAAACTGTAAAATTCGGTCTGTTAGTGAAATTTGTAAGGAGTCTTCTATAAAGAACAAGTTTAATATAGCCCCAAAGGCTAGAGTATCAACATTACCAGATTATATATGCATTTTGTTTTTACAGAATGCAATATCAAACTTAAATAAAATAAGCATTTAACACTGAAATCAGATTTAAAACCGCAGGTAATTTTCTGAGGATTCATTCCTTTAAAGTATGTCTATGGCAATCAACTTTTCAGACTCCGCAAACTCAAAGAATAATTAAAGTCATATCAGCACTTAGCAGATCAACAAGCAAAATCCACCACTATTACATGCGGATTTCACTGCTGATTCATGGCTATGGTTACACCTCCACTTCACCGGCTTACAACGAAATTGGTGAAATCCAAGATAAACACACAAGGACACTTTCTACAGTGAGTGGAAGAGATTTGTAACTTCTACTGCGTCACTTCTGCTGCTCATATTAAGAGTGAATCCGCTACACGTGAATTCACCCGAATATCCACTACACACCTGTAACACTTCTGTATTTGTAGCTTCCAGCTGCTTCATAAGGCGATCCTTTTCCATTTGATGCTCAGCTCTCACTTTTTCAAGGTCTCTATTGAATCGTTCTTCAAGCTCCTGTAACGCAGACATTTTCTCTGTAAGGAATTCATCCTGGGAAAACAAATGCATTCAGGGAGATTAAGTGAAAGACGTCAGCATTTCGGTGTAACGCTGCACCAAGAACTATTATTTGTGAAGTCAGCCATATTAATTATGCTCATTAGACACTTTGCACCATGACTAACAAAAGGGCGCAATCTTGCTATAACAGGGGGTATAGTCTAGTGTAAGGCTATGTGCACACGTTCAGGATTTCTTGCAGAAAATTCTGAGATTTTCTGCAAGAAATCCGCAAGAAATCTGCATGCGTTTACCGCATTTTTGGTGCGTTTTTTTTTTGCGGATTTTTCCGGACATTTCCCAATGCATTATACAGTGGGAAATCCGCGAAAAATCTGCAAAATTAATGAACATGCAGCGTTTTTTACCGCGATGCGTTTTTTTCGCAGAAAAAAAAAGCATCATGTGTACAAAAATTGCGGAATTCATTAAAAATGATGGGATGCATAATGTATGCAGATTTTTTGTGGTTTTATAGCGTTTTTATCGGGAAAAAACGCAAGAAAAATGCGAAAAATCTGCAACGTGTGCACACAGCCTAAAGGAGCGATTTATTTTAAAAAAATTTATAACCACAAATGATTTTCCAGTTTTTACACAGAAAAAAAGCACATTTAAATATTTAATACAAAGAAATACATTAGAAGAAACAAAAATACTATTTTAGACCCCATAACTGTGACGCACCTTTTTTCTTGCTTCCCAACAGAATATCTAAATCGATCCTTAGTTACACTGTCCTTTAATCATTATCTCAGGTTCTAAAATCACCGTGTATTATTGATTTACCGTCCAATACCTTACTTTAAAGTTAAGAGTAGTGATACATACTTCCAGAATATTGTTCTAAGCCAGAAAATGTATCTGCATTGGATCAACGTCCATTTAGTCTCCTAGCATCCCTAAATTGCATGTTAACCCAGGGCAGGACATTCCCATAGCATGGGCATTCTCCACTTTGCACCCATCGCATCCTCTGCTCATTTGTTTTGTAAATGACAGCTGATTGACAAATATGTAGCAGATCTGCAGCTATTTAAGACCACATGTCGGCCAGAGTAAACGCACTCCAAGTTTGCAATTTAATGAGGGATATTTCAGCGCCCTCGAACTTTCAATGTTTTGATCAGTGTATCATATACATACATTTTTCAAGATGTATTAGCAAGTCTTACTTTTAGGAGACCGATTTGCTGCTCCAACAACATCTCCGACTGACACTTCAACATCTCGATCTCCTCCTGGCACCGCAGCTGCTGATCAGACTGTCCTTGTAGATTTGTGGCCAGAGCCTGCCGCTCACTAGTAAGTTCTGCAATAATCAGCTGTACAGAGACCAGAAGACAAATGATTGTACATGGAGCCAAGGCTAGAGACACTAGGGCAGATTAATAGATAATCACTGACCTCCCGCTTGTGAAGCTCCTCTGTTGTCTTCTTCAGCTCTTCCTGCAGTTTGATGGTTTGATGTTCAACTTCTACTTTGTGCAGGTCGCGGAGCTCCTGGAGGGCGAGCTGGTTCTGAGCTTCCATTCTTACAACTTCCTCTTGTAAGACATTTAAGGCCTGTTTCTTTTCCTCCTCTATTTGGAAAAGTTGTTGATCGAGCTCCTGTTTAAGGTCCTCCTAAAAGTAGTAGGATAGATTAATTAGTAGGATTAGATTGTGATCGTTCACATGTAATCGCGGAAAACCAGATTAAGGAGTTTATACATATTAAATTACTTAGCGCCATACTGGTTAATTTTATGTATAACAATGGGCAGGTCCATCTAATAAGTGGAGTGCTGTTGGTCACACATCTGATTCTTCCCACAGCCACCACTTTGAGAAGCAGCGAGTAAGAACAGCTTTCTGCCCTGGTACTTAGTGCTGCCCTGCCTAGCGTGTTGGTGTGAGAGACCTGGTTAAGGGGACAGTGACTGAGCATGTGCAACCAACAGTACTCTGCTTATTAGATGGACACGCACACTGATTTACACTTTGGACAGCAGGCGACGCTATAATGGTGCAAGTAAAGAAACAAAAAAAAACAAAAAAAAACAAATCCATTGAAGAGTTAACAGCATGTACATTCTGCATAATATTTTATGATCTATACAGTGGGTGTGATAAGTAATGCTGGGCCATCCCCTTTAAAAGGGTTACTACTAGAATCACATTTTTCACAAAACACAGCAAATGCATACTTCCTGTTAAATACACACAGGCTAAGCCCAAACTTTTTTGGGGCCTTTGTGTGAACAGATCAGTTTCCTATCACTGTTCTGTCAGTCAGCAGCAAGCAACAAATAGAGCTTGGCTCAGCACTTGCCTTGTTCTTACAGACACCATTGTGGAGTGCAGGACAGTTGATCTCAGCTAGAAACCAACTAACAATGTAAAAATACTGCAGCTATACTGATGGAGAGGGCAGAAGATAAAATAGGGATTTTTGTGTACTTACTGTAAAATCCTTTTCTCCAAGCCATTCATTGGGGGACACAGACCGTGGGTGTATGCTGCTGCCACTAGGAGGCTGACACTAAGCGATACAAAGAAAGTTACCTCCTCCCCTGCAGTATAAACCATCCTCATGGCTCGCAGCTAACCAGTTCGGTGCAAAAGCAGTAGGAGATCAATGAACAATATATGAGCGTATAACATGTCACATTATATATGAGAGTATAACACGTTAAATTATAAAACAAGCACAAGATCATAATAGGGTGGGAGCTGTGTCCCCCAATGAATGGCTCGAATAAAAGGATTTTACGGTGAGTACAGAAAAATCCCTATCTCTCCTACACCTCATTGGGGGGGGGGGACAGACCGTGGGAGGTGTCTGCCGCCCAGAGTTCTACTCCTGAGAGGTGTAGCGCCGAGATCACCAAATGATAGATCTTGGCCCAACAGAGCATGATAGATCTTGGCCATGACGCCTGACCGTGGGTACCTGCTAGATGATTGACGTATGGCACAGATGTGGGATTGTCCGATTGAAACGGATGGGGAGACCTGCCAGAAGGCAGTGGACCTGCTGTAGAACTAGCCGTACCGTTCGGATCCCCAGAACAATGATCAGGAGAAGAGGACTAGCATTGGTAGTCACTAATAACCATTGAACCGGGAGAAAGGATCTCCCCTGGATGAGGAAGGAGCTCAGAGACTACCCTCTGAAAGCCTGATTGACCTGCAGAAAACGAGAGGAGCGAAGAAAAAACACTTCCATTGTCGCCACCAATTTTCCTCAGAACCCTCCTAGCAAATCGAATGGAATGAGAGAGATGAGTAAACAAGTGCGCAAGCTCCCTTTTGAAGGGCCATGGCTTTGTCTCAAGGGAGAATCACCAACCTTCTGGAAGATTCCAGGATCATCCTCAAAAAAGGATACCTGCTGGGCTGGAAATGAGTAAAAAACTCGTCTAAGTTTAGCTGCCAGCCCAGGAGAGAGAGGGTATAGCAAGAGATCTAGACGACTGGAAGAGCGGATAGAAAGTCGACCAGATAGGGCAGGACAACCTTGCGTCTAGGGTGCAAGAGGAACGTGACAGCCGCCATAACCCCTGCGAACACTCTGGGTGCAGTAGCAAGGCCGAAGGACAAGGTCGTGATTTGAAAATGCTGTTCGCGAAAGGGAAAGCGAAGGAGTTTTGGAAGAGGGGAAAACATAATGTGAAGGTAAGCATCCCGAATGTCGGTGGATGCCAGAAACTCCACCTTTTTCCGTTGAAGTAATGGCTGAGCGGAGGAACTCCATCCGAAGAAGGGGGACCTTGTGAAGCTTGGTAGAAGTTTGAGTACAGGGTCGGTCATACGTTTCGGTCACCATTTTGGAACCAAAATCCCGTAGATCTAGACCGTCCTGGACCACTTATCCACTGGTGGTTGAGTCTATAGGAAATCAAAATAGTTAAGGTCTCTGACCAAGAGACCATTGCTCTAGTAACACATGCGGCGGCTAAGGAACAGTAGAGCGCAGAACTGGAGGCGGCAAGACTGAACGAACTAGATTTGCTATCTGACAGTCCATTGTATTTTTAATTGGTGACCCATCGGGTAGGGATACTGGTAGGTACACCACAGGAGATTCTACCCGGTTAATATGCCAAGTGGCAGAATGTGCGGCTGCATGCAGAAGGTTAGGAAAAAACGTCTTTTACTATCGCCGCTCTCTTGACTGAGCAGAGATAAAATGATGAACCCTCGATCCACCATCCTCTTAACAGGGAAGTGGAGAGGGATTGTCCGCCTTCTTGCATCATCTGCTAAATAGTGGAGATGCAGAGGGTGTGTTTGGACGCCAAAAAGTGAGCCTCTGTACATCCACAGAGTTAAGGTCCCTGGGTGGACAGGGCTGGTTGTCCGGCGTTAGGCCTGGCTGTAGAAGAGGATACATGGAGGCGACACTCCATGTGCTCGTCTATCGATGGTGTGGGGAGATTGGTGCCCTTTAAAAGGACCCGTCGCCCTTAAGAATCAGACCAAGAATGGCATCTCACTTCTTAGGTGGGTGTACGTGGAGTGGACAACCCACGTGTTTGCATATTGGCTGAAAAAGTGGATCGCTTATCCGGACGCTACCTGTCCGGGTGAATGGCAAATGCACTGCAAGGGAGTTTAGTTTCCTCATGAGGGACGCTGTGTGATCTAGAGTAGAACCGAAGTCCTCGTCAATCTACGGAGATTGGTTGATGATATAAATAGGCAAATCCATCCTTTTCTGAAGCACTGTGAGTCCAGAACCAAGGCAATATCCGATCCATATTCGGAGACTTGTTTTAAGGGCACCCAAGACCAGGGAATACTGGTCATGTGGCCTTAAGACCAGGGAATACTGGTCATGTGTACCTTTATGCAGTACTTCCTTACTCGGTTGCAGAGTCGTTGTGCCCCTTTAATGCAAAACCAGTGTGTGTGTGTGTGTGTGTGTTTGTGTGTGTGTGTTTGTGTGTGTGTGGTGGACCAAGATGGCGACCGGGAGTTACAGAGGTGGTACAGTCTCGCAGAGAGCGAGAGGCGCCAATTTTGGGGGAGGAGCCACAGACGCTATGTGGGCAGAGCCTCGTGACTTCCATGAATAGGCCCAAGCCGGGGTCTAAATTTCTGCAGCCGGCGTGAACAATACTAGCGTTGCCGAGGGAAGCGATAGCTCCCGTGCCAGGGAAGATGGGCCAGAAAAGGTGGGCGGAGCTGCCTTAGCACGCCATAGTGCGGGCGCGGCTTCCGGCCTACACATCAGCCGAAGACGGGGGCTAAATTTTTGCAGCCGGCTGGAGCGTTACCTCAGGGAGGTGGGCCACAGGGAAGCTGAGGCTGCCTGTCAGCAAGTGAATATCCCACTGCAGAGGCCCATCGCTGACAGGATCCACTCACCATCGGTGCGCGCCCCGGCATGGAGCCGCCGCGATTACTGGGTTTCAGCGCCGAGGAAAGCGCACGCACTCTACTGTTCTGCTGCCGGTGCAGGGATAGTGGGATAAACCTCAGTCCACTATTCCTTTGTTAGGGAGGTGGAGAGGAACCGTCCGCCTCCTTGTGCCATCCGCTTTAACCGTGGTGGGACAGTGGGGCTGCTCGGACGCCGTAGAGAGGGGCCTCTGAACACCCACAGAGTTCAAGTACTACGGGTGGACAGGGCCTGGCTCCAGGAGAAGATGCATAGAGGCAACACTCCATGTGCTCGCCTGCTGCTGGTGTGGGGAGATCAGGACCGTGAAGGAACAGTCGCCCCTGAAGTGAGCTCAGCCATGGCTTCCCATGTCGCAGGAGAAGGTACGGGGAGGAACACTCTGCGTGCTCGCCTGTTGATGATTCGGGGGAGATCGGAACCTTGAAAGGATCTGTCGCCCCCTTCACTCCGTTAACTAAAAAATAAAAAAATTTACAGAAAAGTAAAAAATAAAATAAAAACGTTGGGGTCTGAACCAGACCCAAATGCCTCCTACAGACACTAAGCAAGAAATGGTTAGCTGAGAGCCAGCAGGAGGGTGTATACTGCAGGGGAGGAGAGAACTTTCTTTGTATCATTTAGTGTCAGCCTCCTAGTGGCAGCAGCATACACCACGGTCTGTGTCCCCCAATGAGGCGAAGGAGAAAATATCATTCTGGCAGGGTATGTATTGTAAAATGTAAAATACAATGTCTGTAAAGAGGTGGAAGAACAAACACTCAGCTGAATCCAAGAAGTGGTATGGAGGTATAGCTGCTGGCTGGATGAGTGTTTGGCTGACCAGTCTCTAATTTGTATACCCACCTCTATGCAGGCATTATCATCCATGTGAGATTAGTGCAGTACTGCAAAAGTACTAATCTACTCTTATAAAAGGTACCGAGATAAATATATTGAATGTGCACAGGGTCATAAACCTTCTATTGAGCCCATATACCGCTGTGTGCATGCCCCATGCAGGAATTCTAGAGGAATCCTGAAGAGGTATCACGGGACCCAGATGTCCACCTTTCTAGGTGGCTGTGGCCAAGGGAAGTCATAAATTGCACCACATTGACATATGGCAGTTTTAAGGTGCAGGTCTAACGTCACCCAACTAAGAAAAGGCCTAAGAGAAAGATATCTAACTTTCAGCAAGTTGCTGCAAATCTATTGGGCAACTAAACTGTCACCATGAAGCCCCAGCCTTCATGGGCAGCTGAATTCCAGAAGACCGGAATACTAATGTGTATGAGGGGGCTTTGCATCAGATAATTTTTGGGCAAAGAAGGAACATAGACATTTAATTTTAACACCTGATACTTCTGTACTCCTGGAAGATAGGATGCAACAGAGGATTCATCAGCACCCCTCTTCCCAAGGTTTAAAAACACATGCAAACTCAACCGAACTGAGTGTTTGTACACCAAGGCTTACAAAAACAGCAAGTCTGATATGAAGGGTAAAAACATGCATACATCACAAAATCACAGCAATGATATTAGTAGAAGTTCACTTAAGAGGGTTTTTATTATCTACAATGAAAGATGCTATTCATGCATTTCATCTACCAGATCCAGCCGCTGTCAAGACTCTTATTCAATCCTCCGAGAACAGCAGAGTAAGAAGTACACTGTAGCCAGAATGGTTCTAGTAAAAAACGAGAAACTGACCAGGAACAGCAACATTAAAAGAAGAATAAGAAAGGTAATGGCCCTTAGAATGCCCTAAAAGCAGATATGATGCCGTGGAATACTCTGCATACTGAAGCATTATTGCCCATCATTTACAAACTGACAAGCCACCTATTAACCCCTTAATCTGGACATTAATCATTTTTGCAATTTTGTTTTATAGCCTCCCCTTCATTTTTCACCATTAAGTTTACCATTTAAGAACTTTGGTTTTTGTGTGGAATGAGCCGTAGTTGACCAACACTATTAATTTCACCACAAAATGTACTGAGAAGCAAGTAAAAAAAAAAAAATCAGAGTAGAGTGAAATGCTGCTGGTGGGGGTTAGGAGACAAAAAAAAAAAAAAACAAAAACAAAGAAACCGATTGCTCTAATTATTTTTGGGCTTTGTTTTTACAGCATTCATTCCATGTTAAAAAAAACTATGCAAGAACGTTTCCAGCTATAGCAAAAACAGTTTTTCCATTTTTTAGTTCTTTAAGAAATATATTTATATATTAGGACTTATTTTGGGGGTACACAAGGCAATTTAATCACGCTTTATTTGATTTTTATTCTTTGGAAGGGAATTGAGGCCTTTTTGGTTGGCAGATATAGCCTGATGGGGAGGAGCACATTTTGTTTTTTTTAATTTTAATGCTTAGAGTCAGCCTCCTGTCGGCGGCAGCGTACATCCATGGTCTCATGTGTCCCCCAAAGACGCAACTGAGAAATGGCAATTATGGCATTTGTTGTTTTTTTTTTGGGCATGTAATGTATGGTTTTAATACTGCAGACAATTAAATGCACATCTCTGAAGGCGCTCACTACACTTCTGAGTATACTGCTATATCAAATAAGACCGTGAGAAGGCACCTGACCCGAGTGCACGCAGCTGGACACCGGCATCGTGCATGCGTACACAGGATGCCAGCATCCAGATAGCGCTTGCTCTCCTGAGTGAGTACTGTCAATCAGAAGCGAATGAAAGCCCTAAATATGTAGATAAGGAGGCGTAACTGAGCACCAAACTCTTGGCTAATTCAAGTCTGCATTGAAGATTCCTGTTTTGCATATGAATTAAAGGTTAATTTCTCAGGCACGGTACCAGTAACAGATAGTGGTATAATGGCTTTTACAGGGGTCCACTACAACACTGTATTACCCATTGACCATGCATTTTGGGGTGACTGACTCCCTTTAAACTGTTACAGGCAGATACAGGCTCTGCTCCTGAGCCGGCTTCATTCAGCCCTTTGAGAGCTATGACAATAATATAGGTTATAGGTCGTTAAAGGATTAAGTTGTGCCTTTATGATAAAGTAAAAAGCATAAAACCTAGGCATGCCGTTGTTAGGCTTTCACCCATCACTATGAACCCATAGGCACCTTGAGATCATGTACTGACGTGCTGCTAAGTTAGCGGTCTGGGATCCTCCTGCCTTTGACTCAGCTTCTGCGCATGCGCCCACCGGCATTCTTCCATTCCCGCGGTTGTTCTGGTTTGTATCTAGACGCATATTAACCACCTGTTTCCCATCTCTACCAATTGACCGACCGCTACTTAAGACTTCCTGACCTGTTCCCCATCACTTCCCCTGACGAAGCTGCGTTCGGCAGCGATACGCGTGGGGCTCTCCCCACACCTTCTGGGTCCCGGGACCGTCTCCTCTACCTGCTGACCTTCTGACGACCGACGGCTGACGCCACGGACTGAACGACCTTACTGGGTGATAAAGATAGGCCAAAGGGCAGAAGGTGTATGTTAGAAAACTCTACTCTTGGCACATACGGAGGCTTGCACATATTTATGTGTTTCTGAAGTCATTTACCAGGCTCATTTGTCTGCTATTCCGGGAGCACTGCTTCTCCTTTAGCAGACGCTCCCTTTGATAGTTTTCTTATTGGGAGTATTATTCTTACCTTCTATTGCTCTTTAGTAGGTCTATTGGGGCCCCACAGCTAATATTAGCCTCCCCTATTTAGGGGCATTCTATTTTTCATTTGGTTTTCTGGGGACGCCCAGTGCTGATGTGTTTATTTATTGCTGTGTTTTATTTATTACTGAGCCATGCTTTACCCAGAATTGTGTAGCACTTTTGGTGTTTGATATTCCACACCCTAGGTTGTCCTTATATATTGATCTATACAGTCCAAATATTATATTTGTGGTGTGTTCTTTTTCTGTTACATATTATTGTAACTTGGGTCGTCTTTATGTAACTATTCATTACGGGACCTGCGGTGTGTCAGTTGTATTTTAATATGTTTTTATTTTTCTATTGTGCTTCTGTCTTGTTCTCAATAAACATTTTTGTAATTGTATTGTATTTTTGGGTGTGCACCCTATCCGCATAGCCTCTTTCTCTTGTTCTTTCCATAGGTTTCTCCGCTATGCATTGAGTAGCACCCCTTACTATAGTGGTTGCCCTGCATATCACTGGTCATTTGCCCAGTTGTGGTGCTCCCTGACCCCAATTTCCCTCCTACTAAGTTAGAAGAAGACATTTCCTTATCTAACCGCCTAGATGCAGTTGGCGACATTGAACGCAGTATGAAAGGGGGTAATATAATACAAGTAGCAGGACAACCCTACTGTAACACACTCAGCAGCAGCATTGGGAGCTGGCACACTGACAGCACTAAAGAGTTAATGGGGTTAACCATCCTCTCATAATCTGGCATCTCAGGCTTCTTACAAGTAGATATGAGCCAGAGATTAGACCTAATGAGCTGTGAAACGCTATCCTGGCAACAAGACGCTTTGGGAGGGTGCAGACACCTGGCAGGTGCGGAGCCCGGCCACTAACAAAAGGAGAAATGCTGGAGCTGGTTTTTAATTGTCTTGAAACAAAACCCTTGAATCACTTTAACACAAAAAGAACCGTAACAAAACACTTCAGGTTAAAATAAAAGCAAACTGAGGTGACTCACCCTACCATCTTAAGACGCCATGGATGCAATGTACAATATAAAAGGAATAAAAGTGTAAAATAAGGTTTATTTCCTGCGTGACGCAATCACACTTCAATTCTAGCATCTGATAGATAAAAATTTGTATTACACCAACGTGTAAGAAAATGATGGACGTGTCTCCTCACCTTGTGGGCAACTTGCAACTCTTTCGCCATCTCCTGGAATTTCGCCAACTGTATGGATGCCAGCTCCTGGCGTAGACGCTCCAGTTCCTGCTCCTGTTGCTGTAACCACTGCACCCTGGACTGCTCCAACTGATCTTGAGCCTCTTTCTCCTTCTCTTGTAGTCTATTGAGCAAGCATTGCTCCAGCTCTTCCACAGCAAGTGCATGTTCATCTCGAATCTTCTGTATCTCCGCCAGGTATGATGACTCCAAGCTGTCCAGCTTTACCAGATGTGAAGCTTCGAGGCTTTGGATGTGCGTTTCGTAGTCTAGGGCGCGAGCATGGAGCTCTTCTTGGTGCTTTTTCACCAACTCCGCTAACTGAATGTATGGTTGTTTGTTTAGGCTCTGGAGCTCTGAGAAGCCAGCGTTTGGATCTTCGGTAGAGCACAGTTCTAATAGGACAGCCGCTTTCTCCACAACGGGAGATTTTACAGTCAAGTCATTGTCACCAGATTCTAGATGGTGCTTCTCCTCAGAAGCACCAGAAATAAGCATCTCACCTGACTGCAAGTTAGGATCATCATTACCAGCCTCCTGATATTCCCCAGAGGCCGGCTTTATTAGTGTCTCTCTCAGGAGATCTTTCTGCAGCTTGGCATTTTCTGTGTGTACTTGTGCAATCCTAGAAGAGGACAATGACGAATTATTTAGAAAGGTTTCCTACAATAATGCAACAAGCTTCAAAAATGTTAAATTCCAAGCAAAACCTAAAAACTATTAAAATGCACAAAAAGGAATTAAATTTTAATACAGTGAAAGGTTCTAGTTTGTGTGTATGCACTCACATTAAAGTGGTTGTCCGGGACCTTTAGGGTATGTGCACACGCTGCAGATTTTGCTGCGGATCCGCAGTGTTTCCGCAGCTGCAGATCCGCAGCGGTTTCCCATGCATTTACAGTACCATGTAAAGCTATGGGAAATGAAATCCGCAGTGCACATGCTGCGGAAAAAAAACGCGCGGAAACGCAGTGGTTTATTTTCCGCAGCATGTCAATTCTTTGTGCGGATTCCGCTGCGGGTTTACACCTGCTCCAATTGAAATCTGCAGATGAAAATCCGCAGAAGAAACCGCAATAGAAACCGCGATAAATCTGCAGTAAAAACCGCAGCGGTTTTGCACTGCGGATTTATCAAATCCACTGAAGAAAATTCTGCAATGGAATCCGCAGCATGTGCACAAGCCCTTACAGTGATGGCCTCTCTTTCAGTTAGAAATTGATGACCTAACCGGTGGCAGTGTGACACCTGGCGTCACTACCGATTATCCTTTCCTGGTGCCGGACGGGAGTGCTCAGCTGTGGAGCTGTGCGGCACAGCTCAGTCAACGGTATAGTGGCAGCCACCACGTACTAAACATCCACCCCCTATTGATTTCAAACAGCGGGCAAGATGAGCAGTACCTGGCCGTGGCCATTGTACCATTGCCAGAGCGGTGCATCTCCCAAGGAGCCCTTCTGGCCATCGCCAGGAACAGCTGATCACTGGGCGTACCATAAAAGTATATATTGCCTAAATAATACCAATGAATACGTATGCACGGCACACAGCTCACCTTTCCTCCACTTCCTTCATCGCACATTCCTTCTCCTCTTTCAATCTTTTGGTAATCTCCAAGTCATCTGCCATCTTTTCTCTGACACACTCCAGCTCCTTAGCATGCTGAGCCTGCAATACCTCTAGCTGTGACTTTTTTACTTCTCCATCACCTTGCTCCTGTTTTTCATCACCAGATTTTGATCCGGACTCAAAATCTGTTTGGCACATTTTAACGCTCTGCTTAAAATAAATGGAAATAAGGAACAGGTTGCAAATATGCATGCCCTGAAAAGATCAGCTGGTATTTTTGAGATATATGCGACAGACTAACAATATTAGGATTTTTTCCCCCTGTAATTTTGCAGACGTGCAGAGATTTAGAATATCCATGGCCATAAGCAAGAAGGCTGCGTTACATTACCAATGTCAGCACAAAGCAGCAACGAAATGTGAGCATGTGGAGGTATGAGAAACCACAGACTGAGCACAAGGAAAATGTCGGATTGAACCGTGTACAGTTGCAAAACGTGCTTGTAGAAGAGTGACAGACAACACAAGTTATTTCTGAGAACTACCCAGTTTGCATTTATAGGGAATTTAGATCATCCCATTGGGAACAGAGATGATGTTTGAAAAGAGCTGCCGAATAGGCTAACACTACAGAAGCAATTCCCAATAAAAATACTTGTTAACTTAAAGAAGTAGTCTTAAAGGGGTGGGCCACATCTAGAACAACCCCCTCTCGGTCTCAATGCCTCCATCAAAATAAAAACACATACTCCTTTATGGTGCCGTTCCAGATGTGCCCACACTAGCCTTCCTGGGGATCACGTGAGGATGTAACCTGGCCCGAGCGCTGGGCCAAAATCAGCGCCATCTTCACTGTTCCTGGATTCAGACATATTCAACATCAACAAGAAATGAGAGCAGACAGTTCTGACTTCTTGGTTTCAAACGTATCGAAAATGATGAACAGTGACGCATGCTCTGATTTGGGCACAGTGCCCGTGTGAAGCAACATCACATCACATGAGCCCCGTGAACATGAGCGCCGACACCGCTGGAATAACGACAGCAATGGAGGGGAAAAGACGTGTTTTTTATTTTAATGTAGGCAAACATTCAGATTGAGAAGGGGGTTATCCTAGTAGTGGGCAGCTTCTAATGCAAATTTATGGCGTGAGCATGAGATATGGTATGAATGATAAATGTGGGACCGCCTTATCAATCTGAAGAGTAGGACCCCATCTATCACGACTATGGAGAGGTGGTGGTGCATGTGCGGCTCTGTTCTCTCCCCTGGGAGTTGCTGAAAGTCTTCAATATAGATTTAGGACCCAGAGGTGGGACGTAATTCTATCACCCATAACACATCTGAGATAGAAATGTCCATTTAAAATCAGTAGAAGTAGCTATTTAATGGAGTGACCACTATTGACAAATTAAAATTTACCATTAATATCTTGCACCTTTTGCCTTCAACAAAGTGCAAGTACACACATTACTACAATGCGTAAGGGGAAAACAAAATAAGGAAAATGTGACGTTCATTATTTAAAAAGGTATTGGAAAAGCTTTTTCAATAAACTAATTAAGATGAATCAAAAACAGCAAAAGTGTAACTGAGTCCTGTGTGATAGCAAAGTAATACACTCTGGGGTAACAGTAATTCTGAAAATAAATCAAAGAAAAAATAAAAATAGAAGAGGGTGACCAAACTTGCCTTCTTTAAAAGAGGATGGCGATCACTAAAGGGCGACCCCGAATTCATCACATCTCCATCACTTTGCCATTTTGCACCCAAGGTCTGATCGTTATCACCGAGAGCCTGTGCTTTTTCACCAGGCTTCATAGAGTCATGAGTGTTCTGAAGTTGCATCCTTGTTATCTCTACAAGACACGTTACAAAAGCAGACACATGAGCACCATTAGACCCTACTGAGGAGTCATTAACGCCATCTCTTTCATTACTGAGGACAAACAAGCTTAACACAGCTGGATAACAAAATGCAGTCATTCTGTGTATACTACTCATTGTTTAGAGCTGTAAAAATGTGCATGGTCAAACCAGCTATTTCCACGAGAACTAAACTGTTCATATCAGGGGTGGGAAACAGGGATTTTTGCGTACTCACCGTAAAATCCTTTTCCCCGAGCCACTCATTGGGGCACACAGACCGTGGGTGTATAGTGCTTGACACTAGGAGGCTGACACTAAGTTAACACAAAAAGTTAGCTCCTCCTCTACAGTATACATCCTCATAGTGGCTCCCAGAGAACCAGTTTGCAAAAGCAGTAGGAACAAATAGTAACAACAAAGAAGAGTACAACATGTCAGCTTAAAAGAACAGGCAAAAGCCATATAAGCCGATAGGCTTACAGGGTGGGAGCTGTGTCCCCCAATGAGCGGCTCGGAGAAAAGGATTTTACGGTGAGTACACAAAAATCCCTGTTTCTCCTATGCCTCATTGGGGGACACAGACCATGGGACATCCCAAAGCAATCCCTGGGTGGGAAAACAACAGAAAGGATTAGGCTTCATGCAACAACTGCCTAAATGTGCGCCACCGCTGCCTGCAGAACTCTTCTGCCCAGACTCGCATTCGCTGAAGCCTGAGAGTGAATATTATAGTGCTTTGCAAAGGTATGTAAACTGCACCAAGTCACAGCTTTACAGACCTGCTCCGCCACCACCTGATGCCGAATGGCCCAAAAAGCCCCCACCGCTCGAGTGGAGTGTGATCTCCGTTTGGATGGGCTGACTCCTGACTCGGTATGACTCCTAGATGGTGGAGCGAATCCACCTGGCTATCGTGGCATTAGAAGCGGCAAGACCCTTCCTGTAACATTCCTGGAGAACAAACAGAGCATCTGTTATTCTGAAGGATGCTGTCATTGAGACGTATCTTCACAGAGCTCTGAACAGCTCCAGAGTGTGGAGAGCTCTTTCAACTTTGTGAATAGGGGCCGGACAAAAGCAAGGAAGAACAATGTCCTCGTTAAGATGGAAGAGACGACTTTTGGCAAAAAGGACAGCGACGGCCTGAGGACAACCTTGTCCTGATGGAAGATAAGGAAAGGCGCCCGGCAGGATAAAGCGGCTAATTCCGAAACACTTCTGATCGATGTGATCGCCACAGAAAGGCAACCTTCCAGGACAGAAAGACCAGCAAAATGTCCTGAAGCGGTTCAAATGGAGGTTCCTGAAGGGCACTTAGCACCAAGTTGAGGTCCCAAGGCTCTAAAGGCATGCAATAGGGAGGAGCGACATGTGACACCCCCTGAAGAAAAGTCTTAACCTGAAGTCTTGAAGCCTTGCATCTGAAATAAGACCGATAAGAGCGGAGATTTGGCCGTTGAAAGAGCAGAGTGCCAGCCCGAAGTCCAGACCGGCCTGTAGGAACTCTAAAATGGTGGGAACTGAGAAAACAAGGAGGAGAAAGACCACGATCCTTGCACCAAGCAAAAAAATGTCTTCCAGGTACGATGATAGATGCGTACCGATGAGGGTTTATGGGCACTAACCATGG
Organism: Ranitomeya variabilis; assembly: GCF_051348905.1. Classification (NCBI taxonomy): domain Eukaryota; kingdom Metazoa; phylum Chordata; class Amphibia; order Anura; family Dendrobatidae; genus Ranitomeya; species Ranitomeya variabilis. Next base: position 180,051,146 of record NC_135238.1, read on the forward strand.
TGGACATGACCTGTTGAGAAAACCCTGCCTTGGTTAAGAAACAGGATTCAAAGGCCACACCGCTAAACACAGGGCCTCTGAGTTCTGGTGGTACACGGGGCCCTGAAAGAGCAGATCTGGCAGTCTCCAGGGTATGTCAGCGACAAGGCGTACCAACTCTGCAAACCAGGTGCGGCGAGGCCAATCGGAGCAACCAGGATCACTGTTACTCCTTCCGCCTTGATTTTCCTGATTACTCTGGGGAATAACGGTAGAGGAGGAAAAATGTACGGAAGGCGGAATTGGTGCCATGAAAGAACCAGAGCGTCGACACCGAGACCTCGGTATAAACTGGGGAACCTTGGCATTCAGTCTAGATGACATGAGGTCCACATCTGGGATCCCCTATCGAAGACAGATCTGGGAGAAGACTCCCGGATGGAGCTCCCACTCCCCCAAAGAGAGACCCTGATGGCTGAGGAAGTCCGTCGTTCAGTTTTCCACTCCTGGAATGTGCACCGCTGAGATCACAAGTGGTCGCTCTCTGCCCAGCGAAGGATGCGAATTACCTCAGACATGGCCACCCTGCTGCGGTTACTCCCGATTGATGTATGCCACAGCTGTGGCGTTGTCTGATTGGATACGGATGGGGTGACCCGCCAGAAGATAGAAGTGCTGCAGGGTATTAAAGGGAACCTGTCACCCCCAAAATCGAAGGTGAGCCAAGCCCACCGGCATCAGATGTATTCGGAAAGATGAGAGAAAGAGGCTAGATTATACTCACCCAGGGGCGGTCCTGGTTCTGTTCTGGTCTGATGGGCGTCGCTGTCCGGTCCAGGGCCTCCCATCTTCTTACAATGACGTCCTCTTCTTGTCTTCGCACTGCGGCTCCGGCGCAGGCGTACTTTGTCTGCCCTGTTGAGGGCAGAGCAAAGTACTGCAGTGCGCAGGGCCTCTCTGACCTTTCCCGGTGCCTGTGCACTGCAGTACTTTGCGCCGGAGCCGCAGCGTGAAGACAAGAAGAGGACGTCATTGTAAGAAGATGGGATGCCCCGGACCGCGACGCCCATAGGACCAAGAACAGAACCGGGACTGCCACTGGGTGAGTATAATCTAACCTCTTTTTCTCATCTTTCAGGATACATCGGGGGCTTATCTACAGTATTACAGAATGCTGTAGATAAGCCCCTGATGCCGGTGGGCTTAGCTCACCTTCGATTTTGGGGGTGACAGGTTCCCTTTAAAGCGCGCTGTCATAGTTACCTAGCTTCCCGGGTCCCTCGCCTTGTTCCTTTTCCTCCTCTTCTGGGTCCTCGGCAGCACTGGGGATCCCGTTCCCCACGCATGCACGCTAGGCCGCGCGCACTCCTGGCTTCGTTATGATGCCGGGTTGTACTGACCAGGAAGAGCTGTCCTGCCTGGGCACCGGCCTCCGGGTATATCAGGTCGCTTCCTGCTAGAAGAAGTGCCTGATTATTATTGTGTCTCTCCGTGCTCCCACCACGTCATTTAGGTTTCACTACGCCAGGTCCCTGTACGCTTCCAGTGCGCGCATGCTCTGCTCAGTCCCTGTACGCTTCCAGTGCGCACCTGCTCTGCTCAGTCCCTGTACGCTTCCAGTCCGCGCGCGTGCTCTGCTCAGTCCCTGTACGCTTCCAGTCCGCGCGCGTGCTCTGCTCAGTCCCTGTACGCTTCCAGTCCGCGCGCGTGCTCTGCTCAGTCCCTGTACGCTTCCAGTGCGCGCGTGCTCTGCTCAGTCCCTGTACGCTTCCAGTGCGCGCGTGCTCTGCTCAGTCCCTGTACGCTTCCAGTGCGCGCGTGCTCTGCTCAGTCCCTGTACGCTTCCAGTGCGCGCGTGCTCTGCTCAGTCCCTGTACGCTTCCAGTGCGCGCGTGCTCTGCTCAGTCCCTGTACGCTTCCAGTGCGCGCGTGCTCTGCTCAGTCCCTGTACGCTTCCAGTGCGCGCGTGCTCTGCTCAGTCCCTGTACGCTTCCAGTGCGCGCGTGCTCTGCTCAGTCCCTGTACGCTTCCAGTGCGCGCGTGCTCTGCTCAGTCCCTGTACGCTTCCAGTGCGCGCGTGCTCTGCTCAGTCCCTGTACGCTTCCAGTGCGCGCGTGCTCTGCTCAGTCCCTGTACGCTTCCAGTGCGCGCGTGCTCTGCTCAGTCCCTGTACGCTTCCAGTGCGCGCGTGCTCTGCTCAGTCCCTGTACGCTTCCAGTGCGCGCGTGCTCTGCTCAGTCCCTGTACGCTTCCAGTGCGCGCGTGCTCTGCTCAGTCCCTGTACGCTTCCAGTGCGTACGTGCTCTGCTCAGACCCTGTATGATTCCAGTGCATGCTCTGCTCTGTCCTGTATCCGGTACCCTCTATGTGAACCCTGCAGTGTCCTGAGTTCTCTGCGGCTGCTCCACCCATCTGGTCCTCGGTGAGTACCCTCATTCTCCTCGTCCTCGAGCCGCCCTTCTGGCATAAGAAAACAAGGTATGTCTCCCTCCTAGGCTTGCCCCTAACAGTCCCTGTATAGGGGTCTGTTCCACCTGGTCAGCTCAGCTCGCCTGGGAACGGTCGTCACCGCGATCCAGTGGGTCCACTCCAGGAATCATAACAGAATAATCAGGCCATGGACCCAGATGGTGACTCGGCTGCCGCTCAGAAGGAGTTTGTGTAATTGAGGGAGAATAAGGCTAGGTTCACATTGCGTTAGGGCAATTCGTTTAGCGCTAGCGGATTGCGCTAACGCAATGTTTATTTAGGGGCCGCGTTCAGGGGTCGCGTTAACGTCCCCGCTCTCGCAGATCCCCGATCTGCGAGAGCGGGGAACGGACCTCGGGCGCGCCACGGACGCTGCAAGCAGCGTCCGAGGCGCGTCACAGAAGAACGGCACATCACTAGCGCGAGCCGAAAAAGGCACGCGCTAGTGATGCGCTGCTGGTGAAATTTACATTGCTGTCAATGGGTGCGCTAACGGACCCGTTGCACGGCGTTAATTGCGACATTTTCGCCGTGCAACGCTGTCCGTTAGCGATCACCCACTAACGCAATGTGAACCTAGCCTTAGACACGTATAATGTCATTCATGAAGTCCATGGAATCTCGGTTGTCCGCTTCACAGGCCTCTGACCCTGGAAATGCTTCCCAACTCGCCAGTCTCCAACAAGAGCTAGTTAAACAGTGTGACACCCACTCACATATTAAGCTATATGGCTTCAATGGATGACCGTCTGCTCTCCCTTCAGTCTGCCGCCGCAGCCTCTACCCAAGCTCAGTCTCGTAAAACTGATCCCTCTCCGCACCCTCCACCCCATCTAGGTAAACCACCCCAGTATAATGGTGACCCCAAGCTGTGCCGGGGTTTTTTGAATCAATGCCGGATTTGATCTCTCTGGCCACAAGAAACTGATCTACGCTTCCAGGTGCGCTCCCGGGAGTCCGTCCGGGAGAGGAGGTACCATCGTCCGATTTCTTCCATTATTAGATCTCTCAGCCCGTGATCTGTGGCGTCCTCTTCCATTCCTGCGCCTATGCAGGTGGATCAGGTCAAGATGGCGGATAAGCGTCGGAAAGAGAGTTGCACAAGGGCTTTGCTTTTATTGTGGTATTGTGTCACATTTAGGCCATGTGTACACGTCAGGAATTTTTGCAGAAATTTTCTGACCCAAACCAGACTTTTTAAAGCAGGAAATCCGCATGCGTATTTTTCCACTTGTTCCCCCCGGAGCTTCCCCAATGCAATAATATAGGGGCAAAAACACGAAAAATCCACATAATGAACATGCTGCGTTTTTTTTTCCGCGATGCATTTTTTTTTTTTGCAGAAAAAAAACGCAACGTGCACAAAAATTGCGGATTGCATTCTAATAATAGGATGCCTTTTTGCGGTTTTATCGCGTTTTTATAGCGAAAAAAAAAAAAAAACATGAAAAATCCAGAACGTGTGCACATAGTCTTACTCCATTCCTGCCCCGTTTGGATGGGAAACTCCTCCACCTAGGTCAGGTAGGAGAGGCCTCGCTGGGTGTGTGCGACTCCTCTCTAGCTTTAACTATGTCTGTCCAGATAACTTCTGTGAATGGGAGCTACTGTGTCGGCGTATTTGGATTTGGGCGCGGCCGGCAACTTCATTAGTCTGGAGGAGGTTAAGAAGCACCGGATTCTGGTCAGGATTCTAATGGAGCCGCGTCTGATTTCTTCTGTTTATGGAAGGCCTTTAAGAGACCGTCATGAAGGTTACGGAAGAGGTGGAGTTGCAGGTGGGGGCTCTGCATCTCGAGAGAATCGCATTATACATCTTGCCCAATTTATCCCATGCAATTCTTCTCGGGCTACCTTGGCTGAGGGCGCATGAACCTATCCTGGACTATTGCTCAGGGGACCTTCTTCGTTGGGGCCAGCACTGCCATGATCAATGCCTGTTATCAGCTGGCTCTGCCAAAAATATCTTGTCCCATCTCCGCTCTGGCCGGATTACCAGTCGCTTATTGGTCCTTCTTTTGCAAGAGGGAGGCGGAGAGTTTTCCCCTGCATCGGCCATATGATTGCCCGATTGAACTCATTCCTGGCTCTACGCCTCCCAGGGTCAGAATACATGCGCTCTCTCCAGTTGAATCGCAAGCAATATTGGAGTATATTAAGGAGAAGCTGGCCAAAAGCTTTATCCGAAAGTCTTCCTCTCCCGCTGGCGCTGGATTCTTCTTTGTCAAGAAGAAAGATGGCTCACTTCGTCCTTGCACTGACTACAGAGGGCTCAATGAAAGTACCATCAAGAACAAGTACCCACTGCCAATGAGCTGATCGCAAAAAAGTCTAGCTCCTCGCAGACTAAGCTTGACCTCCGTGGGGACTACAATTTGGTCCGCATCCGTGCTGGAGATGAGTGGAAGGCCGCATTCAAACACCCGGGATGGGTACTACGAATATTTGTTCATGCCCTTCGGTCTCTGCAATGCTCCTGCAGTGTTTCAAAAGTTTATAAATGACGTCTTCCGAGATCTTTTGAATTCCTGCCTTGTGGTGTACCTAGAAGACATTCTCGTTTTTCTCTTCGGATGTGCCTACCCATAGACGGAACATGCATCAATTGTTAATTAGTTTGAGAGAGAATCGTCTACGCCAAGTATGAAAAGTGTCTCTTCGAACAGACATCCCTGCCTTTTTTGGGGTACATCATCTCTGATTCCAGTTTAAAGATGGATCCCGAAAAGGTGTCCAGCATCCTCAACTGGCCGCGACCCCTTGGGGTGAAGGCCATCTAAAGATTCCTCAGTTTTGCAAACTATTACAGGTACCTGAATAGCTAAGAGAATCCTTTATAGAAATTAAAACATAACTTTTAATACTACTGTTCTAAAAACATTTATGGACACACACAACGAACGTGATAAAGTGCAAACAGTGCATACCAGTGCTCAATAAAAAAATGGTTTTGTCTCACCAAATAGACATTTTGACAGGAGCCAGACGATGCTTTGAGGGGGAGAGGGGAGGAAGAGTTGTCTATACTACCCCAGTCGTGCCCCTGTGTTGCTCCTGCCCTGACAAGGGCAGTACCCAAGTCAGACTAAATTTGTACCCACCACAAGGAATTTGGACTTCCCTACGCGTTTCCTCTCACATAGGTGAGACTCATCAGGGGAACTGCAAAATTGTGGGATATATTATCAGAAAAAGGCGCCCCCCCATCGGGAGGTGGCTGCTATGTGTCCGGTGCTATCGGTTTTTAGCATGGTAGGGTCCTACCATAATCAGTCTATGCTAAAAACCGATAGCACCGGACACATAGCAGCCACCTCCCGATGGGGGGGGGCGCCTTTTTCTGATAATATATCCCACAATTTTGCAGTTCCCCTGATGAGTCTCACCTATGTGAGAGGAAACGCGTAGGGAAGTCCAAATTCCTTGTGGTGGGTACAAATTTAGTCTGACTTGGGTACTGCCCTTGTCAGGGCAGGAGCAACACAGGGGCACGACTGGGGTAGTATAGACAACTCTTCCTCCCCTCTCCCCCTCAAAGCATCGTCTGGCTCCTGTCAAAACGTCTATTTGGTGAGACAAAACCATTTTTTTATTGAGCACTGGTATGCACTGTTTGCACTTTATCACGTTCGTTGTGTGTGTCCATAAATGTTTTTAGAACAGTAGTATTAAAAGTTATGTTTTAATTTCTATAAAGGATTCTCTTAGCTATTCAGGTACATATTTCCTAGAGATTTATTAACAGTGTCAGGACCTGACACATTTTTGCTTGTTAGGAAACTATTACAGGTGGTTCGTGCCCCACTTCTCGTTGACCATGCATCGCTCGTCACTTATTCGCAAGAGAGCTGATCCCAGTGTTTGGTCTTCGGAGGCCAAGGATGCCTTTTTGACTCTGAAGCAAGCCTTCGCACAAACGCCAGTACTTCATCGCCCAGACACTAATAGACCATTCATTCTCGAGGTGGATGCCTCCTCCACAGGGGTCGGGGCTGTGCTCTCCCAGAGGTCGTCATCACTTGCGGATTCATCTCCAAGACATTTTCTACTTCGGAACGCAACTATTACATCGGTGACAGAACTACTGGCCATCAAGTTAGCGTTGGAGGAGTGGCAGCCTTCTGAAAGTCGCGGTACACCCCTTCATAATTTTCACCGATCACAAGAATCTTATACTCAGTCGGCCCAAAGACAAGCTCGGTGGTCCCTATTCTTAGCCCGTTTTGCTTTTGAGCTTCGCTTCCGTCCAGGCGAGAAGAACGTTAAGGCTGATGCACTGTCAAGGTTCTTCCAGTCGGCTGACTTTGAAGAGGAACCCATCCCACATTATTGATCCCTACAAAATCATCTCGGTGGCTCCACTGAGGATTGCTACCTTACTGCCGGGTATGACATTCGTCTCTGAGAAAGAAAGACAGAGAGGGTGTTGCACTGGGGACACTTCTAAAATTGCCGGTCATGCTGGAACTAAGACGACGTACTTTCTTATCTCTCGCCACTACTGGTGGCCATCCTTGCGCCAGGATGTCAAATAATTTTCAGCTTCCTGTCCTTTCTGAGCCCGAAACAAGATTCCCTCCTATAAAAATGAGAACTTGACTCGAATCAGTCAACCTCAGCTTGTAGGCTGCGTCATTGTCGCTCCGTATCTCCAACTCCTTCCATGTGTCTCTCCTTAAACCTGTGGTCCTTAACCGCCTTCATTCTTCTGTTGGTTCTTCTCCGCCACCTGTTAGCACAGATAACGGTTTTTGAAGTAAGAGATATACTAGGCAGGAGAAAGGTTAGGGGGAGAACCTTCTTGATTGATTGGAAGGGGTATGGGCCTGAGGAGAGGTCATGGGAACCACGGGAGAACATCAACGCGCCTTGTATCTTGAGATTTCTTTCCTGCCTTAAGAAAGGGGGGGATGTAAGGGAGGGGGTACTATTACGGCGCACTGTGATACTCACCTTGCTTCCCGGGTCCCTCGCCGTGTTCCTCCTCCTCTGGGTCCTCGGCTGCGCTGGGGATCCCTTTGCCCGCGCATGCGCACTAGGCCGCTTAGGTTGCGGTTGCGCGCACTCCTGGCTTCTTTATGATGCCGGGTTGTACTGACCCAGAAGCGCTGTTCTGCCTGGGCAGTGGCCTCCGGGTATATCAGGTCGCTTCCTGCTAGAGGAAGCGTCTGATTATTATTGTGTCCCTCCGTGCTCCCACCAGGTCCATTTAGGTTTCAGTACGTCAGGTCCCTGCATGCTTCCAGTGCGTGCATGCGTGCTCTGCTCAGTCCCTGTACTTTTCCAGTGCGTGCTCTGCCCTGGCCCTGTACGTTTCCAGTGCATGCTCTGCTCTGGCCCTGTACGCGTCCAGTGCATGCTCTGCTCAGTCCCTGTACGCTTCCACTGCGCACGTGCTCTACTCAGTCCCTGTACACTTTTCCAGTGCGTGCTCTGCTCTGGCCTTGTACGCTTCCAGTGAGTGCTCTGCTCCGTCCTGTATCCAGTACCCCTTTGTGTGAACCCTGCCGTGTCCAGAGTCCCGGATTTCCTCTGTGGCTGCTCCACCCATCTGGTCCTCGGTGAGTACTCTCATTATCCTCATTGTCCTCGAGCTGCCCCTCTGGCATAAGCTATCACGGTGTGTCTCCCTTCTAGGCTTGCCCCCAACAAACCCTGTATAGGGGGTCAGTTCCACCTGGTCAGCTCGCCTGTGAACGGTCATCACCGCGATCCAGTGTGTCCACTCCAGGCATCATAACACAGGGCCAGTCGAATAGCACGGATCTCCAGAATGTTGATCGGTAGCTTCGATTCCTGAATTGACCAGCGGACCTCAGCAGTGTGGTGGTGGAAGACTGCTCCCCAGCCCGAAAGATTGCCATCGGTAGTCACCACTAGCCATTGAATGGGTAGAAAAGACTCTCTCTCTCTTCCCCCCCCCCCCCCCAGTTGAGAGGATAGTTTAATGTCCACCACCTGAGTGTCTGTTTTACCTGCAGGGATAAGCGGCACCTTTGGGTCGAGGGAGAAAGGGTTTCTGTCCTAAGCTGCCAGAAGGGCATGTTGTAGGGGACGAAGGTGCAGTTGCGCAAAGGGGACCGCTTCCATTACGGCCACCATCTTTCCTAGTACCCTCACTGCAAACTGGATGGAGTGAGGTTAAGACTGACAAAGCGCTCGGGCTCCTTGTTGAAGGGCTAAGACTTTGTCAGGAGGGAGAATTAAAAACCCCCAAGATGAGACCAGGGACATGCCTAGAAAGGACATCTGCTGCGCTGCGACCGGAGAGGATTTGCTTAAGTTTAATCAGCCAGCCCAGGCGAGAAAGGGTATCGCAAGTAATACAAACTGACCCCGCGCAGTCGTGGAAGGACGGACCTTTGATCAACAGGTCGTCCAGATAGGGCAGAAAGATCACGTCCCGAGAGTGCAGGATGTACATAACAGCCGCCATGACTTGTTAACACTCTGGGGGCAGTAGCCAGGCCGAAGGGCAGGGCAATGAATTGGAAATGAAGGTCGTAAATGGCAAAGCGCAGGAATCTCTGGTGAGGGGGAAAAAAATTAGAATGTGCAAGTAAGTCTCGGAAGTCAATTAAGGCCAAAAATTTCCCTTCTGTCAGGGAACTGATAACTGAATGCAGAGATTCCATGCGGAAATTACAGACCTTGACAAACTTGTTTAGAATTTTGAGGTCTAGTATGGGTCTCACCTTTCCGTCTTTCTTTGGGACAAAAAGGTTTGAATAGAAACCTTTAACTTTCTGAGACTGGGACAATGACGCCATCGTGATGCAATGAGTCTATGGCCCGGGAGAAAGCCTCTGCCCTTGCCTCTGAAGACGGAGGACGGGATGGAAAAACTTGAAGGGGGCGTGTAGCAAAGTCGATTTTGTATCCTGACGACACCAGAACTCTGACCCACTCGTCGGAAAATATGGAAAGCCAGACAGTCAGCGTGAGGAAAATCTCTGGGACCTAGGGCCCTTAGGCCTCGACTGTTTGGGTCGGGGCTTCCAATGCTGGTTAGGTCTGTACGAGACGAGACGAGACGAGACGAGACCATCTCTTCGTGGAGAACGTCCTGAACCGGACGAAGTAGTGGTAGTGGCCCAGCTTGAAGTGGAGAGAAAGTAACGGAAACAAATTTGTTGCTGTCTCCGAAAAGGATGCCAGAGTCTGTTGGAGAAGGAATTTACGCTTTCCTCCCGTAGTATCGAAAATGAACTGATCAAGCTTTTCTCCAAATAAGCAACGGCTTTGATAGGGAAGTGAGGTGAGAGACTTTTTTGATGCAGAGTCTACCTTCCACTCTGAGCGATAATGACCTTCCTATAGAGATGGAATTGGCTACTGACTGAGCAGCACAACCGGCCGCATCCAAAGATGCATGTACCAGGTAATTGCCTGCCTGGGAAATTTGGTTGGCATGGCGCACCGCCACTGGAGGAAGGTTACTGATCCGAAGTGAATTAGCTACGGTCTCTGTCCAGAAAACCATAGCTTTAGCTACCCACACTGCAGCAAAAGATGGATAGAGAGCCAAACCTGAGGCCTCAAAAACAGAGTGGGCCAAGCCTTCCATCCGACAGTCAGTGGGATTTTTGATGGATGAGTCATCCGGCATGGACAGGAGAGTTTTGGATGCTAGGCGGGATACTGGGGGATCTACCACTGGAGATTCCACCCAGTCCTTTGACTGAACTCTGGAGAGAGCAAGAAGAGGAGCTGGGAGGCGACAAGGCACGTGTCCTCTCAGGAGACGTGCTACAGATCAGTTTTCTAGGTGCCTGACGGCTTTTAAAGTGCTTACGGCCCCTGCTAACCAACTGCTCCCGGCTTTGGGAATATCAGTCTACATCAGTCCTACAAACGCTCTGGTTCCCCGAAGGATCACGGATGGAATCAGTCGCTTTGGCCAGTGAAGCCATGGACTGAGACAGTTACGAAGCCCACTCAAGGGGACTAGGTACACTGAGCGCGGTGGTGGCGGAAAGCTCCTGAGCGCAGTTGGGGGCACAGGCATTGCAGAGGCTTAGGAAACACAGATTGGCAGGAAGAGCATGAAGTAAAGAATATAGCCATAGTCTTGTTAAGACTTTTTTGATGCCTTAGAAGGGTACATCATGTCCCAGCCTATGTGGCCCTATAATATTAGGGGCTGATGAGAAGGGGTACTGCCGAGAAAAGAAGGGGTTACAGCAGGGAGGAATCTAAAATGCTGCGCTACCTTACCCAGGTCTGTGTCCCCGCTCCTCCTGCGTGGACCCTGAAGGACACCTACTTGCTCCTGATGGCAGATAGTGCTGAGGCGGTCTGGGGGGAGAAAGATGGCCCCCGAGATTTGAGAGGCGCTTCTCGTGCTGTGCGAGAAGTGCCAGGATCGGTGGACGGAGCTTCCGCATCGCTTTATAGCGTGGGCGGAGTCGGGGGTTGGGGCCTAGAATAGGGCCAAAGCCGGGGACTAAATTTGCAGCGCCGGCTTGCGAAGAAGCCGTTGCACGCCCCCGCAATGATATTGGGTCCCCCTTACCCAGCGCCGCCCCCCCACCCCCACCGCCTGAAGGGAGCCCCCACACTTACCTGGAGAGGCTGCCGGGTGGTAGGTAAGGCAGCTTGCTGCAGGTCCTCCTGTGCTGCTGCTAGTTTGGACAGTGCAGGGATAGGGGGGAAAACCCTCAATCCACCATCCCTTTAAAAGGGCCACTGTCACCCCCCTCCAGCCGTTATAAACTAAAAGAGCCACCTTGTGCAGCAGTAATGCTGCATTCTAACAAGGTGGCTCTTTTAGTTTTTGGTTCAAGTATTCCCAAAATAAAGCGCTTTGAAACTTAGCCAAAATACCTGTCTTTAGCCAGGGAGGCGGGTCCTCACTCCCCAGCTTCAACCGCTACTCTGCCGTCACTCAAATCTTCAGGGTCTTTCGGCGCCACCCCCTCCGCGCTTTTTTCCCTCTTCAAAACCGGTGCCTGCGCTGTGTGTAAGCTCTGGCCGTGTGACGTCCCAGCCAGGCTTGCAGACTGCGCCTGTGCGAGCATTGCGGCCACCCACCTTGGGAATCCCAGCCCCGCAGTGTGTTATGCATTATGCACAGTGCGGGGCTAGGATTCCTGGGCATGCGCACTGCGTGTGTCAGCCTGTCACCCAGGTCCCCCGCCTTACAGCATCTGTATACTGTATTCAGCTGATCGTGCCTCCTCATACAGTACAGTATACAGACGCTGTAAGGCGGGGGACCTGGGTGACAGGCTGACACATGCAGAGCGCATGCCCAGGAATCCTAGCCCCGCACTGTGCATAATGCATAACACACTGCGGGGCTGGGATTCCCAAGGTGGGTGGCCACAATGCCCGCACAGTTGCAGTCTGCAAGCCTGGCTGGGACGTCACACGGCCAGAGCTTACACACAGCGCAGGCGCTGGTTTTGAAGAGGAAAACAGCGCGGAGGGGGTGGGGCCGAAAGCCCCTGAAGATTTGAGTGACGGCAGAGTAGCGGTTGAAGCTGGGGAGTGAGGACCCGCCTCCCTGACTAAAGACAGGTATTTTGGATAAGTTTCAAAGCGCTTTACTTTGGGAATACTTGAACCAAAAACTAAAAGAGCCACCTTGTTAGAATGCAGCATTACTGCTGCACAAGGCTCTTTTAGTTTATAACGGCTGGAGAGGGGGGGGTGACAGTGGCCCTTTAAGGAGGGAGGAGGAGAGGGACCGTCCGCTTTAACAGTGGTGGTGCAGTGGGGGCTGCTTGGAAGCCACGAGGTGGGCCTCTGTACATCCAAGGGGTTAATCCCCTAGGGTGGGACAGGGCTGAATGTCCGGCAATAGGCCTGGCTGTGGTAGAGGATGCAACACTCCATGTGCTCGTCCGTTGAAGATGTGGGAGATCGGTGCCCTTGAAGGGACAAGTCTCCCCTAAGAATCAACTCTGGCATGGCATCCCACATCGCAGGAGAGGATACGGAGAGGTTACACTCTCCGTGCTCACCTGTTGATGGTTTGGGGAGATCGAAGCCTTGAAAGGATCAGTCACCCCTTTGTCCAATGTAAAAAATAAAGTCAAAAGTGTAAAAATAAAATAGAGTTTTCGGTCTGAATAGCAGACCCGTCCGTGTGCATCCTACGGACACCAAGCAAGAATTGGTTCTCTGGGAAGCCTGCACGAGGGTGTATACTGCAGAGGAGGAGCTAACTCTTTGTTTCAACTTCGTGTCAGCCTCCTAATAGCAACCTGCATACAACCCATAGTCTGGGTCCCCCAATGAGGCGAAGGAGAAACTCATTTTCCCAAGAGGTCACACAAGACCCCGACTGTTGCAGAGGGTCGAACCAATAGGCTGAAATTAATTCAGCTCAATATTAATAACAATTTTATATTAATTGTATCACTTTATATTTATCAAAATTAAAACCTGTATGGATAGGAGTTATTGCAATATGTATTCTTACCCGTTGCAACGTATAAAAAGCAGTAAATTATAAGGTTTTGATTAACTTTATAAATCATACACCTGTTATTAGGTGCTTGTACCTTGATAACCAGCTCCCCCACAACACACAGGACTGCATTATACTATATGGAGGCGTATGGGGAGTGCATTATACTGAACTAGCAATATGCTGCCTATTCATCGAGTGACTGGATAATTTATGCCGAAACAAAAAACACTGTTCTGGGCAGCACATCGCCCGGTGAAAACTGTAGATGCAGTGCTAACATAATACTGTATGGGGACACATTGATCTACTAGTGGTCGTTCTGTGACCTTCCTTCTTCCTCAGCTGTGTAAAGATATCAGGAAACAAGCGAACAACTTCAATATTTGTCGATCACGCCTGTTTAAAAGACTCAGCACATCCAAATACAACCAAAACGTTTGTGTGCTGATGCAATGTGTGAGCATTAAAGTGCCCCCCCATTTTAAAGTTTTGCCCAAGGCCCAACTTTGTTTAAAACTGGCCCTGCCAACACACGGTATAATGGCCCCACACAGTCCAACGCACCCACCTCAATACACAACCGAGGTACAAATATTCAAATGGCTCTTGCCAGGAAAAAAGGTTCCTGAGCCCTGTTTTATACAGTACGAGTCCCCCATACACTGCTCTTCCTCAATAGAGTACAATCTCCCACTATATACACCCAATGTATGATCCCACACACACAGCACTCCCATATAAAGATCCATACACAGCCCCTCCTATATACAGTGTGATCGCCCACAGCACCCCAATATACAGCATGATCCCCCACACTGAGAATCTGAGGGCCACGGTTTTCAGCACTTCTGCTGTCTCAGTCCGCTGGCCAGACAGGAACAGCCAAAGGGCTGGATGTGCGTCTTAGATCGCACTTAGCTCAGGTTTGGTCTATACCATTCTTGAACATAAAGATTTCCCAGCTCCATGAAATTTTAACAAACAGCTGTTAATGGTATAAAATAAAAAAATTTACCAATATTCAAATGTATCAATCCCTTACTGTTCTGGTGGCGACATTTTCATAATTACCCAATGGGTATAATTACCTGGATGTAGCTTTGTCCTGTCATCTTAAAACTGACCGCTTCGGCCAATCACTGGTTGCAAGAGTTCTCAGTGGTATCACCACATTTCCACTACAGCCAGAGATTATTGCAAACGTTTAGGCATAGACAAGCAAATTCATTGCTGAGGCCAGGTAAACAAAGACCACCCGGGTATCAGAAAAAAGTTGGTGTAGGAGGATGGTAATTTAATTATTGCTTTAAAAGTAGTGGTCAGCTGTTTGTAGAAAATTTCATGGAAATTCCCATCAGCAAAATAGAATTAAATTTGCCTTTGGAGATGATGCTAATCATTGAAAGAAACCCCCAGTATACATTTACAGATTTATTTTATATTATGTATGGATTGTAGAATGCAGACTTTTTTCCTTGCGAAAAATGCTATATATTTCTAGCATAAAATGACAAATCACAAGTCACCTCTGATGTGCTCCTCAGACAATCTAGCTCTCAGCTTCTCCAGATCCAGACAGTGCTTCTTCTTTAATGCCTCAATCTCAGATGTATACTTTTCAGACAGGTCCATCCTAAGATTTAACACATCCTCCTTGTACTGTAGGCTAAGGGCTGCACGGAGGTTTTCTAGCTCCTGTTTGTGCTTCTCTTCTACATGAAGTCGTGAATAAGCAAGTTCTTCCTGCCCAAGACACGAAAAAATAAAAAGCAAACTTACGAAGTGCAAAAGTAAATCACAAACAACCAGGTCTGGAGTAAAACATACAGACTAACCTTGTGTTCCTCCAGCTGGTCTGTCAAATGCTGTAGAAATTCTAACTTTTCACTTTCAAAACACTCTTCTAAAGTCAAAGTAGAACAGTTCAGGGGAGTCATCTCCACCTTCTCGTCGTCATTCATTTCTTTAAGACGCTGATGCAGTATCTCCAGCTCTTCTCTGTAGGTCTCCTCTGCAGAGCTGGACTTCTGCTCAAAGTATATCCGAAGTTCTTCCATCTCCTTTTCATGTTCAGCTTTAAGCTTTATCCGTTCCAGCTCAAAATTTTTCCTCATTCTGTCAATTTCTTCCAACTGTGTAGAACGGGCAATGAGCTGTTGTTTTAACTCTAAAACCATAAAATACAGATACATTTTACTAGTATATGGTACGTGTGAAGGAGAAAAACAAAAGCGATGAAAACCTGAAGTGCAATAGGTACCATTAAGTTCTTGGCGACTTGCTCTGGACCCGTCAACCTGAGACCATAAAAGTTGGATTTCTTCACTTGACTTAATTTTGACCTCACTATAATTAATCTGCAATGTGTTTGTTGAAAACAAAATGTACATATTAGAAAAAGAAACAAAAAACATCTACATCGTGGAAGACTAGAATACTTTGACTTTAATACCTGGTTCTGAACACATTCGTCCAGTATTTCATTCTCCTGATGTTGAGTATAGACTTGGGCCTGTTCTTTATTAGTATCAGGTAGAAATGCTAGTATATAATTAAAAAAAAAAGTTTTTACACTGGAGAAACACACATCTATATAAGAGTAATATTCAGCTCAATTAGCACTACAGTGATCATTAACATTTCATCGCCAAGCCCTCCATCTTCGGCTATGGTCAGATGGGTCGCTAAATTTATTGGTTCAGTCGCAGCTGTACATTATGAAAGTAACCGGCTGCAGGTACCCATCTGCATTGCAAACGGGTGCAGGAGCGCCCAGCTATTAGTTTGGTCCATAAATTTATACCAGAAGAGCACATGCTGCAGTTTTTCCCCCCACATGGAACTGAGGTCTTTGTGAAAAAAAATAGCCCATATGAACTAGCACATAAGCCAACATTGGCACGGTGCCCTTTCTATACAGAATAAAGAGAAGTTCGTCTCACACTCTTGCAAAGTTATATCATTTGCCATTGTAGGAAACCGTCCATATGAATTAACAGTCTGAGGTGTGGGATAGGGTTGGAACAAATCCATATCAAAGTGGTTGACTTTGGGGATATGTAATTGGAGCCAAGGTTAATGTTTCAATTTGCCACACTCTGCCAATTTTGTAGAGTTTGCCTTCTATCGCCCATGTTTTGCACTGTCCACTCTTGGATAGAGATGAGCGAATTTTATCGGGTCAGGGCTTATTCGGCAAACAATTGTGATTACTGAATATGCTGAAGAGGGAACCCGGCTTCCTGGATCGCTCTGGCCGATCAGCTGTTCTGCTCCGCAGCTGCGTGTGTCGCAGATGTGTGACAGTCCCAACACATGCATGGAGAACCTGTTTGTTGAGCTCTCCATGCAGGTGTTGTTAATGTCACACAGCTGTGACACATGCAGCTGCGGCACCAGACAGCTGATCAGCAGGAGCGATCCAGGAAGCCGTGTTCCCTCTGCAGCTTTCGGTAATCGCTATTGTTTGCAGAATAAGCCCTGATCCGATCAAATTCACTCATCTCCACTATTGGATACAATGACGAGCCAAGATCTTAAATCTGTGCCTGCGCAGCCTCTGGTGGCCATTTTAATGAGGCCCACCTCCTGGAGAGGAATGTGTAGAGCTGGGACTCCACTCCTGCCTGCACAGCCCACATTTTCATGAAGCCCACTGCTGAGACAGCTCCTCCTCCCAGCCCACTCATGCCACTGCCGGCTTCCTGCAGCGGCGACTGCCTCCTGTGACCCAACTCCACCACCGCAAGCTAAATTTGGACTATAAGACAAACCCTCATTTGACAGCATTTCCCCCCCACCCCATTTTCCTCCTCAAAATTTGAGGTGCATCTTATAGTCAGTAAAATACGATAGATGGCACATTTTAGCATTCCATTTAATGGAGATTTTAGGTATTAAACCTGTACTGACCCAGTATTTATTACCTATCCAGAGTTATTAGCTGGGACACTCCTTTATATATAAACAGATCTGGATTCTATGTAACTGGTAGCATCACGAAGCTGAGAATACAGTGTGTAAGAAATACTAAGTGCATCAGAGCTGTGGTCATATCGAATACTTTACCCTTATGTTGCTGGAGAGTGGACTCGCTCAGGGGACTAGCCTCCATCTGTTTCTCCTGTTGATCCTGTAGCCCTTGTACATAGTGTTCCTCTATCGGGTCAGAGAGATCTTCTTGAGGATTCAGATTTCCTGCGTGGTGTAATTGTTCGCTATGCTGTTTACATTCCTCCAATACAATATTTTCTTTGGTATGAACTTCCTCGACCAGACAAATACCATTTTTCAGCAGTTCTTGGTGTGTACATGTGTCTTGGGGGGCAGTCTGCAGCAGAGGTTTGTTACTTTGCATCTGCTGGAAGTATTGGTTGGCTTGTTTCTTCCAATCTGGATTCTCTTGCATATAAAGATCATTCATTTTCTGGATTTCGAGGAGATGCTGCTGTCGTAACTCCAGTATTTGCTTTGTGCATTCTTCTTGAATTTGTTCTAATTGCTTGGAATGTTGTTCTTGTTTCTGTAAGGAGTTCTGCAATAGCTCCTCACCAATACGTTTCAGCTCTTGCGAATGCTGATTGACCAGGAGATCCAATTCCTGAGAATGTTGGTCTCGCTGCTTCTCCCACTCCTCCTTTTCCAGGATATGATGCTCTTGTATTTCTTCAATTTCCTTGTCATGTTTCTCTTGTAGTTGCTTTATGGCTTTTGAATGTTCATCCTGATGTTGTATAGTTTCTTTATTCAAACTTTTCAGAATTTCTGACTGCTGTTCGGTCTGCTTCTCCCACTCATCTTTCTCCTGGAGATGATTATTCTCAAGATTTTCACATTGCACTTGAAGCTGCAACATTTTCTTTGTATGTTCTTCTTGCTGCTTTCCCCACTCTTGTTTTTCCAGGGCAAGAAGATCCTGAAGTTCATTTATCTTCTTTGAATGACCATCCTGTAAGTGCAGTATCTCATCGGAGTGTTTTTTCTGAAGCTGATCAGTTTCGTGTGAATGTAGCTCAGTCATCTTAGACAGCTCCCTCTTTAGTTTCTCAAGCTCCTGGAAAGGTTTGTTTTCTTGACTTTCGCACTCTGGTTTTCCAATATTATGATCAGAATCCAGGATTTCTAAATCCTTCTTATGATCTCGTAGTTTTGATTCTTCCGTTGCACGTCTCTCAGAAAGAGACTCAATTTGTCTTGCAAGCTCTTCATTTTGCTTCAACGCAGTTGAAAGTTCATTCTGCATCTGTTCAATCTCTTCCAACTGTTTAGAGTTAATTTCTTTCAATTCTGTCCTCCCTTTAGGATTTTGTTCTTCCAAATGTAACATCTCCTTCCTACACAGGTCACTTCCTTCCAAAGAAACTTTGAGTTGTTGGTTAAGTCCATCTTGCTTTATTTCCCACTGTTTTCTTTCCTCTAGATGCAAATTTAGCATTTCTTCTCTCTCCAGAATATGTAGTTCCTGCAAGTTTGACAACTTAACTAAACTTTCCTCTTCCATTAATCTAAGTTCCTCTGACTTTCTCTCAAATTCCACTTTCTGCTCATCACACATCTTCTGCATAGACTCAAGCTCTTTTTTGCATCTTCCTTCCAACTCTAAGCATTGGGTTGTATGATTTTCCTTTAGAAGCTCAGTCTCTTTCAAGTGTTCCTGTTGCTGACGTGAGATTTCCTTTGATAGCTCCTCTCGTAAACTCTCCAGTGCCTGTCTATGCACTTCACGCCAATGCTCTACTTCAAACTGATTCTTGCTCTGAAGGATCGCTAGGTCTTGTGCCCACTTGTTATTCAGCTGATCACGAAGCTGGACCAAGGCATTCTCCTTCTCTTTCAGTAGGTTTGACTGACTTAGTTCAAGGTGTGCGGTGTGCAGGTTGTTCAGACTTAGACGCATGGCCTCCATTTCTATATTATGTGCAGACTGCAAAGAGAGAATAATGAAAAAAAAAAAAAAAAAGACCACACACACATACAACACCACACAAAAACCATCACCATAGGTTAATGGATCAAGAAGATTATGTCCCCGTAGAACAAACTACACACAAATGAAGTATATGTCCCCTGTTAATACTTTATGTGATAATTTACCCAGGGTACAATGCCCATGTTACTTCATTTTAATGACAAAAATAAGACTCAATTTGATCATAGTGACCAGGGTTAGTGAGGAAAACAGGCTTAGTACAAAAATAGCTTAAACCGGACCGAAAATAAATTACTGTGAAATTGGCCTAAAACTGCTAAATCTTCCCCAATGTCACTGAGGAAGCACTTAATCAATTAGGTGGACATGATTTTTACTTGATCAGGGTTAACAAGTTAGATTTCAGTAAATATATTTATTGAAATTTTTAAACAGCAAAAACAATAAAAAGAATCATTACAATGTCCAGAGCTATACATTACACCTCTGAGAACACAGCACAAGTGTAGTTGAACAAGACTCTGGCACATAAAGGGTACACGCTTCTCACCTTGAGAATCACCTCGGGACATGGACCTTATACAGAATACAGAACCTTTAAGAAAAGCAATTGTAGAGATAGGAGAAAAGAGGAAAGAAAAAAAAAAAAAAAAAGGGGGGGGGGGGGGGAAATGGGGAAGATGGGGAGTAAGAATGAAGAAGGGGGGGGGGGGGGTTTAAGGGAGACCCAGCAATGTACACGCCCACGTATTGAGAATTATGAGTATGTACGCAGCCAAGTCAGGAACCCTGTGCTCTCCTTGAAGGATTGCCAGAGAAACAAGTTAGATTTCAATGGAACAATATGAAAAAAAACACAAAACCTCCTATATAACGTCTAGCAGTAGCATACCTGGGTCTGTGCCATCTCTATACTATGCGCCTTCTCTAGCTGTTGCACAAGTTCCTCCAATTTCTGTTTCTCCGTTTTCAGGTCAGAACACACCTTATGCAGATCTCCTTCATAACTGGATTGCAGAAGGGTAATTTGGCTTTCATGCGCCTGCAGTGGACAATGTTATTGAAGATTTAGTTTAGCTAAAAATAAATGTGAGCGTCCTGATTACTATTTGGCAGCAATTACCTGATTCAGTGTGGCAATCTGCTCCCTCCAGCTCTCTCCAGAAACATCCATTCTTTTTTCAAATTCTGCATTCAGACAATGAACCTGAAGAGCATTGAGATGCAAAGTTTCAGTATTTACAAAAGCAAAAAACATTTGCATCATATCCAGGAACAGCAAGTGTGTCCTGTGTCTGCAGATAATGCCCATTTGAGGACTGACCAGCAATATCAGACAACCCAAAGAGACAACTGTTAAAGCGGTTGTCCGCTACTGGACAACCCTTTCTTAAAGGGTATCTGTCATCAAGTTTTTACTACCTCATCTGAGAGCAGAATGATGCAAGGGGCCGAGACCCTGATGCCAGCGTTGTATCGCTTACTAGGTTACTTGCTTCAGTTTAGATAAAATTCCTGTTTTATATGCTGCAGATGCAGCAGTTCTCTGAATGCTGAGCTCTCTATAACCCCACCAACAACACTGATTGGCAGCTTTCGGTCTATGTGCATTATACACAGAAGTTGCCAATCAGTGGTGTGGGCAGGGTTAAACAGCTCATGAGTATGGCCGCTTTCACACTAGAGTCGGTACGGGCCCGTCGCAGTGCGTCGGGCCGACATACCGACGCATGCTGTGAAATAAATGTCCGACGTGGGCAGCGGAAGCAGTCTTACGACGCTTCCGCTGCCCCATTGTAAGGTCCGGGGAGGAGGGGGCGGAGTTTCGGCCGCGCATGCGCGGTCAAAAATGGTGGACTCGACGCACAAAAAAAGTTACATGTAACTTTTTTGTGGCGGCGGTACACGACGCAACCGTCGCACGTGGTAATACATCGGTAATGTTAGTCTCTGGGGAAAAATTCAAAAAACGCATCCTGCAGACAGCTTTGCAGGATGCGGTTTTTCTCCTAAACGACGCATTGCGACGTACAGGCAAAAACGCTAGTGTGAAAGTAGCCTATGAAGGATTACATGGCAGCAGGTTTACTAGACCTCTAGTGATAATTTTCTGCTGATAAAATAGTGATTATCTAACTTAAAACAAGCAGCCCAGTGAGTGACATCACTGAAATCAGGATCTCTGTCCCTACATCATGCAGAGCTCAGGATTAGGTGGCACACCTCAGTGAATCGATTTTGAAAAGTTGCGTGCGCCTCACCCTAATCTTACTGAAGGCTTGTGGGGTGAGGAATGCTGCAAGTCATCATGAATTTGATACGAAGGGTTTCTATGCCCCGATCCCACCCCTTTTTCAGAGAGACGAAAGTGGTGCGAGAAAGAGAAAAGTCACAACATTTTAGTGAAGCTTCACAATACAAGAAAATGTTTAGGCTTGTCAAAAGCTTTTTACTCCAGAATTCTGGCAAATAAAGCTTTAATGAATGGCGCCCTATGTCTGCGGTTTCAGAGACCATGACTGGAGTACATTTCTGTCTGACACATGCAGCAAACTCTGCCTCACGATTGGTGTACAGAACGCTAGCCTTCATGACTTGGCTGCTAGGTTTCTAAAATCTAGAAATGACTTCATCACAAGCAGATTGTAACATTATTCTACCAACCTCTTGTTGCAGCTTGTTTTCTAGCTGCTCCTTCTCTCGCCTTAGTAAGCTCACTTCTTCACGCAGGTTCTCCTCCCTCTCATAGAACTCAGTTTCCTTCGCTCTTATTACGTCTTCTAGTAGCTGTTGCTCTACACCTTTGGAGTTTAGTTTATTATCAAATTCTTGACGTTCAGACTCCTGGGCCATTTCTAAATTCTGCAAATTCTGGTCAAGGTTATGATTGCGGACCTCTAAATTTTTACACAACTCAACTGTGTTTTCCAGCTCTTTTTCTACTACGGAGAGCCTATGTTCTAACTTCGTTTTCTCTTCTGTAAGGAGTGATATATTGTCCTCCTTCATAGATTTTTGCTCTTGGACCTCTCTCAGGAGTTGTTCTTGATCGGTTATCCGGTTTCTTAGATCATCCCTCTCTGACTTTATTTCCTCTACCATTCTCAGCTGTTCTTCAGAGAACTCCTTCTTAAATACTTTTTCCATTTCGAGTTTAGTATCTGCAAGCTCGGCCGTCACGTCTCTCCACTTCTGTAAAGCTTCAGCCAGAGCATCAGAGCTATTCTGTAACTGTTCTTCTTTATCCTGAAGCCTCTCCATTAAGGATGAGCATTTGTCACTCAAATCTTCTACTAGCTCAGGGCTGTGCTCAGCATTTTCACTAGGCTTAATATTGCTGGAAAGATAGACAGCAAAGGACTCTGGGTCTAGAAGAGTTCCTAAGGTAACACCACCTGCTAGGACACCAGTAATGGGCATTGGAGAAGAAAGTAAATTAATATTTCCTCCCATGGTAGAGTTCAAACTCTGTTCCAGTATAAAGTCACTATCAAGCTCAAACTTACTGTGTTCACTCAGATCTTCTTGGCCATTGTTCAGATCAAACATCTGGTTCGGGATCAAGTATTTGTCCAGTGAAGTCAACGCTGGTGCAGCAACTTCTTCTGCTAGGTCAAGCTCGTCTGCCTTTGAATCCTCAAGTTCTTTTCTGGCTTTAACCTTGCTCAGGTTTTTCTTAAGGTCTTCTAACTCATGTCTAAAATAATCAACTCTAGTATCTTGACCGGTTTTCTTTAGATTAAATATCTCTTGGGAATAGTCTTCCGAGTCCTGAAGTTTCCACGTACTGAACGACTGCTGGTTTAGGTTAGAATTTTCTTTTTCAAGGTTCCGTAGCTTCAGATCATACATCTGTAGGTCTCTCTGATGCTGCAGTTTTATGGCTTCACTGCCATCAACTTCTAATCTCAAATTATTTTTAAGGTCACGGATCTCTTGGTTGAGACGGTCTTTATCATGCTTCTCTTGAGCTACAATCTCCTCTGCATACTGCAATTTCAGAGCAAGATCTGCTACCATGTCATTGTGCTTTTGTTCCCAGGAAGATCTCTCCATTTCAAATGCCAGCATTTGTTCTTTAATCTTTGTGTGTAAACTTTCTCGAAGAGTTTCTGATTCTGCAAGTCTTTCTTTTAGCTCTACAACAAGAGTTGCTAGAGTGGCTGTGTCCATTTCATTGGTTATATTTGTGGAATCTCCACCACTTCCAATACTGGTCAATAAGGATTCTGTTTGAATGGAAATCTCATGTTTAGGCTGCGTGATTTCTTGATTTCTGCTAAAAAGTTCTTGTTGCAAAAGGGACACAGAATTCTCAGACTTTTCCAGCTTTTCTTGTAAGAACTCAAGTCTTGACTGTTGCTCTTGCATCAAACGATCACGCTTTTCCATTTGATTCTCATTTTCTTTTGTTTTCTGGAAAAAAAGAAAATGGTGATCAAATGACATGTGAAGGGTCACTACCTGCAAATGCGATATTAATGATACAGTGGCGGTTTGTGACTGACTAAAAAGGAACTTTTACCTTCCGAGAGGCTTCCAACTCCCTTTCCAGTACTTGTGCCTGTTGGTCTAATTGACTCATGCGCTCTGCCTGGTTCATGAAGCTTCTCTGGAGTAGAGACAACTGTAGATCAGCTTCACATAGCTCAGTTTTTCCTGGACTTTCACCTTTTAAAACTTTACTTGCCTTAAAAAAAATAAATTAAAAAAAAATGAATTAAAACAAACACACACACACACACACACACACTCTCTATCATATGATACCATATTAGCAAGCACTAACTATGATACATATACAAAGCAAAACCATCAAGTTTCAGGCCAACTAAGGATTTTTTTTTTTTGTCTTGATGGTTCTAGGGACTTTCTTTTTTACAGTTTGTAGAATTTTCGATTAAAGAAACAGCATTAGTGAAGGACATTGGGACACCATGTCTATTTAAAGAGAACCCATAAAAAAGAAATGCTATTAGCCTGCAGCTTTAGTATTATTAACCCTGCAGCTAAAGCATTATTAACCTGCTTGGCACCTGCACTTAGCTGAACGCTTCCTGAAGAAAATGAACTTTATTCCCCCGGCAGCATTCCGGTTTCAGTCACGGTGGTGGTGCTGGCGCAAGCTCAGTCACTGCCCTGAACCAGTGCTGGTGTTGCCCCCATGATTGAAACGGGAATGCTGCCAGAGGAATAAAGTTCATTTTCTCCCGGCAGCGTTCCGCTAAGTGCGGGTGCCGAGTAAGTTAATAATGCTATAGCTGCAGAATAACCCCATATCTGCAGGTTAACAGCGTTTATTTTCGGGTGAATCGTTCCCTTTAAAGAGCAAACGTTAAAGTTTCAATGCCACAGCAGCTCTCATCTGGAAGAGCGTAGTGATGGACACTTCTTTATTTCCAGTAAGAAAACTGCATTTAAAAAAAAAAACCTCAGAGCTGCAAGTCAGTACACATCTATTACTTAATGCATCACTTCCATAATGCGCAGGTGCTGAAAATTTGCAAGATGCTTGTGGAGGGCAAAGCTGCAGATACCAGACATTTACAACACTGTAGTTCTTTGGAAACAGACAGGTAGACGTAGAAGACGCGTAATTGTTGCAAACTCACATTTTGCAGCTGACTTTGAATGGCGTGAATCCTATTGGACAGGCTTAGAGTCTTGTCTTCTGAGTGGGAAGGAAGTAGAGCTTTTTGCTTGCTACTGGATTGGGTTATACTATCATCCCAATCACTTACAGTCCACTGCTTTGGCTTAAAAAAAAAAAAAAAAAAAAAAAAAAAAAAAAACAGCATTAAAACCGATGGCATACAGATGTAAAAACGTTGTTAATTTTGTGCATGAAAAAATTAATAATTTTGCAAGCACTCGTCTGTACTTAGCCTTACAACACTACTCCAGTGGTTTTTATTACAGCACTGGAGTAGTGCTACTATCTGAAATTCCTGTGCGATAGTATTAGGGTACGTGTCCACAATCAGGATGGCCGGCGGTTTCGTCGGAGCGGCAAACCCGCTCGGCGCTAAGCCCCGCCCCCTTCTGGGACACGATGATGCTGGATGTGTTCATTGCACACATCCGGGATCATCCCACCCCACGCATAGGGCCCTGTGTTATACCTTGCGGCGGCGCAGCGGCACCGCAAGGAACACTGACATGCTGCGATCTTAAAAGACGCGCAGCATGTCCGGAGTCACAGGGCCGACGGATGCGTGTTACCACGCATAGTGGAGATGGGATTTCATAAAATCCCCTCCACTATGCTGGAACATCTGGACGTTGCGTTTGACGCTGCGGCCCCACGCAGCGTCAAACACGCAGCGTTTCCTGAACATGGACACATACCCTTAGGGTCTGTCACATGTTGCTTTTTTTTTTGTCAAAAAACCTGAAGGGTTTCTCGATGTTAGCAAAATTAGTGAGAATCCTGAAGTCTCATGCAGACGTTGCTTATTTTTACCTTGCTAATTTGGAGCAAATTAAAATTTGCATGTTAATTCTTTTAACTTTTTTGCTGCAGATTTTGCTGATACTGATGAGTGGAGGGGAGGGGAATCTGCACCAAATACACATGTAAAACCTGCAGTTTAGGAAAAAAAAACAAAAAAAAACAAAAAAACACACAAGTCTTACTTCTGATGTGACATCTTCAGTCTCCAGCACTGGATCAGTTTTTGCATATTCTACTTCGCCCAATGTGTCTTCCTTTGAATCATCATTCGTGTGTACAGCTTTATTCCTCCTCTTCTGCTGCTTTTTCTGTGCCTTGGAGCTTTCCCCTTTTGTATTGCGCTGTCTGAAGTTAGCAAGCTGCAAAGGAACGTAAAGGACAGGTAGAGCAAAAGGTAAGTGAGGAAAAGGCAACATGGCCGCAAAACGGTCATGGTTTTCATATAAAGACTAAACAGGCACAAAAAACAAAACAAAACGCTGGGCACTGTCCTCAGAGTGATATTGCCCATCAGCAGTTGTCATTCAAGGAGGTCTAGTGAGCAATCCTCAACGAGTGAACAGAAGATAAAAATCACATAAGGTAACTGAAACGCCTCCCTACATGTCAGGCATAAGAAGATTGCGATGGATTAGGGATTTAGGTGAACACCGGCCTCAATAATACACCAACATGGCTAGTAGAAATCACACAAGAGCTTGGAAATAAAGTAGGGGGTGCTTTAGAAATCATATGAAAAAAATAAATAAAGTGTGTGTGTGTGTGTGTGTGTGTGTGTGTGTGTGTGTGTGTGTGTGTGTGTGTGTGTGTGTGTGTGTGTGTGTGTGTGTGTGTGTGTGTGTGTGTGTGTGTGTGTGTGTGTGTGTTTTTTATCTCTCATTACAACATTTGCGGGCCTCAGTAGCACTTTTCCAAAGTGTCCAGAAGAGGGACATTACTTTCAAGAGTCTAAAACTGATATTTTTATTTTATTACTGGTCGGAAAAAAAAAAAAAGTGTTTCCAATTATTGAAGACAACTGCATTAAGTCTGTAGGCTCTGGGCACACTGCACTTTCACAGAGCGGCGGTGAGATGCAGAGTACGCCTTTTCATTTTTCCTTTTGTGTCTGCGCACTTCACCTAAGTTCTGGATGTAAATTTTACTGTTCCCGAGGAGCAGATAAGGCTACGTTCACATTTGCGTTGTGCGCCGCAGCGTCGGCGCCGCAACGCACAACGCAAACAAAAACGCAGCAAAACGCATGCACAACGCTGCGTTTTGCGCCGCATGCGTCCTTTTTTTCATTGATTTTGGACGCAGCAAAAATGCAACTTGCTGCGTCCTCTGCGCCCGGACGCGGGCGCCGCAGGGACGCGTGCGGCGCAAAACGCAAGTGCGACGCATGTCCATGCGCCCCCATGTTAAATATAGGGGCGCATGACGCATGCGGCGACGCTGCGGCGCGGACCGCAAATGTGAACGTAGCCTAAAACGTTTGCTCTTTCGGCCCCTGTCTGGTCACTATGCGCCTGCTTACCACTTACCTACTTTACATACAGAAAAACGCAGTAGTGTTTCATATACAAAGGGCCAGCATACAAACCCCAAAAACACCTTATACTGCACGGTAGAGTGACATTGCAAACAAGAAAAAAAAAAGTCTATGAGGAATAGATCAGAAAAGAAGATCCACAGGTGTCCACCTGATTTTTGGGTGCTGCCCAGGAAAGGACATAAATGGGTATTTTATTACATTATTATCCTCCTGCACATTACACCTGCACACCCCTGGTCACCCGGGGGGCCCAAATAGACCTGGAGCTACTTCTCAGGTGAATATGAGAACCCCCATTATCCTGAGACAAGTGTGTCCTTCAGAGACCGTACGGCCTGCTCATACAGTCCCATCTAGGAGCGATGTCTCCAGGACAGGTCTACCGCACAGATCACCGCCGCACAGATCACCGCCGCAGGTGAGGAGCAGCTGCACCACAAGTTTGAACAAAGCGCAGAATAAAGCACCTCAGGCTCCGCGGCCTCACACCGCCGCCCGCTCAGCACTCCCCGGCACAGCCTCACCTTCTCCCGGCCAGCCTGCAGCTTCTGGCTCCGCTGCTCGTCCTCGGCCCCCTCCATACTTCGCACTAACTGTCACTTATAAGAACCAACATGGCGCTAACCAGCCCGCCTCATCCGCCAAAAAGAATACACGGTCGTTACAAAGTTTTAGCCAATCAGCTCCGAGCTATCGGTTATGGCCACGCCTATTAAACGAACTTGTACCACTGAGATCTGATTGGAGGAGAGTTCAGGGTTCACTCACACCGCCCCCAGCAGTGAGCGTGTCCCTCGTTACTATGGTGATTGAATTCCTCAGGAACGAGCTCTTCCGCAACTTTCCTGCGTCTGGACACACCCCCAATATTAGACAACCAATCAGATACGTGCATATGGCTAACCGGGAAATATAAGTTCCGTTGCGGGCAGAATGATGCCGGTCCTCGGCTGTGAGACAGAGACGTGTGAACACGAGTCAAGGGTCTGTTACTTGACGGCCATGACAATATGTAGAAAAAAAAGATCACTGCACTCGTATACTTCAAGTTGCTTATATCAAAAGTTTATTCGGATAAAAGTTCGTGATAATAGCGATAGGCGATAATTAACGTTGAACGGGAATGAGTCACATACAGAGAATCATTGAGGTTTTTGGGTTTTTTTAAAAGAGAGACAGAACAGGGAGATTATTACCGGAAGGGGCCTGAGATGGGGGACATTATCCCAGGATGAAGGATATTATTACAGAAAGGAGCTCATGATCAGAGACATTAAACCAGGAGGGGGCCTAGGAAGGGAGATATTATTACTGTAAGGGGCCCCAAATAGGGGACACTATACCAGGAAAGGGCCCATTGTGGGGAGCATTATTACGGGAAGGGGCTCAGGATATGGGACATTGCTATGGGAATGGGTCCCGGATGCAAAACATCATTCCCTAAAGGGGCCTAGTATGGGGGACATTGTTACTGAAAAGGGTCCAAATATGGGGACATTATTAAAGAATTAGGGACATTATTACAGGAAATGGGCCCAGGATAAGGGAAATAATTACAAGAAGGGGTTCAGGATATGGGACATTGTTATGGGCATGGGCCCAGGAGGCAAAACATTATTTCTGAAAGGGGCCCAGGATAATGAACATTATTAGGCCCCTTTCACACATCAGGTTTTTGCCGTCAGGCACAATCTGGCGAATTTTGAAAAAAAAGATCCGGCAAAAGTTGCTGCCAGATCCGCTTTTTTCTCATAAACTTGTATTAGCGCCAGATTGCGACGGATGGCCTCACATTTCATCTGTTTTTTGCTGGACTAGTTTTCCGACGGCCGGAGAAAGTGAACAGAGGAACATTTTTTCTGTCAGGTGAAAAAACAGCCAGCGATGGATCCGGCGAAAAACGGATGAAACGTGAGGCGAAATGATGGAATCCGGCGACCGATGCTGTTTTTTTTTTAAGAAATCATGCATTTTCCATTCTAGTCTCTCTCACTCTCCCCTCCCCGGAACAGGAAGTCCAAACGTTATCCCCGGGTTAACCCCTTTACCCCCAAGGGTGGTTTGCACGTTAAAGGGAACCTGTCACCCCCCCCCCCCCCCCAGTCGTTTCAAACTAAAAGAGCCATCTTGTGCAGCTGTAATGCCGCATTCTGACAAGGTGGCTCTTTTAGTTCTGGGTGCTGTAACTAGAGAAATAATCAGTGTTATAATTTGTCTGAAATACCTGGTCTTCAGTCAAGTGGGCCGGCGTTTCCCCCCTGCTTCAGACAGCACACAGCTGTCACTCACATCTTCTTGGCGCCGGGCGCCGCCTCCTCCTCGCCGCTGTTTTCAAAATAGCCGGCGCCTGCGCTCTTATCCCCTCCCTGGTGCAGGCGCAGTGAGCGCTGCCTGTCTTTCCTCATATGCAGCCCAGCTGACTGCGCCTGTGTGGCCGCCCTGCCTGTGATTCCCAGCCCCGCAGTGAGTTATGATTTATTCACATTGCGGGGCTGGGAATCACAGGCAGGGCGTCCGCGCAGGCGCAGTCAGCTGGGCTGCATATGAGGAAAGACAGGCAGCGCTCACTGCGCCTGCACCAGGGAGGGGATAAGAGCGCAGGCGCCGGCTATTTTGAAAACAGCGGCGAGGAGGAGGCGGCGCCCGGCGCCAAGAAGATGTGAGTGACAGCTGTGTGCTGTCTGAAGCAGGGGGGAAACGCCGGCCCACTTGACTGAAGACCAGGTATTTCAGACAAATTATAACACTGATTATTTCTCTAGTTACAGCACCCAGAACTAAAAGGGCCACCTTGTCAGAAAGCAGCATTACTGCTGCACAAGATGGCTCTTTTAGTTTGAAACGACTGGGGGGGGGTGACAGGTTCCATTTAATATTTACAATTCTGACCACTGTCCCTTTATGAGGTTATAACTCTGGAACACTTCAACAGATCCCGGTGATTCTGACATTGTTTTCTCGTGACATATTGTACTTCATGATAGGGGTAAAATTTCTTTGATATTTCCTGCGTTTATTTGTGAAAAAAATGGAAATTTGGCGAAAATTTTGAAAATTTCGCAATTTTCCAACTTTTAATTTTTATGCAATTAAATCACAGTGATATGTCACACAAAATACTTAATAAGTAACATTTCCCACATGTCTACTTTACATCAGCACAATTTTGGAACCCAATTTTTTTTTTTAGTGAGTTATAAGGGTTAAGAGTTGACCAGCAATTTCTCATTTTTACAACACCATTTTTTTTTAGGGACCACATCTCATTTGAAGTCATTTTGAGAGGTCTATATGATAAAAAATAACCAAGTGTGACACCATTCTAAAAACTGCACCCCTCAAGGTGCTCAAAACCACATTCAAGAAGTTTATTAACCCTTCAGGTGTTTCACAGGAATTTTTAGAATGTTTAAATAAAAATGAACATTTAATTTTTTTTCACAAAAAATTTTCTTCGCTCCAATTTGTTTTATTTTATCAAGGGTAACAGGAGAAAATGGACCCCAAAAGTTGTTGTGCAATTTGTCCTGAGTACGCCGATACCCCATATGTGGGGATAAATCACTGTTTGGGTGCATGGCAGAGCTCGGAAGCGAAGGAGCACCATTTGACTTTTCAATGCAAAATTGATTGGAATTGAGATGGGACGCCATGTTGCGTTTGGAGAGCCCCTGATGTGCCTAAACATTGAAACTCCCCTACAAGTGACACCATTTTGGAAAGTAGACCCTCTAAGGAACTTATATAGATGTGTGGTGAGCACTTTGACCCATTAAGTGATTCACAGAAGTTTATAATGCAGAGCCGTAAAAATAAAAAATCATATTTTTTCACACAAATGATCTTTTCGCCCCCAATTTTTCATTTTCCCAAGGGGAAGAGAAGAAATTGGACACCAAAAGTTGTTGTACAATTTGTCCTGAGTACGCTGATACCCCATATGTGGGGGTAAACCACTGTTTGGGTGCATGGGAGAGCTCGGAAGGGAAGGAGCGCCGTTTGACTTTTCAATGCAAAATTAACAGGAATTGAGATGGGACGTCATGTTGCGTTTGGAGAGCCACTGATGTGCCTAAACATTGAAACCTCCCACAAGTGACACCATTTTGGAAAGTAGACCCCATAAGGAACTCATCTAGATGTGTTGTGAGACCTTTGAACCCCCAAGTGTTTCACTACAGTTTATAATGCAGAGCCGTGAAAATAAAAATTCCATTTTTTTTCCACAAAAAATATTTTTTAGCCCCCAGTTTTGTATTTCTTCAAGGGTAACAGTTGAAATTAGACCTCAAAAGTGGTTGTCCAATTTGTCCTGAGTACGTTGATACCCCATATGTGGGGGGGAACCACCGTTTGAGCGCATGGCAGAGCTCGGAAGGGAAGGAGCGTAATTTGGAATGCAGACTTAGATGGATTGGTCTGCAGGCATCACATTGCGTTTGCAGAGCCCCTAATGTACCTAAACAGAAGAAACCCCCCACAAGTGACCCCCATATTGGAAACTAGACCCCCCAAGGAACTTATCTAGATGTGTTGTGAGAACTTTGAACCCCCAAGTGTTTCACTACAGTTTATAACGCAGAGCCGTGAAAATAAAACATCTTTTTTTTTCCACATTTTTACCCCCAGTTTTGTATTTTTTCAAGGGTAACAGTTGAATTTAGACCTCAAAAGTTGTTGTCCAATTTGTCCTGAGTACGTTGATACCCCATATGTTGGGGTAAACCCCTGTTTGGGCACACGGGAGAGCTCGGAAGGGAAGGAGCACTGTTTTACTTTTTCAACGCAGAATTGGCTGGAATTGAGATCGGACGCCATGTCGCGTTTTGAGAGCTCCTGATGTGCCTAAACAGTGGAAACCCCCCAATTATAACTTAAACCCTAATCCAAACACATCCCTAACCCTAATCCCAACGGTAACCCTAACCACACCCCTAACCCTGACACACCCCAACCCTAATCCCAACCCTATTCCCAACCGTAAATGTTATCCAAACCCTAACCCTAACTTTAGCCCCACCCCTAACCCTAACTTTAGCCCCAACCCTAACTGTAGCCTTAACCCTAGCCCCCACCCTAACTCTAACACTAGCCCTAACCCTTGCCCTAACTCTAACCCTAGCCATAACCCTAGCCCTAACCATAGCCCTAGCCCTAAACCTAGCCCTAACCCTAGCCCTAACCCTAATGGCAAAATAAAAATAAATACATTTTTTTAATTTTTCACTAACTAAGGGGGTGATGAAGGGGGGTTTGATTTACTTTTATAGCGGGTTTTTTAGCAGATTTTTATGATTGGCAGCCGCCCCACACTGAAAGACGCTTTTTATTGCGAAAAAATATTTTTTGCGTTACCACATTTTGAGAGCTATAATTTTTCCATATTTTGGTCCACAGTGTCATGTGAGGTCTCGTTTTTTGCGGGACGAGTTGACGTTTTTATTGGTATCATTTTCGGGCACGTGATTTTTTTTATTGCTTTTTATTCCGATTTTTGTGAGGCAGAATGACCAAAAACCAGCTATTCATGAATTTCTTTTGGGGGAGGCGTTTATACCGTTCCGCGCTTGGTAAAATGGATTAAGCAGTTTTATTCTTCAGGTCAGTACGATTACAGCGATATCTCATTTATATCATTTTTTATGTTTTAGCGCTTTTGTACGATAAAAACTATTTTATAGAAAAAATACCGTATTTTCCGGCGTATAAGATGACTTTTTAACCCCTAAAAATTGTCCCAAAAGTCGGGGGTCGTCTTATACGCCGGTTACGGGTGCACAGAGCGATCCTGGATGGTTCCCAGGATCTGAAGGAGAGGAGTCTCTCCTTCAGGCCCTGGGATCCATATTCATGTAAAAAATAAAGAATACAAATAAAAAATATGGATATACTCACCCCTCCGACGGACCCTGGACCTCAGCGGTGCAAGCGTCTGCCTCCGTTCCTAAGAATGCAGTGAGTGAAGGACCTTCGATGACGTCGCGGTCACGTGAGCGGTCGCGTGACCGCGACGTCATCGCAGGTCCTTCACTCACTACATTCTTAGGAACAGAGGCAGACGCTTGCACCGCTGAAGTACAGGGTCCATCGGAGGGGTGAGTATATCCATATTTTTTATTTTTATTCTTTATTTTTTACACGAATATGGATCCCAGGGCCTGAAGGAGAGTCTCCTCTCCTCCAGACCCTGGGAACCACACACCGTATAAGATTACTGGGCGTATAAGATGACCCCCGTCTTATACGGCAGGTATATCCCAAATTCCATATTTTATATGGAAAAGTTGGGGGTTGTCTTATACGCCCAGTCGTCTTATACACCAGAAAATACGATAATTATTGTTGCATCGCTTTATTCTGAGGACTACTGTATAACTTTTTATTTTTTCGCTGATGATGCTGTATGGCAGCTCGTTTTTTTGCGGGACAAGATGACGTTTTCAGCAGTACCATGGTTATTTATATCCGTCTTTTTGATCGCGTGTTATTCTACTTTTTGTTTGGCAGTATGATAATAAAGCGTTGTTTTTTGCCTCTTTTTTTTTTTTTTTGCGGTGTTCACTGAAGGGGTTAACTAGTGGGACAGTTTTATAGGTCGGGTCGTTACGGACGCGGCGATACTAAATATGTGTACTTTTATTGTTTGTTTTTTTTATTTAGATAAAGAAATGTATTTATAGGAACAATATATTTTTTTTGGGGGGGGATTTTGGGGGGGAATTTGTTTTTATTTTTTTACACATGTGAATATTTTTTTTTTACACTATAACATTGCCCCAGGGGAGTGTGTAGCGCCCCCACTGCCGCAGGGCCGAGGGGTACCCGGTACCGGGCCTCTGAGTCTCTGCTCTGGGGTTGTCACGGTGGCTAGGCCCGGTCCGTGACCCTGCTGAGGGGCGTACAGTAAATAATAGATGTGGATAGTGGTGGTAGTGCGGTGCAGTAAATAACAAGGACACCAGGTTGCAGTCTCTTTACCTCTTTACTGAAGGTCTCTGGGACCTCAGTCCGGAATAAGGTTTACCAGGCTGCGCAAGTCCGGCCGGTCCAATGGCACCTCCAGAGTTCTCTTTGCAGGTGGAAATCTGTGCCTTCCTGCTAGCGCTATGTGTTGTGGTCCTCCCCTGCTGTGCTTACGGGATAGTACCCCACAACTGTTGTGTCTGTTTCTCGTGTTCCCTCACAACTCGTTCGGATGACGTTCTTCTCCTCCGTCCCTCCCGGTGTTATGGTTGGGACGGCACCCGTATGACGAGTAGGCTCGGAGCTCTTCCAGGACTCTAGAGTCGCCCCTCTCCTAGTGTGCCCCCCATGTCTTCATAGGTGATATATGTGAGACAGCCCGCCTATGACTGACTGTCCTGCCGTTGGTTTGAAGTATTGCCTGAAGCTGAATATAGTAATACTTCCTCGGCGTTCCGGCCACCGGTTGTGCGCCTCAGTAGGATGTTGCCTCGGTCTTACAGCACGACTCCTACTGGTATTCTCCTTCTTGCTTTGATCTCGTTTCTCACTCAGCACAATATATCTCGCTTCTGTTCCTTTCTTAGGGCACCGCCGCTATGCTGAGCAGGCACGGTCCCGTGACGTTCTTCCTTGTTGCCAGGCCTCTGTCAGGGTCCCAAACCTGACAGGGACCCTACCGAATCTTCCCCCACAACACCCCCTGACACAAGGTGTTGCCTGGTTCCAACCCAGTCAGCTTTCTGACTAACTTCCTGCCTGACCCCCAGTTTACCCACACGGTGAGGAGTGGCCTAATAAATAGCACCCTTAGCTCCCCCTGGAGGCCTGACTGTGAAATGTATTGGTGTATGTGATACCTGGTCAGATGAACTCCTTCAGTGCCATCAGACGTACCATAGCCCCCCTTAGCGGCGGAGCCACAGTACTGCAACGACCAGGACTCTGGGGCGCTGCACTCCCCCCCGGTTAAATCCAGTACTCCGGGACTGGGAAGAAAACAACAATACATGTCAGCAAAAATACATACAATTTTTGTGAGTGCAATAACAATAAGCATATTTGAACAGAGCTTCCCTTTATGGGAGGTGAGGACACTTGAACGTTACAAACATGGTTAAATACTTTTAAATAACTTTTCTTACCCAACCGGGTATTCTACTAAGTGCAAAATTTTAAACATTAATTCAACATTGCCTTTAAGGATGTACACTCTAAATCCACTAAAGACCTTCTTATAACACATTATAAGGCTTAAGCAACTGTGCTACATTCTCCTACTTTACGTCTGCAGGACCGCCTGTCCTAAACGCTCCAGACCTACTGCCTCTCCTTTCTATTACAGGACCGCTCTTTTCCGCCCGAGCCTACTGTCCTTCCACTACTATACACAGTATAGAACACGTTTTTCTTTCAGTTTGAGATCACTGAGCCATCTCTATATGGCTCCTAAGAGGACTCACCACTAACCCCTACGGGTTCACTTCCTGTCCTCATTCTTCTATTAACATTATTGAACATTTCTTACAATCAACTAATTGGTTACATTTAACTTTCACATATCAACATCATCAATACTTTCTTTTCAGGACATTATTGCCATTCAACCATCTTAAGGCAACACTGTTCATAAGTGCAGGATGCGAACATCCCCTTTAAGAGGGGACCAAGTCTCTATGAGGTAGTGCAACTTTTCAAGCTGCAAGTCCGTATGCAGCAAGGACTCCAGTACAAGTTCCAAGAACCGTATCTTCGCAAAGAGTCCGTCTTTTATATAAAACCAGTAGAAAGCACCTTTAAGAAGGTGCAAACTATATGCAAGAAGTTTGTATCATGCATTGTTCATGATTCCAGCAGTTTTTAGTAATGGAGCAAAAGGTAGAAAAACAAACAAAAACAATAGAGATCCCGGGTCAACAAAGGGATCCCTTTAAGAGTTAACCCTGGACGGGTTTTAGCAGCAAAACAGCAGAAAACAAACAGTTAACTATTTACAATCTTCGGTTCTCCGAGGTTTAGTTGGACGGCTTCCAGGGCTGCACCTGGCACTTAACCCTTCTTGGCCTGGGAAAAGTGAGGTCCAGGGTTATACCCAGTGCTGGACAAACGCCGTTAATCCATCTTGCATGTACGGTTAAATCAGGCGCAGCGATGGAGGTCTGCGCAGCTTGAATAGGGGCATTTGCTGCAGCAGAGGTAGCGGCTGCTGCAAGATCAGTCACTGGAACGGAGTCAGCAGCTGTGGCACTAGCAGTTACTGGAGTGGTGTCGGTCGTCAGGGCAGGGTCGTCCTTCATACCTGCTTCAGATGCGGTCCCTCCGGTGCCGATCTGCTCCGTCTCCGCTGGGATCTGGAACGCTGGTTGCAGGGCCTCGTGCTGCGACGTTCTCATCTCTGCTTGCAGCATCTCACTTTCCGGCAGGGCCTTGCTTTCTGGCTTCGGAGCGCTGGAACTTCTTTCTTGCTCCGGACCAGATGGGGTTGCCGACAGACTTCTGGCGAGGCTCCCGATGATGGTCTTCTTCCACCCGGCCTCAGTGCTCAGCTGCGTCCGCCGGGGTTGGTGGATCAGCTCGTCCGCTCCGGTCTGCAGGAGGTCAGCATCAACTGTGGAGGTCTGGCTGCGGTGCCTCTCCGGGTAGCTGGGGGAGTCCTCGGCTCCGACCCCACGCTCCGGCTCCGGGCGGCTCGCCATGGCGTCCTCCATGTGGCTCGCTTCTTCTTCCTGGTCCTTTTCCCGCTCTCTCCTCCGTGGGCGGTTTCGTTTTCTTTGTCTCTGCCCACCATTGAGGATCAGGAGGCGGATCTCGGCTGTTGACGGACACGTCCTCAAGGGGCCGGAATATTTAGACTGGGCGGCCATTGTCTTTCACGCTCTTCAGCTCGTTCACGCCCACTTCCACGCCCTTCTTCTTCTCCTGCGCTCTCCTTAGCGCTGTAATGGCGGCGGTTTTGGCGGGAACTTTTGGCGGCAAGTGGCAATCCACAGTCTTTGCAATAAAGTACAGTCCAAGCACAGTAAATCACAGTTCCAAGGCACACATGACCTGATTCTTCAGGCTTAAGTAGATCCTGTTTGTGACGCCAAGTTTGTAGCGCCCCCACTGCCGCAGGGCCGAGGGGTACCCGGTACCGGGCCTCTGAGTCTCTGCTCTGGGGTTGTCACGGTGGCTAGGCCCGGTCCGTGACCCTGCTGAGGGGCGTACAGTAAATAATAGATGTGGATAGTGGTGGTAGTGCGGTGCAGTAAATAACGAGGACACCAGGTTGCAGTCTCTTTACCTCTTTACTGAAGGTCTCTGGGACCTCAGTCCGGAATAAGGTTTACCAGGCTGCGCAAGTCCGGCCGGTCCAATGGCACCTCCAGAGTTCTCTTTGCAGGTGGAAATCTGTGCCTTCCTGCTAGCGCTATGTGTTGTGGTCCTCCCCTGCTGTGCTTACGGGATAGTCCCCACAACTGTTGTGTCTGTTTCTCGTGTTCCCTCACAACTCGTTCGGATGATGTTCTTCTCCTCCGTCCCTCCCGGTGTTATGGTTGGGACGGCACCCGTATGACGAGTAGGCTCGGAGCTCTTCCGGGACTCTAGAGTCGCCCCTCTCCTAGTGTGCCCCCCATGTCTTCATAGGTGATATATGTGAGACAGCCCGCCTATGACTGACTGTCCTGCCGTTGGTTTGAAGTATTGCCTGAAGCTGAATATAGTAATACTTCCTCGGCGTTCCGGCCGCCGGTTGTGCGCCTCAGTAGGATGTTGCCTCGGTCTTACAGCACGACTCCTACTGGTATTCTCCTTCTTGCTTTGATCTCGTTTCTCACTCAGCACAATATATCTCGCTTCTGATCCTTTCTTAGGGCACCGCCGCTATGCTGAGCAGGCACGGTCCCGTGACGTTCTTCCTTGTTGCCAGGCCTCTGTCAGGGTCCCAAACCTGACAGGGACCCTACCGAATCTTCCCCCACAACACCCCCTGACACAAGGTGTTGCCTGGTTCCAACCCAGTCAGCTTTCTGACTAACTTCCTGCCTGACCCCCAGTTTACCCACACGGTGAGGAGTGGCCTAATAAATAGCACCCTTAGCTCCCCCTGGAGGCCCGACTGTGAAATGTATTGGTGTATGTGATACCTGGTCAGATGAACTCCTTCAGTGCCATCAGACGTACCATAGCCCCCCTTAGCAGCGGAGCCACAGTACTGCAACGACCAGGACTCTGGGGCACTGCAAGTGCATCATGTTATAGTGTAAGATCGCTGATCTGACACTTTGCTGTGCACTGTGTCAGATCGGCGATCTGACGTGCACAGATCCAGGCTTCCCGGCGCCTGCTCCGAGCAGGCGCTGTAAAGCCACCTCCCTGCAGGACCCGGATGCCGTGGCCATTTTGGATCCAGGCCTGCTGCAGGGAGAAGGAGGTATGAGACCCTCGGAGCAACGCGATCACATCGCGTTGCTCCGGGGGTCTCAGGGAAGCCCGCAGGGAGCCCCCTCCCTGCGCGATGCTTTCCTATACCGCCAGAACACTGCGATCATGTTTGATCGCAGTGTGCTTGGGGTTAATGTGCCGGGGGCGGTCCGTGACCGCTCCTGGCACATAGTGCCGGATGTCAGCTGCGATAGTCAGCTGACACCCGGCCTCTATCGGCCGCGCTTCCCCCGTGAGCGCGGCCGATCGCATATGATGTACTATCCCGTTGGTGGTCATACGGGCCCACCCCACCTCGACGGGATAGTACGTCTAATGTCAGAAAGGGGTTAAAAAAAAAAGTCGGATCAGCAAAAAAAAAACCTGATCCGTCGCATCAGTCTTTCACAATTTGCAACAGATCCGTTTTTTCAAAATTCGCCGGATTGTGCCTGACGGCAAAAAACTGATGTGTGAAAGGGGCCTTACTGAAAAGGGCCCAGGATTGGGGACATTATTGCAGGAAATGGCCATGATGGGGACATCACTACATGGGGGGCAAATGCATATGTCTTTATATAGGATCTAGAATGATACACGGGCCCATACATTTGGCCAGCATGCAGGGCTAATTCAGGCCTCACTTTTTTTCGTATGGGTGCGATCAGTGGTTTTCAAGGAAATAACTCGCATCTAGTGGCTGTTCACATGTCTGTGGTCAAGGCCAAGTCACAGAGACATGTCAGTTTTTTTGCATTGGGTGCCTTTTTCACAGGGTGTCTTGAAAATGTGAAGGGTACAATGAAATCTCAAGACTATCAAGAGTCGAAATGTGCTAGAAAGCTTGGTCTGAGCAGCAAGTCACTGGTTCCCCTACAGGATAATGACCCAAAATATCCAAGAATGGCTAAGAACTAAGCATCAGACTCTACTGAAGTGGAGCCCAGATCTAAATCTTGCTGAACATTTGTGGAAGAAGCCGAACCCTGCATTTATCAGTAAGCTTCCTACTTTCTGCAGCAGGTGTATGAATTAGCAGAACAATACACTGATAATAGGTGAGGAAGAACAGATGACATAAGATCATTGTCACTATGAAACGGTACACATAGCTCAGTGATTAGAGCCGGATCCCGGGCGTGGAGAGGGATTGCCACCGGTCACATGCCTTGGATACAAGATTGTTTAGGTAGA
The DNA here is from genome assembly GCF_051348905.1 of Ranitomeya variabilis. Taxonomy (NCBI): domain Eukaryota; kingdom Metazoa; phylum Chordata; class Amphibia; order Anura; family Dendrobatidae; genus Ranitomeya; species Ranitomeya variabilis. The sequence goes on from NC_135238.1 coordinate 180,090,495, forward strand.
GACAAGCAACAAGTTCTCCAGCTGAGTGACCAGGGCAACATCCAGAAAATCCAGTGCTGGGAAAAAAGACGAAAGGATCCAGGTAAATGCACGCTCTTCTATACAGGGACAAGGCATGGGAGAGGCATGGATCAGATCTATTGGGGCTTCTAGTTGTCAAAAGCTGATTTATGGGTTAAGCAGTAGAAAGTGGACCTTTCATGGACCTTTACTTTGGGTCAGACATGGGATGAAGGGACCTGTTCATACTGGCTTACTTTAATAGACAGGCAGATCCTAATGACTAAGGCCTCCTTCCCATTTTTTTTCACGGAGACCACTCGTAACTATTATAATGTATAATATAAACAGGACAAGAGAGTCAGCTCACCCCTGGAGAGTCCAAAGGCACGGAATAATTGATGCTATAACAGGTGCTGACTGAGGAACAAGGTAGGTAAAACCAGCTCAGTCTCAGTCTTACTGAGAAATGTTAAAAACAATCGTAGCTACGTACCGTCATTGTAAAAGCAAACGCGTTTCAGACGCTAACGTCCTTAGCCATTGCATGAAGGTTAGTGAATAGGTCAGTTTAATCACATGGCAATGAAGACGCTATGACCGCTGGTATGAAAGTCTCAACACAGGCGAGTAATAAATATACATAAGAAGAAATTAATTTAGTAATTATATTAATGATATTCAAACATAATGATAAATCAAGTCCTGCCTGAGATGAAAGCCTTCCGATATTCTCATTTGTAGTGAGCAGATCCACTATGATTAACGGTTCAGTAACTCCCTCCTACGGTCAGAACCCCGATGGGCTTTTTAACTCATTCAATCCCAAAGATACAGCATGAGGAGACATCTCATTCGTGTTGCTCAGCAAAATATTTGGAAACAGCAGAGCATTTGAATGAGAGTTTTTTTAACGTCATCAAATAAATGTCGCCGAAATCATACTTTCAATGGTCCTGTTGTGTAGCTCAGATATTGTAGGCAGCATGTAGCACATGTGATGAAATAGAATACAAAAGTCATGTTATGTTAGTCATGCAATTAATGTAGGAATTAAAAGGACTTTTGTCTAATGATGTAAAGGTTTTAGTTCAGTCCAGGGCCGGACTGGCCATCTGGCAATTCTGGCAAATGCCAGAAGGGCCTGTCTGGTCGTGGGCCGCCTTGTCTGCTACTTTCTTTATAGAATCAGTGCTCTCAAGACACCCATACTATGAAGAGTTGTGACGGAGGTATCATTAGAAATATTGGTCTTGTAGTAAATCTTGCTTTCTTCCATGCAGGGTAATATTGGTAATATATCCCATCTGGTGCTTGGGGATGGGGACAACATGGGCCTGTGCGATTTCAAATGCCAGGGCTGAATTTCAGCCCCAGTCCGTACCTGGTTCAGTCCACGTTTGCAACACTTGCAAACATGACCGCAAGGAAAAAATTCTTTAGTGTTTGACCATGTGTAGTTCATTTTATGGGTATCATATAGATATTGACTAGGGGAAGGAAAATTGCCCAACGTTGGTGCTGGTTTAAATGTCTCAATTTTAGATGTCTCAATTTTTGGTCTTGACATTTGACATTGCTAGATGTTTTTTAACGATGTGTGTAAACATCAACAAATTGGGGGCTGAATGTGGACCTAAAAGTAATTTGATTAGCAACTCAATTCGTTTCTCAATGTTTTCTCCCTTAAAGGGAATCTGTCAGCAGGATTGTGCTCAGTAACCTACACACAGTGTCAGGTTGATGCCATTATACTGATTATAATGATACATTGGTTGATAAATTCCGTCTTGTGGTTGTTTAATCTTTATTTTCAGTTTTGAGTTAATGATATGCTCGTGCTCCTGGGCGGCCTGTGGGGGGTCTTCATGTGGTGCTCTGATTAGGTATTCATCTGTATGGCTTCTGACTGGTCACTGATCCCTCACTGACCTGCCCCCTAGTTTATATAATGAATATATGTACATACTTTAAAAAAAAAAACATCTGTAGGCAGGTGCCAGTCGTGGTACCTGCGCTGCAGCATAATCGCATGTTTAACGTGCAGTTAATAATTGTGTTTGATGTGTTACTGAGCAGTAAAAAAAGAAAATCCATTTTAAAATGGGGCCTGCCACGCCCGCAAAGTAACAGTATCGGTGTATATAGAGGTGACCCGATAGCTGCTACTGTACAGGTGCGGGTGGCGCCATCTTGGAGGAGGACATTTTTTTTCCCTCTCTAGCAATGGCGCCGTCGGCGCATGCGCAGTAGCAGCTATCAGATCACCTCTATATACACCGATAGCTGCTACTGCGCAGATGCGGTGGGAGCCATTTTAAAATGGGATTTTTTTATACTCCTCAGGAAAACATCAAGCACAGTTATTAACTGCACATTAAACTGTTGTGAATTCTGCTCTTGGCCTCCCTCCGGTGGTTATAAGTGATACTGCTGTGAGTTCTGCTCTTGGGCTCCCTCCGGTGGTTATAAGTGGTACTGCTGCTCCTTTGGATTTCAGCAGTTATCAGGTGCTGACACTTATTAACAATTCTGACTGGGCTATTTAATCTGGCTAGATCCTTTAGTTAGTGCCAGGCATCCATGGTTCCTGGAGGATCCACAACTCAGTCTGGTCTCTCCTGCTTGCTGTTCATTGCTACAAAGATAAGTCCTGGCTTGTTTTTGCAGTCCACATTTAGTGGGCCTTATAGTTCTGTGCATTTCTATGTTTTGTCTTGTCCAGCTTGGTCTGTATAAGGACTTTCTCATCCAAGCTGGAATCTCTGGAGATGCAGATATACCCTCCATACCTTTAGTTAGATGTGGAGTTTTTGTATTCTCTGTGGTGGATATTTTGCTAGTATTTTAATACTGACCGCATAGTACCCTGTCCTATCCTTTCTATCTAGCTAGAATGGCCTCCTTTGCTAAGTCCTGATTTCAGTCTGTGTATGTTTATTCCCTCTCCTCTCACCGTCAATATTTGTGGGGGGCTGTCTAAAAAAACACCAGAACACAGGCAGGGATGCTTACCTGTTCAAGGCCTCCAACAATTGCACTACCCAGGGTGCACCAGGCCCAAATGAAGATAGCGAAAACACAGCTGCAAATAATACCGATGCAGCCAACCTACAATCAGGAATAGGCTGCTTGGAGCACCCGTGCAAAAAAATAGTCTGTATGTGGCATGTTCACACAGGAATGCAAAGTATATGGTGAAAAGCCTATTAATGACGCCATATATATAGCGGGCTAACCATGATGCATCCTGTGTGAACAGAGGCCACAGTGTACAGAGCCATCTAGGGCCCAGGCGCACCCTGGAAAAATGTACAGTGCACCAAAAACATAACAATGTATGCAAGGTATTGGTTGATATTATGGCCACAATATTGAAGCTGCCAACCCACGTCAAGGGTCCTTGTATCTTGGCAGTCCTAATCTAAAAAAACACCATTGGCCTCTGTTCACACAGGATGCATCATGGTTAGCCCGCTATATATATGGCGTCATTAATAGGCTTTTCACCATATACTTTGCATTCCTGTGTGAACATGCCACATACAGACACTTTTTTTGCACGGGTGCTCCAAGCAGCCAATTCCTGATTGTAGGTTGGCTGCATCGGTATTATTTGCACCTGTGTTTTCGCTATCTTCATTTGGGCCTGGTGCACCCTGGGTAGTGCAATTGTTGGAGGCCTTGAACAGGTAAGCATCCCTGCCTGTGTTCTGGTGTTTTTTTGTTTAGTTTAGTGGAGGGTTTCCTCCAATGGTGTTTTTTTTGGGGGGCTGTCTATCCTTTTGGGATTTTCTCTGAGGCAAGATAGTTTTCCGTTTCTATCTTTAGGGGTATTTAGTCCTCCGGCTGTGACGAGGTGTCTAGGGAGTGTCAGGAACATCCCACGGCTACTTCTAGTTGCGGTGTTGAGTTCAGGGTCCGCGGTCAGTACAGGTACCACCTTCTCCAGAGTACGTCTTATGCTGCTCCTAGGCCACCAGATCATAACAGTACGACTGGCCAACAATGAGTTAATTGCATCTCAAAAGAAGGGAAAGAAAGTGCTGAGCCATTTTTTTTTCTCTAGTCTGTTGTGGTTTTTTTTTTCTTCCCTCTTTACCTCTGGGTGGCTCAGGAGTTTGGCGCTGACATGGATGTTCAGGGATTGGCTTCTCGTGTGGATCAGCTTGCTGCTAGAGTACAGGGTATTTCCGATTATATCGTTCAGACTCCGGTTTTAGAACTTAGAATTCCAACTCCTGATTTGTTTTTTGGGGACAGGTCCAAATTTTTGAGCTTTAAAAATAATTGTAAACTGTTTTTTGCTCTGAAACCCCGTTCCTCTGGTGATCCCATACAGCAGTTTAAAATTGTCATCTCTCTGCTACGCGGTGATCCTCAGGACTGGGCCTTTTCCCTGGAATTGGAGAATCCGGCTTTGCTTAATGTAGACACCTTCTTTCAGGCGCTAGGGTTATTGTATGATGAACCTAATTCAGTGGATCATGCTGAGAAGACCTTGTTGGCCCTGTGTCAGGGTCAAGAAGCGGCAGAATCGTATTGCCAGAAATTTCGAAAATGGTCTGTGCTGACTAAATGGAATGAGGATGCCTTGGCGGCAATTTTCAGAAAGGGTCTTTCTGAATCCGTAAAAGATGTTATGGTGGGGTTCCCCACGCCTGCTGGTCTGAGTGATTCTATGTCTCTGGCCATTCAGATTGATCGGCGCTTGCGTGAGCGCAGAGTTGTGCACAATATGGCGTTGTCTTCCGAGCGGAGTACTGAGCCTATGCAGTGTGATAGGATTTTGTCTAGAGCTGAACGACAAGGATTCAGACGTCAGAATAGGTTGTGTTTTTACTGCGGCGATTCTGCTCACGTTATTTCGGATTGCCCTAAGCGTACAAAGAGAATCGCTGGTTCCGTTACCATCAGTACTGTACAACCTAAAATTCTGTTATCTGTGACCCTGATCTGCTCATTATCATCATTTTCTGTCATGGCATTTGTGGATTCAGGCGCCGCTTTGAACTTAATGGACTTAGAATTTGCCAAACGTTGTGGTTTCCCCTTACAGCCTTTGCAGAACCCTATTCCTTTGAGGGGTATTGATGCTACACCGTTGGCTAAAAATAAACCTCAGTTTTGGACACAGGTGACCATGTGCATGGCGCCAGCCCATCAGGAAGATTGTCGTTTTCTGGTGTTGCATAATTTGCATGATGTTATTGTGCTGGGGTTTCCATGGTTACAGGTACATAATCCGGTGCTGAATTGGAAATCTATGTCTGTGACTAGTTGGGGTTGTAAGGGGGTTCATAATGACATTCCTTTTATGTCAATTTCCTCTTCCCCCTCTTCTGAAATTCCTGAGTTTTTGTCAGATTTCCAGGATGTATTTGATGAGCCCAAGTCCAGTTCCCTTCCTCCGCATAGGGACTGTGATTGTGCTATTGACTTGATTCCAGGCTGTAAGTTCCCTAAGGGCCGACTTTTCAACCTGTCTGTGCCAGAGCATACCGCCATGCGGAGTTATGTTAAGGAGTCCTTGGAGAAAGGGCATATTTGGCCATCTTCGTCACCATTGGGAGCGGGTTTTTTTTTTGTTGCCAAGAAGGATGGCTCATTGAGACCCTGTATTGATTATCGCCTCTTGAATAAGATCACGGTCAAATTTCAATACTCTTTGCCTTTGCTTTCTGATTTGTTTGCTAGGATTAAGGGGGCTAGTTGATTTACTAAGATTGACCTTCGAGGGGCGTATAATCTTGTTCGTATTAAACAGGGTGACGAATGGAAAACTGCGTTTAATACGCCCGAAGGCCATTTTGAATACCTTGTGATGCCATTTGGGCTCTCTAATGCTCCATCTGTGTTTCAGTCCTTCATGCATGATATTTTTTACGCAATTATCTCGATAAATTCATGATTGTATATTTGGATGATATTTTTATTTTTTCCGATGATTGGGAGTCTCATGTGAAACAGGTCAGGATGGTATTTCAGATCCTTCGTGATAATGCTTTATTTGTGAAGGGGTCTAAGTGCCTCTTTGGAGTTCAGAAGGTGTCTTTTTTGGGTTTCATTTTTTCTCCCTCGTCTATAGAAATGGATCCTGTTAAGGTTCAGGCCATTCATGATTGGATTCAACCCACATCTGTGAAGAGCCTTCAGAAATTTTTGGGCTTTGCTAATTTTTATCGCCGTTTCATTGCCAACTTCTCCAGTGTGGTTAAACCCCTGACCGATTTGACGAAGAAAGGCGCTGATGTGACGAATTGGTCCTCTGCGGCTGTTTCTGCCTTTCAGGAACTTAAACGCCGATTTACTTCTGCCCCTGTGTTGCATCAGCCGGATGTTTCTCTTCCGTTTCAGGTTGAGGTTGACACTTCTGAGATTGGGGCAGGGGCCGTTTTGTCACAGAGGAATTCTGATGGTTCCTTGATGAAACCGTGTGCCTTCTTTTCCCGAAAGTTTTCGCCTGCGGAACGCAATTATGATGTCGGCAATCGGGAATTGTTGGCTATGAAGTGGGCATTTGAGGAGTGGCGACATTGGCTTGAAGGAGCTAAGCACCGTATTGTGGTCTTTACCGATCATAAGAATCTGATTTACCTCGAGTCTGCCAAGCAGTTGAATCCTAGACAGGCTCGATGGTCCCTGTTTTTCTCCCGTTTTGATTTTGTGGTCTCATACCTTCCGGGTTCTAAGAATGTTAAGGCCGATGCCCTCTCTAGGAGCTTTTTGCCTGATTCTCCTGGAGTCCTTGAGCCGGTTGGTATTCTCAAGGAAGGGGTGATTCTTTCTGCCATCTCCCCTGATTTGCGACGGGTGCTTCAGGAATTTCAGGCTGATAAACCTGATCGCTGTCCAGCGGGGAAACTGTTTGTTCCTGATAGATGGACTAGTAAGGTGATTTCTGAGGTTCATTGTTCTGTGTTGGCTGGCCATCCTGGGATTTTTGGTACCAGAGATTTGGTTGGTAGGTCCTTTTGGTGGCCTTCTTTGTCACGGGATGTGCGTTCTTTTGTGCAGTCCTGTGGGACTTGTGCACGGGCCAAGCCTTGCTGTTCCCGTGCTAGTAGGTTGTTTTTGCCTTTGCCGGTCCCTGAGAGGCCTTGGACGCATATTTCTATGGATTTTATTTCTGATCTTCCTGTTTCCCAGAAGATGTCTGTCATCTGGGTGGTTTGTGATCGGTTTTCTAAGATGGTTAATTTGGTGCCCTTGCCTAAGTTGCCTTCCTCTTCTGATTTGGTTCCGTTGTTTTTTCAGCATGTGGTTCGTTTACATGGCATTCCTGAGAATATTGTGTCTGACAGAGGTTCCCAGTTTGTTTCTAGGTTTTGGCGGGCTTTTTGTGCTAGGATGGGCATTGATTTGTCTTTTTCTTCAGCATTTCACCCTCAGACAAATGGCCAAACCGAGCGAACTAATCAGACCTTGGAAACTTATTTGAGATGCTTTGTGTCTGCTGATCAGGATGATTGGGTAGCTTTCTTGCCATTGGCCGAGTTTGCCCTTAATAATCGGGCTAGTTCGGCTACTTTGGTTTCGCCCTTCTTTTGTAATTTTGGTTTTCATCCCCGTTTTTCTTCGGGGCAGGTTGAGCCTTCTGATTGTCCTGGTGTGGATTCTGTGGTGGACAGGTTACAGCAGATTTGGACTCATGTGGTAGACAATTTGACGTTGTCTCAGGAGAAGGCTCAGCGTTTTGCTAACCGTCGTCGGTGTGTTGGTCCCCGGCTTCGGGTTGGGGATTTAGTCTGGTTGTCTTCCCGTCATGTTCCTATGAAGGTTTCTTCCCCTAAGTTCAAGCCTCGGTTTATTGGTCCTTATAAGATTTCTGAGATTATCAATCCTGTGTCTTTTCGTTTGGCCCTTCCAGCCTCTTTTGCCATCCATAATGTTTTCCATAGATCTTTACTGCGGAGATATGTGGTGCCCGTTGTTCCCTCAGTTGATCCTCCTGCCCCGGTGTTGGTTGATGGGGAGCTGGAGTATGTGGTTGAGAAAACTTTGGATTCTCGTTTTTCGAGGCGGAGGCTTCAGTATCTTGTCAAATGGAAGGGTTATGGCCAGGAGGATAATTCTTGGGTTGTTGCCTCCGATGTTCATGCTGCCGATTTGGTTCGTGCTTTTCATTTGGCTCGTCCTGATCGGCCTGGGGGCTCTGGTGAGGGTTCGGTGACCCCTCCTCAAGGGGGGGGGGGGTACTGTTGTGAATTCTGCTCTTGGGCTCCCTCCGGTGGTTATAAGTGATACTGCTGTGAGTTCTGCTCTTGGGCCCCCTCCGGTGGTTATAAGTGGTACTGCTGCTCCTTTGGATTTCAGCAGTTATCAGGTGCTGCCACTTATTAACAATTCTGACTGGGCTATTTAATCTGGCTAGATCCTTTAGTTAGTGCCAGTCGTCCATGGTTCCTAGAGGATCCACATCTCAGTCTGGTCTCTCCTGCTTGCTGTTCATTGCTACAAAGATAAGTCCTGACTTGTTTTTGCAGTCCACATTTAGTGGGCCTTATAGTTCTGTGCATTTATATGTTTTGTCTTGTCCAGCTTGGTCTGTATAAGGACTTTCTCATCCAAGCTGGAATCTCTGGAGATGCAGATATACCCTCCATACCTTTAGTTAGATGTGGAGTTTTTGTATTCTCTGTGGTGGATATTTTGCTAGTATTTTAATACTGACCGCATAGTACTCTGTCCTATCCTTTCTATCTAGCTAGAATGGCCTCCTTTGCTAAGTCCTGATTTCAGTCTGTGTATGTTTATTCCCTCTCCTCTCACCGTCAATATTTGTGGGGGGCTGTCTATCCTTTTGGGATTTTCTCTGAGGCAAGATAGTTTTCCGTTTCTATCTTTAGGGGTATTTAGTCCTCCGGCTGTGACGAGGTGTCTAGGGAGTGTCAGGAACATCCCACGGCTACTTCTAGTTGCGGTGTTGAGTTCAGGGTACGCGGTCAGTACAGGTACCACCTTCTCCAGAGTATGTCTTATGCTGCTCCTAGGCCACCAGATCATAACATTAAACACTATTATGCCACGGCTGGCACCTGCCTGTAGAAGGTTTTTTTTTTTTTCGAAGTACGGTATGTACTGTACAGATATTCATTATTTAAACCAGGGGGCAGGTCAGTGAGGGGTTAGTGACCTGTCAGCAGTCTTCGTTATGGATAGCTAATCAGAGCACCACATGAAGACCCTCTCCAGGAACGCCGCGCAGCACGAGCATATCATTAACTCAAAACTGAAAATAAAGATTGACCCCTCTCTGACCTTAGACGTACTATCCCGTCGAGGTGGCCTGGGCCTATCTGACCCTCGACGGAATAGTACGTCATAGCGATCGGGGGGGGGGAGCGCGGCCGATTGCGGCTGGGTGTCAGCTGACTATCGCAGCTGACATCCGGCACTATGTGCCAGGAGCGGTCACGGACCGCCCCCGGCACATTAACCCCCGGCAAACTGCGATCAAACAATATCACAGTGTTCCGGCGGTATAGGGAAGCATCGCGCAGGGAGGGGGCTCCCTGCGGGCTTCCCTGAGACCCCCGGAGCAACGCGATGTGATCGCGTTGCTCCGAGGGTCTCTTACCTCCTGCTCCCTGCAGCAGGCCCGGATCCAAAATGGCTGCGGCATCCGGGTCCTGCAGGGAGGTGGCTTCACGGCGCCTGCTCGGAGCAAGCGTCGGGAAGCCTGGATCTGTGCACGTCAGATCGCCGATCTGACACAGTGCACAGCAAAGTGTCAGATCAGCGATCTTACACTATAACATGATGCACTCCCCTGGGGCAATGTTATAGTGTAAAAAAAAAAATATTCAGATGTGTAGAAAAAATATAAAAAAAATTCCCCCCCCCAAAATATATTGTTTCTATAAATACATTTCTTTATCTAAATAAAATAAAAAAACAATAAAAGTACACATATTTAGTATCGCCACGTCCGTAGCGACCCGACCTATAAAACTGTCCCACCAGTTAACCCCTTCAGTGAACACCGTAAAAAAAAAAAAAAAAAAAACCAGGCAAAAAACAACGCTTTATTATCATACCGCCAAACAAAAAGTGGAATAACACGCGATCAAAAAGACGGATATAAATAACCATGGTACCGCTGAAAACGTCATCTTGTCCCGCAAAAAACAAGCAGCCATACAGCTTCATCAAAGAAAAAAGAAAAAAGTTATATTCCTCAGAATAAAGCGATGCAAAAATAATTATTTTTTCTATAACATAGTTTTTATCGTATAAAAGCGCCAAAACATAAAAAATGATATAAATGAGGTATCGCTGTAATCGTACTGACCAGGAGAATAAAACTGCTTTATCCATTTAACCAAATGCGGAACGGTATAAATGCCTCCCCCAAAAGAAATTCATGAATAGCTGGTTTTTGGCCATTCTGCCTCACAAAAATTGGAATAAAACGATCAAAAAATGTCAAGTGCCCGAAAATTTTACCAATAAAAACGTCAACTCGTCCTGCAAAAAACAAGACCTCAAATGACTCTGTGGACCAAAATATGGAGAAATTATAGCTCTCAAAATGTGGTAACGCAAAAAATATTTTTTGCAATAAAAAGCGTCTTTCAGTGTGTGACGGCTGCCAATCATAAAAATCCGCTAAAAAACCCGCTATAAAAGTAAATCAAACCCCCCTTCATCACCCCCTTAGTTAGTGAAAAATTAAAAAATTAAAAAAATGTATTTATTTACATTTTCCCATGAGGGTTAGGGCTAGGGTTAGGGCTAGGATTAGGGTTAGTGTTAGGGCTAGGGTTAGGGCTAGGGTTAGGGCAAGGGCTAGGGTTAGGGTTGGGGCTAGGGTTAAGGCTACAGTTAGGGTTGGGGCTAAAGTTAGTGTTAGGGTTGGGGCTAAAGTTAGGGTTAGGGTTTGGATTACATTTACGGTTGGGAATAGGGTTGGGATTAGGGTTAGGGGTGTGTCAGGGTTAGGGGTGTGGTTAGGGTTACCGTTGGGATTAGGGTTAGGGATGTGTTTGGATTAGGGTTTCAGTTATAATTGGGGGGTTTCCACTGTTTAAGCACATCAGGGGCTCTCCAAACGCGACATGACGTCCAATCTCAATTCCAGCCAATTCTGCGTTGAAAAAGTAAAACAGTGCTCCTTCCCCTCCGAGCTCTCCCGTGCGCCCAAACAGGGGTTTACGCCAACATATGGGGTATCAGCGTACTCAGGACGCATTGGACAACAACTTTTGTCATCCAATTTCTCCTGTTACCCTTGGGAAAATACAAAACTGGGGGCTAAAAAATAATGTTTGTGGAAAAAAAAGGATTTGTTTTATTTTCACGGCTCTGCATTATAAGCTGTAGTGAAACACTTGGGGGTTCAAAGTTCTCACAACACATCTAGATAAGTTCCTAGGGGGGTCTAGTTTCCAATATGGGGTCACTTGTGGGGGGTTTCTACTGTTTAGGTACATTAGGGGCTCTGCAAACGCAATGTGACGCCTGCAAACCAATCCATCTAAGTCTGCATTCCAAATGGTGCTCCTTCCCTTCTGAGCTCTGCCATGCGCTCAAACGGTGGTTCCCCCCACATATGGGGTATCAGCGTACTCAGGACAAATTGGACAACAACTTTTCGGGTCCAAGTTAGTTCAACTGTTACCCTTGGAAAAATACAAATATGGGGGCTAAAAAATAATTTTTGTGGAAAAAAAAATATTTTTTATTTTCACGGCTCTGTGTTATGAACTGTAGTGAAACACTTGGGGCTTCAAAGTTCTCACAACACATCTAGATGAGTTCCTTAGGGGGTCTACTTTCCAAAATGGTGTCACTTGTGGGGGGTTTCAATGTTTAGGCACATCAGTGGCTCTCCAAACGCAACATGGCGTCCCATATCAATTCCTGTCAATTTTGCATTGAAAAGTCAAACGGCACTCCTTCCCTTCCGAGCTCTCCCATGCGCCCAAACAGTGGTTTACCCCCACATATGGGGTATCTGCGTACTCAGAACAAATTGTACAACAACTTTTGGGGTCCAATTTCTTCTCTTACTCTTGGGAAAATAAAAAATTGAGGGCGAAAAGATCATTTTTGTGAAAAAATATGATTTTTTATTTTTACGGCTCTGCATTATAAACTTCTGTGAATCTCTTAATGGGTCAAAGTGCTCACCACACATCTATATAAGTTCCTTAGGGGGTCTACTTTCCAAAATGGTGTCACTTGTGGGGGATTTCAATGTTTATGCACATCAGGGGCTCTCCAAACGCAACATGGCGTCCCATCTCAATTCCAGTCAATTTTGCATTGAAAAGTCAAATGGTGCTCCTTCCCTTCCGAACTCTGGCATGCGCCCAAACAGTGGTTTACCCCCACATATGGGGTATCGGTGTACTCAGGACAAATTGCACAACAACCTTTGGGGTCCTTTTTCTCCTGTTACCCTTGGTAAAATAAAACAAATTGGAGCTGAATTAAATTTTTTGTGAAAAAAAGTTAAATGTTCATTTTTATTTAAACATTCCAAAAATTACTGTGAAACACCTGAAGGGTTAATAAACTTCTTGAATGTGGTTTTGAGCACCTTGAGGGGTGCAGTTTTTAGAATGGTGTCACACTTGGCTATTTTCTATCATATAGACATCTCAAAATGACTTCAAATGAGACGTGGTCCCTAAAAAAAATGGTGTTGTAAAAATGAGAAATTGCTGGTCAACTTTTAACCCTTATAACTCCCTAAAAAAAAAATTTGGGTTCCAAAATTGTGCTGATGTAAAGTAGACATGTGGGAAATGTTACATATTAAGTATTTTTTGTGACATATCTCTGTGATTTAATTGCATAAAAATTAAAAGTTGGAAAATTGCGAAATTTTCAAAATTTTCGCCAAATTTCCGTTTTTTTTTTTCACAAATAAACGCAGGTAATATCAAAGAAATTTTACCACTATCATGAAGTACAATATGTCACAAGAAAACAATGTCAGAATCACCAGGATCCGTTGAAGTGTTCCAGAGTTATAACTTCATAAAGGGACAGTGGTCAGAATTGTAAAAATTGGCCCGGTCATTAACGTGCAAACCACCCTTGGGGGTAATGGGGTTAAACAACAACCACACAAGATGGATTTCATCAACCAAGGTATCATTTTAATCAGTGTAACAGCGCCAACGTGACACTGCCTGTAGGTTACTGAGCTCAATCATGCTGACTAGTTCCCTTTAACATGAAATTTCTATCAATACTCTGTATGATATGTCTAGTTCTATCTAGGATTCAGTGGAGATATGTGATGCTAGTCACAGACAAGATGTGAGGCAGGGTAGTCAAATGTAAACTAAAGGGGAAAGACAAAGGTTTAGTAAGGTAAAGGTCCGAGTTGAGAATACCAGGAAGATAGCGGATCAGAGCAAAAGGGCTAGGCAAATGGTCGGAACAAGGTCCAAGGTCGGGCAGTAATAGATCAACAGACTACAGGAATACAAGGCAAAGCATCACCAAGCAAAGGCTACACTTGGCAAAAATCTGGGGCTGACATCTAAGTAGCTGGTTAATAATTTAGAACAGGGAACATCAAAAGGAAGCTCAGCACCTCTCAGACTAAGATTGAACGGTTGAGCTGTCTATCAAAATACCAACCACTAAGCATGTCCTTGCAGTAGATTGGCTGACTGAGCTGTCACTTACTGTGTCAAAGACACACTGAGCGGAGGATTTGTGACAGAATATTTACGTGCTATTAGTCTATCAGTCATACATTTAGATTCCGCCACAAAGTAAGAAAGGAAAGTAGTGTTACGTTTAGTTTTAAAAAATTCCCCTACAGGAATATTTTTGATAACATGTTTTGGATGGCATGATGTAGACAGGAGAGTTGAGATTGTAGCAATCGGTTTCCCGAATGATGTAATGATTAGAGTATCTGAATTATTAGATAAATTAAAGTCCAAAAAGTTAATGGTAGTATCTGCATTATTGTGTACATTTTAGATTCATCTCATTATCATTCATGTATGTGACAAAATTCAGAGCCTATGGTACAGTATCCTCCCATATTTGGAGTCGGTCATCTATAAAGCAACCATTGCACCTGATGTCTCAGGCAAAGGGATTAAAGTTGGACAATATGTACATTTTTTCCCATTGTGACATTAATACATTTGCGATAGAAGGGGAAACACCCGCCCCCATACAAGCACCTCTACTCTGCGAAAAGAAATTACCATTTCAAAAGAAGTACCGTAATTGTGACCAAGAAGAAATTCTACTGACATCCAGATAAACTGTTTGATCTGTGATGGATGAGAACTATATTTACCCAAATGGAAAGATAGAACCTGTAAGGCCGTCCTATATGGAATAAAGGGTAAACTGCAACAATGTCATATGATACCAAAGGGAAATCTTTAGCCCAAGAGGAGTTATCCAGAAAAGCAACTACATGTTTGGTGTTCTTGATTAATCTGGGAAATTCCATAACAAGGGTTTATGAGTATAAATTGACCCAGGAGATGAGCTTTTCATTAAGATTGTTAATAGCAGCTACAATGGACCTAAGGGAAAGGGGAAAGCAGTTTTTTTTTATTTTTTGGAAGGGAATAATAAATGGGAATGATAGATAATTTTACAAAAAAGGTTCTCCATCAGTTCCTTAGTCAGGACACCCATACTGAACCTGACTTTTCATAATGCTTTAAGTTTGACTTGGAATTTAGCAGTGGGGTAAAATCTCAGTTCCTGGTAGACATCCTTATCCTGTAGCTTGGTCAAATTTCAGCTTTCACATAGCATGCATTTAGTAGGACAACTGCCCCCCCATTTGTACACAGTTCTAATAATAAGGTCCAAGTTATTCTTGAGCTCTTTTATGATTATTCTTTCTTCTTTAGAGATATTATGAGTAGTTATAAGGTCTTATGCTCAGGTGTTAAACGAGTGTCTTCAGAGTGCTCGAATAATATGTTCTAGTCCCTGCAGCTGCATGTCTCACTGCTGTCAGACAGTGTCAACACATGCAGGGATTGCCAAACAAACAGGCAATCTCTGCATCGGTTGTGGCTGTCTAACAGCAGCGAGACATGCAGCTGCAGGGACTAGAACATATTATTCGAGCACGCCAAAGACACTTGGTTACCACACAGGCATGCTCCTATAACACCTCTTCCGAGCACGTTCACTCCTCACTAATTATGAGACATTGGAGATTAACATATTTTGTCCTTTAATAGGTTTACTTTGTTAGAACAGCGCCAGCGCCCCTGCATGTGTCCCCTTCCCCCTCTCAAAAGGGATGACGGCCAATTCACTCACCTTGCCACACTGCTTCAGTCCCCACCATCTCTGTCCCTCCAAAGAACCACCGAATGGCGTCGCAAGTCTCCTGGGAGAATTGTTGTGAAATTGGATTTTGGGCTCCCCCTGTGGCCACTGGTGGAATTGAACTGGTGTGCATCATCCTCTCTGTTCACCTGTTTCCATCAGGATGTGGGAGTCGCTATTTAGCCTTGCTCCTCTGTCACTTCCATGCCGGTCAACATTGTAATCAGAAGCCTTTCTGTGCATGTTCCTGCTGCTAGACAACTCCCAGCTAAGTTGGACTTTAGTCCTTGTTTGTTTTTGCATTTTGTTCCAGTTCACAGCTGTAGTTTCGTTTCTGTGTCTGGAAAGCTCTTGTGATCTGAAATTGCCACTCTGATGTTATGAGTTAATACTAGAGTCTTAAAGTAATTTCAGGATGGTGTATTGATAGGGTTTTCAGCTGACCATGAAAGTGCCCTTTCTGTCTTCCTGCTATCTAGTAAGCGGACCTCAATTTTGCTAAACCTATTTTCATACTACGTTTGTCATTTCATCTAAAATCACCGCCAATATTTGTGGGGGCCTCTGTCTGCCTTTCGGGGAAATTTCTCTAGAGGTGAGCCAGGACTATATTTTCCTCTGCCAGGATTAGTTAGTCCTCCGGCCGGCGCTGGGCGTCTAGGGATAAAACGCAGGCTACGCTACCCGGCTACTGTTAGTTGTGCGGCAGGTTTAGTTCATGGTCAGTTTAGTTTCCATCCTTCCAAGAGCTAGTTCTTATGTTTGCTGGGGCTATGTTCTCTTGCCATTGAGAACCATAACAGAGAATGCTTAGGGCGCGCGTGCTCCGTGCTTCTTAAAGGGGCTGCGTGAGCTTATGAAAATGTCCCCAGCCAGTGGCTAGGCGATATTTAAGTATTTAAGGCACCTTCCCCAAATGGAAGGTGCCTTAGCAATGTTAGTACCAGTGAGTTTTCTGCTACCTAGTTGAAAGGTCACTGTACCTGTACTCTCTGAATCTCCTCCTGTCCATCCAATTTACCTGACCTTGTCCGCCCAGTCTGCACCTGAGCTAGTCTGTCTTGCAATACCCCAACCCACCCTGCTTGTGCTTAGTCTTGATCCTGACCACTCTGAACCAGCACCTGTGAATCTGCTCCTATGATCCCGTACCTGTAGTCATCCCATGCATCTGTACCTATCCTGATTGTGTCTGATTCCACATCAGTCCACCAGCCGCACACCTCCTACTAACCAGTTCTTGGCTGGTCTTGCTGCACTGTTCCATTGGGGGTCAGCTGCCACAGCTTTGGGGTCCACCTGGGTTCAAATCTAACCACACCATCAGGGTGAAGAACCAGCTATGCCCCTTCAGGCTCTCCCCAGACCATGGCACAGTGGTTCCACAACCACATGCATAACATAATTCCTCCTTTATAGCTTCCTGAAAATAATCTAGAATAGGCGCTCAAGATTGAATAGGGTAGAGGAAGTGGTTCTCAGTGCGAAAAAGGGATTCAAATTAGTCATCGATTCATTGGACTCCAAAGAAAATAGTTTTAGGGCTCATACTCACTTGCGCGAGACTCGGATGAGTCTTGCACGGCAATACCTGGCGCTGCTGCCGGCACTCAGATCGGAGCGTGCGGCGGCATAGGAATACATGCAGCCGCACGCTCCGCTCCTCTGTGCCGGGTGCAGTGCCGGGTATTGCCTTGCGAGACTCATCCGAATCTCGTGCAAGTGAGTATGAGCACTTAGATGTAAAATGGTACAGGCGCGGACATATCATACGGCCGCACAGGGGCCCAGGAGGTAAGAGGGCCCATTTCTACCTCCCAAGCAGATGCAGTTTTGCATTTTTAGGAGCTATTGGGCTGCAAAGGGCCCATATGTTGCTCTTGCACAGGGGTCCTTTTTTGTCTGTGTCCGCCAGTGAAATAGTACATTGTCCTTCAAAGGAGCCCAATTTCTTTCTTTTCTGCCTCAAATAGAGCAATTGTTGTTCTACGACAATTCAGTTCACAGATTAGAGCTCTAATTTTGGGTGAGTGGGGGTGCAGTGGGTAAGTGCATCATTTAGTGCGTAATTTAGTTATCAATGTCATTTTATTCTCATTGATATAATTACTGCAAACTGCATATTATCTCAGTGGACATATCTCATATCACTTTAAAAGAAATTCTGTAACATATTTTTCATAGACACCCAAACATGACAGACCCCTCCTTGGTGGATCATATGACTAGACTAAAACTAAAACTTTTGGAAAAGGTAAGTTAACACATTGAATTTGTCTTACTATCTATATCCAAAACTTAAAAAAAAATCCCGACTGGTGCCTCACAGGACAGACCAAGGTGATGAATAGGCCTTACCATCTGTGGTCAAAGGTTGTGTCAAGATTGAAACTATTGCTCAAATAACCTTTTAGCATGTCTCCTAGATTCTAGACTCAAAGGCCACGTGCACATCTTGAGTATTTGGTGACTTTTTTACCTCAGAATTTTGAAGCCAAAACCAGGGTTGGGTGATAAATGCAGAAGTGGTGACTAGGGTTGAGCGAAACGGATCGGACATTTTCAAAAGTTGCCGACTTTCAGCAAAGTCGGGTTTCATGAAATTATATATAACTCCGTGCAGTGCGGTAAGTCTCCGCAATAAAGAACAGAATACCTAGCCAGATTTCATATATGTTCGGCGGCAACCCCAGCAGGATATATTCCAGAACGGCATATTGTATTAGCTAATGCGCAGGTGCCAGATTCCCTGCCTACCCATGAACCTGACTACCATGCACTGCGCATGCGTGATTAGGCGGACCAGTCGCTATGGCAATCAAGACGCATATACAAATGAATAAGAAGAGGACAAAGTATTGCACACTGCACAGGGTGATAAGTTTCTGCCATAAACCCCACATCTCTCTCAGAGATATATAGGCTTAATGTGTGCACCAATCCACCTAGTGGATCTGTGCAAAAAATCGTAGTCGAACCATCCCCTACCAAAATGATGGCAGGGGATCAAATAATGTACATACGCAGTCATGAAAGGCGAAAAAGTGATGTAAAAGGATACAATTATGGCAGTCCAAGCATGAGGGAGGAGTTTAACCTCAATATAATGCTAGGTCTATCAAATAGGTCAATTAGAATAAAAGTGACCAATAGCAAATATTCGCTGATCCTCATACCTAAACTACGGCCTTTCCCATCCTCTGTGATACAGAAATGGGTACCTAATCTAGCCAAAAATGCAATAGAAACCCCAATTCACTTGGACACAGAAAATGCACAACACCCAAGGGGACTTACCCGTATTTTCCGGCGTATAAGACGACTTTTTAACCCCTGAAAATCTTCTTAAAAGTCGGGGGTCGTCTTATACGCCGGGTATCGCCTTGTACGCCGGGTGTATATGGTGGGTGGGGGGGGGGGAGTGGTCCTGATGACGACGAGGGGGCGTCTCACAGGAAAGTGAGTATCCCCCATTACCTCATCATAGCGCTGCAGCGTGGGGTCTCTGTGCTGGGAGCGGCGGCTGCTGTGCTGTGGGGCGGCGGCTCCTCTTCTGCAGTGTGGGGCCTCTGGTGCTGTGGGCCGGCGGCGTATCTTCATGCAGTCGGGGCTCCTCCGGCATCTCCTTAAAGCTCGGAGGCCCCGCTGGCAGCTCCATCGGTACAATGCGGTGGCCTCCGGGAAAATGGCCGCTGCTCAGATTCAGATCTCGTGTCCCGAGATCTCGGGACGAGATCTGAATCTGATCATGCGCCGCCCCCAGCGGCCATTTTCCCGGAGGCCACCGCATCGCACCTATTGAGCTGCCTCCAGGAAAATGGCCGCTGCTCAGATTCAGATCTCGTCTCCCGAGATCTCGGGACGAGATCTGAATCTGAGCAGCGGCCATTTTCCCGGAGGCCACCGCATTGTACCGATGGAGCTGCCAGCGGGGCTTCCGGGCTTTAAGGAGATGCCGGAGGAGCCCCGACTGCATGAAGATATGCCGCCGCCGCCGCCCCACAGCACCAGAGGCCCCACACTGCAGAAGAGGAGCCGCCGCCCCACAGCACAGCAGCCGCCGCTCCCAGCACAGAGACCCCACGCTGCAGCGCTACGATGAGGTAATGGGGGATACTCACTTTCCTGTGAGACGCCCCCTCGTCGTCATCAGGACCACTCCCCCCAAAAAAAAGGCACATATTCACCGGCCCTATAAGACGACATAGGGTGTATAAGAAGACCCCCGACTTTTAAGAAGATTTTATATTTTAACTGGTAAAGTTGGGGGGTCGTCTTATACGCCCAGTCGTCTTATACGCCGGAAAATACGGTAATAGGGATAACCAAGGGTAAGCCTACAGGTTCTTGAAAACAGATCAATGACTATGAAGAGAGACCCAACATGCTAATATATAGAGAAGGTTACCTGGATATATAAACCTGGAAAAAAAAAAAAAGGTACAATATATATATATATATATATAAATGTCTTGTGGGTTAAACCCACACAACACTATATTCAAATACCTTAGGCAATATTGTCCAGATAATGGGGCAGGTGTCCAAAACAGGTTGAAGCACTTTTTGGGCTTGAGCCAATTCTTCTTCAGAAAGCCAAGGCATGATGCTAAATCTACGCCAAACTCAAAGCAGTCCAAGCTAGTGCAAGATCTAAAAGAGGAGAAAGAAGGAGAAAAAACAGTAAAAAAGAAATGGAATAAAGAAGTATTCAATTTACCACTGCCCGAACCCAAAGGACTGTACCAATGGTAATCCACAATATATAAGTGACACCAAGGTCACTTAAGTTTTTTGTAGAAACCCGTGTACAGTAGTTCCTCATTCAGACCACCAGGTGATAAACTATTAAGTTTGTAAATCCAACGAGATTCCCTTTTCAGAAGTTCATCCGTTATTCTACCACCCCTAATATTTAATGTAACCCCCTCCAGTCCCATAACCTTAAAGGGAACCTGTCACCTGAATTTGGCAGGACCAGTTTTGGGTCATATGGGTGGGGTTTTCGGGTGTTTGATTCACCCTTTCCTTACCTGCTGGCTGCATGCTGACCGCAATATTGGATTGAAGTTCATTCTCTGTCCTCCGGAGTACATGCCTGCACAAGGCAATATTACCTTGCGCAGGCGTGTACTCCGGAGGACAGAGAATGAACTTCAGTCCAATATTGCGGTCAGCATGCAGCCAGCGGGTAAGGAAAGGCTGAATCAAACACCCGAAAACCCCGCCCATATGACCCAAAACTGGTCCCGCCAAATTCAGGTGACAGGTTCCCTTTAAGGGTTCTGGAGGTACCATTA
The DNA here is from genome assembly GCF_051348905.1 of Ranitomeya variabilis. Lineage (NCBI taxonomy): Eukaryota > Metazoa > Chordata > Amphibia > Anura > Dendrobatidae > Ranitomeya > Ranitomeya variabilis. Next base: position 180,111,077 of record NC_135238.1, read on the forward strand.
TGGTGGTCAAAAAAATGAGCCGCCACCGAAGTGATCTGCTTACCCTTTTCTCTGTCAGTCTTAGCCGTGGAGATATTAGAAACGTGCTGTTGAATCCTGTGGTGCAATTCTTGGGTAGTCTGTCCGACATAAACCTTATTGCAACCACAGATCAGGGCATAGACTAGATTTTGTGTCCGACAATTAAAGAAAAATCTCGGAGACACCCGAAAGGGTAAAGATGGTAATGAGATTCCAGTATCAGCTATCATGAATGTACATACAGAACATCCACCACATGGATAAGATCCAATGGTTGGGTGATCCACACGAATTCTGCATGGGTCGTCTAAAGTGACTTCTAGAGAGGCACTCCTTAAGATTTCTTGCTCGCTTAGCCACCATCGTTGGTCTACTTGGAATGATTGAATTAAGCCTCACGTCACTCAGCAGAATTCCCCAATTGTCTTCCATTATCTTTCCAACATCCCCCCCATTGGTTATTAAATTGTGTTATCAAATTGGGTGTGTTAGTACTCGATCTCACCCGTGGCCTTAGGGCTTCCTCCCTTGAGCTCTGATGGGAATGTTCAAAGGCCTTAGCAATAATCCTCCCTGGGTAGCCCCGTTCATGGAAACGGCCTGTAAGTAATCTTGACTGGTCTTGGAAATCTGACAGCTGGCTACAATTCCTTCTAAGGCGTAGGAATTGACTCTTCGGGATACTGTTCCGCAAGTGACTTGGATGGAAACTCGAGTAGTGTAATAGATTATTTGTAGCTGTGCTTTTCCGAAAGAGGGTAGTACAAAGCCGATTGTCCTGGATCATAATCTTCAAATCAAGGAAGTCGACAGAGCTGGTGGAGAAATATGAGGTCAATCGAATATTCCAGCAATTACTGTTGAGTTCTCTCACAAAACTCTCCAAGTCATCAGCTGAACCTGTCCACAAGACAACAATGTCATCAATAAATCGGTACCATTTCAGCACATTGTTAGAAAATAGTAGATTATTCTTGACCTGTGTCTCCTCCCACCATCACATAAACAGGTTCACATATGAGGGCGCACACCTGGCCCCCATAGCGGTACCTGATACCTGTTTATAAAAAACTCTGTCAAAGACAAAATAATTTCTCTCCAATATCATTCTCAGTAAATCTAAGATGAATGAGTCATGTCCTCTGTTCCCTGTTGTAAGTTTGTCCCTATATTTGAGTTGGATGGTGCCTGCCCAATCTATGTTTCTAAACCAGAAATTATTGCAGCCATATAAATGACTCTGCAAGATTCACTTCTGTAAAAACTGCCTCCTCATCAGGGTCTCATCAACAAATAAGGGGATGCCTAGGCCACGTTCACACTTTCAGTATTTGGTGAGTTTTTCCCCTCAGTATTTGTAAGACAAAACCAGGAGTGGAAGAATCAGAGGGAAAGTTTAATGGAAACACATCACCACTAGTGATGAGCGAGTGTACTCTTGGTCGGGTTTTCCCAAGCACGCTCGGGTGGTCTCCGAGTATTTGTTAGTGTTCGGAAATTAAGTTTTAATCGTGGCAGCTGAATGATTTACAGCTACTAGCCAGACTGAGGACATGTGGGGGCTGCCTGGTTGCTAGGGAATCCCCACATTAATTCAAGCTGGCTAACAGCTGTAAATCATTCAGCTGCTGAGATGAAAACTAAATCTCCAAGCAGTCATAAATGCTCGGAGACCACCCGAGCAAGCTCGGGAAAGCCCGAGCAATGAGTATACTCGCTCATCACTAATCACCACATTTTTCACCGCCTTCTGGTTTTGTCTTACAAATACCGAGGTAAAAAACTCACAAAACAATCAAGATGTACACATGGTCAGATTGATGAGCACTTGCCTATATCTACCACTGTGTGTGAAAATAATAAAAAAATAATAATTTATTTTTATATATAGAATATATGACTGAAAATAAAATTAAATCTAGATTTTATAACGACTCTTCATACACTAAACTTCTGTTTGTTATATAAAGGGTATTATCCGCTTCCTGGACAATCCCCTTTTAAATTTAAGGAGTCCCCTTTTTAAAATAAAAAAACCCTCACAAATTCACCTCCGGCACTGGCTCCGTTCCACGTGGTCACTATTGCACTGCTGCACTCTCATTTCTTCTGCTTGTCTGACATGCTTTTAAATAATGTATAGCAAATAGTTGACTATATATTGTGTGAGATCCCATTGCTCTTTAATGATGCAGCTCCTGAAAGAGCACTTGTCTTTTCTGACATGTCTGCGTTGGTAACTATTTGCATTTCTCATGAAATTTCACAACTGGAGCAACTTTTGATATAACGCTATATTATTCCTACTAAAAATGTAGGTGAAAATGTAAGAAAAAAAAAAAATAAACTCTGTTACCATAACCTTAGGCGAAGAGTTAAGTCCCTAAACAATCTAATACTGTCTTAGGTCACATTCAGACGAATCTATCAAAAATAATCCATCTTTTATACACTCGGTCCTTGTGATAAAAAAACGTATCAAACAGCTCTATTCAATTATATTGGTCAGTGTACTCAATGGGTGATATCCGATTCCAACATGGACAGTCTACATACGTATAATATGCTCGTCTGAACGAGCCCTACTAAGTGTTGTCAGTGTCAGACTTTCCTGGGACACAATGTAATGAGAGAAGGAATGGTATAAATGTAAGAAAACAGTAAAAACACATTTTAGAGCTGTATTGTTGTTTCTGAATTAAAAAAACAAACAAAAAAAACAAACTTTTATCTTGTCATTATAGAGATTAGAAAATGAGCGTGATATTGCGGATGATTCATCTGATATGGACCCAGTGACAGCAAGTAAGAATTCAGTGCAAAATTTACTTCGCTTCTTTTTGCAGAGCATAGGTTTGATGGTTACATGATGTGAACTTGGGCCACCGGTGACAGCCTGATTAGGAGCCAAAAGTAGAGAACTCTATTTACCTGATAATGAGAATTGTTGGAGTCTATTGGAAGGCCGCCATGTAGATCGCCCGTGGTGCAGAGTGTAGAAATGCAGCACTAGAGAACATCTAAAACAACTACCGTAATCAAAGATTTCTGTTTCATAAATAGGCCATCTGCAAAAAAGAGGCCCAATAATGGTCAATAACTAGAGTAAAGCATCTATGCTATGGCCACATTTATGCCAGGGGAGGGTCACACAACCAGTTTATCAAAATCTGAGAAAAATAGTCCTATAATTCTGATCAAAGGGACATCAGTTTTTCTCGTACGTGAAAAGGAAAAAAAAAGTGCTGTCCGATTTTTTTTCATTGACCCATAGGCTCACATAGCCGATTTTGATTCGACACTCGCATCAAAATTGTACATACCTCCAATTTTTCTGTGGACCATTTGGTCAGAAGAAAAAGATGGAATATGTGCATAGTCCCATAGAATATCATAGGTAGGAGCGCTATCTGTGAAAACCACGGATAGCACTCGTACGAGAAAATTAGTCGTGTTCACTAGCTGTAACAGTTAGGCTACTTTCACACTAGCGTCGTACGACGCACGTCGCAATGCGACGTTGCGACGTACCGACGCATACTGTGCAAGCGCCGCACAAGGGGGGCAGCGGATGCAGTTTTTCAACGCATCCGCTGTCCCATTGTGAGGTGCGGGGAGGTGGGGCGGAGTTCTGGCTGCGCATGTGTGGTCGGAAAAGACGGTCTCGACGCACCAAAAAACGTTACATGCAACGTTTTTTGGTGGCGACGGACCGACGCAACACGACGCAACCGTCGCACGACGGTTGCGACGTGTGGCAATGTGTTGCACTGCGTCGCTAATGCTAGTCTATGAGGAAAAAACGCATCCTGCAAACACTTTTGCAGGATGCGTTTTTTCTTCAAAACGACGCATAGCGACGTGCAGTGCACGACGCTAGTGTGAAAGTAGCCTTATTCTATGTGTTGAAGTTCTTGAGCAAAACATCTGGCATTTATGTAGTAAATCAAGAAGGATTTATTATATTATGATCATGCTTTTTTTATTTTCAGGGAGCTATGATGGTCAGGAGGAGGCTTTACAGTCCGCACTGCGCCGGAGAAAGGATCTGTTGCACAAATTACGAGTAAGTCAATTAAATCTCTGGACTATATGAAAATGTAAAACATTTTAAGGGAGTCTGTCAGCCAAATAAAGACTATTCAAACCTAGCACAGGCGCTTAGTGCCACCTTAGCGTGGCTGAGCAGTTCAGTGCATCTTCCTACCTTTTTGTTTTGCATTTATCTGCGCCCTCCTCTTTCTTGATTGACAGTTCAGGCTTGAGGGTATGTGCACACGCTGCAGATTTTGCTGCGGATCCGCAGCGGTTTCCCATGAGTTTACAGTACAATGTAAAGCTATGGGAAATGAAATCCGCAGTGTACATGCTGCGGGAAAAAACGCGCGGAAACACAGCGGTTTATTTTCCGCAGCATGTCAATTCTTTGTACAGATTCTGCTGCGGGTTTACACCTGCTCCAATAGAAATCTGCAGGTGTAAACCCGCAGAGGAAACCGCAATAGAAACCGCGATAAATCCGCAGTAAAAACCGCAGCGGTTTTGCACTGCGGATTTATCAAATCCGCTGCGGAAAATTCTGCAATGGAATCCGCAGCGTGCACAAGCCCTTATAGGAACCAGAGGCGAGTGGCAATGGAGGGAAAACCAGTAGACAGGAATGTGCACTTTTTTTGTGAACAATTAAGTCTTGCAAGGATGTACTGAGCGCCTCTGCTTGGCTTGAACAGTCATTTTATGCTGATCGACTCCCATTAATATATTGTCCCATTACAGATATCACTTATTATGACTCTTAACCCTTTAAACATAGGAGCAACAGCTCTTAGAGGAGATAGCTCGGCCTCATACCTGGGAAGGGACACGCAGGAAAAAAGTTAATGTAGATCAAGTTCCCCCCTTACATGTGTATCACACAGCGCCTCCTCCAGAACCTCCTGTGCGCTATTATCCTCCACCACCTCCACCTGAACCGCCAAGGATTATCCAGCAACAGGTATGTTCTGAAATATAGCATAGAGGACTCATTTTTTGGTTCACTTCTATTTTTATTTTTTAGTTTATTACATTAAAAATAATAATATTGCAATACCTTACTAGTGATGAATGAAAGTGCTGGGATAAGGTGTTATCTGAGCATGCTCAGAAAGCAACTGAATGACTTCGGCGTGCTTGGATAGTATGTTCGAGTCCCAAGTGGCTGCATGTCTCGCGGCTGTTTGGCAGCTGCAACACATGTGGGGATTGACTAACAAATAGGCAATACAGGGGTTTTATGTCATAATGGAAATGTACCAAGTTCTATAAAAAAAATATAAACGCTCCGTTCTGGGTCATATAGAGGGACCAAAGAGCCCCTTCATTACGTCTATATATCCTACTATACCATAAAAAATGAGAACCTTAAGAGACTCGGTAGAGTCAATAGGTTCAATCAGCGCCCTAGGTTCAAACCCCACCAAGGACAACATCTGCAAGTAGTTTGTATGTTCTCTCCGTGTTTGCGTGTTTCCTCTGGGCACTCTGGTTTCTTCCCACATTCCAAAGACATACTGATAGGTAATTTAGATTGCGATATTATAAAGATTATTATTATTAAAATAATATCAATCTGCTTTGTTTTGTTTTTTTGCATTTTTATTATGGTTTTGTGTCCCCCCCTTTTTATGCAGTGTTTTTTTATGCTTTTTTGTACAGAAATGCAGCTCTTAAAATACAAATGCTTACATGCGCCTTTCAGGTTTCTTATAGACCTTTATGGAGGAAACAATGCAATTTCACAGCACATTTAAACACACAGAGGGTATGACTTTTCAGGAAATCACATCCACTTTGCAAAAAGCTGTAGAATTTCCACACAAAAAAAACCCTGCAGCGTTTACATTATTGAAATTTGGCCTCAATTTGGAGCTATGAGTACAATATGCTTATGGAGCGGCCCCCAGTCGCAGGGCCGTGGGGTACCCGGTACCGGGCCTCTCTGTCTCGGTCCTGGAGATGTCACAGTGGCTAGACCCGGTCCGTGACCCTGCTAAAGGGGCGTCCAATGAAAGTAGCAGTTGATGGTGTGTGGTGCAGGTCGCGATGAATAAGGAGGACACAGGGTTGCAGTCTCTTTACCTCTTTACTGAAGACTTCAAGATCCTCAATCCAGAGTACGGTTAACAGGGCTGTCTGAGACCGGCCGGTCCGATGGCACCTCCAGAGTTCTCTTTGCAGGTGGAAATCTGTGCCTACCAACTAGCGCTGTGTGTTGTAGTACCTCCCTGCTGAGCACCACGGGATAGTCCTCACAACTGTCGTGTATGTTTCTGATGTTCCCTCACAACTGATTCTGATGTTCTTCTCCGTCCCCCAGATGATATGGATAGGACGCACCCGTATGACGGGTAGGCCTGGAGTTATTCCGGGACCCTAGAGTCGCCCCTCTCCCACTGTTGCCCCCTATGTCTTCTTAGGTGATTTAGGTGAGACAGCCCACCTATAACTGACTGTCCTGCCGCTGTTTGAAGTAATGCTTGGAGCTCAATACTTCCTCGGCGTTCCGGCCACCGGCTACGCGCCTCAGTAGGATGTTGCCTCGGTCTTACAGCACGACTCCTACTGGCTTATCTCCTTGTTGCTTTGATCTCGTTTCTCACTCTTCACAATAAACCTCGCTTCTTTTCCTTTCTTTGGGTACCGCCGCGATGAAGTGCAGGCGCGGTCCCGTGACGTTCTGTTCTGTTCGCTAGTCCTCTGTCAGGATCCCACCCCTGACAGGTACCTGTTGTGAATTCTGCTCTTGGGCTCCCTCCGGTGGTTATAAGTGGTACTGCTGCTTCTTTGGATTTCAGCAGTTATCAGGTGCTGCAACTTATTAACAATTCTGACTGGGCTATTTAATCTGGCTAGATCCTTTAGTTAGTGCCAGTCGTCCATGGTTCCTGGAGGATCCACATCTCAGTCTGGTCTCTCCTGCTTGCTGTTCATTGCAACAAAAGATAAGTCCTGGCTTTGTTTTTGCAGTCCATATGCAGTGGCCTTATAGTTCTGTGCATTTCTATGTTTTGTCTTGTCCAGCTTGGTCTGTATAAGGACTTTCTCATCCAAGCTGGAATCTCTGGAGATGCAGATATACCCTCCATACCTTTAGTTAGATGTGGAGTTTTTGTATTCTCTGTGGTGGATATTTTGCTAGTATTTTAATACTGACCGCATAGTACCCTGTCCTATCCTTTCTATCTAGCTAGAAGTGGCCTCGTTTGCTAAATCCTGATTTCAGTCTGTGTATGTTTATTCCCTCTCCTCTCACAGTCAATATTTGTGGGGGGCTGTCTATCCTTTGGGGATTTTCTCTGAGGCAAGATAGTTTTCCGTTTCTATCTTTAGGGGTATTTAGTCCTCCGGCTGTGACGAGGTGTCTAGGGAGTGTCAGGAACATCCCACGGCTACTTCTAGTTGCGGTGTTGAGTTCAGGGTCCACGGTCAGTACAGGTACCAACTTCTCCAGAGTACGTCTTATGCTGCTCCTAGGCCACCAGATCATAACAGGGACCCCCCTGAGTCTCTCCCCGCAACACCCTCTCCCACAGGATGTTGCCTGGTCAATCCCCAGTCAGCTTCTTCCTAACTTCCTATCTAACCCCCAGTTTTACCAGACTGCGAGGAGTGGCCTAATACATAGCGCCCTTAGCTCCCCCTGGAGGCCAGACTGTGAAGTGTATTGATGTCTGTGATACCTGGTCAGGTGAACTCCTTCAGTGCCATCAGACGTACCATAGCCCCCCTTAGCGGCGGAGCGATGTTACTGCAACAACCAGGTCTCTGGGGCGCTGCACTTACATATCACTTCTCACATATATCTATAATTATAGAATTTCACCTTCTATTAAATGGCATCACACGTCACCACACAGTTTTCATCACCCGTACCGGACACATCATCTGATGGCTGGTGTTATTAGTCTGGCAGGGGGCCAATATCCATGGCCCTATCTCAGCCTATTATTCTCAGCCCACAGCTTTCTCTTTTAGTCTTTTGCTGGTTAATAAAAGTAGGGGTGACACCACATAATTTTTTTTGGGTCCACCTTTTTAATAACCAGTAAAGGCTATACAAACAGCTGTGAGCTGTTATTAATAGGCTGAGACTCTTTTATGGCTATTGGCCCCTTCCCATAATAATAACACCAGCCCTCAGCCCTCTGTAGGTTGGGGAAAATAAGGGGCACCCCACGCCATTTTAAAACAAAAATATTTATGTAATGTGTGCTATTCTCAGAAGATGGATGCTGACTCCGACTCTAATCAGTGTTGCCTGGTAGCGCTGAGCGCAGGGAGACCAAGCAATGATGGTGAGAGGTGGATTCAGTACCCGTCGCCTGGGAACAGAGCTAACTGTACTGCTTTTTTCCCAGATGCTGGTACGAGTCACACTGATGGTGACACACAGATGTCATCAGTGTGCATGTGTGCGGAACGTATTGCGGCCCGTGCTGGCAGCAAAAAATTGATATGTCTACTTGTTTTGCACACGGATGCATAGTCTGTGTGAACACACTGATGTACACAGACCTATAGATTTGAATTGGTCTAAGGCTGGGTTCACACTTGCGACTGCAAAGCGAGAAACTGGCGCCTCAATACCCGGCACTGCCGCTGGAACTCGGGACCGGAGTATGCGGCTACATAGAAATACATGCAGCCGTACACTCCTGTCCCGAGTGCCGGCGGCAGTGCTGGGTATTGATGCGAGAGACTCACGCGAGTTTGCAGTTGCAAGTGTGACCCCGACCTAAGTGTGTTAGGCTGGTTTCACATTTGCATCTTTGTGAGCAGCGTTTGATCCGCATAGATCCGCATGCGTCATGCGTACATATATTTAACATGGTGTACGCATGGACATGTGTTTGCATGCTTTTACGTACTCATGCGTCGTTTCACAGTGTGCGGCTGGGCGCGGCGAACGCAACAGGTTTCATTTTTTGAGGCGTCAAAACTTTGTCAAATATGCGCAGGCATGCAGATTAGTGCATTAAAAAAACGCATTACTATCTATGGGAACGCATACGTACGCAAGGACATGCGTTCTATGCCCTTGCGTACTTTGGAATGCGCATGTCCAGGAACCGATTGAGACACGCCCTCCTGGAAATATCGAAAGCATGCGCATAAACAACGCAAAAAACGCATACAAACACATGCAGCGGTTTTTTTGCCGTCATGTGCAAGCTGATGGGGATAAATATCGCTGCGTCTAACGCATGCAGATGATATGTTGCGCACATATACGCAAATGTGAACTTGGCCGTAGTTTCTTCAGTAAGTGTGAAAACTTTCACCACACGTACAGGAGACCCTGACGTGTGAAGTGGGCCTTACACAGTATAATACCAGTGGTGCAATATTTAACAGTACTGTTATTTTGAGAAACTTGCTTCAATGCCACTTATGGACTTGATTGTAAATAACATTTATAACTTTAAAAATTATTTTATTTTCAGTTACCCCAGCAGCCAGCCACTATAATTCAGCAGCTACCTCCACAGCAACCACTGATTACTCAGATTCCTCCTCCACAAGCCTACCAGCCGCCACGCTCAGGGAGTATTAAAGAAGGTAATACATTGGCTATACGCCTTAGGCCGCCGTCACACATGCGAGTTTTACGGACGTAAGAGCGCAGAAACTACGTGCGTAAAACTCGCATAACATACGGCACAATGCTTCTCAATGGGTCTCGTCCTATCAGCCGTATATTACGGATCCGTAATATACGGCGTTCTACGGCCGCAGAAAATCGCAGCATGCTGCGTTTGTCAGCGTATTGCGCAAAAAAATCGCCAATGAAAGTCTATGGGGGCGAGAAAAATACGGATTCCACACGGACCAGCAGTGTGACTTGCGAGAAATACGCAGCGGTGTTAGTGAAAAGTCGGTAATTCAATTGCCGGCTTTTCATTTCTCCTGCCTAAACCCGACAGGATATGAGACATGGTTTACATACAGTAAACCATCTCATATCCCCTTTTTTTTTGCATATTCCACACTACTAATGTTAGTAGTGTGTACAGTGCCTACAAGTAGTATTCAACCCCCTGCAGATTTAGCAGGTTTACACATTTGGAATTAACTTGGCATTCTGACATTTGGACTGTAGATCAGCCTGGAAGTGTGAAATGCACTGCAGCAAAAAAGAATGTTATTTCTTTGTTTATTTATTTTTTTTAAATTGTGAAAAGTCTTTTCAGAGGGTCATTTATTATTCAACCCCTCAACCCACCAGAATTATGTTTGGTTCCCCTAAAGTATTAAGAAGTAGTTCAGGCACAAAGAACAATGAGCTTCACATGTTTGGATTAATTATCTTTTTCCAGCCTTTTCTGACTATTTAAGACCCTCCCCAAACTTGTGAACAGCACTCAAACATGGTCAACATGGGAAAGACAAAGGAGCATTCCAAGGCCATCAGAGACAAGATCGTGGAGGGTCACAAGGCTGGCAAGGGGTACAAAACCCTTTCCAAGGAGTTGGGCCTACCTGTCTCCACTGTTGGGAGCATCTTCCGGAAGTGGAAGGCTTATGGAACTACTGTTAGCCTTCCACGGCCTGGACAGCCTTTGAAAGTTTCCTCCCGTGCCGAGGCCAGGCTTGTCCGAAGAGTCAAGGCTAACCCAAGGACAACAAGGAAGGAGCTCCAGGAAGATCTCATGGCAGTGGGGACATTGGTTTCAGTCAATACCATAAGTAATGTACTCCACCGCAATGGTCTCCGTTCCAGACGAGCCCGTAAGGTACCTTTACTTTCAAAGCGTCATGTCAAGGCTCGTCTACAGTTTGCTCATGATCACTTGGAGGACTCTGAGACTGACTGGTTCAAGGTTCTCTGGTCTGATGAGACCAAGATCGAGATCTTTGGTGCCAACCACACACGTGACGTTTGGAGACTGGATGGCACTGCATACGACCCCAAGAATACCATCCCTACAGTCAAGCATGGTGGTGGCAGCATCATGCTGTGGGGCTGTTTCTCAGCCAAGGGGCCTGGCCATCTGGTCCGCATCCATGGGAAGATGGATAGCACGGCCTACCTGGAGATTTTGGCCAAGAACCTCCACTCCTCCATCAAGGATCTTAAGATGGGTCGTCATTTCATCTTCCAACAAGACAACGACCAAAAGCACACAGCCAAGAAAACCAAGTCATTGACCTACATTTCCTTCAGTCGCGGTGATGCACCCCTGCTGGATGTTCTCATGAACTGCAGCCTGGGAACTTTTTCCCACGCTCCAGGTCATATGAGGACATCCACCAGGGGGCACATCACCGCGACTGAAGGAAATGTAGGTCAATGACCTACATTTCCTTCATTCGCCGGGGAATTACAAGCACGAGCACAGCTGCATTTGCAGGGCTCCTGCTTGTAAATTATTTTAACCCCTTCAGATGGATTACCACGTGGGACGTGACAGGTCAGCAGAAGGTATGTATATTGTGGGTTTATTGTTTTGCCAAGCGAGGGTCTGCAAATGGATTGAGAGAGCAATAAAATATTAAATCAACCGCTGTGTTTATTTCATTAAAATACTTTTAAATCATGTGTGTGTGTGTTTTTTAACCCTTTCAAACAATTGGATTAATAATGGATAGGTGTCATAATTGACGCCTCTCCATTATTAATCTGGCTTAATGTCACCTTACAATAGCAAGGTGGCATTAACCCTTCATTACCCCATATCCCAGCGCTAAAGGGAGTGGGAAGAGAGTGGCCAAGTGCCAGAATAGGCGCATCTTCCAGATGTGCCTTTTGTGGGGTGGCTGGGGGCAGATGTTTTTAGCCACGGGGGGGGGGGGCAATAACCATGGACCCTCTCTAGGCTATAAATATCTGCCGTCCGTCACTGGCTTTACCGCTCTGGCGGAGAAAATTGCGCGGGAGCCCACGCCAATTTTTTCCTCCATTTAACCCTTTATTTTAGCAGCTACAGCGCCCAAATTTTGCATACACACACTACTAACATTAGTAGTGTGGAATATGCCCAAAAAATGGGGATATGAGATGGTTTACTGTATGTAAACCATGTCTCATATCCTGTCGGGTTTGGGAAGGAGAAATTAAAAGCCGGCAATTGAATTACCGGCTTTTCACAGATATCGCGCTGTAGTAAATATAAATACAGACTATATATATATATATGTGTCTCAATGACATATATATATATATATATATATACTGTATATATGTTTTCCCGAACATTTGAGCACATAAATCCATTAGATGTCGGTTTTGCAAGCTTGCAAGAAAATATCGCAGTACGGATGCCATACGGATTACATACGGATGATGCCATGCGCAAAATACGCTGACACACCCTGCCTACGGATCACTATTTCGGGAACATTTCTCCGTATTACGGCCGTATTACAGCCGTAAAATACGGACCGTATTGTCTTACGCCGAGTGTGACGCCGGCCTTAAGGCCACAGTCACACGGTCAGTATTTGTAGGTCATAACCAGGAGTGGGTGATAAATACAGAAGTGGTGATGTGTCTCTATTATACTTTCCCTCTGATAGTTCCACTCCTGGTTTTGGCTTACAAATATTGATGTAACTTACTGAACATGTGAACGTGGCCTAACAGTCCCTGAAGATGAGAATGTCTTTTTTCAACTTTGTCTAAACTCTTCCCTCATCTTCCATGAGTTGTAACCTTTGTAATTTTTTTTCTTTGACAAAGCCACATAAGGGCTTGTTTTGTTTTTGACTTATGAATGATTTGTGAAAGTATCACCTCAATCTCCCCCTTCTTAGGCCGGCGTCACACTGGCGAGTTTTACGGACGTATGAGCGCAGAAAATACACCCGAAAAATACGCATAACACACGGTCCAATGATTCTCTATGGCCCAGCTCCTATCAGCCGTATTTTACGGATCCGTATTATACGGTCTTCTACGGCCGTACAAAATCGCAGCATGCTGCGTTTGTCACCGTATTGCGCAAAAAAAAAATCACCAATGAAAGTCTATGGGGGCGAGAAAAATACGGATTACACACGGACCAGCAGTGTGACCTGCGAGAAATACGCAGCAGTGTTCTATAGAAAAGCCAGTAATTCAATTGCCGGCTTTTCATTTCTCCTTCACAAACCCGACAGGATATGAGACATGGTTTACATACAGTAAACCATCTCATATCCCCTTTTTTTGGCATATTCCACACTACTAATGTTAGTAGTGTGTATGTGAAAAATTTGGGCGCTGTAGCTGTAAAATAAAGGGTTAAATCGCGGAAAAGATTGGCGTGGGCTCCCGCGCAATTTTCTCCGCCAGAGTGGTAAAGCCAGTGACTGAGGGCAGATATTAATAGCCCAGAGAGGGTCCATGGTTATTGGCCCCCCTGGCTACAAATATCTGCCCCCAGCCACCCCAGAAAAGGCACATCTGGAAGATGCGCCTATTCTGGCACTTGGCCTCTCTCTTCCCATTCCCGTGTAGCGGTGGGATATGGGGTAATGAAGGGTTAATGTCACCTTGCTATTGTAAGGTGACATTAAGCCAGATTAATAATGGAGAGGCGTCAATTATGACACCTATCCATTATTAATCCAATAGTAAGAAATGGTTAATAAAACACACACATTATTACAAAGTCCTTTAATGAAATAAAGACACAGGTTGTTGTAATATTTTATTATTCTCTTAATCCAGCTGAAGACCCTCGTTCTGGAACAAAGTAAAAATAAAAAATCAACAATATCTCATACCTTCCGATGATCAGTCACGTCCCACGAAGTAAATCCATCTGAAGGGGTTAAATCATTTTACAGCCAGGAGCTCTGCTAAAGCACTCGCTCCTGCCTGTAAAACCCCGGGTACTGAATGGAAAGCAGGGTGACCTGTAGCTACCTTGAGTCGCGGTGATGCGCCCTCTGCTGGATGTCCTCATGAACTGGAGCCTTGGAAAAGTTCCCACGCTCGACTTCATATGAGGACATCCAGCAGAGGGCGCATCACCGCAACTCAAGGTTAACTACAGGTCACCCCGCTTTCCATTCATTCCCCGGGGGTTTTACAGGCACGAGCGCTGCTTTAGCAGAGCTCCTGGCTGTAAAATGATTTAACCCCTTCAGATGGATTTACTTCGTGGAACGTGACTGATCATCGGAAGGTATGAGATATTGTTGATTTTTTATTTTTACTTTGCTCCAGAACGAGGGTCTTCAGCTGGATTAAGAGAATAATAAAATATTACAACACCCTGTGTCTTTATTTCATTAAAGGACTTTGTAATAATGTGTGTGTGTGTTTTATTAACCATTTCGTACTATTTGATTAATAATGGATACTGTGTCATAGTTGATGCCTCTCCATTATTAATCTGGCTTAATGTCACCTTACAATAGCAAGGTGACATTAACCCTTCATTACCCCATTTCCCACCGCTACACGGGAATGGGAAGAGAGTGGCCAAGTGGCAGAATAGGCGCATCTTCTAGATGTGCCTTTTCTGGGGTGGCTGGGGGCAGATGTCTTTAGCCAGGTGGGGCCAATAACCATGGACCCTCTCTAGGCTATTAATATCTGCTCTCAGCCACTGGCTTTACCACTCTGGCGGAGAAAATTGTGCGGGAGCCCACGCCATTTTTTTCCGCGATTTAACCCTTTATTTTACAAGCTACAGCGCCCAAATTTTGCACATACACACTACTAACATTAGAAGTGTGGAATATGCAAAAAAAAAAAGGGATATGAGATGGTTTACTGTATGTAAACCATGTCTCATATCCTGTCGGGTTTGGGAAGGAGAAATGAAAAGCCGGCAATTGAATTACCGGCTTTTCACATATCTTGCGCTGAATTAAATATAAATACAGTATATATATATATATATATATATATATATATATATATATATATATATATATACCGTATATATATGTGTGTCTCAATGACATATACAGTACAGACCAAAAGTTTGGACACAGCTTCTCATTTAAAGATTTTTCTGTATTTTCATGACTATGAAAATTGTACATTCACACTGAAGGCATCAAAACTATGAATTAACGCATCTGGAATTATATACTTAACAAAAAAGTGTGAAACAACTGAAATTATGTCTTATATTTTAGGTTCTTCAAAGTAGCCACCTTTTGCTTTGATAACTGCTTTGCACACTCTTGCTATTCTCTTGATGAACTTCAAGAGGTAGTCACCGGGAATGGTCTTCCAACAATCTTGAAGGAGTTCCCAGAGATGCTTAGCACTTGTGGGCCCTTTTGCCTTCACTCTGCGCTCAGCGTTCAGGCCTGGTGACTGTGGAGGCCAGGTCATCTGGCGTAGCACCCCATCACTCTCCTTCTTAGTCAAATAGCCCTTACACAGTCTGGAGGTGTGTTTGGGGTCATTGTCCTGTTGAAAAATAAATGATGGTCCAACTAAACGCAAACCGGATGGAATAGCATGCCGCTGCAAGATGCTCTGGTAGCCATGCTGGTTCAGTATGCCTTTATTTTGAATAAATCCCCAACAGTGTCACCAGCAAAGCACCCCCACACCATCAAACCTCCTTCAGCGCTTCACAGTGGGAACCAGGCATGTAGAGTCCATCCGTTCACCTTTTCTGCGTCGCACAAAGACACGGTGGTTGGAACCAAAGATCTCAAATTTGGACTCATCAGACCAAAGCACAGATCTCCACTGGTCTAATGTCCATTCCTTGTGTTCTTTAGGCCAAACAAGTCTCTTCTGCTTGTTGCCTGTCCTTTGTAGTGGTTTCCTAGCAGCTATTTTACCATGAAGGCCTGCTTCACAAAGTCTCCTCTTAACAGTTGTTGTAGAGATGTGTCTGCTGCTGGAACTCTGTGTGGCATTGACCTGGTCTCTAATCTGAGCTGCTGTTAACCTGCGATTTCTGGGGCTGGTGACTCGGATAGAACTTGTCCTCTGAAGCAGAGGTGACTCTTGGTCTTCCTTTCCTGGGGCGGTCCTCATGTGAGCCAGTTTCTTTGTAGCACTTGATGGTTTTTGCCACTGCACTTGGGGACAGTTTTCCCAATTTTACAGACTGACTGACCTTCATTTTTTAAAGTAATGATGGCCACTCGTTTTTCTTTACTTAGCTGCTTTTTTCTTGCCATAATACAAATTCTAACAGTCTATTCAGTAGGACTATCAGCTGTTCAGCTGTGTATCCACCAGACTTCTGCACAACACAACTGATGCTCCCAACACCATTTATAAGGCAAGAAATCCCACTTATTAAACCTGACAGGGCACACCTGTGAAGTGAAAACCATTCCAGGTGACTACCTCTTGAAGCTCATCAAGAGAATGCCAAGAGTGTGCAAAGCAGTCATCAAAGCAAAAGGTGGCTACTTTGAAGAACCTAGAATATAAGACATAATTTCAGTTGTTGCACACTTTTTTGTTAAGTATATAATTCCTCATGTGTTAATTCATAGTTTTGATGCCTTCAGTGTGAATGTACAATTTTCATAGTCATGAAAATACAGAAAAATCTTTAAATGAGAAGGTGTGTCCAAACTTTTGGTCTGTACTGTATGTATATATATATATATATATATATATATATATATATATATATATATATATATATATATATATACTGTATATATGTTTTTACGAACATTTGAGCACATAAATCCATTAGATGTCGGTTTTGCAAGCCTGCGAGAAAATATCGCAGTATGGATGCCATACGGATTACATACGGAGGATGCCATGCGCAAAATACACTGCAACACCCTGCCTACGGATGACATACGGATCACTATTTTGGGAACATTTCTGCGTATTACGGCCGTAAAAAACGGACCATATTTACATACGCTGAGTGTGACACCGGCCTTAGCCTGATTAAGCAAACTCCTCAGTGTGCCTCCTCCCTGCTGCTACTAAAATGTCATAGTGCTCAGTACAAGCTGCAGCTGTCAATCAGGCTGGGCAGGTAGAGATTGAATCCACTTGCACTCTTTATTTCTCACTCTTTATTTGGGACCCATGTCTTGAGTCCAAGTAATATTAATACTAGGATTGTACAGACATTTTGAACCTGGATTTTCATAGTGAGCACACCAGTTTTGTCAGGTCTCAGAAATCTATTTAATAATATATATAGTTTGAGTTGTGAAATGTAATGACTGATCTGCGTTAAGCCTATTTCCAAACTACCCAATCATACTCCTGGCTAGCTGTATTTGTCTAGAATCGCCTTTTCTTCTTACAGATATGGTAGAAATGATGCTTATGCAGAATGCCCAGATGCACCAGATCATTATGCAGAACATGATGCTAAAAGCACTGCCCCCCATGGCCTTGTCACAAGCTGCTGGTAATGCCCCACCAGTGCCACCTCAGACACAAGTACGCTTTTGCCTTTTCTATATTTCTATATTCTTACAATACAACAACACTACAAACACAGTCCCATACTATTCTTAATGGGGCAAAGAAGAGATCCCACAAGTACCATATAAAATCATATTTATTAGTAAATAATTAAAATGAAACAATAGATAAATCCAACCAATACATAAGATACCATATAGGGAACGCCACGAAACAACAGAAATATGGGTATACCTATGTGTGTACAGCAACCTTCTGCATGCAACATCAGCTAGAAGATGACAACGTGTATCCTAGTCAACAACATGCTGACACTATACCCACTATATATGACAGAGAAACTGGGCGGCATAGATGTCAATACTCAAAATCCTAAACCATAGGAATTGTAATAAATACTAGAGCTTTCTCTGACAATAAATGTATGCCACAATGGGCATAGTATACAGGGCCCAATAGTCTCAATAGGAGTAGGTGAGTAAACAATCAAAGATGTATAATATTACCTGCCGCACAGTTTCTCCCGGGCGTCCCTTCACCCCGACGCGCGTTTCACCGCCAGCTTCTTCCGGGGGCGCCCCCGGAAGAAGCTGGCGGCGAAACGCGCGTCGGGGTGAAGGGACGCCCGGGAGAAACTGTGCGGCAGGTAATATTATACATCTTTGATTGTTTACTCACCTACTCCTATTGAGACTATTGGGCCCTGTATACTATGCCCATTGTGGCATACATTTATTGTCAGAGAAAGCTCTAGTATTTATTACAATTCCTATGGTTTAGGATTTTGAGTATTGACATCTATGCCGCCCAGTTTCTCTGTCATATATAGTGGGTATAGTGTCAGCATGTTGTTGACTAGGATACACGTTGTCATCTTCTAGCTGATGTTGCATGCAGAAGGTTGCTGTACACACATAGGTATACCCATATTTCTGTTGTTTCGTGGCGTTCCCTATATGGTATCTTATGTATTGGTTGGATTTATCTATTGTTTCATTTTAATTATTTACTAATAAATATGATTTTATATGGTACTTGTGGGATCTCTTCTTTGCCCCATTAAGAATAGTATGGGACTGTGTTTGTAGTGTAGTTGAAGTGCCCCATGTTATATTTGGACATTAGTGATTTATATTCTTATTTACAATGTAGCAGTTTTTGTTATTTTACAGGATGCCTAACTGACAAAGTATTTGTTACTTGCAGGTAAAGTGTTTTTTTTTTTTTTTTAGCCTGCAGATTAATCTGATATGTGCAGGTCACTAACATTAGTTTCCACGACAGGTTCCATTAAAATGGAATCTGTCGCAAATTTACATGTTTTAATTATATGATGCCCAAGAGATGTTGTATTGCATTTTAATACATTGATCTATGTATTGCATAGTTTGTGTACATGAATATTATACCCTTCAATAAAAAACTTCTTAAACAAAAATGGAATCTGTCAGCAGGTTTTTCTATGTAATCTGAGAGTAGCATGAAGTAATCGCAGAGACTCTGACTTCAGTGATGTGTCACTTATTGAGCTGCTTGCTTTAATATTGATACAATCCCAGTTTTCTCTGCTGCAGATCTGGCAGTTCTCTGAATGCTGAGCTCTTTATAACTGTGCCCACACCACTGATTGGCAGATTTGTGTACACTATATATTGACAGAAAGCTGCCACTCACTGGTGGGGGTGGGGTTACACAAAACAGTTGACTAGGAGGCAGGAGACACCTAGTCCTGCAGTGATAATCTCCTGATGATAAAACACCGATTTTTATTGAAACAGCAACACAGTCCACTAAGTGAAATCACTAGAAGCAGGGTCTCTGCTCAAACATCAAGCTGCTCTCAGATTAAATAGCAAAAATTTGCTGACAGATTCCCTTTAATTAAATATATTCATAAATATCTGGTATGTAATATTGTGTAACTCCTTTACCATTTATTGCACTTTTTAACAGTTCTTCATTATTTTAGGATCTTCATATTGGGAACCCGGTCATGCTGAAAGCTGAGAAGATGCGTCCATCATCAGTACACCATCACCACCACTATACACCACCAGGCCTTCCGCCTGCTGCGCCCACAATGCAGCCGGGAATTGGATATCCTATGTGGCCTCAAATGATGCCATCAAACAGCATGGGGCAAGCGGGAGGGTTTCCTCAGGCCGTGCACCATGTCACCGGTCCAACTACTACACTTCCAGCAATGCACATGTAAGTCAACTGCACATTTCTTGATGGAAACCCCAGTACATGTCACTGTATGAATCAGCGTCATGTCTCAGGAACCCGGTGCGTTTGTTCTTCCGTTTTGTCCCCTGATATTGTTTCCTATTTTAAGCGCAGTAATGGATGGAATATCAGCCAGAGTCCCGAGCGCACTATAAGACCATGAGCTGACCAGGGTAGGTGGCAAAGATCAATCCGATTCATGCTTTATTATAGAGATTTATACTTTACACATAAAATAAAATGCTCTTCCAGTGTTATATTACCGGAAAGTATACAATAGCGATGATGAGCGAACGTGCTGGGAAAACGTGTTATCTAAGCATGCTCAGGTCCCAACTGTGACTTCGGCGTGCTCGAAAAATATGTTAGAATCCTCACAGCTGCATGTCTCGCGGCTGTTCGACAGTCACAACAAATGCAGGGATTGTGTAAAAACAGACACTCTGCATGTGTTGTCTGCCATATTTTTCGAGCACGCCAGCGACTCTCAGATAGGACCCGAGCATGCTCAGATAACACCTTATCTCAGCATGCTCGCTCATCACTATTATACCATGCTGTAATATACGATGCTTTTATGCATTTACTATCCAATTGTAAGATATTTGGTTGCAGTTAGTGAATAACATTTTGTTTTACATCTAGAGTAAAGCATTTTTGCTTAGAAGTAGAAAAATTGCCTAATCTGTATACAAACAGTCTGTAGTCCTGGGAAATATATACACTGTAGCATTAGGACAAAAGAGAGATTTGCTTAAAAATACTGACACAACTGAATGTCTGCTGGGATAGTTTGCTAGCCATTTTTTTCTTCTTCCACTACTTTTTGACCAGCTTTGATATGTACCAACGCCAACTCGTTAAAAGAATCCCCTATGGGCTATGTTCCCAAAGCAAAAACTGTACAAATCCTCTTACAAATCTAAAAACTCTGCAAAAAGATTCTGTGTGGCCTTTTTGAGGGGTTTTCAGAGCAGAAATTAAGCAGAACCTCCAAGTTTTTGAAGAGTTTTGTGGAGAATTTCTGCTTATTAATTACGTGCACACGTCTTTTTTCAGGCAGATTCTGCAGCAGAAAACATAAAGAAGAAAATGCAAATGTTGAAAAGAATGAACATATGCATTAATATGGAAAAACAACTTGCTGTGCATATCTTCAGGCTTATGAATGTCTTTTAACTGCTTGAACAAACGAAAACCATCAAGAAGTTAAAAGAAGTTAATTTTTCTAGCCTTTTCCACTTGCAAAACGCTCTGTACTTTACAATTCAAGTCAGCGGGAAAACTCAAATGACGCCAGAATGTCTGAGTGTTTTTCAATAGTTTTTGCTTAGGAAAAAAACGCTAACAGCGTCTTCATTATTCAATGGAGGGGAAAAAAACAACTGGAAAACATTAAAAAGACTTCATGAAAACCAAAAAATGTTCAGGAAATGACCGAAAAAACTCAAAGGCCATGTGCACACGTTGCGGATTAGGCTGAGGAATTTTTGGTGCGGATTCTGCGTCTCTTGGCAGAAGACGCAGGTGCGGATTTGACACCTTTTTTGTGCGGATTTACTGTGTTTTTTACCCCTGCGGATTTCCATAATGGAATGGGTACAAAAACGCTGCAGATCCGCAAAAAAGAAGTGACATGCTCCTTCTTTTAATCTGCAGCGTTTCCGCACAGAATTTTCCGCACCATTAGCACAGCATTTTTTTTACTACCATTGATTTACATTGTACTGTAAATCACTTGCGGATCTGCAGCGTTTCTGCACCGCAAAAAATGCTGCGGATCCGCAGGAAATCCGCAACGTGTGCACATACCCAAAAGATGAGTTGGGGGGGGATAACTCGTTTCTTAAAGTGTCTTTTACTTGAAACTTGGTTGGTTCACCTGAGTTTAGACATTGTGTGCACATAGCCACTGAGCGGAAACTCTCCAAATCCTCATCCAAAAATATTGAATTTTTGCTCAGTGTCTGCTCCAAAAACAAAGCAAAAATACGTTGTTATCACATAGCCCTTCAATATACTTTTATTACTTGCACTTCGTCTCTGGGCGCATCTCGCATGATATAACGTTGTCATGCAGTTCTTCCTTCTTGTGCCGTATCAGACGATCCACCCTTTGCCGGGATCTGGATTCAATCAGAACTGGAGGAACACATCAGCGAACATGCTGGGATAAGGTGTTATCTGAGCATGCTCGGGTGCTGAGTGTCTTCTGCCTGCTCAAATACTATGTTGGAGTCCCGCGGCTGCATGTCTCAGGGCTTTTGACAACAGCAACACATGCAGGGATTATCTGTTCGTTAGGCAATCCCTGCATTTAGTAATATTAATTGAATACTAATTTAATACTAATTATGATGTATTATATGTACAGAAATATTAACTTTTTTTTTCTTTCAATAATATTTTCTTTTAGAAAATCACTTGCTCAGCCAGGAAATAACTTTTTGATTTAGCACGGAGCAATTTATGTAAGAATCCTGTCGACCACACAGCGTTATTCTCATTTAATGCAGTAACATCTACTAGGAGAATCACCGGAGAGAGCTGCTGTCGTCATTCTCAAGAGATACCTCTGACAATGTGCGCAGATGTAATAAGAAAAGCCAAACGACTGTACGGAGATACAAATAAAGCAATTGGTCGTATTACGTATTTTATTAAAATGTACAAAGCCGGTTTCAATGTTTTTAATTATTAAAAAGAAAAAATACAAACAAGTTTGGAAAATTCTGAATTGAGAAAGGATGGGAAGCTTTGTGCATAGTTTGAAAAAAAAGTCCACTTGCCTACCGTTAGCTATGTACACACATCAAACCATGAAGAAGACACCCAGGGGCGATGAATCATTGATCATGGTTGTGCACGTTATTGCAAATCACCTCCATTCAACTCAACGGGGCAAAGCTGCAATACCCGACAGGAGCCAAAGTCAGGGGTGGCGCCGTTTCTGAAAGACAACTGCCTTGTTTCTCTAATCCCGGATAACCCTTTTAATAAGAGTTTGTACATAGGTTCAAAACACTTACTATGACAATATCAACCTCAAAGTCTTAATTAAAGGGGAAAACACTACTACTACTTGACCAACCCCTTGTTAAGTGGGAACCGGTCATGTAAAATAATGCTACTTACCAGCACATATGGGGATAAACTGCATGTTAATGGTGTTTTGAAACCGTGTAGCGCCGACACTGAGAGCCCCCAGCCAGGAGGAAATTACCTTTATTCCTCCCGGCAGAGTACTACTTCCAGTCCTAGGGGTGGCGCTGACAAAACTTTATTTTAAACACAAAAAAAAACAAAAAAAACCTAGATTTTTCATTCCTTCTCTCCAGCGAACGATGCTGGGGAGAAGGAATGAATGACGGCTTCAGCACCACACGCAGGGGGGACAGCGCTTAACTCTAGCGCTGTCTCCTGCACGGTCCGTGTGGTCCTTAGTCGGCACACGGCTGCCACCTGTGTGCCACACTGATGTGCCACGAGAGCACACTGACACGGATAACTCCGGTACCGATTTTTCCGGTACCGGAATTATCTGGACGTGTGAGAGTGGCCCAATAGACACTTCATGTATTCAGCATAAAACAGAACTAGTATTGTAAAATCCTTATTTATTCATAGATACATTCACTTGTATCATTACTTTTCTTGTTTCAAGTAATTACATTGTATCATCCTCGGTGCTCAGTTCTCAAGTTCTGGTTTTACATGAAAAACATCTCAGAGCCTTCATTTAATATAAATTACTGAAATGCCTAAAACTGAAATAACACCCATATTACTCTAAATTATCTTCTGCGCACACCAAGGAACTCAGATCTGAGAAATGATTATTCTACAAAAATAAAATTGGAAAATTAATCTGTTAATTCATAGAAGAATATCCGCAGGGCAGCAGCCAGGACATTTCTTCATACTGTTATTTGCCTTCCTTCAGCCATGCTGGCTCTTGTGAACTCCGGCCACGGGATTCTCTGGGTGAAGATGGGAAAAACGACCCAGTGTCCATATGGGGAATACATTTCGGTATGAAGTGTAGCTGATCGCACAGCTCTTGTTAAAGACACCTGATATATTTTCCTGCAAAGAAAATATAAGATGTATTATTACAGGTTTCAGTGGGTAAAGGGGAGTTCATAAGTGATGGATTGAATCCGAGCATGTTTAACCCCTTAATGACCAGGCCGTAAAGGGAATCTGTCACCAGGTTTTTGCTATCCCAACTGACAGCAGCATGATGTAGGGGCAGATACCCTGATTCCACCACTTACTTTACTGCAGGAGTTCTGATAAAATCAGTTTTCTCTGCTGTAGATCTCTGAATGCTGAGCTCTGTATAACCTCGGCCACACCACTAATTGTCAGCTTTCTATGTACACTGTGCATAGGCAGAAAGATACCAATCAGTGGTGGGGGCGTGGTTGGACTACCTGATTTCATCAGCTGGCATGAGCCCCTAATAGCCGCAGGTGGAATCGCGATCCACCCACGGCTGTTAACATGTTAAATGCTGATACCAGCGTAAGACATGTAATGACTGACAGTGCACTCTACTGGTCAGCAGTGCCAATGCTTCGGCACACTACCCAGCGGTCATTGAGTGCTATGTAGCCAGTGAAAAAGAAGACAAATGCCGTAATAAACCACTTCTGTCTTCTCCACAGGGTTTGCACTTGATACCTGGAGACAGAACACGCTCATCCTATGAGCAGAAGCTTTAACCATGCACCATCATTTTTTTTTTTAATTAATTTTATAGAGGATTTTCCAACATAACAAGGTTACATCATAGAACAAAGAGCATTTCTCATTAACACTGTCTGGCAATGGTAACTCTGCGCTTAACATACTGTGGGTCTAATATCTTACCCAAAACCATAAGACCCCCCCATGTCAGGCACCAAATATCCCATACTGTATCTCAAGAAAATACTCCTCATTATTTGGGGGCTATTTTGAGTCACAGAGGAATCAAACCAAGGCTTCTATAAATTACTGATTTTTTTTATATTTTTATTTTTTTTTAACAATGAAAGCATTTTTAGGTTCTTTGTATAAATCTATTTTATGTGTTTCTATATTTTGCTGTACCTGAGGCCAGTCTCCGTTGCTGAGCTGCTTCTCCAGTAGCAGTTTTACTCCTCTCTCCAAAACACCAACATTGGGAAACCTGCAAAAGATCAGCAAGCTCAACAGAAAGCTTCTATCACACAGCCCGACCCTGTAATCAGTACAGCACATAAAAAGCATGTCGCATTCACACATCCGTACGTCACGGTCTGAGCACGGGCCGTAATCCATGGACTGTCCACGGGTCTCCTGATCCGAACTTGACGGCGTCATAAGCATATTTGAGGCTGCCAAGTTTGGGCCAGGAGACCCGTGAACAGTCCATGAATTCATGCTCGGACCTTGACACGTGGATGTGTGAATGCAGATTGTCCTCTACAGCGAGAACCGGCCCCATATTTCCGGGAACACGCACAGTCAGCTTTTGTAAACCTCAGTGCAAAGAGAACATCCAGCACCAGTCGCCATAAAAGTGGTCGTACCTGACGGCCATCAGAGCCAGCAGTGCCCAGCAGGTGTTGTGTAGCTGAGAGCTGGCACTCTGAACATATCTTCTCTCTTCACATGATTCAAAGTCCTCCCCCCAGCCTCCATCTTCCATTTGGTGAGAGAGAAGAAAATCGCAGGCACGGGTGACCTCCGGGCAACTGAATGGTGTAGGACACAACAAGGCGGATTGGTAGAAATCAATTCATTTCACAAATGCCAGCAATAACTTCCTCTGCTAAGTTTTTCTTTGTTTCTAGGTAACATTAATGCCTGTTAGAGCTAAAGTGGCATTCCCATATCCAAGATCCTATCCCAATATGTAGCAGGTGCAATAATAATAATAATATTAGCAAATACCTCCAATTAGAAATTCAGTAGAGTTCTTCTGATTAGCCATGTCCCTTACCTCATGAGCAGGGTATAGCTTAGGTATCCATGGTTACGACCAGTAGCAACTATCACTACGCCAGTGGTTGTAACCATGGATATCTAAGCTACTGCAATGCCCTGCACATGGGGTAAGAGACATAGCGAATCAGAAGAACTATTCTACATTTCTAGTTGGAGGTATTTGATAATATTAGTACTACACCTACTAGATATTGGGAAAGGATCTTAGAGATGGGAATACCCATTTAGGACAACTGAAGAAAATAAAAGTCAGGGTCAACCTCTTCACCCTCAAGTTGTAATTTTTTTGGAGTGATAGTAGATAAAAAAGTAATAATTTTAACTAATAATATCCCCGTGCACAACCTTAATCCCAACGACTGCACACAACTCAACAACTAACATATCAGACATTGTTTTGCATGTACGTGTCGGCTCCTTGATGACACTCACCCATCTGAGTACTTATATCCCATGCAAGCAAAGGCCTCCAGTCCAAACCATATGCCATATGTAAAGCACACACCCCAGGACCTGGACAATGGGGAGAAATAGAAGAATATATTAAACTAAGAAAAAACAACAACATTTCTTGTCCTTAGCATTGGGGACCCAGCATCATTGGTTCAGGATCTGTCATTAGGAGGCTGATATTAGGTAGAATAAAAAGTAAACTGGTGGGGGTGACGTGGAAAGCGCCACACAAGAGAACATCTGGAGGGCAGCGTGCTCACCTGGCAGCTTTTTAATGCACATTTTCTGCTAAAAAAACCCATTATCCTCCCAATAGGTCCATTGCTATTACGGAGAAAATTAAACCTTTCCACTTCTTGTAAAATCCCTTTGCTGTTGACTACACTAGGGCACACCAGTCCCACCCTATACATATTTTACTACTCTCCAGAGTTGATTTCCGACCCCTCTGCACATGACTCTCTTCCCCGGGTTCAGATCATGTTGGTTCTACTTTTACACATTTTTTTTTTTGCTCTCTTGCTGCTTTTGGCACAAACCTGAGCTGGCCAGTTAGCCCGCCAGACAGAGCCAACGCTTCTTTTCTGCCTACTACTGGAAGGTTCTACGCCCAAGGTTCTGCGCTCCTTAACGTATTCATCGAGAGAAGGATTTTACCAAAAGTTCAAAAGTCTAAATGATAACACAGTTCTAGAATACTTACCCTTCCCAGGATCCATCTTTACGCTGAACCCTGCGACAGTAATCCAGGCCTTGTTTGAGAGTTTCCCTAAGTAAACCCAAAAAAAAGAAAAGTCCCGATAAGAAAATCAGTGCAGTCGCCTATCATAGTTTTGAGAAAGAACTCCTTTCTATACGAGGGCCATTTGCTTTCCCTGCTGGAAAGGGAATGCTGGACAAGAAGAACAGTACTGTGGATGCAATGTCACAGACCTAAAAGTGCCAGTGCAGCGGTAATACCAGAATTTGATCATTTACAAGCGGTCATGCATTTATAATATATTATTGGAAGGTGCTTTAAGATGAAAAAACCTGAAAGAGGTTTTCTAATCTTAAGATACTGATGACTTTTCCTTTGGCTAGGTCATCAATATCAGATCGGTGGTGGGCAGATTCCCAGGACCCAAACTGATCAGCTTCATTCTAAGTGTAGCAGCCGCTGCCAGGTACTGCAGAACAGCTCCTAGTCAAGAGGATAGGGCATCAATATCTTCTGACCACACAACCCCTTTAAATGAGTTTGCCATACAAATCCGAAAGGCAAATTTATATAAAGTAAATAATTTTCTGAACATCAGGAATATGTAACATTGCCTTTGAAGAAGAATGTCTGAGAAATTACCCGATTTCATGTGCTCTGTAGTCCGGGTTCCAGGCTTGGTAATGTTTCAAGGCTTGCATTGCAGCAGATGTGCACTCGACATAGGTGTAGTCAATCATAATATCTCCTGCAGTGAGTGAAAGCATTGAATGTGATCTCCATGCTCCTCATCAGGATGTATTTATTACATTACTATGTACGTACCAAACACTTCAGAGGGATTGAGCCTTTCCAACAAGCGGCCACCTCGTTTGGTTTCATAGGTAGCAAATCCGCCATCAGAATTCTTCATACTAAGTAGCTACAGCACATCGAAATTATCAAGTTACATCACAGAAGACCACCAATTCCCACATACACGGTTGAACGTTTCTTACCACATCGACGGCATCCCGTAATCTGCTCCTCGGAATATGGTCAGATAAGAAAGAGCAGTTTTCTTGGAGCAGCATTGCAGACTTCAGCCCCTCCGCAGTACAATCTGCTACAACCCAACCACAGTCCCGAGTGCTGAATGGGAATCCGCCCTGGATTACAACAAAAAGTCACCTTTAATGTCAGAATGACATAGTACTGAAAATACTCAAAGAAAAACAAGATAACGGATACTGCGTTTCTAAAATGAATGAATTATGTAATATGATTTGTATGGTAAATACACCTGCCCCCTCAGGAAACCTACAGAGGACCATGAACACTCCTTTATAATATATACCCACCTTGTTCATCTGTCTGTAGTATTTCTTGTACTCTGGTGGGTTATCAGGTATCTGCAACATAAAGAAATTAATCATATATTATGTGTATGTGACTGACAAACACAACTGATCACAGAAAAAAAACAAGCCCTCATCTGACTTTGTCACCCAAAAACCACAACTTATGACTCCTGGGATGCCACAATAAATAAAAAGAACAGGCTTGCAGTTGTCTGTTATTAAAAATGTACTACTGTGTAACTTGTAGAGCTTGCATGTAATACAGAACAGTGCACGCTGCTCGATAACATACTTTTCTCATTGCATCATGTAAGCTCTGTGACCTCTACCGAAGCTAATCTAAGCTCAGATTCTTCATTTATGTTAATTTTATTTGTGTATATATATATATATATATATATATATATATATATATATATATATATATATATATATATATATATATATATATATATAAGCTAAGATTAGCTTCAAGATTCATCAGCTCATCTGAAGTAATGAAGACAAAAAAAAAGCAGCATAACCTGCAAGCTCTACAAATCGAAAAGCAAAACATTTTAATAAAATAATCAACTGCAAAAGAACATCCAATGCAAAAAAAAAAAAAAAGTGTTCAAAAGATGTATATAGTGTTCACATCTCTTCAAGCTCCTCTTAACATTTTCCAAAACTTCACCTGTGTAATACGAAGAAATTCATGCGCCTTCTCCAAAGTTTTCTCAAATTGTTTTTTCTTGTGTGCTCCAGCCTGTAGACAGACAACAAAAAAAATAAAAAAAACAAAACAATAAAAACATACTGAAACAAATTATAAAAACTGAGATGAAAAAAAAATATGGGCTTTATTGTAATTTTTTTTCATGTTTTTTTTTCACTAATGTAAATAAAAGAAATTAAATCTTACAAAATGTCCCCGAGATGAGGCACAACTGCTTGTAGTTCACATACTTTACCTCTAAATATGCCTGTATTGCAAATGCCGTGTCCCAGAGCTGCGATCCATTTGTTCCCTGCGAAAAATGAACAGACAACTGTTACATTTTGGCTACACACTTGGACACAGCACATGGTACCTCCGAATGAAAAGCTACCAAGTTGTTAAAAATATCATTAAAATCTCACACGCACTCAGGCCTCATTCAGACGTCTGATGGTCGCGTACGAGTACAACTTGTGGTTTTCACGGATAGCACTCATACCCGTGATACACTATGGGGCCATTCACATATCCGTGATTTTCGAGGACCAAAAAAAATTCTACACATGTCCGTTTTTGATCTAATTTTATGGAACCAAGGGAAAAAAAATCATTATATATATATATATATATATATATATATATATGTATATATATATATATATATATATATATGTATATATATATATATACATATATATTTATTTATTTATTTATTTATTTTTTTTTAAATCCACCATATGGTCCCAGATCTCTGGCCTTTTTATCTAATGCCAATGTTTATGTTCTTTAGCAAGGAGACGTTGCTCCCAGGATTATCTAAGGGCACATATGTAACCTGTTTTGCATAATTATCTTATGAGCCCTGCCGCCTTGTAAAGACTATGAAAATTATCACTAAATAAAAAAGGCCTATATTTCTGAAACTGTATGTCAAATTTATGACAAAAAATAAAATAAAAATATAGAAAAAATATCCCAAAACAAAAGAATGGTCAGGGGAGCAGCTGGAATAAAAATCAGAGCAAAACCTGACCACTTTAGACCTGGAACTTGGTAAACACTAGGGTAGCTCAATCAACATTTGTTAGGCAATTCAAACACCTCCAAGCAGAAACACAATTGCATCATCGTCACGGGGAGAAAAACAAAAACAAAAACATGCTGGGAATCCCTTTGTTGTAAAAATTTTAGAGATTCTAAATTCATAAACCCCAACTAATCTCCTGACACGTCACGTTATAAAGTGTTCTACCATGTAGGCAACCTGACTGCTTGTAGGGCGAACAGGACCTCCAAAGGGCGATATACGGCAGGAAATATCTGGGTGCAGTGGTGTAAGCAACAAAGATACCAATAAAATAAAAAAGACATAGATTTCAGCCTTTAGTTTGAGGGTATGTGCACACGTCAAGATTTCTTGCAGAAATTTTCCTGACAAAATCCATACATTTCTGCCAGAAATCCGCATGCGATTTTTTTTTGCACGTTTTTTACATTTTTTTTTTTTGCGGAATTTTTGCGTTTTTTCCCAGACACTCCAATTTCATGGGAAATCCGCAAAAAATCCGCAAAAATAATGAACATATTGCTTCTTTTTCCGGATTGCGTTTTTTTGCGGAAAAAAAAGCAACATTTGCACAAAAAACGCGGAATGCATTCTAAATGATGCGATGCATAATGTATGTGTTTTTTATGCGGTATTATAGCGTTTTTATCGGGGAAATCCTCAAAAAAAACGCAAAAAATCCTGAAGAAATCCTGACGTGTGCACATACCCTAAGGGTTTGTCCAGTAGCGATCTAAAGGAGATGAGAAATAGAATTTAAAAAAAATGATACTCATCTCCCAAAACCGGCCCCTCTCCTCCATAGTCAGTGTTGTGGGGCCAGTCTAGGAAGTATACTGAATAACAGGATTTTTGGTTGCTTACCGTAAAATCTGTTTCTTGGAGCCTCCATTGGGGGACACAGGAACCATGGGTGTATGCTGCTGCCACTAGGAGGCTGCCACTATGCAAATAAAAAAGTTAGCTCCTCCTCTGCAGTATACACCCCACCGACTGGCATTATACTCTTCAGTTAATGAGAAAGCAGTAGGAGATAAATAACAAGGTTGAAAACCATAACCACAAGCTTGAGAACTGTAAACGTGAGAACAGTCATAGAACATAAAACAACAGAAACTGAGAAACATTGGGAGGGTGCTGTGTCCCCCAATGGAGGCTCCAAGAAACAGATTTTACGGTAAGCAACCAAAAATCCTGTTTTCTTTATCGCCTCTCATTGGGAGACACAGGAACCATGGGACGTCCCAAAGCAGTCCCAAGGGCGGGAAGAAACAGACTTCCATCAGGCCAGAGGACTCACCACTGCCGCCTGCAAGATTCTTCTGCCTAGGCTGGCGTCCGCCGAAGCGTAGGTATGGACCTTGTAAAATTTGGCTAACGTGTGGATGGAAGACCAGGTTGCCGCTTTGCAAAGCTGTAGGGCGGAAGCCCTGTGGTGCACCGCACAGGAGGCGCTGACTGCCTGGGTAGAGTGAGCCTTGATCCCAGGAGGATCAGAATTGCCGTTCTGATCCAGCGAGCAATAGTCACCTAAGATGCCGGTT
This sequence comes from Ranitomeya variabilis, assembly GCF_051348905.1. Classification (NCBI taxonomy): domain Eukaryota; kingdom Metazoa; phylum Chordata; class Amphibia; order Anura; family Dendrobatidae; genus Ranitomeya; species Ranitomeya variabilis. The sequence continues at coordinate 180,142,462 of NC_135238.1, forward strand.
GGCCTCTGCGCAAGCCATCAGGAATGATGAAAAGAGAATCCGTCTTCCGGAAAGTGGACGTTCTATCCAGGTAGATCTTCACTGCCCTGACGAGGTCCAGCTTGTTCAACGATCGCTCCAGAGGATGAGTCGGAGCTGGACAAAAGGAAGGTAGAACGATGTCCTCGTTGAGGTGGAAGGTGGAAACCACCTTAGGAAGAAAAGAAGGCGGAGGCCTGAGGACCACCTTGTCCTGGTGGATGACCAAGAATGGAGGACGGCAAGACAGGGCCGCCAACTGGGAAACGCGGCAGATAGAAGTGATGGCCACAAGAAAGGCCACCTTCCAAGATAGAACTGACAGGGGAATTTGTAAATACAGCCGTAGGCACAACTATTGGTTGTGGTGCTCAAGTAGGTGCCCAAACCATATAATATTAGAGATAACTTGGCACACACGTAGTGAGATGCAATAAAGATTTAATCAGTAAAGGAGAGTACATACAATAGACGTTTCGGTCAAAATTAGACCTTCATCAATGTACCTCTCTTAGAGCATTTTAAGCTTATGGGTCACCAAAGAGTTAAGCCCCACTCCTAGTAGAGAGTCAATAGAGAGTCAATTGAGAACTGGCCAAATTCGGCACAAGTGGAAGATAAGATGGACGCGGTATCCACCGCTCGTCCAGTGTGTGCTAGGCCCGAATCCAGTCCTGCCTGAAGGAAGGCCAAAATGGAAGGCAGGGAAAAGGACATAGATGAAATGCGGTTGGACTCGCACCAACGGAAGTAAGCCTTCCAGGTATGATAGTAGATCCTGGAAGAAGGCTTCTGAGCCTGGATCATGGTGTGAATCACCTGGTCCAAAAGGCTGGACGCTCTTAGAACTGCGGTCTCAACAGCCACGCCGTTAAACTGAGCGACCGAGAATTCGGGTGGCAGATCGGACCCTGAGACAGCAGATCGGGCCTGTCTGGAAGGCGCCAGGGAGCGTCCGCGAGAAGATTGACGAGCTCCGCGAACCAAGCTCTCCTGAGCCAATCCGGGGCGATCAGAATGACTGGCACCCCTTCCGCTTTGATCTTTTTCAACAGTTTGGGAAGTAATGGAAGGGGTGGGAACAGGTAGGGCAGCACGAACTGTGATGAAGGAATGGTCAGAGCTTCGACGCCCACAGCAAGAGGATTGCGAGACCTGGAGACGAACTGCGGAACCTTCCTGTTCATTCGAAACGCCGTGAGGTCCACGTCCGGAGTCCCCCATCGAAGACAAATCTGATGGAAGACCTCCGGATGCAAGGACCATTCCCCTGCCGCGAGACCCTCACGGCTGAGGAAGTCGGCAGCCCAATTGTCCACGCCGGGGATATGCACCTGGGATATCACCGGAACTGTTGCCTCTGCCCAGAGGAGGATCTTGGATACCTCGGCCAAGGCCAAGGAGCTCCGAGTCCCCCCTTGATGGTTGACATATGCCACCGCCGTGGCATTGTCCGTCTGGATTCGGATTGGAAGGCCCCTGAGAATCCCTTCCCAGTGACGAACGAACAGAAAAATGGCCCGGATCTCGAGGACATTGATCGGCAAGGTTGACTCCTGCGCCGACCAGCGGCCCTGTACAGTCAGGTGGCGAAACACCACACCCCAGCCGAGTAGGCTAGCATCCGTCGTCACCACTTGCCAGTGAACTGGAAGGAAGGACCTGCCCTGGGAGACGAGAGGTGACGTGAGCCACCAATAGAGAGACCGTTTGACCAGGGGAGAGAGTCGGATCGGGCGGTCCAGGGAGAAGACAGACCTGTTCCACTGAGACAGGATGGCTTGCTGAAGAGGTCGCGAGTGAAATTGGGCGAAGGGAATTGCTTCCAATGTTGCTACCATCCTCCCTAAAACCTTCATGGCCGAACGGAAGGAGGGAGACCGAGAGCCCTGGAGCACGCGTATGTCCCGATGAAGAATGGATCTCTTGTCTTCGGGAAGAAAGACCTTGGTCTGACGAGTGTCGAAGAGCATGCCCAGAAAGATGATGCGCTGAGAAGGAATAAGGCAGGACTTCTTCTGGTTGACCAGCCACCCGAAATGGGCTAGGGTGTCGAGAACGATGGACAGGCTTTCGTGGGCCTGAGAAAAGGACGGAGCCTTGATGAGGATGTCGTCGAGGTATGGAAACAGAACCAGGCCTTTGACCCTCAAGATGGCCATCAGCGCCGCCATGATCTTCGTGAAAACTCTTGGGGCGGTTGCAAGACCGAACGGCAGGGCGACGAACTGAAAATGTTCCTGAAGCACTGCAAAGCGCAGGTATCGGTGATGTCCCGGGAATATCAGAACATGGGACGCACCCTGCCATCTTTTTTCAGTACCACAAAGGTTTGAATAGAAACCTGTGAACCGTTCTTTTTCTGGGACGGAAACAATTACCCCGGCTTTGAGGAGAGAAGTGATAGCTGCAAAGAAACCCAGAACTAGAGTGGGATTTCTTGGAGATCGGGATTCGAAAAAACGATCCTGGGGTCGTGAAACGAACGCTATCTTGTATCCCGAGGATACAACTTCCCTGAGCCATGCGTCCTCTACTGAGAAGATCCAGACGTCCCTGAAGAAGAGGAGACGGCCGCCCAGCCTGGGAGGTGGGCTGACGACTAGCCGAGAGTCATGCCGAGGTGGTTCTTCCAGTCCTGGACCTGGAAGATCTACCCTGGGAGTAGCGAGGATGCCAGGAAGGTAGGGCCTAAAGGATACCGTCTTCTTCGCTTGACGTGCCTGTGGCCTCTGTTGCTGCTGGGAGAAGGAATTCGATGCCGCAAAGCGACAGAAAGGCTGAAAAGACCGAAATTGACGTCTAGGAGGAGGGCGACGAGGCTTGGCCTGGGGAAGAAGGGAACTTGTGCGCCCTGTAGCGTCCTTAATGATTTTGTCCAGCTTAGAACCAAAGAGATGAGACCCCTGAAAAGGCAGGCTGTTAAGGGACTTTTTAGAAGACAAATCCGCCTGCCAGGCCTTAAGCCAAACGGTCCGGCGGATGGCAACCGCGTTGCTGGACGCCTGAGCCACACAAGACGCAGCATCCAGGGAGGTGGAGATCAGATATTCACCTGCGTGAGAAATCTGGTTGGCAAGTTCCGCCAGCTGTCCGGATGGAACCCCGTCCAGAATGCCCTGACGGAGCTGTTTGGCCCATTTGGATATGGATTTTGAAACCCAAGTGGAAGCAAAGGCCGGGCAAAGACTGACTTTGCGAAAGATTCTATGACTATTGTTAGAATCCTTCAGAGATGCTCCGCCGGACAGTGGGAGGACTGTGTTGGTGGACAGTCTGGAAACTGGAGGGTCCACCGAAGGAGAAACAGTCCAATTAGCAGTGAGCTCCGGAGAAAAGGGATATAAAACGCCAAGTCGCTTTCCTCTCTGAAAGCGTCTGGTTGGGTTCTCTCTTTCTCTGGTCATAATCTCTTCGAATTCCGGGTGAGGAGCGAAAAACTTGGAAGGTGGTTTAGCCCGTCTAAACGAAACCGCCTGATCTGCGGGTTCCGTAGAGGACTCCTTGATGCCACAGGTTAGATTTATCGCTCCAATGAGATTCTGAACCATATCCCTCATGGTAGCGATTTGGTTAGAATCCAGCTCCGAAACATCCTCCGAAAGCGCATCAGAGAACCCCTCGCCTGACTCAGGAGAGGGAGGACGCCGACCGCAGAGGAGGACCAAGTGGCGAGATGGAGCGAGAAGAGGACTCAGACCGACGTTCCTGTCTGGACCTTTTGCGGCTAATCAAGGAAGGCTTGGGCGGAGGCTCCTGCGACCCGCTGGCTACTGCGGGGGTCTGCAGAGGTAATCGGTCCAGCACGGACACCAGGGTTTGAGACACCCGTGTTAGATCGGCCACCGATTGTGACAGAGAGGAAGCCCAGCCTGGGATGGGGGTATCACTCTCGGGCGGATCGTGGGAACAATCGGGTTGCTGCAGGCCTGACAGAGCGGAGAGGACTGAACTGAGGGAAGTTTGCTGTTACAGCACGAACATGCAAAGTACTTGACTAAGGCAGAAGAAGAAGTAGGAGGACGAGAGCGGCCCCCTTTAGAGTTAGACATATTGAAGAGGTCCCTGAAGAAAATGCCAGCGGGTTAAGGGACAGTGGCGCAGAGGGGGGTGTAAGTCTGCAGTGCAGAGCTACTCACGGCAGACGAGAAAACGGATACCAGGTTGCTGCCGGCCTGGATGTCCCCTGTTGTGAATTCTGCTTTTTGGCTCCCTCCGGTGGTTGTAGGTGGTAATGCAGTTGTTTCTGAGTGGCAGCCCTGGTCAGGTGTTTCTGCTGATTGCAGTTCTGACTGGGGTATTTAGGTTTGCAGGATTCATTAGTCCTTGCCAGTTGTCCATTGTTTTTGGAGGTTTTGTCCTTGCCTGGTTCCTCTGCCTTGCTGCCAAATCTACAAAGATAAGTGTCTGGTTTTCATGGCACACATGCCGTGTGCTTATGATTTAGTGCTATTCAGTGTTTTTTTGTCCAGCTTAGATTGTATCAGTGATTTCTCTGTCTTGCTGGATTCTCAGGAGTTGCAGATATACATTCCATGTCTTTAGTTAGATTGTGGAACTTTTTGTATTTTCTGCTGTTGATATTTTTACTGTTTTAATACTGACCGCTTAGTATTCTGTTCTATCCTTCCCTGTTTAGCTAGAGTCGCCTCTTTTGCTGAATCTGTTTTCTCCCTGTGTGTGTCCTTCCTCTCCTATTCACAGTCAATATTTGTGGGGGGCTGCCTATCCTTTGGGGTTCTGCTCTGAGGCAAGTTAGTATTCCTATTTCTATCTATAGTTGTATTTAGTCCTCCGGCTGTGTCGAGGTGTCTAGGGTTTGTTAGGCACACCCCACGGCTACTTCTAGTTGCGGTGTTAAGTTCAGGGTTTGCGGTCAGTACAGATTCCACTTCTCCTAAGAAAGTCTCATGCGGCTCCAAAGTCACCGGATCATAACAGTACAACTGGCCAACAATGAGTTAAATGCATCTCAGAAGAAGGGAGGAAAGGTGTTGAGTCATTTTTTATTCTGTGGTTTGTTTTGTCTGTTCCTCCCTCTTTTTCCCTGGGTGGCTGAGGAGTCTTGTGTGAGCATGGATGTTCATGAATTAGCTTCTTGTGTAGACCAGCTTGCTGCTAGGGTGCAGGGAATTTCTGATTATATTGTTCAGACTCCTGTTTTGGAGCCGAAGATTCCTACTGCTGATTTGTTTTTTGGTGACAGGTCTAAATTTCTGAGTTTTAAAAACAACTGTAAACTGTTTTTTGCTTTGAGACCTCGATCCTCTGGTGATTCCATTCAAAGGTTAAGATCGTTATTTCCCTGCTGCGTGGCGATCCACAGGATTGGGCATTTTCCCTGGAATCTGGGAGTCCTGCTTTTCTCAATGTAGATTCCTTTTTGCAGGCTTTAGGATTATTTTATGATGAACCTAATTCTGTGGATCAAGCGGAGAAGACCTTGTTGGTTCTGTCTCAGGGCCAAGAGGCGGCAGAATTGTATTGTCAGAAATTTAGAAAATGGTCTGTGTTGACTAAATGGAATGATGATGCTTTGGCGGCAATTTTCAGAAAGGGTCTTTCTGAATCCGTTAAAGATGTTATGGTGGGGTTTCCCACGCCTGTCGGTCTGAGTGATTCTATGTCTCTGGCCATTCAGATTGATCGGCGCTTGCAGGAGCGCAGATCTATGCGTACTGTGGTGTTGTCTGTTGTGAATTCTGCTCATGGGTTCCCTCCGGTGGTTGTTGGTGGTAATGCAGTTGTCCCTGGGTTTTAATTCTGCTCAGGTGTCCCTGCTTATTGCTTCTCACTGGGTATTTAGGTGTGCAGGATCCATTAGTCCTTGCCAGTTGTCCATTGTTCTTGGAGGTTTCACATCTCTGTCTTGCTCCTGCTGCCCAAATCAGCAAAGATAATTTCTGGTTTTTGTTTCTGTAGCCCACATGCTGTGGGCTTTACAGTTCAGTGCTTTTCAATGTTTGTTCTCGTCCAGCTTAGACTGTGTAAGGATTTATTCAGTCAAGTTGGATTCTCAGGAGATGCAGATATACATTCTATGTCTTTAGTTAGATGTGAAATTTTTGTATTTTCTGCTGTGGATATTTTTTAGTGTTTTAATACTGACCGCTTAATATTCTGTCCTATCCTTTTATATTTAGCTAGAGTGGCCTCCTTTGCTAAATCCTGTTTTCAGTCTGCGTATGTTTTTTCCTCTCCTCTCACAGTCAATATTTGTGGGGGGCTGCCTATCCTTTGGGGTTTTTCTCTGAGGCAAGATAGTATTCCCATTTCTATCTATAGGGGTATTTAGTCCTCCGGCTGTGTCGAGGTGTCTAGGATTGTTAGGTACATCCCACGGCTACTTCTAGTTGTGGTGTTAAGTTCAGGGTTTGCGGTCAGTACAGGTTCCACCTTCTCCAGAGAAAGTTTCATGCTGCTCCAAGGTCACCTGATCATAACAGTTGTCCTCAGAGCAGAGTCCTGAGCCAATGCAGTGTGATAGGATTCTGTCTAGAACAGAACGACAAGGATTCAGACGTCAGAATAAGTTGTGTTATTATTGTGGCGACGCTTCTCATGTCATTTCAGTCTGCCCTAAGCAGACAAAGAAGATCGCTAGTTCATTTACCATCAGTACTGTACAACCTAAATTTCTGTTATCTGTGTCCTTGATCTGCTCATTGTCATCATTTTCTGTCATGGCGTTTGTGGATTCAGGCGCCGCTTTGAACTTAATGGATTTTGAGTTTGCCAAGCGTTGTGGTTTTCCCCTGCAGCCTTTGCAGAACCTTATTCCTTTAAGGGGCATTGATGCTACACCTTTGGCTAAAAATAAGCCCCTGTTTTGGACTCAGGTGACCATTCGTATGGCGCCGGCCCATTAGGAAGATTGTCGATTTCTGGTGTTCCATAATTTGCATGATGCTATCGTGCTGGGTTTTCCATGGTTGCAGGTACATAATCCTGTGTTGGATTGGAAGTCTATGTCTGTGACTAGTTGGGGTTGTCAGGGGGTTCATAATGAGGTTCCTTTAATGTCCATCTCCTCTTCTTCGTCTTCCGAAATTCCAGAGTTTTTGTCTGATTTTCAGGATGTATTCGATGAGCCCAAGTCCAGTTCTCTTCCACCTCACAGGATTGAGATTGTGGTATTGATTTGATTCCAGGCTGTAAGTTTCCCAAGGGCCGACTTTTCAACCTGTCTGTGTCTGTGCCTGAACATACCGCTATGCGGAGTTATGTTAAGGAGTCTTTGGAGAAAGGGCATATTCGGCCATCTTCTTCACCGATGGGAGCAGGTTTTTTTTTGTTGCTAAGAAGGATGGCTCCTTGAGACCCTGTATTGATTATCGCCTCTTGAATAAGATCACGGTCAAGTTTCAATACCCTTTACCCTTGCTTTCTGATTTGTTTGCTAGGATTAAGGGAGCTAGTTGGTTTACAAAGATTGACCTTCGGGGGGCGTATAATCTTGTTCGTATTAAGCAGGGTGATGAATGGAAAACTGCGTTCAATACGCCCGAGGGTCATTTTGAATACCTTGTGATGCCGTTCGGGCACACTAATGCTCCATCTGTTTTTCAATCTTTCATGCATGATATCTTCCGGACTTATATTGATAAATTCTTGATTGTATATCTGGACGATATTTTGATTTTTTCTGATGATTGGGAGTCTCATGTAGAGCAGGTCAGGATGGTGTTTCAGATCCTTCGTGACAATGCTTTGTTTGTGAAGGGGTCTAAGTGTCTCTTTGGGGTGCAGAAGGTTTGTTTTTTGGGTTTTATTTTTTCTCCTTCATCTATTGAGATGGACCCGGTTAAGGTTCAGGACATTCATGATTGGATTCAACCCACGTCCGTAAAGAGCCTTCAGAAATTTTTGGGTTTTAAAAAATTTTTAATCGCCGTTTTATTGCTAACTTTTTCAGCGTGGTTAAACCCTTGACCGATTTGACGAAGAAAGGCGCTGATGTGGCAAATTCGTCCTCTGTGGCTGTTTCTGCCTTTCAGGAGCTTAAACGTCGAATTACTTTTGCTCCGGTGTTGCGTCAACCTGATGTTTCTCTTCCGTTTCAGGTTGAGGTTGACGCTTCTGAGATTGGGGCAGGGGCCGTTTTGTCTCAGAGGGATCCTGCTGGTTCCTTGATGAAACCGTGTGCCTTCTTTTCCCGTAAATTTTAGCCTACTGAACGCAATTATGATGTCGGCAATCGGGAGTTGTTGGCTATGAAGTGGGCGTTTGAGGAGTGGCGACATTGGCTTGAGGGAGCTAAGCACCTTATTGTGGTCTTGACTGATCATAAGAATCTGATTTACCTCGAGTCTGCCAAACGGCTGAATCCTAGACAGGCTTGATGGTCTTTGTTTTTTTCCCGTTTTGATTTTGTAGTCTCGTATCTTCCGGGTTCTAAGCATGTTAAGGCCGATGCCCTCTCTAGGAGCTTTTTGCCTGATTCTCCTGGAGTCCTTGAGCCGGTTGGTATTCTCAAGGAAGGGGTGATTCTTTCTGCCATCTCCCCTGATTTGTGACGGGTGCATCAGGAATTTCAGGCTGATAAACCTGATCGCTGTCCAGCGGGGAAACTGTTTGTTCCTGATAGATGGACTAGTAAGGTGATTTCTGAGGTTCATTGTTCTGTGTTGGCTGGCCATCCTGGGATTTTTGGTACCAGAGATTTGGTTGGTAGGTCCTTTTGGTGGCCTTCTTTGTCACGGGATGTGCGTTCTTTTGTGCAGTCCTGTGGGACTTGTGCGCGGGCCAAGCCTTTTTGTTCCCGTGCTAGTGGGTTGCTTTTGCCATTACCGGTCCCTGAGAGGCCTTGGACGCATATTTCTATGAATTTTATTTCGGATCTTCCGGTTTCCCAGAAGATGTCGGTTATCTGGGTTGTTTGTGACCGGTTTTCTAAGATGGTTCATTTGGTGCCTTTGCCTAAATTGCCTTCCTCCTCAGATTTGGTTTCGTTGTTTTTTCAGCATGTGGTTCGTTTGCATGGTATTCCAGAGAATATTGTGTCTGACAGAGGTTCCCAGTTTGTTTCTAGGTTTTGGCGAGCCTTTTGTGCTAGGCTGGGCATTGATTTGTCTTTTTCCTCTGCAATTCATCCTCAGACAAATGGCCAAACCGAGTGAACTAATCAGACCTTGGAGACTTATTTGAGATGCTTTGTGTCTGCTGATCAGGATGATTGGGTGGCATTTTTGCCGTTGGCCGAGTTTGCCCTTAATAATCGGGCTAGTTCGGCTACTTTGGTTTCGCCTTTTTTTTTGTAATTTTGGTTTTCATCCTCGTTTTTCTTCTGGCAGGTTGAGCCTTCTGACTGTCCTGGTGTGGATTCTGTGGTTGACAGGTTGCAGCAGATTTGGACTCATGTGGTAGACAATTTGGTGTTGTCTCAGGAGAAGGCTCAACGTTTTGCTAACCGTCGACGGGGTGTTGGTTCCCGGCTTCATGTTGGGGATCTGGTCTGGTTGTCTTCCCGTCATGTTCCTATGAAGGTTTCTTCTCCTAAGTTTAAGCCTCGGTTTATTGGTCCTTATAAGATTTCTGAGATTATTAATCCGGTGTCTTTTCGTTTGGCGCTTCCGGCCTCTTTTGCTATCCATAATGTCTTCCATAGATCTTTATTGCGGAAATATGTGGCACCTGTTGTTCCCTCTGTTGATCCTCCGACCCCTGTGTTGGTTGATGGGGAGTTGGAGTATGTGGTTGAGAAGATTTTGGATTCTCGTTTTTCGAGGCGGAGGCTTCAGTATCTTGTCAAATGGAAGGGTTATGGCCAGGAGGATAATTCTTGGGTTTTTGCCTCCGATGTCCATGCTGCTGATTTGGTTCATGCTTTTCATCTGGCTCGTCCTGATCGGCCTGGGGCTCCGGTGAGGGTTCGTTGACCCCTCCTCAAGGCGGGGGGGGGGGGGGGGTGTTATGATCCGGTGACCTTGGAGCAGCATGAAACTTTCTCTGGAGAAGGTGGAACCTGTACTGACCGCAAACCCTGAACTTAACACCGCAACTAGAAGTAGCCGTTGGGTGTACCTAACAATCCTAGACACCTCGACACAGCCGGAGGACTAAATACCCCTATAGATAGAAATGGGAATACTATCTTGCCTCAGAGCAGAACCCCAAAGGAAAGGCAGCACCCCACAAATATTGACTGTGAGTAGGAGAGGAAAAACACACGCAGACTGAAAACAGGATTTAGCAAAGGAGGCCACTCTAGCTAAATAGGAAAGGATAGGACAGAATACTAAGCGGCCAGTATTAAAACCCTAAAAAATATCCACAGCAAATAATACAAAATTTCCACCATCTAACTAAAGACATGGAATGTATATCTGCATCTCCTGAGAATCCAACTTGACTGAATAAATCCTTACACAGTCTAAGCAGTCTAACAAAAAACAGACACTTATCTTTGCTGATTTGGGCAGCAGGGCAGGAGGAACCAGACAGAGATGCAAAACCTCCAAGAACAATGGACAACTTGCAAGGACTAATGAATCCTGCACACCTAAATACCCAGTGAGAACAGCAATAAGCAGGGACACCTGAGCAGGATTACAACCCAGGGACAAATGCATTACCACCAACAACCACCGGAGGGAACCCAAGAGCAGAATTCACAACAGTACCCCCCCTTGAGGAGGGGTCACCGAACCCTCACCAGAGCCCCCAAGCCGATTAGGACGAGCCAGATGAAAGGCACGGACCAAATCAGCAGCATGGACATCAGAGGCAAAAACCCAAGAATTATCCTCCTGGCCATAACCCTTCCATTTGACAAGGTACTGAAGCTTCCGCCTCGAAAAGCGAGAATCCAAAATCTTCTCAACCACATACTCCAACTCCCCATCAACCAACACAGGGGCCGGAGGATCAACAGAAGGAACAACGGGCGCCACATATTTCCGCAATAAAGATCTATGGAAGACATTACGGATAGCAAAAGAGGCCGGAAGGGCCAATCGAAAAGACACCGGATTAATAATCTCAGAAATCCTATAAGGACCAATAAACCGAGGCTTAAACTTAGGGGAAGAAACCTTCACAGGAACATGACGGGAAGACAACCAGACCAGATCCCCAACCCGAAGCCGGGAACTAACACACCGACGACGGTTAGCAAAACGTTGAGCCTCCTCCTGAGACAACACCAAATTGTCCACCACATGAGCCCAAATCTGCTGCAACCTGTCAACCACAGAATCCACACCAGGACAGTCAGAAGACTCAACCTGCCCCGAAGAAAAACGAGGATGAAAACCAAAATTACAAAAGAAGGGCGAAACCAAAATAGCCTAACTAGCCCGATTATTAAGGGGAAACTCGGCCAATGGCAAGAAAGCCACCGAATCATCCTGATCAGCAGACACAAAGCATCTCAAATAAGTTTCCAATCTGATTAGTTCGCTCGGTCTGGCCATTTGTCTGAGGATGAAATGCGGAAGAAAAAGACAAATCAATGCCCAGCCTAGCACAAAAGGCTTGCCAAAACCTAGAAACAAACTGGGAACCTCTGTCGGACACAATATTCTCTGGAATACCATGCAAACGAACCACATGCTGAAAAACAACGAAACCAAATCAGAAGAGGAAGGCAATTTAGGCAAAGGCACCAAATGAACCATCTTAGAGAACCGGTCACAAACAACCCAGATAACCGACATCCTCTGGGAAACCGGAAGATCAGAAATAAAATCCAGAAAAATATGTGTCCAGGGCCTCTCAGGGACCGGCAATGGCAAAAGCAACCCACTAGCACGGGAACAACAAGGCTTGGCCCGCGCACAAGTACCACAGGACTGCACAAAAGAGCGCACATCACGTGACAAAGAAGGCCACCAAAAGGACCTACCAACCAAATCTCTGGTACCAAAAATACCAGGATGGCCAGCCAACACAGAACAATGAACCTCAGAAATCACTCTACTAGTCCATCTATCAGGAACAAACAGTTTCCCCACTGGACAGCGGTCAGGTTTGTCAGCCTGAAATTCCTGAAGAACCCGTCGTAAATCAGGGGAAATGGCAGAAAGGACCACCCATTCTTTCAAAATGCCGACAAGTTCAAGGACCTCAGGAGAATCAGGCAAAAAACTCCTAGAGAGGGCATCAGCCTTAATATTCTTAGAACCCGGAAGATACCAGACCACGAAATCGAAACGGGAAAAAAACAAGGACCATCAAGCCTGCCTAGGATTCAGCCGTCTGGCAGACTCGAGGTAAATCAGATTCTTATGATCGGTCAAGACCACAATACGGTGCTTAGCTCCCTCAAGCCAATGTCGCCACTCCTCAAACGCCCACTTCATAGCCAACAACTCCCGATTGCCGACATCATAATTGCGTTCAGCAGGCGAAAACTTACGGGAAAAGAAGGCACACGGTTTCAACAAGGAACCAACAGAATCCCTCTGAGACAAAACGGCCCCTGCCCCAATCTCAGAAGCGTCAACCTCAACCTGAAACGGAAGAGAAACATCCGGTTGACGCAACACCGGGGCAGAAGTAAATCAGCGTTTAAGCTCCTGAAAGGCAGAGACAGCTGCAGAGGGCCAATTCGTCACATCAGCGCCTTTCTTCGTCAAATCAGTCAAGGGTTTAACCACACTGGAGAAGTTAGCAATGAAATGGCGATAAAAATTAGCAAAGCCCAAAAATTTCTGAAGGCTCTTCATGGATGTGGGTTGAATCCAATCATGAATGGCCTGAACCTTAACCGGATCCATCTCTATAGATGAGGGAGAAAAAATGAAGCCCAAAAAAGAAACCTTCTGCACTCCAAAGAGACACTTAGACCCCTTCACAAACAAAGCATTATCATGAAGGATTTGAAATACCATCCTGACCTGTTTCTCATGAGACTCCCAATCATCGGAAAAAATTAAAATATCATCCAAATATACAATCATGAATTTATCAAGATAAGTCCGGAAGATATCGTGCATGAAGGACAGAAAAACAGAAAGAGCATTAGAGAGCCCGAATGGCATCACAAGGTATTCAAAATGACCTTCGGGCGTATTAAACGCAGTTTTCCATTCATCACCCTGCTTAATACGAACAAGATTATATGCCCCCCGAAGGTCAATCTTTGTAAACCAACTAGCCCCCTTAATCCTAGCAAACAAATCGGAAAGCAGAGGTAAAGGGTATTGAAACTTGACCGTTATCTTATTCAAGAGGCGACAATCAATACAGGGTCTCAAGGAACCATCCTTCTTAGCAACAAAAAAAATCCCGCTCCCAACGGTGAAGAAGATGGCCGAATATGCCCTTTCTCCAAAGACTCCTTAACATAACTCCGCATGGCGGTATGTTTAGGCACAGACAGGTTGAAAAGTCGGCCCCTAGGAAACTGGAATCAAGTCAATCACAGAATCACAGTCCCTATGCGATGGAAGGGCACTGGACTTGGGCTCATCGAATACATCCTGAAAATCAGACAAAAACTCTGGAATTTCAGAAGAGGAAGAAGAGGAGATTGACATCAAAGGAACGTCATTATGAACCCCCTGACAACCCCAACTAATCACAGACATAGACTTCCAATCCAACACAGGATTATGTACCTGCAACCACGGAAAACCCAGCACGATAGCATCATGCAAATTATGCAACACCAGAAATTGACAATCTTCCTGATGGGCTGGCGCCATGCACATGGTCACCTGTGTCCAAAACTGAGGCTTATTTTTAGCCAAGGGTGTAGCATCAATGCCCCTTAAAGGAATAGGGTTCTGCAAAGACTGCAAGGGAAAACCACAACGCCTGGCAAACTCAAAGTCCATTAAGTTCAAAGCGGCGCCTGAATCCACAAACGCCATGACAGAAACTGATGACAATGAGCAGATCAAGGACACAGATAACAGAAATTTAGGTTGTACGGTACTGATGGTAAATGAACTAGCGATCCTCTTTGTACGTTTAGGGCAGACTGAAATGACATGAGAAGCATCACCACAATAAAAACACAACCTATTCTGACGTCTGAATCCTTGTTGTTCCGTTCTAGACAGAATCCTATCACACTGCATTGGCTCAGGCATCTGCTCTGAGGACAACACCACAGCGTGCACAGTTCTGCGCTCCCGCAAGCGCCGATCAATCTGAATGGCCAGAGACATAGAATCACTCAGATCGACAGGAGTGGGAAACCCCACCATAACATCTTTAACGGATTCAGAAAGACCCTTTCTGAAAATTTCCGCCAAAGCATCATCATTCCATTTAGTCAACACAGACCATTTTCTAAATTTCTGACAGTACAATTCTGCCGCTTCTTGACCCTGAGACAGGGCCAACAAGGTCTTCTCCGCTTGATCCACAGAATTTTGTTCATCATATAATAATCCTAAAGCCTGAAAAAAGGCGTCTATATTAAGAAAGGCCAGATTCCCAGATTCCAGGGAAAATGCCCAATCCTGAGGATCGCCACGCAGCAGGGAGATAACAATTTTAACCTGCTGAATGGAATCACCAGAGGATCGAGGTTTTAGAGCAAAAAACAGTTTACAGTTGTTTTTAAAACTCAAAAATTTGGACCTGTCACCAAAAAACAAATCAGGAGTAGGAATCTTAGGTTCTAAAACCGGAGTCTGAACAATGAAATCAGAAATACCCTGTACCCTAGCACCAAGCTGGTCTACACGAGAAGCTAATCCCTGAACATCCATGCTAGCACAAAACTCCTCAGCCACCCAGAGAAAAAGAGGGAAGGTGTTGTGAATTCCGCTCTTGGGCTCCCTCCGGTGGTTGCAAGTTGCACTTTTGTGAGTTCTGCTCTTGGGCTCCCTCCTGTGGTTTTGAGTGGAATGGCTGCTTCTTGGATTTAGCATCAGCAGCTGCTTTCACTGATCGTCTTTCTGGCTCGGCTATTTTAGTCTGGCCTTATCCCTGACTCAATGCCAGTTGTCAATGGTTCTTGCTTGGAGTCACAGCTCTTTTGGATTTCCCTGACACTCTGACCAGTTCTGCAAAGATAACTCCTTGCTTCTCTTTTTGCAGTCCACTTATTGTGGACTTGATTGTTCAGCACATTCTATGTTTTTTTGTCCAGCTTATCAGTATGGAACTATTCAGCTAAGCTGGAAGCTCTGGGCAGCAGATTTTGCCCTCCACACCTTTAGTCAGGTGTGGAGATTTTTACAATCTCTGCGGTGGACTTTTTCTAGTTTTTATTACTGACCGCACAGTGTTCTGTCCTGTACTATCTGTCTAGCTAGAATTGGCCTCCTTTGCTACATCTTGTTTCATTCTACGTATGTCATTTCCCTCTCCACTCACAGTCATTATTTGTGGGAGGCTGTCTATCCTTTGGGGTTTTTTTCTGAGGCAAGATAGCTTTCCTGTTTCTACCTTTAGGGGTAGTTAGTTCTTAGGCTGTGACGAGGTGTCTAGGGAGTGACAGGAACATCCCACGGCTACTTCTAGTGTTGTGTTAAGATCAGGAACTGTGGTCAGTATAGTTCCCACCTGCTCAGAGCTCGTCACAGCCTAAGAACTACCCCCAAAGGTAGAGTGTCAGGGAAATCCAAAAGAGCTGTGACTCCAAGCAAGAACCATTGACAACTGACATTGAGTCAGGGATAAGGCCAGACTAAAATAGCCGAGCCAGAAAGACGATCAGTGAAAGCAGCTGCTGATGCTAAATCCAAGAAGCAGCCATTCCACTCAAAACCACAGGAGGGAGCCCAAGAGCAGAACTCACAAAAGTGCAACTTGCAACCACCGGAGGGAGCCCAAGAGCGGAATTCACAACAGGAAGGAAAGACAAAGCAGACTACAGAAAAAAAAATGGCTCAACACCTTCCTTCCCTTCTTCTGAGATGCATTTAACTCATTATTGGCCAGTTGTACTGTTATGATCCGGTGACCTTGGAGCAGCATGAAACTTTCTCTGGAGAAGGTGGAACCTGTACTGACCGCAAACCCTGAACTTAACACCGCAACTAGAAGTAGCCGTGGGGTGTACCTAACAATCCTAGACACCTTGACACAGCCGGAGGACTAAATACCCCTATAGATAGAAATGGGAATACTATCTTGCCTCAGAGCAGAACCCCAAAGGATAGGCAGCCCCCCACAAATATTGACTGTGAGTAGGAGAGGAAAAACACACGCAGACTGAAAACAGGATTTAGCAAAGGAGGCCACTCTAGCTAAATAGGAAAGGACAGAATACTAAGCGGTCAGTATTAAAACCCTAAAAAAAAAACACAGCAGATAATACAAAAATTCCACCATCTAACTAAAGACATGGAATGTATATCTGCATCTCCTGAGAATCCAACTTGACTGAATAAATCCTTACACAGTCTAAGCTGGACAAGAAAAAACAATGAATAGCACTGAATTGTAAAGCCCACAGCATGTGGGCTGCAGAAACAAAAACCACTTATCTTTGCTGATTTGGGCAGCAGGGCAGGAGGAACCAGACAGAGATGCAAAACCTCCAAAAACAATGGACAACTGGCAAGGAGTAATGAATCCTGCACACCTAAATACCCAGTGAGAACAGCAATAAGCAGGGACACCTGAGCAGGATTACAACCCAGGGACAACTGCATTACCACCAACAACCACTGGAGGGAACCCAAGAGCAGAATTCACAACAGGGGGTTACTGTTGTGAATTCTGCTTTTGGGCTCCCTCCGGTGGTTGTAGGTGGTAATGCAGTTGTTTCTGAGTGGCAGCCCTGGTCAGGTGTTTCTGCTGATTGCAGTTCTGACTGGGGTATTTAGGTTAGCAGGATTCATTAGTCCTTGCCAGTTGTCCATTGTTTTTGGAGGTTTTTCCTTGCCTGGTTCCTCTGCCTTGCTGCCAAATCTACAAAGATAAGTGTCTGGTTTTCGTGGCACACATGCCGTGTGCTTATGATTTATTGCTATTCAGAGTTTTTTGTCCAGCTTAGATTGTATCAGTGATTTCTCAGTCTTGCTGGATTCTCAGGAGTTGCAGATATACATTCCATGTCTTTAGTTAGATTGTGGAACTTTTTGTATTTTCTGCTGTGGATATTTTTAGTGTTTTAATACTGACCGCTTAGTATTCTGGTCTATCCTTCCCTGTTTAGCTAGAGTGGCCTCTTTTGCTGGAATCTGTTTTCTCTGTGTGTGTCCTTCCTCTCCTATTCACAGTCAATATTTGTGGGGGGCTGCCTATCCTTTGGGGTTCTGCTCTGAGGCATGTGAGTATTCCTATTTCTATCTATAGGGGTATTTAGTCCTCCGGCTGTGTCGAGGTGTCTAGGGTTTGTTAGGCACACCCCACGGCTACTTCTAGTTGCTGTGTTAAGTTCAGGGTTTGCGGTCAGTACAGATTTCACTTCTCCTGAGAAAGTCTCATGTGGCTCCAAAGTCACCGGATCATAACACTAACCTGAGGGGAATGAGACGTCCACGGAACTGTGATGGACGTCCTCTTCTCTTCCAACCGACAGGCTCTGGTGGGCAAGTGGGTGGGGGATGGAGCCAGGACCGGACTTCTAAGCACGCTGGTGTGCTAGGCTCTTGGTCCTGGAGAGGGATCTATGAGGATACGAGGTGGCAGTACACGCCGTACTCATAGTCCGTATTATGGGACTACAGGTGTGACTGTTCACCCTGTATCCCTCCGGAAAAACCTGAAAAGAAACGATGCACATTGAGGTAGATAAGGGTCTAATGAAAGACCCGTGTCCACCTCCTACTGACACTAAGCTAAACTGAAGAGTATAATGCCAGTCGGTGGGGTGTACACTGCAGAGGAGGAGCTAACTTTTTTATTTGCATAGTGTCAGCCTCCTAGTGGCAGCAGCATACACCCATGGTTCCTGTGTCCCCCAATGAGAGGCTGTCAGGACTCTGAACATTTTTTACCTTTTGTGCATTACTGCCCTTTTCCAACATGGCGTCTTTGGTCTCATGTGCACTTGTCTTCCTGCTATAAAACTCCACCCCAGCCTTCAGTCTGTGCTAGATTATTCTGCTTTGCATCCAGCTCCTGATTACTCCCTGGCCTTGCACTTGCACCTGCTCCTGTGAACCTGTTTTGGAGATCCTGCCACTCTGCTCTGAGTTCCTGCTGCATACACCCGTGTTCAGTAATCCTCCTTCATCTGCTGCTCATGTTACTTCCATCTGCATTTGCTGGACATTTAAGCTGTTTCTGCTTTGCAAAACCTGAGACTATTAACCAGGCCTCCCTGGTTGAGCTAAGATATGATTTGAACTGCCTAATAGCATATCTATCTGTGTCTGGACTAAGTCAAGGATCTATTCGTGTCAAGTTTCCTCAAGTATAACTGTGCTTCATAGACTTTGATTGTTTGCATCTACCTCTGAAGTTTCCTATTGACTGCTAAGCTGCGTTTATTATTTGGACCAAGTGTTGTGGACTTGAGTTTCTCTCTGCACCTGCTTGAATCACCGTGTGATAATATAAACTTTACCACTTATAAAACTGTGTCCTGTTGTCTTGTTCCACGCAAAGAGTCTCCTGAATTATCCCCTATAATTATTACAGAGGCGATAAAGAAATTTTTTTTCTCATCACCCTGTGCCCATTACTAAAGGGTTGTCTAGTTCCTATTTTCCAAGTGTATATGAAGAAGAAAAGATTAAAAAGAATTCATTTACCTGCATTTTCATTCCATCCAATCCGAGCCTGCAAGAAGATCATTGTTTAAAGAAAAATGGAGAAAGGAACTAAGTTTCAGTTACATGTGGCAGCATAAATTTTTTTCGAGGTGAATTCTTATGCTACATTGTACAGTAACATGTAGCTCTAATAAAAAAAGAAAACAGGTGCAATAGTTTTAGGTCCCCATGTGCAGTACCTGAGACGCCTTTCCCTTCACAGCTCAGCTGTATGTGTCGCACTTGCAGATATCTTCTTCCTCTCAATGCACATGTTATTAAAGAGAATCTGTCAGTAGGATCCACCCTCCTAAGCCGTCTATATGGGCATGTAGGTCATAGGAAGCTGAATAACATGATACATTGATATCTGTGATCTGATGTCTTATTCCAGAGAAATCCACGTTTTTCTTATATGTAAAGGAGCTATTCTAGGCTATGGGCCGGACACTGATCTGCATAAGAATCTGCCTCCAGAGATTAATTTTGAATGGCAGGGAGCGTTACCAGTGTAACTAACACAGAACAGTAGAACTGAACTTTGTCTTATTACACATTTGCTGCAGCTCTCACAGCTCTGCTGTATTGCAATACTGTCTCCCTGTGAGATGGAAGCTGAGAGGAACCTGCAGATGTGTCAGGTATAATCACACACAGCTCTGCAGTGAGATCAGGAGAGCAGAGAACGGCCATTACACGTCACACTGGTAACCATTACACATCACACTGGTAATACCCCCATCTATTTAAAACAAGCCCTGGAGGCAGATTCTCAGGGAGATCTATGTCCGGCCCATAGATCTTAACAGCTCATTTACACCTAAGAAAATTGTGGATTTCTCAGGAATAAGACATCAGATCGCAGATATCAAGGTATCATTATATTCAGCTTCCTATGACCTACATGCCCATATAATGCAGAGGCTGCTGTAATCATAGGATCTTATTAAGAACACGAGCACTAAGACCTGTATCTCGGCTGTTGTGAATTCTGCTTTTGGGCTCCCTCCGGTGGTTGTAGGTGGTAATGCAGTTGTTTCTGAGTGGCAGCCCTGGTCAGGTGTTTCTGCTGATTGCAGTTCTGACTGGGGTATTTAGGTTAGCAGGATTCATTAGTCCTTGCCAGTTGTCCATTGTTTTTGGAGGTTTTTCCTTGCCTGGTTCCTCTGCCTTGCTGCCAAATCTACAAAGATAAGTGTCTGGTTTTCGTGGCACACATGCCGTGTGCTTATGATTTAGTGCTATTCAGTGCCTTTTTTGTCCAGCTTAGATTGTGTCAGTGATTTCTCAGTCTTGCTGGATTCTCAGGAGTTGCAGATATACATTCCATGTCTTTAGTTAGATTGTGGAACTTTTTGTATTTTCTGCTGTGGATATTTTTAGTGTTTTAATACTGACCGCTTAGTATTCTGTTCTATCCTTCCCTGTTTAGCTAGAGTGGCCTCTTTTGCTGGAATCTGTTTTCTCTCTGTGTGTGTCCTTCCTCTCCTATTCACAGTCAATATTCGTGGGGGGCTGCCTATCCTTTGGGGTTCTGCTCTGAGGCAAGTGAGTATTCCGATTTCTATTTATAGGGGTATTTAGTCCTCCGGCTGTGTCGAGGTGTCTAGGGTTTGTTAGGCACACCCCACGGCTACTTCTAGTTGCGGTGTTAAGTTCAGGGTTTGCGGTCAGTACAGATTCCACTTCTCCTGAGAAAGTCTCATGCGGCTCCAAAGTCACCGGATCACAACAGTACAACTGGCCAGTTAAATGCATCTCAGAAGAAGGGAGGAAAGGTGTTGAGTCATTTTTTTTTTCTGTGGTTTGTTTTGTCTGTTCCTCCCTCTTTTTCCCTGGGTGGCTAAGGAATCTTGTGTGAGCATGGATGTTCATGAATTAGCTTCTCGTGTAGACCAGCTTGCTGCTAGGGTGCAGGGAATTTCTGATTATATTGTTCAGACTCCTGTTTTGGAGCCGAAGATTCCTACTCCTGATTTGTTTTTTGGTGACAGGTCTAAATTTCTGAGTTTTAAAAACAACTGTAAACTGTTTTTTGCTTTGAGACCTCGATCCTCTGGTGATTCCATTCAGCAGGTTAAGATCGCTATTTCCCTGTTGCGTGGCGATCCACAGGATTGGGCATTTTCCCTGGAATCTGGGAATCCTGCTTTGCTCAATGTAGATTCCTTTTTGCAGGCTTTAGGATTATTGTATGATGAACCTAATTCTGTGGATCAAGCGGAGAAGGCCTTGTTGGTTCGGTCTCAGGGCCAAGAGGTGGCAGAATTGTATTATCAGAAATTTAGAAAATGGTCTGTGTTGACTAAATGGAATGATGATGCTTTGGCGGCAATTTTCAGAAAGGGTCTTTCTGAATCCGTTAAAGATGTTATGGTGGGGTTTCCCACGCCTGTCGGTCTGAGTGATTCTAGGTCTCTGGCCATTCAGATTGATCGGCGCTTGCAGGAGTGCAGAACTATGCTTACTGTGGCGTTGTCCTCAGAGCAGAGTCCTGAGCCAATGCAGTGTGATAGGATTCTGTCTAGAACAGAACGACAAGGATTCAGACGTCAGAATAAGTTGTGTTATTATTGTGGCGACGCTTCTCATGTCATTTCAGTCTGCCCTAAGCGGACAAAGAAGATCGCTAGTTCATTTACCATCAGTACTGTACAACCTAAATTTCTGTTATCTGTGTCCTTGATCTGCTCATTGTCATCATTTTCTGTCATGGCGTTTGTGGATTCAGGCGCCGCTTTGAACTTAATGGATTTTGAGTTTGCCAAGCGTTGTGGTTTCCCCCTGCAGCCTTTGCAGAACCTTATTCCTTTAAGGGGCATTGATGCTACACCTTTGGCTAAAAATAAGCCCCAGTTTTGGACTCAGGTGACCATGCGTATGGCGCTGGCCCATCAGGAAGATTGTCGATTTCTGGTGTTGCATAATTTGCATGATGCTATCGTGCTGGGTTTTCCGTGGTTGCAGGTACATAATCCTGTGTTGGATTGGAAGTCTATGTCTGTGACTAGTTGGGGTTGTCAGGGGGTTCATAATGAGGTTCCTTTAATGTCCATCTCCTCTTCTCCCTCTTCCGAAATTCCAGAGTTTTTGTCTGATTTTCAGGATGTATTCGATGAGCCCAAGTCCAGTTCTCTTCCACCTCACAGGGATTGTGATTGTGCTATTGATTTGATTCCAGGCTGTAAGTTTCCTAAGGGCCGACTTTTCAACCTGTCTGTGCCTGAACATACCGCTATGCGGAGTTATGTTAAGGAGTCTTTGGAGAAAGGGCATATTCGGCCATCTTCTTCACCGATGGGAGCAGGTTTTTTTTTTGTTGCTAAGAAGGATGGCTCCTTGAGACCCTGTATTGATTATCGCCTATTGAATAAGATCACGGTCAAGTTTCAATACCCTTTACCCTTGCTTTCTGATTTGTTTGCTAGGGTTAAGGGGGCTAGTTGGTTTACAAAGATTGACCTTCGGGGGGCATATAATCTTGTTCGTATTAAGCAGGGTGATGAATGGAAAACTGCGTTCAATACGCCCGAGGGTCATTTTGAATACCTTGTGATGCCGTTCGGGCTCACTAATGCTCCATCTGTTTTTCAATCTTTCATGCATGATATCTTCCGGACTTATATTGATAAATTCTTGATTGTATATCTGGACGATATTTTGATTTTTTCTGATGATTGGGAGTCTCATGTAGAGCAGGTCAGGATGGTGTTTCAGATCCTTCGTGACAATGCTTTGTGTTGTGAATTCTGCTCTTGGGCTCCCTCCGGTGGTTGTAAGTGGGACTGCTGCTGTTCTCAGCAGTCATCAGGTGCTTTCACTTACTACCAATTCTGACTGGGCTACTTATTCTGGCTAGATCCTTTAGTCAGTGCCAGTTGTCCATTGTTTTCTGGAGGATTCTCTGCTTGGATTCTCCTGCTGGATTGTCCAAATCATCAAAGATAAGTCCTGGCTTTGTATTTGCAGTCCACATGCGGTGGACTTTTATAGCTCAGTGAATTGCTGTTTTTTCTTTCCAGCTTTGTCTGTGTAAGGATTTATTCAGCCAAGCTGGAAGCTCTGGAGTTGCAGAGTTACCCTCCATGCCTTTAGTTAGGTGTGGAGATTTTGTATTCTCTGTGGTGGATTTTTCTAGTATTTTAATACTGACCGCAAAGTACTCTGTCCTGTCTTTTCTTTCTAGTTAGCGTGGCCTCCTTTGCTAAATTCTGTTTTCAGTCTGCGTGTGTAATTTCCCTCTCCTCTCACAGTCAATATTTGTGGGGGGCCGTCTTTCCTTTGGGGATTTTCTCTGAGGCAAGATAGTTTTCCTGTTTCTTTCTTTAGGGGTAATTAGTCCTCCGGCTGTGATGAGGTGTCTAGGGAGTGACTTCTAGTTGCGGTGTTAAGTTCAGGGTCTGCGGTCAGTATAGAGGCCACCTTCTCCAGAGCTCGTCCATGCTGCTCCTAGGCCACCAGATCATAACAGTACAACTGGCCCACAAAGAGTTAAATGCATCTCAAAAGAAGGGAAGTGCTGAGCCATTTTTTTTTTTTGTAGTCTGTTTTCTCTTCTCTTCCCTCTTAAACTCTGGGTGGTTCAGGAGTTTGGCGTGGGCATGGATATTCAGGGACTGGCTTCTCGTGTGGATCAACTTGCTGCAAGAGTACAGGGTATTTCCGATTATATTGTCCAGACTCCGGTTTTGGAGCCTAGAATTGCTATTCCTGATTTGTTTTTTTGGGGACAGGTCCAAGTTTTTGAGCTTTAAAAATAACTGCAAACTGTTTTTTGCTCTGAAACCTCGTTCCTCTGGTGATCCCATTCAGCAAGTTAAAATTGTCATCTCTTTGCTGTGTGGCGATCCTCAGGATTGGGCATTCTCCCTGGAGTCTGGGAATCCAGCCTTGCTTAATGTAGACACCTTTTTTCAGGTGCTAGGGTTATTGTATGATGAACCTAATTCAGTGGATCATGCAGAAAAGACCTTGTTAACCCTGTGTCAGGGTCAAGAAGCGGCAGAATTATACTGCCAGAAATTTAGAAAATGGTCTGTGCTCACGAAATGGAATGAGGATGCTTTGGCGGCAATTTTAAGAAAGAGTCTTTCTGAATCCGTTAAAGATGTTATGGTGGGGTTCCCCACGCCTGCTGGTCTGAGTGATTCTATGTCTCTGGCCATTCAGATTGACCGGCGCTTGCGTGAGCGCAGAGTTGTGCACACATTGGCGTTGTCCTCTGAGCGGAGTCCTGAGCCTATGCAGTGTGATAGGATTTTGTCTAGAGCTGAACGACAAGGATTCAGACGTCAGAATGGGTTGTGTTTTTACTGCGGCGATTCTGCTCATGTTATTTCTGATTGTCCTAAGCGTACAAAGAGAATCGCTAGTTCCGTTACCATCAGTACGGTACAACCTAAATTTCTGTTATCTGTGACCCTGATCTGCTCATTATCGTCATTTTCTGTCATGGCATTTGTGGATTCAGGCGCCGCTTTGAACTTGATGGATTTAGAATTTGCCAAGCGTTGTGGTTTCTCATTGCAGCCTTTGCAGGATCCTATTCCTTTAAGGGGCATTGATGCTACACCTTTGGCTAAAAATAAGCCCCAGTTTTGGACTCAGGTGACCATGCGCATGGCGCCGGCCCATCAGGAAGATTGTCGATTTCTGGTGTTGCATAATTTGCATGATGCTATCGTGCTGGGTTTTCCGTGGTTGCAGGTACATAATCCTGTGTTGGATTGGAAGTCTATGTCTGTGACTAGTTGGGGTTGTCAGGGGGTTCATGATGACGTTCCTGTGATGTCAATTTCCTCTTCCCCCTCTTCTGAAATTCCTGAGTTTTTGTCAGATTTCCAGGATGTATTTGATGAGCCCAAATCCAGTTCCCAACCGCCACATAGGGACTGTGATTGTGCTATTGACTTGATTCCAGGCTGTAAGTTCCCTAAGGGCCGACTTTTCAACCTGTCTGTGCCAGAGCATACCGCCATGCGGAGTTATGTTAAGGAGTCCTTGGAGAAAGGGCATATTTGGCCATCTTCGTCACCATTGGGAGCGGGTTTTTTTTTTGTTGCCAAGAAGGATGGCTCATTGAGACCCTGTATTGATTATCGCCTCTTGAATAAGATCACGGTCAAATTTCAATACCCTTTGCCTTTGCTTTCTGACTTGTTTGATAGGATTAAGGGGGCTAGTTGGTTTACTAAGATTGACCTTAGAGGGGCGTATAATCTTGTTCGTATTAAACAGGGTGACGAATGGAAAACTGCATTTAATACGCCTGAAGGTCATTTTGAATACCTTGTGATGCCATTCAGGCTCTCTAATGCTCCATCAGTGTTTCAGTCCTTCATGCATGATATCTTCCGCAATTATCTTGATAAATTCATGATTGTATATTTGGATGATATTTTGATTTTTTCCAATAATTGGGAGTCTCATGTGAAACAGGTCAGGGTGGTATTTCAGATCCTTCGTGATAATGCTTTATTTGTGAAGAGGTCTAAGTGCCTCTTTGGAGTACAGAAGGTTTCTTTTTTGGGTTTAATTTTTTCTCCCTCATCTATAGAAATGGATCCGGTTAAGGTTCAGGCCATTCATGATTGGATTCAACCCACATCTGTGAAGAGTCTTCAGAAATTTTTGGGTTTTGCTAATTTTTATCGCCGTTTCATTGCCAACTTCTCCAGTGTGGTTAAACCCTTGACCGATTTGACGAAGAAAGGCGCTGATGTGACAAATTGGCCCTCTGCGGCTGTTTCTGCTTTTCAGGAACTTAAACGCCGATTTACTTCTGCCCCTGTGTTGCGTCAGCCAGACGTTTCTCTTCCTTTTCAGGTTGAGGTTGACGCTTCTGAGATTGGGGCAGGGGCCGTTTTGTCTCAGAGGAATTCTGATGGTTCCTTGATGAAACCATGTGCCTTCTTTTCCCGAAAGGTTTCGCCTGCGGAACGCAATTATGATGTCGGCAATCGGGAGTTGTTGGCTATGAAGTGGGCATTTGAGGAGTGGCGACATTGGCTTGAGGGGGCCAAGCACCGTGTTGTGGTCTTGACCGATCATAAGAATCTGATTTACCTCGAGTCTGCCAAGCAGCTGAATCCTAGACAGGCTCGTTGGTCCCTGTTTTTCTCCCGTTTTGATTTTGTGGTCTCGTATCTTCCGGGTTCTAAGAATGTTAAGGCTGACGCCCTCTCTAGGAGCTTTTTGCCTGATTCTCCTGGGGTCCTTGAGCCGGTCGGCATTCTGAAAGAAGGGGTGATTCTTTCTGCCATCTCCCCTGATTTACGACGGGCTCTTCAGGAATTTCAGGCTGATAAACCTGACCGCTGTCCAGCGGGGAAACTGTTTGTTCCTGATAGATGGACTAGTAAGGTGATTTCTGAGGTTCATTGTTCTGTGTTGTCGGGTCATCCTGGGATTTTTGGTACCAGAGATTTGGTTGGTAGGTCCTTTTGGTGGCCTTCTTTGTCACGGGATGTGTGTTCTTTTGTGCAGTCCTGTGGGACATGTGCGCAGGCCAAGCCCTGCTGTTCCCGTGCTAGTGGGTTGCTTTTGCCTTTGCCGGTCCCTGAGAGGCCTTGGACGCATATTTCTATGGATTTTATTTCTGATCTTCCTGTTTCCCAGAAGATGTCTGTTATCTGGGTGGTTTGTGATCGGTTTTCTAAGATGGTTCATTTGGTACCCTTGCCTAAGTTGCCTTCCTCCTCTGATTTGGTTCCGCTGTTTTTTCAGCATGTGGTTCGTTTGCATGGCATTCCTGAGATTATTGTGTCTGACAGAGGTTCCCAATTTGTTTCTAGGTTTTGGCGGGCCTTTTGTGCTAGGTTGGGCATTGATTTGTCTTTTTCTTCCGCATTTCATCCTCAGACAAATGGCCAGACCGAGCGTACTAATCAGACCTTGGAGACTTATTTGAGATGCTTTGTGTCTGCTGATCAGGATGACTGAGTGACCTTTTTGCCATTGGCTGAGTTTGCCCTTAATAATCGGGCTAGTTCGGCTACCTTGGTTTCGCCTTTTTTTTGCAATTCTGGCTTTCATCCTCGTTTTTCTTCTGGACAGGTTGAGCCTTCTGACTGCCCTGGTGTGGATTCTGTGGTGGACAGGTTGCAGCAGATTTGGACCCATGTGGTGGACAATTTGGTATTGTCTCAGGAGAAGGCTCAGCGTTTTGCTAACCGTCGTCGGGGTGTTGGTTCCCGGCTTCGGGTTGGGGATTTGGTCTGGTTGTCTTCCCGTCATGTTCCTGTGAAGGTTTCTTCCCCTAAGTTTAAGCCTCGGTTTATTGGTCCTTATAGGATTTCTGAGATTATTAATCCGGTGTCTTTTCGATTGGCCCTTCCGGCCTCTTTTGCTATCCGTAATGTCTTCCATAGATCTTTATTGCGGAAATATGTGGCGCCCGTTGTTCCTTCTGTTGATCCTCCGGCCCCTGTGTTGGTTGATGGGGAGTTGGAGTATGTGGTTGAGAAGATTTTGGATTCTCGTTTTTCGAGGCGGAGGCTTCAGTATCTTGTCAAAAGGAAGGGTTATGGCCAGGAGGATAATTCTTGGGTTTTTGCCTCCGATATCCATGCTGCTGATTTGGTTCATGCTTTTCATCTGGCTCGTCCTGATCGGCCTGGGGGCTCTGGTGAGGGTTCGTTGACCCCTCCTCAAGGGGGGGTACTGTTGTGAATTCTGCTTTTGGGCTCCCTCCGGTGGTTGTAGGTGGTAATGCAGTTGTTTCTGAGTGGCAGCCCTGGTCAGGTGTTTCTGCTGATTGCAGTTCTGACTGGGGTATTTAGGTTAGCAGGATTCATTAGTCCTTGCCAGTTGTCCATTGTTTTTGGAGGTTTTTCCTTGCCTGGTTCCTCTGCCTTGCTGCCAAATCTACAAAGATAAGTGTCTGGTTTTCGTGGCACACATGCCGTGTGCTTATGATTTAGTGCTATTCAGTGCCTTTTTTGTCCAGCTTAGATTGTATCAGTGATTTCTCAGTCTTGCTGGATTCTCAGGAGTTGCAGATATACATTCCTTTTCTTTAGTTAGATTGTGGAACTTTTTGTATTTTCTGCTGTGGATATTTTTAGTGTTTTAATACTGACCGCTTAGTATTCTGGTCTATCCTTCCCTGTTTAGCTAGAGTGGCCTCTTTTGCTGGAATCTGTTTTCTCTGTGTGTGTCCTTCCTCTCCTACTCACAGTCAATATTTGTGGGGGGCTGCCTATCCTTTGGGGTTCCGCTCTGAGGCAAGCGAGTATTCCAATTTCTATCTATAGGGGTATTTAGTCCTCCGGCTGTGTCGAGGTGTCTAGGGTTTGTTAAGCACATCCCACGGCTACTTCTAGTTGCAGTGTTAAGTTCAGGGTTTGCGGTCAGTACAGATTCCACTTCTCCTGAGAAAGTCTCATGCGGCTCCAAAGTCACCAGATTATAACACTCGGCCCAGGGTGGGGAATCACTACTTACCAGAGGTAATCAGGGATGCGATCTACATGTTCCTGAAATGAAGGAGATTCTGGTCCATCGACATGCCACCGGACCAGCATATTAATCACTTTAGAGATCTGTGAAACAAGAAGGTTTGTTTTTAAGACCAGACATTTTTAATAAAAAAAAAATAACTCATGTTTCCATGACACTTACTGGACCAATGCTGATACACTTTGTAAACCGGTCATCTGCTATTACATGGTCGTATAATTCATGCACCGCACATCGGCGAAGGGCGGGAATGTGGTACGACTCGTATATATTCAGCAGGACTGTGAATAAAAGGGCAAAAATGACTGATCAAAATAAAATACTATATCTAGAGTATAGCTGAAAAATGTCGTTATTGTTGTGCGGCCACATATATCTGCAGAATTACATAGGTGCAAATGCCACATTATTATTATTAATATTATTATTTATTTATATAGCACCATTGATTCCATGGTGCTGTCCATGAGAAGGGGCTACATACAAATTACAGACATCCCTTACAGTGAGCAAACTAACAATTACAGACTGATACAGAGAGGCGAGGACACTGCCATCGCGGGCTTACATTCTACATTCTGACCATAATCAGTGCCTCTTACCGTAAGCAATGTCCAGCAGTGCGCTGTGCGGTGTGTACAGGTCACAAGCAGCAACACAGTTCCTCTGCGCGGGCCAATTTATACTGCTATATTCCTGCACGTACAGCTCCTGCATGAGAAGCAGATGTGGAGATACTAGTGATGAGTGAACGTGCTCGGGTAAGGTGTTATCTGAACATGCTCGAGTGCTAATAGAGTGTCTTCGGAGTGCTCGAAAAATAGGTTTGAGTCCTCGCGGACGCATGTCTCATGGCTGTTCGACAGCTGTAACACATGCAGGGATTGCCTGTTTGCTAGATACAAGTTCTTGTTATGCCTTTACCTGTCTCAAGCTGCGGATCAAGTCGTCCTCACAGGCACTCAGACGTGTAGCATAGCAGTAACTCATGGGCAAGTAAACCTGACGGCAGTGACACCAGATGGTGCTGGGGTGGGCCGGAAACCACTGGGGAAGAAGCCTACAAGACAATGGTGGACGTTAGAGAAAATCAGTAAAGGAGAATTCACATCACTGTCCCTGCAAAATAGTTAGTAAGAGACAGGCGGTGACTAAATGTGACGCAGAGCAGTGCTGCTTAATAGGAGTTGTCCACTACTCAGAATCCCTATGTTTCCCTCTTGTAAAACAGTACCACCTATACTCACCTCCGGTGCTGGAGCCGTTCAACCGGTGTCGGCACCCATGTCTAATTGTTACGTCACGTGAGCCCCGGGAGAGAGACACCGCCGGAGGGGAGTATAGGTGTTATTATTTACAAGGGGGGAACATAGGGATTCAGAAGAGGGATGTCGGAATAGTGGACAACCCTTTTGAAGGGAGCCTGAAAATGACTGATCACACCCAGTACCGGTGTGCGGTGCACCCTTGGCGTGGCCGAACACTTAAGTGCAAGAAATCCAATTTGCTTGAAACTTGATGCAGGGGTCCAGGCCCATAGTCGTATGACTTTTAGTATATCCCACTAATAAAGGTATGGATAATTATCTGATGGTCACAGCCACCAATAATGTCATATCAGGTCTGAATAATTCTAAAAGAAACTCACCACATCTCCGGGAACAGCGTGTTCATTCCCTCCCAACTGTACACATTGAGCACAGCTAGCCAAAATTTCCCCCAAGAAGGAATCCCAATGGCACCACCTGCAACAAAAGTAAGATGCATTAGACCAAGCATGGAAAAAATATATATAGATACTGACTATCTGCTGCAAATGGTCGGCATGTGTGAGATGTGCTAAAGTTAAAAGCTCGTGTGAACCTACCCTTACTGTGAAGATTGTTGCGAGCGCGGGTCATATCTGGATCATCCTGCGACACTCCGAGAAGCCGCAGAGAGGTATAACTGAGAGCCGTGCCAAATACGGTGCTCTTGTCTTCAATATGCCTACGATTAGGAGAGTTATTTACTACGGGAACATAGAACCAATATCCATCATTGTCATGTACCATTAAAAATACACAGGAACTCAATATTGAGACACTTAATCGCGACTGCCAGAGCGTGTATTCCGCTACTATGGAAAAAAAGGCGCCACCCCGACAATCTTCCAAGGGCTTGCCAAGGTGAATGATGTGACACTTATGGAGGACCTCACCTCTACGATTAATAACAAACGTTTTTATAAATCTTGGTTTTACTGGCTGCAATTTAGATCCTGTGGTGAATATCTGGCTCTAACTGGGGATAACTGAATCCGCATTTTCTCTAGCCCCATCCTTACATACATTCCACCTTCCTGCCCTCCCACCTTCCCTCTCTTCTCTTTCTCTCTTCTGCTTCTCTCTCTTTTTCTTCTGAACTTACTCATATGTTGCTTTTAGATCACTTTGACCCAGATTATGTTTAGGGAATTAATATTCTGCCTTCAATCTATGTTTTATGATGAGGTCCTAGTCTGGGTGCCAGATCCTTGGAAATGATAACACTGTCTATGGTTACTACTTTCTCATCGTGATTGTTCTTCATTTTGGCACAGTTAGTGCCTTGTGATTGTATTTCTTTCTTTTCAAACTCAATAAATAAAGAAAAAAAAAACCCATAGAATCTATAATGACCAATTTGATTTTTGGTTTTGGCAAACAAAAAACAAAAAGAAGTAATTCACGACCAAATCCACGTCTAAAAAGGACTCATTAAAGGGGCTGTCCACCATTCGGACAAGCCCTTCTCAGCTGCTATATTTCCCAGTATAAAATAAAAAAAGCATCTACTAACCAGGGCCATTCCAGCAGCGTCAGGTCTCCTGGGGCTCACTTAATGTTATGCCGCGTGAGCACTGCAGCCAATCAGCGGCTGCTTCATGTGCTGGTGAACGTGTAGAAGTCCGTTCCTTACAGGGCAGGTGCTGGCTTTGTTATATACAGTATATGTCGTTGACAGCGGCATTGAAAAAGTTTGGTTGCCAATACACGCCTATACCATCACCAATCGTGATGTGCTTGGGGGTTGCCACAGCTACAGAATTGACATTTTTTGGGTCACCATGCCTTCCCCCCCAAAATGCAATGAAAAGAAATCGTACATACCTCAATAAATACTATGGCTCGCTAATCAATACATAAAAAAAAGTCCTCACAGAAGAAAAATAAAGCTATTTGCATCAGAAAATAGCAATCCAAAATAATATATATATAAATTTAAATCTGCTAAAACAAACAAACAAAACAAGAACTATACTAGCTAGGTATGACTGTCATTGTACTGACCTAAGGAATCAATGTCAAGTCATTTTTTCCCACACACCTAATGCAGTAAACAGTAAAACCCAAACATTTGTGTTTTTTGCTTTTTTATCTCACCATTTCATTCCACTTGAAAATTTATTTTACCCGTTTTTTCAGCCATTATACAGTTAACTCAATTATGCCAATCAAAACTATAACTCGTCCATCCAACAGAAAAAAAAAAGTTATGGCTCTTGGAAGAAGGGGAGAAAAAAAATAAAGGAAAATGCAAAAACAAACAAACAAATAAACAAACAAAATACCTGTTTAAAAATTAAATGGTAATGCAAAGTTAAAAAAAAAAAAAAAAAAATCTGGAAACTTGTCAATTAACCTTTGGCTAGTGCTCTCACAGTCGGTCTAGATAAACCTATAAGTAAACCTTAAGGGTATCCTGCACAATTAGGCTATGTTCACACGCTGCGGTTTTAGCTTAGTTTCCGCAGCTGTGGGTCCGCAGCAGTTTCCCATGAGTTTACAGTACAATGGAAACCTACGGGAAACGCAATCCGCAGTGCACATGCTGCGGAAAAAAACGTGCGGAAACGCAGCGGTTTACATTCCGCAGCATGTCAATTCTTTGTGCGGATTCCACAGCGGTTTACACCTGCTCCACAATAGGAATCCGCACAAAATCCTAAATAAATCCACAGTAATTCTGCAGGAAATCCGCAGGTAAAACCCAGTGCCTTTTACCTGCGGTTTGGAAAAATCCGCAGACCCCAAAAAGACGTGTGCACATACCCTTATACATACAAAGGGCAAAGTCAGACGGCCGTATAGATCGGACAGAGATTGGACCTCAGTGCTCGGACAGAATGCGGTTCTCCTGACCTGAGAGTGACAGCTGCATAGAAATACATGAACCTACCTGTCACGCTCGGGCTGGGAGAGTCACCGGCCAGTCCGTGCGTTGCAGTCTGATCTCAGTGCGATTTATACGGCTGTCTGCCTGTGCGCATATATAGCGCACATAGATTCTGCACCCTGCTTTATGTATGCGACATGGGTGATCACAAAATATGAAGTCAGTCAGATACTCACAGGCCCCATCCGCCATCAGGTAGCTGCACAGATCGCAGGTAGCGCACCATCTCCTTCTTGGTAGCGTCAGGGAGGGGTGTTTGTGTCACGTGACATACAATAAGGAGACCTAAAAAGTGTCACAGGTTTAGGCCACATTCACAACTTTTTTTTCACATACATGAAAAACTGACCAAGTTTCATCAGTGATTTTTGGTCAGAGTTTCATCCAAGTGTCATCAGTTTTTCTATATTCTTTTCCAACATAACACTCCGTAAAAACAGACCACACTCGGATGTCATCTAACTGCTGGCCATTTTTTTTACGGACCCTTAGGTTGCAGTCACACTAGCAGTATTTGGTCAGTATTTTACATCAGTATGTGTAAGCCAAAACCAGGAGTGGAACAATTAGAGGGAAAAGTATAAAAAAAACATATGCACCACTTCTGTATTTATCACCCACGCCTGGTTTTGGCTTACAGATACTGATGTAAAATACTGACCAAATCCTGCTAGTGTGACGGCAGCCTTAGAGTTGCAGTCCTGTTTATGATCAGACACTCAGATCACAGTTGTTGCACTCGGTCTCCGGAAAATCACGGACATATGACTGACCGCATTCACTATTGTAGGTGCGAGCACTATCCGTGGAAAACACTGATAGCACTCTTATGAGAAGTCTGAAGGAGGACTTACCGTGAGTATATTCTATGGCAGACAGATCTAGTCATAGTGGTCCAATGTCACTGAAAAGCCTCACCTGGCATCAAGAACAGTGGTCCGCCATAATCCCCCGCCCAATGCCCATCCTCCGCTTGTAAGGCAGAATAAAAAGTTAGTCCATTTTCTGCTCCATCCTGGGCCGTATGCGCCTTGGGTAAGTCTTTAAAAAACTCGTTCTGCAGGAAGCAAAATCCGCGTTATTGATGATCAGCGCCATTTACAGATCCTAGAACAGATCACAGACATTCAGCTCATCTGCTATGAACGCCGGGCACAGGGCTGCGCTCAAAGCAGATCGGCAATGACAAAAATGTCCCCAGAGGTGGACAACCCCTGGTGTTTGCTCTCCTGCAGTTAAAGGGAGGGTTTCACTTTCTAATAATAAAATAATATTATAGTTATTTAAAGGGATTTTAATACTGGATCATTGTTTTGCTCTAAAATCCTTAGCGTATAATACGGGCTGAATTTAAGTAGTCTTATGTACCGTGTCCAGCCCCAGAGAGTGCGCCTCCAGGGCAGTTTGTGGGCGATCTTCTCCCTCCACATAGCGCCAGGTTTGCCTGCCCTCCGTACACGAGAGGCGCCAGCGTGTGAGGTCTGTTGCTGGATCGGTCTTGTACGGACCCCCCCTTCTGCGGAGACGCCTGGAACAAAACATTGCAAAATTACTTTTTAGGTTTATTTCATTACAATGACTACAGTACGTGGACTAAAATATCGGACAACTGCATAAATAGCAATTCCCATTTATAAGCAGTAGTGATGACTAGAGTAGAATACTACAAAATCACTCAGGGGCTGTAAGCAGCTAAAACTGATTCTATTCAAGGTTATATAATGCAATATTGTTCGATCAGGCAGCACATTTGTAAAGTTTACTTTTCTGCAGTCTGTGCTCCCCCATATTCCTATGCAGCAGAGATTCCAGGGACCGTCCCCATACAGCTGCCTAATACTCACGTTCCTTCACTCATTTCTCTGCGCTTCACCTGGTTACAGTCTAACGATGGATCCATCCTTTAAAACCAAAGTGGCTACTGCATTAAACGCAAAGCATTCTAGGACTTGTAGTTCTTGAAGCTCCCCAAGCCCTAGCGAGTGTTACAGTAAAGGACTACATTTCCCAGACAACACCACGCCGCCAGATTCTATGTCACACTATCCTGACATGAGCAGAGGCAGCAGGAACCAATCACGGCGCAGATAGATGTATACACGTAGGCGGGGCCATCAGCTACCAGCCAATGGGTGATGAGAAATATGGAATAGCGTGTTCCTTCCAGCGCTGTCGCTGTAGTTGTGCAGCTGGTCTCGTAGTGAGAGGTCAGAGAGAAGCTGCGGCTTTGTGTAGTGATAGCATTGACAATTACAGCACGACCTCATATTAGTGTGCGGATGGTATGCAGAGTGAAAGGAATGTGTTAGCCCCTTCTATAACACCCTGCCACTCAGTAGGTGACATACACCCTGAAAGGGTCCTTCCTAAAAATAAAAGTTATCCTCCTTCCATAGGTCCCACAAGTGGGACCCTCAAAAATGGGTGTTATGGGCTCACCTGGAGAGGTGGATCCACTAAGTCGTTGTGCCAGGTGATGATTCAGTGGACTGGCCTCGCCGGACAGCATGTGAATAGCGAGGACTAGCAGAGCTGGATGTGCAAGGCAGCAAGAGGAGCAGCACAGCTGGAAGTGCTAGATGCAGCAGAGTTAAGAATGCAGTCGGCACCTTGAACAGCAGACAAATAGGCTGTTGGATACCTTGATGCTGCAGAGTTGAGTGTGCAGACAGCACTGTGAATCAGCTGAAATGAGAAGGCGGACAAGTACCTCCATACAAGTGTGCAGACAGCTCCTTGGATTAGCAGAGATAAGTTGGTTGTCAGGTCCTGGTTGTAGCAGAGTTGTATGTGCACACAGCACCCAGGAACAGCAGAGCTGTGTTGGGATTGAGGCACCTTACTGCAGAAGAGCTGAACACAATCGGAAATGTGGATAGAATCCTATACAGTGAGTGGTAGCAGCGTGTACCTGCTACCTCAATACTCCGGCCGTGCACAGGTGCCTGGCCTGACCTGAAAAGATCTTATCATAGGTGCGTGCCACGTTACTATAGGAACTCGACGTATACTGGCACAGATGGTGCAAGCTGTAGGGGAAGGAGGGAGAAAATCACGGGGCTGGAGTCAAACCACATGAGTAAGGCCGGGGTTACACTTGCGAGAAACTCGCACGAGACTCGCGTTTCAATACCCGGCACTGCCGCCAGCACTCGGACTGGAGCGTTCAGCTGCATAGAAATACATGCAGCCGCACACTCCGGACCCGACTGCCGGCGGCAGTGCCAGGTATTGAGACGCGAGTCTCGTGCGAGTTTCTCGCAAGTGTAACCCCGGTCTTACAAAGGGGCTCGGAATCCCTAAGAAAAGGGCTCCGCAGCCCCCTCTTGTATGGAGCGGAGGTGCGAATTCTCATCCTCTGCTCCACTCATTGCCTATAGGACTGCCAGAAGAAGCGAGCGTTGTGCTCTGCTTTCTCCAACAATCCCAGAGACAGAGCTGGGACCAAGCTGGGCTCCTTCACTCCATTCAGGACCCCCAGAGACAAAGTCATCCTCTATCCAATTCCTCATTCCTTGTAAGGACACAGACTAATTTGGCTTTCAATGATTTTTTTTTCATGCCCACCTTCTGATAGCAACAACTTTCAATTAAATTTTTTTGGGAGAACAAAACAAGTGAAGCAAACAGCACTAGGATCCAACATTAGTCTGTTTTTTCACAGATCTAATGACTTAGGCCGGGGTCACACTTGTGAGTGCAATCTGAGAAACTCATGCGAGTCTCTCGCCTCAATACCCGACACTCGAGACCGGAGCGTGCGGCTGCATAGAAATACACGCAGCCGCACACTCCGGTCTCGATTGTCGGTATTGAGGCTCGAGTTTCTCGCATTGCACTCGTAAGTGTGACCCCGGCCTAAGATGGATGATTTCACTTCCCAAGTCGGATTCAAATTGGACATTTCTTCAGATTTATTTACAAACTGCAAGAAAGTTCATGTAGAAAAGGCCAAAAAATATGAGAAACATATATAAAACACATCCAACAAAAATGAATGAATAAGAAGTAAAGCACAAAAATTAAGTTGATCTCTATACATAGATATGTCATATTATTTATATAGCTGTAGAAGAACTAAGGTTTGAGCCGGAGAATCAGAAAGCTCTGACTTAGTTTTCAACAGTCAGGCCCAAATGTTTTGAGACCGACACAAATTTTGGTTTTCAGATTTTGCTACTTCAGTGTTTTTAGACCTTTTAGTCAGATGTATCTATAGTTCCTGAAGAACAATTATAAGAACTTCATAAAAGTGTATAATATTTTATTGACAAATACATCAAGTTTACGCAAAGACTCAATATACCGGTATACAGCGTTGTCCCTTACTTTTTCAAAACTCCTGCAACTCATCCAGGAGTCTGGATATCAGCTTCTGGGCCAAATCCTGACAACACAATCTTGTCTAATCAGTGTTTGAAGTTTTTCACAATTTTTGTTTGTCCACTCGCTATTGTGACTTTAGTTACTTCTCACGGTAAGAATGTGAGGCAGAAAAGTCAGAGATTGCGGGGTCAATACCAAGAGAGCACGTACATAACCAAGGGAAAAGACAAAGTTGTAAAGGTACCGTCACATTAAACGACGCTGCAGCGATATCGACAACGATGCCGATCGCTGCAGCGTCGCTGTGTGGTCGCAGTCACACAGACAGCTCTCCAGCGACCAACGATGCCGAAGTCCCCGGGTAACCAGGGTAAACATCGGGTTACTAAGTGCAGGGCCGCGCTTAGTAACCCGATGTTTACCCTGGTTACCAGTGTAAATGTAAAAAAAACCAAACACTACATACTTACATTGCCGTGTCTGTTGCGTCCCTCGCTTTCAGCTTCCCTGCACTGTGTAAGCGCCGGCCTTAAAGCACAGTGGTGACGTCACCACTGTGCTTTGCTTTCCGGCCGGCACTGACACATTCAGTGCAGGAAGCTCTTAGCAGCAGCGCGGACGCCGGGGGACGTGACAGACATCACAGGGTGAGTATGTAGTGTTTTTTTTTTACTTTTACAATGGTAACCAGGGTAAATATCGGGTTACTAAGCGCGGCCAGCGCTTAGTAACCCGATATTTACCCTGGTTACCATTGTAAAACATTGCTGGCATCGTTGCTTTTGCTGTCAAACATGACGATACACGCCGATCTGATGACCAAATAAAGTTCTGGACTTTCAGCAACGACCAGCGATATCACAGCAGGATCCTGATCGCTGCTGCGTGTCAAACACAACGATATCGCTATCCAGGACGCTGCAACGTGATGGATCGCTATCGTTATCGTTGTTAAGTCGCTCAGTGTGAAGGTACCTTAAGTCAGGTCACAGTCCAGGGTCAATAAGAAATAGCGGATCAACGCAAAAGGAGGAGACAAAGGGATTTTCTGAACACAGTTCAAATGGTTAGGCCGGGGTCACATTTGTGAATGCAGCGCGAGTCTCTTGCATCAATACCCGGCACTCGGGACCAGAGTGTGCGGCTGCATGTATGTCTATACAGCTGAACTCTCCGCTCCTGAGTGCCGGCAGCAGTACCGGGTATTGATGCAAGTTTCTCTCATTGCACTTTCAAGTGTGACACTGGCCTTAGGCAACAAAATCAGGCTAACACTCACCAGGAAGCACAAACTACAGGGATCAGGGGCAGACAGCTCAGGTAAATAGGCTGGGACAATCTCCAGAACACTGAACACCTGGAGAAAGTCCCGCACCTCCTAATCACAGATTGGACAGCTGACCTGTCAATCAATACACTGACACTCCAGCAATAATAATAATCTTTATTTTTATATAGCGCTAACATATTCTGCACCGCTTTACAGTTTTGACACAGTATCCATCGGACAGCATAGAAATCACTCACTGAGTGGAGGAATTGTGACAGATTTTTGAGGATTAATCACAGATTTTCAATCTCTGCAGTTTCCTGGCCATTGGCGCAAAATTTCAATGTTTTGTTCCCCAAGTCTCTCAGCACATTTCTCTTTGTGAAATGCTGGGAAAAGCATTGTTCATCACCTAAATTCCACCTGGATCATTGGGAGAACTTGCTCTAGGAGGATGTCTACCATTCATTATTCATAGCAGTGTTCTAAGGTGAAACTCCTGTTCGCTCGCCTTTTCTTCCCCAATCATTCTTCTAGATCTCCCAAACAGTCTGAAGGGGGCTTCATCAGAGGAAATAACTTTACCCCAGTCTACTGCAGTCCAACCCCTGTACTTCCTGCAAAGTTACTTTCTCTGATGAAGGCCTTTTTGGGTTATTTAAGACATCTACAAGAATGATTGTCCTGTAAAAGTAAAAAAGTGCAACATTTTGAATGAAGCCGAATTGAAAAAGTGATTTTTAACCCCAAATAAAAAAAACAACAACATTGACCCCAGCGGTGAACAACCCCATGAAATTATTTTTTATCAAGTTATCAAGGTGATGAGTTGTTTGTCAAGTTAGACTTGGATACATCTGTAGTCTGATGCTGATTGAAGAATAATTTTAGCAGGTAGAGATACTTTTCTGCACAGTGAGTCAAAGACCTCCATACCCAAAAGATAGGATCAGTAATGTCATTGTTGTCACAAATTTGGGGCTATTCAGGTGATAGAGTGCCCGTGTGAAAAACAAATTAAAGAATTAGCTATTTTCTTCCAAGACTCCATTTGTCTCCTATTTAAGTCTATGGGTGTGTAAAAAAATTGGATCCTATACAGAACATCCGTATTTCACCTGACTTTTTTAACCTAGGAAACGGTATTTGATCATATACATTTTTGAATGTAAATGTCCGAAAAAAGATCGCACACGGATGTAAAAATAGGACACAAGGAAAATCATCTGAGGTTTCTGGATGAAAACCGAACGATTATTCATACACTTGTGTCACCCCTGCCTAAGTCTTATTGCTCCCAGGACAATATTTTGTATTTTTACTATTCTTTCTCTTCATTTCTGATTTTCATAAACTCTTGTCCAAGTTTACTTAGATCCTGTATCTCATTTTGCCTGTGGCGTACCTCTGGACAACAAGCTACCACAGTGCGCAGAATTGTTTTTCATTGTAAGGTAAGGCCACCATAAGATCTGCAAAGATGATAACCTACAGTCAGGACATTATCAAAATCCTCCTTTGTTTCTTAGCACTGTTAATAAACGAACTCATCTCAAGGGTAATGCTTCCAATATTGCATTCAACTAGTAATGTTGGATTAGGCAGTCATCTGGGACACAAATTGTGGAAGTATACAAGTACAGGATCATCGAGTTAGCTCATACCTTCATGTCCTATAATTGATGCATAATTTGTTTTAGTTTACTTACACAGCCGATTAATTATCACAGCACTTTACAGACATCATCACTGTCCCCATTGGGGCTCACAATCTATATTCCCTATCAGGATGTCTTTGGAGTGTGGGAGGAAACCGGAGGAAACTCGGGGAAAACATATAAACAAATATAATTGCAAATATTCCATTTGTGCTTTCTCTGCCATCTGTGCACCCCATGACATGGAAGTGATAGATTATTCTCGGTCATAATGCTCTGAAGTCAGTGGCGTAAGTGCAGATCCAGTAACTCGGTTTATCTCCATTAGAACTTCACTTTCCTTCTCAAACATCTGTTAAAGTGAACAAATGATATGAAAACAATTAGCATTTATTAACATAGATTAATCCTAAATATCTGAATCCTTGGGTCAACTTTTATATTAGTGTTCCTTTATAAAAACAAACAAACCATAATATACAGGTCACAGAGACTACAGGTATCCCCAATGGCCAGAAGACCTTGCTACTACAGTTCAACAATAAAAGCAGCATTGTAACGGCCACGTATTTGTGGATCAGCAGCAAACATTTTCTTTAGTGGACAGGATGGAATGGGAAATATATAGCATAATAGGCCACCTCCTGATATGAAAACCTGCTGCATGACCTCAAATCCTGAGTAGAAATATCAAATACTACTAGCACATCTTCTGTCTGCCAGGGCGCACCGCTTCCCTGCCTTCAGCCTTCCTGTTTGCCTCGTGTAATGGTGTGCTCATGAAGACTGGCAGTTCACACCACTGGCATGTTTGCATCACTGGCCTGAACTTTGCTCTCTCCCGTGCTGTTAGTACAGACAGGTTTGTCTTTGCAGCATGGTATGGCAGGGACACCAAAGCTGCCCAGATCCAGCAATCCTGCCAACTTCAGAGTGGTGCTAGCAAGTTGTCTAACTAAATATTCACCCGTTCTTGATATCGGAGAATAAGACGTACATTGCAAAGTTTCTTGTTTTTACAAGCACTTTGCTGTTTTGACCATTATCAAACATGAGACGTCTTTAAAGGTCCATTCTCTTTATTAATGGGTAAAGTTGTAAAAATGAGCAAAATTGCAAAGAGGATTTTTCATTTTTTTGTTTACTGCTTGTTGCCTTGTTTACTGACCATCAATGCAATCTAGCAACGGTGGCCGAGCATGTGCAGTGGTTACAACCTCTTTCTAATAGCTCCGGGTCCCAGAAGTTTCAGTGTAACTACGGTCTTCAAATGGTACGGAGGCAAAGCTGCTTCTGCTTGCAGCATTGGAGCACACAGTTTGGGCCAATTACAGGACTATACCACTAGTCTGTACTGTCAATCATGCAGGAGCACACTGCCCCTATCAAGCACGAAGCCAGGGGCCAAGGGAGCGGTGCGCTCCCCCAAAATGCACATGAAACAACACCTTATGTCTGGAGCTACTGGAGATCTGTAAAGAGATCAAACCAGTGGTTTTCCGTTAAAGAAGAACTGTCACTAGATTCATACTGCTTGAACTACAAGCAGTATGAATCAGATGCTGGCTGCACATGTAACTTTAACTGTGAAATGCTGGGACATATTAGTGAAAACACAGGTTTAAAAGCTGGCCAGGGAGGATAGAGAGAAAGCTAGCTCATCAGGTGCTGTTCCTGTTCTGCTCTTGTTGATTTTCAGGTCTCTCTCCATGTATGTGCATTATGAACAGACCTGGCAGTAGATGATTCACGTCTCTACAGCCTTTTAAACTATGTTTTCTCTGAAACGGAGGAGCATCTCAAAGTAAAAACAAACCTGGCTGTAATTGCACAGAAGAGTCTAATTTATGCTGATTGTAGCAGATTTCCTATAATAAAATAATACTGCAAATATAAGCCATTACTATATACTCATGTAAAGCTAAAAGCCTTGTAATATCAGCACAATCTTAATTTAAAAAGAAAAATCCCACAAAACTAACCTTTCTCCAGTCTTCTGGGCTATGATGAGTATAACCTAGTAGGTGACATAAGCCATGCACTGCCGTCACCTGGGAGAAACGTAATTTATATTTGAGTTTCCGTCAGTAGAAACACATTATAAATATTCACTGGAAGGAACAAGACCATAAAATGTGACCAGCCAGACTTAGGGCAGATTCACTTACTACACGCAGGGCCGGCGTTGGGGGCAGGCAGACCAGGCAGCTGCCTGGGGCCCCCGCTCCCCCAGGGGCCCCCAGCTAGCGGCAGGTCACGCAGCCGCTATGGGGCCCCTGTGAGGCAGGGGGGCCCGCCTGCCGCCAGCGCCGACTCCCCCGCCGCATTGAACTATACCAGCGTCTGCCGATACAGTTCAAAGCAATGATGGAGGAGAGCGCGCCACCTGACGCTCCCTCTCCCACACCTCTGACACAGCGGGTGCGCATCATCGCGCACTCGCTGTGTGTCAGGCAGTGCGGCGGCCGCCGCCGACACGGGAGCAGGGAGGGAGCAGCGCGGGCTCGGGGAGAGGTGAGGAGCTTGTGTTTTTTTTGTTTATTTTTTTTAACTAGACTGTGCTGCCATTCTCGGGAGGAGAGAGGCGGGGAGGGAAGGAGGGATGTGGACAGTGCTGTATACTCCTGGGGGCTGTGCTGTATACTCCTGCGGGCTGTGCTGTATACTACTGCGGGCTGTGCTGTATACTACTGCGGGCTGTGCTGTATACTCCTGCGGGCTCTGCTGTATACTCCTGCGGGCTCTGCTGTATACTCCTGCGGGCTCTGCTGTATACTCCTGCATGCTCTGCTGTATACTCCTGCGGGCTCTGCTGTATACTCCTGCGGGCTGTGCTGTATACTCCTGCGGGCAGTGCTGTATACTCCTGCGGGCAGTGCTGTATACTCCTGCGGGCAGTGCTGTATACTCCTGCGGGCAGTGCTGTATACTACTGCGGGCTGTGCTGTATACTACTGCGGGCTCTGCTGTATACTCCTGCGGGCTCTGCTGTATACTCCTGCGGGCTCTGCTGTATACTCCTGCGGGCTCTGCTGTATACTCCTGCGGGCTCTGCTGTATACTCCTGCGGGCTCTGCTGTATACTCCTGCGGGCTGTGCTGTATACTCCTGCGGGCAGTGCTGTATACTCCTGCGGGCTCTGCTGTATACTCCTGCGGGCAGTGCTGTATACTCCTGCGGGCAGTGCTGTATATTCCTGCGGGCAGTGCTGTATACTCCTGCGGGCAGTGCTGTATACTCCTGCGGGCAGTGCTGTATACTACTGCAGGCTGTGCTGTATACTACTGCGGGCTGTGCTGTATACTACTGCGGGCTGTGCTGTATACTACTGCGGGCTGTGCTGTATACTACTGTGGGCTGTGCTGTATACTCCTGTATACTCCTGTGGGCTGTGCTGTATACTCCTGTGGGCTGTGCTGTATACTCCTGTGGGCTGTGCTGTATACTACTGTGGGCTCTGCTGTATACTACTGTGGGCAGTGCTGTATACTACTGTGTGGGCAGTGCTTTATACTACTGTGTGGGCTGTTATATACTACTATGTGGGCTGTGCTATATACTATGAGGGTATATTATATTCTATGGGGGAGGCTGTATTATATTTATATTCTTTGAGGGGTGATGGCATCATACTCTATGAGGGGGCTACATTATACTATATGGGGGGGCTGCATTATATTCTATGGGGAGGTTACATTATACTCTGTGGGGGGTTACATTATACTCTGTGAGGGCTGCATTACCGTATTTTTCAGACTATAAGATGCACCGGACCATAAGGCGCACCCCAAATTTGGGGTGAAAATTGCAGAAAAAAGTTTTTTATAAGATGGGGGTCCGTCTTATTGTCCGAATTTACAGAATCTTACCTGAGGGCTGGTGGTGGCAGAGCAGGGTCACAGGAGGCATGGTGTCGGCAGAGGTGGGGTGATGCGGTACGGCGTGCACCTGAGCAGGGTACCTTCCTGCTTAGGTGGGCGACGCCACGGCATGGTGTCCATGGGAGGGTGGCAGCAGTGGTTACTGACAGGTGCTTGGATGAGGAGGCACAGTGAGAGGTATGGCGTGAGAGGGGTCCCTTTCCCCGGTGAGGTGATGCAGCAGCCCGGTAATGCAGCAGAGCCGGGTGAATCCTGTTGTTATCGGTGGGCGCGGCCATCTTCCTGAGGCCGCGCGTGCGCAGATGGAGGTCTCTGCTGCCTGGGGCTTCAGGAAAATGGCCGCAGGATGCCGCGCGTGCGCAGATGGGGATCGCGGCGGCCATTTTCCTGAAGCCGAGTTTGCATCTCGGCTTCAAGAAAATGGCCGCCGCGATCCCCATCTGCGGACGCGCGGCATCCCGCGGCCATTTTCCTGAAGCCCCGGGCAGCAGAGACCTCCATCTGCGCACGCGCGGCCTCAGGAAGATGGCCGCGCGCACCGATAACAACAGGATTCACCCGGCTCTGCTGCATTACCGGGCTGCTGCATCACCTCATCGGGGAAACGGACCCCGCTCACTGCGCCTCCTCATCTCCACACCTCTGCCGCCACACCTCTGCCGCCGCACCTCTGCCACCGCACCTCTGCCGCCACGGTAAGCCTGCATTGCGACTATTAAACGCACCCCCCATTTTCCCCCCTTTTTTGGGGGGGAAAAAGTGCGTCTTATAGTCCGAAAAATACGGTATACTCTGTGGGGTGGCTGCATTATACTATATGTAGGT
The DNA here is from genome assembly GCF_051348905.1 of Ranitomeya variabilis. Taxonomy (NCBI): domain Eukaryota; kingdom Metazoa; phylum Chordata; class Amphibia; order Anura; family Dendrobatidae; genus Ranitomeya; species Ranitomeya variabilis. Next base: position 180,186,704 of record NC_135238.1, read on the forward strand.
TGAATTATACTGTATCGAAGACTATGGGAAATACATTATACTATATGAAGAACTATGGGGTGCATTATACTATGGGAAGTGAATTGTACTACATGGATGACTATGGCGGTGCATTATACTATATGGAGCACTGCAAGGAGTGTATTATGCTATATGGAGGACTGAGGAGTATATTTTAATATATGGAGGACTATGAGGAGTGTATTATACTATATGGAGGACTATGGGAAGTGTATAATACTATATGGAGGACTATGAGGAGTGTATTATACTATATGGAGGACTATGGGGCACATTATATTATATGGAGGACTATGGGGTGTGCATTTTACAATATGGAGGACTATGGTACACATTAAAATATATGGAGGACTATGGGGTGTATTATACTAAACAAGCAAAATGCTGCATATTCATTGGGTGATTGGATTGTTTATGCCGGAATAAAAATCATTGTTCTCATCAGCACATCGCCGGTGTTAACTGTAGATGTGCTGCTGATAACATAATACTGTATGGTGATCTGTTAGTGATCTACTAGTGATGGTTCTGTCCCCTTCATTCTTTCTCAGATGGTGGAAAGAGGCAGGGAAACAAGCGTCCAACGACTTCAGTATTGTCGATCACACTCGTTTAGCGGCCTGAGATCAGCGCATGTAAATACAACCGAAATGCTTCTGTATGATGCGCAATACTCGTATGTTAGCATTTGGGGCCCCATTTTAAACTTTGCCTAGGGCCCCACTTTGCATAAAACCGGCCCTGACTACACGTACTCGCTTGTGGAGCAGATACTAGCGAGGGTAGTTATGTTTCACCAGTAGATCTACCCCTGAATGTTAGGTGCTACTCTCAGTGAGGACACAACTCTTTACACATTCCTGAAGCATCAGTACAAGTAATAAATCCTTTGCTTCTCTACTTTTTTTTAATTTTTACCAAATCTTCTACAAGTCCTTATCCAACTCAGCTCAGATCCATTTTACTATGTCGTACCTCGCAACAACCAACCTTTGAGCTACAAATAATTTGCCATGGGTTTACCGTGACAGATAAGAGCCAGAAGATCGCAGTGTCTGATTTCTCCTACTCCTGCACTGTTTAGAAGCACTTCACCTTCATATTAAGCGGTACAAGTTTCTTTTAGCAGTGTAGAATCTGCTCAGTTGAGAGTTCTTAGAAGCTTTCCTGCATTAAGGCTCTCAGCGGTTCACTGGTAGCCACACCCCTCTCCAATATATTCTGGGCCCCGTCAAGCACTCATTGCCAGAGCTAGCTTATGCTGCATGGTTAGGAGATGGTGGTTTCTTGTGGTTTAGTGGATTTATCGGACACTGTTGCTAGGTTTTGGTTGTGTGATAATTCCCTTCCTTCCCTTACTTTGTTTTTTTCCCCATTCTCCACTCCCTGGTGTTTACCTCTGTTGTTTGTGTGAGTATATTTGTATGACTGGGAATGTTCCTTTATCCCTGTTTTTATTACCTACCTTGTTAGTTTGGTTGGTGTATTACGGAACACTACTACTCTCCTCTTCCCTGGGTGGGGAAAGGGTACAGACTGAGCTAGGATTCAGGAGCTAAAGCAAAGTATGTGGTGCCGGCTTCTTCACCATAAGAAGTAATTCGGTGCATAAGGCAAGATAAGGCGCCCCTGGCGTTAGGGACAGGAAAGGAGCCCCTGGTCCCGGGACACCCGACAACAGAGTCGTGACAAAATTGTTGTTGATAGCATGATAACACCATTTGATTTCCATTCTCCAAAACTTACAGTCAAGACATTGTTAAAATCCTCCTGCTTTTCTTCACACTGGTGATATATAAACTCTACTCCAAGGTAAATGTCTCCTAAATTGTATTCATCTGGGAATACTGGATCGGGCAATAATCCGGGACACAAATTCTGGAAGTATACATGGATTACACACTGTCAGATGCAGCTAACACATATTATATATAAGTGCAATTACTTAAAGAGTTGCTATCACCTGAGCAAAAGTTGCTTGTATGCAGTTTTTTTTTTAAATCTGCCATATGATTCTAAATATATGGGCCTTTTTATCTAATATTAATTTTGATGGTGTTTACAAGGGTGCATGGCTCACAAGAGAGGATCCTCAGGGGCGTGTCTTTAGGCTCCTCTGAATTATTACTCTGAGCCACACCCCCTTATAAAGACTATAAAAATTAGCACTGAATAAAGAAGCCTATATCTCTGGAACGGTATAGCAACTAAAAAAAAGCAAAAAAACTGAGTGCTCAGGGGAGTGATAGGAATAAAACCAGAGTCAAAAGTGGTTACTTTTTATACCTGGTGACAGGTTCCCTTTAAAGACAACCTGCTCTGCTATTTGGTGTACCTCATGAAATGGAAATGATAACACGTCTGTAGCTTTGTCTTGTCGTCTATAACGTTTGTTCAGTTGTCGGATCTTGGTATCATTTATACATATTACCCCAACATCAAACCTCTTCACACCGAGACAGCTTCTGGTAATTTCTAGATTCTTGCGTAAATGGGCTCTGCGAAGAGGGATCACATGCTGCAGGTTCCGTATAAGAAGAGACATTACCCTGTTGGGACAAATAATACATAGAGACTTGGGGTACAGGTGTTGTCTGCTTTGGACGATGTCTGCATGTTAGAAGGGCTCTTGAACAATAAGATGACGACAAAGTTTTCCATCTCCAGGACCGTCCACTGTATTCAGAGGGATAACCAGACAGCAAATGATTTATTTCCCTACAGCTCTACCACAAGCAAAATTACAGGGGTTCTGAGACAAAACAACCGATGACCTGCTGTATCTGTAGGATAAAGGCCCCGTCTCACATAGCGAGATCGCTAGCGAGATCGCTGCTGAGTCACTAGTTTTGTGACGCAACAGCGACCTCCATAGCGATCTCGCTATGTGTGACACGTACCAGCGATCAGGCCCCTGCTGCGAGATCGCTGGTCGTGTCGGAATGGCCTGGACCGTTTTTTGGTCGTTGAGGCCCCGCTGACATTGCTGAATCGGTGTGTGTGACACCGATCCAGCGATGTCTTCACTGGTAACCAGGGTAAACATCGGGTTACTAAGCGCAGGGCCGCGCTTAGTAACCCGATGTTTACCCTGGTTACCAGCGTAAATGTAAAAAAAAACAAACAGTACATACTCGCCTTCTGATGTCCGTCAGGTCCCTTGCCGTCTGCTTCCTGCTCTCACTGACTCCCGGCCGTACAGTGAGAAGTGAGAGCGCAGCAGTGACGTCACCGCTGCGCTCTGCTCTCGCTGTACGGCGGCTCAGTCAGAGAGCAGGAAGCAGACGGCAAGGGACCTGGACACCGAAAGGCGAGTATGTACTGTTTGTTTTTTTTGGTAACCAGGGTAAACATCGGGTTACTAAGCGCGGCCCTGCGCTTAGTAACCCGATGTTTACCCTGGTTACCCGGGTGCTGCAGGGGGACTTCGGCATCGTTGAAGACAGTTTCAACGATGCCGAAGTCGTTCCCCTGATCGTTGGTCGCTGGGGAGAGCGGTCTGTGTGACAGCTCCCCAGCGACCACACAGCGACTTACCAACGATCACGGCCAGGTCGTATCGCTGGTCGTGATCGTTGGTAAATCGCTTAGTGAGACGGGGCCTTAAGGCATCATCATGAGATCGGGGGTGGTCCAACACTTGGCACCTGAGACAATCAGCTGAAATCAGCCCCAACGGTTACCAGATACCAGCAATGTGCAAGGTGAAGCACAGCAGCCCCGTACCATGCTAGTGAGTATGACACGCCGCTGGCATTTTCATGAAGGATCTTCGGCTTCATAAAGTATGCGGATATGGTGGCCTTTATAATTTGCTGTGTGCTCACGATAAGTTTTGGGTGACTTTTTGGATGTTGGATATTGTCCTGTGTCCCAAGACTCCAGAGTCACTCAGACAGAGAGGCGGTGTCGAGGGCGGGCAAAGTAACGAGAAACAGGTCAGTGATGACCCGTGCTGCAGACTCACTCAGTGCAGTGTGTGCGTGCGTCCCTGTCTTCTCCTCTCTGACTCACACACACAGTCAGTCAGCTCAGCTGTTTCCTTGGACTGTGCTGGCAGCAGTCAGTGAGGTGAGGTCGGCACTCGCACCACGCTGCGCACGGGCTGCAGCCTGCTCTTATCAAGAGCACAGACTCGGCGCCGTCGGCAGCAGTGCGAAAGATGATCATTTCATCATGTGAAGGAGCGAGCAGCTGCCGCGCAGCACTTCAATCACATCACATTCTTCCTCTTCGGTACAGCCTGCTGTGCGCCGGGCCCCGGCTATAGAATAAATAAACTATGCTGCACGTGCACCGCATGCAGGGCAGGGACAAATCACAAATGAAGGAGGATGGGGGCGGGGCCCTCCGGAGGATTCTCCGGTGTCCCGGTGCCCCAGTCCGAGCCTGATCACACACACTAGAATTAGCCGTGGATCGTGCCTGACTCTGCCTAGACGACTCTTCACAGCCTGAGAGGTAACTACCCCTAAAGAGAAATATAGCCTCACCTTGCCTCAGAGAAATTCCCCAAAGGAAAAGGGCAGCCCCCCACATATATTGACTGTGAGTTAAGAGGAAGGCACAAACACAGGAATGAGACAGGTTTCAGCAAAGGAGGCCAGACTTACTAAATAGACAGAAGATAGATAAAGGGATCTTTGCGGTCAGCACAAAAAACTACAAAAAGCCACGCAGAGTGAGCAAAAAACCCCCGCACCGACTCACGGTGCGGTGGTGCCACTCTGTAACCCAGAGCTTCCCGCTAGCGAGACAATATCATGATAACCAGCTGGACAGAAACTTAGCAGGTACTCAGAAATATATTCAGCACACAAATGAACAACAAATGAGCTTAGCAGGGACTTAGCTTCTGCTGAAGTAGACAGGTCATCAGGAGATCCAAGTGAGATCTGAACCAGTACTGATACATTGACAGCTGGCATCAAGTAACGATCTGAGCAGAGTTAAATAGAGGAACCTGCCCAGTCCTAAACGATGCAGCTGAGGAAGCCACTTCAAGACCAGCAGCTCCACTTTCAGCCACCAGAGGGAACCCACGGACAGAACTCACAGAAATACCATTCCTGACCACAGGAGGGAGTTCGAGAACAGAGTTCACAACACCTTACCTTGCCTCAGAGAAATTCCCCAAAGGAAAAGGCAGCCCCCCACAAATATTGACTGTGAGTTAAGAGGAAAGTCACAAACACAGGAATGAAACAGGTTTCAGCAAAGGAGGCCAGTCTTACTAAATAGACAGAAGATAGAAAAGGGATCTTTGCGGTCAGCACAAAAAAACTACAAAAAAACCACGCAGAGTGTGCAAAAAGACCCCCGCACCGACTCACGGTGCGGAGGTGCCACTCTGCACCCCAGACCTTCCAGCTAGCAAGGCAACATCATGATAGCAAGCTGGACTAGAACTTAGCAAGTACTAAGAAATATATTCAGTACACAATGAACAACAAATGAACTAGCAGGGACTTAGCTTCTGCTGGAGTAGACAGGTCATCAGAAAGATCCAAGAGAGATCTGAACCAGTACTGAGACATTGACAGCTGGCATCAAGTAACGATCTGAGTGGAGTTAAATAGAGAAGCCAGCCTAGCCCTAAACGAGGGCAGCTGAGGAAGTAACTTTAAGAACCAGCAGCTCCACTAACAGCCACCAGAGGGAGTCCACGGACAGAACTCACCGAAGTACCATTCATGACCACAGGAGGGAGTTCGAGAACGGAATTCACAACAGTAATTGCCGCCATCAGCCTGCAGGATCTAAAAGAGGGAAAGTATATAATTATAGTATAAACTAAAATTCTGCTATAAGGCCCTTCCGCAGTCACAGACGGCTGACAACAGAGAGCAATAGATGACAGCCGGGCACTCCTAGCCTGATACAAGAGGAGATTGTATTTTTCTGAGCAGATATCAAGGACAAGGTTCCTTCATTCTGTTTGGCTGATAACAGAGAACAATAGAAGTACAGCAAATAGAGGTAGGATAAGGCTCCGGGGCTTTGGACACCGCACAGATAAGGTTCCATACACATTATACTGATGTCCCGCTGAACTCCCCAATATCGACAGTTTTTGCCGATGGTCTAATCTGTATGGGGGCGACTGATGGTTGGAGAGATGGCGAGCGGACATTGATTTATTTTTGCTCCTTTAGGCGCCTTGCACCCGCAGCACTGTGATTGCTCGCACTGTACAGAATAAAGGAGGACGTGCTGCACCGATACCGCGTGCGTCGCCCCTTCTCCCCTGCATGTATACATCGATCTGAGAGATTTTTATTTTTCACCTTTTTAACCCCCTTAACCCCTGGAGGTATTTTCGTTTTTGTGTTTTTGTTTTTCGCTCCCCTCCTTCCCACAGCCATAACCTTTTTATTTTTCCGTCAATATGGCCATGTGAGGGCTTATTTTTTGCGGGGCGACTTGTACTTTTGAAAGACATTGGTTTTACCATGTTGTGTATCAGAAAACGGGAAAAAAATCCAAGTGCGGTGAAATTGCAAAGAAAGTGCAATCCCACACTGTTTTTTTCTTTGGCTTTTTTGCTAGGTTCACCAAATGCTAAAACTGACCTGCCATTATGATTCTCCAGGTCATTATGAGTTCATAGACACCAAACATGTCTAGCTTATTTTTTATAAAACACCTATAAATATGAAACGACAACCAAAGATTTTTGACTAAAATATAAATTTTATCTACTATATAATTGTCTAAGGGTACTTCCGTCTGTCTGTCTGTCTGTCTGTCGCGGTTATTCGTTCGCTGATTGGTCTCGCCAGCTGCCTGTCATGGCTGCCACGACCAATCAGCGACGCGCACAGTCCGGAAAAAAATGGCCGCTCCTTACTTCCCGCACTCACTGCCCGGCGCCCGCATACACCCCTCCGGTCACCGCTCACACAGGGTTAATGCCGGCGGTAACGGACCGCGTTATGCCGCGGGTAACGCACTCCGTTACCGCCGCTATTAACCCTGTGTGTCCCCAACTTTGTACTATTGACGCTGCCTATGCGGCATCAATAGTACAAAATGTAATGTTAAAAATAATAAATAAAAAAAAAAACCCTGCTATACTCACCCTCTGTAGTCCGCTGAGCCGCTCGCGCGGCCCGCCATCTTCCATTGCAGGTTGCGGTGGCAAAGATGGTATGGCAGAATGATCTGCCATGACGTCACGGTCATGTGACCGCGACGTCATCACAAGTCCTGCGCGCCTGCGTGGAAAGGACCTGCCGTGAGGTCACGGTCATGTGACCGCTACACGGTCATATGACCTCGACGTCATCACAGGTCCTGCGCTCAGACCAACCCTAGGACCGGAAGCTGCAGTGGACTACAAAGGGCCCTTGGAAAGGTGAGTATATGTTTATTTTTTATTTTTTAACCTGTGACAAACATGGCTGGGCAATATACTACATAGCTGGGCAATATACTACGTGGCTCTGTGCTGTATACTACTTCGCTGGGCAATATACTACGTGACTGGCCAATATACTACGTGGCTCTGTGCTGTATACTACGTCGCTGGGCAATATATTACGTAATTGGGCAATATACTACGGCGCTGAGCAATATACTACGTGGCTGGGCAATATACTACGTCGCTGGGCAATATACTACGTCGCTGGGCAATATACTACGTAACTGGGCAATATACTACGTCGCTGAGCAATATACTACGTGACTTGGCAATATACTACGTGGCTCTGTGCTGTATATTACGTCACTGGGCAATATACTACGTGGCTGGGCAATATACTACGTAAGTGGGCAATATACTACGTCGCTGGGCAATATACTACGTAACTGGGCAATATACTACGTCGCTGGGCAATATACTACGTGACTTGGCAATATACTACGTGGCTCTGTGCTGTATATTACGTCACTCGGCAATATACTACGTGACTGGGCAATATACTACGTAAGTGGGCAATATACTACGTCGCTGGGCAATATACTACGTCGCTGGGCAATATACTACGTGGCTGGGCAATATACTACGTGACTGGCCAATATACTACGTGGCTCTGTGCTGTATACTACGTAGCTGGGCAATATATTACGTAATTGGGCAATATACTACGTCGCTGAGCAATATACTACGTCGCTGGGCAATATACTACGTGGCTGGGCAATATACTACGTCGCTGGGCAATATACTACGTGACTTGGCAATATACTACGTGGCTCTGTGCTGTATACTACGTCACTGGGCAATATACTACGTGACTGGGCAATATACTATGTAACTGGGCAATATACTACGTGACTGGGCAATTTACTATGGCTGGGCAATATACTACGTCACTGGGCAATATACTACGTGGCTGGGCAATATACTACATCGCTGGGCAATATACCACCTGACTTGGCAATATACTACGTGGCTCTGTGCTGTATACTACGTCACTGGGCAATATACTACGTAACTGGGCAATATACTACATCGCTGGGCAATATACTACGTGGCTGGGCAATATACTACGTCGCTGGGCAATATACTACGTGACTTGGCAATATACTACGTGGCTCTGTGCTGTATACTACGTGACTGGGCAATATACTACGTGACTGGGCAATATACTACGTGGCTGGGCAATATACTACGTCACTGGGCAATATAGTACGTGACTGGGCAATATACTATGTGGCTGGGCAATATACTACGTCACTGGGCAATATACTACCTGGCTGGGCAATATACTACATGGCTGGGCAATATACTACATGACTGGGCAATATACTACGTGACTGGGCAATATACTACATGGCTGGGCAATATACTACATCGCTGGGCAATATACTACATGACTGGGCAATATACTACATGACTGGGCAATATACTACGTCGCTGGGCAATATACTACATGGCTGGGCAATATACTACGTCACTGGGCAATATACTACGTGGCTGGGCAATATACTACGTCGCTGGGCAATATACTACATGGCTGGGCAATATACTACGTCGCTGGGCAATATACTACGTGGACATGCATATTCTAGAATATCCAATGCGTTAGAATCCGGCCACCATCTAGTTATAGACATAATGATAACAATATTACAATAAAAGAAAGGACCACCAGGTGGCAATAGAGTGCAGATCATTAAAGGGTATAGTAAATCATATAAAACAATAAATTTCTAGGGTAAACAAAAATCATACCATGGACATATAAATCTCAATGTAAAAAAGTACATTAATTAAAGTTGAGGTATATTTCATTTCATTGCACTGTTCTCATTTCATATATATTACATATAACAAGATAGAGAATAAAAAATAAAATGAACGTTGTGCATGTATCCAAATTAATACTACAGGTGTACCAAATGAATTATATTGTACTACGTGTTCATGATTCAATATAAAGTGCATATATGGGGTAAGTACCCAATTTAAAGTGAACACTGTGCATTTATTAAAAATATATAAATAAATAATAGGCCCTCAAATAAATACCATAACATCCCATTCACAATGAACATAAATGAGGGGAATAAATAAACAAATGAGACCTAATAATTATAAGGTGCACCAAACATAATCATATGAAATGTTACCATGGTCAAACATACCCTAATGATAAGCCCGCACCGCCCAACGCGCGTTTCGCTTCAGCTTTGACGAGGGAGACCAGAGCGAGGAAACTTGATGATCATGCGCTTTATCTACATGCTATAGAAGCGATCTGCCTGCAAAAAATGATTGTCCCATAGTGGGACAAAGTAAAAAAGTTGGAAAAAAAATGTAATTGTAAAAATATATATATAAAAAAAAAAATCAAAACTAATAATAAAAAAATCAATATATATTTTATCACTAAATAAATATTTGAATGAAAAAATCGAAACAATAAAAAATACACATATTTGATATCGCCGCATCCGCAATGACCCAACCTATAAAACTGTCCAAATACTTAACCCCTTTAGTGAACACCATAAAAAAAAATGCTTTATCATCATACCGCCGAACTAAAAGTGGATAAGCTCGCACTGTACAGAATAAAGGAGGACGTGCTGCACCGATACCGCGTGCGTCGCCCCTTCTCCCCTGCATGTATACATCGATCTGAGAGATTTTTATTTTTCACCTTTTTAACCCCCTTAACCCATGGAGGTATTTTCGTTTTTGTGTTTTTGTTTTTCGCTCCCCTCCTTCCCACAGCCATAACCTTTTTATTTTTCCGTCAATATGGCCATGTGAGGGCTTATTTTTTGCGGGGCGAGTTGTACTTTTGAAAGACATTGGTTTTACCATGTTGTGTATCAGAAAACGGGAAAAAAATCCAAGTGCGGTGAAATTGCAAAGAAAGTGCAATCCCACACTGTTTTTTTGTTTGGCTTTTTTGCTAGGTTCACCAAATGCTAAAACTGACCTGCCATTATGATTCTCCAGGTCATTACGAGTTCATAGACACCAAACATGTCTAGCTTATTTTTTATAAAACACCTATAAATATGAAACGACAACCAAAGATTTTTGACTAAAATATAAATTTTATCTACTATATAATTGTCTAAGGGTACTTCCGTCTGTCTGTCTGTCTGTCGCGGTTATTCGTTCGCTGATTGGTCTCGCCAGCTGCCTGTCATGGCTGCCGCGACCAATCAGCGACGCGCACAGTCCGGAAAAAAATGGCCGCTCCTTACTTCCCGCACTCACTGCCCGGCGCCCGCATACACCCCTCCGGTCACCGCTCACACAGGGTTAATGCCGGCGGTAACGGACCGCGTTATGCTGCGGGTAACGCACTCCGTTACCGCCGCTATTAACCCTGTGTGTCCCCAACTTTGTACTATTGACGCTGCCTATGCGGCATCAATAGTACAAAATGTAATGTTAAAAATAATAAATAAAAAAAAAAACCCTGCTATACTCACCCTCTGTAGTCCGCTGAGCCGCTCGCGCGGCCCGCCATCTTCCATTGCAGGTTGCGGTGGCAAAGATGGTATGGCAGAATGATCTGCCATGACGTCACGGTCATGTGACCGCGACGTCATCACAAGTCCTGCGCGCCTGCGTGGAAAGGACCTGCCGTGAGGTCACGGTCATGTGACCGCTACACGGTCATATGACCTCGACGTCATCACAGGTCCTGCGCTCAGACCAACCTTAGGACCGGAAGCTGCCGTGGACTACTAAGGGCCCTTGGAAAGGTGAGTAAATGTTTATTTTTTTATTTTTTAACCTGTGACAAACGTGGCTGGGCAATATACTACATAGCTGGGCAATATACTACGTGGCTCTGTGCTGTATACTACGTCGCTGGGCAATATATTACGTAATTGGGCAATATACTACGGCGCTGAGCAATATACTACGTGGCTGGGCAATATACTACGTCGCTGGGCAATATACTACGTAACTGGGCAATATACTACGTGGCTCTGTGCTGTATATTACGTCACTCGGCAATATACTACGTCACTGGGCAATATACTACGTAAGTGGGCAATATACTACGTGGCTGGGCAATATACTACGTGACTGGCCAATATACTACGTGGCTCTGTGCTGTATACTACGTCACTGGGCAATATACTACGTGACTGAGCAATATACTACGTAACTGGGCAATATACTACGTCACTGGGCAATATACTACGTGACTGGGCAATTTACTATGGCTGGGCAATATACTACGTCACTGGGCAATATACTACGTGGCTGGGCAATATACTACATCGCTGGGCAATATACTACCTGACTTGGCAATATACTACGTGGCTCTGTGCTGTATACTACGTCACTGGGCAATATACTACGTAACTGGGCAATATACTACATCGCTGGGCAATATACTACGTGGCTGGGCAATATACTACGTCGCTGGGCAATATACTACGTGACTTGGCAATATACTACGTGGCTCTGTGCTGTATACTACGTGACTGGGCAATATACTACGTGACTGGGCAATATATACGTGGCTGGGCAATATACTACGTCCCTGGGCAATATAGTACGTGACTGGGCAATATACTATGTGGCTGGGCAATATACTACATCACTGGGCAATATACTACATGGCTGGGCAATATACTAAATACTACGTGGCTGGGCAATATACTACGTGGCTGGGCAATATACTACATGGCTGGGCAATATACTACATGGCTGGGCAATATACTACGTCGCTGGGCAATATACTACGTGGGTGGGCAATATACTACATCGCTGGGCAATATACTACATGGCTGGGCAATATACTACATGGCTGGCCAATATACTACATGACTGGGCAATATACTACATGACTGGGCAATATACTACATGGCTGGGCAATATACTACGTCACTGGGCAATATACTACGTGGCTGGGCAATATACTACGTGGCTGGGCAATATACTACGTCGCTGGGCAATATACTACATGGCTGGGCAATATACTACATCGCTGGGCAATATACTACGTGACTGGGCAATATACTACATGGCTGGGCAATATACTACGTCGCTGGGCAATATACTACGTGACTGGGCAATATACTACGTCGCTGGGCAATATACTACATGACTGGGCAATATACTACGTCGCTGGGCAATATACTACGTGGACATGCATATTCTAGAATATCCAATGCGTTAGAATCGGGCCACCATCTAGTTATAGACATAATGATAACAATATTACAATAAAAGAAAGGACCACCAGGTGGCAATAGAGTGCAGATCATTAAAGGGTATAGTAAATCATATAAAACAATAAATTTCTAGGGTAAACAAAAATCATACCATGGACATATAAATCTCAACGTAAAAAAGTACATTAATTAAAGTTGAGGTATATTTCATTTCATTGCACTGTTCTCATTTCATATTATATTACATATAACAAGATAGAGAATAAAAAATAAAATGAACGTTGTGCATGTATCCAAATTAATACTACAGGTGTACCAAATGAATTATATTGCACTACGTGTTCATGATTCAATATAAAGTGCATATATGGGGTAAGTACCCAATTTAAAGTGAACACTGTGCATTTATTAAAAATATATAACTAAATAATAGGCCCTCAAATAAATACCATAACATCCCATTCACAATGAACATAAATGAGGGGAATAAATAAACAAATGAGACCTAATAATTATAAGGTGCACCAAACATAATCATATGAAATGTTACCATGGTCAAACATACCCTAATGATAAGCCCGCACCGCCCAACGCGCGTTTCGCTTCAGCTTTGACGAGGGAGACCAGAGCGAGGAAACTTGATGATCATGCGCTTTATCTACATGCTATAGAAGCGATCAGCCTGCAAAAAATGATTGTCCCATAGTGGGACAAAGTAAAAAAGTTGGAAAAAAAATGTAATTGTAAAAATATATATAAAAAAAAAAAAATCAAAACTAATAATAAAAAAATCAATATATATTTTATCACTAAATAAATATTTGAATGAAAAAATCGAAACAATAAAAAATACACATATTTGATATCGCCGCATCCGCAATGACCCAACCTATAAAACTGTCCAAATACTTAACCCCTTTAGTGAACACCATAAAAAAAAAACGCTTTATCATCATACCGCCGAACTAAAAGTGGAATAACACGCGATCAAAAAGATGGATATAAATTCCCATGGGACCACTGAAAATGTCATCTTGTCCCGCAAAAAATAAGCCCCCATATAGCTCCATCAGCGAAGAAATAAAGTTATAGTCCTCAGAATAAAGCGACGCAAATTTTTTTTCTATAAAATAGTTTTGATTATATAAAAGCGCCAAAACATAAAAAAATTATATAAATGAGTTATCGCTGTAATCATACTGACCCGAAGAATAAAACTGTTTTATAAATGTTACCAAACGTGGAACGGTATCAACACCTCCCAAAAAAGGAAATTCATGAATAGCTGGTTTTTGCTCATTCTACCTTCAAAAATCGGAATAGAAAGCGATCAAAAAATGTCACGTGCCCGAGAATGTTACCAATAAAAAGTCAGTTCGCCCCGCAAAAAACAAGACCTCACATGACTCTGTGGACCAAAATATGGAAAAATTATAGCTCTCAAAATGTGGAGAAGCTTTTTGCAATAAAAAGCGTATTTTAGCGTGTGACAGCTGCCAAATATAAAAATCCGCTATAAAACCCCACTATAACGTCTCTTTCACACGTCCTGATATTTCCGGTACCGGAGATGTCAGTGTCCACGTGTGTAATACTTGCGGCACACGTGTGGCATGCGTGTGCTGCATCAATACCACAAGGACTGGCGCCAGGGAAGAAGTATTACAGTAAGCGCTGTTCCCCGGTGCCGGGTGCTGAACACGGTTCTCATCCTTCTCCCCTGCTCTGCCGGCGATCAGCGTGAGCAGAGGAGAAAGATGAGAGTTATATTTAAGTAATAAAAGAGACAGCAGGTGGCAGCTGAATCTGGGACTATTACTCCCATGATCCCACCCCTGCTGCAGCTAATATCAGTGACAGCAGGAGCAGCGTTTGGTGTATTCATCTGCCGCTCCTGCGCTGTAAATAATTACGGTAATTTAAAAAAAATAACACTGCGTGGGTTCCCCCCTATTTTTGATAACCAGCCAGACAAAACTCACAGCTGTGTGCTGCAACCCTCAGCTTTCAGCTTCAGCAAGGCTGGTTATCAAGAATAGAGGGGTCCCCACACTGTTTTTTTTTTTTTTTTTTTTACTTATTTGGTCCCCCCCATTTTTGACAACCAGTGACCGAAGGTAACCTCTATGACGTCACCCTTGAATACTGACGCTGCGTCGACTTCGGTGAGATCCCCGCTAGCACCATGTGCGCTCACTGTGCTAGCAGGGATCTGATCGCAGCGCAGCCAGACTGGGAACGGAGCTCAGTGACCGAAGGTGACCTCTATGACGTCACCTGTGGTTACTGACGCTGCGTTCCCAGCAGCTGATTCACCAGTGGTTTTCGGCCGAGACGGTGGCATCTTAGCACCGTCCAGGTTGAAAACTGTATATCCTCCCAGACATAGATTACTGCGTGGGACACAAAGCTGGACAGGTATGGGTATATTGTTGCTTTTTTATTTCATTTTTATTACAGGAGATCGAGGGCTTCAGTGGAATTAGGCAATGCAGTAAGTATGGTTTAATTGAGATTAATAAAGGAGTCTGTGACATTTTTTCAAATAAAGGACTGTATTCCGGCTGTGTCTTATTTACCATATAAGTATAGGCTTAGTAATGGATAGGTGTCCATTACTAAGCTGTGAGCTTGATGTCACCTGAAAGGTGACATCAACCCCCCACAAATATTACCCGACTTGCCACCGCTACAGGGCAAGTGGGAAGAGCAGGGCACAGCGCCAGAATTGGTGCATGTAATAGATGTGCCTTTTCTGGGCAGCTGTGGGCTGCTGTTTTTAGGTTGGAGGGGTCAATATCCATGGCCCCTTACCAGCCTCAGAATACCAGTTCCCAGCTGTGAGCTTTATCAAGGCTGGTTGTCAAAAACAGGGGGACCTCATGCCATTTTAAAAATTATTTATATAAATAATTTAAAAAAAAACAGCGTGGGGACCCCTCTATTCTTGATAACCAACCTTGCTGAAGCTGAGAGCTGTGGGTTGCAGCCCCCAGCTGTGAGTTGTGTCTGGCTGGTTATCAAAAATAGGGGGGAACCCACGCCATTTTTTTTAAATTACTGTTGCCTCTTTTATTACTTAAATGTAACTCTCATCAATCTCCCCTGCTCGTGCAGATCTCCGGCAGAGCAGGGAAGAATGAAAAGAGCCGTGTTCAGCACCCAGCGCCGGGGAACAGCGTTTACTGTAACGCTTCTTTCCTAGTGCCGATGCGTGTCACATTGATGACATCCATGTATGTTATGTGTATGCACGTGTGCGGGACGTTTTATGGCCCGTTCTGACATTAAAAAATGGACATGTCAGCGTGTTTTGCCCACGGACACACGGTCTGTGGAAACACACTGACATGTGCACAGACCCATTCACTTGAACAGGCATCTCTGCATGGCTAAGCAGTAGTGTACAGCCACACATGGGGTATTGCAACGTTCACTAGAAATTGTGGGACAAATTTTGTTGCCATTTTACCCATTTATAAAATATTTGGCTGAAACAAAATTTTGGTGGTAAAAATGCAGTTATTTTGTCCTCACTGCCCAATGGTATAAAATTCTGTGGCACACCCATGGTGTCAATATGATCACTGCACCGCTAGATAAATTCATTGAGAGGTGTAGTTGGTAAAATGGGGTCACTTATGGGGGGTTCTGATGTTTTAGCTCCTCATGGGCTCTCCCAGTGGGTCATGGTCATGGCACCTGCAAAACATAACAGTAAAATCTGGCGCTCCTTCCTTTTTGTGTTCCGCCAAGAGCCCAAACAGTGGTTTATCCCCACACATAGGGGGTATCAGCGTACTCAGGAGAAATTGCCCAATAACTCCTGGGATCCAATTTCTCCTGTTAACCTTGAGAAAATAAAAAATTGGAGGTGAAAAGATCATTTTTGTGGAAACAATATGATTTTTTGTTTTTATGGCTCTACGTTATAAACTTGTATGAAGCACTTGGGGGTTCAAAGTGCTGACCATACATCTAGATAAGTTCCTTAGGGGGTCTACTTTCCAAAATGGGGTCACTTGTGGGGGGTTTCCACTGTTTAGGCACACCAGGGGCTCTCCAAATGCGGCATGGCGTCCTATCTCAATTCCAGCCAATTCTACATTGAAAAAGTAAAATGGCGCTCCTTCCCTTCCGAGCTCTGCCGTGCGCCCAAACAGTGGTTTACCCCCACATATGGGGTATCAACGTACTCAGGACAAATTGCACAGCAACTTTTGAGGTCCAATTTCTCCTGTTACCCTTGGTAAAATAAAACAAATTTTTTGTGAAAAAAAGTTAAATGTTCATTTTTTTAAAACATTCAAAATATTCCTGTGAAACACCTGAAGGGTTAATAAACTTCTTGAATGTGGTTTTGCGCTCCTTGAGGGGTGCAGTTTTTAGAATGGTGTCACTTTTTTACTTTTGGGTATTTTCTATCATATAGACCCCTCAAAGTGACTTTAAATGTGACGTGGTCCCTAAAAAAAAATGGTGGTGTAAAAATGAGAAATTGCTGGTCAACTTTTATCTCTTATAACTTCCTAACAAAAAAACATTTTGGTTCCTAAATTGTGCTGATGTAAAGTACCGTATTTTTCGGACTACAAGACGCACTTTCCCCCCCAAAAAAGGGGGAAAAATGGGGGGGGCGTCTAATAGTCGCAATGCAGGCTTACCGAGGCGGCAGAGGTGCGGTGGCAGAGGTGTGGCGGCAGAGGTGCTGGGATGAGGAGGCGCAGTGAGCGGGGTCTCTTTCACCGGTGAGATGATGCAGCAGCCCGGTAAGCAGCAGAGCCGGGTGAATCCTGTAGTTATCGGTGGTGGCGGCCATCTTCCTGAGGCCGCGCGTGCGCAGATGGAGCGCTCTGTTTTCCGGGGCTTCAGGAAAATGGCCGCGGGAGGCCGCGCGTGCGCAGATGGAGATCGCGGTGGCCATTTTCCTGAAGCCCCGGGAAGCAGAGCGCTCCATCTGCGCACGCGCGGCCTCAGGAAGATGGCCGCCACCACCGATTACTACAGGATTCACCCGGCTCTGCTGCTTACCGGGCTGCTGCATCACCTCACCGGGGAAAGGGACCCCTCTCACGCAGTGGCGTGGGGGGGGGGAGCACAATGCGGGGGTGGGTCACTGGGCCGCGGCAGTGAAAAAAGCAGTGGAAAAAGTGAGTACGATGTGAGCTGTCATGTGCCTGTGCGGTGAGCGGTTGTGCTGGACGCGTATGGTATGGGGCTTCTGCACCCTCATGTGGAGAGCCATGGCCGAGCCTTGATGCAATACACAGTTACTGTTGCTCTGAGCTTTTATTTCACTGCTGCCTGGTTATACGCCGCACACCGCAGCCGCGCATACACACAGGCGGCGCGGCCAACATGGAGGCTGCGTGTGAGGCGCTCGGCAGCAGGCCGCAATGCTAGTTTCGGTCGAGATGGTAAACAGCGGCCCAGTCAGTAATGGAGCGCTGTCACTGCCAGCCTGTAGTCATGCGTGTCACTGCCCAGCCAGTACTGGAGCGCTGTCACTGCCAGCCTGTGCTCATGTGTGTCACTGCCCAGCCAGTACTGGAGCGCTGTCACTGCCAGCCTGTGGTCATGTGTGTCACTGCCCAGCCAGTACTGGAGCGCTGTCACTGCCAGCCTGTGGTCATGTGTGTCACTGCCCAGCCAGTACTGGAGCGCTGTCACTGCCAGCCTGTGGTCATGTGTGTCACTGCCCAGTCAGTAATGGAGCGCTGTCACTGCCAGCTTGTGGTCATGCGTGTCACTGCCCAGCCAGTACTGGAGCGCTGTCACTGCCAGCCTGTGCTCATGTGTGTCACTGCCCAGCCAGTACTGGAGCGCTGTCACTGCCAGCCTGTGGTCATGTGTGTCACTGCCCAGTCAGTAATGGAGCGCTGTCACTGCCAGCTTGTGGTCATGTGTGTCACTGCCCAGTCAGTAATGGAGCGCTGTCACTGCCAGCCTGTGCTCATGTGTGTCACTGCCCAGCCAGTACTGGAGCGCCGTCACTGCCAGCCTGTGGTCATGTGTGTCACTGCCCAGTCAGTAATGGAGCGCTGTCACTGCCAGCTTGTGGTCATGCGTGTCACTGCCCAGTCAGTAATGGAGCGCTGCCACCGCCAGCCCTCAGGTAAGATACTGTAAATTCGGACAATAAGACGGACCCCCATCTTATAAAAAATCTTTTTTTCTGCAATTTTCACCCCAAATTTGGGGTGCGCCTTATGGTCCGGTGCGTCTTATAGTCCGAAAAATACGGTAGACATGTGGGAAATGTTATTTATTAAGTATTTTGTGTGACACCACTCTCTGATTAAGGCTATGTGCACACGTTGCAGATTTGCCTGCGGATTTTTCCGCACAGAATCTGCATCTCTTGCCAGAAAACACAGCTAAAACTCAGAGCATTTTTGGTGCGTTTTTTTTGTGTGGATTTGTATGCGTTTTTGAAAGCTAAATAAAGGTCTATTATTGAACAAAAAAAAAGAATTGTGATGTCATTTCTTGTCCAACCTCTTCATTTACATACTGCATTGAAGAATAATGTTTACACACACAGAAAGATAGATGTTTAGTGATAAACATAGCAAAATGGTACATAAAGAGTTAAATAAAGACACACACACAAATTCTGCATTAGCCGGGGTCACACTTGCGAG
The DNA here is from genome assembly GCF_051348905.1 of Ranitomeya variabilis. Taxonomy (NCBI): domain Eukaryota; kingdom Metazoa; phylum Chordata; class Amphibia; order Anura; family Dendrobatidae; genus Ranitomeya; species Ranitomeya variabilis. The sequence goes on from NC_135238.1 coordinate 180,205,969, forward strand.
AAACTCGCCCGAGTCTCACCTCAATGCTCGGCACTGCCGCCGCAAATCGGGACCGGAGTGTTCAGATGCATAGAAATATATGCAGCCGCACACTCCGGTCCCGAGTGCCGGCTGCAATGCCGGGTATTGAGGTGCGAGTTTATCACAAGTGTGACCCCGGCCTTAAACGCAATATCGGTTTAATCTGAAAAAAATTGCATGGGCTCCAGCGCAATTTTCAAGTCCAGTGTGGGAAAGCCAGCAACTGGGGGCCAATGTTTGTAGCCTAGGAAGGGGTTAACACGTATGGAGCTTCCCAGGCTATGAATATCAGCCCGCAGCTGTATATTTAGCCTTTACTGGCTGGTAAAATAGGGGGACCCCCCCAAAAAAATGATGTGGGGTCCCCCTATAATTAATAGCCAGAAAAGGGTATACAGATAGCTGCGGGCTGATATTCATAATCTAGGAAGGGACCATGCATATTGCCCCCCCTGCTACAAATACCAGCTCCCAGCTGCCCCAGAAATGGCGCATCTGTAAGATGCGTCAATTCCGGCACTTAGCCCCTCTCTTCCCACTGCCCTGTAGCGGTGGCATATGGGGTAATAAGGGGTTAATGTCACCTTCCTTTGTATTGTAATGTGACATTAAGCCGGGTTAGTAATGGAGAGGCGCCAATAAGACACCTATCCATTATTAATCCTACAGTAGTGAAAGAGTTAAAAAAAGACACTGCCAGAATAAAGTATTTTAGTATTCTTAATTTCACCATACTTACAACCACGCCTAATTCCCCGAAGCCATCAATCACCTGCAAAAAATTAAAAGTAATAAACCAACTGTGTACTTCCTGTTCGACGCAGTCCAATTAATAATGAGTGTCCCATGACGATCTCCCCTATAGAACAGTGACATCAGGAGATGTCACCGCTCTATAGGCCTCTAGTGACACACTGACAGGAGACAATGGCTCTTGCAGTGCTATAACTGAGGGTTCAATGAGTTCATTGCTCTCACTTTACGGCACTGCTGCGTGAGAATTTTCCCACGCAGCTGGGCCGCAAGTGACAGTATGTAGTATACTGTACCCATAGCGGCGGAGGGATACAGTGCGGAAGGATACCTTCCACCATTGTATCCTGGAGCCCCTGAGAGCAGTCGCATCTTCCGATGTGACAGCTCGCCACGGGAGATCGTTGTGGGACACTCGTTATTACATGGATTACTGCAGATCATTGACTTTAATGGGTCCGTGTAATACATGCGCTCCCACGAACACTGACATGTCTCCGTGTTTGGCACACGGAGACACGGTCCGCAAAAAATCAATGACATCTGCACAGATGCATTGATTTCAATGTGTCTACATGTGTCGTCCGGTACGTGAGGAAACTGTCACCACACGTACCGGAGCCACTGACGTGTGAAACCGGCCTAATCCTGCGGTTTTGACTAAATAAATGGAAGTCAATGGGAGCAGAAATGCTGCCGATCTGCAAAAAGAATTGACATGGTCCTTTTTTTGATCTGTTGCGTTTTCGGTGCTGGCCGTACAAACTCCGCCCACAACGTACATCCTGACTCTGGCACTGGTGTCAGGACCTAATCCTTCATTGCATGCCCTTCAGGGTTCAGTAGTGATCACTGTGTGTGTGCTAACAGAGCAAGGAGAAATGAATGAGCTGGTGGCAATCAAAATACAGCTCCCTGCCCAAGAATGTGGTCCAGGAGAATCTGCCCGGGGGCCTGATAAAAGGTCATTGAGGGCTGTAAATGGCCCTGGGGCCGGAGGTTCCCCACCCGTCATAAATGGACAGTGGTCAGAATTGTAAAAATTGGCCCGGTCATTAACATGCAAACCACCCTTGGGGGTAAAGGGGTTAAAAAATGAAACAAGAAAACGACGCAACCAGAAAAAAATGGAAAAAATATGAAGAAAATTTACTGATATTAAAAGATGACCAAAAAAATAGAAAAAGTAGAAAATAAAAAACCTTTTCCCCATTGTAAAACACTTTATTACTTTATTATCTCCCACAGCCTCATAAGTCTAATGATCATGTAACCGCTGCACGGCAAACTCGGCTCTGCTACACGGAAAACTCGGCTTTGCTGCACGGCAAACTCGGCTCTGCTACACGGAAAACTCGGCTTTGCTGCACGGAAAACTCGGCTCTGCTGCACGGCAAACTCGGCTCTGCTGCACGGCAAACTCGGCTCTGCTGCACGGCAAACTCGGCTCTGCTGCACGGCAAACTCGGCTCTGCTACACGGAAAACTCGGCTTTGCTGCACGGAAAACCCGGCTCTGCTGCACGGCAAACTCGGCTCTGCTGCACGGCAAACTCGGCTATGCTGCACGGCAAACTCGGCTCTGCTGCACGGCAAACTCGGCTCTGCTGCACGGAAAACCCGGCTCTGCTGCACGGAAAACTCGGCTCTGCTGCACGGAAAACCCGGCTCTGCTGCACGGAAAACCCGGCTCTGCTGCACGGCAAACTCGGCTCTGCTGCACGGCAAACTCGGCTCTGCTGCACGGCAAACTCGGCTCTGCTGCACGGCAAACTCGGCTCTGCTGCACGGCAAACTCGGCTCTGCTACACGGGAAACTCGGCCCTGCTACACGGCAAACTAGGCTTTGCTACACGGAAAACTCGGCTCTGCTACACGGCAAACACAGCCTGGCTATAACCACTCAGTCACTTGTACATGTGCCAAACAGCAAACTCCGCTCTGCTGCATCCACACACACTGAAGTCTCACACAACTTTATTTATACAATGTTTCTGCACACAAGACTTCACAGCTGGAGGAGGAGGAGCCCTTACACCAGGAGGACCGCGCAGTATATACTCACATGGGCGTGACGTCAAGGAAGGTCCTATAGCACCAACAGCAGCCACATACGAGCCTGGTCACATGGGCATGACGTCACGGAAGGTCCTGTAGCACACTGTGTAATATTATCTAGCAATCCGTCCTCCCACCACCAGGTGTCGCTGGATATCTCTGCGATGACGCTCTGTCCACTGTGGTATAAAAGGAGCGATGCGACGGCGCCGGCGCCATTTTATAACACGTGCGATGTGGAGAGGAGGTTGTGTGAGCTGTGAGGGCAGGAAACTTGTCTGTGACACCATTACACAGCGAAGCTATGGTAGTTAGCAGACAGCACTCCTTGCTGTAAATGCCGTTAGTGGGAATATGTTCTAGGGATTTAGTGATTCCATGAGGTAAAATTACCTCACATGATGGTTCCTGTGAAGAAAGTCAGAGCGGTGTCTGAGAACTATTATATAGACGCTGAAATGTCATGAAATCTGTAGTGTTAGCTCAGAACTTACTCTAGCAGAAAAGCACAGAATCTGAATTAATTTGAGAAGAAAATCCCCTAAAAAAACCTCACTAATGTGCTGTTATAAATGAGGAAACTGCAGAGATGAGTGGGAAACATGCCGCAGAGCGGACAAAAAGTGATCGTAAATGATCAATAGCGACAGCAAATGACGGCACCCAAACACTAAAGGCTATGTGCACACGTTGTGGATTCTCTGTGGATCCGCAGCATTTTTTTACCATGCAGAAACGCTGCAGATCGTACAATGTCAATCAATGAGGAAAAAAAAATGCTGTGCTCATGGTGCGGAAAATTCCGTGCGGAAATGCTGCCGATTAAAAGAAGCAGCATGTCACTTTTGTATGGATCTGCAGCATTTTTGTACCCATTCCATTATAGAAATCCGCAGGGGTAAAACACGCTGAAAACCGCAAAAAAAAAAATGCCGCAAAACCGCAAAAAAAAAGTGACAAATTCGCAGCGTTTTCTGCCAAGACATGCAGAATCTGCACCAGAAATTCCTAAGGCAAATCCTTAACGTGTGCACATAGCCTTACTAAATAATACAGAGATCCTCCAAGAGCGAAGGAAGCGATGAGAGAAAATAATTGAGCGCAAAAGATGGAAAAATCAGCACATTATATGTAAATTTCATTAAAAAAATGCAACAAAGCAGAAAAATGATAAAACTACAATAAGTTTATAGTTGGGAGGAGAGAAAACGCCACGGAGAGCTCCATAAAGGATCTGAAAACCACAGTATTAAAAAGATCTAATTAAAAACAGACGAGGCAGAAACATGATCTTACAGCGCCGTAATGCAAAATAAAAACGGCGTATTAGTGACCACAGGAAAAAGAGGGAAAAACTTGCATTTTAAGGCGCAAAAAGAAAAACAACTACATTTATTCTGCCTTTGCTGAGGCAGCGCACGTATGTCATGAGGCTAATCCTCCAGAAACCTGCAGTAAATCGTGTGTCCACGGCAGCAGTCCATGTGTACACGCCCTGTGTATATACCTTACATGTATATGAGCAGGCAGTTGGGTATTACTGCTTACACCTAAGGACTTGTTCACACGTCAGGTTTTCTTTTACGACTTCATGTTTTTGGCAAATGTCACTCGTACCTATAGGACTGTGTGCAAATGTTGCGGATTTGTGACAAAACCTGAAGCAAAACAGGGTTTTAGCAAAGTGAATGAGAAACCTGACGTCATGCACACATTGAGTCTGTGTTGCAGATTTGGTGCTGAAAGTAATCTTCATGTCAGTTTTCTGTGCGTTTTTACCCAGCGTCTTTCACCATTGACTTCACTCTTTTCAGTCAAATGCAGGGCAAACACGTTTTTACAGCTGTGTTGTTTCGGCCACGAGATGCAGAAATGGTTCAGAAATGTTACTCAAGCTTGTGCATATACCCTAATAGTTAACGGGGCTATTCACACGTCTGCCCGAGGGGTCCGCGCAAAATCGTGGAGACCTGTCCGATAGTGATCCAAGTGTTGGAAGTAAATTGGGGCAAGCCTATAGCTCCAGGAAGAAATCATCAGTCAGCACTCAGATGTCATCTGTGCAGAGTCCGTTCTTCATTGACTGATGAACTTTTTCTGCTTTCTTATCTGAGAACAACTAATAAGACTCTGACAAACTTTGATGATAAAAATTGACACGCGACCAAACTGATATAAAATATCAATGATGAAACTCGGACCAATTTTTTTCGTTCAAGTATATGTATATATAATTCTCTTCCATGATCTACTGAGTTTTATCATCAGATATTACTGATCACACAACTCTGAATCTCTATTTTGGAATTAACATTTTTGAAGTTTTTAGGATATTCTAAGACAGTGATGGGCAACCTTTTGAGCTTGGTGTGTCAAAATTCGCCAAAAAACCGAACATAACTTGGGTGGTGTGTCACCTTGATAAAAAAACCATAATTTTGCGACATGTATAGTTTAAATAACAAATATGTATAATTATAATTAACTTACTTGCTTAGTGACTTCTTTGTTCATCTGTCAGATGGTTTCTTTTGTTGGTCTTGCTATTATTTAACTTGTGTGGGGTGCCGTGAACTAAGATGATGGGTCTCCCCTGTACACTAATGCTGGGGTGCAGGGCAGATGATGGGTCCCCCCTGTACACTGATGCTGGGGTGCAGGGCAGATGATGGGTCTCCCCTGTACACTAATGCTGGGGTGCAGGGCAGATGATGGGTCCCTCCTGTACACTGATGCTGGGGTGCAGGGCAGATGTTGGGTCCCACCTGTACACTGATGCTGGGGTGCAGGGCAGATGATGGGTCCCACCTGTACACTGATGCTGGGGTGCAGGGCAGATGATGGGTCCCACCGGTACACTGATGCTGGGGTGCAGGGCAGATGTTGGGTCCCACCTGTACACTGATGCTGGGGTGCAGGGCAGATGATGGGTCCCTCCTGTACACTGATGCTGGGGTGCAGGGCAGATGCTAATCACTAGCTTATAATTATAAGTGTCCTGTGACTGTCCAGGACATTAGTGAAAGTACTGTGATTTTCTCCCTCCGGCCCTTGGTGTACTCTACAATACCCCCAGTCATTCTAGTGGCGGCACCAGGGGCAGTGTGCGACAATGGCAGGTGCCCTCCATACATAGCGTGTGATGAGCTCCTCTGAGGATTTTTGTTCACTTCTTTTCCTCTGAACTGGCCTGGGATCGCTTCCTCAGAGCACACGTAGCTCCGTCAGTAATGGCTCAAGTGTGTGTGTGTTTCCCCCCCGGGAGGGGGTTGGGAGCGTGAGCCGTGGCCAGAGTCCGCCTGCTTCCTCCTGCCACTGGGAGGCCATGCATTGCTGGCTGCGGTGACGGAGAGTGAAGCGCGATGAGCAGCTCTCCACGGCTCTGCTCCGTGCTCTCCACAGGCCGTGCTCTGCAGCAGGCTGCCCCCTCCGCTGTGCAGCCAGCCTTCCTGTCCCGCCGCCGACCTCATGCTCCTGCCGCCCAAACAACAGAGCTCCGGTGCAGAGCGTCTAGGCCTGGGACTTCCGGGAGCTGCGCCGGGTCTACCGGAAGTCCCAGGCCTAGACGCTCTGCGCCGGAGCTCTGTTGTTTCGGCCTACAGGCCTCCTGCATGGCATCCGATCCGATAAAAAATCGGAACGCCTTGCCATGCAATTTAAGGATGCAATTTCTATGGGGCCGCGGCCGGTGGTCGCGTGTCACTGAAAATGACTACGCGTGTCAGCACTGACACGCGTGTCATAGGTTCGCCATCACTGTTCTAAGACGTGTTTTTCCTTTATTTTCTCACAGTTACGTCATTTTCCGTATCCCTATTTATCCTTTTGTGGATAAGTTGTATTTTTCTCTTGCGTCATGTTGAAGTACAGATAAGATTAATTTACACTTAATCATCTTTATTAATACTGTAAATGCAAGAAAACAGCTGATGCCTGATATGCAGTGTGGAATTAATAGTGATATAAAAACGAGTAAAAAAAAAAGTGATTCCATCATTTTGTGTTTTCGATTTACATGTGTGTGGGGTGAGTGTAGTGCCCATATTAGTGAGGGTGTTGGTGACCTGCTGATTCCAGGTCTTTCTGTAGCTTGAATTGAAATTGAAAAAAACCCCCCTAATAATTGTAAGAAGTGTGGTAGGTCTCAAAACGGGGAGATGCAAAGGCCTGGTTGGGATGGGCATGTGGGGCAATAGTACTGGGAATCCCTCCGTCTGCCATGCTTCCTACAAAAAATAGTACTGGGAAGCACTCTGTCTGCCATGCTTCCTACAAACCCGGCATCTTTTTTGAGGATACCTTTGGGTGGGAGTGCTAGGGACAGGGCGAGGCTAATGGCGCTCTGCAAGTCTACGGGCATCTTAAGAGTCGAAGGCTTCCCCCTGTGACATCGACTCAATCATGAGGCCCTCTACAATTTTTTTCCTGAAATTGGGAGGAATGTAAGCGGTCCTTGGGACGTTTTATACAAAGCTGTTGTATGTGGCAGCTTGGATATGATAGATTGCCACCTTTTTGTACCAGGCCGTCGTCTTCTCCACCGGGTATGGTTGCAGAACCTGGTCTGACAATTCAATGCCTCCCATGTATTTATTATAGTATGTGACGCAGACCTTTTTTTCCTTGTCCCTGATGGCGCCCTTGTTTCTGACCGTCACAGTGGTGTCCGCATGCAGTGTGGGCAGCGTAGACGTCCTTCCTGTCATTCCACTTCACTGCAAGAAGTTGGTCACTTGCGAGTGAGAATGACGCCCCCCTCTCCAAACGTCTGGACGCAAACTCTTGACGGAAACCCCACTCTGTTTTTCCTGACTGTCCCACAGGCCCCTGTATTTGAAATATAATAATGTATTTGTAATAATTGCCTGTGTAGACGTGGTACCCTTGATGAAGAAAGGGCGTCATTAGCTCCAAGGCAATTTTGCCAGGGATGCCAGATGTCTGGGGGCAGTTTAGGGGGTTGACTTGGCGGTAGGTTCCTACCTTCATAAATTAGGAAGGTGGAAGTGTACCCTGATGAGCTCTCACAAGTTTTTTACATTTTTATGCCATATTTGCCTCGCTTGGAAGGGATCAATTGGCGGAATGACAGATGGCCCTTGTAGCACATCAAAGACTCGTCGACCGCCACATTTTTCTCTGGGGTATAGGAATGTACAAATTAATTTTGTATTAGAGAAATTAGGGGTCTCTACTTAGCCGATCATAGTTGGAGTCATTTTTTTTTTTTTGGGGGGGGGGCTTGGGAATTGTCACTGAAGTGGAGGATTCTCACCAGGGCTTCATAATGGACTTGGGACATGACCGCTGCAAATACGGGTGTGCTGTGGACAGCTTTAGTTGCCCAGTAGGAGCGGAATGTGTTTTTTTTACTAAACCCATAATCAGGATAAGGCCTAATTTTTTTTTATTTGTGGGACATTTGTGGAGATCTGGGAACGGAAATGAAAGGCAGTGGGTTTTCGGGAGATGTATTGTTGGGCATACAAGTTTGTTTGGTGGTCAATTAATTCTAGGACTTCTGGGCTAATGAAAATTTGGAAAACAATAATGGAAGTAAAGTTGGTGACATCTAGTCTTATTCCAGGGGCTGTAGAAAAAGGAGGAATTTGAGGGGAAAATGAAGAATCATTATACCAGAGCGTTGGGGGGACTGCAGTACTTGGTCCTGCCTCTGATGCTTTAGCAGTAATGAACGACTCCGCTACCATCAGGCTGTGGGATCCTGTGGAGGAAGAGTCATTGTCACTGCCTGAAAACTGCTCTGCTTCAGAGGCAGATTCGGTTTCACTGCTGGAGCAAAGTTGGCTGTATGTTTGCTCTGCGCTGAATGTTCTGCGGGCCATTTTTATATTTGCCTGGCTAATGAAAAACTAACCCTAATCTGACTAATTCAACAATAGGGTCCAAAACACATAATTTAAGGTGCTAGACACTCCAAATTACAATTCACACTAATCCTAAATAACGACCATTTACCGCCTTCGGATATAGAGAGATTCCGGCAATAATTTATTTAAAAAAATTGCAATTTATTGACACATGATTAAAAATATACATCAAAAGAAAAAAGTAGGGAGAAAGGCTAAAAAACAGGGTGGGAATAAACCTCCAACAAGGGGATGTGTTTCATAACCAGTAAAGCTGTGCCCCCCATGCATTTTAAGATAAAAATCAAATCACGGACAGCAGTCCAATGCTCACACTCACATTAATGTTCCCATAATGGCAATTTCATGGTCAGAATAAATGTAAATAAACCTTGTTTTGTCTACAGAAACAAATCCATTTTTCAGAAGTGGTTTAATGTACACCACGCTTAGTGCAAGGAATAATACGTAGTATCAAAAGGGTATTTGATGTAGACAATATTCCAAAATACATTAGAAATAACATCTATATTGATTATTAAATTACAACAACAAAGGCATGTTAAATCAGTGGTGCTAAGTAAAAAATGAGTAGGGCGTTTACCTGGCATTTCAAGTGCATGCCATGGGTGATTGCTTTTCGCTTGTGCACGGAGTCCCTTGCATTAAGCGCGCATGCGCGAGATTTTTTCTTCAGGTACCATCACTTGTTGTGCGCACACGCGCTCTCCCTTCCTCAGAACTTCCAGTGACGCCACATCAGGTGACCCGCATGCGTTCCACATGCGGTTTACTGAGCGCCACTACGGAAGTTCAATTTACCAAATGAGGCAGGAAGCGAGCGCGTGATGCGCCGGGAAAACACTGTGATGAGTCACCGGTCGCTGCCCTATGACACTACCCTTTCACGGCATACACCAATGTTTAGATCGGTACCATTATCTTCTGTTTGTTTATTGGGTAATGTACTATATAAAATGCACCATTCCCCAACATTACTGCAATTTAATACTCAATATAGATATTATTTCTAATGTATTTTAGAATATTTTGTCTACATTAAATGCCCTTTTGATACTAAGTATTCCTTGCACTAAGTGGGGTGTACATTAAACCACTTCTGAAAAAGGGATTTGTTTCTGTAGACAAAGTTAGGTTTATTTACATTTATTCTGAGCATGAGATTGCCATTATGGGAACATTAATATGAGTGTGAGCATTGGACTGCTGTCCGTGATCTGAACTTTATATTAAAGTGCATGGGGGGCACAGCTTTACTGGTTATGAAACACATCCCCTTGTTGGAGGTTTATTCCCACCCTTTTTTAGTCTTCATATTTTTTCTTTTGATGTATATTTTTAATCGTGTCAATAAATTGTAATTTTTTTTTTTAAAGAAACTATTGCTGGAATCTCTATATCCGAAGGTGCTAATCTAACACTAGTATTTTTTTCTTGCTAACTCTAACCCTAGTAGTGTAATGCTAACCCTGATATGTGTAACCCTAACCGCAAAAAAATTATATATATAAAAAAAACAATTATAGAAAATATTTTTTTAAATACATCCCCTGACAATGGGGTTGTGGGGATTACGGAGAACGTGGGTGGGTAATTGGATGTTTTTTGATGCAGAAATTATTTTTTCAATTCTGACAGGGCAGCTTGAACTTTAGTCTAGCTCTCTTCTCTCCCAGAACAACTACAAGGAGAGAAGAGAGAGGGACAGCCCAAGTGCTGCCAGATTTACTAAATATTGGGGGTTTTGATCACTGTGATAGGGTCTATCACAGTGATCAAAACCCAGCAGCAAATGAGATAATTCTCATCGGTTGCCGGGTGCAGGCAGGCAGATCTTGGCGGGCGCACTGTGTATGCGCCCGCCATTTTCTTTCTGTTGGAGGAAGGAGGGGGGCCGGGGGACAATGATCTGGTACATAAGGTACATTGGGGGACCCTATTTCTTCTCGTATGTGTGATCACTTCAGAAGAGAGAAATTAAATGGAAAATCACACTTTTTTTTCCGGTCGCCAATATACCGTTTATAACTGTGATCTCCGGACAACATAACTGAATCATGTTCTCTAAGGGTAGCCGAGACCCCAGAGAAATTGCAACGCTGGGGGGGCCCTATAAACTTAAACCTCAGCACTTTTAAAAAGTGGCATTGTGGTTTAAGTACCTTTAACTGCCGCCGTTAAAAGGCGTATTGGCGGTTGTTAAAGGGTTAAATATGCTGAAGTTTTTAATACAAAGGGTGCATGACACGTCAAAGTTCAACCTTAGTCCGTTATGAAATATCTAAACAAAATGTATTACATATTGTGTGCAATCATTAAATACCAATGTAAAATACATAAGATACATTAATTTTTTTTTGAGACTTGGGGGGGAAAAAATCTATCCTTTTTGGTTATATCTGATAAGTGTCAGGTGATTTCAACTGACTTGGTGTTGTCATGCAAAAGACATGAGTGAGATATATAATCAGTGATTTGCGTGTGTAGCTTATGTGCATGTACTTTACTTTTAAAATAATTATTTTCTGAAAACAATGGCCTGGGATCCACAAAAAATGCATTAACCAGCAGAGTAAAAGAAGACAGCTGTGGGCCGATGTTCATAGTCTAGAAAGTGGGTAATACCCATGGAGTTTCCCGGGTTATTAATATCAGCTCACAGCTGAATGCTTAGCTTTTACTGGTTATTAAAATGGGGGCCCCCACCCAAAAAAATTAAGAAGGTTTCCTCTGTAATTAATAACCAGCACAGGCTTGGCAGACAGTTGCAAGCTGATATTAATAAACCTGAAAACCTATAAAGATGTCCTCAGGGCCAAAAGAGGACATACCCCTAAGCCATAAACATGTAAACCAACAAGAAAGAAAAGGGATGGATCGATAAATGATATCTGAATAATAATGATTTTCATTGGCTCACAATACTGCCATATACAAAATCCATACCAAATAGGGGTTTATTTAATAAATACAAAATATTTTATTTGAAAAAATATATAAATTCACACAGACAGGGTGAAAGGTGAGACAAGAATGACGGCGTAGCTTCAGGACATATGTGTTTCTCACCAGTGCGGTTTTTCGTCATCTATCCACACTGTGTTTTAACCGTCGTTCTTGTTTCACCTTTCACCCTGTCTGTGTGAATTTATATATATATTTTTTCAAATAAAATATTTTGTACTTATTAAATAAACCCCTATTTGGTATGTATTTTGTATATGGCAGTATTGTGAGCCAATGAATATAATTATTATTCAGATATTATTTATCAAACCATCCTTTTTCTTTCTTGGTTTACAAGCTGATAATAATAGGCTAGGAAAAAAGGCTGTGACTATTGGCCCTCTTTCATACTAAGCACATCAGCTCTCAGTGCGCATCCATCCAAAAGGCACATCCATAAAATGCGCTAATTCTGGCGCTTTGCCTCACTCTTCCCACTTGCCCTGGTGCTTTGACAAATGGATTAATAGGGTGGAGATTGATATTAGCTTTGAATTGGCAGCTGACATCAAGCCCAATGGTTAGCAATGGAGAGGCGTCTACTGCACAGTAACATAATGAATAAAAATTGGTTCAATATTACACTGGAGGAGCCGGTGTTTGTGCATAAACTATTGGATTTGGATATCTCATCATTTCTATTTGTTCCCTAATTTTATCCAAATGTTTCTCAGCATCTTAAAAATCAGATGAAAGTGGATATAACCCCAGGTGTTTTGTTACTCGGTTCTGCAGTGTTATGTACAGTATTTCCTCATACAACTTAACCCCTTAGTGACAGAGCCAATTTGGTACTAAATGACCGAGTCAATTTTTACAATTCTGACCACTGTCACTTTATGAGGCTATAACTCGGGAACGCTTCAACAGATCCTGCTGATTCTGAGATAGTTTTTTCATGACATATTGTACTTCATGTTAGTGGTAACATTTCTTCGATATTACTTGCATTTATTTATTAAAAAAACGGTAATATGGCGAAAATTTTGAAAATTTAGCAATTTTCAAAATTTGAATTTTTATGCCCTTACATCAGAGAGATGTCACACAAAATGGTCAATAAATAACATTTCCCATATGTCTACTTTACATCAGCACAATTTTGAAAAAAAATAATAAAAATATTAGGGAGTTTAAGGGTTAAAATTTGACCAGCAGTTTCTTATTTTTACAGCAAAATTTACAAAACCATTTTTTTTAGGGACCACCTCACATTTGAAGTCAGTTTGAGGGGTCTATATGGCAGAAAATGCCCAAAAGTGACACCATTCTAAAAACTGCACCCCTCAAGGTGCGCAAAACCACATTCAAGAACTTTATTAACCCTTCAGTTGCTGCACAGGGACTGAAGCAATGTGGAAGGAAAAAATGAACATTTTACTTTTTCACAAACATCAGAACCAATTTTTTTTATTTTTACAAATGTAAAAAGAGAAAATGAACCACATAATTTGTTGTGCAATTTGTCCGGAGAATGCCGATACCCCGTATGTGGGGGTAAACCTCTGTTTGGGTGCACAGCAGAGCTCAGAAGGGAAGGAGCGACATTTGACTTTTTCAACATAGAATTCCCTGGAATTGAGATCAGACACCATGTCGCGTTTGGAGAGCCGCTGATGTGCCTAAATAGTGGAAACCCCCCACAAGTGACCCCATTTTGGAAACTAGACCCCATTTTGGAAACTAGACCCCCTAAGGAACTTATCTAGGCGTGTGGTCAACACTTTGAACCCCCAAGTGCTTCACACAAGTTTATAACGTAGAGCCGAAAAAATTAAAAATCATTTTTTTTTCACAAAAATGATTTTTTCACTCCCAATTTTTTATTTTCACAAGGGTAGCAAGACAAATTGGACTCCAAAAGTTGTTGTGCAATTTGTCCTGAGTATGTTGATACCCCGTATGTGGGGGTAAACCTCTGTTTGGGCGCACTGCGGAGCTTGGAAGGGAAGGAGCGCCGTTTGACTTTTTAATCTCTTAATTGTGAGAGCAGATGCCATTTTGGGTTTGTAGATGTGCCTAACAGCAGAAACCCCCCACAACTGACCCTGTTTTGGAAACTACACCCCTCAAAGACTTTAATCAGGGGTATATTGAGCAATTTGAACCCACATGTACGACACAGAGTTTGATAACATTAGGTCGTCATATTGAAAAAATTACTTTTTTTCCACGAAAATCTTGTTTTAGACCTGAATGTCTCACTTTTTCAGAAATAACATCAAAAAGTGGACCCCACAATTCGTTACCCACTTTATTATGAGCGCAGCGATATCCCATATGTAGTCAAAAAGTTCTGTTTGGACAAATGGCAGGGCTTGGACAGAAAGGGGCACAATGTGGCAAATTTGGCTTTATTTGAAATTGAAGATCCAGGACCCATTCAAAGCTTCTAGAGACATTGAGCAGGCAAGAAAATCCTTCCAGGAATTATTACTCACAGAGGGAGGCATGCTCCTAAAACACATCGGCTGACTATAAAATTGGTCTTGCTAACAAAACAGTTGTCCCGCATTTGCGTATATTGTAGCAGGAAGAATAAACTGTACTGGAATGAAGGGCAAAATGTGGAGGAAAATGCAGCCAACTATGTGGCAAAGCGGAGTTTGTTCCAAAGATGAAAGAACACCATCAGGGCTAGAATGGCAGACACTTTCAGAGACTGGTCGTACAACGTCCTTTTAGCTCCATCAATCCCTATATGAGAGACGAATGTGCCAATAGACGTGGTACACCATAGCAAGCTCCCACCCGCCAAGGTCAGAACCGCTATATGCACAAAACAACCAGTTCTCTATAGAAAGTATTGTCTGGTACCAGAGGTTCGGCAAGAACCATAAAGTAAAGACCATAGTGTATAAGTACGGAACTTCCTAATTTTTTTTAGAAATCCTACAATAAAATGATCATGCCCGTATCATCAACATAAATATAAGTAATATAAATGGAAGCCAAAGTTTTGTGTAGCAAGACAGTCGTAAAAACAGTCAAAGTTAGATAAATGGTCAAAAATGTTTGTGAGTAATCAAGTTCTAGAATTCATTTTCAGATGATCTCACTTTTCAAGATCATTTCTGGGGTCCAAATTCTAACGCTTATTGACATGGGTACGTGGACGAGAATTTGTTGGAATAGTAGTTTGGTATGGGATTGATCGAGTCCTAGAATTTTCAGATGACCTGACTTTGCAAGAACATTTGTGGGGTCCACACTCTAGAGCGTACAGACGTGGGTACGTGGATGAGAATTTGTTGGGATCGTAGTTTGGTATGTGATTGATCAAGTTCTGGAATTAATTGTGAAATGGGGTAAAATGGGATCTACTAATTAAAATATTATTTATCAATTGTTCCAAATTGTACTACTTGGGCCACTAAGCAGAAAATAAAAATTCTTGAAAAAAACAAACTAATAATTGTAGGTGGTGTGGTAGGTCTCAAAACGGGGAGATACAAAGGCCTGGTTGGGATGGGCATGTGGGGCAATAGAATCGGGAATCACTCCGTCTGCCATGCTTTCTGCAAACTCGGCATCTTTTTTGAGGATACCTTTGGGTGGGAGTGACAGGGACAGGGTGAGGAAAATGGCGTTCTGAAAGTCTCCGGGAGTCCTCGGAGTCGAAGGCTTCCCCCGGTGCCATTGACTCAAATATGAGGCTCTCTACAACTTTTTCCTGAAAGTGCAGGAACGTAAGTGGTCCTTGGGATTTTTTATATAGAACAAAGCTGTTATATGTGGCAGTTTGAATGAGGTAGATTGCCACCTTTTTATACCAGGGTATGGTTGCAGAACCTGGTCTGACAGGTCTACGCCACCCATATGTTAGTTATAGTCTGTGACGCAGACTGAATTCTCCTTGTCCCTGGTGGCACCCCTCTCTCTGACCGTCACAGTGGTGTTCGTATGCAGTGTGGAAAGCATGTAGACGTCCTTCCTGTCTTTCCACTTCACTGCAAGAAGTTGGTCGCTTGCAAGTGAGAATGACGCCCCCCTCTCCAAACGTCTGGACACCAACTGTGACGGAAGCCCCAATCTGTTTTTCCTCCTTTCCCACAGGCTCCTGTATTTTCAGCATGGAGGGATTTATATAGGGGGATGCTCGTGTAGTAGTTGTCAGTATACACGTGGTACCCTTGATTGAGAAAGGGCGTCATTAGCTCCCAGACAATTTTGCCTGGGATACCAATTGTTTGGGGGGTTTATTTGGCGGTCCCTACCTTCATAAATTAAGAAGGTTGACGTGTACCCTGATGAGCTCTCGCAAGCTTTGTATAATTTTACGCCGTATTTGGCTCTCTTGGAGGGAATAAATTGGCGGAATAACAGACGGCCCTTGTAGCTCATCAAGGACTCGTTGACTGCCACATTTTGCTCTGGGGTATAGGAATTTAGAAACAAAGTTTTTAGGAGGGAAATTAGGGGTCTTAATTTATTTAGCCGATCGTAGTTGGGGTCAGTTCTTGGGAGAGCTTGGGAATTGTCACTGAGGTGGAGGAATCTCATCAGGGCTTCGTAACGGACTCTGGACATGATGGCTGCAAATGCAGGAGTGCAGTGGACAGCTTTTGTTGCCCAGTAAGAGCGGAGAGTGGTTTTTTTTACTATACCCATATTCAGGGTGAGGCCTAAGAATTTTTTTTATTTTGGGGACATTTGTGGGGATCCAGGAACGGGAATGAAAGGCAGTGGGTTTTTGGGAAATATATTGCCGGGCATATAGGTTTGTTTGGTGGACGATTAATTGCAGGACTTCGGGGCTAATGAAAATTTGAAAAAAATCAATGGGGGTAAAATTGGCGACATCTACTTTTATTCCAGGGACTGCAGAAAAAGGGGGAATTTGAGGGGAAAATGAGGTGTACCACAGCGGTGGGGGGACTGCGGTACTTGGTCCTGCCTCTGAAGCTTCAGCAGTGACGACCGACTCCGCTACCACCGGGCTGGGGGATCCCGTGGAGGAAGAGTCGTCATCACTGTCTGAAAACTGCTCTACTTCAGAGGCAGATTCTGTTGAGCTGCCGGAGCAAAGCTGGCTGTAAGTTTGCTCCGCGCTGAAAGTTCTGCGGGCCATTTTATTTATTTCCTACCCTAACCCTAAAAAATTTTTAAAAAATTATTAGAAAAAAAAATAATTTTTTTTTCATAATCCTCTGCTGATGATGCAGGGATTACGTAGAACGGTAGTGGGTAAATGGGATGCTGGCGGATGTAGAAGTATGTTTTTTTATCACTGACAGGGCAGCACTTGAAATGTAGTTTCTCTCTTCTCTCCCAGAACAACTACATGGAGAGAAGAGAGGTACAGCCCAAATGCTGCCGTGTTTATCAAACATTTGGGGTTTTGATCACTGTGATAGGACATATCACAGTAATCAAAACCCAGCAGCCAATGAGTAAATTCTCACTGGTTGCTGGGTGTCTGCTGGCAGATCATGGCAGGCGCACTGCGCCTGCGCCCGCCATTTTCTTCCAGCAGAGAAGAAGGGGGGCTGGGAGCTTGGGACGTGGGACCAGGGACCGGGAGACATTACCTGCGGGGGACTTCTAGGTATGGTGGGGGGCTCGGGGGCCCTATTTCTCTCCCCTCTAATGTGCGATCACATTAGAGGGGAGAGAAAGAAAAGGCAAGTACGGATTTTTTTTTTTTGCGATCGCCGGTAAACCGTTAATTACCGGCGATCGCAAAAGCGGGGTCGGTAAAAACCAACCCGAATCATGTTCTCTGGGGTCTTGGCTACCCCCGGCAGCCGAGACCCTGGAGAAATTCGGACTCTGGGGGCGCTATTTACTTTTTTCACAGCGCCGTTAATTAATGGCGCTGTGGTTTAAGTACCCTTAGCGGCCGCCGTTAAAAGGCGTATCGGCGGTCGTTAAGGGGTTAAGAACATGAGTGATATTAATGTCGTTTTGAGTGCTGATGGTGTCAGTTGCTGAGGATTTTTGTGGGGCCTGTGGATTAGTGTCATCACCGTGACTACGGATTTGTGGTCTCAGAATGGGTAGTTGTTTATTTTAGTAGTATCCCTTCTAATATTTTTCTTATTGTTGCTGTTAAAAGAAATTCCTATTGTTTCCAGAGTATGAAGGGGTTTTGGAAGAAAATATTTTTTTTTACATATGTTAATATGTGGTTTGACTGTTATGATACCATTGACGATAGTCTAAAAAATAAAACCTTTTAAAAGAGTTATTTAATTTTAATGTGTAATGTTAAGGATTTTATATTGGTTTGTAGTATGTTTCTCAATAAATTTTATTAACATTTTATAATCAGGATGGGGGGAGGGAAGGAGAAGGAAAAACGGAAAGGAATAAGGAAAAGAATGGATTTACATACAACAATTCAATACATATAGATAAAATACAGAAACAAAAGATTTACACAAATCAATTCTAATGTGTAGCTAAAGTACAGAGCACAAGTGGAAACCTAAAACAGCAACACCTACTCTTAAGGAAATAATACCAGCCAACAGTGCCATTCGCTAGCAAATTTGTTGAAGCAATTGTTTGGCAACGCTAATTTGTTTTCTTACTATTTGTGTAAATACATTTTATTTATTAAATCCTGTATAGAGGGGATAATAGGGGATTACCAAAAAAGAGCTATATTAATTTTTGTTACTAGAAAAAAATGGACAATAAGTTGCCTCAAAGACGGTGCTATTTGGTCAGCATTTAAAAAGAGTAGGGCAAACTGAGTAGGGTAAAATTTTTATTATTTAAAATCTGACCAATCGGATGAAATTTCTGCCCATAAGGGTTTAATTTTTGGACATGACCAGTAAATATGCAGAAGGGTTCCAATCTGCCCGCACTCTCTCCAGCAAAATGGGGAGTTGTCTGCAGGAGTATAATACCATTGAGATAATGATTTGTAAAGCGACTCTTAAAGTGCCATCGAAATAGTAGAGGAATGCATTGAGGAAATAGCTCGTTCCCAATCGTCTACATCAACCGAGCTGTGAAGGTCTGCTTCCCATTTGAGCACATATGGTGATTTAAAAAATTCATGATCATTGGTGAACCATTTATAGGGATACTGAATGCTCCAAAATATACTATGTCCTATGTTACTTAGCATATGAACTGAAGGTTCTGAAAGAGGTGGTTTATTTTGAAGGAAAATCCCTACTCGGTTTTTCAAAATTAAATATTTTAAAAAGGCAGAAGAGGGTACCCTAAATATGGACTTAATCTGAGCAAACGGGTAAAAAAAACTTCCCATCATATGCATCCTGAATTTTGGTGATCCCCACATCAGCCCAGATAGGGTCCATACTGAATTCAGTAGTTAATCCCAATGAAAGAGAGAGGAAGATTTTGATGAACTCCGATTTAGTGGTATGTCTCTTGAGCCTCAGAAGCTTTTTCCATGCCTCAACTAAAGCCAGAAAAATAGGGTGTTCGTTATAGACAGTCCTATTTTTAATAAGTAGATATGGAATGATTCTATTTGGTGGAATTCCTTTATTAAAGGATAACTCCAAATCTAGCCAGGAGAGCTTTTATCTATTAGGCCACCAACGTAGACTTTGTCTTATTAAATTGGCGTAATAATACGCCGTTACATTGAGAAGCCCCATTTCACCATGCAGTTTATTTTTTTTTATTTTTTTTTATTAAAATAAATGATTGATAAATTTCTGGGTCTTTTGTAATTAAAATATACTGTCAAGTTTTTGCATCCCTACCACTAAACGATCGTGTCTTCAATTAGGTATTGAGTGTTGAACATGGGCTGAAGTTCCAGCAGATGAGTCGATGGAGACAAGTGGTGCGACTGTCTGGTCTTTGTCAAGGGCTTCTTCCTCAGATTCCTGAGTGAAGTCTCTAAGTTCTCTCATTAGATTATTGTAGATTGCTATATTATCTCTTGTTGGATCCCTGATTTGTTTAGAAGCAAGAACTTCCTTTGGAATATTTCGAATTGTTCTATTTAGATCTTCTCGGGTCACACTTATTTCCGCCAGAGTAGCATCATTGGCAATAAGAGATTTTGCCACATCGAGTGATTTCTCTATCCCGAACCATTTTGCTTCAATAATATCAGAATTATAGTTCAGACCATTTAGATTCGAACTAGTTTGAGTGCCGTGCCCCAATCTAGAAGGAGTGAACATTTCTGCATTTTTGTTACCTGTAAAATGGTAATATGCAGAGTCAGGCAGGTTCTCTTCATAATGCTCTGCACATGAAGCTAACACGAGAAGGTCCCGGTATAGTGCCGGAGAGGCTAATAAAGGAGATCCAGAAAAGGCACCATATTGGGATGTGATCATGAAGGCTGTTAGCCCTTGATTCATTATATAAGGGTCCATCATTTGGATGACTTTCCTGAATTTTGTTTCGCTGGATCCCCCAGACTTCAGATATATCAGAACTTTAACAATAAGTCGTCTAACTGGAATTTGGTTTCTCACATACTCACAGAATTTCTGTACCTTATCCGCTGTAAGCATATTCTTTTTACTTACGGCAAGATCTTGAATGGGTCTCTCTAACCTTGTTGCATAGGCTCCTATAGCTTGTTCTGGATTGGTGGCCACTTTAGCGATCGTCATCCAATAATGACAAATCCTGTCGATCTCCTCATCTTCTTTCTCTCTCCCATATTCTCTATCTTCAATATCAGAATCTTTAAGAGGCGAACTGCCAAGATAAGACTCCAGGTATTCTTGAATATAGGTACTGGTGGCTCCCCTTCTGTGACAAGAAAGGATCCAACTTTGATCTAAAATGGGATTTTTGAGAAAGAGAACCTCAGTCAGACTTACAGACAGCCCACTATCTCGAGAGAATTCATATAAATCTGTCTTTTGGTCAAATAAGCCCTGGAAAAGGTATGATATCAATCCACTCAACCTGCCTTCTTCATTGTTCCGTTGGTCGTCCCACATAGAGAAGAAAGCTCTAAGTGCAAGTGCTTTTGCTAATGGTGGCAATCCATGGATTGTAAAATATTCAACCTGGGCGCATTCTTCAGCAGCTAGTGAGCTGGTCACATATGCATCCTTTTTCTTCCAATCACCCGTATGCAATTGACTCAAAGCACCAAATTTATTACTTTGTGATCTCAGCATTTTGATCCAGATCCAGTACCAGCTATTCCTATCTATCTAATTGTTTCTCCCTCCACCATGCAGTTTATTTTTAAATAACTGATTGGTGGCTATTCTGGCTTTTTTGTTTCCCCAGACAAAAAGGTTAACATGAGATTGAATAGTGGTCAAAAATGGGGTAGATATCATTAATGGAAGGGATTTAAGAACATATAAAAAATTGGGCAAAATAATAGAATTAATGATGACAGCCCTTTATGTTCGTAAAAATTGAGAGCTTTACTGATGGATTTTATGAGAATATCCAAATTAGTAGGGATCAAAGAATTAATGTCTCTTGAAAATTTGAGTCCTAATTATGTTATATGTTTTCCACCCAACTCCAAGGGGATATACTTTTAATATCATGTTTTTGAGGTTTGGTTAGGTTAAAATGGAGGATTTTTGATTTAATCACATTTATTTTGAAATACGAGATAAGTGAAAATGTATGAAGTGGCATCTGTACTTTATGTATGGAGTTAGTTGGATCTGTCAGAGTCAGTAAAATGTCATATAGACTTATTTTGTTGTCTCTAGAGTTTGTTCTAATACCTTTTATGTCATCCCTTATCAACTGAGTAAGGGGCTCAACGGCCAAAGCAAACAATAATGGGGAAAGAGGGCATCCCTGTCGTGTTCCATTAGAAATGTTAAAAGGGGAAGAAATTTGATTATTTACATAAATTTTATCTTGTGGGTTGGAGTATAGGGCCATGATTTTGGTACTAGAAGTGACATTGAAACCGAATTTTTGGAGGGTAAGTTTGATTATTAAGATTACAAATCAGAATATGGAAGTGCCCATTTTTATCTAAAATTTCTTCTATTCAAAGGATAAAGAATTTTTATTCAAGGTGACAACTCCTGCCCTTTTAGGTGGAGTTTGAAGATTTTGGGGGGGGGGAGGAAATCATTAAGGGGGAACAAGCAACATGAACTGGAGTTTCGTGACACAATTGTTAGAAGAAATGCATAATCACTCAACATTTATTGGAAAAATTTGGCTGACTGTGCTTATAGTGTTCCGCATTGTTCTGACTGTGGTGGGAGGAGAATCCATTTACAATGATGAACAGTCTAATATTGAGTTCAATACTTTGCAGCCCGGCTGTGTAAACAGTTGCTATGATTCGTTCGCCCCCATTTCTCAAATTCTGTTCTTGGTATTGCAGATTATCTTGGTAACCACTCCACCTCTCTTTTACTTGGGCTTTGCATGCGCGGCCCCACTTTTTTTTTGTGGGGGAGCAGCTTTTCTCCCTTTTTTAGGTGGTGCCTGGTTCTCATCACGCGCGGCCCCACTTTTTTTTTGTGGGGGAGCAGCTTTTCTCCCTTTTTTAGGTGGTGCCTGGTTCTCATCATGCTTGGCCCGCCTTTTCCTTGTGGGTGCTGCAGCTGTTAAGAGGATCAGCTTTTCTCTTCTTTTCAATAGATGGTGCCTGGACAGAATCTACAGTAGTATCATGCGCGGCCCCACTTTTTTTTTTTTTTTTTGTGGGGGAGCAGCTTTTCTCCCTTTTTTAGGTGGTGCCTGGTTCTCATCATGCGCGACCCCACTTTTTTATTTTTTTTTTGTGGGGGAGCAGCTTTTCTCCCTTTTTTAGGTGGTGCCTGGTTCTCATCATGCGCGGCCCCACTTTTTTATTTTTTTTTTGTGGGGGAGCAGCTTTTCTCCCTTTTTTAGGTGGTGCCTGGTTCTCATCATGCGCGACCCCACTTTTTTTGTGGGGGAGCAGCTTTTCTCCCTTTTTTAGGTGGTGCCTGGTTCTCATTATGCGCGGTCCCACTTTTTTTTGTGGGGGAGCAGCTTTTCTCCCTTTTTTAGGTGGTGCCTGGTTCTCATCATGCGCGGCCCCACTTTTTTTTTGTGGGGGAGCAGCTTTTCTCCCTTTTTTAGGTGGTGCCTGGTTCTCATCATGCTTGGCTTGAACTTCTGTGAGTGCTGCAACTGCTGCAACATATTTTCTTAAACTATATCTAGTTGTTGAAAAAGCCACTTCAACCCTCAAGGGGCTTTCAAATCCAGGAGTCGTCGCTGGTGAAGCCGGAGACTGTGCCGAAGTCGCTGGTGAAGCCGGAGACTGTGCCGAAGTCGCTGGTGAAGCCGGAGACTGTGCCGAAGTCGCTGGTGAAGCCGGAGACTGTGCCGAAGTCGCTGGTGAAGCCGGAGACTGTGCCGAAGTCGCTGGTGATCCCGGAGACTGCCGAAGTCGCTGGTGATGCCGGAGACCGTGCCGGAGTCGCTGGTGATGCCGGAGACCGTGCCGGAGTCGCTGGTGATGCCGGAGACCGTGCCGGAGTCGCTGGTGATGCCGGAGACCGTGCCGGAGTCGCTGGTGATGCCGGAGACCGTGCCGGAGTCGCTGGTGATGCCGGAGACCGTGCCGGAGTCGCTGGTGAAGCCGGAGACCGTGCCGGAGTCGCTGGTGAAGCCGGAGACCGTGCCGGAGTCGCTGGTGAAGCCGGAGACCGTGCCGGAGTCGCTGGTGAAGCCGGAGACCGTGCCGGAGTCGCTGGTGAAGCCGGAGACCGTGCCGGAGTCGCTGGTGAAGCCGGAGACCGTGCCGGAGTCGCTGGTGAAGCCGGAGACCGTGCCGGAGTCGCTGGTGAAGCCGGAGACCGTGCCGGAGTCGCTGGTGAAGCCGGAGACCGTGCCGGAGTCGCTGGTGAAGCCGGAGACCGTGCCGGAGTCGCTGGTGAAGCCGGAGACCGTGCCGGAGTCGCTGGTGAAGCCGGAGACCGTGCCGGAGTCGCTGGTGAAGCCGGAGACCGTGCCGGAGACCATGCCGGAGACAGCGGCGGAAACGGTGCTAGTTTAGGAAACTTTCTTTTTGGCCCCTTATATTTGCCAGTTGCAGCATAAGTTCCACAAGCTCCAATCCCCGTGATCTGAGTGAGGAAGTTGAGTTCTGCTTTTTGTAAAGCATGCTTTATCAAGTATTTTCTGTTCTTTAAATGCAAATGAGGACATTTTTCGATTAAACATTTTTGGATTGCATATACCGAGGCTCTGTTCCGATATGAACAAGCACGGAAAGCATCCATTACCCCATCAACTATAGTAAGTTGCTCCATTCCCACTGCTCCAGGTCATGATGTGGTTTCTGTTTCATGCCAGCTCCATGTTCTGTGTCTCTGCTCTCTGCATGCTTCATGGCTGTGTGTGTGGAGTTTAAAGATTCAAAACTATCAGGGTAGTTTTTCAATGAGAAATCTGGGTGTTTGTTGAGTTTAAATTTAGATTCCTGTGTGCAGACTACATCAGCAAACAATTTATGTATTTCTCTCTGTATGGAAAAACGTTTATTTGGACTGTTAATCCCCTCACATTATATATGTGCAACCTAATAGTCATTTATGAAAAGAATGGGCCGTTGGCTACTTGCTATGGAATGTGAGGGCCTGTAAATCGAATATATATGAAAATAATGACAAAATAACACTTAAAGGGACACTGTCACCTGAATTTGGAGGGAACAATCTTTAGACCTAGGGGCGGGGTTTTCGGGTGTTTAATGCACCCTTTCCTTACCCGCCGGCTGCATGCTGGCTGCAATATTGGATTGAAGTTCATTCTCTGTCCTCCGTAGTACATGCCTGCATAAGGTAATCTTGCCTTGACCTTGACCTCCTATACTCCACCCCGCAATGTATGTAAGAAAAGAGGGGAGAGACGGAGATAAGAGAAGAGAAAAGAACATTAGCGTGCTGGACTTTCTCGTAGATCACTCACCACTCGGACACTTTAAAAGTACGGGTACCGGATCCGGAGGTTGGCTGGATTTCTCCGTGTCTCTCACTGAGACTAGGGACCCCTCCTTGGCACAGCGATCCGTCCGTACGCTGTCCGAGCGGCTTCTGCTGCTGCCACGGCGGGACTGGCTATTTTCGCTTGAGCGAGACCGCCTCTCCTGTATCTCTTGCTGTGGCATCAAATGCTCTGGTGAAAGACTCTCCATCATACACACTAACACTTAGCAAGAGTAGTCACCTTCAACCTGGCCTGGTTTTAGTGACACAGGGCAGCGTTTCTGACTTGTTTAAATAGATTCACTTTTTTTTTTGTAATGAATCACCTGGTTGATCCTGCCTTACTGGTCGCTTCAGTGATCAGGTGTATTACCGCACCTGTCACGAATGATTACCTGGCTGATCGTGCCTGCACCACTTCCGGTGCTCCTATAAGCAATCAGACACCTGGTTGATCCTGCCGCTGCAAGCGCAACGCCTGCGCTGTATGATCACAGAGCGCGCACCCGGCAACCACTTCCGGTGCGCGCAATTAGAGCCACCATCTACCTGGCTGATCCTGCCGTCAGGTCCTGAGTGCGCACCCGGACCTTATCTCCGGTGCGCGCTCCTTAATCAACTAAACCACCTGGTTGATCCTGCCATCTGAATCCGACAGCCTGCGCGCGCACCCGGACTTCCGGTGCGCGCTGCTGAACTGAGTTCCCGGCGCGCATCACTTCCGGTGTGCGCCGCCTTTTCCGATCCCCCTGCCCCTTAGCTCCACACAAATGTTCCGCCTCCGGGTAATGTGCGCCCCTGCATATCTCCATATCTGGGTGGTACTCGGCGCCGGCTGGAGGGAGGCTTGCAGCGCTGACCCCCTCAGGAAGACAGCAGCACTTACCCTCAGCGCCAGACACTGCTCCATGCTTCTGCCTTCTCAGGTACCGACCAGGAAGGAGGGGAGGGGAAGGAGGGAGGGGGAGACCTGCACTTCATGCTCGACAGGGAGGGCCCCAATACCTTACGAGGAGCTTACCTGGCCCGGGCACCGATGTGCCTCACAGGCTGCATGGCCATCATTAGTCAACAGGGGGGGCACCATAAAGTGACCCCCGTGGACAGGCAGGATTTTTTAACTCGACGGGGGGAGCGTATCTGCGGCCCCCGTGGAGAATCTTCACCCGGGCGTTCGCCTCGCGGGCTGTGGCCATGCTTCGCTCAGGGGGGCATGGTATACATTGACCCCCGAGGAGACTACGGGTACCTGGTGACGGGTGCAGCAGACCAGCGCCTGCCCAAATCCACCCGACCCAGGCTGTCATGATTTCCCAATGGCAGGGAAAAAAATAACAAAACGGACTAGCTCTCGGGTGATGGAAACTAAAGTTGACCGTGACCTGAACCTGACACAACACTTGAAGTAGCCAGGGAGTGTTCCTACGATGCCCTAGACACCACGCGCCAGCCGGAGATCTAACTACCCCTATCAGAGGAATATACAGGCCTGTCTTACCTCCAGAGGAGTACCCCAAAAAGGAGATAGCAGCCCCCCACAGATATTGACGGTGAGTTAAGAGGAAATGACATACGTAGGATGAACAGCAGGTTTAGCACAGAGAGGTCCGCTTTCTAGATAGCAGAAGGATAGGAAAGTGTTACTTCACGGTCAACTTAAAACTCTACACAAAACACCATCCTGAAATTACTTTAAAACTCCAGTGACAACTCATGCCACTGGAGTGGCAATTTCAGTCCACAAGAGCTTCCAGCTGCAGATAGTCACATTACTGCAAGCTGGACAAGAAGTTAGCATAAACTCAAAACAAATTCAACTTAGCTGAACAGGAACTTGAGGCAGGAGAATGCAACAGAATGCTACTGATACATTGTTGGCCGGCATAGGACTAACAGCCAAGCAGCCTTAAATAGGAAACTCCCCTAATGGGTGGCAACAGGTGAGCAGAGATAGCAGAAAGCACACAAGTGGCACTACCATCAAACACCACCGGGGGAGCCCACAAACAGAATTCACAACAGTACCTCCCCCTTAAGGAGGGGGCACCGAACCCTCACCAGAACCACCAGGGCGATCTGGATGAGCACTATGAAATGCACGAACCAAATCAGGAGCATGAACATCGGATGCTGTCACCCAGGAATTATCCTCCTGACCATAGCCCTTCCACTTAACCAGATACTGAAGTTTCCGTCTGGAAACACGGGAGTCCAAGATCTTTTCCACCACATACTCCAATTCACCCTCGACCAGCACAGGAGCAGGAGGATCAGCAGAAGGAACAACCGGCACCTCATACCTCCGCAATAATGACCGATGAAAAACATTATGAATAGTAAAAGATGCTGGGAGGTCCAAACGAAAGGACACAGGATTAAGCACCTCCAGAATCTTATAAGGGCCGATAAACCGAGGCTTAAACTTAGGAGACGAGACCTTCATAGGAACAAATCGAGAAGACAGCCACACCAGGTCCCCAACACAAAGACGAGAACCAGCACGCCGATGACGATTAGTGAACTGTTGAGTCCTCTCCTGGGACAACTTCAGATTGTCCACAACCTGTCCCCAAATCTGATGCATCCTATTCACCACGGAATCCACTCCAGGACAATCCGAAGACTCCAATTGACCGGACGAAAAACGAGGATGAAACCCCGAATTACAAAAAAATGGAGAAACCAAAGTGGCAGAACTGGCCCGATTGTTAAGGGCAAACTCTGCCAACGGCAAGAAATCAATCCAATCATCCTGATCAGCGGACACAAAACACCTCAAGTAAGTCTCCAAAGTCTGATTAGTACGCTCAGTCTGGCCATTAGTCTGAGGATGGAATGCAGACGAAAAAGACAAATCAATGCCCATCCTGGCACAGAACGCCCGCCAAAATCTAGACACAAACTGAGTACCCCTATCAGACACTATATTCTCAGGAATACCATGCAAACGCACCACATTCTGAAAAAATAGAGGAACCAGCTCAGAGGAGGAGGGCAACTTAGGCAAGGGTACCAAATGAACCATCTTGGAAAAACGGTCACACACCACCCAGATGACAGACATCCTACGAGAAACAGGAAGGTCAGAAATAAAGTCCATAGAGATGTGCGTCCAAGGCCTCTTAGGAATAGGCAAGGGCAACAACAACCCACTAGCCCGAGAACAGCAAGGCTTGGCCCGAGCACAAACATCACAAGACTGCACAAACATACGCACATCTCGAGACAAGGAAGGCCACCAAAAGGACCTAGACACCAAATCCCTGGTGCCAAAAATTCCAGGATGACCTGCCAACGCAGAAGAATGAACCTCCGAAATAACTCTACTGGTCCAGTCATCAGGGACAAACAGTCTACCAGGCGGACAGCGATCAGGCCTATCCACCTGAAACTCCTGCAATGAGCGTCGCAGGTCTGGGGAGACAGCTGACAATATCACCCCATCCTTCAGGATGCCAGTAGGTTCGGAATCACCAGGCGAGTCAGGCTCAAAACTCCTAGAGAGGGCATCCGCCCTCACATTTTTAGAACCAGGCAGATATGAAACCACAAAGTTAAATCGGGAGAAAAATAACGACCAAGCGCGCCTGTCTAGGATTCAGACGCCTGGCTGACTCAAGATAAATCAGATTCTTGTGATCAGTCAAGACCACCACCTGGTGTCTAGCACCCTCAAGCCAATGACGCCACTCCTCAAATGCCCACTTCATGGCCAAGAGCTCCCGATTTCCAACATCATAATTTCGCTCAGCGGGTGAAAACTTCAGAGAAAAAAACGCACATGGTCTTCTTACTGAGCAGTCAGGACCTTTCTGCGACAAAACTGCCCCTGCTCCGATCTCGGAAGCATCCACTTCAACCTGGAAAGGGAGCGACACATCAGGCTGGCGCAACACAGGAGCAGAAGAAAAGCGGCGCTTAAGCTCCCGAAAGGCCTCCACAGCCGCAGAGGACCAATTAGCAACATCAGCACCCTTTTTAGTCAAATCAGTCAAAGGTTTAGCAATGGCAGAAAAACCAGCTATGAATCGGCGATAGAAATTAGCAAATCCCAAAAATTTCTGAAGACTCTTCAGAGAAGTAGGTTGTATCCAGTCACAAAGCCTGAACCTTAGCAGGGTCCATTTCCATAGATGAAGGGGAAAAAATATATCCCAAAAAGGAAATTCTCTGAACCCCAAAAATACACTTTGAGCCCTTCACAAAAAGAGAATTAGCCCGCAAAACCTGAAAAACTCTCCTGACCTGTTGAACATGAGATTCCCAGTCCTCCGAAAAAATCAGAATATCATCCAGATACACAATCATAAATTTATCCAGATATTCACGGAAAATATCGTGCATAAAGGACTGAAAAACGGAAGGGGCATTTGCGAGACCGAAAGGCATTACCAAATACTCAAAATGGCCTTCAGGCGTATTAAATGCGGTCTTCCACTCATCCCCCTGCTTAATCCGCACCAAATTATACGCACCACGAAGATCGATCTTAGTGAACCACTTAGCCCCCTTTATGCGAGCAAACAGATCAGTCAGTAAAGGCAAAGGGTACTGGTATTTAACTGTAATCTTATTCAGAAGTCGATAGTCGATACAAGGTCTCAATGAACCATCCTTTTTACCCACAAAGAAAAAACCTGCCCCTAGTGGAGACAAAGAGGGGCGAATATGACCCTTTTCCAAAGATTCTGTGATATACTCCCGCATAGCAGCATGTTCAGGTACAGACAAATTAAACAAACGACCTTTAGGAAATTTACTACCGGGAATCAACTCAATAGCGCAGTCACACTCTCTGTGAGGAGGGAGAGAATCAATTTTAGGCTCCTGAAAGACATCATGAAAATCTGACAGAAATGCTGGGATCTCAGAGGGAGTAGATGAAGAAATGGGAACCAAAGGAGCATCCCCATGAATCCCCCGACATCCCCAGCTCAACACAGACATTGATCTCCAGTCCAAGACTGGATTATGAATTCGTAACCAAGGTAATCCAAGCACTAAAACATCATGTAAATTGTATAACACAAGGAAACGAATAATCTCCTGATGGTCTGGGGTAAGATGCATAGTCACTTGTGTCCAGTATTGTGGTTTATTGCTAGCCAAAGGTGTAGAATCAATACCCTTTAGGGGTATAGGAGCTTCCAGAGGCTCTAAATCAAACCCACAACGCTTGGCAAAGGACCAATCCATGAGACTCAGAGCGGCACCAGAATCCACATAAGCATCCACGGTAACAGATGATAATGTACAAATCAATGTCACGGACAAAATAAATTTAGACTGCAAGGTACCCATAGAAAAAGATTTATCAACCTTTTTATCAACCTTTTTTATACGTTTAGAGCATGCTGATATAACATGAGCTGGATCCCCACAGTAGAAGCACAACCCATTTTTACGCCTGTAATTCTGTCGTTCGCCTCTAGACAGAACACTATCACATTGCATATGCTCTGGTGCCTTTTCAGAGGTCACCGCCAAATGGTGCACAGGTTTTTGCTCAGAAGATACCGCCAAATGGTGCACAGGTTTGCGCTCCCGTAAACGCCGATCAATCTGGATAGCCAATTTCATGGCATCATTCAGACCTGTAGGCACAGGGAACCCCACCATGACATCCTTCACGGCATCAGAGAGACCCTCTCTGAAATTCGCTGCTAGAGCGCACTCATTCCATTTAGTAAGCACCGACCATTTACGAAATTTTTGGCAGTATATCTCAGCTTCGTCTTGCCCTTGGGAAAGAGCTATTAAAGCCTTCTCAGCCAAAATCTCTAAATTAGGTTCTTCATAAAGCAACCCCAAAGCCAGAAAAAACGCATCCACATTTAGTAACGCAGGATCCCCTGGTGATAATGCAAATGCCCAATTTTGTGGGTCACCCCGCAGTAGAGAAATAACAATTTTAACCTGTTGTGCAGGATCACCAGCGGAGTGAGATCTCAGAGACAAAAACAATTTGCAATTCTCTTTGAAATTCAAAAAACGGGATCTGTCTCCGGTAAAATATTCAGGCATAGGGATCTTAGGTTCAGACATTGGAGCACGTATAACAAAATCTTGTAAGTTCTGAACCTTTGTAGCAAGGTTATTCAAACCTGCAACCAGACTCTGTGGATCCATGATTCAAACAGGTGTAACCAAAGCCATTCAGAGATTAAGAGGAGAGGAAAAAAAAAAAAGGCTGAAGACTGCAGTTTAAGCAAGAAGTACAAATGAGCAAACTAAGGAGCAATTTCAAACACAATAGAGGAAAAAAAAAAACT
The DNA here is from genome assembly GCF_051348905.1 of Ranitomeya variabilis. NCBI lineage: Eukaryota > Metazoa > Chordata > Amphibia > Anura > Dendrobatidae > Ranitomeya > Ranitomeya variabilis. The sequence continues at coordinate 180,236,823 of NC_135238.1, forward strand.
TTTCTAATCCTTTCCTGCTTTAGTGCATGGTTTTAACACATGGCCGGCCAAACTGTCATGATTTCCCAATGGCAGGGAAAAAAATAACAAAACGGACTAGCTCTCGGGTGATGGAAACTAAAGTTGACCGTGACCTGAACCTGACACAACACTTGAAGTAGCCAGGGAGTGTTCCTACGATGCCCTAGACACCACGCGCCAGCCGGAGATCTAACTACCCCTATCAGAGGAATATACAGGCCTGTCTTACCTCCAGAGGAGTACCCCAAAAAGGAGATAGCAGCCCCCCACAGATATTGACGGTGAGTTAAGAGGAAATGACATACGTAGGATGAACAGCAGGTTTAGCACAGAGAGGTCCGCTTTCTAGATAGCAGAAGGATAGGAAAGTGTTACTTCACGGTCAACTTAAAACTCTACACAAAACACCATCCTGAAATTACTTTAAAACTCCAGTGACAACTCATGCCACTGGAGTGGCAATTTCAGTCCACAAGAGCTTCCAGCTGCAGATAGTCACATTACTGCAAGCTGGACAAGAAGTTAGCATAAACTCAAAACAAATTCAACTTAGCTGAACAGGAACTTGAGGCAGGAGAATGCAACAGAATGCTACTGATACATTGTTGGCCGGCATAGGACTAACAGCCAAGCAGCCTTAAATAGGAAACTCCCCTAATGGGTGGCAACAGGTGAGCAGAGATAGCAGAAAGCACACAAGTGGCACTACCATCAAACACCACCGGAGGAGCCCACAAACAGAATTCACAACACCAGGCCCCGGCATCCTCTTCAATCTTCATCAGATGTTTTCCATCTTGAGGGTTCCCCGTCAAGGACAGGAAACCAACTGATGTGGAGAGAGGAGCCGCCCCTTTTATCTTGAAGGTTTCCTGTCCTTGATGGGCGGATCCCCTCTCTCATGGTGCCGTCATGTATGATGGAAAAATTAGGGTTTTTAAACATTAGCGAGCACAAAATTTGTATCACAGGCATGTACAGGGTGGAGCGCGGTAATTTGCTGATTTGGGAATGAAATAAAAAAATTATGATCATTAGAAAAATTTATTTTAGATTTTAATTATACTGAACAGTAATGGAATTTTTAAATTACATGGTTTTAAATAGTGTATCTGGCAAATGTCGACCTTCGCTATCCACACACTGCTGCATACGTTTTCTGAAGTTTTCATGAACTCTAACAAGCATGTCCACTGGTATTCTGCCAATTTCAGCTTCAATATTGTTCCTTAGGTCTTCCAAGGTGTTGGGACGGTTGATATACACCTTAGACTTCAGGTAACCCCAAAGGAAAAAATCGCATGGGGCTAAATCTGGTGAGCGTGCTGGCCAGTTCACATCTCCCCTCAAAGAGATAAGCCGTCCAGGAAACATTTGCCTCAAACAATTCATGGTAACCCTCGCTGTGTGTGCAGTGGCACCATCCTGTTGGAACCATGTATCCTCTAGTTCCATTGCCTCAAGAGCCGGCTGAAAATAATCCTGTATCATAGACAAGTACCGTTCGGAGTTCACAGTTATGGCACGACCGTTATCCTGAAAAAAGTAAAGACCAATGATGCCTACTCGTGATATGGCGCACCACACAGTGACGCGGTCCGAATGCAGAGGTCTCTCGTGAACTTCTCTGGGGTTTGTTTCACTCCAGTAACGCATATTTTGTTTGTTTACACACCCACTGAGGTGAAAAAATGTGTCTCATCAGAAAAAAACACAATTGCGTCACGGGGTATCGTTGCTAACATGTCTTCACAAGAGGTCCGCCGTGTCAAATAGTCCCGTGCTGACAATTGTTGGACCACGCACATTTTATACGGGTGAAAATTCAGTTCATCATGAAGAATCCGGTGGAGAGAACGTCTTGAAATGCCAAGAGCAAATGATTGCTTCCGAGCAGAGCGTTTCGGAGATTGCAGTACTGCTGCTCTAACTCTCTCGATGTTTTGTGGTGTTGTAATCCTTCTCTCAGGTCCCCTTCGTACACATGACACATTCCCTGCTGTTCTGAATGCATTCACCCAATTTACAATTGATTGCCGTCCAGGAACACGTCCGCGTGGAGGAACAGCGAATTGTAAACGAAAAGCACGCTGCACTGCAATGATCGAGTGGGCATTTGAAAAATACGCTTCAACACAAAATGACCTCTCCTCACGTGTCCACTGCATGATGGCAACTGAAAGGCGGAGGAATACAAATCTCCCATCAGCCACTGTAAGCCACACCCACTCTCCCCTCTCTTCGACCGACAGTGCCGCCACAGCATGCAGTGCAAAAAAGCAAATTACCGCGCTCCACCCTGTATTACGAGGAGTGATGAGCGAATATACTCGTTACTCGAGATTTCCCGAGCACGCTCGGGTGTCCGAGTATTTTTTAGTACTCAGGGATTTAGTTTTCCTCACCTCAGCTGAATGATTTACATCTCTTAGCCAGCATAAATACATGTGGGGATTCCCTAGCAACCAGGCAACCCCCACATGTACTTATGCTGGCTATCAGATGTAAATCATTTAGCTGCGGCGATGAAAACTAACTCTCCGAACACTAAAAAATACTCGGAGGACCCCCGAGCGTGCTCGGGAAATCTCGAGTAACGAGTATATTCGCTCATCACTAATTAAGAGTTTTAGCATGGTTTCTGGCAAAACAATTTATTTTCTTTTTTTTTTTTTTAATTCTTTATTTCTAAGTAGAACAAAAAACATTACAACGGTAAAGCAAGTTTTCTCTTGTCTGTTGTACATATGATAACAACTTTATAAGGTGCAAAAAGACAATGAGCCCAGTGATTGAGAGAAAAGAAAAAGAAAGTGGTTGGGGAAAATAAGGTTGGGGAACATATAAGTGGGACATGAGAAAAGGGGGGGGGAGGGGGTAAGAAAGAGGGGAAAAAACATGAAGGTACATAAACAGAAAACTGTTATCGGCATGGTTACATACATTGGAAATTAAGTATAGCAAAGGTGCATGAATAACTTTCTAATGAAGCATGACGCCAAGGGCAATTAAGGGCAACTTAGAGCGATGTCTTCCCGAAATTTTTTCCAGGGAGCCCATGTAGACAGATGAGAATCATGACTAGAGACCTCCCAACTTGACAGCTCCTCGAGTCGTGATATTTGATCTACTTTAGTATACCATTCCGACACAGTAGGGGGAGAAGTGTCCCTCCAATGCAATGTAATCAGGTGTTTAGCAGCACCTACCAGAAGAGGAAGTAGGCCATGTTTCCTTGGCAAGTAGTTAGCGGACGGGCAGGAGAGGAGAGCCTCCTCCACCCGAAGGCTTGACTTGATTAAATCTAATTTCTTAAGGATAGAGCTAATTCCTTCCCAGAAAATTCTTATTTTGGGGCAATCCCAGAATATATGTGTGTGGTGACCCAACGAGTTAAGACATCTCCAGCAGATCCCCTTATCAGCGAGTCCTCTCTGGAGGAGCTTTGCTGGGGTTAAATGCCATCTAGTCAGGATTTTATATGCATTCTCCTGCAGAAGTATACACCTAGAAAAACCTCTAGCATTAGATAACATTCTAGAAACCTGGTCCTCTGAAAAAGAGGTCCCAAGTTCCAACTCCCAGGAGTATACAGGTCCTTCTCAAAAAATTTGCATATAGTGTTAAATTTCATTATTTACCATAATGTAATGATTACAATTAAACTTTCATATATTATAGATTCATTATCCACCAACTGAAATTTGTCAGGTCTTTTATTGTTTTAATACTGATGATTTTGGCCTACAACTCCTGATAACCCAAAAAACCTGTCTCAATAAATTAGCATATTTCACCCGTCCAATCAAATAAAAGTGTTTTTTAATAACAAACAAAAAAACCATCAAGTAATAATGTTCAGTTATGCACTCACTACTTGGTCGGGAATCCTTTGGCAGAAATGACTGCTTCAATGCGGCGTGGCATGGAGGCAATCAGCCTGTGACACTGCTGAGATGTTATGGAGGCCCAGGATGCTTCAATAGCGGCCTTAAGCTCATCCAGAGTGTTGGGTCTTGCGTCTCTCAACTTTCTCTTCACAATATCCCACAGATTCTCTATGGGGTTCAGGTCAGGAGAGTTGGCAGGCCAATTGAGCACAGTAATACCATGGTCAGTAAACCATTTACCAGTGGTTTTGGCACTGTGAGCAGGTGCCAGGTCGTGCTGAAAAATGAAATCTTCATCTCCATAAAGCATTTCAGCCGATGGAAGCATGAAGTGCTCCAAAATCTCCTGATAGCTAGCTGCATTGACCCTGCCCTTGATGAAACACAGTGGACCAACACCAGCAGCTGACATGGCACCCCACACCATCACTGACTGTGGGTACTTGACACTGGACTTCAGGCATTTTGGCATTTCCTTCTCCCCAGTCTTCCTCCAGACTCTGGCACCTTGATTTCCGAATGACATGCAAAATTTGCTTTCATCAGAAAAAAGTACTTGGGACCACTTAGCAACAGTCCAATGCTGCTTCTCTGTAGCCCAGGTCAGGCGCTTCTGCCGCTGTTTCTGGTTCAAAAGTGGCTTTACCTGGGGAATGCGGCACCTGTAGCCCATTTCCTGCACACGCCTGTGCACGGTGGCTCTGGATGTTTCCACACCAGACTCAGTCCACTGCTTCCTCAGGTTCCCCAAGGTCTCGAATCGGTCCTTCTCCACAATCTTCCTCAGGGTCCGGTCACCTCTTCTCGTTGTACAGCGTTTTCTGCCACATTGTTTCCTTCCAACAGACTTACCATTGAGGTGCCTTGATACAGCACTCTGGGAACAGCCTATTTGTTGAGAAATTTCTTTCTGGGTCTTACCCTCTTGCTTGAGGGTGTCAATGATGGCCTTCTTGACATCTGTCAGGTCGCTAGTCTTACCCATGATGGGGGTTTTGAGTAATGAACCAGGCAGGGAGTTTTTAAAAGCCTCAGGTATCTTTTGCATGTGTTTAGAGTTAATTAGTTGATTCAGAAGATTAGGGTAATAGGTCGTTTAGAGAACCTTTTCTTGATATGCTAATTTATTGAGACAGGTTTTTTGGGTTATCAGGAGTTGTAGGCCAAAATCATCAGTATTAAAACAATAAAAGACCTGACAAATTTCAGTTGGTGGATAATGAATCTATAATATATGAAAGTTTAATTGCAATCATTACATTATGGTAAATAATGAAATTTAACACTATATGCTAATTTTTTGAGAAGGACCTGTATATATGAGGGTTTGTTTGGTGAGGAAGGAGCGGAGAGATGGGAATATATACGTGATATAATGTTAAGTCGTGGAAGCGGAAATTTGGTTAACACATCAAACCAAGACCAATTTGGCCTGGTCGGATATTTCTGTATAAACTGCATGACAATACGCTTGACATGGAGTATCTGGAGGAAATTTTTGGGTTGGGCCGATGTGCCTGGAGGCCATGTCCCATTATGGAGAATTTTTTTATTGTAAAATCCATTTAGGGTTTCATTAGGTAAATTTGTCCATAGTTTATATGGATCCCTGAAATTTGGATCAATCAAAAATGGTATGGAGCAAATAGGTGTCAGTGTGGAAGGGAAGGTGTCCAATGGGAGCTCTCCAATCAGAAGTCTTTTAATTCTCAAAGTTGTTAGGGTCACCTCGTCCAATCCAAAAGCCGCTGGTGGCTTGGCACCGGACCAAAGGTAGGGGATACCGCGAGAGCCCAACAGAGCCAAGTCAACGCTATCTCTACTTCCCCCCTCCCAACATATCACCTTCAGCCATCTGCTAAGATGTATAGCTCTATAATAAAGGTATGGATCAGGTACTCCCAGCCCCCCCGAGGAGATGGGATAAGATATTGATTTATAGGGTAACCTGGCTGGTTTCGACTTCCAAATGAATTTGGAAATGATTGATTTTAGTCCCTTAAAGAAGGTCAAAGGTATAAGTATAGGGACCATGCTTAAGGTATATAATATTATTGGCATAATATATGCCTTGAATACATTAATACGTCCCATCCAGGATAGTGTGGGCAGTCCATAGGACTTCATTAAAGCCTCAACTCTTTTTAACAATGGGGGATAGTTAGCTTGGAAGAGGTCTACAGGGTTTCTGGTTATTAAGATTCCTAAATATTTAATGGAGGATTTGGCCCATGAAAAAGGGGTCTTAGTGCTGAGAGAAATTATTTGGGATCTTGAGAGAGTGATATTCAGTGCTTCAGATTTCCCTGTATTAATTTTGAAATTTGAGAGAAGGCCAAATTGACGAAATATCTTGAGGATGATCGGGAAGGCTTGAGGCGGGTTAGAGATGAGAAAGAGCAGGTCGTCTGCGAAAGCTAGCGTTTTAAGTTCCACGGAGCCAATTTTCAGTCCCTCTATCCCTTCCCCTTGTCTAATGCTCTGTATCAACGTCTCTATTACCAATATGAACAGTGACGGGGATAACGGGCAACCCTGTCTAGTCCCATTGTTAATATTGAAGCTATCAGAGAGGGTGCCGTTAATTCGAACTCTAGCTGAAGGTTGGGAATAGAGGGAGAGAATTGCTAAAATGTATTGCTCTGGCAGGCCGAATTTGATCAAAACTTTTTCCATATATCTCCAGCTCACCCTGTCAAACGCTTTTTCAGCGTCCGTTGACAGGAGAACTAAAGGAATATTACGGCTCCTTGCAAACATTGTAGCTTGTATGATTTTGGTCGAGTTGTCCTTACCCTCTCTACCCTTAACAAAGCCTGCCTGATCCGAGTGGATCAATTTGGGTAAAATATTACTAAGCCTTCCCGCTAAAATTTTTGCCCACAGTTTAATGTCCGTGTTGAGTAGCGATATGGGCCTGTAGCTAGAACATAGGTTGGGGTCTTTTCCCTCTTTCGGCAACACAGTAATAAAGGCTTCTAAAGATTGTTTGGGTATAGGTTGGCCTTGAAGGTAGGAGTTGAATAAGGTGACCAATTGGGGCAATAAAGGTTTTATGAGTTTTTTGTAATAAATGATGGGAAGACCGTCTGGGCCCGGGGCCTTGCCGTTAGGAATGGTAGAGAGGGTGTCTAAAATTTCCTTAGAGGTGACGGGGGATGTCAGCAGGGGTTGGCCTTCTTTAGTTAATTTAGGGAGTTTTAAAGAAGCTAGGAACTCATTAATTTTCTCGATAGCTGGTGTAGGGTCCTGCATAAGATCTGGCGTGTTTAGGTTATAGAGATTCTCATAGTAAGTCCTAAGCTCCCTGGCAATTTCAGCAGTTTCTGACAACAAAGAGCCATTCTCAGTTTTAAGCTGAGCGATAAATGTCTTATTTTTACGTTTCTTGAGCAAAGAAGACATAAGCTTGCTGCTTCTGTTGCCATGGAGGTAGAACCTTTGTTTGCTCCTCATATAGATTTTGGCTGATTGGATGTTCAAAAGGTTTTTAAGGTCGTTCCTAAGAGTTATTAATTCTTCTTGTGTCCCTTTTGCCTGAGACCTTTTGTGTAGCTTTTCTAGAGAATTAATCTGATGTAGGATGGATAATGTCTGTTTCAGCCTCTCTCTCTTTAAATGTGAGCCTAGCGCAATGAGTTCCCCCCTTATCACCGTTTTATGTGCCTCCCATACTATAGGCATGGGTGGGCCTGAGTGTATATTTTCTTGGAAATAGAGGTCGAGAGTGTTTGATAGCTTTGTGAGCTGAAAACTAGAGTCGAGTAATGTCTCATTTAATGTCCAAGACCTAGAGGGTAACGGTAATGTCGAGATGGACAACTCCAGGAAAATGGGAGCATGATCAGATAGGGAGATGATATCGATCTCTGCGGATTTTACTAATGGTAGGTTTGGTTATTTTATTAGTAGATAATCGATCCTATGGTAACTATTATGTGGATGGGAGAAAAAAGCATTATCTTTACGGGAAGGAAAAAGATCTCCAGGGATCTACAAGATTTAGATCTTGTAAAGAGAGATGAAGTTTTTTCAGAGTTTTTTGGGAGATAGTAGACCTGCCAGAGGATGTGTCTAAGAATGGGTTAAGGGATACATTGAAATCCCCTCCCAGTATTAAAAGACCTTCAGAGAACAATTTTATCGTGTTTAGTGTTTTACATAACCAGCCAACCTGATCTTTATTTGGGGCGTATAGATTGCACAAGGTGACCCTAGTGTTTGCCAAGAGGCCTTTTAGCATAATATATCTACCTTCTGGGTCTGATAGGCTATCATGCGGGGTAAAGGGTACATTTTTCTTAATAGCTATGCTCACTCCTCTAGAGGCTGAGCCCCCTGTGCTGTGGAACCAAGTTGGGTAGCGAGATCTAGACGTGTCCGGGACTCTATCTCTCTTAAAATGTGTCTCTTGTAAGAAGACTATATGGGATTTTTTAGAGTGCAAGAGATTCATGATTTGACCTCTCTTGCATGGTAATCTTATACCCTTGACATTGTAAGAAGCCACTACTATGGTGGCTGAAGTGTCATCCTTTGCCATGTTGTGTAAGTAACATGTTGAAAAACTTTTTGTATGTTTTCCATGCCAACAAATCAATGAAGTCAATATTATTAACAGTAACCAAACAAGTAATACAACTTATATATACAAAAAAGATACCTATCCGCTGCAGAGGCGGGGGTCAGAACTTCCTCCCATTGCAGATAGGCAAAACAATAATGAATGCACGAGTGGCAGTCTGTAAATTTTAAGGAGAGAGAGATATTATCAAGTAATGCAAAACGTTCAAATAACAAGTTCAAAAGAACAGAGCCATCATATATTTCAGGCAGGCAGACCATGAGTCGTATGACGTGTCCAAGAGATGTTAAACCAACTCAGGGGGGCGGTTTTTTTTTCATTCCGCTTTTCCCCTGTTTAGGGGACATGTGCCTTTTCACCGGTGACCAATCGCCCTGGCCACCAGTGAAGGCATAAAGAGGAGAGGGTGAGTGTTGGTCCATATCTAAAGGCAACCACGAGGGGATGTCCACTTCAGCTAAGTTGAAGGTATCCCACACTCTAGGCAAATCTCCCGGGCTCCTGACTGTAACCTGTTTTCCGCCTCCGTGTATCATTATGCCAAACGGGAACAGCCATTTATAGAGTATTTTGTTGGAGCGCAAAACATCCAGGAGGGGTTTGAGGATCCTTCGTTTTGCTAGAGTTGACGGAGCTATGTCTTGGTATAACTGAATAGGTGTCCCCTCGTAAGAAAGAGACTTGGAGTCTCTAGAAGCTGATAGGATAGCGAAGGTGTCAAGGTAGTTCAGCAAGCCGCATATCACATCCCTTGGAGGGTCTGTAGATTTCGGTTTGGGCCTGAGGGACCTGTGCACCCTTTCTATAACAATCTGGTTGCATCTCTCCTGTGGGATTAAAAGGGCAAAGATCTCTTTTGTTGCCTTTTCTAATATTTCTGTGGCGACACTCTCAGGCAGACCTTTTATTCTTATATTTTTCCTGCGGCTTCGATTCTCTTGGTCTTTCAGGGCAAGAAATGAAGTATTCAGTTGTGCTCTATGAAAGTCTAAGTGGTCTTTCATGTGATTAGAGTGGGTAATCAAAGAGGACTGAGACGTTTCAAGTGATTCTACCCTGTTGCCAATTTGGAGTAGGTCTGCTCTCATGCCAGATATTTCTGCAATCAGTGGTTTCATGGCTTGGGCTAAAGATTTCTTCAGGAAAAATTTAGAGAGTTTGCCCGAGTCAGATTGGGCCAGGTCACTACCTGAGGCCCCGTCACTTGAGTCAGAGTCATCATCACGATCCTCCGTGCCTGTGTTAGAGTAAGAATTTTTTGGGGTAGCCCGGTTCGATGCAGATTTTTGTTTCAAAAACTTGTCCATCTCGCCCTGTTTGCCTTGGTATAGGGCGGTATCCAAGCTTTTACCACGCTCTTTATTTATTTTAACCATCTTTTTTTTTTTTTTTTTATTATAGCGTGTGTTAATGAGATCACCACTCGTGCATATAAGAAGAGAAGAGTTATGTGAGCATGTTCGTGGTGGACATTACCACCAAATAGATGGACATAAGGCTAAATCGTTGGTTAGTAAAAACACAATACCTGGGTAGTGGTATAGATATTACAGCACATTAAGTATTTTATCAAAGTTTGAATCTTATGTTACCACTAGGTGGCAGAAGAATACCATGCAATAGTTTCTTTTATTCTGAGCCGTTCAGCAAAGGGATTTTGCTCCTCTATATTTTGTGAGGTAAATTATTGCGAAAAACGAGAAAAATATCGCTCTGACGGTAGCCTGAGGGTTTAGAGATTTGTGAGGCAGTTGGGTAATGATCCTGAAACTCTCTTATGTCATCATTAGTGATCCGTTAGTGGCATGTAATTAGCACCACAGGCAGTTAGTGGCATGTAATTAGCACCACAGGCAGTCTCACTTCCCAAAACTGGATGATGGAGTCTCTGCTTCTGTTGGGTATGGGGCAGCAGGGAATATAGGCAGGCAGCAAACTTTATGCTTGCTTTTGTCCGGGTATGGGACAGCAGGGAGTACAGTCAGGCAGTAACCACTTTGCCTGTTTTGGTCCTGGATATGTGACAGCAGATGATGTGCGATCTATCTTGGTAAACAAGACCTCCCCCCCCCCCCCCCCCCCCGTAGGTCACAGTCTCTAGTGATCCTGCCTCAAGGGTCTAAGATGGCGGTAAGTGGCGGGAAAGAAGATAGAGGGGGTGAAGGTGGCCCCAAGCCTCCGTCAGGCTGTCCACAGCCGGGACCCAGCTCCACTCCAGAGAGACAGTGCGCTCCGGTCCGGTAAGCCGCCCACTTACTTATAAGCCGCCTGCGGGTTGTTATCAGGGCCGGTATTCCAGTCGGTCGGAACTCCGGCGGAGAGGAAGCACGACTGCTCCAGCTGCGTCCCACCGCGTGAGCCTACGGTGAGGTGCTGCAAAGCGTGCCCACAGCAGAGGATGCGACAGGGCCGCGGCGGTCTCGGCGGGCGGAGGGATCTGCATACAGCGCCACTAGTTAGGCCGCAGGGCGCGCGTCTCTCGCCGGTCTTCCTACCTCCTCCCGGCACAATGTCCCAGACTTCCAGGTACCGCGAGGCCTCCCAGGTGGTGAGCCGGGGCCTCGCTTGTGGAAAGTGGCGGTGGATACCACCGTTAGCTAGTCCGGTCGGGTCTCCTGGTCTGGCGCCGTATGTAGTCCGCCCTTGGTGGGAAGATCACCTCTTCAGCCGGCTTCAGTTCGGCGTGTAGGCCTCAGATTGGAGGCGCAATTATGTCACTGTTTTGTGGGCCAAATGGGGCAAAATAGTCTTCTGGGCCAGCTAGGAGTTGGGCAAAACCTTCAGAGCCGATGGATGGGCTAATAAAGCTTTGGATTTAGCTGGATAACTTCAGCTAGCAGAGGAGCCTAATGGAGACACGTCCTGCTCCTTCAGCTGCTAGCCACACCCCCCTGGCAAAACAATTTCTGAAAGCACTTACTGGAGCTCTCTTTTGCATATTTTGTGGACATTCTCTCAGACGACGTTATTTATGAGGCGAACACATTGAAACTGGGTCTCCAAAGAAAGGAGTAGCTCTCTTTCTTGAATCCTCCTTTCTTTCTTTCAACTTTCTTTTTATTAAAGAAAAGGAAATACCATTGAACAGGAAGTGAAAAAGAAACAGGAGTTTCATAAAACATTAAACATACATTAGGACTACAACAAGAGTCCAACAAATTGTGAGAATACAATAAATTTGAAAAACTGGATGAAATACTAAGATCGGACTTCGACATAGGGACAAGAAAGGGGTTAGAAACAGTATCAGGGAAGACAGAGGAAACAAGGGTAGGAATTTAGGGTAAGGGAAGTAAAATTGAGAGGATTAAAGGAAAGAGGGGGGGTAGCAGAGAGGTAAGATAAGGGGAGGAGGGAAGACTGAAGGGACTGGAGGGTAGGGGGGAGGGGAGGAGAGAACCGATGGTAGAGATGATCTTAAGGAGTGGAGTCTAGATAAGGGGGTAGCTTAGTAAATAGGGTCTGGTGAGCTGTAGTGGGTCAAGTAGCATCCGATATTGTTGATAGGAAGTCAGGGCTGGAGCGGAAGGTAATCCACGGTTCCCAAGTACGCCTAAATACGGAAAGAGATTCTTGTGTGTTGGCAACTAGCTCAGCGGTATGGTATAAAAGATCAATTTTTTCTAATACATGTTTTTTGGTAGGGGTGATAGTAGATTTCCAGAAAGTGGGGATAAGGTATTTTCCGGCTGCTATTATGTAGCTTGCCAGTTTCGAAGCCGTAGCTACGGATTCCCGGGCCATAAGGGTTGGTTGAGTAGAGTGGATTGAGGGTGTAGGAGAGTGAACTGGCCTAACACCGAGGAGATTATGTTCGAGACCATTTGCCAATAGGGGGCAATTTTTGAGCATGACCACCAGATGTGCAAATAAGAGCCTGAGTCAGAACAGCATCTCCAACACAGTTCAGAAGTGGAGGGGTGCCAATGATGAATTTGGGTTGGAGTGCGGTACCACCTAGAAATCACCTTGTATGAGTTTTCTTGTATTTTTACACATTGTGAGGGGCCATGAGATTTGATGTCAATAGAGGCAATCTGGTCATCTGTAAAAGAAATATTGAGATCCCTCTCCCAGAGACCTATGAAGGCTCTTTTGAAATTGGCACCTTCCATCAATAGAAGGTTGTAAATTTTTGATAGGACTTTTTTGGGTAGATTTTTATGGGCGCATAGTTCAAAGGGAGTTAGTGGACGGAGCAGGTCTAATTGTCCTTTGTATTTAAGGTAGTAGTCTTTCAGTCTTTTGTAGTCAAGAAAAGTGATATTTAGATGTGGTCTTGAGGCCTGGAGTTCAGCGAGACTCAATAGAGATCCGTCGATAAAAAGATCGTCGAGTAGTAGGGGTGTGTTAGGTAAATCACTAGTGGAGCTGGAGGAGTCTTTGGGCATTTTAAAGAGGGTAGGACCCACGATGTCTCGTAACATCAGAATTGGGGAGATGGGTGTGGTTAACCTGAGGAACTCTGTTCTCCAGATTTTAAGGATAGCGATTGTAATTTAGTTGAAAAGCAATTGGTTTAGGTTTGAGTGGTTATGCAAGAGGGCCAATGTTCTGAGGGGAGTTGGGGCTAGATATTCTTCAATAGGTATCCACAACTTTTCCGGAGGGTTTCTAATCCAATCTACTACTCTGGTAAGCATCACTGCTCGGTAGTATTTGAAGATATCTGGGACACCCATTCCTCCTCTTGATTTCGGCAGAGCCAAAGAATTGGCATTGATTCGGGGGCGTTTGCCGTTCCAGATGTAGTTAATGAAAAAAGAATTTATCTTTGATAGGTAGTGCTTTGGGATGTGGATGGGGAGCATCTGAAATAAATATAAAAATTTGGGTAAGATAATACTTTTTAGGAGATTTTTCCTACCCATCCAAGATAGGAAGGGGGCCCTCCAAGATTGTATAGTAGAGGTAGCTTGTTTCAGCAAGGGAATGATATTAAGTTCTAGAAGTTCCCCAGTTGACCTCCCAATCTTAATCCCCAGGTTGGTGATAAATCTAGAGGGCCACTTGAAGGGGTATAGTTTTTTTAGTTTGTCTATAGCGGGTTTGGAAATGTTAATGCTGAGTGCTTCCGATTTTGTGATATTGATTTTATAATTAGAAAGTTCCCCGTATAGATCTAAGATGCGGACGAAGGCAGGGATGCCCCCCCTCGGGATCAGATAGGAATACCAAGAGATCATCGGCAAATGCTGCAGATTTATGATGAAAACCGCCCACCTGGACTCCCTTAATATTTGGATCTTGTTGAATACTCTGAATAAGAGGCTCCATGGCCAGTACATATAAAATCGGAGAAAGGGGGCATCCCTGCCTCATGCCATTTTGTATGAAGAAAGGGTCTGATAATAGGTTGTTAATTCTTAATCGAGCAGAAGGGGTGGTGTACATTTACATAGTTACATAGTTAGTAAGGCCGAAAAAAGACATTTGTCCATCCAGTTCAGCCTATATTCCATCATAATAAATCCCCAGATCTACGTCCTTCTACAGAACCTAATAATTGTATGATACAATATTGTTCTGCTCCAGGAAGACATCCAGGCCTCTCTTGAACCCCTCAACTGAGTTCGCCATCACCACCTCCTCAGGCAAGCAATTCCGGATTCTCACTGCCCTAACAGTAAAGAATCCTCTTCTATTTTGGTGGAAAAACCTTCTCTCCTCCAGACGCAAAGGATGCCCCCTTGTGCCCATCTACTAGTTGGGAGGGGATGTGGAATGGCATCTACTAGTTGGGAGGGGATGTGGAATGCAAGAAGTGTTTCGCGGAGGAATATCCAGTCCACCCTGTCAAAAGCCTTTTCAGCGTCAGTCCCCAACAGAACGAGTGGGGATTTCCGTATTTTTGCGTATTGAATCAAGTGAAGAATTCTTGCTGTATTGTCCCTCCCCTCACGTCCTACTACAAAGCCTGATTGATTTAGGGAAATGAGTTGTGGCATAAGTTTTGACAATCTCCCCGCTCTGAGACTGGCATAAATTTTTAGGTCAACATTGAGCAGGGAGATAGGCCTATAACTTCCGCAACATTCTGGGTCTTTACCTTCTTTATGAAGAAGAGAAATGTGGGCTTCTAGTGACTGAGAGGGGAAGGACTTCCCGCCCAGGACCGCATTACAGACGTTCAAAAGGTGTGGGCCTAAGATATCAGCAAAAGTCTTGTAGTAGATTTTTGGGAGCCCATCTGGACCCGGGGCCTTCCCCTTCCCCCCCCCAGACAGGGTGGACTGGAGATCAGAGAGGTCAAAGGGTCTGAGTAGGCAGTTTTGTTGGAGGTTGGTTAGTTTAGGGAGGTGCAAGGAGGATAAGAAAGCTTGGACAAATAATTTCCTCTGATTTTTATCTTCTCTTGTATCATTATGTCAAAGTTGATATAGATCTTTATAAAAGGACAGAAAGGAGTCGGTGATCTGGTTATATTGCTGGAGGACTTTGCCATCCTTAGATTTAATTCTATGGATAAATGTTCGGGTTTGGCGTTTTTTTGATCAGCGAGATCATTAGTTTGGAGGCTTTGTCTCCGTGGGCAAAGATTTTGTTTTTCCAAGATGGATAATGTTTGGAGGTCTGTGTGTTGAGGAGGTCCCTGAGAGATTGGCGTTTGTTGGTGAGCTGGCTGAGTGTGGTTTGTGAGAGTTCTTTTTTGTGTTGAGTATCCAGAGCCACAATATCGTTATATAAGGCAAGAATTTTTGATTTCCTTTGCTTGTTTAGAAAAGAGGCAATTGAAATAAAAACCCCTCGAATTGTGGCCTTATGTGCCTCCCATAACACAGGAGGGGCAATGTCTGAGGAGGCGTTAATTCTGAAAAACTCTTGAAGTGACTCACGGATACGGTTTTTGAATTCCTCGCTATGTAATATAGACCCATTGAGCCTCCAAGAGTAGAAGCTGGAGTATGATTTGTGAAATTCTAGATTAGTCAGTACCACAGAGTGGTCCGAGTGTATAGCGGGGATTATATCGGCTTTCAGTGTGGAGGGTAGAATGGATCTGGACACTAGGATGTAGTCGAGGCGGTGATAAGAGTTGTGGGGGTGCGAGTAATATGTGAAATCAGTATCAGAAGGGTGCAGATACCTCCAAACGTCGACCAACTCTAATGAATGTATAATTGATTTAAGGCGAGCCAAATCTCTCAGGGAAATAGAGCTTTTTTTGTGTGGATGTATCTAGGGCTGGATCCAGTGCGACATTTAAATCCCCACCCAAGATGACTACACCTTCCTGGAAGGAACGTAGGAGGGATAGGGCTTTACGAAGCCATTTCAGGTGGCGCTTATTTGGGGCATACAGATTGCCAAGGGTCACCATGTTACCAGCTATAAGCCCTTTGATGAAACGACCCTCAGGGTCAAACCTGCTATCTAAAAGAAGGAAGGGAACATCCCTAGCAAGGGCTATCGAGACGCCTCTGGATCCTTTTTGGGGGGAGCAAGCGTGGAACTATCTGTCGAAAAAGCATTTCTCAAAGGAAGGGGTCTTGTCGAGGGTGAAATGGGTCTCTTGCAAGAGTAGTATATCATAAGCCTGATTTTTTGAAAAAGGCAAGCGTTTGTGATCTTGGAATTGGGGAGTTTAGACCGTGTGAGTTGTGTAAAATTATCTGAAAAGACTTACGGTTTATCGTCATGGTGGAAGTGATTGAAGTCAGATCGGATGAAGATGGGGCTCGACCATCGGATCAAAAAAAGAGGGAAGAGGAGGAGGGGTGGGAAAAGCGAATGGGAGAGAAGGGATTAGTATAATGAATACACAGTAGTAAAATAGCCATTGAAGTAGTACATGAGGGTAGATAACCTTAAGTGAGAGAAAACACATTGCAGTTGTAACATCTAGGGGGGAAAAAAAGGGGGATCAAATAAAGGGAGTTATAATTAACATCATGGTATAGGAGGCTAAGACTCCTAAATTAGCAGTAGTAATGCTGCACTTTGTGGGCTAGTGACAAGTGTCAGATGTTAGAAAGCCCTTGAAACCTAAAGAGCGGAGAGAAATAGGTAAATAGTAAAGAAACATTAGTGATTCTCTATTTTCATCCTCCGGGGTCCTCTTCCTCTTCCCTGGGTGGCGTGCCTTTTGAAGAACGACGCTTTGATCTTGAGGTTTTCAGAGTAGATGCGTCTTGCCACGGAGGAGGGATGGGGAGAGGTTTCAGACGACGGGCCTCACAGGTAGTTTCTAGGACAAGCGGTTGGTCAAGCTGAATCTCCAGATCATCGCACACAGATTTAATATCGGCGGTGGATTTAATAAGAAATTTCCGATCTTTAGCGGATATGGAAATACCAAAGGGGAAGAGCCAGCGATAAGGATAGTGCCTTTGTTGGAGAATCGAGGTAAGAGGTCTTAGAAGGCGTCTTTTATATAGCGTGGAGGCGGAGAGGTCTTGGAAAATTTGGACTGGGAAGCCTCCGAAGGTGATCGAGTCCGCCTCCCTAGCTCTTTTCAGAAGTAGGTCTTTTGTTCTGAAGTCGAGGAAACGACATAGAATGTCTCGAGGAGCTTCATCAGACTTCGGTTTAGGCCTCAATGCTCTGTGTACTCTCACCATGTCAAGCTCCGATGAGTCTGAGGGAGTAAGGATTGAATGGAAGATTTCAGTAACAGTGGGAATCAAGGCATCCGGGAGAACGGACTCGGGGACACCCTTGAGTCTTAGATTGTTCCTCCTTTCCCTATTTTCATGGTCCTCCAGTATGGTATATATCTTGTTGATGTGGTCCTCGTGTCGTTTATGGCAAGTTAAATTAGAGTTGGAGCTTTGGATTATTTCCGCATGAGAGGACTCTATCGCTTGCATGAGAGGACTATCGCTTCGATTCTGTGACCCAATTGGCTGAGGTCATGCTTGATGGTGGAGAGATCTCTGCCTATGGGTTCCAACGTTTTGCCCAGAATCCTTTTAATAAATGACATCGTTACCAGTTCACCCTTATCTTGGTCATCGGTATCTCCATCACTCTCTCGCTCAGATTCTGTGAAAGCTTCTGGATCTTTCCCTATTGAGTGTGGGGTTTTAACAGAATTGGGTGTATTGCCTTGCTGTTTTAGGAATTTTTCCATGTCTGCATGTGATTTGGAGCTAGTGGACTTTAACCCCGATCTCGTCAGTTTTTGTGAGGATCTGACCATCATGAGTGAGATGTGCAGCGAATAAAGAGAACTCCCAGATCTCCCTCAGTTTCCCCCAGGCGTTGGCTTACATCCTATGGGGGTTAGTGAAGCGGCACAGAGAGGGAGATTAAGTGCACAAGCGTAGTTTATAATTAGCTTTTGTGATGGGAGGTGTTATGGACACATGGCTCTCATATGAGGGGCATGAAGTGGTCCCACTTTGTGTGGGTAACAGATCACCCGTGGTTGGGGCTCAGGATAGGCTGTAGAAGCCGAGTCAGTACTTATGGCCGAGCCGGTGAGATGGCCCTGAAAGAACAAGGGGGTGTCCGGGGATGGGGGGTAGAAATTGTGACAGTACCTCTTTGTGTGGGGTGAGGAGCAGATTAGGCACCGGCACCCAGCTTTCCCGGCGTCAGGCGGTTCACTGCAGAGTGTGCAGCAGCGGGTAACAGCGCCACCAGCTGGACGGTCCTCTCCCGTTCTCGGCCCTCCAGAGGCGTCCACCGCAGTATAATGGGAACCGGAGAGCGCGGTACCAGGTGGGGGTCGCAGTCGGGAGTTCGTCCAGGAGGGGGGCGGTTCAAAACCCCCGAGTAGCTCAGTGAAGGTGGCGTCACCTGCGGGCCGGCCGGCCACTCACCCGCCCGAGCCCGGTGTGTCTCTTCCGGTGCCGGGGCCCCCAGGGAGCATCCGATGCGTCGCCCGGCCTTGTGAGAACGTCCGGTGCAGATTTCGGACCCAGAGGGGGCGAGAGACGCCGCGCCCAGCAGAGGAAAACAGGAGGATCCGGCGCCAATTAGGCCCAGCTAGGCCTGCAGGCTTAAGGTGTGCGGCTGTGCGCCAGACACGGTCGCCCGGGTACAATATAGCCAGGGGTCGGCTCCTTCGTCTTGGGGTAGGCAGCTGATGCCTTCAGGGTGGTAGATTAGGGCCGTTAGATGAGTGGATGGCTTAGATAAGAGCCGTTTGCAGAGGAGCTCGTGGAGAACGTGTCCTGCTCCTTCCGATGCTGGCCACGCCCCTTGTGCCAAAAAACTTTCTTGAATCCTCCTGTTGTAAAATTTGTAAGATCAGATATTGTCATTTCTTAAACGCTCGAATACTGTCACATGGTATAAGGACAATGTTACCTGGCTTCCTCTGCCTTCCTTCGTTTTTCCTCTTTCATTCTTTCAATCTCAGCCTTTATCTCTTCTTCTGTGACATTTCTTAAAAAATGCAGTACGAGATCTGCCAGTAGCTGATCAGAAACGATAGACGACTCGCTTAAGAAACACAAAAGAAAAAAAGGTTTTGATGAGAATAAAAACTATTCAAATAATTATTAGAAACCCTGCCAATGGAAAGGAATTCAAGATATCCATTGTGGTACTATCTGAAATTAAACAGGATCTAGAACTTTGAATAAATATATATATTTTTTACCTGCTGTTCTCCTGAAAATGGTGTTTTTCTTTTGTTTCTGCATCTGTGTGTTTTGAGCTATGGTCCCCTTATCTGTATGTAAATCTATTCTTGTTAGGCAAGTGGGAGTGATCATTAACTTTCCTGTATGAAAGTCTAACGAGAACCATGCCCAGTTGACTAAGCGGGGAAACAGAGGCCATATCTCAGGAACAGAAGGGGCACAGGAATGAAAACCGTTAAGATTCATGAACAAATACAACAACCACTGATGCATGTCATTTGCAGAGCTCCGTACGGAAGTAAGCTCCGCAAAAGACATAAAGGATAACAGGGAAACTCCACTAATACATAAATCCTATAGAGAAACTACGGAGTATAAATACCCAATGAATCATAAGTAAAAAATAGCAAATTTTATTAAGCATAATTAAATCACATATATTACAAACATAACAGACAAAGTGTACGTATAATGCATGTGCGGCGGACAGAACACACCACAGGTATCACCTGGGGTATAAAAAAGGCAAACACAGCTACCTACTCTAGGCCTATTGATAGTTCAATGGAGCATGTTACATGGTTTAAAGTGCATAGTGCTACCAACAAAACGGCATGTGCCACTCCTTTCATTAATATCACTGCTCTAAAGCCAGCAGTAGGAATAAGTGCTAATCAAATATCGTTGCCAATCTTACCCCAATCTCATTGGTGTCAGTGTGTGTCCGGCGGCCCCTTTTTTGACGCGCGTTTCGCGTGAGCTTCCTCGGGGGGACGTGATTGTGTGTCTATCATGGACTGCCTTTTATGGACCACCTACAGCTGTTGCGGCCATAGCGTTATTTGATTGGCGCATGCGCACCGTTACCTCCGGAACGCCGCACCCATCATCCCCGGCGCTCACGGCGCTGCGAACAGGCAGAGGAAAATCCTCAAGACGTCGTTTCCTGTTCCGCCGCTGGGGAGCGCAGGTGGATGATGGTCGGCAGACCAGAGTGCGGCGCGCATGCGCGCATACACCAGCGGCCATTTTACCCACGGGAAGAGCTAAGGGCAACCAAGACACGTAACGTATTATTAGTAATGGCAGTGAAACTAAAGTGACCGTGCCAAATAGATGAAGAAAATAATAAAAGGGAAACACTAAAGTAGAATAAGGAATTAATGCAACTAACCACTATAATCAGAATTAGTGCTCACGTAATTAATATATAGATAAATATAAAGTGCATAGCCATGTAACTCTTCACAAATATGTTCAATGAATTTTGTATGAATATAAAGTGCATAATTCGTGACTATACTCACATATCGTGAAATATATACTGCAAGATTATACCAAACCGCAGATTATTAATATAAATAAATAAAATCTCTTGTGTCAACTGGAACCATGACGTGAACGGAGCAACGCTATCCACGGTCTCCGTTAATAAAGCAAAGAGTGTGTAACAGGGGGCTAACCCCTAATTGTTCATATGTAGTTATAGTAGCACCGCTCACGTCATGGTCCACTAATAACACCTCAACAAAAAACCACCCGTTAAGGGAACCAAAGAAAAAAGAAGAAAGGAAAATTTAAAAAAAGAAAAGTAATAAGCCAAACAGAACAATTATACGGGTCTTGGCCCAAGCTGTCATCTGATGTTCTAGATTTATTCTTGGAATATTTAGGTCTATCGTCCATAACTCATGATGTTCTCTTTCGGTGTATAAATTCTCTAGGCAACACAGCTGTCCGGATGTCCAGATGTCCAATACAGGCCCAGATGAACAGACAATAAAGATGGATACAGGCATTACAGGTACTAAAAATAGATAAAAAGACACACAAATTAAAATCCAGATATAAGAGATTTTGGTGACCTAGAATTATAAATTTATAGAAAAGGAGCGAAGCTTAGTTGTTCATTAAGCCCGTGTGGGGCCATGGTACCTAATATGCTTATCCAGCGACATTCCAATTGCGCAAGTTTTTTCTTAAGATCTCCTCCCCTAACTCCTCCCCTCACATGATCAATTCCAAATACTTTTAACTCTTTAGGGTTACACCCGTGGTACTGCTTGAAGTGCCTAGGTATGGATTTGAGAGGAACATCGTCAGTTGCCTCCTTGGCCGCCATAATGTCTCTAATGTGTTCCCGGGTTCTAACCCTCAGTTCGCGTGACGTCAATCCGACATAAGATAATCCACAAGTACATTTGGCCATGTAGATCACAAATGTGGTACTACATGAGATGTAGTCTGTGATTTTAAATTCTCTGCCCTCCACAGAGGCAAATGACAATGTCCTTACGTGGTTTCTGCACGCCAAGCAGTCACCACATGGGAAAAAACCCCATTTTCTTTTCCCACTACCAAAAATAGATGGAGTTTTTTTAACGTAGTGGCTCTTGACCAAGATGTCTCTCAGATTTTTGGCTCTCCTAGCCGTCATAAGGGGTTCCTCCGAGAGACACTTGGCCAGAACTGGTTCGGTCTTTAAAATGGGCCAATGTCGTCTCAAGATGTTCCTCATTTGTCCCCATTGGTGGTTATATGTGGATATATATCTAACCACCTCACCATCCCTCTTCTTAGTTTTGGGTATCTGTGATAGAAGATCACATCTTTTCTGGTTTTTGGCCCGAACGAATCCTCTTTTTATACTTCTGTTGCTGTACCCACGTGTTCTAAATCTCTCCCCAAGGTCCACGGACTGTTTTGTAAATGCTTCCTCAGTAGAACATATCCTCCTCATTCTCAAAAATTGTCCTATAGGTATAGCTCCAATTGTTGAGCTATTATGAGCTGAGGAGGCATGAAGCAATGTATTAGCTGAGGTTTCTTTTCTGAAGACGTCTGTTCCTATGGAGCCATCATCCAGGATCTGCAGCATGACATCAAGAAAAGGAATATTTACCCTACCAAAATTATAGGTGAGCCTGATGTTGAGGCTGTTACGGTTCAAATCCTGCATAAACTGATGTAAATTATCAATAGACCCCTGCCAAATAAACAAAATATCATCTATGTACCGATACCACCCCAGTACTTGGGGGGCGGAGTGTGCGTCTCCAAATATCATTCTTTCCCAATATCCCAAAAATAAATTAGCATACGAAGGCGCACACGCCGCCCCCATCGCGGTCCCGCGATTCTGGAGGTAGTATCGGTCCTTAAAGGTAAAGCAATTGTGTGTCAGGATGAACCGCAAGAGCCTCAACACCAGGTCCACCACATCAGGTTCGATGTTACTGGATTCTAAAAAGAAAGTCACTGCCTCAATCCCATCCTCATGTTGGATTGAGGTGTAGAGTGTCTCGATGTCCGCTGTCACCAATACCATGTCTGGCTCCAAGGAAAGACCGTCCAGTCTCCGCAGGACGTCCGACGTGTCCCTGACATAGGAGGGCAAAGTCTCGACCTGAGACTTTAGATAATGGTCTATGTATCTACATACTGGGTCACATAGCCCTCCCATGCCAGAGACGATCGGACGTCACGGGGGGTTTATTGGGTCCTTGTGGACCTTGGGGAGGAGATAGAACGTGGGCAGAACAGGGCATTCCACCACCAGCCCTTGAAACGTTTTTTTATTAATGGTTCCCTGATATAGGGATTCCTCAAGAATTTCCATCAATTCTCTCATAAATTTAGGTAGGGGATCATGGGAAAGCAAAATGTACGTCTCCTTATTGCGCAATTGTTTAAAAGCCTCTTTTTCATATTTCTCCGTAGGCCATATGACCACGTTCCCCCCTTTATCTGATGGTTTTATCACCACATCCTGCAGGTCACGTATTTCTCGCAGAGCCTTTCTCTGACCTTGTGTGAGATTATCTTTCTTGTTTTTGTTGCCAATCCTTTTAAAATCTGCAGTCACTAAATTCGTGAATATCTCAACTTGAGGACAGAGTGACAGAGGGGGAAACGTGGTCGACTTGGCACAGATAGATGGGGGAGGCATACCTGTACGAGGATTAATAGATTCATTTTCCAGTTCTTCCAATATAGCGATAGCCTCTTGTTCAGACACCTGAGTCCCCTCTGATGTAGATCGGGAGTGGAGTTTTTTCAAAATAAGTTTTCGTGAAAATAAATTCAAATCTTTTAATGCTGTAAAGTAATCATAATTATTGCAAGGGGAAAATGAGAGACCAAGACCCAGAACCTCACACTGAGTTTCTGTCAAGATATGTTGTGATAGATTTATTACCTCAAGTGTGGCGTTCTTGGGTCTCTTGTCTTTCTGAGGAGAAATGGGTGTTTTTCTCTTATTACCATATCTGGTGACCTTCTGCCACCGATCTTTATAACTATCACTTCTCTCAGGTCCTGTACTTCCTTTTTCGTCTTTTTTTTCCTCAATAGACGACACTGACGAAAATGAGACTGATCTAGCTCTTGAGGTCGCTCTCCTATTATGTACATTACTTCTCCATCTATATACTCTGTTATTTTTGGTATCAGAGACATCACGCTGGTATTTTTTAGTTTTCAAAGATACAATTTCTTTCTCCCATTTCTGGATATCAATATCAAGTTCATTTTTAAAAGACATATTAGTCTCTGGGGTGAGAATCTTATTAATTTCCTCCTGAATTTCTTCTAGTTCTTTATCCAGGTCACTGATGGTTAATTCGTTATTTTTAATGAGGAGGGTCATAAAACCTTTGGAACAATTCGCTGCCACTTCCTCCCAATCATTTTTAAAAGAATCGTTGTCTATATTGAAGGAAGGGAATACTTGTATTCTTAATCCTCTCGGAATTAGTCCACAGGTTATATAACGTTCCAAAAAGGACTTATTCCACCATAGCCGTGTTTTTTTCTGTAGCAGCTCCTTAAATTTATTAGTCAATTCGGTCAAATCTCTTGATCTGGAATCTAAAACCGCACACGTATCAACGTTAAACACTTTATCAAGTTGAACAAGCCACTTTTTTTCACGTGCTTTGAAGTCCATTTCACCAGTGCAGATAGCTGTGAAAACACAGAAAAGCACTAAATACAACAACCACTGATGCATGTCATTTGCAGAGCTCCGTACGGAAGTAAGCTCCGCAAAAGACATAAAGGATAACAGGGAAACTCCACTAATACATAAATCCTATAGAGAAACTACGGAGTATAAATACCCAATGAATCATAAGTAAAAAATAGCAAATTTTATTAAGCATAATTAAATCACATATATTACAAACATAACAGAGAAAGTGTACGTATAATGCATGTGCGGCGGACAGAACACACCACAGGTATCACCTGGGGTATAAAAAAGGCAAACACAGCTACCTACTCTAGGCCTATTGATAGTTCAATGGAGCATGTTACATGGTTTAAAGTGCATAGTGCTACCAACAAAACGGCATGTGCCACTCCTTTCATTAATATCACTGCTCTAAAGCCAGCAGTAGGAATAAGTGCTAATCAAATATCGTTGCCAATCTTACCCCAATCTCATTGGTGTCAGTGTGTGTCCGGCGGCCCCCAGCTGGACGGTCCTCTCCCGTTCTCGGCCCTCCAGAGGCGTCCACCGCAGTATAATGGGAACCGGAGAGCGCGGTACCAGGTGGGGGTCGCAGTCGGGAGTTCGTCCAGGAGGGGGGCGGTTCAAAACCCCCGAGTAGCTCAGTGAAGGTGGCGTCACCTGCGGGCCGGCCGGCCACTCACCCGCCCGAGCCCGGTGTGTCTCTTCCGGTGCCGGGGCCCCCAGGGAGCATCCGATGCGTCGCCCGGCCTTGTGAGAACGTCCGGTGCAGATTTCGGACCCAGAGGGGGCGAGAGACGCCGCGCCCAGCAGAGGAAAACAGGAGGATCCGGCGCCAATTAGGCCCAGCTAGGCCTGCAGGCTTAAGGTGTGCGGCTGTGCGCCAGACACGGTCGCCCGGGTACAATATAGCCAGGGGTCGGCTCCTTCGTCTTGGGGTAGGCAGCTGATGCCTTCAGGGTGGTAGATTAGGGCCGTTAGATGAGTGGATGGCTTAGATAAGAGCCGTTTGCAGAGGAGCTCGTGGAGAACGTGTCCTGCTCCTTCCGATGCTGGCCACGCCCCTTGTGCCAAAAAACTTTCTTGAATCCTCCTGTTGTAAAATTTGTAAGATCAGATATTGTCATTTCTTAAACGCTCGAATACTGTCACATGGTATAAGGACAATGTTACCTGGCTTCCTCTGCCTTCCTTCGTTTTTCCTCTTTCATTCTTTCAATCTCAGCCTTTATCTCTTCTTCTGTGACATTTCTTAAAAAATGCAGTACGAGATCTGCCAGTAGCTGATCAGAAACGATAGACGACTCGCTTAAGAAACACAAAAGAAAAAAAGGTTTTGATGAGAATAAAAACTATTCAAATAATTATTAGAAACCCTGCCAATGGAAAGGAATTCAAGATATCCATTGTGGTACTATCTGAAATTAAACAGGATCTAGAACTTTGAATAAATATATATATTTTTTACCTGCTGTTCTCCTGAAAATGGTGTTTTTCTTTTGTTTCTGCATCTGTGTGTTTTGAGCTATGGTCCCCTTATCTGTATGTAAATCTATTCTTGTTAGGCAAGTGGGAGTGATCATTAACTTTCCTGTATGAAAGTCTAACGAGAACCATGCCCAGTTGACTAAGCGGGGAAACAGAGGCCATATCTCAGGAACAGAAGGGGCACAGGAATGAAAACCGTTAAGATTCATGAACAAATACAACAACCACTGATGCATGTCATTTGCAGAGCTCCGTACGGAAGTAAGCTCCGCAAAAGACATAAAGGATAACAGGGAAACTCCACTAATACATAAATCCTATAGAGAAACTACGGAGTATAAATACCCAATGAATCATAAGTAAAAAATAGCAAATTTTATTAAGCATAATTAAATCACATATATTACAAACATAACAGACAAAGTGTACGTATAATGCATGTGCGGCGGACAGAACACACCACAGGTATCACCTGGGGTATAAAAAAGGCAAACACAGCTACCTACTCTAGGCCTATTGATAGTTCAATGGAGCATGTTACATGGTTTAAAGTGCATAGTGCTACCAACAAAACGGCATGTGCCACTCCTTTCATTAATATCACTGCTCTAAAGCCAGCAGTAGGAATAAGTGCTAATCAAATATCGTTGCCAATCTTACCCCAATCTCATTGGTGTCAGTGTGTGTCCGGCGGCCCCTTTTTTGACGCGCGTTTCGCGTGAGCTTCCTCGGGGGGACGTGATTGTGTGTCTATCATGGACTGCCTTTTATGGACCACCTACAGCTGTTGCGGCCATAGCGTTATTTGATTGGCGCATGCGCACCGTTACCTCCGGAACGCCGCACCCATCATCCCCGGCGCTCACGGCGCTGCGAACAGGCAGAGGAAAATCCTCAAGACGTCGTTTCCTGTTCCGCCGCTGGGGAGCGCAGGTGGATGATGGTCGGCAGACCAGAGTGCGGCGCGCATGCGCGCATACACCAGCGGCCATTTTACCCACGGGAAGAGCTAAGGGCAACCAAGACACGTAACGTATTATTAGTAATGGCAGTGAAACTAAAGTGACCGTGCCAAATAGATGAAGAAAATAATAAAAGGGAAACACTAAAGTAGAATAAGGAATTAATGCAACTAACCACTATAATCAGAATTAGTGCTCACGTAATTAATATATAGATAAATATAAAGTGCATAGCCATGTAACTCTTCACAAATATGTTCAATGAATTTTGTATGAATATAAAGTGCATAATTCGTGACTATACTCACATATCGTGAAATATATACTGCAAGATTATACCAAACCGCAGATTATTAATATAAATAAATAAAATCTCTTGTGTCAACTGGAACCATGACGTGAACGGAGCAACGCTATCCACGGTCTCCGTTAATAAAGCAAAGAGTGTGTAACAGGGGGCTAACCCCTAATTGTTCATATGTAGTTATAGTAGCACCGCTCACGTCATGGTCCACTAATAACACCTCAACAAAAAACCACCCGTTAAGGGAACCAAAGAAAAAAGAAGAAAGGAAAATTTAAAAAAAGAAAAGTAATAAGCCAAACAGAACAATTATACGGGTCTTGGCCCAAGCTGTCATCTGATGTTCTAGATTTATTCTTGGAATATTTAGGTCTATCGTCCATAACTCATGATGTTCTCTTTCGGTGTATAAATTCTCTAGGCAACACAGCTGTCCGGATGTCCAGATGTCCAATACAGGCCCAGATGAACAGACAATAAAGATGGATACAGGCATTACAGGTACTAAAAATAGATAAAAAGACACACAAATTAAAATCCAGATATAAGAGATTTTGGTGACCTAGAATTATAAATTTATAGAAAAGGAGCGAAGCTTAGTTGTTCATTAAGCCCGTGTGGGGCCATGGTACCTAATATGCTTATCCAGCGACATTCCAATTGCGCAAGTTTTTTCTTAAGATCTCCTCCCCTAACTCCTCCCCTCACATGATCAATTCCAAATACTTTTAACTCTTTAGGGTTACACCCGTGGTACTGCTTGAAGTGCCTAGGTATGGATTTGAGAGGAACATCGTCAGTTGCCTCCTTGGCCGCCATAATGTCTCTAATGTGTTCCCGGGTTCTAACCCTCAGTTCGCGTGACGTCAATCCGACATAAGATAATCCACAAGTACATTTGGCCATGTAGATCACAAATGTGGTACTACATGAGATGTAGTCTGTGATTTTAAATTCTCTGCCCTCCACAGAGGCAAATGACAATGTCCTTACGTGGTTTCTGCACGCCAAGCAGTCACCACATGGGAAAAAACCCCATTTTCTTTTCCCACTACCAAAAATAGATGGAGTTTTTTTAACGTAGTGGCTCTTGACCAAGATGTCTCTCAGATTTTTGGCTCTCCTAGCCGTCATAAGGGGTTCCTCCGAGAGACACTTGGCCAGAACTGGTTCGGTCTTTAAAATGGGCCAATGTCGTCTCAAGATGTTCCTCATTTGTCCCCATTGGTGGTTATATGTGGATATATATCTAACCACCTCACCATCCCTCTTCTTAGTTTTGGGTATCTGTGATAGAAGATCACATCTTTTCTGGTTTTTGGCCCGAACGAATCCTCTTTTTATACTTCTGTTGCTGTACCCACGTGTTCTAAATCTCTCCCCAAGGTCCACGGACTGTTTTGTAAATGCTTCCTCAGTAGAACATATCCTCCTCATTCTCAAAAATTGTCCTATAGGTATAGCTCCAATTGTTGAGCTATTATGAGCTGAGGAGGCATGAAGCAATGTATTAGCTGAGGTTTCTTTTCTGAAGACGTCTGTTCCTATGGAGCCATCATCCAGGATCTGCAGCATGACATCAAGAAAAGGAATATTTACCCTACCAAAATTATAGGTGAGCCTGATGTTGAGGCTGTTACGGTTCAAATCCTGCATAAACTGATGTAAATTATCAATAGACCCCTGCCAAATAAACAAAATATCATCTATGTACCGATACCACCCCAGTACTTGGGGGGCGGAGTGTGCGTCTCCAAATATCATTCTTTCCCAATATCCCAAAAATAAATTAGCATACGAAGGCGCACACGCCGCCCCCATCGCGGTCCCGCGATTCTGGAGGTAGTATCGGTCCTTAAAGGTAAAGCAATTGTGTGTCAGGATGAACCGCAAGAGCCTCAACACCAGGTCCACCACATCAGGTTCGATGTTACTGGATTCTAAAAAGAAAGTCACTGCCTCAATCCCATCCTCATGTTGGATTGAGGTGTAGAGTGTCTCGATGTCCGCTGTCACCAATACCATGTCTGGCTCCAAGGAAAGACCGTCCAGTCTCCGCAGGACGTCCGACGTGTCCCTGACATAGGAGGGCAAAGTCTCGACCTGAGACTTTAGATAATGGTCTATGTATCTACATACTGGGTCACATAGCCCTCCCATGCCAGAGACGATCGGACGTCACGGGGGGTTTATTGGGTCCTTGTGGACCTTGGGGAGGAGATAGAACATGGGCAGAACAGGGCATTCCACCACCAGCCCTTGAAACGTTTTTTTATTAATGGTTCCCTGATATAGGGATTCCTCAAGAATTTCCATCAATTCTCTCATAAATTTAGGTAGGGGATCATGGGAAAGCAAAATGTACGTCTCCTTATTGCGCAATTGTTTAAAAGCCTCTTTTTCATATTTCTCCGTAGGCCATATGACCACGTTCCCCCCTTTATCTGATGGTTTTATCACCACATCCTGCAGGTCACGTATTTCTCGCAGAGCCTTTCTCTGACCTTGTGTGAGATTATCTTTCTTGTTTTTGTTGCCAATCCTTTTAAAATCTGCAGTCACTAAATTCGTGAATATCTCAACTTGAGGACAGAGTGACAGAGGGGGAAACGTGGTCGACTTGGCACAGATAGATGGGGGAGGCATACCTGTACGAGGATTAATAGATTCATTTTCCAGTTCTTCCAATATAGCGATAGCCTCTTGTTCAGACACCTGAGTCCCCTCTGATGTAGATCGGGAGTGGAGTTTTTTCAAAATAAGTTTTCGTGAAAATAAATTCAAATCTTTTAATGCTGTAAAGTAATCATAATTATTGCAAGGGGAAAATGAGAGACCAAGACCCAGAACCTCACACTGAGTTTCTGTCAAGATATGTTGTGATAGATTTATTACCTCAAGTGTGGCGTTCTTGGGTCTCTTGTCTTTCTGAGGAGAAATGGGTGTTTTTCTCTTATTACCATATCTGGTGACCTTCTGCCACCGATCTTTATAACTATCACTTCTCTCAGGTCCTGTACTTCCTTTTTCGTCTTTTTTTTCCTCAATAGACGACACTGACGAAAATGAGACTGATCTAGCTCTTGAGGTCGCTCTCCTATTATGTACATTACTTCTCCATCTATATACTCTGTTATTTTTGGTATCAGAGACATCACGCTGGTATTTTTTAGTTTTCAAAGATACAATTTCTTTCTCCCATTTCTGGATATCAATATCAAGTTCATTTTTAAAAGACATATTAGTCTCTGGGGTGAGAATCTTATTAATTTCCTCCTGAATTTCTTCTAGTTCTTTATCCAGGTCACTGATGGTTAATTCGTTATTTTTAATGAGGAGGGTCATAAAACCTTTGGAACAATTCGCTGCCACTTCCTCCCAATCATTTTTAAAAGAATCGTTGTCTATATTGAAGGAAGGGAATACTTGTATTCTTAATCCTCTCGGAATTAGTCCACAGGTTATATAACGTTCCAAAAAGGACTTATTCCACCATAGCCGTGTTTTTTTCTGTAGCAGCTCCTTAAATTTATTAGTCAATTCGGTCAAATCTCTTGATCTGGAATCTAAAACCGCACACGTATCAACGTTAAACACTTTATCAAGTTGAACAAGCCACTTTTTTTCACGTGCTTTGAAGTCCATTTCACCAGTGCAGATAGCTGTGAAAACACAGAAAAGCACTAAATACAACAACCACTGATGCATGTCATTTGCAGAGCTCCGTACGGAAGTAAGCTCCGCAAAAGACATAAAGGATAACAGGGAAACTCCACTAATACATAAATCCTATAGAGAAACTACGGAGTATAAATACCCAATGAATCATAAGTAAAAAATAGCAAATTTTATTAAGCATAATTAAATCACATATATTACAAACATAACAGAGAAAGTGTACGTATAATGCATGTGCGGCGGACAGAACACACCACAGGTATCACCTGGGGTATAAAAAAGGCAAACACAGCTACCTACTCTAGGCCTATTGATAGTTCAATGGAGCATGTTACATGGTTTAAAGTGCATAGTGCTACCAACAAAACGGCATGTGCCACTCCTTTCATTAATATCACTGCTCTAAAGCCAGCAGTAGGAATAAGTGCTAATCAAATATCGTTGCCAATCTTACCCCAATCTCATTGGTGTCAGTGTGTGTCCGGCGGCCCCCAGCTGGACGGTCCTCTCCCGTTCTCGGCCCTCCAGAGGCGTCCACCGCAGTATAATGGGAACCGGAGAGCGCGGTACCAGGTGGGGGTCGCAGTCGGGAGTTCGTCCAGGAGGGGGGCGGTTCAAAACCCCCGAGTAGCTCAGTGAAGGTGGCGTCACCTGCGGGCCGGCCGGCCACTCACCCGCCCGAGCCCGGTGTGTCTCTTCCGGTGCCGGGGCCCCCAGGGAGCATCCGATGCGTCGCCCGGCCTTGTGAGAACGTCCGGTGCAGATTTCGGACCCAGAGGGGGCGAGAGACGCCGCGCCCAGCAGAGGAAAACAGGAGGATCCGGCGCCAATTAGGCCCAGCTAGGCCTGCAGGCTTAAGGTGTGCGGCTGTGCGCCAGACACGGTCGCCCGGGTACAATATAGCCAGGGGTCGGCTCCTTCGTCTTGGGGTAGGCAGCTGATGCCTTCAGGGTGGTAGATTAGGGCCGTTAGATGAGTGGATGGCTTAGATAAGAGCCGTTTGCAGAGGAGCTCGTGGAGAACGTGTCCTGCTCCTTCCGATGCTGGCCACGCCCCTTGTGCCAAAAAACTTTCTTGAATCCTCCTGTTGTAAAATTTGTAAGATCAGATATTGTCATTTCTTAAACGCTCGAATACTGTCACATGGTATAAGGACAATGTTACCTGGCTTCCTCTGCCTTCCTTCGTTTTTCCTCTTTCATTCTTTCAATCTCAGCCTTTATCTCTTCTTCTGTGACATTTCTTAAAAAATGCAGTACGAGATCTGCCAGTAGCTGATCAGAAACGATAGACGACTCGCTTAAGAAACACAAAAGAAAAAAAGGTTTTGATGAGAATAAAAACTATTCAAATAATTATTAGAAACCCTGCCAATGGAAAGGAATTCAAGATATCCATTGTGGTACTATCTGAAATTAAACAGGATCTAGAACTTTGAATAAATATATATATTTTTTACCTGCTGTTCTCCTGAAAATGGTGTTTTTCTTTTGTTTCTGCATCTGTGTGTTTTGAGCTATGGTCCCCTTATCTGTATGTAAATCTATTCTTGTTAGGCAAGTGGGAGTGATCATTAACTTTCCTGTATGAAAGTCTAACGAGAACCATGCCCAGTTGACTAAGCGGGGAAACAGGCCATATCTCAGGAACAGAAGGGGCACAGGAATGAAAACCGTTAAGATTCATGAACAAATACAACAACCACTGATGCATGTCATTTGCAGAGCTCCGTACGGAAGTAAGCTCCGCAAAAGACATAAAGGATAACAGGGAAACTCCACTAATACATAAATCCTATAGAGAAACTACGGAGTATAAATACCCAATGAATCATAAGTAAAAAATAGCAAATTTTATTAAGCATAATTAAATCACATATATTACAAACATAACAGACAAAGTGTACGTATAATGCATGTGCGGCGGACAGAACACACCACAGGTATCACCTGGGGTATAAAAAAGGCAAACACAGCTACCTACTCTAGGCCTATTGATAGTTCAATGGAGCATGTTACATGGTTTAAAGTGCATAGTGCTACCAACAAAACGGCATGTGCCACTCCTTTCATTAATATCACTGCTCTAAAGCCAGCAGTAGGAATAAGTGCTAATCAAATATCGTTGCCAATCTTACCCCAATCTCATTGGTGTCAGTGTGTGTCCGGCGGCCCCTTTTTTGACGCGCGTTTCGCGTGAGCTTCCTCGGGGGGACGTGATTGTGTGTCTATCATGGACTGCCTTTTATGGACCACCTACAGCTGTTGCGGCCATAGCGTTATTTGATTGGCGCATGCGCACCGTTACCTCCGGAACGCCGCACCCATCATCCCCGGCGCTCACGGCGCTGCGAACAGGCAGAGGAAAATCCTCAAGACGTCGTTTCCTGTTCCGCCGCTGGGGAGCGCAGGTGGATGATGGTCGGCAGACCAGAGTGCGGCGCGCATGCGCGCATACACCAGCGGCCATTTTACCCACGGGAAGAGCTAAGGGCAACCAAGACACGTAACGTATTATTAGTAATGGCAGTGAAACTAAAGTGACCGTGCCAAATAGATGAAGAAAATAATAAAAGGGAAACACTAAAGTAGAATAAGGAATTAATGCAACTAACCACTATAATCAGAATTAGTGCTCACGTAATTAATATATAGATAAATATAAAGTGCATAGCCATGTAACTCTTCACAAATATGTTCAATGAATTTTGTATGAATATAAAGTGCATAATTCGTGACTATACTCACATATCGTGAAATATATACTGCAAGATTATACCAAACCGCAGATTATTAATATAAATAAATAAAATCTCTTGTGTCAACTGGAACCATGACGTGAACGGAGCAACGCTATCCACGGTCTCCGTTAATAAAGCAAAGAGTGTGTAACAGGGGGCTAACCCCTAATTGTTCATATGTAGTTATAGTAGCACCGCTCACGTCATGGTCCACTAATAACACCTCAACAAAAAACCACCCGTTAAGGGAACCAAAGAAAAAAGAAGAAAGGAAAATTTTAAAAAAGAAAAGTAATAAGCCAAACAGAACAATTATACGGGTCTTGGCCCAAGCTGTCATCTGATGTTCTAGATTTATTCTTGGAATATTTAGGTCTATCGTCCATAACTCATGATGTTCTCTTTCGGTGTATAAATTCTCTAGGCAACACAGCTGTCCGGATGTCCAGATGTCCAATACAGGCCCAGATGAACAGACAATAAAGATGGATACAGGCATTACAGGTACTAAAAATAGATAAAAAGACACACAAATTAAAATCCAGATATAAGAGATTTTGGTGACCTAGAATTATAAATTTATAGAAAAGGAGCGAAGCTTAGTTGTTCATTAAGCCCGTGTGGGGCCATGGTACCTAATATGCTTATCCAGCGACATTCCAATTGCGCAAGTTTTTTCTTAAGATCTCCTCCCCTAACTCCTCCCCTCACATGATCAATTCCAAATACTTTTAACTCTTTAGGGTTACACCCGTGGTACTGCTTGAAGTGCCTAGGTATGGATTTGAGAGGAACATCGTCAGTTGCCTCCTTGGCCGCCATAATGTCTCTAATGTGTTCCCGGGTTCTAACCCTCAGTTCGCGTGACGTCAATCCGACATAAGATAATCCACAAGTACATTTGGCCATGTAGATCACAAATGTGGTACTACATGAGATGTAGTCTGTGATTTTAAATTCTCTGCCCTCCACAGAGGCAAATGACAATGTCCTTACGTGGTTTCTGCACGCCAAGCAGTCACCACATGGGAAAAAACCCCATTTTCTTTTCCCACTACCAAAAATAGATGGAGTTTTTTTAACGTAGTGGCTCTTGACCAAGATGTCTCTCAGATTTTTGGCTCTCCTAGCCGTCATAAGGGGTTCCTCCGAGAGACACTTGGCCAGAACTGGTTCGGTCTTTAAAATGGGCCAATGTCGTCTCAAGATGTTCCTCATTTGTCCCCATTGGTGGTTATATGTGGATATATATCTAACCACCTCACCATCCCTCTTCTTAGTTTTGGGTATCTGTGATAGAAGATCACATCTTTTCTGGTTTTTGGCCCGAACGAATCCTCTTTTTATACTTCTGTTGCTGTACCCACGTGTTCTAAATCTCTCCCCAAGGTCCACGGACTGTTTTGTAAATGCTTCCTCAGTAGAACATATCCTCCTCATTCTCAAAAATTGTCCTATAGGTATAGCTCCAATTGTTGAGCTATTATGAGCTGAGGAGGCATGAAGCAATGTATTAGCTGAGGTTTCTTTTCTGAAGACGTCTGTTCCTATGGAGCCATCATCCAGGATCTGCAGCATGACATCAAGAAAAGGAATATTTACCCTACCAAAATTATAGGTGAGCCTGATGTTGAGGCTGTTACGGTTCAAATCCTGCATAAACTGATGTAAATTATCAATAGACCCCTGCCAAATAAACAAAATATCATCTATGTACCGATACCACCCCAGTACTTGGGGGGCGGAGTGTGCGTCTCCAAATATCATTCTTTCCCAATATCCCAAAAATAAATTAGCATACGAAGGCGCACACGCCGCCCCCATCGCGGTCCCGCGATTCTGGAGGTAGTATCGGTCCTTAAAGGTAAAGCAATTGTGTGTCAGGATGAACCGCAAGAGCCTCAACACCAGGTCCACCACATCAGGTTCGATGTTACTGGATTCTAAAAAGAAAGTCACTGCCTCAATCCCATCCTCATGTTGGATTGAGGTGTAGAGTGTCTCGATGTCCGCTGTCACCAATACCATGTCTGGCTCCAAGGAAAGACCGTCCAGTCTCCGCAGGACGTCCGACGTGTCCCTGACATAGGAGGGCAAAGTCTCGACCTGAGACTTTAGATAATGGTCTGTTGTGAATTTGGATTCTGGGCTCCCCCGGTGGCCGCTTGTGGAATTGGACTTGTCATCCTCTTTCCTGTTTCACCTGGTTCCATCAGTAGTGGGTGTCGCTATTTAAGCTCATTTCTCTGGTGGTTTCTTGCCGGTCAACAATGTTATCTGATGCCTCTCAGTGCTTGTTCCTGCTTCTGACAACTACTAGATAAGTTGGACTTTTGTCCATGTTTCGTTTTGCCTATTTGTTCCAGTTCACAGCTGAAGTTTTGTTACTGTGTCTGGAAAGCTCTCGTTGATCAGGGATTGCTACTCTGGCGTTATGAGTTAATGCCAGAGTTTAAGGTAATCTCTGGATGGTGTTTTGTTAGTGTTTTTCTGCTGACCATGAAAGTATACTATCTGTCTTCTGCTATCTAGTAAGCGGACCTCAAATTTGCTAAGACTATTTTCCTGCTGCGTTTGTTGTTTCATCTGAACTCACCGTCATTATATGTGGGGGGCTACTGTCTTCTTTGGAATATTTCTCTAGAGGTGAGCCAGGTCTTATATTTCCCTCTGCTAGCTATTTAGGTCTTAGGCCAGAGCTGGGCATCTAGCAATAAATAGGAAATGCTACCTGGCTATTTCTAGTTGCGCGGCAGGCTTAGTTCATGGTCAGTATAGTTCCATCTTCCGAGAGCTT
This sequence comes from Ranitomeya variabilis, assembly GCF_051348905.1. Taxonomy (NCBI): domain Eukaryota; kingdom Metazoa; phylum Chordata; class Amphibia; order Anura; family Dendrobatidae; genus Ranitomeya; species Ranitomeya variabilis. The sequence continues at coordinate 180,272,795 of NC_135238.1, forward strand.
GTCCCTCTATAGGCTTGCTATGATCTCTGCCTGCAGAGATCATGACAGTTTGACCGGCCAATAAAGTGTTAAAGACCCAGGTTGAGAAAGGAGAGTTATAAGAAGTCTGCTGGAATTTTTTTTTTTTTTCCTCCAGTTTGCCTTGCTGCAGTTTTTTTTTTCTCTCTCTCCTCCTAATCTCTGTATGGCTCTGTGTGCACCTGACAATAATGGATCTTCAGAGTGTAACTGCGGGTTTGAATAATCTCATCACGAAAGTACAAAATTTACAAGATTTTGTGGTACATGCTCCAGTATCTGAGCCGAGAATTCCTTTGCCGGAGTTCTTCACAGGGAATAGAGCTAGCTTCCAGAATTTCCGAAATAATTGTAAGCTTTATTTGTCCCTGAAGTCTCGTTCAGCTGGAGACCCTGCTCAGCAGGTTAGGATTGTGATTTCCTTGCTCAGGGGTGACCCTCAAGATTGGGCCTTCTCATTGCCAGCAGGGGATCCTGCGTTGCGCGATGTGGATGCGTTTTTTCTGGCCTTGGGCTTGCTTTATGAGGAACCTCATTTGGAACTTCAGGCAGAAAAAACTTTGATGGCACTATCTCAGGGGCAAGACGAAGCTGAGGTTTACTGCCAAAAATTCCGTAAATGGTCTGTGCTTACTCAGTGGAATGAGTGCGCCTTGGCGGCAACTTTCAGAGAAGGTCTCTCTGATGCCGTTAAGGATGTTATGGTGGGGTTCCCTGTGCCTGCAGGTCTGAATGAGTCCATGACAATGGCTATTCAGATTGATAGGCGTCTGCGGGAGCGCAAACCGGTGCACCATCTGGCGGTGTCTATGGAAAAGACGCCAGAAAGTATGCAGTGTGATAGAATTCTGTCCAGGAGCGAGCGACAGAATTTTAGACGGAAGAATGGATTGTGCTTCTATTGTGGGGATTCTACTCATGTTATATCAGCATGCTCTAGGCGTACAAAGAAGCTTGATAAGTCTGTTTCCATTGGCACCATTCAGTCTAAGTTTATTTTGTCTGTAACCCTGATTTGCTCTTTGTCATCCATTGCCACGGACGCCTATGTTGACTCTGGCGCCGCTCTGAGTCTTATGGATTGGTCCTTTGCCAATCGTTGTGGTTTTGATTTAGAGCCTTTGGAGACTCTTATTCCTCTGAGGGGGATTGACTCCACCCCATTGGCTAATAATAAACCACAATACTGGACACAAGTAACCATGCGTATCAATCCGGATCACCAGGAGATTATTCGTTTCCTGGTGCTGTATAATTTACATGACGATTTGGTACTGGGATTGCCATGGTTGCAGTCTCACAATCCAGTCTTGGACTGGAGAGCAATGTCTGTGTTGAGCTGGGGATGTAAGGGTATTCATGGGGACTTACCTTTGGTTTCTATTTCGTCGTCCATTCCCTCTGAAGTCCCTGAGTTCCTCTCTGATTATCAAGACGTCTTTGACGAACCCAAGCTTGGGTCGTTACCTCCGCACCGTGAGTGCGATTGTGCCATAGATTTGATACCGGGTTGCAAATATCCAAAGGGTCGTTTGTTTAATCTGTCTGTGCCGGAACATGCTGCTATGCGGGAATATATAAAGGAGTCTTTGGAAAGGGGACATATTCGTCCATCTTCTTCTCCCTTGGGAGCTGGGTTTTTCTTTGTCTCAAAAAAGGACGGCTCTTTGAGACCATGTATTGATTATCGGCTTCTGAATAAGATCACTGTTAAGTACCAATACCCATTGCCATTGCTTACTGATTTGTTTGCTCGTATAGAGGGTGCTAAGTGGTTCTCTAAAATTGATCTTCGTGGGGCGTATAATTTGGTGCGGATCAGGCAGGGGGATGAGTGGAAGACCGCATTTAATACGCCCGAGGGCCACTTTGAGTATTTGGTCATGCCTTTTGGTCTTTCTAATGCCCCTTCAGTTTTCCAGTCTTTTATGCATGATATTTTCCGCGATTTTCTGGATAAATTTATGATAATATATCTGGATGATATTCTGATTTTTTCTGATGACTGGGACTCTCATGTCCAGCAGGTCAGGAGAGTTTTTCAGGTTCTGCGGTCTAATTCTTTATGTGTGAAGGGGTCTAAGTGCGTTTTTGGGGTCCAGAAAATTTCCTTTTTGGGGTATATTTTTTCTCCCTCTTCCATTGAGATGGATCCCGTCAAGGTGCAAGCTATTTGTGACTGGACTCAGCCCTCCTCTCTTAAGGGTCTTCAGAGATTTTTGGGCTTTGCCAACTTTTACCGCCGATTTATTGCTGGTTTTTCGGATGTCGTTAAACCACTGACTGATTTGACCAGACATGGCGCTGATGTTGCTAATTGGTCCCCTCATGCTGTAGAGGCCTTTCAGGAGCTTAAGCACCGTTTTGCCTCTGCCCCTGTGTTACGTCAGCCTGATGTGAATCTGCCTTTTCAGGTTGAGGTTGACGCTTCGGAGATCGGAGCTGGGGCAGTGTTGTCGCAGAAAGGTTCCGACTGCTCCGTCATTAGGCCTTGTGCCTTCTTTTCTCGCAAATTTTCGCCCGCAGAGCGGAATTATGATGTTGGGAATAGGGAGCTTTTGGCCATGAAGTGGGCGTTTGAGGAGTGGCGCCATTGGCTAGAGGGGGCTAAGCATCAGGTGGTGGTATTGACTGACCACAAAAATTTGATTTATCTTGAGACTGCCAGGCGCCTGAATCCTAGACAGGCGCGCTGGTCTTTATTTTTTTCTCGCTTTAATTTTGTGGTGTCATACCTACCGGGTTCTAAGAATGTTAAGGCAGATGCCCTTTCTAGGAGTTTTGACCCGGACTCTCCTGGTAATGCTGAACCCACAGGTATCCTTAGGGAGGGAGTAATTTTGTCGGCCGTTTCTCCTGATCTGCGGCGGTCCTTGCAAGAGTTTCAGGCGGATAGACCGGATCGTTGTCCGCCTGATAGACTGTTTGTTCCGGATGATTGGACCAGTAGAGTCATCTCTGAGGTACATTCTTCTGCATTGGCAGGTCATCCCGGAATTTTTGGTACCAGGGATTTGGTGGCAAGATCCTTCTGGTGGCCTTCCCTGTCACGAGATGTGCGAGTCTTTGTGCAGTCATGTGACATTTGTGCTCGGGCCAAGTCTTGTAGTTCTCGGGCTAGCGGACTGCTGTTGCCCTTGCCTATTCCTAAGAGGCCTTGGACACACATCTCGATGGATTTTATTTCAGATCTGCCTGTTTCCCAGAAGATGTCTGTCATCTGGGTGGTCTGTGACCGTTTCTCTAAAATGGTCCATTTGGTTCCTCTGCCCAAGTTGCCTTCTTCTTCTGAGTTGGTTCCTCTGTTTTTTCAGAATGTTGTCCGATTGCACGGTATTCCTGAGAATATTGTTTCTGACAGAGGTACCCAATTTGTGTCTAGATTTTGGCGGGCATTCTGTGCTAGGATGGGCATAGATTTGTCTTTTTCATCTGCTTTTCACCCTCAGACTAATGGCCAGACCGAGCGGACTAATCAGACCCTGGAGACATATCTGAGGTGTTTTGTCTCTGCTGACCAGGATGATTGGGTTGCTTTTTTGCCATTGGCAGAGTTCGCCCTCAATAATCGGGCCAGCTCTTCCACCTTGGTGTCCCCGTTTTTCTGTAATTCGGGGTTTCACCCTCGATTTTCCTCCGGTCAGGTGGAATCCTCGGATTGTCCTGGAGTGGATGCGGTGGTGGAGAGATTGCATCACATCTGGGGGCAGGTTATGGACAATTTGAAGTTGTCCCAGGAGAAGACTCAGCGTTTTGCCAACCGTCATCGTCGTGTCGGTTCATCGGCCCTTATAGAATATTGGAGATTCTTAATCCTGTTTCTTTCCGTTTGGACCTCCCTGCGTCCTTTTCCATTCATAACGTTTTTCATCGGTCGTTATTGCGCAGGTATGAGGTACCTGTTGTACCTTCAGTTGAGCCTCCTGCTCCGGTGTTGGTTGAGGGTGAGTTGGAGTACGTTGTGGAGAAAATTTTGGACTCTCGTGTTTCCAGACGGAGACTCCAGTATCTGGTCAACTGGAAGGGTTACGGCCAGGAGGATAATTCTTGGGTCAATGCATCTGATGTTCATGCTTCTGATCTTGTTCGTGCCTTCCATAGGGCTCATCCTGGTCGCCCTGGTGGATCTGGTGAGGGTTCGGTGCCCCCTCCTTGAGGGGGGGGTACTGTTGTGAATTTGGATTCTGGGCTCCCCCGGTGGCCGCTTGTGGAATTGGACTTGTCATCCTCTTTCCTGTTTCACCTGGTTCCATCAGTAGTGGGTGTCGCTATTTAAGCTCATTTCTCTGGTGGTTTCTTGCCGGTCAACAATGTTATCTGATGCCTCTCAGTGCTTGTTCCTGCTTCTGACAACTACTAGATAAGTTGGACTTTTGTCCATGTTTCGTTTTGCCTATTTGTTCCAGTTCACAGCTGAAGTTTTGTTACTGTGTCTGGAAAGCTCTCGTTGATCAGGGATTGCTACTCTGGCGTTATGAGTTAATGCCAGAGTTTAAGGTAATCTCTGGATGGTGTTTTGTTAGTGTTTTTCTGCTGACCATGAAAGTATACTATCTGTCTTCTGCTATCTAGTAAGCGGACCTCAAATTTGCTAAGACTATTTTCCTGCTGCGTTTGTTGTTTCATCTGAACTCACCGTCATTATATGTGGGGGGCTACTGTCTTCTTTGGAATATTTCTCTAGAGGTGAGCCAGGTCTTATATTTCCCTCTGCTAGCTATTTAGGTCTTAGGCCAGAGCTGGGCATCTAGCAATAAATAGGAAATGCTACCTGGCTATTTCTAGTAGCGCGGCAGGCTTAGTTCATGGTCAGTATAGTTCCATCTTCCGAGAGCTTGTCCCTCTATAGGCTTGCTATGATCTCTGCCTGCAGAGATCATGACAATGGTCTATGTATCTACATACTGGGTCACATAGCCCTCCCATGCCAGAGACGATCGGACGTCACGGGGGGTTTATTGGGTCCTTGTGGACCTTGGGGAGGAGATAGAACGTGGGCAGAACAGGGCATTCCACCACCAGCCCTTGAAACGTTTTTTTATTAATGGTTCCCTGATATAGGGATTCCTCAAGAATTTCCATCAATTCTCTCATAAATTTAGGTAGGGGATCATGGGAAAGCAAAATGTACGTCTCCTTATTGCGCAATTGTTTAAAAGCCTCTTTTTCATATTTCTCCGTAGGCCATATGACCACGTTCCCCCCTTTATCTGATGGTTTTATCACCACATCCTGCAGGTCACGTATTTCTCGCAGAGCCTTTCTCTGACCTTGTGTGAGATTATCTTTCTTGTTTTTGTTGCCAATCCTTTTAAAATCTGCAGTCACTAAATTCGTGAATATCTCAACTTGAGGACAGAGTGACAGAGGGGGAAACGTGGTCGACTTGGCACAGATAGATGGGGGAGGCATACCTGTACGAGGATTAATAGATTCATTTTCCAGTTCTTCCAATATAGCGATAGCCTCTTGTTCAGACACCTGAGTCCCCTCTGATGTAGATCGGGAGTGGAGTTTTTTCAAAATAAGTTTTCGTGAAAATAAATTCAAATCTTTTAATGCTGTAAAGTAATCATAATTATTGCAAGGGGAAAATGAGAGACCAAGACCCAGAACCTCACACTGAGTTTCTGTCAAGATATGTTGTGATAGATTTATTACCTCAAGTGTGGCGTTCTTGGGTCTCTTGTCTTTCTGAGGAGAAATGGGTGTTTTTCTCTTATTACCATATCTGGTGACCTTCTGCCACCGATCTTTATAACTATCACTTCTCTCAGGTCCTGTACTTCCTTTTTCGTCTTTTTTTTCCTCAATAGACGACACTGACGAAAATGAGACTGATCTAGCTCTTGAGGTCGCTCTCCTATTATGTACATTACTTCTCCATCTATATACTCTGTTATTTTTGGTATCAGAGACATCACGCTGGTATTTTTTAGTTTTCAAAGATACAATTTCTTTCTCCCATTTCTGGATATCAATATCAAGTTCATTTTTAAAAGACATATTAGTCTCTGGGGTGAGAATCTTATTAATTTCCTCCTGAATTTCTTCTAGTTCTTTATCCAGGTCACTGATGGTTAATTCGTTATTTTTAATGAGGAGGGTCATAAAACCTTTGGAACAATTCGCTGCCACTTCCTCCCAATCATTTTTAAAAGAATCGTTGTCTATATTGAAGGAAGGGAATACTTGTATTCTTAATCCTCTCGGAATTAGTCCACAGGTTATATAACGTTCCAAAAAGGACTTATTCCACCATAGCCGTGTTTTTTTCTGTAGCAGCTCCTTAAATTTATTAGTCAATTCGGTCAAATCTCTTGATCTGGAATCTAAAACCGCACACGTATCAACGTTAAACACTTTATCAAGTTGAACAAGCCACTTTTTTTCACGTGCTTTGAAGTCCATTTCACCAGTGCAGATAGCTGTGAAAACACAGAAAAGCACTAAATACAACAACCACTGATGCATGTCATTTGCAGAGCTCCGTACGGAAGTAAGCTCCGCAAAAGACATAAAGGATAACAGGGAAACTCCACTAATACATAAATCCTATAGAGAAACTACGGAGTATAAATACCCAATGAATCATAAGTAAAAAATAGCAAATTTTATTAAGCATAATTAAATCACATATATTACAAACATAACAGAGAAAGTGTACGTATAATGCATGTGCGGCGGACAGAACACACCACAGGTATCACCTGGGGTATAAAAAAGGCAAACACAGCTACCTACTCTAGGCCTATTGATAGTTCAATGGAGCATGTTACATGGTTTAAAGTGCATAGTGCTACCAACAAAACGGCATGTGCCACTCCTTTCATTAATATCACTGCTCTAAAGCCAGCAGTAGGAATAAGTGCTAATCAAATATCGTTGCCAATCTTACCCCAATCTCATTGGTGTCAGTGTGTGTCCGGCGGCCCCCAGCTGGACGGTCCTCTCCCGTTCTCGGCCCTCCAGAGGCGTCCACCGCAGTATAATGGGAACCGGAGAGCGCGGTACCAGGTGGGGGTCGCAGTCGGGAGTTCGTCCAGGAGGGGGGCGGTTCAAAACCCCCGAGTAGCTCAGTGAAGGTGGCGTCACCTGCGGGCCGGCCGGCCACTCACCCGCCCGAGCCCGGTGTGTCTCTTCCGGTGCCGGGGCCCCCAGGGAGCATCCGATGCGTCGCCCGGCCTTGTGAGAACGTCCGGTGCAGATTTCGGACCCAGAGGGGGCGAGAGACGCCGCGCCCAGCAGAGGAAAACAGGAGGATCCGGCGCCAATTAGGCCCAGCTAGGCCTGCAGGCTTAAGGTGTGCGGCTGTGCGCCAGACACGGTCGCCCGGGTACAATATAGCCAGGGGTCGGCTCCTTCGTCTTGGGGTAGGCAGCTGATGCCTTCAGGGTGGTAGATTAGGGCCGTTAGATGAGTGGATGGCTTAGATAAGAGCCGTTTGCAGAGGAGCTCGTGGAGAACGTGTCCTGCTCCTTCCGATGCTGGCCACGCCCCTTGTGCCAAAAAACTTTCTTGAATCCTCCTGTTGTAAAATTTGTAAGATCAGATATTGTCATTTCTTAAACGCTCGAATACTGTCACATGGTATAAGGACAATGTTACCTGGCTTCCTCTGCCTTCCTTCGTTTTTCCTCTTTCATTCTTTCAATCTCAGCCTTTATCTCTTCTTCTGTGACATTTCTTAAAAAATGCAGTACGAGATCTGCCAGTAGCTGATCAGAAACGATAGACGACTCGCTTAAGAAACACAAAAGAAAAAAAGGTTTTGATGAGAATAAAAACTATTCAAATAATTATTAGAAACCCTGCCAATGGAAAGGAATTCAAGATATCCATTGTGGTACTATCTGAAATTAAACAGGATCTAGAACTTTGAATAAATATATATATTTTTTACCTGCTGTTCTCCTGAAAATGGTGTTTTTCTTTTGTTTCTGCATCTGTGTGTTTTGAGCTATGGTCCCCTTATCTGTATGTAAATCTATTCTTGTTAGGCAAGTGGGAGTGATCATTAACTTTCCTGTATGAAAGTCTAACGAGAACCATGCCCAGTTGACTAAGCGGGGAAACAGGCCATATCTCAGGAACAGAAGGGGCACAGGAATGAAAACCGTTAAGATTCATGAACAAATACAACAACCACTGATGCATGTCATTTGCAGAGCTCCGTACGGAAGTAAGCTCCGCAAAAGACATAAAGGATAACAGGGAAACTCCACTAATACATAAATCCTATAGAGAAACTACGGAGTATAAATACCCAATGAATCATAAGTAAAAAATAGCAAATTTTATTAAGCATAATTAAATCACATATATTACAAACATAACAGACAAAGTGTACGTATAATGCATGTGCGGCGGACAGAACACACCACAGGTATCACCTGGGGTATAAAAAAGGCAAACACAGCTACCTACTCTAGGCCTATTGATAGTTCAATGGAGCATGTTACATGGTTTAAAGTGCATAGTGCTACCAACAAAACGGCATGTGCCACTCCTTTCATTAATATCACTGCTCTAAAGCCAGCAGTAGGAATAAGTGCTAATCAAATATCGTTGCCAATCTTACCCCAATCTCATTGGTGTCAGTGTGTGTCCGGCGGCCCCTTTTTTGACGCGCGTTTCGCGTGAGCTTCCTCGGGGGGACGTGATTGTGTGTCTATCATGGACTGCCTTTTATGGACCACCTACAGCTGTTGCGGCCATAGCGTTATTTGATTGGCGCATGCGCACCGTTACCTCCGGAACGCCGCACCCATCATCCCCGGCGCTCACGGCGCTGCGAACAGGCAGAGGAAAATCCTCAAGACGTCGTTTCCTGTTCCGCCGCTGGGGAGCGCAGGTGGATGATGGTCGGCAGACCAGAGTGCGGCGCGCATGCGCGCATACACCAGCGGCCATTTTACCCACGGGAAGAGCTAAGGGCAACCAAGACACGTAACGTATTATTAGTAATGGCAGTGAAACTAAAGTGACCGTGCCAAATAGATGAAGAAAATAATAAAAGGGAAACACTAAAGTAGAATAAGGAATTAATGCAACTAACCACTATAATCAGAATTAGTGCTCACGTAATTAATATATAGATAAATATAAAGTGCATAGCCATGTAACTCTTCACAAATATGTTCAATGAATTTTGTATGAATATAAAGTGCATAATTCGTGACTATACTCACATATCGTGAAATATATACTGCAAGATTATACCAAACCGCAGATTATTAATATAAATAAATAAAATCTCTTGTGTCAACTGGAACCATGACGTGAACGGAGCAACGCTATCCACGGTCTCCGTTAATAAAGCAAAGAGTGTGTAACAGGGGGCTAACCCCTAATTGTTCATATGTAGTTATAGTAGCACCGCTCACGTCATGGTCCACTAATAACACCTCAACAAAAAACCACCCGTTAAGGGAACCAAAGAAAAAAGAAGAAAGGAAAATTTTAAAAAAGAAAAGTAATAAGCCAAACAGAACAATTATACGGGTCTTGGCCCAAGCTGTCATCTGATGTTCTAGATTTATTCTTGGAATATTTAGGTCTATCGTCCATAACTCATGATGTTCTCTTTCGGTGTATAAATTCTCTAGGCAACACAGCTGTCCGGATGTCCAGATGTCCAATACAGGCCCAGATGAACAGACAATAAAGATGGATACAGGCATTACAGGTACTAAAAATAGATAAAAAGACACACAAATTAAAATCCAGATATAAGAGATTTTGGTGACCTAGAATTATAAATTTATAGAAAAGGAGCGAAGCTTAGTTGTTCATTAAGCCCGTGTGGGGCCATGGTACCTAATATGCTTATCCAGCGACATTCCAATTGCGCAAGTTTTTTCTTAAGATCTCCTCCCCTAACTCCTCCCCTCACATGATCAATTCCAAATACTTTTAACTCTTTAGGGTTACACCCGTGGTACTGCTTGAAGTGCCTAGGTATGGATTTGAGAGGAACATCGTCAGTTGCCTCCTTGGCCGCCATAATGTCTCTAATGTGTTCCCGGGTTCTAACCCTCAGTTCGCGTGACGTCAATCCGACATAAGATAATCCACAAGTACATTTGGCCATGTAGATCACAAATGTGGTACTACATGAGATGTAGTCTGTGATTTTAAATTCTCTGCCCTCCACAGAGGCAAATGACAATGTCCTTACGTGGTTTCTGCACGCCAAGCAGTCACCACATGGGAAAAAACCCCATTTTCTTTTCCCACTACCAAAAATAGATGGAGTTTTTTTAACGTAGTGGCTCTTGACCAAGATGTCTCTCAGATTTTTGGCTCTCCTAGCCGTCATAAGGGGTTCCTCCGAGAGACACTTGGCCAGAACTGGTTCGGTCTTTAAAATGGGCCAATGTCGTCTCAAGATGTTCCTCATTTGTCCCCATTGGTGGTTATATGTGGATATATATCTAACCACCTCACCATCCCTCTTCTTAGTTTTGGGTATCTGTGATAGAAGATCACATCTTTTCTGGTTTTTGGCCCGAACGAATCCTCTTTTTATACTTCTGTTGCTGTACCCACGTGTTCTAAATCTCTCCCCAAGGTCCACGGACTGTTTTGTAAATGCTTCCTCAGTAGAACATATCCTCCTCATTCTCAAAAATTGTCCTATAGGTATAGCTCCAATTGTTGAGCTATTATGAGCTGAGGAGGCATGAAGCAATGTATTAGCTGAGGTTTCTTTTCTGAAGACGTCTGTTCCTATGGAGCCATCATCCAGGATCTGCAGCATGACATCAAGAAAAGGAATATTTACCCTACCAAAATTATAGGTGAGCCTGATGTTGAGGCTGTTACGGTTCAAATCCTGCATAAACTGATGTAAATTATCAATAGACCCCTGCCAAATAAACAAAATATCATCTATGTACCGATACCACCCCAGTACTTGGGGGGCGGAGTGTGCGTCTCCAAATATCATTCTTTCCCAATATCCCAAAAATAAATTAGCATACGAAGGCGCACACGCCGCCCCCATCGCGGTCCCGCGATTCTGGAGGTAGTATCGGTCCTTAAAGGTAAAGCAATTGTGTGTCAGGATGAACCGCAAGAGCCTCAACACCAGGTCCACCACATCAGGTTCGATGTTACTGGATTCTAAAAAGAAAGTCACTGCCTCAATCCCATCCTCATGTTGGATTGAGGTGTAGAGTGTCTCGATGTCCGCTGTCACCAATACCATGTCTGGCTCCAAGGAAAGACCGTCCAGTCTCCGCAGGACGTCCGACGTGTCCCTGACATAGGAGGGCAAAGTCTCGACCTGAGACTTTAGATAATGGTCTATGTATCTACATACTGGGTCACATAGCCCTCCCATGCCAGAGACGATCGGACGTCACGGGGGGTTTATTGGGTCCTTGTGGACCTTGGGGAGGAAATAGAACGTGGGCAGAACAGGGCATTCCACCACCAGCCCTTGAAACGTTTTTTTATTAATGGTTCCCTGATATAGGGATTCCTCAAGAATTTCCATCAATTCTCTCATAAATTTAGGTAGGGGATCATGGGAAAGCAAAATGTACGTCTCCTTATTGCGCAATTGTTTAAAAGCCTCTTTTTCATATTTCTCCGTAGGCCATATGACCACGTTCCCCCCTTTATCTGATGGTTTTATCACCACATCCTGCAGGTCACGTATTTCTCGCAGAGCCTTTCTCTGACCTTGTGTGAGATTATCTTTCTTGTTTTTGTTGCCAATCCTTTTAAAATCTGCAGTCACTAAATTCGTGAATATCTCAACTTGAGGACAGAGTGACAGAGGGGGAAACGTGGTCGACTTGGCACAGATAGATGGGGGAGGCATACCTGTACGAGGATTAATAGATTCATTTTCCAGTTCTTCCAATATAGCGATAGCCTCTTGTTCAGACACCTGAGTCCCCTCTGATGTAGATCGGGAGTGGAGTTTTTTCAAAATAAGTTTTCGTGAAAATAAATTCAAATCTTTTAATGCTGTAAAGTAATCATAATTATTGCAAGGGGAAAATGAGAGACCAAGACCCAGAACCTCACACTGAGTTTCTGTCAAGATATGTTGTGATAGATTTATTACCTCAAGTGTGGCGTTCTTGGGTCTCTTGTCTTTCTGAGGAGAAATGGGTGTTTTTCTCTTATTACCATATCTGGTGACCTTCTGCCACCGATCTTTATAACTATCACTTCTCTCAGGTCCTGTACTTCCTTTTTCGTCTTTTTTTTCCTCAATAGACGACACTGACGAAAATGAGACTGATCTAGCTCTTGAGGTCGCTCTCCTATTATGTACATTACTTCTCCATCTATATACTCTGTTATTTTTGGTATCAGAGACATCACGCTGGTATTTTTTAGTTTTCAAAGATACAATTTCTTTCTCCCATTTCTGGATATCAATATCAAGTTCATTTTTAAAAGACATATTAGTCTCTGGGGTGAGAATCTTATTAATTTCCTCCTGAATTTCTTCTAGTTCTTTATCCAGGTCACTGATGGTTAATTCGTTATTTTTAATGAGGAGGGTCATAAAACCTTTGGAACAATTCGCTGCCACTTCCTCCCAATCATTTTTAAAAGAATCGTTGTCTATATTGAAGGAAGGGAATACTTGTATTCTTAATCCTCTCGGAATTAGTCCACAGGTTATATAACGTTCCAAAAAGGACTTATTCCACCATAGCCGTGTTTTTTTCTGTAGCAGCTCCTTAAATTTATTAGTCAATTCGGTCAAATCTCTTGATCTGGAATCTAAAACCGCACACGTATCAACGTTAAACACTTTATCAAGTTGAACAAGCCACTTTTTTTCACGTGCTTTGAAGTCCATTTCACCAGTGCAGATAGCTGTGAAAACACAGAAAAGCACTAAATACAACAACCACTGATGCATGTCATTTGCAGAGCTCCGTACGGAAGTAAGCTCCGCAAAAGACATAAAGGATAACAGGGAAACTCCACTAATACATAAATCCTATAGAGAAACTACGGAGTATAAATACCCAATGAATCATAAGTAAAAAATAGCAAATTTTATTAAGCATAATTAAATCACATATATTACAAACATAACAGAGAAAGTGTACGTATAATGCATGTGCGGCGGACAGAACACACCACAGGTATCACCTGGGGTATAAAAAAGGCAAACACAGCTACCTACTCTAGGCCTATTGATAGTTCAATGGAGCATGTTACATGGTTTAAAGTGCATAGTGCTACCAACAAAACGGCATGTGCCACTCCTTTCATTAATATCACTGCTCTAAAGCCAGCAGTAGGAATAAGTGCTAATCAAATATCGTTGCCAATCTTACCCCAATCTCATTGGTGTCAGTGTGTGTCCGGCGGCCCCCAGCTGGACGGTCCTCTCCCGTTCTCGGCCCTCCAGAGGCGTCCACCGCAGTATAATGGGAACCGGAGAGCGCGGTACCAGGTGGGGGTCGCAGTCGGGAGTTCGTCCAGGAGGGGGGCGGTTCAAAACCCCCGAGTAGCTCAGTGAAGGTGGCGTCACCTGCGGGCCGGCCGGCCACTCACCCGCCCGAGCCCGGTGTGTCTCTTCCGGTGCCGGGGCCCCCAGGGAGCATCCGATGCGTCGCCCGGTCTTGTGAGAACGTCCGGTGCAGATTTCGGACCCAGAGGGGGCGAGAGACGCCGCGCCCAGCAGAGGAAAACAGGAGGATCCGGCGCCAATTAGGCCCAGCTAGGCCTGCAGGCTTAAGGTGTGCGGCTGTGCGCCAGACACGGTCGCCCGGGTACAATATAGCCAGGGGTCGGCTCCTTCGTCTTGGGGTAGGCAGCTGATGCCTTCAGGGTGGTAGATTAGGGCCGTTAGATGAGTGGATGGCTTAGATAAGAGCCGTTTGCAGAGGAGCTCGTGGAGAACGTGTCCTGCTCCTTCCGATGCTGGCCACGCCCCTTGTGCCAAAAAACTTTCTTGAATCCTCCTGTTGTAAAATTTGTAAGATCAGATATTGTCATTTCTTAAACGCTCGAATACTGTCACATGGTATAAGGACAATGTTACCTGGCTTCCTCTGCCTTCCTTCGTTTTTCCTCTTTCATTCTTTCAATCTCAGCCTTTATCTCTTCTTCTGTGACATTTCTTAAAAAATGCAGTACGAGATCTGCCAGTAGCTGATCAGAAACGATAGACGACTCGCTTAAGAAACACAAAAGAAAAAAAGGTTTTGATGAGAATAAAAACTATTCAAATAATTATTAGAAACCCTGCCAATGGAAAGGAATTCAAGATATCCATTGTGGTACTATCTGAAATTAAACAGGATCTAGAACTTTGAATAAATATATATATTTTTTACCTGCTGTTCTCCTGAAAATGGTGTTTTTCTTTTGTTTCTGCATCTGTGTGTTTTGAGCTATGGTCCCCTTATCTGTATGTAAATCTATTCTTGTTAGGCAAGTGGGAGTGATCATTAACTTTCCTGTATGAAAGTCTAACGAGAACCATGCCCAGTTGACTAAGCGGGGAAACAGAGGCCATATCTCAGGAACAGAAGGGGCACAGGAATGAAAACCGTTAAGATTCATGAACAGCAGCATTTACACCAGGCAAAAAAAATATTTTTTTTGCATATTTATGGCAAGTGACCCATCCTCTAAGGAATGCATGTAAACAACTTTGAATAAAATCTTATGACACCCCTTTAATACAGAGCTTCTACATTCTGCATGAAGATAAGCTAGTGACGGCAGTTGCACAGATATATCAGCGTAAAGTAAAGGTAATAAAGGCCATGCTAAACCAATAAGGATACTTTCAGGAATAACCCATTATTCGCTTAATTGGTAACACAGGTAACCATGGGGTGTAATGCTGCTGTCACTAGGAGGCTGACACTAGCCAAAAAAGAAAAAAAGTTAGCTCCTCCTCAGCAGGGTACACCCACTGACTGGCACAAAGCATATCAGATATAGCTTAGTGTCAGCAGGAGACAGACCTGAATCTGATCCCAGATCCAATTTCTTCCTTAGATCACCTTGTCGCGTGTTATTATCTTTTCCCTTTGTTTTTCAGATTCTTCTCTTCAGGGTAATAGGGTGCAATTTCTCACCCTGACTTACCAACTAAGCAAATGAGAGAACAGTGTGATGCCATCTACATCTTACCCTCACTGGTCTGTGAGGCAGGACCTAACCCCCTGACACATCTAGAGAGTGTCTCAGGGTGGTTCGTGGCAGAAGGTCATTGCCTGTCCCCAACCCCAGCCCTCTCCTCGGAGTGGTGCCAGGAGGAAGACCATTGTCACTCTTCAGTGACCCCCCCCCCTCGGTTGACAGTCTTCTGCACCATCTGGGACCATAACGATATGGAAAGGAGGACTCCTATTCCAGTGAACCCCCTCCTCATCTGGGGGCTCCTGATGCTGTCCTATGGACTGATAAGAGTTAGTCAGGACCCTAGTCCTCTTTTCTCCGCAGTCCATCATTCAAGGTGGTGGATGTAATTAAGACTTAAGAAAGCCCAGCTCTCCAAATCTCCCCAGCACACGCTTTTCGGCGCGCCGCTGTCTAGCTTAAATTTAACTCCTGGCTTGTTGGGCCTCCACTTCACCGGAACAGGCCCCTCTCGTGCGCGCCATCCAATCAGCACGCGAGGGCTCCCGTGTGCACTTTTACTCCTCCTATGGTAGCGCTTGTTGTGGTTTCACTGAGCGGGCTTTCAGTGTGCCTTTTTCTAGCCCTGCCCCCTTCTCCTTCACTCTGTTTCTGTCTCCAGCCACAGTTCACAACTACGCTCTCTCAGGATCTGTCTTCTTCAGGCACAGAGACCTAAGATGGAGAATTTTCTTCCAGGACTGGGTGGGCTCCTTCCATGCTGTTTTTTACCTCTTAGACTTAGGCCTCCTCAGCAGT
This sequence comes from Ranitomeya variabilis, assembly GCF_051348905.1. Taxonomy (NCBI): domain Eukaryota; kingdom Metazoa; phylum Chordata; class Amphibia; order Anura; family Dendrobatidae; genus Ranitomeya; species Ranitomeya variabilis. The sequence goes on from NC_135238.1 coordinate 180,288,692, forward strand.
CCTCCCTCAGCACCAGGCTACTACTTATGCAGAGACCCAGGAAGTCTCGCACCCCGCCCCTTCCCCACTATCATTCACTACGCCCATTATCATTCACTAAGTAAAAAGAAGTGGCTCACAGGTCAGGCCTCGGTCTTCTGACCCAACCCAGGCATCGTCGATTATGGAGAGCCACGTGACCCGGATGAGAAGAAGACAGCCATTAGTAACCACCGGCTAAAAGATAGAATTTTCTTCTCTCCCATGCAGACATTTCTTCATGTCCCATCTTTCAAAGCCCCTAGCCCAAGTCCCTGGATTCTTACAGGCCATCTCCGGTCTTCTCCACACTGGGGTCATTGTACCCATTCCCTCTTAAAAATGTTTCTCATGTTTCTATTCCAACCTCTTCGTGGTCCAAAAGAAGGATGGCTCAACTCCACCCGATCCTGGATCACAAACTACTAAACCGGCGGGTGTGCCTCCATCATTTCAGGATGGAATTCCTCCACTCTGTCATTGCCTCTATTGAACCAGAGGAATTCCTCTGTTCTGTCGACATCCAATATGCCAATCTCCACCAGTTTACAGCTCTCAGCTCTCACTTTTGGACTGGCCTCTGCTTCCAGAGTGTTTACGAATCTCATAGTGGTCATCAGGGCCATTCTTCGCACTAAACGGATAGAAATCTCCTACCTCGACGACAGACTGATCAAGGGCCCGTCCTTCAGAGAATATTGCGAAAGTGTTCAGATCACCCTAAACACTTATAGGTTGGGTAGTCAACATGACGAAGTCATCTATGATCTAGGTCCAGCAGCTAGTTTTCCTAGGCATGCTGTTCGGTACCTCCCGCACCAGAGTCCTTCTCCCAGAGATGCTCTTGGCTCTCGGCCTGGGAATTCACTCCATCAAGACGCCCATCTTCACGTGCTCTTTGACTTTGCAGGACAGTACTAGTCAAAAGGATTGCCGCAATGGAAGCCGTCCCTTTGCACAGTTTCATACAAGTCCACTCTAATTGGCTCTCTTGTCAGCTTTGGTCAAAAGGATCTCTTCCCTGGATTGCCCCATACTTCTGCCTCTCTGAGTGAGGTGGTCATTGGCATGGTGGAGTATATCCTCCTCCATTCGGCATGGGAGATCATTCCTCCACTAACAGGTTGTCACAACGAACACCAGTCTCCTCGGATGGGGGGGCGGTCTTCCTTCGACACACAGTCCAGGGTCACTGGAGCTCTTGGGAAACCTCTCTTCCAATTAATCTCAAGATCAGAGCCATCTACATCCACCTACTCCACTGGCAGGACCTTCTAGCAGGCTGACCAGCTCGCATTCAGTCAGACAATACCATGGCTGTGGCATACATAAACCACCAGGACAGGATATCAGGACAGGACAGGATACCACAAACCAATGTCCTTTTGATCCCACCGGATCGCCGGACGAACCGCCTTCCGCTGCCTAAACTGTTCATCGTACCGGAGCCAGGCCTGGCCCCCGTACGCCCTATGTGCCTCGCCTATGGAATCCATGTAACAGAATAGAGCGGAACAATTCTCGGGCGCCTTTTCACCAATTACGCTCGCCAAAATCGCAAACGCCTGCAACCAGTTCACAAAAGTCTGCAGGATGAGGCGTCACCTCCGCTTTTCCTCATCCTCTTTCTTACTATCCTCCTTTTTGCTCTTATCCAAATTAAATTTTTCCAGCGGGAGAAGCGAAAAAATCTCCACATATTCGTCTTTCCATATCTTCTCCCTCACTTCCTTCTTTAAATGAGCCCCCAGCGGCCCCTCAAAACAGACATAAACCTCACCTCGCGCTTTATCGTCCAAACGAATCCCGCCTTCCTTCTTCTCAGTCTGCACTGACACCGACACAGGTTCAGATGAACTACCGGGCGCTACGGCACCCACTCCCGACACCCCCAAACCCAAATCCGTAGGACCAACCCATGCGGCCAGAGGAGACGGCACCGCCCTAACCCCTCCCAAACGTGTAAGCAAATCACGGACACAAGACAACAACTCACCCACCCCCTCGTTCCCCGAAGCCGACCGACTCCCTGCTTGCTCCCCCAAAACCGCCGCCCCACTCGCCTGACTAACCCCCACCACCGGGGAAAAAGATAACGCCGGTAACAAAACAGACATAGAGTTTTGCTCACCAGGCTGCAAGGGAGCCGGGGTCCCCCCAGCCGCATACATCCCGCTCGTCCAGCTGTCATCTCCTCCCGATCGGATCTGTGGAACCCCGCGAGACTGCGCTTCAACGCGTGATGGAAGGTGTGAAGATCCGGCCCCGTCCAGGCCCGCCACTAGCGATCCAGATGCAGCCTGAGAGGAAAGGACACCCGGCACAGGCCCACCGTAGGATGCAGGCTCCTCAGACCCCCGACCACGGCTCATTCCGGATTCAGTCGACGACCCTGGCGATGATCCAGGCTCACATGATGGGCTCAGCAGCCCCGAGGGCACGGCGGCGCTGCCTGCCGCAGCGGTACTGCCTGCCGCAGCGGTACTGCCTGCCGCAGCGGTACTGCCTGCCGCAGCGGTACTGCCTGCCGCAGCGGTACTGGCTCTCCCACGCTGTCTTGATGCAGGTGAAGGAGCAGGCCGCCCGGCTTGAGCTGCAGCCCGGCGCCCCCCCCGTGACGTCACTGGCACTCCGAGCTCCAGCGCGTGAAGGCCCCGCCCCCCGTGTGAAGGAGGAAGCAGGCCTCTCCACCGCCGCAGGCCCCAGCGCGGCAGGCGGATTCCTCCCGGACCGGGCCCTGCTGGGGCGCGTGGAAGCGGGCACTCGGTCCGGAGGGTCCCTGGAGGGGCTCCTACGCCTGCGCTGGGGACGGGGAGTATCTGGGGACAGCCGCTCTGGAGGCCGTCTGCGCCGAGAGCACCGCTCACCGCCCGACGCCGCGAGCACCGCTCACCGCCCAGAGCACCGCTCACCGCCCAGAGCACCGCTCACCGCCCGACGCCGCGAGCACCGCTCACCGCCCGACGCCGCGAGCACCGCTCACCGCCCGACGCCGCCTGTACTCCCCCGCTGCCGCCTGTACTCCCCCGCTGCCGCCTGTACTCCCCCGCTGCCGCCTGTACTCCCCCGCTGCCGCTGCCCATTATACTGGTCACCTGGGACTCCAACCAGCCCGGAGGCTGATGCTCTGCCTCTGCCCGCAGCTGCTGCAGCAGCACGCTGTCTATGCCCGACATGCTGGCTGTTCTCTTTCTGGGGATTCCAGAGCGGGAACTGGTAAGCTCCACCCCCTGGCTACCTTATATCCCCCTCCTCATGCTTACAACCCCCCACCCCTAATTAACCCCTACATCCTCAGCCCTTCTGCTCCCAAACCCCTATCATGACGGCCTGCACGTACGCCGTCTGTGGGGGGAGGGGACGGCTCGCTCCGGCCTGCTCTGTCAGGTTGGCTGTGTTAAACTGTTTCAAATTATACTTGGGGTGAAGAAAACCGTCTTGTGATTCTTGTAGAAGTTTTCAATTAATAATATGCTTGATCTCCAGGGCAGGACTTTAGACAGAGTCTTATTTTCCTGCTTTAAGCCAGAGAAACAAAGGAGAGACCCGCCCACAAGCTGCCCCAAAATACAAACATGTTCCTCACCATAGATGCCACAGCATCTCAATCAGATTAAGGTCAAGACTTTGCCTAGGCCACTCCAAAGTCATAATTTTGTTTTTCTTTAGTTGTTCAGAGGTGGACTTACTGTTGTGTTTTGGATCTTTCATGAGATGTACAGGAGGGCCTCCTGAAAAAATGTTCCCATTATAAGAATGGGTCTCCCATAGTGATTGCCTATGCATTGAATGCAAGGCCTGCCCTGCCCCAAAGTTACAGGCACCAAAATAAGCCTTTGAAACGACGTAGTGGATGGCCACTTGAAAACCAAGTTCACATTATTCATTTGGTACTCCCATACTGTTTGCTTATGCATTGAATGCAAGGACTGCCCTGCAACAAATTCACACGCACCCCAATAAGCCTTTGAAATGACGTACTGGATGGCCACATCTAAACCATGTTCACATTTTTCATTTGGTACTCCCATACTGTTTACTTATGCATTGAATGCAAGGCCTGGACTGCACCAAAGTTACACGCACCCCAATAAGCCTTTGAGCCCACTTACTGGATATGGCCACAGGAAAACCAAGTTCACATTATTCATTTGGTACTCCCATACTGTTTGCTTATGCATTAAATGCAATGCCTGCCCTTCACCAAATTCACACGTACCCCAATAAGCCTTGGAAGAGACGTAGAGGTGGGCGGGCATCCTAAACACCCTTGCCAAAAACTAGAGTGGCTGTTGCATCACGGAATACGTTCACCCTGGTGTTCTAGTGGTGGAGTCTGAAGAGACGTGGAGGATGTCCTCCTATAAATCTTTTCCCAACCACCAACCTTTTGACACTGCTCTGGGTTCAATAGTGGTGTGCTGCGGTCCCCTAGTAATTTAGACAGGAAGGTCGAGGAGTTGTGGGAGTTTGTTGTGGCCCACTTTCAGCTTGTCCACGGCCTATGATATGATATCTATATAGCCACATTCAGTGCCTGCATGCCTTGCACTGTGTATACTGTATATGCACATACACTCCCCTGCCTACAGCACTGCAATCTATACACTCCGTAATTAGTCATTACAAGGACTGTTGGTTTAGCTGTATTTGTGGATTCAACGATGGTATAGCCACACTAACTAATAAAGCAGAAATCTGACTATCTCAGCAGAACCTCTTCCTACACTGTCTGATTCCAAACCTCTATGCGCCGAGCCGGGCGGCGCCAGGTCTCGCGGCGCCAGGTCTCATATAGACCTGATGACGCTGTGTGGACAGCCAATCACTAATAACACAACAAAGATGGCTGCGACATTACATTGCATGGCAGGCAATCCCTGCATGTTGATTGGTTCTGTAAAAAGCGCCAATCATGCAGGGTGGAGACCCAAGATCCCCCTGTGCAAACCTGAAAATGCTCAGTGCTCACCATTTGCCGAGTACCGCGAGTATAGCGATGCTCGGGCGAGTACCAAGTATGCTCGCTCATCACTACAATCGACACCAAGAATGTATTACCCATCAGGTGGTACAGTTTTCTTGCCAGTGTATGGATCCCTCAGGTGTCGAAAAGTAATCCGCAAGAAGTTCACGAAACCTGGGGCCTGAAAGATCCCTGTGTGTCTAGGCAAAGCCTGTGCAATTCAGCCAGGATCGTTAGCCAATCCTCTCATCATCCAGTGACACAGGCGAATCATGTTTATGAGTAAAATTGTGTAATATTATACAGGCCTTAATGACACAGTTGACATTTTGTTCAATTAACTGTAGGGCACTAAGCAGAACCTTCCAGTTGGTAGTCGAAATGCGAAAGGCACATTTTACCAGACGCCGTGCCATACTGTGTCAGCTGAAATGCCTCATCAGCTGCAATCAAAAAAGACATTGGCTGGCCAGCTGAATCCAGAAGATTCCTTGGGGTGGCACATCCAGTTTGTCCCAAAGCCGCCGACCCATTAAGGAAGAGTTGAAGATCTTGGAATCTCCAGTTCTTCCATATGCCCCAATATCTGCACTGCTGACCTTGTAAATCCCCCAGACAATTTGGGAAATTACATGTCTGGTAGATCCCATTTGCAATGTGCTCCCAGTGTTTCAGGGTTGGCTCCAGCATAACTTTTTCCTTCAGACGCTCCCAGATTTGGCCACAGTTGTGCTTAACTACATTTGATATGGTAGTACATCTGAGGAGAAATTCCAAATGGGGGGAAGCATATGACTGTCCCGTAGCAATAAACCTACAAAGAAATACATTTTTTTTAGTAAGGTTACACATTGCTTCAAAGTAATGGTAATCTTTTAGATGTAGGTGTTGTTAATATTTTAAAGCTTATAGGGCTTAATATTCCAGGCAAATATAGGCTTTGTGAAAAATATCAAAAATATTTTCAAACGTTCATAATAGGCAAAATTACAATTTAATAAACATACCTCAGTAATCAGAAGTCGTTGCGGAAACGTGAGGTTTGAAACGTTATGACTGGACGAAACTCCGCAAGTAGTACTATGTCATAGGTCTTCAGTAACATTCTGGTGTAGGCCATAAATTTATCAGGATGGCTTCTTAGATTTTCATAGAGCCTTGCAAAATGGCCTCTGGTAGGGTGGATGGTGAGTAGTGGATGTACCCAAAATCTTCACCGCCTATTCGGAGCAAAAACAGGTGAATAGCCAACCCCATACTCCCGGGATAACACCCAGTTAAATAAAAGCTCCTCGGTAGTATTCAAACTGAGATTCCTAGCAGCCATACTTCCTTTTGGGGGAAAAAAAATCCTGAAGAATATATGTATGTGCTCTGTATCACACATGTTGCTAAAGGGGTTTATATAGGGATTGCACTGTGCAATTCACCAAGCATATCAAGTATAATTTTGCTTATGTGACTCCTGAGAAAAACGCAGGATATACCGATGTCAAACGGATGTTGCGATGAAAAAAACGCATTGCACTTGCAAGCCAATCTCATTTCACTCACATAGCACACATCCGTTTTTGAAGTCCAGATTACGGACCATTTTTTTCCACACATATGGGTATGAGCCCTTATTGAATACATGGTTTGGACAGATGGTAGGACTATGGAAACAGGTGCACTCACAATAGAATCTCATCACGTTAAAATTAGGATATGTCCAGTGTAATAGTAGCTGGGCACAACACAGGTAGGACACAAAAGATCCAAAAAATATGATGGACATTGATATATACGCATTGTACGTACAGCAAAATATTAAGGTTGGAGAACTAGGCAATGAGGGCGGGACTATCAAGGTATTTGCAGTACTTAAAGATCATATATTGTCAAGTACGTCATAGTTCCCAAACATTGTGGTAATACATGTGAAGGGCTGCATGCCTAAGATTTATACTATTCTATGATATTCCAAAATATAAACAATGTAAAATTACATTGTGACTTAAGTAGTCAGATTGCACAATACCTATGTGGTCTAAGAGATATGTGTGGTGCCTACCTCGATGTGCGTTTCGGCGTGAGCTTTAATCAGGGTGGTGTCGGACTGGGGGGCGGTAGTTGAAAAAAGGATGGCAGCCAATGAATGTCAACCGGAAGCGCTATGACGCATCCACCGCCAAAAGGATCCGGAAGTCGACCAGCCGTATCGGGGCCCATGTAAATACACGCCAGGAATCACCCGGGCCACTAGCAGCGCATGCCTAACAGTGTGGTTGTGTGTATTGGCTGCTGGCAAAAGGGAAATACTTGTATAATACTTACAGACAATCCTCTTGGTCTTTGTAAATAAATATATGTAACATTTGTCTAAAGATTTGCCTTAAAGGGAACCTATCACCCCGTTTTTTTCGGTATGAGATAAAATACTGTTAAATAGGGCCTGAGCTGTGCATTACAATAGTGTAGTTTGTGGACCCCGATTCCCCACCTATGCTGCCGAAATACGTTACCAAAGTAGTCGTTTTCGCCTGTCAATCAGGCTGGTCAGGTCGGATGGGCGTGGTTTCTTCCCCCAGATATTGCGTAGTTTTCCGTTGGTGGCGTAGTGGTGTGCGCATGTCCAAGGTCCCGAATCCTGCACAGGGGTGTGAAAATAGCAGCGATGTCCGTTATTCCATTGGTGATCGGTGGGCGCGGCCATCTTGCTTTGGCCGCGCGTGCGCAGAAGCGGCGCTCTGCTGGCCGCGGCTTCAGGAAAATGGCCGCCGCGATATCCATCTGCGCACGCGCGGCATCCCGCGGCCATTTTCCTGAAGCCGCGGCCAGCAGAGCGCCGCTTCTGCGCACGCGCGGCCAAAGCAAGATGGCCGCGCCCACCGATCACCAATGGAATAACGGACATCGCTGCTATTTTCACACCCCTGTGCAGGATTCGGGACCTTGGACATGCGCACACCACTACGCCACCAACGGAAAACTACGCATTATCTGGGGGAAGAAACCACGCCCATCCGACCTGACCAGCCTGATTGACAGGCGAAAACGACTACTTTGGTAATGTATTTCGGCAGCATAGGTGGGGAATCGGGGTCCACAAACTACACTATTGTAATGCACAGCTCAGGCCCTATTTAACAGTATTTTTATCTCTAACCGAAAAAAACGGGGTGATAGGTTCCCTTTAAACTTTTCGATAAATGAATAAATTGTGTGGTTTTATAGGCCAATTTCCATCACTACATTACTCCCTGATCAGAACCTCTGATGAATTATTACTTCCCTTACTGTAGTAAATCAAGCGACTTCTGTAGTTTTCAGGTCCTCTTATAGTCCCCATAAATATTTATAGCTATTTACTACTGTGCGTAATTGATGTTAGGAAAATATTACAATTTGAGAATCCTCAGTGGTTGATGCATTTTAATGGCTAACTGAAAAGATAAATTGCAGCATTCGAGACTTCTCAGATCTGTTAATCAGGTATAGAAATAACACAATCTGAAAAGTCATATTCATGCACAAGAGGACAGAGGAATACTGCAATAGCTAAGATAAGTGACATGAAGCAGAACGCTCAGTGTAGGACTGGTGATAACAGTTGTGGCCATAAATATGGAACAGTTTATAGATAAGGAGTGTGAAAGTTTTTTTATTGTCCTGTAATTGATGTTTGTTCAGGCTGTGATGCCCCCATACGGTCAGGGGAGCAAAATCCTTGGTTGATATAGAAAGACATAAATCCATGCGACACATTCATTCCTGAACTGAGTGCGTCAAAAGTTGTCATAAATTTATACTCCCAAAATGTTTCTGTCTCTCTGAGATTTGAAATTATTTTTAATAGAAGTACACTTTGAAATAGTCTTTTGTACACAGATCTGTTTTTTGGGGGCAGATGTCACATTGCCAAGGAGTTTTCTTTCTTATCCCGTTTGTAATACACACTGCACTTTATTCCTTTTTTTCCTTGCAGTTTGGAGGATCACTCCAGGAAAATGTTGCCTGGTGCAATATGTCCATCTTGAGTTCTAGAAGTACTGATGCCTTCCTCGTCCCGACTTCCAAATACTAGGTCCTTGATCACTACCTCCTGACACTGTTGGAAAATGCCGGGTCTGGCCTGCACATCGTGAAAGCCCTTAAGTATAATACAGTACTATCTGTACGATGTGCTCGCCCAACCCTTTATACCACACTTTTGTTTTCCTCATGTTACAAGGCTGAAGGACTTGATTAGGGAGATCGACTCCCCCATGTTCTTATTTTACCACAGCACACAGTCTGGTTTAGAGATCTGTGCTAGTGGTCCCTTATACAGCTGTGGACGTGCTGAGATTTACATGTATTTTGGCCAAGATAAGGACTTAAACAGCAGCAGGTTGTCCCTACATTGGGCTCTGCTCTCACCCTTTTTTAACAGTTAACCAATTAGCAACTTTGGGAGGCCTCTCTGGTTCCTCAGCACAGTATGACAAGCTGCAGGAGCTCTGACAATGTTATCTGCAGTCTTGGGGGCATCTACTTTGGGTTTCATTCTCACTTGAGGAGGTTTATGAGGGAGAAGAGTAAAATAGAGGAATGTGGCATCCTCTCTCTCAATAATGGTGTAGGAGATAAGGATGGCGTACGTAAACTCTGCTAAATGTTCGTGAAGAGCCAACAAAGTAAGTTTTATGGCACCAATCTCAATATTCAGGATAATAGTAGAATTCATTATACAAAATGTTTTGGGCTTGACAGAGATCTGCTTAGAATGTGGATTAAAATAGATGGAATTGCAATGCAGGGAAGATGGGCTATAATATAATTGCAAAAGAAAGCAGTGCTTATAGTTTGCCCTCATAAGAATTTTTTTCAGAACAAGTTTCATTAACACAATTGTCTCTCTCTGGGTACGGACATTTTTAAGACCACTTTAAATTTTTCACTGCAGCCATTTGGTGAATTCAAAAAAGTTCATTTTTTTCTCATTAATGTGCACTCTGCACGCCATCTTGACTGAAAAAACAAATGTACAAATTGTTACAAATTAAAGAAAAACTGAAATATCACATGGTCATAAGTATTCAGACCCTTTGCTCAGTATTGAGTAGAAGCCCCTTTTGAGCTAGTACAGCCATGAGTCTTCCGGAGAATGATGCAACAAGTTTTTCACACCTGGATTTAGGGATCCTTTGTCATTCTTCCTTGCAGATCCTGTCCAGTTCCGTCATGTTGGATGGTGAACGTTGGTGGACAGCCATTGTTAGGGCTCTGGCTGGGCCAGTAAAGAATGGTCAGAGTTGTTCTGAAGCCACTCCTTTATTATTTTAGTTGTGTGCTTAGGGTCATTGTCTTTTTTATTCCGGATATTTCTGTACTTTGCCGCATTTATGTTTCCTTTAATGACAACCAGTCGTCCGGTCCCTGCAGCTGAAAAACACGCAGAGCATAATGCTTCCACCACCATGTTTTAGTGTTGGGATTTTATTGGGCAGGTGATTAGCAGTGCTTGGTTTTCTCCACACATACCACTTAGAATTATCACCAAAAGGTCTATCTTCATCTCATCAGACCAGATAATCTTATTTCTCACAGTCTGGGAGTCCTTCATGTGTTTTTTAGCAAACTATGCAGGCTTTCATATGTCTTGCACTGAGGAGAGGCTTTCGTTGTCCCACTCTGCCATAAAGGCCCGACTGGTGGAGGGCTGCAGTGATAGGTGACTTTGTGGAACTTTCCCCCATCTCCCTGCTGCATCTCTGGAGCTCAGCCTCAGTGATCTTGGGGTTTTTCTTTACCTTTCTCACCCAGGCTCTTCTCCCACGATTGCTCAGTTTGGCTGGACGGCCAGGTCTCGGAAGACTTCTGCTGGTCCCAAACTTCTTCCATTTAAGTATTATGGAGACCACTGTGCTCTTATGAACCTTGAGTACTGCAGAAATTCTGTTGTAACCTTGGACAGGTCTGTGCCTTGCCACAGTTCTGTCTCTGAGCTCCTTGGCCAGTTCCTTTGACCTCATGATACTCATTTGGTCTGACATGCACTGTGAGCTGTGAGGTCTTATATAGACAGGTGTGCACCTTTGCAAATCAAGTCCTATCAGTTTAATTAAACTCAGCTGGACTCCAATGAAGGAGTAGAAACATCTCAAGGAGAATCACAAGGAAATGGACAGCATGTGACTTAAATATGAGTGTCTGAGCAAAGGGTCTGAATACTTATAACCATGTGATATTTTGGATTTTCTTTTTTAATAAATTTGCAAAAATTTCTACGTTTCTGTCTTTTTCAGTTAAGATGGGGTGCAGAGTGTATGTTAAAGTGAACAAAAATGAACTTTTTTGAATTTACCAAATGGCTGCAATGAAACAAAGAGTGAAAAATTTAAGTGGTCTGAATATTGTTCGCACCCACTGTATATCATTGCAAGAACCTAGTTACTGTATATAGTAATGTATGGAATTCTTAATTTAGTAAAGATCATCATGCCTGGCTCGTAAATTTATGAATAAATCAGTGGGCATTCATACTGTATATTAATTGGTCAGTAAGTATTCTAAGTACAAGATTCTGACTAGAGAGCCGATCCAAAGAAATTCTAGATCTTCTTTAAATAATCAGTTGGCGTCCGTTTTTCAATTATAAATGAGTCAATGTGTCATTCATGGTAAAATCCACTATTTCAGGCTGGAAACACAGTATCTAAAATTTTCTACTTACCCTAATGCTGTCTGATGTCCGGCTACTAAATTTAATTACATTTTTTTGTTTTGTGGTGAAACAGTTTTAATTTTTAGTTACAAACCAAAAAAGATAATGAAGACAAACGATGTCAAACGATAATGAAAACAATACTAAGAGCATTGATGGGGATCCTGTGCACAAATCTTTTCCTGTGTGTAAGACAATTTTGTACAGTCATAGCAAACAATATAATTACATTTTTTAGCAACTATTTAAACTATTATACAAAAACAAAATAAGATGATGGCTAAAAAGCCATGGCCAGCTCACCGATCCTTGCAGGCGCTCGGAGCTTGCATTGATTAAGATCGGCAGCGATCGAAACGCGTTGCATGGGCTCTGTACCCCCACACTTGTACTACAGCAAGGATCTATTATGTCACTGGATTTTAACCATTAATAAAGAATCTCTTTTATTGGAGCTGGAGCACCTTCTGTTTCTACTTTGTATTTAAACTATTCTTTCAGGCAAACCTATTATGAACAGAGCAATCATAGTTACATAGTTATTAAGGTTGAAGGAAGACTTTAAGTCCATCTAGTTCAACCCATAGCCTAACCTAACATGCCCTAACATGTTGATCCAGAGGAAGGCAAAAAACCCCATGTGGCAAAGAGTAAGCTCCACATTGGGGAAAAAAATTCCTTCCCGACTCCACATACGACAGTCAGACTAGTTCCCTGGATCAACGCCCTATCAAGGAATCTAGTGTATATACCCTGTAACATTATACTTTTCCAGAAAGGCATCCAGTCCCCTCTTAAATTTAAGTAATGAATCACTCATTACAACATCATACGGCAGAGAGTTCCATAGTCTCACTGCTCTTACAGTAAAGAATCTGCATGTTATTATGCTTAAACCTTCTTTCCTCCAGACGTAGAGAATGCCCCCTTGTCCCTGTCCCTGTAAGCAGGTGGCTTACTGGCCATATGCTGTTCCTTGGGTTTTTTAAATGTTTTTAAATGTATGTCTCGTTTTGATATGCCTTGTATTAATAAAGTTATTGTTTATTTGAATTGTTGATCCCAGTTTTATGCATATCCTTTTTTCTTGGTTTTCTTTGAAGGTCTATGATTAAAAAGATCATCAGAAAGGTCTTTGTAACATAGTAACATAGTAAGGCCGAAAAAAGACATTTGTCCATCCAGTTCAGCCTATATTCCAACATAATAAATCCCCAGATCTACGTCCTTCTACAGAACCTAATAATTGTATGATACAATATTGTTCTGCTCCAGGAAGACAGCCAGGCCTCTCTTGAACCCCTCGACTGAGTTCGCCATCACCACCTCCACAGGCAAGCAATTTCAGATTCTCACTGCCCTAACAGTAAAGAATCCTCTTCTATGTTGGTGGAAAAACCTTCTCTCCTCCAGACGCAAAGAATGCCCCCTTGTGCCCGTCACCTTCCTTGGTATAAACAGATCCTCAGCGAGATATTTGTATTGTCCCCTTATATACTTATACATGGTTATTAGATCGCCCCTCAGTCGTCTTTTTTTCTAGACTAAATAATCCTAATTTCGCTAATCTATCTGGGTATTGTAGTTCTCCCATCCCCTTTATTAATTTTGTTGCCCTCCTTTGTACTCTCTCTAGTTCCATTATATCCTTCCTGAGCACTGGTGCCCAAAACTGGACACAGTACTCCATGTGCGGTCTAACTAGGGATTTGTACAGAGGCAGTATAATGCTCTCATCATGTGTATCCAGACCTCTTTTAATGCACCCCATGATCCTGTTTGCCTTGGCAGCTGCTGCCTGGCACTGGCTGCTCCACGTAAGTTTATCATTAACTAGGATCCCCAAGTCCTTCTCCCTGTCAGATTTACCCAGTGGTTTCCCGTTCAGTGTGTAATGGTGATATTGATTCCTTCTTCCCATGTGTATAACCTTACATTTATCGTTAAACCTCATCTGCCACCTTTCAGCCCAAGTTTCCAACTTATCCAGATCCATCTGTAGCAGAATACTATCTTCTCTTGTATTAACTGCTTTACATAGTTTTGTATCATCTGCAAATATCAATATTTTACTGTGTAAACCTTCTACCAGATCATTAATGAATATGTTGAAGAGAACAGGTCCCAATACCGACCCCTGCGGTACCCCACTGGTCACAACAACCCAGTTAGAGACTATACCATTTATAACCACCCTCTGTTTTCTATCACTAAGCCAGTTACTAACCCATTTACACACATTTTCCCCCAGACCAAGCATTCTCATTTTGTGTACCAACCTCTTGTGCGGCACGGTATCAAATGCTTTGGAAAAATCGAGATATGCCACGTCCAATGACTCACCGTGGCCAAGCCTATAGCTTACCTCTTCATAAAAACTGATTGTACTGTCCCCTCATATATTTATACATTAACATAAGATCACCCCTTAGTCTTCATTTTTCCAAACTAAACAGCCCCAAGTGTAATAACCTATCTTGGTATTGCAGACCCCCCAGTCCTCTAATAACCTTGGTCGCTCTTCTCTGCACCCGCTCCAGTTCAGCTATGTCTTTCTTATACACCGGAGACCAGAACTGTGCACAGTATTCTAAGTGTGGTCGAACTAGTGACTTGTATAGAGGTAAAATTATGTTCTCCTCGTGTGCATCTTTGCCTCTTTTAATACATCCCATTATTTTATTTGCCTTTGTATCAGCTGCCTGACACTGGCCACTAAATGTGAGTTTGTCATCCACCCATACACCCAGGTCTTTTTCATTGACGGTTTTGCCTAGAGTTTTAGAATTAAGCACGTAGTTATACATCTTATTACTTCTACCCAAGTGCATGACCTTACGTTTATCCCCATTAAAGCTCATTTGCCATTTATCAGCCCAAGCTTCTAGTTTACATAAACCATCCTGTAATATAAAATTGTCCTCTCCTGTATTGATTACCCTGCAGAGTTTAGTGTCATCTGCAAATATTGAAATTCTACTCTGAATGCCCCCTACAAGGTCATTTATAAATATGTTAAAAAGAAGAGGGCCCAATACTGACCCCTGTGGTACCCCACTGCTAACCGCGACCCAGTCCGAGTGTGCTCCATTAATAACTACCCTTTGTTTCCTATCCCTGAGCCAGCTCTCAACCCACTTACACATATTTTCCTCTATCCCCATTATTCTCATTTTATGTATCAAAATCAGCTCGGGCTCTTATTTTTGGAAACATCGTTTGTCTACTGTGTCCTCACCAACATTGCCAGTTGTTGGTTGAAGGAGAATGTAGAGAACAAAGAATTGTACAAAAAATCTTGAACTATTACTTTACCTTATCGCGCTGCAATGAAAAATCATTAGATTAATGCGTTATGCTCTTAACACAGCAATGGATAAAGATTGTCGATGGCTACATCTTTGTCTATGTGCTTAATAAAGGTGTCCGGTCTGAATATGCTCCTGATCTCATTCAGCAGTAATCCTGGTATTAGCTTACTCTGCACTACTCAAATTAATAGAATAAAACTCCCTCCTACTTGTAACAAAAATGTAATTTTGCAGTCTAGAGATTACATTAATTTTTACTTTTGGGTGCTCTTCAGCTCCTAAAATCAGGTTTGGACCTTTGAAGGTTTGCACAGAAATGCACTCCTGAAAGTCTTAAGTATCGGGATTAGAGGGGTGAAATGAACGAACCAGCCTGGAAGCATTCACCTCTGTTGCCGAGACCCCCATCCTTTCTTCTGCACATAACACTTCCAGTGCAACAAGTACTGGAGGAAACAACGTTGGAGACCAGAATCTCCAATCCTCCAAATTTGAAACCCGAGGTTACCATCACCCATTGGGGGAGGCGGTAGGGGTGAGGGCTCAAGGGGTTCCACATATCTCTTGAGCAAAGACCAGTGAAAAACGTTGTAGTTCTTAAGAACCTGAGGTAGCTCAACACGAATCGCTGCTGGACCAATGACGTCAGTTAACTTATAGGGACCAATGAATCTAGGTCCCATCTTCAGGAAGGAACCCTCAACCTGAAATCTCTGGTAGACAACCACACAAAAGTCATTAACATTCAGATCCGCATCTGGCACGTGTTTACTGAGTCAAACGTTTATACCTGTCTCACCTGACCGTTAGAAACAGGTAGTGGCAAAACAGGACTAGATGGACGACGGGTAGGCGGTACCTTAGAATATGCACAAAAACTGCACTTGCTCACCCACATCCCGATGCAATTCGAGCCACGAATAACGACAAGAAAGGAGGTCCGGGCTTGCCTTACCACCTGGGTGGCCAGCAAGTACAGAGTTATAAAATTCTCTAGTTACCTTTCGGCGCAATATAGATGGCCATATTACCTCCCCGAAGGGCAGGAGGCAGAGGCGTCCCAATGAGCCACCAACACCTTACGCTCCAGATCAGTGTGCAAGGCCGATATGCCTACCCCCATATGCAAAATTGGGGCAGGGTCCCCCAAGTCAGACAAAAATTCTGGTAAGGACCTTGTAGATCCAGCAGAAGGGGAAACGCTTGGGTAGTTACCATGATAGTAATATCCCCACTTTAAAATCTCTCTGGATTGCCAATTCACAGTTAGATTATGCTTCTCCAACTAGGGCAAACCTAGAACCATTGGAGTGTAGAGACCCTTCAGGACATAACAAGGGATTATTTCGTAATGTGAAGACCCCCACCTTCAGTCTTAAGTTATTAACAATTAGTGTCAGTGTTTTCTGTGTAAGTGGTGATGAGTTGATGGCGCAAATAGGAATAGGTTTAGCAAAGTTAGAGCAGGCAAAACCATGAGTTCTAGCAAACAAAACCATGAGTTCTA
This sequence comes from Ranitomeya variabilis, assembly GCF_051348905.1. NCBI lineage: Eukaryota > Metazoa > Chordata > Amphibia > Anura > Dendrobatidae > Ranitomeya > Ranitomeya variabilis. The sequence goes on from NC_135238.1 coordinate 180,305,182, forward strand.
GCAAACTCCGCATCCACCATACTGATTCTAGCTCCACTGTCTACAAACACAAACTTTTTTTCAGACTTGCTCTCTAGCACCACCTCTGCTGTCAGTGTAAGCAGGTGCTGGAATGCAGTAACGCAGGGATGGAATTGCAGGACAATGCTGTATAATTTTTAACAAAATGATGAAAATTATCTCGCAGGTAGTTTAATCAACAGTAACAGGAATCAAGGGAAGTAAATAGTTAACGCAACAGTCTGATAGTTAAACAGCACTTATAGTAGTTTTTTCTGATCCTCATCCACAAAGAGTCTGATGGGTGTTGGAGTTCCTGCAACGGCCAGCGTGGTGTCCTCAGATGAATCCCACTTATGTTCACATGGCCTTGTGTTCTATAGTTGAGCGAACATGATCGGCTCCCTCCTTGTCAAGCTATAAAGCTTGCCGACTAGTTGCATATGGAACCCGGCTTCATGTAGCGCGCTGGCTGATCAGTTGTTTTCTGCAGCTGCATGTGCCGCGGCTGTGTGACAGGCACTACACATGCATGGCGAGGTCAACAAATAGGCTTGGGTTGTGCATGTGTTGTGCCTGTCACACCGCTTTGGAACATGTGGCTGCGGTGGCGGAAAAATGCAGATCATCATCCGCACTCCAGGAAGCCGGGTTCCATATGCAAGTAGTCGGCAAGTGTTATAGCTTGCCAAGGAGGGAGCCGATCATGTTTGCTCAACTCTAGTGAGTTAAAACTATTGAACTCAGGATGCTGAAATACAACCTGAGTCAAATAGTGGCGACACTTGGCCATGTGACCATTGCTACCACCTCACCTGACCCATGACCTTATTGTATGTTTAAAAATTATAAGATTTTTTAATCCTCTTTGTGTTTGTAGCACCTCATACTACAATGTGAGACACGAAAAAAATGCCGATTAAACAATTGATAAAATAGTGTCTGACATTGCAGATATGAGGTGTAAAAAACAAAAGATTTGTGTACACGGCGCACGGTGTGAGTTGCCGGCAACTAATTTTGAACAATAGAAATAAATAGAGTTTTCAACATAAAATTTTTATTTTGGGACACAAAAAAAAAATAGGGAAAGATTATTAAGGGGAATGGACGTCGGCAATCAAGGGTGAAAGATAACTACTGGTTTGGGAGTGGGTAGAGGAGGAGGAACCGTAGTCCAGAATGCTGGAAGGTATTTCAGACCACCCTGTGGCCGACAGTGGGGATATTGCCACCTCTGGAGGGGAGGGAGGAGGCAACAGCAGTCTACGGGTGCTTGATGACTGGCTCTGGCTACTCCTGCTCCAGCTTGACCCCGGCCGAGAGCTAGGTGTGGGTATTGGAGCAGCCTGAGCCGCCGCAGCTGTCCTTTTTTCTCTCCTTTTTTTTCTCCTTTTGTTTCTCCTTTTTCTCTCTCCCTCTGAGTGTTCCTCCAAATGGCGTCTTGTTGAGCTTGAGGGCCTGGCAGGAGCAGGACTCGGCGGCTGGGTGCGATGGTGTTGGTGGCGGCGTCCCTCAGCACCCAGACCTCTGTAGAGTTGCTGGACTAGGAGTCATGCTTGCCAGCGTTGGTACTACTGGCATTGTATTCGCTGATTGCATGATCCTAGCCTGCTGCAGAGCACTCACATAGGCGTTGTTGCAGGCCTGCATCACCGAAATCTCGAGTTCCGGTGTAAGGTGTTCCACCATGCCCTTAGCAATGGCACTAAAAAAATGTTTTGCCGGCCTCATGAGCTCAAACTCCATTGATTCAAGGCGCCGGTCGATATTGGACAGAGCAGTGTCCATCCTATCTCCCAGCACCTTGAAACAATTTTGGAAAACCGTGCCCAAATGAAGATATTTGGGCATTAGCGCCCTGTCTGAGGCCTGCTGACGCTGGCGGGAATACCCGAAAGAAGGAGCGCCTGGGGCCTCGACCAGGGGAACACCAGATGGACCGGCTGCCGGTTCTCCAGAATGTGGTGCATGCCTGCTCTCGCTGTGAGATTGCTGTGACGGGTCCGATGGCGATTCATGAAGGACCGCTCCAGATGGCCGAACAGGTTCGAGGGTGCTGCTGTGTGTTCTGTGAAAAGATAAGGAAAGCATTAGTATACAAAAAAAAACATTTCATATTCGCCACCTCCTGTGTAATATAAAGTTAACATTACATCACACAACACTATAAAATAATTTAACGTATAATTGTAAGGGTCACTTCCGTCTGTCAGTCTGTCTGTCCTTCACTCACGGTTATTCATTCGCTGATTGTTCTCGCCAGCTGCCTGTCATGGCTGACGCGACCAATCAGCGACGGGCACAGTCCAGAATAAAATGGCCGCTCCTTACTCCCTGGAGTCAATGCCTGTCGCTCGCATACTCCCCTCTGGCATCGCTAAACACAGGGGTAACGCAATCCGTTGCCGCCGCTAAACCTTGGTGTCAACAACTTTTTACTATTGACGCTGCCTATGCCGCATCAATATTAAAAAAATGTAATGTAACAAATTTGATTACAAAAAATACCATGCTATACTCACCCTCCGTAGGCGTTTGCGACGGCCGCCATCTTTTACGGTGGCAGAAGGACCTGCCATGACGTCACGGTCATGTGACCGAGACGTCATCACAGGTTCTGCGATCAGGACGTCATCACAGGTTCTGCGATCAGACCAACCCTGGGAACGGAACCTGCCCTGGACTACAAGGTCTCCCGTGGAAATTTGAGAAGAACAAATAGAATATAACCCCCCCTAGGTCCAAACAGGAAGTTGGTAGTTATAAGCTGCCAAATTATCTCCCATAGATGAGGTAGACAGGCTGTTCCTTCTTTGTTTGCGTCTGGTGCCAGCTGACAAAATTTGGCAAGTCTGGCATCACAGACTTGGCCCTATCCTGGATCTCATCATACCTAACAGACCGGACATTCAGCGTCTCCCACTCACACCACCTCCTCACCTCGCCCCCTATCTGTCGGAGTCCCACAAGGTTCAGTTCTAGGGCCCCTGCTCTTCTCCATTTACACCTTTGGCCTGGGACAGCTCATAGAATCTCATGGCTTTCAGTATCACCTCTTTGCTGATGACACACAGATCTACATCTCTGGACCAGATATCACCTCCATACTAACCCGAATCCCTCAATGTCTGTCTACTATTTCATCCTTCACCGCTAGATTTCTGAAACTTAACATGGACAAAACAGAATTCATCATCTTTCCCCCATCTCACGTGACCCCCCCCAACGAACCTATCCTTTACAGTACATGGCTGCCCACTCTCCCCAGTCCCACAAGCTCGCTGCCTCGGGGTAATCCTTGACGCTGATCTCTCCTTCAAACTACATATCCAAGCCCTTTCCACTTCCTGCCGACTTCAACTCAAAAATATTTCACGAATCCGTACATTCCTCAACCAAGAATCTGCAAAAACCCTAGTCCATGCCCTGATCATCTCTCGCCTTGACTACTGCAACCTCCTGCTCTGTGGCCTCCCCTCTAACACTCTCGCACCCCTCCAATCTATTCTAAACTCTGCTGCCCGACTAATCCACCTGTGTCCCCCCGCTATTCCCTGGCCTCTCCCCTCTGTCAATCCCTTCACTGGCTCCCCATTGCCCAGAGACTCCAGTACAAAACCCTAACCATGACATACAAGGCCATCCACAACCTGTCTCCTCCATACATCTGTGACCTCGTCTCCCGTTACTTACCTACTCGCAACCTCCGATCCTCACAAGATCTCCTTCTCTACTCCCCTCTTATCTCCTCTTCCCACAATCGTATACAAGATTTCTCTCGCGTATCACCCCTACTCTGGAACCCTCTACCACAACACATCAGACTCTCGCCTACCATCGAAACCTTCAAAAAGAACCTGAAGACCCACCTCTTCCGACAAGCCTACAACCTGCAGTAACCACCGATCCACCAAACCGCTGCATGACCAGCTCTATCCTCACCTACTGTATTCTCACCCATCCCTTGTAGATTGTGAGCCTTCGCGGGCAGGGTCCTCTCTCCTCTTGTACCAGTTATGACTTGCATTGTTTAAGATTATTGTACTTGTAAAGCCTAAATGCGACTTTTATATCCGACTTTGTCAATAATGCTTTATGACCAAGTGTTTTAAAAATTTCCACTGCCATGTTAAACAATGCAAAACCACAAAAGAACCACAGTGAAATAGTCCAAAATAAACAAATATTAAAATTTTTTATTCGTATCAAAGTCACTGACAAATAAATGGCCTAAAATTGGCAACAATTTGATAGGTATGTGTGTCAAGTCCACATTAATAAATATATATATATATATAAAGAAATATTCCATGTGGAACTCATCATTATAAAGTGGAAGTAAATAATATATAAATAAGTCAGTCTTACATGGTTCACATAGAAGCGTATCATTTAAAGTGCATAGATGTTGGTCACAATCATAGAGTGAACATACCAGATGGAAGAACAATGGATGCCATGCTGTCTCCCGCCCACCCCAACGCGCCTTTTGGAAACTAATAATGCCCTTAAATAAAATGGCTGCTGGATTACTTTTAGCGCATGGGCTGATCGCAGCCTATCCCCACCTCCTCCACTTCTGTCCGCTGTCTGACGTTTGGACACATGGGCCCGTGTGTACCAGCGCCAGCAGGTGTGATGGGGTTGCAGTGGGTGGTGCTCTGTTAGTGTTTTGCGGATATGGCAGCTATAAATAGCCACTGCATTGTATCCTGGCACTCCCTCTGAGGAAGGAAATTTTGCGAAACGCGTGTCGTGGTGGGCGGGAGACAATGTGGCATTCTGTGTTCTTCCATCTGGTATGTTTACTCCATGTTTATGACCAACATCTATGCACTTTAAATGATACGCTTCTATGTGAACCATGTAAGACTGACTTATTTATATATTATTTATTTACATCTAGTTTTTAATGATGAGTTCCACATGAATTCTTTATATATATTTATTAATGTGGGCTTGACACACACCTATCAGGATTGCTGCCCTGTTTTTTCTGCCCTATATTATGCGATTTGTTGCCAATTTTAGCCCTTTTATTTGTCAGTGACTTTAGTTGATATAAATAACATTTTTTAATATTTGTTTATTTTGGACTATTTCACTGTGGTTCTTTTGTGGTTTTGCTTTGTTAAAGTGTGCAGTGTGCCCCACACTGTCCTATTATATAGGCTATGGATTTCTTTATGGTTAACTCCTGATCATTTACAATGTTTGGATTTTTCCTTAGTAGCCTTATGTGTTTTCCCTGTTTCTATCATGTTAAACAATGCATTGTTAAACAGACGAAAATGATTTATCCACATCATTTAATTATGATCTAGTAGGGTAAGATAGATGGTGTATTAGTCTAAAAGATCCTGGTTCTTTTTTGGGAACAATACCTAGAGGAGAAATTTTAATGGTAGAAAATAAAGGATAGTCAAAGGGGCCATCAACTCTTATCTTTTTCTAGTTCCTTGGTGATTTTTACCCTTGCAACATAACTAAATTTTAATATGGACTATAAATCGTCAAATATTGTACAACCCTGTCCCTTAAATAGGGAAATGATGAAACCATCAGAAATACCATACTATATTATCTTTCTATTCTCCAGCAAAGATGAGCGAACCTTTTAAGGTTCAGCTCGGATTGGCAAACTTCACACTTATCCCAACCCATCCAAATCCAAACCATGGGACAAATGCCATGAGCAGTGGCATCAATTGACCCAGAGTACGAATAAAATAGTTGCCCAGCATGGGACAGGGCTTGGACCTGCATTTGTAGCTGAAATATTAATTAGTAACAGTTGGATACTCGAGTGACAGTTGTAGGACTGGTGCTCTGAGAGCCCTGACAAATTCACGTGGAGACCAAACTTAAAGTCCAAATATTTACAAAATTTAGGGGCACACACCAGGAAAAGTGGCATCAACTGAGCCACAGTGGAAATTTTTTTATGATGCAAAATGGTTGGATGGGACATGTTCTGGCTCAGTATTTCTAGCTTACAAATTGATAAGTAAGATGTTGATGAGTAAGAGGTATAGGCCTTGTGCTCTGAGTCCTCTTCCACTACAGGCAATTTACCACAAAGAAACCCAACTTGGAGTCTCCACATTTAAAAAAAAAAATGTCACACTCCACTAAAGTTACATATAGTTATTGAGGTGGAAGGAAGACTTTAAGTCCATCTAGTTCAACCCATAGCCTAACCTAACATGCCCTAACATGTTGATCCAGAGGAAGGCAAAAAAAACCCATGTGGCAAGGAGTAACTCCACCATGGGGAAAAAAATTCCTTCCCGACTCCACATACGGCAATCAGACTAGTTCCCTGGATCAACGCTTTATCAAGGAATCTAGTGTATATACCCTGTAATATTATACTTTTCCAGAAAGGTATCCAGTCCCCTCTTAAATTTAATTAATGAATCACTCATTACAACATCATACGGCAGAGAGTTCCATAGTCTCACTGCTCTTACAGTAAAGAATCCGCGTCTGTTATTATGCTTAAACCTTCTTTCCTCCAGACGTAGAGGATGCCCCCTTGTCCCTGTCTCAGGTCTATGATTAAAAAGATCATCAGAAAGGTCTTTGTACTGTCCCCTCATATATTTATACATTAAAATAAGATCACCCCTTAGTCTTCGTTTTTCCAAACTAAATAGCCCCAAGTGTAATAACCTATCTTGGTATTGCAGACCCCCCAGTCCTCTAATAACCTTGGTCGCTCTTCTCTGCACCCGCTCCAGTTCAGCTATGTCTTTCTTATACACCGGAGACCAGAACTGTGCACAGTATTCTAAGTGTGGTCGAACTAGTGACTTGTATAGAGGTAAAATTATGTTCTCCTCGTGTGCATCTTTGCCTCTTTTAATACATCCCATTATTTTATTTGCCTTTGTATCAGCTGCCTGACACTGGCCACTAAATGTGAGTTTGTCATCCACCCATACACCCAGGTCTTTTTCATTGACGGTTTTGCCTAGAGTTTTAGAATTAAGCACGTAGTTATACATCTTATTACTTCTACCCAAGTGCATGACCTTACGTTTATCCCCATTAAAGCTCATTTGCCATTTATCAGCCCAAGCTTCTAGTTTACATAAACCATCCTGTAATATAAAATTGTCCTCTCCTGTATTGATTACCCTGCAGAGTTTAGTGTCATCTGCAAATATTGAAATTCTACTCTGAATGCCCCCTACAAGGTCATTTATAAATATGTTAAAAAGAAGAGGGCCCAATACTGACCCCTGTGGTACCCCACTGCTAACCGCGACCCAGTCCGAGTGTGCTCCATTAATAACTACCCTTTGTTTCCTATCCCTGAGCCAGCTCTCAACCCACTTACACATATTTTCCTCTATCCCCATTATTCTCATTTTATGTATCAAAATCAGCTCGGGCTCTTATTTTTGGAAACATCGTTTGTCTACTGTGTCCTCACCAACATTGCCAGTTGTTGGTTGAAGGAGAATGTAGAGAACAAAGAATTGTACAAAAAATCTTGAACTATTACTTTACCTTATCGCGCTGCAATGAAAAATCATTAGATTAATGCGTTATGCTCTTAACACAGCAATGGATAAAGATTGTCGATGGCTACATCTTTGTCTATGTGCTTAATAAAGGTGTCCGGTCTGAATATGCTCCTGATCTCATTCAGCAGTAATCCTGGTATTAGCTTACTCTGCACTACTCAAATTAATAGAATAAAACTCCCTCCTACTTGTAACAAAAATGTAATTTTGCAGTCTAGAGATTACATTAATTTTTACTTTTGGGTGCTCTTCAGCTCCTAAAATCAGGTTTGGACCTTTGAAGGTTTGCACAGAAATGCACTCCTGAAAGTCTTAAGTATCGGGATTAGAGGGGTGAAATGAACGAACCAGCCTGGAAGCATTCACCTCTGTTGCCGAGACCCCCATCCTTTCTTCTGCACATAACACTTCCAGTGCAACAAGTACTGGAGGAAACAACGTTGGAGACCAGAATCTCCAATCCTCCAAATTTGAAACCCGAGGTTACCATCACCCATTGGGGGAGGCGGTAGGGGTGAGGGCTCAAGGGGTTCCACATATCTCTTGAGCAAAGACCAGTGAAAAACGTTGTAGTTCTTAAGAACCTGAGGTAGCTCAACACGAATCGCTGCTGGACCAATGACGTCAGTTAACTTATAGGGACCAATGAATCTAGGTCCCATCTTCAGGAAGGAACCCTCAACCTGAAATCTCTGGTAGACAACCACACAAAAGTCATTAACATTCAGATCCGCATCTGGCACGTGTTTACTGAGTCAAACGTTTATACCTGTCTCACCTGACCGTTAGAAACAGGTAGTGGCAAAACAGGACTAGATGGACGACGGGTAGGCGGTACCTTAGAATATGCACAAAAACTGCACTTGCTCACCCACATCCCGATGCAATTCGAGCCACGAATAACGACAAGAAAGGAGGTCCGGGCTTGCCTTACCACCTGGGTGGCCAGCAAGTACAGAGTTATAAAATTCTCTAGTTACCTTTCGGCGCAATATAGATGGCCATATTACCTCCCCGAAGGGCAGGAGGCAGAGGCGTCCCAATGAGCCACCAACACCTTACGCTCCAGATCAGTGTGCAAGGCCGATATGCCTACCCCCATATGCAAAATTGGGGCAGGGTCCCCCAAGTCAGACAAAAATTCTGGTAAGGACCTTGTAGATCCAGCAGAAGGGGAAACGCTTGGGTAGTTACCATGATAGTAATATCCCCACTTTAAAATCTCTCTGGATTGCCAATTCACAGTTAGATTATGCTTCTCCAACTAGGGCAAACCTAGAACCATTGGAGTGTAGAGACCCTTCAGGACATAACAAGGGATTATTTCGTAATGTGAAGACCCCCACCTTCAGTCTTAAGTTATTAACAATTAGTGTCAGTGTTTTCTGTGTAAGTGGTGATGAGTTGATGGCGCAAATAGGAATAGGTTTAGCAAAGTTAGAGCAGGCAAAACCATGAGTTCTAGCAAACAAAACCATGAGTTCTAGCAAACTCCGCATCCACCATACTGATTCTAGCTCCACTGTCTACAAACACAAACATTTTTTCAGACTTGCTCTCTAGCACCACCTCTGCTGTCAGTGTAAGCAGGTGCTGGAATGCAGTAACGCAGGGATGGAATTGCAGGACAATGCTGTATAATTTTTAACAAAATGATGAAAATTATCTCGCAGGTAGTTTAATCAACAGTAACAGGAATCAAGGGAAGTAAATAGTTAACGCAACAGTCTGATAGTTAAACAGCACTTATAGTAGTTTTTTCTGATCCTCATCCACAAAGAGTCTGATGGGTGTTGGAGTTCCTGCAACGGCCAGCGTGGTGTCCTCAGATGAATCCCACTTATGTTCACATGGCCTTGTGTTCTATAGTTGAGCGAACATGATCGGCTCCCTCCTTGTCAAGCTATAAAGCTTGCCGACTAGTTGCATATGGAACCCGGCTTCATGTAGCGCGCTGGCTGATCAGTTGTTTTCTGCAGCTGCATGTGCCGCGGCTGTGTGACAGGCACTACACATGCATGGCGAGGTCAACAAATAGGCTTGGGTTGTGCATGTGTTGTGCCTGTCACACCGCTTTGGAACATGTGGCTGCGGTGGCGGAAAAATGCAGATCATCATCCGCACTCCAGGAAGCCGGGTTCCATATGCAAGTAGTCGGCAAGTGTTATAGCTTGCCAAGGAGGGAGCCGATCATGTTTGCTCAACTCTAGTGAGTTAAAACTATTGAACTCAGGATGCTGAAATACAACCTGAGTCAAATAGTGGCGACACTTGGCCATTGTGACCATTGCTACCACCTCACCTGACCCATGACCTTATTGTATGTTTAAAAATTATAAGATTTTTTAATCCTCTTTGTGTTTGTAGCACCTCATACTACAATGAGAGACACGAAAAAAATGCCGATTAAACAATTGATAAAATAGTGTCTGACATTGCAGATATGAGGTGTAAAAAACAAAAGATTTGTGTACACGGCGCACGGTGTGAGTTGCCGGCAACTAATTTTGAACAATAGAAATAGAGTTTTCAACATAAAATTTTTATTTTGGGACACAAAAAAAAAATGGGGAAAGATTATTAAGGGGAATGGACGTCGGCAATCAAGGGTGAAAGATAACTACTGGTTTGGGAGTGGGTAGAGGAGGAGGAACCGTAGTCCAGAATGCTGGAAGGTATTTCAGACCACCCTGTGGCCGACAGTGGGGATATTGCCACCTCTGGAGGGGAGGGAGGAGGCAACAGCAGTCTACGGGTGCTTGATGACTGGCTCTGGCTACTCCTGCTCCAGCTTGACCCCGGCCGAGAGCTAGGTGTGGGTATTGGAGCAGCCTGAGCCGCCGCAGCTGTCCTTTTTTCTCTCCTTTTTTTTCTCCTTTTGTTTCTCCTTTTTCTCTCTCCCTCTGAGTGTTCCTCCAAATGGCGTCTTGTTGAGCTTGAGGGCCTGGCAGGAGCAGGACTCGGCGGCTGGGTGCGATGGTGTTGGTCCCTCAGCACCCAGACCTCTGTAGAGTTGCTGGACTAGGAGTCATGCTTGCCAGCGTTGGTACTACTGGCATTGTATTCGCTGATTGCATGATCCTAGCCTGCTGCAGAGCACTCACATAGGCGTTGTTGCAGGCCTGCATCACCGAAATCTCGAGTTCCGGTGTAAGGTGTTCCACCATGCCCTTAGCAATGGCACTAAAAAAATGTTTTGCCGGCCTCATGAGCTCAAACTCCATTGATTCAAGGCGCCGGTCGATATTGGACAGAGCAGTGTCCATCCTATCTCCCAGCACCTTGAAACAATTTTGGAAAACCGTGCCCAAATGAAGATATTTGGGCATTAGCGCCCTGTCCGAGGCCTGCTGACGCTGGCGGGAATACCCGAAAGAAGGAGCGCCTGGGGCCTCGACCAGGGGAACACCAGATGGACCGGCTGCCGGTTCTCCAGAATGTGGTGCATGCCTGCTCTCGCTGTGAGATTGCTGTGACGGGTCCGATGGCGATTCATGAAGGACCGCTCCAGATGGCCGAACAGGTTCGAGGGTGCTGCTGTGTGTTCTGTGAAAAGATAAGGAAAGCATTAGTATACAAAAAAAAACATTTCATATTCGCCACCTCCTGTGTAATATAAAGTTAACATTACATCACACAACACTATAAAATAATTTAACGTATAATTGTAAGGGTCACTTCCGTCTGTCAGTCTGTCTGTCCTTCACTCACGGTTATTCATTCGCTGATTGTTCTCGCCAGCTGCCTGTCATGGCTGACGCGACCAATTAGCGACGGGCACAGTCCAGAATAAAATGGCCGCTCCTTACTCCCTGGAGTCAATGCCTGTCGCTCGCATACTCCCCTCTGGCATCGCTAAACACAGGGGTAACGCAATCCGTTGCCGCCGCTAAACCTTGGTGTCAACAACTTTTTACTATTGACGCTGCCTATGCCGCATCAATATTAAAAAAATGTAATGTAACAAATTTGATTACAAAAAATACCATGCTATACTCACCCTCCGTAGGCGTTTGCGACGGCCGCCATCTTTTACGGTGGCAGAAGGACCTGCCATGACGTCACGGTCATGTGACCGAGACGTCATCACAGGTTCTGCGATCAGGACGTCATCACAGGTTCTGCGATCAGACCAACCCTGGGAACGGAACCTGCCCTGGACTACAAGGTCTCCCGTGGAAATTTGAGAAGAACAAATAGAATATAACCCCCCCTAGGTCCAAACAGGAAGTTGGTAGTTATAAGCTGCCAAATTATCTCCCATAGATGAGGTAGACAGGCTGTTCCTTCTTTGTTTGCGTCTGGTGCCAGCTGACAAAATTTGGCAAGTCTGGCATCACAGACTTGGCCCTATCCTGGATCTCATCATACCTAACAGACCGGACATTCAGCGTCTCCCACTCACACCACCTCCTCACCTCGCCCCCTATCTGTCGGAGTCCCACAAGGTTCAGTTCTAGGGCCCCTGCTCTTCTCCATTTACACCTTTGGCCTGGGACAGCTCATAGAATCTCATGGCTTTCAGTATCACCTCTTTGCTGATGACACACAGATCTACATCTCTGGACCAGATATCACCTCCATACTAACCCGAATCCCTCAATGTCTGTCTACTATTTCATCCTTCACCGCTAGATTTCTGAAACTTAACATGGACAAAACAGAATTCATCATCTTTCCCCCATCTCACGTGACCCCCCCCAACGAACCTATCCTTTACAGTACATGGCTGCCCACTCTCCCCAGTCCCACAAGCTCGCTGCCTCGGGGTAATCCTTGACGCTGATCTCTCCTTCAAACTACATATCCAAGCCCTTTCCACTTCCTGCCGACTTCAACTCAAAAATATTTCACGAATCCGTACATTCCTCAACCAAGAATCTGCAAAAACCCTAGTCCATGCCCTGATCATCTCTCGCCTTGACTACTGCAACCTCCTGCTCTGTGGCCTCCCCTCTAACACTCTCGCACCCCTCCAATCTATTCTAAACTCTGCTGCCCGACTAATCCACCTGTGTCCCCCCGCTATTCCCTGGCCTCTCCCCTCTGTCAATCCCTTCACTGACTCCCCATTGCCCAGAGACTCCAGTACAAAACCCTAACCATGACATACAAGGCCATCCACAACCTGTCTCCTCCATACATCTGTGACCTCGTCTCCCGTTACTTACCTACTCGCAACCTCCGATCCTCACAAGATCTCCTTCTCTACTCCCCTCTTATCTCCTCTTCCCACAATCGTATACAAGATTTCTCTCGCGTATCACCCCTACTCTGGAACCCTCTACCACAACACATCAGACTCTCGCCTACCATCGAAACCTTCAAAAAGAACCTGAAGACCCACCTCTTCCGACAAGCCTACAACCTGCAGTAACCACCGATCCACCAAACCGCTGCATGACCAGCTCTATCCTCACCTACTGTATTCTCACCCATCCCTTGTAGATTGTGAGCCTTCGCGGGCAGGGTCCTCTCTCCTCTTGTACCAGTTATGACTTGCATTGTTTAAGATTATTGTACTTGTAAAGCCTAAATGCGACTTTTATATCCGACTTTGTCAATAATGCTTTATGACCAAGTGCTTTAAAAATTTCCACTGCCATGTTAAACAATGCAAAACCACAAAAGAACCACAGTGAAATAGTCCAAAATAAACAAATATTAAAATTTTTTATTCGTATCAAAGTCACTGACAAATAAATGGCCTAAAATTGGCAACAATTTGATAGGTATGTGTGTCAAGTCCACATTAATAAATATATATATATATAAAGAAATATTCCATGTGGAACTCATCATTATAAAGTGGAAGTAAATAATATATAAATAAGTCAGTCTTACATGGTTCACATAGAAGCGTATCATTTAAAGTGCATAGATGTTGGTCACAATCATAGAGTGAACATACCAGATGGAAGAACAATGGATGCCATGCTGTCTCCCGCCCACCCCAACGCGCCTTTTGGAAACTAATAATGCCCTTAAATAAAATGGCTGCTGGATTACTTTTAGCGCATGGGCTGATCGCAGCCTATCCCCACCTCCTCCACTTCTGTCCGCTGTCTGACGTTTGGACACATGGGCCCGTGTGTACCAGCGCCAGCAGGTGTGATGGGGTTGCAGTGGGTGGTGCTCTGTTAGTGTTTTGCGGATATGGCAGCTATAAATAGCCACTGCATTGTATCCTGGCACTCCCTCTGAGGAAGGAAATTTTGCGAAACGCGTGTCGTGGTGGGCGGGAGACAATGTGGCATTCTGTGTTCTTCCATCTGGTATGTTTACTCCATGTTTATGACCAACATCTATGCACTTTAAATGATACGCTTCTATGTGAACCATGTAAGACTGACTTATTTATATATTATTTATTTACATCTAGTTTTTAATGATGAGTTCCACATGAATTCTTTATATATATTTATTAATGTGGGCTTGACACACACCTATCAGGATTGCTGCCCTGTTTTTTCTGCCCTATATTATGCGATTTGTTGCCAATTTTAGCCCTTTTATTTGTCAGTGACTTTAGTTGATATAAATAACATTTTTTAATATTTGTTTATTTTGGACTATTTCACTGTGGTTCTTTTGTGGTTTTGCTTTGTTAAAGTGTGCAGTGTGCCCCACACTGTCCTATTATATAGGCTATGGATTTCTTAATGGTTAACTCCTGATCATTTACAATGTTTGGATTTTTCCTTAGTAGCCTTATGTGTTTTCCCTGTTTCTATCATGTTAAACAATGCATTGTTAAACAGACGAAAATGATTTATCCACATCATTTAATTATGATCTAGTAGGGTAAGATAGATGGTGTATTAGTCTAAAAGATCCTGGTTCTTTTTTGGGAACAATACCTAGAGGAGAAATTTTAATGGTAGAAAATAAAGGATAGTCAAAGGGGCCATCAACTCTTATCTTTTTCTAGTTCCTTGGTGATTTTTACCCTTGCAACATAACTAAATTTTAATATGGACTATAAATCGTCAAATATTGTACAACCCTGTCCCTTAAATAGGGAAATGATGAAACCATCAGAAATACCATACTATATTATCTTTCTATTCTCCAGCAAAGATGAGCGAACCTTTTAAGGTTCAGCTCGGATTGGCAAACTTCACACTTATCCCAACCCATCCAAATCCAAACCATGGGACAAATGCCATGAGCAGTGGCATCAATTGACCCAGAGTACGAATAAAATAGTTGCCCAGCATGGGACAGGGCTTGGACCTGCATTTGTAGCTGAAATATTAATTAGTAACAGTTGGATGAGTGACAGTTGTAGGACTGGTGCTCTGAGAGCCCTGACAAATTCACGTGGAGACCAAACTTAAAGTCCAAATATTTACAAAATTTAGGGGCACACACCAGGAAAAGTGGCATCAACTGAGCCACAGTGGAAATTTTTTTATGATGCAAAATGGTTGGATGGGACATGTTCTGGCTCAGTATTTCTAGCTTACAAATTGATAAGTAAGATGTTGATGAGTAAGAGGTATAGGCCTTGTGCTCTGAGTCCTCTTCCACTACAGGCAATTTACCACAAAGAAACCCAACTTGGAGTCTCCACATTTAAAAAAAAAAATGTCACACTCCACTAAAGTTACATATAGTTATTGAGGTTGAAGGAAGACTTTAAGTCCATCTAGTTCAACCCATAGCCTAACCTAACATGCCCTAACATGTTGATCCAGAGGAAGGCAAAAAAAAACCATGTGGCAAGGAGTAACTCCACCATGGGGAAAAAAATTCCTTCCCGACTCCACATACGGCAATCAGACTAGTTCCCTGGATCAACGCTTTATCAAGGAATCTAGTGTATATACCCTGTAATATTATACTTTTCCAGAAAGGTATCCAGTCCCCTCTTAAATTTAATTAATGAATCACTCATTACAACATCATACGGCAGAGAGTTCCATAGTCTCACTGCTCTTACAGTAAAGAATCCGCGTCTGTTATTATGCTTAAACCTTCTTTCCTCCAGACGTAGAGGATGCCCCCTTGTCCCTGTCTCAGGTCTATGATTAAAAAGATCATCAGAAAGGTCTTTGTACTGTCCCCTCATATATTTATACATTAAAATAAGATCACCCCTTAGTCTTCGTTTTTCCAAACTAAATAGCCCCAAGTGTAATAACCTATCTTGGTATTGCAGACCCCCCAGTCCTCTAATAACCTTGGTCGCTCTTCTCTGCACCCGCTCTAGTTCAGCTATGTCTTTCTTATACACCGGAGACCAGAACTGTGCACAGTATTCTAAGTGTGGTCGAACTAGTGACTTGTATAGAGGTAAAATTATGTTCTCCTCATGAGCATCTATGCCTCTTTTAATACATCCCATTATTTTATTTGCCTTTGTAGCAGCTGCCTGACACTGGCCACTGAATATGAGTCTGTCATCCACCCATACACCCAGGTCTTTTTCATTGATGGTTTTGCCCAGAGTTTTAGAATTAAGCACATAGTTATACATCTTATTACTTCTACCCAAGTGCATGACCTTACATTTATCCCCATTAAAACTCATTTGCCATTTATCAGCCCAAGCTTCTAGTTTACATAAATCATCCTGTAATATAAAATTGTCCTCCCCTGTATTGATTACCCTACAGAGTTTAGTGTCATCTGCAAATATTGAAATTCTACTCTGAATGCCCCCTACAAGGTCATTAATAAATATGTTAAAAAGAAGAGGGCCCAATACTGACCCCTGTGGTACCCCACTGCTAACCGCGACCCAGTCCGAGTGTGCTCCATTAATAACCACCCTTTGTTTCCTATCCCTGAGCCAGCTCTCAACCCACTTACACATATTTTCCCCTATCCCCATTACTCTCATTTTATGTATCAACCTTTTGTGTGGCACCGTATCAAAAGCTTTGGAAAAGTCCATATACACTACGTCCACTGGGTTCCCTTGGTCCAGTCCGGAACTTACCTCTTCATAGAAGCTGATCAAATTAGTCTGACATGAGCGGTCCCTAGTAAACCCGTGCTGATACTGGGTCATGAGGTTATTCCTCTTCAGATACTCCAGTATAGCATCCCTTAGAATGCCCTCCAGGATTTTACCCACAGTAGAGGTTAAACTTACTGGCCTATAATTACCGAGTTCAGTTTTTGCCCCTTTTTTGAATATTGGCACCACATTTGCTATACGCCACTCCTGTGCCCAGACTAGAAATAGTAAAATGGTGTTCTGACACCCCTGCCTCTACAGGCAAGATTCAACAAGGAAACCTGACTCAAGAGTCTCCATTTACAAAAAAATTGGCTTGTGATGACTCAGGAGGAGGAATAGCGGAAATATTAGGGGCTTTAAAAAGAAAGTTAACGGGTGGACACATCTTTTAATTGTTTGTTGCATCAGTAGTAACAGAAGCCACAACAAAGGTGTCTCAAACTGCAATAACGAGTTTCATGTTTGCATGCTGTAGCGCTACAGAGTGCTACTTTATTTGTTGGTTGTATATGGAGATGGCGACTCTTAGTAAGCACCTAGAGGCAAAAAAATTATATTACCAGTAATTAGTAATTACATGTGACAGATATGGTCTATATATATATGGCCATGTGTATCCTTGCACTCCCGTAAAAATACAGTTCAGCGCCAAAAAGGGCAAATCATGAACATATAAAAGACAGCGCACCAGGAGCTGCCAAATAGTAAACAACTTTATAGACACAATATTCAACATTAAAAACAACCAAAAGGCAGGTGGGCCAATCTGCTCAGCAGTGAGCCAAGCTCTGGCAGCACAGCCAGTCAGTGACAACCATAGTAGTATTAGGAGCAATCAAAATACAGTGGGGCAAAAAAGTATTTAGTCAGCAATAGTGCAAGTTCCACTACTTAAAAAGATGAGAGGCGTCTGTAATTTACATCATAGGTAGACCTCAACTATGGGAGACAAACTGCGAAAAAAAAATCTAGAAAATCTGCGAAAAAAAAAATCCAGAAAATCACATTGTCTGTTTTTTGATCATTTTATTTGCATTTTATGGTGGAAAATAAGTATTTGGTGAGAAACAAAATTTCATCTCAATACTTTGTAATATATCCTTTGTTGGCAATGACAGAGGTCAAACGTTTTCTGTAAGTCTTCATAAGGTTGCCACACACTGTTGTTGGTATTTTGGCCCATTTCTCCATGCAGATCTCCTCTAGAGCAGTGATGTTTTTGGCTTTTCGCTTGGCAACACGGACTTTCAACTCCCTCCAAAGGTTTTCTATAGGGTTGAGATATGGAGACTGGCTAGGCCACTCCAGGACCTTGAAATGCTTCTTACGAAGCCACTCCTTCGTTGCCCTGGCGGTGTGCTTTGGATCATTGTCATGTTGAAAGACCCAGCCACGTTTCAACTTCAATGCCCTTGCTGATGGAAGGAGGTTTGCACTCAAAATCTCACGATACATGGCCCCATTCATTCTTTCATGTACCCAGATCAGTCGTCCTGGCCCCTTTGCAGAGAAACAGCCCCAAAGCATGATGTTTCCTGCACCATGCTTTACAGTAGGTATGGTGTTTGATGGATGCAACTCAGTATTCTTTTTCCTCCAAACACGACAAGTTGTGTTTCTACCAAACAGTCCCAGTTTGGTTTCATCAGACCATAGGACATTCTCCCAAAACTCCTCTGGATCATCCAAATGCTCTCTAGCAAACTTCAGACGGGCCCGGACATGTACTGGCTTAAGCAGTGGGACACGTCTGGCACTGCAGGATCTGAGTCCATGGTGGGCGTAGTGTGTTACTTATGGTAGGCCTTGTTACATTGGTCCCAGCTCTCTGCAGTTCATTCACTAGGTCCCCCCGCGTGGTTCTGGGATTTTTGCTCACCGTTCTTGTGATCATTCTGACCCCACGGGGTGGGATTTTGCGTGGAGCCCCAGATCGAGGGAGATTATCAGTGGTCTTGTATGTCTTCCATTTTCTAATTATTGCTCCCACTGTTGATTTCTTCACTCCAAGCTGGTTGGCTATTGCAGATTCAGTCTTCCCAGCCTGGTGCAGGGCTACAATGTTGTTTCTGGTGTCCTTTGACAGCTCTTTGGTCTTCACCATAGTGGAGTTTGGAGTCAGACTGTTTGAGGGTGTGCACAGGTGTCTTTTTATACTGATAACAAGTTTAAACAGGTGCCATTACTACAGGTAATGAGTGGAGGAAAGAGGAGACTCTTAAAGAAGAAGTTACAGGTCTGGGAGAGCCAGAAATCTTGATTGTTTGTTTCTGACCAAATACTTATTTTCCACCATAAAATGCAAATAAAATGATCAAAAAACAGACAATGTGATTTTCTGGGGTTTTTTTTCTCAGTTTGTCTCCCATAGTTGAGGTCTACCTATGATGTAAATTACAGACGCCTCTCATCTTTTTAAGTGGTGGAACTTGCACCATTGCTGACTGACTAAATACTTTTTTGCCCCACTGTATATCATGTGACAACTGGGTAACACATAGGGAAATCCTAGTTCCAAAGCATAAGATAGACAGACATTGCTGATGAAATGCTAAATTGCATAGTGCATTTAAATTCTATATAACGAGGAGATCTATAACTGTTGTAAAGCTATATAATGCACAAGACTGTGCTGCAAGACCCAAAGCATAGTCTACCTGTACTTCAGCAATGGTGCCTCTTCCCCCACTCGCGTCTCGCCAGCGTGAGCCCTCCACTCTTCACCCTCCACTCTTCACCTTCAGGCGTTTTTAATTACAGCATGACCTTGCCTTCCTGTACAGATGTAGGCTTTAGTCTAAGAGAGGATTCACATTAGGATAGGTCCCAGCAACGAGAATCGCCTTATTGTGGCTGCCAGGTACACGTAAATTAGCCAATTTATGTGCTAAGTATTCTCAATTTTTCCTATTTTCTAGAACAGTAATGCAATTCAAGTTTCATAATTCATGTTAGCATGCTATAGAGCGCTTCTTTATTTGTTGGTTGTATAAGGAGATGGCTACTCTTAGTAAGCACCTGTTCACACCTGATTTCTGATATTTGTACACTTTCTACTAGCCTGCCCAATCAGCAACTGGGGTGCAAAAGTTAGTTTAAGATCCATAACTTGTTCATCTTGAAAGCTAGGCGGTCTGTACTTTCAGGGGAAATGACTTAAAGATATTACTTCTGCCACTTACATTGCTGCTGCTGCTAAGGTTTTTGCGTTGATGATTCAATGTCCCCAAGGTTGGAAATCTAGAGCTGTGATGCACGCTGTGTGCCTCACTGTTGTTTTGTGGATAAGCACACCTTAAGATTGTCTACAAGCGTGTTACGATACTACAGTATGCATGTATCCCTACTTCTGGGGAGGGGGTGAGGGAGGCATCTAGCAAAATGTACTCTTGTACCCATGGATCTAACAGAGCGGCAACCCAGTAGTCAGAACTATTTCTAATCCTAACAATATGCGCATCACATTGCAGAAAATGAAGTCCATGGTGTGTTGGTGGCGGGGTAACACTCAAGCTAGCTTCCACCATCCCCTCTTGCCAACCACGAAAAGACAGGTGATCATTATCCTCTTCATATCCTAACTGTTGCACATACATCACCTCGTCATCCTCCATTTATTCCTCGGCTCCTACACTAACAGTTTTTCTGGTACCATGAGCCCCTTGTTAAAGACGAGATTTTCTCTCAAATGGAACCAACCTCAGGTATCGCTGTTAATAGGCACCTACAATTGGGAGAAATAAATCAGAGAGACAGACTACAGGTTGTCTTTCCAAAATATCCTGTTTTATTGTCCCCCCGAGCCCTTCTTTTATAGCCCAAAAGTCACAAGGAGTATAGGTTACATAATACTTGGCAAAGACAGGGATCATTTGATGGGTTGTCACTTATGTCCTAGAATACAAGATAGATTTCTAAAATAGGAGTATGCGTGGGTGTTTTGTACATATTTGTGGTTAACAATGATTTGGCAGAACAATCTGGGTTATTCTGGTGAAGTGAGTAAAACAGATACATATATCCTTGAAAGGACAACTCCCAACTTATTGATCGCTATAATCCACCCCCCCCCCCCATGTTATCTGCCTGTGTGACGACAGTCCAGAAATTGGAAATATTGTTTTCTCTTCCTCATTCTCCTCTGGGACCACCACCTCCTCCCGCAAACTATTCAAAGTTTGCTCCAGCGTGTAGATGACTGCATCGTCAGCGCCTAACCATTTCAGTAGCCGTTTTGAATCTGCAGAATGGTTTAGAGATCTTTCAGCTGTGCTCAATCCACAAATGTGATTTGCATTATGTCCGTACTCAGTTGGTTCACGCTATGCAAATTGACATATTGTCCAGGGCTGTCACAGTCACTACAAAATGTGCAGAGTGGAATTCCTCTGTGTTGGCACATCGCATAGTAACCGGCTAACCGGTAGTCCAAAAGAGCTCTGTAGCGATGCAATTAGATGATCCATGGGGTCCAAATGGCAGAAGTGAGCACACATCCAACAGTGCTTTATGCAGCAGCTCATCCAAGCTGGGATAGTGTCGGAGAATTTGCTGTACTCTGTAGATTTGTGAGCCCTCGCGGGCAGGGTCTTCTCTCCTACAGTACCAGTCGTAACTTGTATTGTTTAAGATTATTGTACTTATTATTATGTATACCCCTCCTCACATGTAAAGCTCCATGGAATAAATGGAGCTACAATAATTAATAATAATACCACCACCCAGTTGAGGATGTCAGCCATACAAGGCTGCCACCTGGTTTGCACCATTATCGTACACAGGCTTCACTGGCTCCAGGTTCAGTGGAGTTAGCCATTGTTCAAACTCTGCGTGCATAACTGTCCACAACTCTTAAGCTGTCTGACTGCAATCTTCAAGTCATATTAATTTCATCACTGCCTGATTGCAGTGAGCCTTGACTGTTCATTATGGAGGTGGGGTGGATTCTCTCTGCACTGTTAAAGCGCGTGTCTCGTTATAGGAGAGGTTGAGGGCACAGGTGTAGGCCCTAAAGGAGGTGGAGGCATAAGCCGCGGAGGAAGTATTACAGACCGAGTTTTGCCCCACAAGCCTTGAGGACTTCAAGAATTGGGGAGCAGCCAATTTTGCAGCCACCAGACTAATCCAGTGCCCAGTCACCGAAATGTAATGCCGCTGGCTATGTTTCCACGTCCATGTGTCAGTGGTGAAATGCACTGTGTCAGACAGATTTTTTTCAAGGAGCCGGTGATGTGTGTAACATAATGATGTAGCGCAGGCGCAGCTTTCTTAGAGAACTAATGGCAACTGGGCAAATAGTTCTGGGGGACCGACTGCCATCAGGTTTTGGAAACCGTCTGAATCCACCGTGCAGAAGGGTAGCATATCCATGTCCAACAGATTAGAAATGGTGAATGTGTAGGAGGAAATAAAATCTCTTACGTGACCACAACTGCAGGACCGAGGGCTGGCTGCTGTGCTGAGAGAGGGTGGAGTAGGGTGAGCATGTTAAACTGACGGAATGTGAGTTAAGTGCAGGCAGAGATATTATGGTGGATTGAAAAAGATGTGTGCTCGGTTTCTTAGATCGATCAAAAACAGCAGACATGTCCACTTCTGTAACAGATGATGGGCTCTCAGTCACCCCTGCGGATAAACAAGTGGATGTTCTGTGGCCGAAGACATGTGAGAAGAATGGCCATATTGACAGAGAAGTAGCAGATGTGATGTACGGGACGGCCGTTGGTTGTGGAGGCTTGCTAGTCCACATTTTAGCACTGTGAGGCTCCTAGACTAACACATGTTGATTACGCTCAGTTCATGCATGTAGTAATCAAATTATTGGAATTTTTGCCTCCACTAATTTTTTTTTTCCACAAAGTTGTCAGATAACGTGATTTTTAGTAATCATTTGCAGTCTCAAAAATGGCCCAGGCTATGCAACCCTTGCTGTCCCTGCAAATTGCAGACCCGTGACCGCTGCTGGCCACAGCCAGAATTAAAGTTGATAATGCACTGTCTGTGAAGGAAGATAACATAACCTCGCCTTCCTCCACCTCCTCTGCTGAGTTACTCAGCTGCATGCTTCAGGGTTCACATCAAGTGAGATCTAAAACCTCAACATCACTGTTTCTCCACTAGTGATGGGCGAGCATTAAATGCTAGGGTGCCCGTTGCTTGGGTCGAACAATTTGTAATAAATGGGTACAGAATGGGGACAGAACAACGAGCCCAATGTACAGTACAGACCAAAAGTTTGGACACACCTCATTTAAAGATTTTTCTGTATTTTCATCACTATGAAAATTGTACATTCACACTGAAGGCATCAAAACTGTGAATTAACACATGTGGAATTATATACAAAACAAAAAAGTGTGAAACAACTGAAATTATGTCTTATATTCTAGGTTCTTCAAAGTAGCCACCTTTTGCTTTGATGACTTCTTTGCACACTCTTGGCATTCTCTTGATGAGCTTCAAGAAGTAGTCACCGGGAATGGTCTTCCAACAATCTTGAAGGAGTTCCCAGATATGCTTAGCACCTGTTGGCCCTTTTGCCTTCACTCTGCGGTCCATCTCACCCCAAACCATCTCGATTGGGTCAGGTCTGGTGACTGTGGAGGTCAGGTCATCTGGCGTAACACCCCATCACTCTCCTTGGTCAAATAGCCCTTACACAGCCTGCAGATGTGTTTGGGGTCATTGTCCTGTTGAAAAATAAATGATGGTCCAACTAAACGCAAACCAGATGGAATAGCATGCCGCTGCAAGATGCTATGGTAGCCATGCTGGTTCAGTATGCCTTCAATTTTGAATAAATCCCCAACAGTGTCAACAAAGCACCCCCACACCATCATATCTCCTCCATTTTTCATGATGGGAACCAGGCATGTAGAGTCCATCCGTTCACCTTTTCTGCGTCGCACAAAGACACGGTGGTTGGAACCAAAGATCTCAAATTTGGACTCATCAGACTAAAGCACAGATTTCCACTGGTCTAATGTTCATTCCTTGGGTTCTTTAGCCCAAACAAGTCTCTTCTGCTTGTTGCCTGTCCTTAGCAATGGTTTCCTAGCAGCTATTTTACCAGGAAGGCCTGCTGCACAAAGTCTCCTCTTAACAGTTGTTGTAGAGATGTGTCTGCTGCTAGAACTCTGTGTGGCATTGACCTGGTCTCCAGTCTGAGCTGCTGTTAACCTGCGATTTCTGAGGCTGGTGACTCGGATAAACTTATCCTCAGAAGCAGAGGTGACTCCTGGTCTTCCTTTCCTGGGGCTGTCCTCATGTGAGCCAATTTCTTTGTAGCGCTTGATGGTTTTTGCAACTACACTTGGGGACACTTTCAAAGTTTTCCCAATTTTTCGTACCGACTGGACTTCATTTCTTAAACTAATGATGGCCACTCGTTTTCAGACTTCTGCACAACACAACTGATGGTCCCAACCCCATTTATAAGGCAAGAAATCCCACTTATTAAACCTGACAGGGCACACCTGTGAAGTGAAAACCATTTCCGGTGACTACCTCTTGAAGCTCATCAAGACAATGCCAAGAGTGTGCAAAGTAGTCATCAAAGCGGTGGCTACTTTGAAGAACCTAGAATATAAGACATAATTTTATTAGTTTCACACTTTTTTGTTAAGTATATAATTCCACATGTGTTAATTCACAGTTTTGATGCCTTCAGTGTGAATGTACAATTTTCATAGTCATGAAAATACAGAAAAATCTTTAAATGAGAAGGTGCATCCAAACTTTTGGTCTGTACTGTAAGTCTATGGGAGACCCGAGCTTTTTTACTGCGATCCCCCCGGGCGTCCTTTTAAGGTCTGAAAACGTCTGAAAATGATGGAAACACTGCTCAACATAATGGCAAACGTCCCTGGAAGCATTTCTGACAACTAGATCACAGCTGTAAACAATGTTATCAGAGTTTCACACCATTTTTACAGGTGCACTAAAAAACATACAAAAACGAACCCAAAATGGATTTTGCTGGGAAATATGTTAAGGTACATCCTTTCCAGGGTAATGACTTGTATATAAGGCAAAATAACTAACCCCAAACAAAAATGTTCCTCCACCACTTGGGCTATGTTCACACGCAGTGTTTTTGATGCATTTTTCAACTTTAGCATTGCATTGAACCAATTCAAATGCATTCTCTGGATAATGCCATTGTAACATTTAACAACCCTAGCTGGCCATGTGGTGTGTGACACATAAATAGACCCATCTTGTTTCATTCATGATGGAGGGACTCTTAAAGTCACAGAGCCTATTTTTAGGGGGGTATCAGGCAGCATTAATCTTCGCAAAGGACCAATAAACGGTGGACTTTCTATACTGTTATTGCCTATGCAGTGAGTACCTGGTCTGCCAAAAATTAGGACACCCCAATATCCCTTTAAAGAGATGTACAGCAGATGCTCCTGAAAAAATGTTGCATTGAATGCAAGGCCTGGCCTACCCCAAAATTGCATGCACCCCAATAACCGTTTCAGCAGACGCTCTTGAGGGAATCAGGAGAAAAAAATTGTTCCCATTAGAAGAAAGTGTATGTCCCATACTGTTTGCTTATGCATTGAATGCAAGGCCTGCCCTGCACCAATGTTACATGCATAAATAACCATTTGAAACCACGTACTGGATGGCCACATGAAACAACAGTTCCCATTTTTTTTTTATTAACATAAATTTTGTTCATGAAGTGAATGCAAGGCCTGGCCGTAATTTGCATGCACCACAATCCCCCTTGGAAGAAATGTGGAGGAGGGTCTCACAAAACTTGTTTCACATAGCGCTTCACCTATACTTGGAATGCCCATACACTAAGTGCTTGGGCTGACAAACATTTCCCCCTGGGGGGTACATATCAACATAGTGTGTAAAATATTTTTCTTTTAGGCACACCATAAACACCTTGAAAAACAGTAATGTGTTTCCTACACAGTTGCTGCTGCGAAAGTGCGGACAAATCGTTGGATGAAGTGATGAAGAAATGGGGCATGATGACGGCAGTAATGGGAACGTGCATGATTAATAACAGCGTGTCTATGACATCCAGGATACAGCCTACAGTGATTAGTCATTCAGTCACCACCAATTAACAGAATGTGTTTCGTGCTCTTCAGAAGATCGGTGTCACAGATGCGCGTGTGAAGCTCGGCATAAAAAATGCCCGTAAGAAATATGTTGCCAAAGACATGTAAGAAACGGGTGGGCTAGTAGTTGTGACTGAGATAACAGGGTCCCTTCTTTGATCCGGCACATGCAGTACTCACGGTGCTGTCAGCTTCTTCTCCACTGCTCTGACTGACGGCCATCCTCGGTTTCAAAGGAATAGAGGCACAGTCCAAAGCAACTTATAACATAACGGATTTATTTGCTTCAGGACACAGCACATCCACATGACTTCCAACATTATCTACACAGTTAAGACAGCACATCTCCTTATCTGTCCCTTCTCTGTTCTCTACGTCACAAAGCGTTTCCGTGGGTCAGAGTGGCTCTTCCAATCCCTCTGTTGGGGCTGGCGGAACGCACCAAATAAATATAAAGACCGCAATAAGGTGCGTTCACAGCCCTGAGTCCACTGTGCAGAGATGGATCCTGCTGCTAGGTAATGGCGATTCTGCATGGCGGTACTACACCTGAATACACACGGGTACTACACCTGAATACACACGGGTACTACACCTGAATACACACGGGTACTGCACCTGAATACACACGGGTACTGCACCTGAATACACACGGGTACTGCACCTGAATACACACGGGTACTGCACATGAATACACACGGGTACTGCACCTGAATACACACGGGTACTGCACCTGAATACACACGGGTACTGCACCTGAATACACACGGGTTCTACACCTGAATACACACGGGTACTGCAACTGAATACACACGGGTACTGCACCTGAATACACACGGGTACTGCACCTGAATACACACGGGTACTACACCTGAATACACACGGGTACTGCACCTGAATACAAACGTACTGCACCTCAATACACACGGGTACTGCACCTGAATACACACGGGTACTACACTTGAATACACACGGGTACTACACCTGAATACACACGGGTACTGCACCTGAATACACACGGGTACTACACCTGAATACACACGGGTACTACACCTGAATACACACGGGTACTACACCTGAATACACACGGGTACTACACCTGAATACACACGGGTACTACACCTGAATACACTACACCTGAATACACACGGGTATTACACCTGAATACACTACACCTGAATACACACGGGTAGGGTTGAGCGACTTTCATTTTTTTAAGATCGAGTCGGGTTTTGTGAAACCCGACTTAGTCCAGAGTCGAGTCGAGTGCAGTCGGCCGATTATCGCTAAAAGTCGGGGATCGACCGAAACACGAAACCCAATGCAAGTCAATGGGGAAGCATAGTCGGCAGTGAGTGGAGGCCAGGAAAACACCTACAGTGTCCATTTTAATGCCAAAAACATCCATTCTTGTTTTCTGAAGCTTGTCAATCTTAATTAACTTTATAATAATAGTTGGGCACTGGAAATTGGGGGTCATTTGGCAAAAGTTGTGGGGGGTAGGGCTGGTTCAAGGTTTTAGTGGGCCCAGGAAACGTGGACTACGTCACGGCGGTGGAGCAGGGAGAGGTAAGTATTTCAACGTTGCAAGTGCTGTGATCCTGAGCAAGCAGGGGGGGGCACTCGTTCGCATTGGCACTGGCACAGGGCCCCTCAAAGTTCAGCGATGTGTGTTTGCATGGTGGGGGCGCCTCCCACCAGCAGCGACACTTTTGCGTACTCTGAGGGGCCCTGTGCCAGTGACGTCGCCAACGAGTATGCCCCCCCCCACCTGATGAAGGAACCTGCACTTTCATCTGCACCTTCCTCTTTGTCCCTGTGTAAGGTGGTATAACATGCGGGAAGGGGAACCTGACTTTCAGCAGGGTCAGATTCTGGCTGTGTAGAGTGCAAGGGGAATGTAGTGGTCTAGGTCAATGTACCAGCAGACCCATGTAGCAGTGGCTGGGCAGTGGGCAGGATGAGGAGGAAACAGATATAGGGCCAAAGAATAAAGTAGGCTAAATGCAGTTCAAAATTGATAGCAGGACTAAACAGGCGGCATTGCTTTGTTGAGTGGAGTAGCAAACCCAGGAGCAGCAGACACTGTTTTAAGGGCCCAAACACACTAATAGGCCAAATGCAGTTTAATATCTGCTACTGTAGGCCAAAAGCCAGAAGGTTGAAGCTCAGCTTTATTCAGTTGAGGACAAACACCACGCAGGGGCAGACACCGGTAGTAGGCCGGAACCAAAGTTGAAGGCCAAATGCAGTTTAATATCTGATACTATAGGCCGAAAGTCAGAAGGTTGAAGCTCAGCTTTTTTTAGTTGAGGACAAACAGGGAGGAGCAAACAGAGCTATTAGGCCCCATCCAGCAATTAAAAAAAAAAAAAAAAAAAGCCAGAAGGTGGAAACTCAGCTTTGTTCAGTGGAGGACAACACCAGGCAGGGGCAGACACCGTTAGTAGGCCCTAAACATTTTTTTTTTTTTAAATCTTAATAAGAGCCAGAAGGTAGAAGCTCAGCTTTGTTCAGTGGAGGACAACACCAGGGAGGGGCAGACACCGTTAGTAGGCCCTAAACATTATTATTTTTTTTTTAAATCTTAATCAGGAACAGAAGGTTGAAGCACAGCTTTATTCAGTTGAGGACAACACCAGGGAGGGGCAGACACCGTTAGTAGGCCGGAACCACCAATCTTTTAAAAAACAGCAGTTAATAAGAGCCAGAAGGTTGAAGCACAGCTTTATTCAGTTGAGGACAACACCAGGCAGGGGCAGACACCGTTAGTAGGCCCTAAACATTTTTTTTTTTTTAAATCTTAATAAGAGCCAGAAGGTAGAAGTTCAGCTTTGTTCAGTGGAGGACATCACCAGGCAGGGGCAGACACCGTTAGTAGGCCCTAAACATTATTATTTTTTTTTTAAATCTTAATCAGGAACAGAAGGTTGAAGCACAGCTTTATTCAGTTGAGGACAACACCAGGGAGGGGCAGACACCGTTAGTAGGCCGGAACCACCAATCTTTTAAAAAACAGCAGTTAATAAGAGTCAGAAGGTTGAAGCACAGCTTTATTCAGTTGAGGACAACACCAGGGAGGGGCAGACACCGTTAGTAGGCCCTAAACACCCAATTTCTTTTTTAAAAATCTTAATTTGGAACAGAAGGTTGAAGCACAGCTTTATTCAGTTGAGGACAACACCAGGGAGGGGCAGACACCGTTAGTAGGCCCTAAACACCCAATTTCTTTTTTAAAAATCTTAATTTGGAACAGAAGGTTGAAGCACAGCTTTATTCAGTTGAGGACAACACCAGGGAGGGGCAGACACCGTTAGTAGGCCGGAACCACCAATCTTTTAAAAAACAGCAGTTAATAAGAGCCAGAAGGTTGAAGCACAGCTTTATTCAGTTGAGGACAACACCAGGGAGGGGCAGACACCGTTAGGCCGGAACCACCAATCTTTTAAAAAACAGCAGTTAATAAGAGCCAGAAGGTTGAAACACAGCTTTCTTCAGTGGAGGACAACACCAGGGAGGGGCAGACACCGTTAGTAGGCCCTAAACACCCAATTTCTTTTTTAAAAATCTTAATTTGGAACAGAAGGTTGAAGCACAGCTTTATTCAGTTGAGGACAACACCAGGGAGGGGCAGACACCGTTAGTAGGCCGGAACCACCAATCTTTTAAAAAACAGCAGTTAATAAGAGCCAGAAGGTTGAAGCACAGCTTTATTCAGTTGAGGACAACACCAGGGAGGGGCAGACACCGTTAGTAGGCCCTAAACACCCAATTTCCTTTTTAAAAATCTTAATTTGGAACAGAAGGTTGAAGCACAGCTTTATTCAGTTGAGGACAACACCAGGGAGGGGCAGACACCGTTAGTAGGCCGGAACCACCAATCTTTTAAAAAACAGCAGTTAATAAGAGCCAGAAGGTTGAAGCACAGCTTTGTTCAGTGGAGGACAACACCAGGGAGGGGCAGACACCGTTAGTAGGCCCTAAACACCCAATTTCTTTTTTAAAAATCTTAATCTGGAACAGAAGGTTGAAGCACAGCTTTATTCAGTTGAGGACAACACCAGGGAGGGGCAGACACCGTTAGTAGGCCAGAACCACCAATCTTTTAAAAAACAGCAGTTAATAAGAGCCAGAAGGTTGAAGCACAGCTTTATTCAGTTGAGGACAACACCAGGGAGGGGCAGACACCGTTAGTAGGCCCTAAACACCCAATTTTTTTTAAAAAAATCTTAATTTGGAACAGAAGGTTGAAGCACAGCTTTATTCAGTTGAGGACAACACCAGGGAGGGGCAGACACCGTTAGTAGGCCGGAACCACCAATCTTTTAAAAAACAGCAGTTAATAAGAGCCAGAAGGTTGAAGCACAGCTTTATTCAGTTGAGGACAACACCAGGCAGGGGCAGACACCGTTAGTAGGCCCTAAACATTTTTTTTTTTTTTTAAATCTTAATAAGAGCCAGAAGGTAGAAGCTCAGCTTTGTTCAGTGGAGGACAACACCAGGCAGGGGCAGACACCGTTAGTAGGCCCTAAACATTATTTTTTTTTTTTTAAATCTTAATCAGGAACAGAAGGTTGAAGCACAGCTTTATTCAGTTGAGGACTACACCAGGGAGGGGCAGACACAGTTAGTAGGCCGGAACCACCAATCTTTTAAAAAACAGCAGTTAATAAGAGCCAGAAGGTTGAAGCACAGCTTTATTCAGTTGAGGACAACACCAGGGAGGGGCAGACACCGTTAGTAGGCCCTAAACACCCAATTTCTTTTTTAAAAATCTTAATTTGGAACAGAAGGTTGAAGCACAGCTTTATTCAGTTGAGGACAACACCAGGGAGGGGCAGACACCGTTAGTAGGCCGGAACCACCAATCTTTTAAAAAACAGCAGTTAATAAGAGCCAGAAGGTTGAAGCACAGCTTTGTTCAGTGGAGGACAACACCAGGGAGGGGCAGACACCGTTAGTAGGCCCTAAACACCCAATTTATTTTTAAAAAATCTTAATTTGGAACAGAAGGTTGAAGCACAGCTTTATTCAGTTGAGGACAACACCAGGGAGGGGCAGACACCGTTAGTAGGCCGGAACCACCAATCTTTTAAAAAACAGCAGTTAATAAGAGCCAGAAGGTTGAAGCACAGCTTTATTCAGTTGAGGACAACACCAGGGAGGGGCAGACACCGTTAGTAGGCCCTAAACACCCAATTTCTTTTTTAAAAATCTTAATTTGGAACAGAAGGTTGAAGCACAGCTTTATTCAGTTGAGGACAACACCAGGGAGGGGCAGACACCGTTAGTAGGCCGGAACCACCAATCTTTTAAAAAACAGCAGTTAATAAGAGCCAGAAGGTTGAAGCACAGCTTTATTAGGTTGAGGACAACACCAGGGAGGGGCAGACACCGTTAGTAGGCCCTAAACACCCAATTTCTTTTTTAAAAATCTTAATTTGGAACAGAAGGTTGAAGCACAGCTTTATTCAGTTGAGGACAACACCAGGGAGGGGCAGACACCGTTAGTAGGCCGGAACCACCAATCTTTTAAAAAACAGCAGTTAATAAGAGCCAGAAGGTTGAAGCACAGCTTTATTCAGTTGAGGACAACACCAGGCAGGGGCAGACACCATTAGTAGGCCCTAAACATTTTTTTTTTTTAACTCTTAATAAGAGCCAGAAGGTAGAAGCTCAGCTTTGTTCAGTGGAGGACAACACCAGGCAGGGGCAGACACCGTTAGTAGGCCCTAAACATTATTATTTTTTTTTAAATCTTAATCAGGAACAGAAGGTTGAAGCACAGCTTTATTCAGTTGAGGACAACACCAGGGAGGGGCAGACACCGTTAGTAGGCCGGAAAAACCAATCTTTTAAAAAACAGCAGTTAATAAGAGCCAGAAGGTTGAAGCACAGCTTTATTCAGTTGAGGACAACACCAGGGAGGGGCAGACACCGTTAGTAGGCCCTAAACACCCAATTTCTTTTTTAAAAATCTTAATTTGGAACAGAAGGTTGAAGCACAGCTTTATTCAGTTGAGGACAACACCAGGGAGGGGCAGACACCGTTAGTAGGCCGGACCCACCAATCTTTTAAAAAACAGCAGTTAATAAGAGCCAGAAGGTTGAAGCACAGCTTTGTTCAGTGGAGGACAACACCAGGGAGGGGCAGACACCGTTAGTAGGCCCTAAACACCCAATTTATTTTTTAAAAATCTTAATTTGGAACAGAAGGTTGAAGCACAGCTTTATTCAGTTGAGGACAACACCAGGGAGGGGCAGACACCGTTAGTAGGCCGGAACCACCAATCTTTTAAAAAACAGCAGTTAATAAGAGCCAGAAGGTTGAAGCACAGCTTTATTCAGTTGAGGACAACACCAGGGAGGGGCAGACACCGTTAGTAGGCCCTAAACACCCAATTTCTTTTTTAAAAATCTTAATTTGGAACAGAAGGTTGAAGCACAGCTTTATTCAGTTGAGGACAACACCAGGGAGGGGCAGACACCGTTAGTAGGCCGGAACCACCAATCTTTTAAAAAACAGCAGTTAATAAGAGCCAGAAGGTTGAAGCACAGCTTTATTCAGTTGAGGGCAACACCAGGGAGGGGCAGACACCGTTAGTAGGCCGGAACCACCAATCTTTTAAAAAAACAGCAGTTAATAAGAGCCAGAAGGTTGAAACACAGCTTTATTCAGTGGAGGACAACACCAGGGAGGGGCAGACACCGTTAGTAGGCCCTAAACACCCAATTTCTTTTTTAAAAATCTTAATTTGGAACAGAAGGTTGAAGCACAGCTTTATTCAGTTGAGGACAACACCAGGGAGGGGCAGACACCGTTAGTAGGCCGGAACCACCAATCTTTTAAAAAACAGCAGTTAATAAGAGCCAGAAGGTTGAAGCACAGCTTTATTCAGTTGAGGACAACACCAGGGAGGGGCAGACACCGTTAGTAGGCCGGAACCACCAATCTTTTAAAAAACAGCAGTTAATAAGAGCCAGAAGGTTGAAACACAGCTTTATTCAGTGGAGGACAACACCAGGGAGGGGCAGACACCGTTAGTAGGCCCTAAACACCCAATTTCTTTTTTAAAAATCTTAATTTGGAACAGAAGGTTGAAGCACAGCTTTATTCAGTTGAGGACAACACCAGGGAGGGGCAGACACCGTTAGTAGGCCGGAACCACCAATCTTTTAAAAAACAGCAGTTAATAAGAGCCAGAAGGTTGAAGCACAGCTTTATTCAGTTGAGGACAACACCAGGCAGGGGCAGACACCGTTAGTAGGCCCTAAACATTTTTTTTTTTAAAAATCTTAATAAGAGCCAGAAGGTAGAAGCTCAGCTTTGTTCAGTGGAGGACAACACCAGGCAGGGGCAGACACCGTTAGTAGGCCCTAAGCACCCGATTTATTTTTTAAAAATCTTAATTTGGAACAGAAGGTTGAAGCACAGCTTTATTCAGTTGAGGACAACACCAGGGAGGGGCAGACACCGTTAGTAGGCCGGAACCACCAATCTTTTAAAAAACAGCAGTTAATAAGAGCCAGAAGGTTGAAGCACAGCTTTATTCAGTTGAGGACAACACCAGGGAGGGGCAGACACCGTTAGTAGGCCCTAAACACCCAATTTCTTTTTTAAAAATCTTAATTTGGAACAGAAGGTTGAAGCACAGCTTTATTCAGTTGAGGACAACACCAGGGAGGGGCAGACACCGTTAGTAGGCCGGAACCACCAATCTTTTAAAAAACAGCAGTTAATAAGAGCCAGAAGGTTGAAGCACAGCTTTGTTCAGTGGAGGACAACACCAGGGAGGGGCAGACACCGTTAGTAGGCCCTAAACACCCAATTTCTTTTTTAAAAATCTTAATTTGGAACAGAAGGTTGAAGCACAGCTTTATTCAGTTGAGGACAACACCAGGGAGGGGCAGACACCGTTAGTAGGCCAGAACCACCAATCTTTTAAAAAACAGCAGTTAATAAGAGCCAGAAGGTTGAAGCACAGCTTTATTCAGTTGAGGACAACACCAGGGAGGGGCAGACACCGTTAGTAGGCCCTAAACACCCAATTTTTTTTTTTTAAATCTTAATTTGGAACAGAAGGTTGAAGCACAGCTTTATTCAGTTGAGGACAACACCAGGGAGGGGCAGACACTGTTAGTAGGCTGGAACCACCAATCTTTTAAAAAACAGCAGTTAATAAGAGCCAGAAGGTTGAAGCACAGCTTTATTCAGTTGAGGACAACACCAGGCAGGGGCAGACACCGTTAGTAGGCCCTAAACATTTTTTTTTTTTAAATCTTAATAAGAGCCAGAAGGTAGAAGCTCAGCTTTGTTCAGTGGAGGACAACACCAGGCAGGGGCAGACACCGTTAGTAGGCCCTAAACATTATTTTTTTTTTTTTTTAAATCTTAATCAGGAACAGAAGGTTGAAGCACAGCTTTATTCAGTTGAGGACAACACCAGGGAGGGGCAGACACCGTTAGTAGGCCGGAACCACCAATCTTTTAAAAAACAGCAGTTAATAAGAGCCAGAAGGTTGAAGCACAGCTTTATTCAGTTGAGGACAACACCAGGGAGGGGCAGACACCGTTAGTAGGCCCTAAACACCCAATTTCTTTTTTAAAAATCTTAATTTGGAACAGAAGGTTGAAGCACAGCTTTATTCAGTTGAGGACAACACCAGGGAGGGGCAGACACCGTTAGTAGGCCGGAACCACCAATCTTTTAAAAAACAGCAGTTAATAAGAGCCAGAAGGTTGAAGCACAGCTTTGTTCAGTGGAGGACAACACCAGGGAGGGGCAGACACCGTTAGTAGGCCCTAAACACCCAATTTCTTTTTTAAAAATCTTAATTTGGAACAGAAGGTTGAAGCACAGCTTTATTCAGTTGAGGACAACACCAGGGAGGGGCAGACACCGTTAGTAGGCCGGAACCACCAATCTTTTAAAAAACAGCAGTTAATAAGAGCCAGAAGGTTGAAGCACAGCTTTATTCAGTTGAGGACAACACCAGGGAGGGGCAGACACCGTTAGTAGGCCCTAAACACCCAATTTCTTTTTTAAAAATCTTAATTTGGAACAGAAGGTTGAAGCACAGCTTTATTCAGTTGAGGACAACACCAGGGAGGGGCAGACACCGTTAGTAGGCCGGAACCACCAATCTTTTAAAAAACAGCAGTTAATAAGAGCCAGAAGATTGAAGCACAGCTTTATTAGGTTGAGGACAACACCAGGGAGGGGCAGACACCGTTAGTAAACCCTAAACACCCAATTTCTTTTTTAAAAATCTTAATTTGGAACAGAAGGTTGAAGCACAGCTTTATTCAGTTGAGGACAACACCAGGGAGGGGCAGACACCGTTAGTAGGCCGGAACCACCAATCTTTTAAAAAACAGCAGTTAATAAGAGCCAGAAGGTTGAAGCACAGCTTTGTTCAGTGGAGGACAACACCAGGGAGGGGCAGACACCGTTAGTAGGCCCTAAACACCCAATTTATTTTTTAAAAATCTTAATTTGGAACAGAAGGTTGAAGCACAGCTTTATTCAGTTGAGGACAACACCAGGGAGGGGCAGACACCGTTAGTAGGCCGGAACCACCAATCTTTTAAAAAACAGCAGTTAATAAGAGCCAGAAGGTTGAAGCACAGCTTTATTCAGTTGAGGACAACACCAGGGAGGGGCAGACACCGTTAGTAGGCCCTAAACACCCAATTTCTTTTTTAAAAATCTTAATTTGGAAAAGGGGCGCATGCGCGGACTCTGACAGAGACAGACATGCTCTGCTGAGCTCCGCGACCCGGCATCTATTTACACCCCTTTAAAGCCGTGAACGGGGAAATCTTGCTTTCGCTACCTTCCCACTGCTACACGGAGGCTGGTAGCACGCGATGCCGAGGAGAGGTAACGCTAACCAAACAGCAAACCGCACTATACCGGAGCTCCTAGCAGGCAGTGGCGCGGGAAAGATGGCCGCTTCGTCTTCCTCCCTGCCAGCTCCCGCTTCCTCGCAAGCAGGCAGTGCCGACACAGGAGCTGATGACTCACATATGGCAGGAGAGTCCACCATCTCCACTGCGACTCTAACTAAATCGCTCCAGGACACATTTAGAACCGAACTTAAATCAGCTATGCAATCCATCGCTAGCCAGCTACAAGATATTGCCCAGCGCACCTCAGATTTAGAGGAGAAGATGGACGTCACAGCGGACGCTCTAGAGGAAGATCAACAAACCCTCAGGTACCATGCGGACCGCATTAACGAATTAGAACTGAGAAATGAAGATTTGGAAAATAGATCTCGCAGGGGCAACATCCGTATACGCGGACTACCCGAGTCCATCACTGCACTTAAAGAAACGGCGACCACATTATTTACCGCGCTTTTGCCAGATATGGACCCTCTGCTTCTATATATCACACGGATCCACCGATCGCTTGGCAAACAGCGCTCCTCTGATATTCCAAGGGACGTGGTCCTTAAAATGCACCATGAGGAATCTCGAGACTTAATTTTAAATGCTGCACGTCCTCTTTCATCACTTCCTACCTTACCTGCCTCGGTGCGCTTATATGCTGATGTCGCTCCGGCCACACTTTCCAGAAGGAGAGCCCTTAAGCCTGTTACCGCTGCACTGCAACTGGCGCAAGTTAAATATCGCTGGGGATATCCGTTCTCACTATCCTTCACCTATGAGAATAAGCTGCACACCTGTCGCTCATTAGATGAAGGAAAAAAGGCACTAGAACTTTCTGGTATCCCATTCTCAGATTCGACTCAGCCTTTGCCGCAGAGAAGATCGCGACCTGTCAGAGAATGGTCATCAGTTCCCACAACCAGGAGCCAGTCTACACGTGTCACATGATTGTTCTCCAGGTGTACTGACCTAATTTCACCATGACTGTTTGTTGAACATGTCTTTTTTCTTTCTCTTTGCGTGCTTACTACAATAGTAGAATCTGTATTGTGTCTCCCTACAGTTCTACGTAGCCTCCATCCTATTAGCTCCCCGATTACGGAGATTTATATTACAAGCCCGATTTCCTATTATTTTTCTCTTCCCCCCCCCCCCCTTTTTTTTTTTTTTTTTTTTTTTTTTTTTTCTCTCTCTCCTCTCCCTTTCCCCCCCCCCCCCTCTCCCCTTCCTTGCCCCCTTCCCCTATCCCCTGGGGCTTATTATTACTATTACAGGGGTATGATGTCCGGGTTTTTCACATGTCACCCACCCTTGGTGATTACTGGATTTTCCGGTAATATGAATCTCCAGATCACCATACCTGTTGGACATTGGTTCCAAGTTTCTACATTTGTTTTCATGTTTTGTCTCTGTGCCTCCCTGTATTTTGTCTCCTCCCTAATGTTTCTCCCCATAAGTATACAAACTTGGTTTTCTACTGCTGTTGATTTGAGTTATCGTTGGTTTAAGTTGGGGGGTGCGCCCATGGTGTCTGGAATTTGGATAGCAACTGTCCCAATTTTCTATGTGTAGAGTTTTCTCCCATAATGTCAGAGGTCTCAATTCGCCCATAAAAAGGAAAAAAGCCTTTTTAGATTACCATAAGCATAAACCCGATATTCTTTGCCTACAAGAAACCCATTTCTCTAACACTTCCTCTCCCAAATATTTTGACCCTCATTACTCACGTTTCTATTTAGCCTCATGGGACCGTAAGACTAGGGGAGTAGCCATACTTCTCAAGAACAACTTCCCATTCCAACTAACAAGTTATTTTTCAGACCCTCAAGGCAGATTTATAATATTACAAGGGACGCTACAGGGCCATAATCTCTGCATTGTAAACAGCTATCTACCGGCCGGCTCTCAGTTTGCGACGTTCAAAATAATCCTATCCAAACTCTCTTCCATCTCTTATCACCATTTGATATGGTGCGGAGACTTTAATTTTACCTTAAACCCATCTCTGGACAGTAACTCTTTACAAAGGTCGGATATTCCTAAATCCGACAGGAAAAAGATTCTTCGCATGCTGGCTGGGAATCGGTTGGTGGACATATGGAGGGAACTCAATGGTTCAACTAGAGGGTACACATATTTCTCTCCGGCCCATGGTTCTTACTCACGAATTGATTTTCAGGTAACTACGGCTGCATCCCTTCCCACTGTCTTATATTCACGACATGTCCCATCCTCGTGGTCTGATC
This sequence comes from Ranitomeya variabilis, assembly GCF_051348905.1. NCBI lineage: Eukaryota > Metazoa > Chordata > Amphibia > Anura > Dendrobatidae > Ranitomeya > Ranitomeya variabilis. The sequence continues at coordinate 180,342,921 of NC_135238.1, forward strand.
ATGATGCGGTCCTATCTGTCTTTCAATTTCATATTATCTCCTCCAAACTCTATAAGTGGAGGTTAAATGAATCACTATTGGTTGATCCTGCGATTTCTACCCAGGTCATAGATGACTTGAACCTTTTTTTCCGATCCAATCTGAACGCAGACTCCTCCCCGGGCAACATATGGCTTGCCCATAAGAAATTCATCACTGGAACATTAATTAAAATAGCGTCTGCTAGGAAGAGGAGCAGATCTGAACTTCAGAGTCGATTGGAAACGAAGCTATTTAAACTTGAACAAGCAAATCAGATGGCCACGTCTCGCTATTTAATCAAACAGATACATGATGTTAAACTCCAATTAGACGCGATTCTGACCACTAGAACAGAAAAAGCCTTAGCGTGGACTCGAGCCACTTTCTACAAACAAGCAAACAAACCCTCTAAATTATTGGCCCGTCAATTACGCTCCAAGGAACTTATAAATTCTATATCCTCTATTAAAGAGGAATCTGGACATGTCTCGGCCCATCCTGAGAATATTTATAAAGCGTTCTATAGGTATTATCAGAAGCTCTACTCCTCTCCTAAAGATCCTCCCCCACATCTCCTACAATCGTTCCTGCAGAACTTATCCCTCCCTACCTTATCGGTGCCACTGGCCCAACAATTGCAATCTGAAATTGTACCAGAGGAAATCGATTCTGCCATTAAAAAGTTGAAGGCGGGAAAGGCCCCCGGTCCTGATGGACTAACTTCCATGTATTATAAAAAATTTAAGACTATACTCCTACCCCATATTGCAGCCTTTTGTAATGCTCTTTTAAACGGCTCTCAGATGCCCCCCGAATTTTATGTAGCCCATGTAACAGTCATTCCTAAACAACAAAAAGACCACCTGCTTGTTAAAAATTACAGACCTATATCCTTGTTAAATATTGATCTCAAAATATTTACATCAATTATCACTGACAGGCTCAATGTGATTCTTCCCTCACTGATACATCGAGACCAAGTGGGCTTTATCCCCCTAAGACAAGGGCCAGATAACATTAGGAGGAACCTTAACATTATTCATTCCGCTAATCACTCTCACAAATCACTTATGATGGTTGCTCTGGACATAGAAAAAGCCTTTGATTCCCTCTCCTGGCCATACCTCTTTTCAGTTTTGAACAAATTTGGCTTCCCTCAAAAACTAATCTCCTCCCTACAACTAATTTATGACCATCCGACGGCGTATCTTAAACTCCCGACCACTAATCCCTCTCCTATAATAATCCAACGCGGTACTCGTCAAGGATGCCCCCTCTCACCAGCTCTATTTGCGTTAGCTATGGAGCCCCTGGCAGAATCTATTAGGACCAACCCGAATATTCTGGGGCCTACTGATCTCGGAGACCAATACAAAGTCAGCCTTTTTGCCGATGACCTCCTTCTATCCTTAACTAACCCTTACTCGACCCTCCCTAACCTATTTTCCCTTCTTCACACTTTCGAAAAAATATCAGGTCTTAAAATTAATATTGAAAAATCCGAGGCTTTGTTTGTCAACACTCCTAAGGCAGATCAAGATAATCTTATAGCTCAGTTTGGCTTTAGTAAGAAAGATCAATTTTTAACCTACCTCGGAATCAACTTAACGTCCCATAAGTCATCCCTGTACAAAAGGAACTACCCTCCTTTAATTAGCAAATTTCGGGCTGATTTAGCTCGGTGGTCCACTCTGAACTTGTCTTGGTTAGGCAGATTACATGCCATTAAGATGGTTTCGCTTCCGCGATTCCTTTATTTATTCCGTTCCCTCCCAGTTGCAGTACCATTGAATGTCCTTCGAGACATTCAAAATCTCATTTCAAAGTTTGTCTGGAGGGGTAAGAGACCAAGGATCAAACAGAGCATCATGTTCCTACATAGAAAGCTGGGAGGACTCTCCCTTCCTAACTTAACTTTATATTTTAGGGCGGCCCAGATAGCCCAACTAGCTACCGTTAATGCCGGCACGAGAAGTCCCAGATGGGTTTATCTAGAATCCTTTCTTTTACGCCCTTTCTCTCTACCTGGCCTCCTGTGGTCTACTGGCAGACTCCCGCAAAATATCTCCGAAACTGCCCCTTTCTCTGCACACTCCCTGATCCTCTGGAGGAAGGAGAGGTTCAAACATGGTTTACAATCTAAATCATCTCCACTTACCTCCTTATTTTGCAATCCTACATTCCTACCGGGCCTGGAACCTTCTCTCTTCTCATGGTGGATAATGAAAGGCATCACCACATTCAAACAACTCTGCTCTCCCTTAAATATCTTATTTAGCAGACAAGAATTCACTCAAAAATTTGAACCTCCATTTAGAGAAGCTTTTCGTATAAACCAAATTCTTCATTTTGCCGGACAATCCTTACCTCATGGGACCCCTTTTGTTGCCTCGAGTTTTGAGAGGAAATGCCTTCTAGACCCTATGGGAAGGGGAATGATCTCTTTGGTGTACCCTGTTCTTTGTGCTACTAATGGGGACATAAAATTAAAATTTATGTCACAATGGGAAGGAGATTTGGGTCGGGTGCTGCCCCTGGAGGTATGGCATGGGTGTTGCGATACTTTAACAAAGGGTTGTTATCAGACCTCTTTGGCTGAAACATCGATTAAACTCCTTCATAGAGCCTATTATGTGCCAGTGAAACTCCATGCCATTCATCCACATGTACCTAACACCTGTTTTAGAGGCTGTAACTCTTTAGGTGATTTGCTACACACTTGGTGGAACTGTCCAGTTACTGTGGCTTTATGGGGCGAGATCAAGTCAATAGTTGACAGGCTATATGGAGGAACAGTCCCACTTGATCCTGCAGTTTTTTTACTGGGAGCAAGATTTCCTGGTTTTTCTAAATACCTACATAAATTAGTAACTATCATTTGCATGGCGACTAAAATTCATATCGCTGCTAGATGGAGAACTAATTCACTCTCCATCACATTAGTCAAAGATAGAATTAACTCTATCTTGTTATATGAACGCATCCAAGCAACCAGGAACGATGAATGGAATGCCTTCTTCCGAGTGTGGGAACCTTGGCTTGGTCTCGACTCCGATGCCTCCTTAGCTCAAGCACTTACACTATCTCCATAATGTTTATTAATTACATTCTACCATATTTATTAGACTTTTTCTGTTTTATGACCTCGCTTGGAACTGTCTTAAAATTGAACTCTGCATATTTATATTGTCTGGGCGCCGGGCCCATTGGGTGTTATCCCCCCACATGCATTTTTACGCATTTAGCTGTAGTCGTTTTCAATTTTGTTAGATATACTTATTTTCCCCTTTCCTATGTGTTCTTCCCCTTGTTCGTCATACCTGTTTGTCTTTATTAATTCTGTTTATCTAAACCAGAGTTATAATTAATGCTTTGCTTATATCTGGGTTTTCATGGATATCTCTTGTGTTTGTTTTTTTTTCTTCTTTGAGACCCGTTTGTATTACGTTGTATTCAACACTCTCAATAAAAATTTATTGAAACTAAAAATCTTAATTTGGAACAGAAGGTTGAAGCACAGCTTTATTCAGTTGAGGACAACACCAGGGAGGGGCAGACACCGTTAGTAGGCCGGAACCACCAATCTTTCAAAAAAACAGCAGTTAATAAGAGCCAGAAGGTTGAAGCACAGCTTTGTTCAGTGGAGGACAACACCAGGCAGGGGCAGACACCGTTAGTAGGCCCTAAACACCCAATTTTTTTAAAAAAAATCTTAATTTGGAACAGAAGGTTGAAGCACAGCTTTATTCAGTTGAGGACAACACCAGGGAGGGGCAGACACCGTTAGTAGGCCGGAACCACCAATCTTTTAAAAAACAGCAGTTAATAAGAGCCAGAAGGTTGAAGCACAGCTTTGTTCAGTGGAGGACAACACCAGGGAGGGGCAGACACCGTTAGTAGGCCCTAAACACCCAATTTATTTTTTAAAAATCTTAATTTGGAACAGAAGGTTGAAGCACAGCTTTATTCAGTTGAGGACAACACCAGGGAGGGGCAGACACCGTTAGTAGGCCGGAACCACCAATCTTTTAAAAAACAGCAGTTAATAAGAGCCAGAAGGTTGAAGCACAGCTTTGTTCAGTGGAGGACAACACCAGGGAGGGGCAGACACCGTTAGTAGGCCCTAAACACCCAATTTCTTTTTTAAAAATCTTAATTTGGAACAGAAGGTTGAAGCACAGCTTTATTCAGTTGAGGACAACACCAGGGAGGGGCAGACACCGTTAGTAGGCCAGAACCACCAATCTTTTAAAAAACAGCAGTTAATAAGAGCCAGAAGGTTGAAGCACAGCTTTATTCAGTTGAGGACAACACCAGGGAGGGGCAGACACCGTTAGTAGGCCCTAAACACCCAATTTTTTTTTTAAAAATCTTAATTTGGAACAGAAGGTTGAAGCACAGCTTTATTCAGTTGAGGACAACACCAGGGAGGGGCAGACACCGTTAGTAGGCCGGAACCACCAATCTTTTAAAAAACAGCAGTTAATAAGAGCCAGAAGGTTGAAGCACAGCTTTATTCAGTTGAGGACAACACCAGGCAGGGGCAGACACCGTTAGTAGGCCCTAAACATTTTTTTTTTTTTTTTTAAATCTTAATAAGAGCCAGAAGGTAGAAGCTCAGCTTTGTTCAGTGGAGGACAACACCAGGCTGGGGCAGACACCGTTAGTAGGCCCTAAACATTATTATTTTTTTTTTAAATCTTAATCAGGAACAGAAGGTTGAAGCACAGCTTTATTCAGTTGAGGACAACACCAGGGAGGGGCAGACACCGTTAGTAGGCCGGAACCACCAATCTTTTAAAAAACAGCAGTTAATAAGAGCCAGAAGGTTGAAGCACAGCTTTATTCAGTTGAGGACAACACCAGGCAGGGGCAGACACCGTTAGTAGGCCCTAAACACCCAATTTCTTTTTTAAAAATCTTAATTTGGAACAGAAGGTTGAAGCACAGCTTTATTCAGTTGAGGACAACACTAGGGAGGGGCAGACACCGTTAGTAGGCCGGAACCACCAATCTTTTAAAAAACAGCAGTTAATAAGAGCCAGAAGGTTGAAGCACAGCTTTGTTCAGTGGAGGACAACACCAGGGAGGGGCAGACACCGTTAGTAGGCCCTAAACACCCAATTTATTTTTAAAAAATCTTAATTTGGAACAGAAGGTTGAAGCACAGCTTTATTCAGTTGAGGACAACACCAGGGAGGGGCAGACACCGTTAGTAGGCCGGAACCACCAATCTTTTAAAAAACAGCAGTTAATAAGAGCCAGAAGGTTGAAGCACAGCTTTATTCAGTTGAGGACAACACCAGGGAGGGGCAGACACCGTTAGTAGGCCCTAAACACCCAATTTCTTTTTAAAAAATCTTAATTTGGAACAGAAGGTTGAAGCACAGCTTTATTCAGTTGAGGACAACACCAGGGAGGGGCAGACACCGTTAGTAGGCCGGAACCACCAATCTTTTAAAAAACAGCAGTTAATAAGAGCCAGAAGGTTGAAGCACAGCTTTATTAGGTTGAGGACAACACCAGGGAGGGGCAGACACCGTTAGTAGGCCCTAAACACCCAATTTCTTTTTTAAAAATCTTAATTTGGAACAGAAGGTTGAAGCACAGCTTTATTCAGTTGAGGACAACACCAGGGAGGGGCAGACACCGTTAGTAGGCCGGAACCACCAATCTTTTAAAAAACAGCAGTTAATAAGAGCCAGAAGGTTGAAGCACAGCTTTGTTCAGTGGAGGACAACACCAGGGAGGGGCAGACACCGTTAGTAGGCCCTAAACACCCAATTTATTTTTTAAAAATCTTAATTTGGAACAGAAGGTTGAAGCACAGCTTTATTCAGTTGAGGACAACACCAGGGAGGGGCAGACACCGTTAGTAGGCCGGAACCACCAATCTTTTAAAAAACAGCAGTTAATAAGAGCCAGAAGGTTGAAGCACAGCTTTATTCAGTTGAGTACAACACCAGGGAGGGGCAGACACCGTTAGTAGGCCCTAAACACCCAATTTCTTTTTTAAAAATCTTAATTTGGAACAGAAGGTTGAAGCACAGCTTTATTCAGTTGAGGACAACACCAGGGAGGGGCAGACACCGTTAGTAGGCCGGAACCACCAATCTTTTAAAAAACAGCAGTTAATAAGAGCCAGAAGATTGAAGCACAGCTTTATTAGGTTGAGGACAACACCAGGGAGGGGCAGACACCGTTAGTAAACCCTAAACACCCAATTTCTTTTTTAAAAATCTTAATTTGGAACAGAAGGTTGAAGCACAGCTTTATTCAGTTGAGGACAACACCAGGGAGGGGCAGACACCGTTAGTAGGCCGGAACCACCAATCTTTTAAAAAACAGCAGTTAATAAGAGCCAGAAGGTTGAAGCACAGCTTTGTTCAGTGGAGGACAACACCAGGGAGGGGCAGACACCGTTAGTAGGCCCTAAACACCCAATTTATTTTTTAAAAATCTTAATTTGGAACAGAAGGTTGAAGCACAGCTTTATTCAGTTGAGGACAACACCAGGGAGGGGCAGACACCGTTAGTAGGCCGGAACCACCAATCTTTTAAAAAACAGCAGTTAATAAGAGCCAGAAGGTTGAAGCACAGCTTTATTCAGTTGAGGACAACACCAGGGAGGGGCAGACACCGTTAGTAGGCCCTAAACACCCAATTTCTTTTTTAAAAATCTTAATTTGGAACAGAAGGTTGAAGCACAGCTTTATTCAGTTGAGGACAACACCAGGGAGGGGCAGACACCGTTAGTAGGCCGGAACCACCAATCTTTTAAAAAACAGCAGTTAATAAGAGCCAGAAGGTTGAAGCACAGCTTTGTTCAGTGGAGGACAACACCAGGCAGGGGCAGACACCGTTAGTAGGCCCTAAACACCCAATTTTTTTTTTAAAAATCTTAATTTGGAACAGAAGGTTGAAGCACAGCTTTATTCAGTTGAGGACAACACCAGGGAGGGGCAGACACCGTTAGTAGGCTGGAACCACCAATCTTTTAAAAAACAGCAGTTAATAAGAGCCAGAAGGTTGAAGCACAGCTTTATTCAGTTGAGGACAACACCAGGCAGGGGCAGACACCGTTAGTAGGCCCTAAACATTTTTTTTTTTTAAATCTTAATAAGAGCCAGAAGGTAGAAGCTCAGCTTTGTTCAGTGGAGGACAACACCAGGCAGGGGCAGACACCGTTAGTAGGCCCTAAACATTATTATTTTTTTTTTAAATCTTAATCAGGAACAGAAGGTTGAAGCACAGCTTTATTCAGTTGAGGACAACACCAGGGAGGGGTAGACACCGTTAGTAGGCCGGAACCACCAATCTTTTAAAAAACAGCAGTTAATAAGAGCCAGAAGGTTGAAGCACAGCTTTATTCAGTTGAGGACAACACCAGGGAGGGGCAGACACCGTTAGTAGGCCCTAAACACCCAATTTCTTTTTTAAAAATCTTAATTTGGAACAGAAGGTTGAAGCACAGCTTTATTCAGTTGAGGACAACACCAGGGAGGGGCAGACACCGTTAGTAGGCCGGAACCACCTATCTTTTAAAAAACAGCAGTAAATAAGAGCCAGAAGGTTGAAGCACAGCTTTATTCAGTTGAGGACAACACCAGGGAGGGGCAGACACCGTTAGTAGGCCCTAAACACCCAATTTATTTTTTAAAAATCTTAATTTGGAACAGAAGGTTGAAGCACAGCTTTATTCAGTTGAGGACAACACCAGGGAGGGGCAGACACCGTTAGTAGGCCGGAACCACCAATCTTTTAAAAAACAGCAGTTAATAAGAGCCAGAAGGTTGAAGCACAGCTTTATTCAGTTGAGGACAACACCAGGGAGGGGCAGACACCGTTAGTAGGCCCTAAACACCCAATTTCTTTTTTAAAAATCTTAATTTGGAACAGAAGGTTGAAGCACAGCTTTATTCAGTTGAGGACAACACCAGGGAGGGGCAGACACCGTTAGTAGGCCGGAACCACCAATCTTTTAAAAAACAGCAGTTAATAAGAGCCAGAAGGTTGAAGCACAGCTTTGTTCAGTGGAGGACAACACCAGGCAGGGGCAGACACCGTTAGTAGGCCCTAAACACCCAATTTTTTTTAAAAAAATCTTAATTTGGAACAGAAGGTTGAAGCACAGCTTTATTCAGTTGAGGACAACACCAGGGAGGGGCAGACACCGTTAGTAGGCCGGAACCACCAATCTTTTAAAAAACAGCAGTTAATAAGAGCCAGAAGGTTGAAGCACAGCTTTATTCAGTTGAGGACAACACCAGGCAGGGGCAGACACCGTTAGTAGGCCCTAAACATTTTTTTTTTTAAATCTTAATAAGAGCCAGAAGGTAGAAGCTCAGCTTTGTTCAGTGGAGGACAACACCAGGCAGGGGCAGACACCGTTAGTAGGCCCTAAACATTATTATTTTTTTTTTAAATCTTAATCAGGAACAGAAGGTTGAAGCACAGCTTTATTCAGTTGAGGACAACACCAGGGAGGGGTAGACACCGTTAGTAGGCCGGAACCACCAATCTTTTAAAAAACAGCAGTTAATAAGAGCCAGAAGGTTGAAGCACAGCTTTATTCAGTTGAGGACAACACCAGGGAGGGGCAGACACCGTTAGTAGGCCCTAAACACCCAATTTCTTTTTTAAAAATCTTAATTTGGAACAGAAGGTTGAAGCACAGCTTTATTCAGTTGAGGACAACACCAGGGAGGGGCAGACACCGTTAGTAGGCCGGAACCACCAATCTTTTAAAAAACAGCAGTAAATAAGAGCCAGAAGGTTGAAGCACAGCTTTATTCAGTTGAGGACAACACCAGGGAGGGGCAGACACCGTTAGTAGGCCCTAAACACCAAATTTCTTTTTTAAAAATCTTAATTTGGAACAGAAGGTTGAAGCACAGCTTTATTCAGTTGAGGACAACACCAGGGAGGGGCAGACACCGTTAGTAGGCCCTAAACACCCAATTTCTTTTTAAAAAATCTTAATTTGGAACAGAAGGTTGAAGCACAGCTTTATTCAGTTGAGGACAACACCAGGGAGGGGCAGACACCGTTAGTAGGCCGTAACCAAAGTTGAAGGCCAAATGCAGTTTAATATCTGATACTATAGGCCGAAAGCCATAAGGTTGAAGCACAGCTTTATTCAGTTGCAGCTTCTTGGCAATAATATAAAGAAGGCGCGACAGGACAACACTCGGTGGATGCCATATCTGTGTTTTCAACTGAAAAAAACCTTTCAGTTAACTACTTGCAGGAGAAAGTTTTTGTAGCTGGTGGCCAATTTTTGTACTGTACCAGTTTTTTGTTGTATGTGTTTTTGTTTTTAATGTTAAAATGTCTGCATTTGATATCTCTCCAGTATTTTCTTTTTTATAAGCAAAATACTTATTTTTATATTTTCTGATGTTTTATACCGGAGTGTTCCTCGGGACACGCTTATAAAGTGTCTTATATATGTGTTTCTAATGAGTCACATTATATATTTTTTGTAATTGTGGCTCTAAGAGATCTCAAAGATTTCATGGTTTGGAAATGATTGTTATGCCTTTACTGTTATATATAATAAAAACTGAATGGACACTTGTCAGCTCTTCTCAGGTGAAATGTTATCAAGTTCCGTCTGTTGGGCCATTATTCTAGGTCATACCCCCAGATCTGTGAACTGAGCAGTAAGGAAAATTAGCTGGTCTAAGAAGCATATCCATCTTTCCTACTTAAACACTTTCTTCATTGCTACTTAATGTGTTATATTTTAAAGCCATTGCAAGATTTTATAGAAGGAACTGATTGTAATTATCACCATAGGTATCATCACCTTTTAAGGACAGTGGGCAATCATTCAGCACTTTTTTGTAGGCATACATCCTCTCCCCAGCAACCTGTATGCATTTGACATGACATTATTTGTTCCTTTTATTGCATTACTTTCTTCATTGATTCCTTTTGCATAATTTATATGTAGTTTTAGTGCTGGTTTTGTACTCTGAGCTTGTTCCCCTGTGCACAATATTTTAAGACAGACTGAAATGTCAAGTTTGTTCTGTCAAAAGCAGTAGTGTTTCAAAATAGATAAAAAACAACATAAAGACAACATTCTAGAGCTGCTGTTATACTTATAAAGACAGTAAAATGTGATAACAACTATTAGCAGGTCATCCTTAGTATGTAGGTTTGATGAATCGGTGAGTGGTTGTATTGTATTGTGTGTGGTATTGTTATTAGTATTGTGAATTTTATTAAAATGTTTGCCTTCTGATTCAGTGTTTACTTTTCTTAATTTCCAAAATGCATGATTTCTTTGAAGGTTGTGTCTTCTGTCTTTACACACTTCTTTCTTAACCCCTTCCCAACATGCGCCATATATGTACAGTGCTGTGGGATCATATGAGCTCACACAAAGCACCGTCACGATCAAATGTGGGTGTCAACTCAATATGAGAGGTGACGCCCTGTTGCATTGATCGTGGGCGTTTAGCCCCTCTGATGCTGCTGTCAATATGGGGAGAACTACGTCCATGCATAGACTACTGGGGTCTTAACGCCATCACTTAAGAATAAGTATCCTTTGCCCTTGATATCTGAGCTCTTTGATAGACTCTGTAATGCCCCAGCCGTTTTCCAAGACTTTGTGAACGACATCTTCCGGGTGATGCTCACCACCTCGGTTGTAGTCTATCTGGATGATATTCTCATCTACTCTACAGATATTGATTCCAATCAGAGAGATGTTTGCAAAGTTTTTGACCTCTTACGGGCAAACTGAAGTGTGTGTTTGAGCAGGAGTCTATGCCTTTCCTTGGCTATATCATCTCTGACCAGGGATTGGCTATGGATCCTGCCAAGCTACAGGCTGTAATGGACTGGCAAGAACCCCATTCTCTTAAAGCAGTGCAGCGCTTTATGGGGTTCATTAATTACTATCGCCAGTTCATCCCACACTTCTCATCTTTGGTAGCTCCCTTGGTTGCCCTCACCAAGAAGGGAGCAAATCCCAAGTTGTGGTCGGAGGAGGTCTCCAAGGCCCTACTTACTATTAAGTCACACTTCGCTAGCGCTCCCATCCTACATCGCCCCGATGTAGATAAGCCATTTATAATAGAGGTGGATGCCTCATCCGTTGGTGCTGGAGCAGTCCTTTTCCAAAAGGATGCTCAAGGTCGGAAGCATCCTTGCTTCTTCTCCAAGACCTTCTCACCAGCGGAGAGGAATTATTCCATCGTGGACAGGGAGTTGCTAGCCATGAAGTTGGCTTTCTCTGAGTGGAGACACCTCCTAAAGTTTTTACAGACCAAAAAAATTTTGTGTACTAACAGACAGCCCAGCGGCAAAATTCTCGCCAGGCCAGATGGTCCCTGTTCTTCTCCCGGTTCCATTTCACCCTAACTTTTTTCTCCAGGTTGAAGAACATTCGTGCCGACGCTCTCTCCCGCTCCGTAGTGTCATCAGAGGAGGAGGAGCCTTGGCTTATTGTCCCTTCTGAGAGCCTGAGAACCATGGCTCCGGATTCACTAGAGTCTGTTCCCCCGGGCAAGACTTTTGTACCATCAAATTTGCGACCGGAGTTTCTCTGTTGGGCTCCTTTGTCCAAGGAGGGTACACATTTCGGGATCAAGAGGACATTTGAGCTTCTGGCGAGAACATACTGGTGGCCGCATATGGCTCGTGACGTCGGGGATAATATTCGGGCATGTGTCTCCTGCGCCAAGAATCGGTCTACTCGGCAACGGCCTGCTGGGCTACTTTACCCCCTGCCAGTGGCAGACAGGCCCTGGGAGATGGTCGGGATGGACTTCGTGGTGGGCTTACTTAAGTGTCGTAGCTGCACCGTTATCTGGGTAGTCACCGATCAAAGTACAGCGGTGTGTTTGCACGGCGGGGGCGCCTCCCACCGGTAGCAACACTTTTGCGTACTATGAGGGGCCCTGTGGCAGTGACGTCGCCAACGAGTATTCCTCCCCCCACCTGATGAAGGAACCTGCACCTTCATCTGCACCTTCCTCTTTGTCCCCGTGTAAGGTGGTATTTTATGCGGGAAGGGGGACCTGACTTTCAGCAGGGTCACAATCTTGCAGTGTAGCGTGCATGGGGAATGTTGCATTATGGGTCAATGTACCAGCAGACTCATCTATCACTGGCTGGGCAATGGGCAGGATGAGGGGGAAACAGATATGGGCCCAAAGAATAAAGTGGGCTACATGCAGTTCAAAATTGGTAACAGGACTAAACAGGCGGCATTGCTTTGTTCAGTGTAGTAGCAAACCCAGGAGCAGCAGACACTGTTTTAAGGGCCCAAACACACTAATAGGCCAAATGCAGTTTAATATCTGCTACTGTAGGCCAAAAGCCAGAAGGTTGAAGCTCAGCTTTATACAGTTGAGGACAACACCAGGGAGCGGCAGAAACCGTTAGTAGGCCCTAACCACCATTTTGTTTTTTAAAAAACACTTAATGAGAGCCAGAAGGTTGAAGCTCAGCTGTATTCAGTTGAGGACAACACCAGGGAGGGGCAGAAACCGTTAGTAGGCCCTAAACACCATTTTGTTTTTAAAAAAAACAGCAGTTAATGAGATGCAGAAGGTTGAAGCTCAGCTGTATTCAGTTGAGGGCAACACCAGGGAGGGGCAGAAACCGTTAGTAGGCCCTAAACACCATTTAAAAAAAAAAAAACAGCAGTTAATGAGAGGCAGAAGGTTGAAGCTCAGCTGTATTCAGTTGAGGACAACACCAGGGAGGGGCAGACACCGTTAGTAGACCGGAACCACCATTTTTTTTTTAAAAACAGCAGTTAATCAAAGCCAGAAGGTAGAAGCTCAGCTTTATTCAGTTGAGGACAACAGAAGGCAGGGGCAGACACCGTTAGTAGGCCGGAACCACCAATGTGTTTAAAAACTGCAGTTAATCAGAGCCGGAAGGTAGAAGCTCAGCTTTATTCAGTTGAGGACAACAGAAGGCAGGGGCAGACACCGTTAGTAGGCCGGAACCACCATTTTTTTTTAAAAACAGCAGTTAATCAGAGCCAGAAGGTAGAAGCTCAGCTTTATTCAGTTGAGGACAACAGAAGGCAGGGGCAGACACCGTTAGTAGGCCGGAACCACCATTTTTTTTTAAAAACAGCACTTAATCAAAGGCAGAAGGTAGAAGCTCAGCTTTATTCAGTTGAGGACAACACCAGGCAGGGGCAGACACCGTTAGTAGGCCGGAACCACCAATGTGTTTAAAAACAGCAGTTAATCAGAGCCGGAAGGTAGAAGCTCAGCTTTATTCAGTTGAGGACAACTTGAATTAGGGACTGCAGACAGAATTAGCAGGCTGTCCCCTGTGTGGACCATGCATCCAATACATTAACCCATTGAGCCACAAAGGACACGTAACCTTCCGTGGCCATGCCTACAGGTCCATGTGTCTGTTGTCAGGTGTACCTTTGTCAGTGTAGGCCTAGTGGAAGGAGGGACCGCAGACAGGCTTCGAAGGCCTAACACAATAAAATGGGCTGGCTGTAGGCACTTTATAATTGGTTCCAGGGTTACACGGGCAGCAGTGGTCTGGTCAGTGGAGGCCTAGTGGAAGGAGGGACCGCAGACAGGCTTCGAAGGCCTAACACAATAAAATGGGCTGGCTGTAGGCACTTTATAATTGGTTCCAGGGTTACACGGGCAGCAGTGGTCTGGTCAGTGGAGGCCTAGTGGAAGGAGGGACCGCACACAGGCTTCGAAGGCCTAACACAATAAAATGGGCTGGCTGTAGTCACTTTAAAATTGGTTCCAGGGGTACACGGGCAGCAGTGGTCTGGTCAGTGTAGGCCTAGTGGAAGGAGGGACCGCAGACAGGCTTCGAAGGCCTAACACAATAAAATGGGCTGGCTGTCGGCACTTTATAATTGGTTCCAGGGGTACACGGGCAGCAGTGGTCTGGTCAACGGAGGCCGATTGTAATGAGTGTCTGCCAGTTAGTAGTCAAAAACAACAATTAAATGTGAATGTCTCGCATTAAAACAAAACAAAAACACTAAAGGGTGCAATCATTAGGTTCAGGGGTGGGATCCTCTGCGTTGTTTCAGACCTACTAATTTAGCGCAAAGTATTTACTGTGGTAAATAGAGGACACTGCCCCTGACTATGTTAAGTACCATCATACATGTCAACACAATGGTATTGTCAGTGGCAGGTGTGGAAGGATGTCATCGCATAGACTAAACATTGGTGGAAGTGTGAGAGATAACTGTGGAAGTGGTAGAGCAATGTTTGACCTGGGTGTGGGTGAACTCTCTTGTGGCCGGCGGTACAGGCCCAGGGCCCCTCATGTTACAACAGTGTGTCTGACGTTGGGTGCGCACCACCACCGCCAGAGACACTTTATTGTACTATGAGGGACCCAGTAGCAATGCCGTCGACCAAAAGCGAGCACACCCACCTCTTCAGACAAACAGCAGTCTCACGGGTGCTTGCGCCAAGTCGCGATACCACGGCCCCGTGTGGGGAGTTTGGCCATTTAGGGAGGTGTAAACATGTCGTATGCTGGACAATCAGCTGCAGAAAATTAGACATTAGAAAAGTAATTCACAGTAGTCCACAGGCAAGAGCTTTTCATAGGAAAGCTAGGTGTCGGCCGGGCAAGGTGGGGCAAAAGATTTCGAAATCCAGTTGTGGTTCATTTTAATGAATGTTAGATCGTCAACATTTTGGGTAGCCAGACGAGTCCTTTTTTCGGTTAATATTGAACCTGCAGCACTGAATACTCTTTCTGATAGGACACTTGCTGCCGGGCAAGCAAGCTCCTGCAATGCATATTCTGCCAATTCTGGCCAGGTGTCTAATTTTGATGCCCAGTAATCAAATGGGAATGACGGTTGAGGGATAACATCGATAATGGATGAAAAATAGTTAGTAACCATACTGGACAAATGTTGTTGCCTGTCACTTTCAATTTATGCAGCAGTACCTGTCCTGTCTGCGGTCATAGCAAAATCACTCCACAACCTGGTCAGAAAACCCCTCTGTCCAACGCCACTTCTGATGTGTGCACCCCTAACACTCCTAGTCTGCTGGCCCCTGGAGCTCGTGTGAGAACGATCACGTGCGCTGTGTGATGGGAATGCCTGAAGCAAACGGTCAACAAGAGTTGATTGTTTGGTTGCTAATATTAGTTCCAAGTTCTCATGTGGCATAATATTTTGCAATTTGCCTTTATAGCGTGGATCAAGGAGGCAGGCCAACCAGTAATCGTCATCGTTCATCATTTTCGTAATGCGTGTGTCCCTTTTTAGGATACGTAAGGCATAATCCGCCATGTGGGCCAAAGTTCCAGTTGTCAAATCTCCGATTGTGATTGGTTGAGGGGCAGTTTCAGGCAAATCTACGTCACTTGTGTCCCTCAAAAAACCAGAACCCGGCCTTGCCACGCAACCAATTTCCAGTGCCCCCGGGAAAGCTTCCGCATTAAAAATATACTCATCCCCATCATCCTCCTCCACCTCCTCTTCGCCCGCTACCTCGTCCTGTACACTGCCCTGACCAGACAATGGCTGACTGTCATCAAGGCTTTCCTCTTCCTCTGGTGCAGACGCCTGCTCCTTTATGTGCGTCAAACTTTGCATCAGCAGACGCATTAGGGGGATGCTCATGCTTATTATGGCGTTGTCTGCACTAACCAGCCGTGTGCATTCCTCAAAACACTGAAGGACTTGACACATGTCTTGTATCTTCGACCACTGCACACCTGACAACTCCATGTCTGCCTTCCTACTGCCTGCCTTCCTACTGCCTGCCCGTGTATGTGTATCCTCCCACAAAAACATAACAGCCCGCCTCTGTTGGCACAGTCTCTGAAGCATGTGCAGTGTTGAGTTCCACCTTGTTGCAACGTCTATGATTAGGCGATGCTGGGGAAGGTTCAAAGACCGCTGATAGGTCTGCATACGGCTGGAGTGTACAGGCGAACGTCGGATATGTGAGCAAAGTCCACGCACTTTGAGGAGCAGCTCGGAGAAACCAGGATAAGTTTTCAATGAGCACTACACCACCAGGTTTAAGGTGTGAGCCAGGCAAGGAATGTGTTTCAGTTGGGAAAGGGAGATGGCAGCCATGAAATTCCTTCCGTTATCACTCACTACCTTGCCTGCCTCAAGATCTACTGTGCCCAGCCACGACTGCGTTTCTTGTTGCAAGAACTCGGACAGAACTTCCGCGGTGTGTCTGTTGTCGCCCAAACTCTTCATAGCCAATACAGCCTGCTGACGCTTGCCAGTAGCTGGCCCATAATGGGACAACTGGTGTGCAACAGTGTCATCTGCCGATGGAGTGGTTGGCCGACTGCGGTCTGTGCAAGAGCTGTAGATTCTGCAGGAGGACGATGAGGAGGAGGAGAGGGTGCGAACGCCTACAGCCAACTGTTTCCTAGACCGTGGGCTAGGCACAACTGTCCCGAAATTGATGTCGCCTGTGGACCCTGCATCCACCACATTCACCCAGTGTGCCGTGATGGACACATAACGTCCCTGGCCATGCCTACTGGTCCATGCATCTGTAGTCAGGTGCACCTTTGTACTCACAGATTGCCTGAGTGCATGGACGATGCGCTGTTTAACATGCTGGTGCAGGGCTGGGATGGCTTTTCTGGAAAAAAAGTGTCGACTGGGTAGCTCGTATCGTGGTTCAGCGTACTCCATCAGGGCTTTGAAAGCTTCGCTTTCAACTAACCGGTAGGGCATCATCTCTAACGAGATTAGTCTAGCTATGTGGGCGTTAAAACCCTGTGTACGCGGATGCGAGGATAAGTACTTCCTTTTTCTAACCAGAGTCTCATGTAGGGTGAGCTGGACTGGAGAGCTGGAGATCATGGAACTTTCGGGTGTGCCGGTGGACATGGCAGACTGAGAGACGGTCGGAGACGGTATTGTTTCCGCCGGTGCCCTAGATGCAATATTTCCTCCTACAAAACTGGTGATTCCCTGACCCTGACTGCTTTTGGCTGGCAAAGAAACCTGCACAGATACTGCCGGTGGTGCGGAAAATGGTGGCCTTACAGTGACGGAAGGGATGTTGCGTTGCTGACTAGCTTCATTGGCCGAGGGTGCTACAACCTTAAGGGACGTTTGGTAGTTAGTCCAGGCTTGAAAATGCATGGTGGTTAAGTGTCTATGCATGCAACTAGTATTTAGACTTTTCAGATTCTGACCTCTGCTTAAGCTAGTTGAACATTTTTGACAGATGACTTTGCGCTGATCAATTGGATGTTGTTTAAAAAAATGCCAGACTGCACTCTTCCTAGCATCGGATCCCTTTTCAGGGATTGCAGACTGAGCTTTAACCGGATGGCCACGCTGTCCTCCAACAGGTTTTGGCTTTGACACGCGTTTTGGGCCAGATACGAGCCCGGCAGATGGAACCTGTTGCGATGTTGATGCCGGCTGCGGCCCCTCCTCCACCTCCGCTTCTGAACTACTGCCGCCTGCACCCTGTTCCCCCAATGGCTGCCAATCGGGGTCAACAACTGGGTCATCTATTACCTCCTCTTCGAGCTCGTGTGCAACTTCGTCTGTGTCACTGTGTCGGTCGGTGGTATAGCGTTCGTGGCGGGGCAACATAGTCTCATCAGGGTCTGATTGTGGATCAGTACCCTGAGAGGGCAATGTGGTGGTCTGAGTCAAAGGAGCAGCATAGTACTCTGGCTGTGGCTGTGCATCAGTGCACTCCATGTCAGAATCTACTTGTAATGGGCATGGCCTGTTAAGTGTTTCACTTTCTAAGCCAGGGACGGTATGTGTAAAGAGCTCCATGGAGTAACCCGTTGTGTCGCCTGCTGCATCCTTCTCTCTTGTTGTAGTTTTTGCTGAAGAGGACAAGGAAGCGACTTGTCCCTGACCGTGAACATCCACAAGCAACGCGCTGCTTTTACATTTACCAGTTTCAGAAGAGGAGGCAAAAGACCTAGAGGCTGAGTCTGCAATGTAAGCCAAAACTTGCTGTTGCTGCTCCGCCTTTAAAAGCGGTTTTCGTACTCCCAGAAAAGAGAGCGTTCGAGGCCTTGTGTAGCCAGACGACGAAACTGGCTCCACAGCTCCAGACTTAGGTGGAATATTTTTATCCCCACGACCACCTGATGCTCCACTACCACTACCATCATTACCAGCTGACAATGAACGCCCACGACGACCTCTTGCACCAGACTTCCTCATTGTTTTAAAATCTTAACCA
Organism: Ranitomeya variabilis; assembly: GCF_051348905.1. Lineage (NCBI taxonomy): Eukaryota > Metazoa > Chordata > Amphibia > Anura > Dendrobatidae > Ranitomeya > Ranitomeya variabilis. The sequence continues at coordinate 180,361,130 of NC_135238.1, forward strand.
AAGTAACTTTATTTGTTGCTGTCAAACAACTTACACGGTGAGCTATAACTTCAGTATGATTTCAATATCCCTTAACAGGTTGGTGAGACCACAAGGAAAATCAGGCACAATGTTACACACTCTGTTTTCTGTGGCACCAAATCACAGAGATGCCACACACGCAGGACTGTCACTCAAGCACAAATGTCAATATTAATCTCCCACTGTTTTATTTTTTTTTTCTTTTTCAGGGAGACTTTAGAAACAAAATAATAAAAAATAAATAGGCTTTCTATGGCCCACTGAGTGAGAGATGGCACACACAGGAGTCAGGAGTGGCACACAAGCAGAAAGGGCAATATTAATCGAGAGATGGCACACACAGGAGTCAGGAGTGGCACACAAGCAGAAAGGGCAATATTAATCTCCTACTGTTTGAATTTTTTTTTTTTCAGGGAGACTTTAGAAACCAAATAATAAAAAAACAAAGGCTTTCTATGGCCCACTGAGTGAGAGATGGCACACACAGGAGTCAGGAGTGGCACACAAGCAGAAAGGGCAATATTAATCTCCCACTGTTTTCTTTTTTTTTTCTTTTTCAGGGAGACTTTAGAAACCAAATAATAAAAAATTAATAGGCTTTCTATGGCCCACTGAGTGAGAGATGGCACACACAGGAGGCACGAGTGGCACACAAGCCTTGACTGAGGCCAATATTTTTCTCCCACCGATTGATGTAGTGTTTTTTTTTCAGGTAGATTTTAGAACCCAAATCAAGCAAAAAAATTAATAGGCTTTCTATGGCCCACTGAGTGAGAGATGGCACACACAGGAGTCAGGAGTGGCACACAAGCAGAAAGGGCAATATTAATCTCCCACTGATTGATGTGTTTTTTTTTCAGGTACATTTTAGAACCCAAATCAAGCAAAAAAAAAAAAAGGCTTTCTATGGCCCTCTGAGTGAGAGATGGCACACACAGGAGTCAGGAGTGGCACACAAGCCCTGAGGCCAATATTTTTCTCCCACTGATTGATGTAGTGATTTTTTTTCAGGTAGATTTTAGAACCCAAATCAAGCAAAAAAATTAATAGGCTTTCTATGGCCCACTGAGTGAGAGATGGCACACACAGGAGTCAGGAGTGGCACATAAGCCCTGACTGAGGCCAATATTTTTCTCCCACTGATTGATGTAGTGATTTTTTTTCAGGTAGATTTTAGAACCCAAATCAAGCAAAAAAATTAATAGGCTTTCTATGGCCCACTGAGTGAGAGATGGCACACACAGGAGTCAGGAGTGGCACATAAGCCCTGACTGAGGCCAATATTTTTCTCCCACTGATTGATGTAGTGATTTTTTTTCAGGTAGATTTTAGAACCCAAATCAAGCAAAAAAATTAATAGGCTTTCTATGGCCCACTGAGTGAGAGATGGCACACACAGGAGTCAGGAGTGGCACACAAGCAGAAAGGGCAATATTAATCTCCCACTGTTTTATCTTTTTTTTCTTTTTCAGGGAGACTTTAGAAACCAAATAATAAAAAATTAATAGGCTTTCTATGGCCCACTGAGTGAGAGATGGCACACACAGGAGTCAGGAGTGGCACACAAGCCCTGACTGAGGCCAATATTTTTCTCCCACTGATGTAGTGTTTTTTTTTCAGGTAGATTTTAGAACCCAAATCAAGCAAAAAAATTAATAGGCTTTCTATGGCCCACTGAGTGAGAGATGGCACACACAGGAGTCAGGAGTGGCACACAAGCCCTGACTGAGGCCAATATTTTTCTCCCACCGATTGATGTAGTGTTTTTTTTTCAGGTAGATTTTAGAACCCAAATCAAGCAAAAAAATTAATAGGCTTTCTATGGCCCACTGAGTGAGAGATGGCACACACAGGAGTCAGGAGTGGCACACAAGCAGAAAGGGCAATATTAATCTCCCACTGTTTTATCTTTTTTTCTTTTTCAGGGAGACTTTAGAAACCAAATAATAAAAAATTAATAGGCTTTCTATGGCCCACTGAGTGAGAGATGGCACACACAGGAGTCAGGAGTGGCACACAAGCCCTGACTGAGGCCAATATTTTTCTCCCACTGATGTAGTGTTTTTTTTCCGGTAGATTTTAGAACCCAAATCAAGCAAAAAAATTAATAGGCTTTCTATGGCCCACTGAGTGAGAGATGGCACACACAGGAGTCAGGAGTGGCACACAAGCCCTGACTGAGGCCAATATTTTTCTCCCACTGATGTAGTGTTTTTTTTTCAGGTAGATTTTAGAACCCAAATCAAGCAAAAAAATTAATAGGCTTTCTATGGCCCACTGAGTGAGAGATGGCACACACAGGAGTCAGGATTGGCACACAAGCAGAAAGGGCAATATTAATCTCCTACTGTTTGAATTTTTTTTTTTTTCAGGGAGACTTTAGAAACCAAATAATAAAAAAAACAAAGGCTTTCTATGGCCCACTGAGTGAGAGATGGCACACACAGGAGTCAGGAGTGGCACACAAGCAGAAAGGGCAATATTAATCTCCCACTGTTTGAAATTTTTTTTTTTTCAGGGAGACTTTAGAAACCAAATAATAAAAAAAAAAAGGCTTTCTATGGCCCACTGAGTGAGAGATGGCACACACAGGGATGGCACTCTAGCAGAAATGCCAATCTTAATCTCCCACAAAAAAAAAACAGGGACTGTCCTACAATTACTATCTCCCTGCAGTAATCTCAGCCAGGTATGGCAGGCAGCAATAAGGAGTGGACTGATGCACAAATTAAATAAAAAGTGTGGAGAAACAAAAAAGATAGCTGTGCAGAAAGGAAGGAACAAGAGGATTTGTGCTTTGAAAAAAGCAGTTGGTTTGCACAGCGTCGTACACACACAGGCACAGCAACGCAGCTATCAGGGTCAGGGAGCCTTCTAGGGCAGCCCAATGAGCGACAGCGCTGAGGAAAAAAAATGTAGCTTCCACTGTCCCTGCAAACAAAAGGTGGTGTTGGACAGTGGAAATCGCTACAGCACAAGCGGTTTGCAGCTTTATGTACCCTGCCTATCACTATCCCTGCTTCTGAAGAAGCGGCAGCAACCTCTCCCTACGCTCAGATCAGCAGCAGTAAGATGGCGGTCGGCGGGAACGCCCCTTTATAGCCCCTGTGACGCCGCAGAAAGCAAGCCAATCACTGCAATGCCCTTCTCTAAGATGGTGGGGACTGAGATCTATGTCATCACGCTGCCCACACTCTGCGTTCACCTTCATTGGCTGAGAAATGGCGCTTTTCGCGTCATTGAAACGCGACTTTGGCGCGAAAGTCGCGTACCGCATGGCCGATGCAACGCTGGGATCGGCTCGGTTTCATGAGACGCCGACTTTGCCAAAAGTCGGCGACTTTTGAAAATGAACGACCCGTTTCGCTCAACCCTACACACGGGTACTACACCTGAATACACTACACCTGAATACACACGGGTACTACACCTGAATACACACAGGTTCCGTCACCGAGTGTGAACTGACGCAAACTCTTGCTTCACAGAGTCGCAGAGAAGAAAGGAAATGCTGTGACCTGTTAGCAGTCACAGGGTGCAGCCTATGAATACTAGTGGGATCCCTGCAATTTATCCCAACTATGCTGGTGGTTGTTCTCACTCTAACCATTGCTGGCTTTTGAGCCTGCGCCTGAGGACTCCCTGAGTCAGATACTGAGACCCAGCGTGAATTCCCATCCTACACTGACCAGTAGTGTGAATGCAGCTGAGAAGCCACTGTTAGGAGCTGACTGCTTGCTCTACTCACCCTAATACCCAAACAACAACCAAGGGGATGGGGATCATATAGGAGCATTCACCAGTATCTATCTCTCAGCACACATGTACATAGTCAGGTCTATACTAGCACAACGCCCAGCCTTCCGGGACCTTCCTGGTGGTCCAATCAGAGCAGCTATAGGACTTGAGCATGTGACCTCCGACCTCCAATGAGAGGTCATCCCACGGGCATCCACAGTAGACAAAAAGCTGGACTTAGTCCCTGGAGCGTCTGATCGCATCTGATTAATGCTGGCTACAATAGCTGGACCTGGAACGTCAGCAGTAACCAGACGTACAGCATCAGCTTGAGCAAGACGCTACGTTTTTGTTTAATGCTGGTGATGATCACCAGGAGGTAGTTGATGTTTGAAGGAGTGTGGCATATGACATTGGACAATTTATCCTGTTCCCATCAATGTAGTACAGTTCACCTTTGTTGTGGGGCAGTTGCGTTTTTGCATCAAGAATTTCCATTTTCCCTTTGCTCTATTCTGATAAAGCACGATTATGGTTCTACTGTTATGTCAAGGGAAGCTAAATGTTGAATAACTTGTTTAAATTTCTTCAATAATCTGTCTCTGCGTAAAAGATAATCTTTGTTGTTTTGTAGTTTTAATATCTGTATTCCTACAAATGGATATTAAGACCTGCATATTCCAGTAAATGGGGGTGGTGGTGGTGGGGAATTACTAAGTGTCCACCAACTGTGTTCTAGACAAATAAAGTTTAACGCCTAATTAATGTTTCACACTGTCAGGATGTCATCCAGAACTCAACAATCGTAGGCAATACTTTTGCCCTGCGCCTGAATCATGTTGTGATGTCTGTGATCTGAATACAGAGAAATGCTGAAGGGAAAAAGATCACGCTAATAGCGATCTAAATACTGAGATGTGTGCAGAGGAATGCTGGGAGGACACAGATTGTGGTTTTCTATCAACTTCATCAGCATGTAACAATTTGTATTTAATGCTGGTAATAAAAAATTAGTGTAGGCAGGGCGCGGTGCCATATCACGACTATCTATTTGCTCTTCCTGTACAACCCTAGCATTATTTTTAAATTTATATTTATTTAGACTCCTCATTGGGAGGGGTGGGCCACAAGAAACGATAGGTGAACTCTGCTGACACCCCTTTGAAAACAACATGGCTGTTGCATTACGAAACACATTCACCCTGGTGATCTAGTGGTGGTGTCTGAAGAGACGTGGATGAGGGCCTCCTATAAATTCTTTTCCCAATTTAAAGGAGCGGATCTCCTATACTTGTAATGGGCTGACGAACATTTCCCCCTGGCGTATTATTGGTTGTGAAGAGATGCAAGGGAATACACCTGCCAAAGAAGCCCCCACTGGATTTGAGGTTATGTTTCGCTGTTATAATTCGGTGACGTAGAGAAGTCTGGACCAATCCATCCCTTGTTCATTTTTATAAGACAGCCTGTTAGCATTTTCAGTTGACAGGCGGATGCGCTTATCAGTTATAATTCCACCAGCGTAAAGAGCCAGTTCATGCACGTGTCCAGCTTGGATACCCAAAAATTATAAGGCACCGAGGAATTGAGTCGCCCCACGGGCTAGGGGTACTCGGTACCGGGTCCTGCGTTTCACAGGGGGATGTCTCTGTGGCTGCGAACTGGTCCATGGCCCTGGGAGCCCTTGTAAAAGGGGAAGGTTTTTAAAGGGATAAAGTTTATGTTCGTGACGCCACCTGTGTTATTCGGTCAGTGGGGACCGACTCTGCTTTAAGGGGTCCACTGGGGTGATGTTATGGCAGCTAGATGGTATAACTTACCACAGGCGAAGTATATCCCCAGGGCTCCCGGTGTGTAGATGGTGAAATGTTGAGAGGTGCAGAGAAGAACGAGGACACAGGATTGCAGTCTCTTTACCTTGTTTACTGTTGGTTTCAGCAGCCGCAGTCCAGGGCACCAGATCACAGAGCAAGCAGAGAAGTCTGGGCAGTCCAGAGACAAGCAAGTTCCCCTGGGTAAGTCAGATGGGAGCCTACCACTCTGCGCTTTCTGTCTCTAGGTCCCTGCTGCCACTAAGTGTCTCAACAAGGTCTTTAATCGTTCTGCTGTCCTAGGATAGGTGCCTGTATGGCAGGCAGCTCGGGCCGTAGGTTCTGGGGTCCGTTCTTAGTGACTCCGGGCTCCTAAGTGCTGTTGTGCCACAGGTAATTGTGGGCAAAGTTTTTGTAATACAATGCCCTCCTGTTCTGCTCCGTGTCGTAGAGTCCACATGAGCCTCGGGCTCCGGTTCCCGGATTCTTGCGCTGTAGCTCTTCAGAGGCCTGACCGTAGCCTCTTGGAGCTCTCTGTTATGATCCGGTGGTAGGATCTCAAGACTGACCTGAAACATATAACCAGAATAGTAGGACGAGTTCTGGGAATGTGGAAGCTATACTGACCGTAATCCTGATCCTATCCACACACACTAAAGGTAGCCGTGGAGCGTTACCTGAAAACCTAGACGCCTCTTCACAGCCTGAGAAACTGACTACCCCTAGAGAGAAAGCAAAGACCTCACTTGCCTCAGAGAAATAACCCCAAAGTTTTAGATAGCCCCCCACAAATAATAACGGTGAGTTAAGGGGAAAATACAAACAGAAATGAAAACAGGTTTAGCAAATGAGGCCCGCTAATACTAGATAGACAGGAAATAGATAGGAGTCTGTGCGGTCAGTACAAAAACTATCAAAAATAAACCACGCAGAGAATACAGGAACCCCCACACCAAATGTGAGGGGCGCACTCTGCACCCCAGAACTAACCAGCAAGCGAAAAATCACATAAAAGCAAGCTGGACTGAACTCATAATATACTGAGAAACGTTTTCAAGGAAATCATGAGCAAAATGAACAAGCAAACTTAGCTTCTCCTAGCAGGAGACTGGTCACAAGGAATATTCAGGAGAGCAATGAATCAGGACTGAGTACACCGACAGCAGGCAACAAGTGAAGGTCCAGCTGGATTAAATAGGCCCCGCTTAGCAGGAAAATGAAACAGCTGAACCCAGCCAAGACCAGCCATATCGCTAAAGGCCACCAGAGGGAGCCCAAGAACAAATTCACAACAGTACCCCCCCCCCCTTAAGGAGGGGTCACCGAACCCTCACCAGGGCTCCCAGGCCGATCAGGACGAGCCAAATGAAAGGCACGAACCAAATCGGCCGCATGGACATCGGAGGCGACAACCCAGGAATTATCCTCCTGACCATAGCCCTACCACTTAACCAAGTACTGAAGCTTCCGTCTCGAAATACGAGAATCCAAGATCTTCTCCACCACATACTCCAACTCCCCCTCGACCAAGATTGGAGCAGGAGGATCAACAGAAGGGACCACAGGCACCACATATCTCCGCAACAATGACCTATGGAACACATTATGAATGGCAAACGATATAGGAAGGTCCAAACGAAATGACACAGGGTTGAGGATTTCCAAAATCTTATGAGGACCGATGAAACGAGGCTTGAACTTAGGAGAGGAAACCTTCATCGGGACATAACGAGAAGACAACCATACCAAATCCCCCACACGAAGTCGGGGACCCACACAGCGACGGCGGTTAGCAATGTGCTGAGCCTTCTCTTGGGACAAGGTCAGATTGTCCACCACATGGTTCCAAATCTGCTGCAACCTATCCACCTCAGAATCCATCCCAGGACAGTCAGAAGGCTCAACCTGACCCGAGGAAAAACGAGGATGAAAACCAGAATTGCAAAAGAAAGGTGAAACCAAAGTAGCAGAGCTAGCCCGATTATTGAGGGCGAACTCAGCCAATGGCAAAAAGGTCACCCAATCATCCTGATCAGCAGAAACAAAACATCTCAAATAAGTTTCCAAGGTCTGATTAGTTCGTTCGGTTTGACCATTCGTCTGAGGATGGAAGGCCGACGAAAGACAATTCAATGCCCATCTTAGCACAAAAGGACCGCCAAAATCTGGACACAAACTGGGATCCTCTGTCAGACACAATGTTCTCCGGAATACCATGTAAACGAACCACATTCTGAAAAAACAGTGGCACCAGATCGGAGGAGGAAGGCAGCTTAGGCAAGGGTACCAAATGGACCATTTTAGAAAAACGATCACAAACCACCCAGATGACAGACATCTTCTGAGAGACAGGAAGATCCTAAATAAAATCCATGGAAATATGCGTCCAAGGCCTCTTCGGGACAGGCAAAGGCAAAAGCAATCCACTGGCACGAGAACAGGAAGGCTTGGCCCGAGCACAAATCCCACAGGACTGCACAAAGGAACGCACATCCCGCGACAAGGAAGGCCACCAAAAGGACCTCGCCACCAAATCCCTGGTACCAAAAATCCCAGGATGACCTGCCAACACCGAAGAATGCACCTCGGAAATAACTCTACTGGTCCATCTGTCCGGAACAAACAGTCTCTCCGGTGGACAACGGTCAGGTCTATTGGCCTGAAACTCCTGCAACACCCGTCGCAGATCAGGAGAGATGGCAGACAAAATCACCCCCTCTTTGAGGACACCAGTCTGTTCAGAAACTTCCGGGGAGTCAGGTACAAAACTCCTAGAAAGGGCATCAGCTTTCACGTTTTTCGAACACGGAAGATATGAAACCACGAAATTGAAATGATAGAAAAACAGCGACCATCGAGCCTGTCTCGGATTCAACCGTTTGGCAGACTCGAGATAAGTCAAATTCTTGTGATCCGTCAAGGCCACCACACGATGCTTGGCTCCCTCAAGCCAATGTCGCCACTCCTCAAATGCCCACTTCATTGCCAACAACTCTCGATTACCAACATCATAATTCCGCTCGGCAGGCGAAAACTTTCTTGAAAAGAAAGCACATGGTCTCATCACAGAGCTATCAGAGCTTTTCTGCGACAAGACAGCCCCTGCTCCAATCTCAGAAGCATCAACCTTGACCTGAAAGGGAAGAGAGACATCGGGTTGGCGCAAGACAGGAGCCGAAGAAAACTGACGTTTCAGCTCCTGAAAGGCCTCCACGGCCGCAGGGGACCAATTAGTAACATCAGAACCCTTCTTGGTCAAATCCGTCAAAGGCTTAACCACACTAGAAAAATTAGTGATGAAGCGACGGTAAAAATTAGCAAAACCCAAGAACTTCTGAAGACTCTTCACAGATGTACACTCACCGGCCACTTTATTAGGTACACCATGCTAGTAACGGGTTGGACCCCCTTTTGCCTTCAGAACTGCCTCAATTCTTCGTGGCATAGATTCAACAAGGTGCTGGAAGCATTCCTCAGAGATTTTGGTCCATATTGACATGATGGCATCACACAGTTGCCGCAGATTTGTCGGCTGCACATCCCAAAGATGCTCCATACAAGGCTGGATGGATCCATGCTTTCATGTTGTTTACGCCAAATTCTGACCCTACCATCCGAATGTCGCAGCAGAAATCGAGACTCATCAGACCAAGCAACGTTTTTCCAATCTTCTACTGTCCAATTTCGATGAGCTTGTACAAATTGTAGCCTCAGTTTCCTGTTCTTAGCTGAAAGGAGTGGTACCCGGTGTGGTCTTCTGCTGCTGTAGCCCATCTGCCTCAAAGTTCGACGCACTGTGCGTTCAGAGATGCTCTTAGGCCTACCTTGGTTGTAACGGGTGGCGATTTGAGTCACTGTTGCCTTTCTATCAGCTCGAACCAGTCTGCCCATTCTCCTCTGACCTCTGGCATCAACAAGGCATTTCCGCTCACAGAACTGCCGCTCACTGGATTTTTTTTCTTTTTCGGACCATTCTCTGTAAACCCTAGAGATGGTTGTGCGTGAAAATCCCAGTAGATCAGCAGTTTCTGAAATACTCAGACCAGCCCTTCTGGCACCAACAACCATGCCACGTTCAAAGGCACTCAAATCACCTTTCTTCCCCATACTGATGCTCGGTTTGAACTGCAGGAGATTGTCTTGACCATGTCTACATGCCTAAATGCACTGAGTTGCCGCCATGTGATTGGCTGATTAGAAATTAAGTGTTAACAAGAAGTTGGACAGGTGTACCTAATAAAGTGGCCAGTGAGTGTAGGTTGAGTCCAGTCATGAATAGCCTGGACCTTGACTGGATCCATCTCAATAGCAGAAGGAGAAAAAATAAAGCCCAAAAAGGAAACCTTCTGGACTCTGAAGAGACATTTAGAGCCCTTCACAAACAAGGCATTGGCACGCAGGACCTGAAATACCAACCTGACCTGCTTCACATGAGACTCCCAATCATCAGAAAAGACCAAAATATCATCCAGGTACACAATCATAAATCTATCAAGATACTCTCGGAAGATGTCGTGCATGAAGGACTGAAACACAGAGGGGGCATTAGAAAGCCCAAAAGGCATCACCAAGTACTCAAAATGGCCTTCGGGCGTATTAAATGCTGTTTTCCATTCATCGCCCTGCTTTATGTGCACAAGATTATACGCACCTCGAAGATCTATCTTGGTGAACCAACTGGCCCCCCTAATCCGGGCAAATAGATCGGACAACAGTGGCAAGGGGTACTGAAATTTGACCGTGATGTTATTTAGAAGGCGATAATCTATACAGGGTCTCAGAGAACCATCCTTCTTGGCCACAGAAAAGAACCCCGCTCCCAAAGGGGACGAGGACGGGCGAATATGTCCCTTCTCCAAGGACTCCTTTATATAACTCCGCATAGCGGCATGTTCTGGTACAGATAAATTAAAAAGTCGTCCCTTAGGGAACTTACTACCAGGAATCAGGTTTATGGCACAATCACAATCCCTATGAGGAGGTAGGGCACTGGATTTGGGCTCATCAAATACATCCTGGTAGTCCGACAAAAATTCAGGGACTTCAGAAGGAGTAGAAGAAGCAATTGACACCAAAGGAGCATCGCCATGAATTCCCTGGCAACCCCAACTTGACACAGACATTGCTTTCCGATCCAGGACTGGGTTATGAGCCTGCAGCCATGGCAGACCCAATACGACAACATCATGCAAATTATGTAGCACCAAAAAGCGAATCACCTCCTGATGTGCAGGAGCCATGCACATGGTCAATTGAGTCCAGTACTGAGGTTTATTCTTGGCCAATGATGTAGCATCAATTCCCTTTAGTGGGATAGGGAATTGTAAAGGCTCCAAGATAAAACCACAGCGCCTGGCAAATGACAAATCCATCAAATTCAGGGCAGCACCCGAATCCACAAAAGCCATAACTGAGTAGGATGACAGAGAGCAAATCAAAGTAACAGACAAAATGAATTTAGGCTGTACAGTACCAATGGTGACAGACTTAGCGAAGTTTTTTGTGCGCTTAGAGCATGCTGAGATAACATGAGCAGAATCACCACAGTAACAGCACAACCCGTTCTGACGTCTGTAGTTTTGCCGTTCAACTCTGGTCAGAATCCTGTCGCATTGCATAGGCTCAGGTTTCTGCTCAGAAAATATCGCCAGATGGTGCACAGGTTTGCGCTCCCGCAAACGCCGATCAATCTGAATGGCCAAAGACATTGACTCATTCAGACCCGCAGGCGTGGGGAACCCCACCATAACATCTTTAAGGGCTTCAGAAAGACCCTTTCTGAAAATCGCCGCCAGGGCGCACTCATTCCACTGAGTGAGCACTGACCACTTCCTAAACTTCTGACAATAAACCTCTGCTTCATCCTGACCTTGAGAGAGAGCCAGCAAAACCTTCTCTGCTTGGTCTACCAGATTTGGTTCCTCATAAAGCACTCCAAGCGCCAGAAAAAACGCATCAACATTTAGCAGTGCAGGATCTCCTGGCACCAGAGAGAATGCCCAATCTTGAGGGTCGCCACGTAACAAAGAATTAACAATTTTAACTTGCTGAACAGAGTCACCAGATGAGCGAGGTCTCAGAGAAAGGAATAACTTACAATTATTCTTAAAGTTCAAAAACCTAGATCTATCTCCGGAGAACAGCTCAGGAATAGGTATTTTAGGTTCTGACATAGGACTGCGGATTACATAATCCTGAATGCCCTGTACCCTTGCAGTGAGGTGATCCACACTAGAAGACAGACTCTGAATGTCCATATCAGTAGCTGCATTCAGAACCACCCAGAGATTAAGGGGAGGAGAGAGGCTAAACACAGTGCAGAGAAAAAAAAAAAAATGACCTTAGGATTTCTCTTCTCCCTCTTCTGCTGCATTAACACTTTGTGGCCTGCTGTACTGTTATGATCCGGTGGTAGGATCTCAAGACTGACCTGAAACATATAACCAGAATAGTAGGACGAGTTCTGGGAATGTGGAAGCTATACTGACCGCAATCCTGATCCTATCCACACACACTAAAGGTAGCCGTGGAGTGTTACCTGAAAACCTAGACGCCTCTTCACAGCCTGAGAAACTGACTACCCCTAGAGAGAAAGCAAAGACCTCACTTGCCTCAGAGAAATAACCCCAAAGTTTTAGATAGCCCCCCACAAATAATAACGGTGAGTTAAGGGGAAAATACAAACATAGACAGGTTTAAAACAGGTTTAGCAAATGAGGCCCGCTAATACTAGATAGACAGGAAATAGATAGGAGTCTGTGCGGTCAGTACAAAAACTATCAAAAATAAACCACGCAGAGAATACAAGAACCCCCACACCGACTCACGATGTGAGGGGCGAACTCTGCACCCCAGAACTAACCAGCAAGCGAAAAATCACATAAAAGCAAGCTGGACTGAACTCATAATATACTGAGAAACGTTTTCAAGGAAATCATGAGCAAAATGAACAAGCAAACTTAGCTTCTCCTAGCAGGAGACTGGTCACAAGGAATATTCAGGAGAGCAATGAATCAGGACTGAATACACCGACAGCAGGCAACAAGTGAAGGTCCAGCTGGATTAAATAGGCCCCGCTTAGCAGGAAAATGAAACAGCTGAACCCAGCCAAGACCAGCCATATTGCTAAAGGCCACCAGAGGGAGCCCAAGAACAAATTCACAACAGCTCTCACTTCCCTCTGTGCTCCACTCTTGTCTGTCCTCGCACACAGACTCCTACTCCAGACTGAGCTTTCTCCCCCTCCAAACCAGGATCTTTATTGAGGGAAGCTGCCCTAAAACAGGGTTTTGAGCTCCTCCTCCTGGCCTGGAATTGGAAGGTGTTGTGTGTGTGTAAACCTACCAAAGGGAATCCCACTTGTCTCCGGACATAGCACTACCCTTCCCGAGAGAAAGACAGCACTACTGTGGTACACGAACTCCTGAGGTGCCACATTCCCCCTGCGCTAAATCCAGTACTCCCGTACTGGGAAAAGAAGAATAACAAAATACATGTTAAATAATGCAAACAATTTGACAAACATTTGAACAATAATAAACTTTGGCTTCCCTGTATGGGAGGTAAGGACACCTGAACGTTGCAAAAACAAGTCTATAAAAGTACATCCGGTATTGTCTTTGGTCAGATGAAATAAACAAGGTTCTACCCATGCCGTAAGTGGGCAGAACCAGTGTGCACCATGAGGGTGCCAAACTATTTACAATGAAAGTTTTTGGGTAAACATTGTTCATTACCACAATGTCTATTTTAAACTTGTAACTAAGATAAGCAAACAATTCAACAAATAACAGTAAGTATTGACATTTTTAGTCCTTGTACCTGGCTGGGATTTGACCTTTGGTACTAAGAGTAGACCTGCATAATTCCTGGTCTGCTATTTCTGTTGTAGTGTACCCACCAGTGTATGTACTATGTGTAGGTATACTAGGTAATTGTCTGCGTGGTCTCAGATTCACCATAGGTCTGACAGTTTCACCAATAGCAGAGGGTGGCTTTTCAGGTTCCACTGCTGGGGTAATATTGGCTTCCTCCACTGCCTCGACGCACTGAGCTGCTTTGTAAAGCACTAGCAGCACTGCTCTCGGGTGGAGTGGAGAACATAATGGAATGCACCAGTGTTTCTTGGTACTCCCGCATTTTACGCTCTCAACGGTGTTATGAGGCTTTGTAAGTTGTCCCGGTAGCGAGGATCTAGGAGGGTGGACACCCAATAATCAGCCGTGTTGAGAATGTGGGTGATGCAGCGGTCGTTTCTCAGGCACTGCAGCATGAAATCAACCATGTGCTGCAGACTGCCAACTGGCCAAGAAACCCTGTCCCCTGCTTGAGGCGTCATCTCTGCCTGCTCTGCATCCCTCGCTCTACATACTGACTACTAGAGCATTGTGTACCTCCCTCCTCTGGACAGATGTCTTCCTCCTCCATTGACTCCTCATCCTCACAAAGTGTCCACTGCCTAGGCCTTTGTGAAGAACCACGTTGCACAGACTGTCCAGAAGCAGATGGCATTTGTGACTCCTCATCCTCCACCTCTTCCAAAACCTCCTCCCTTTGTGCTTGCAGTGTTTTTTCAAGCAGGCAGATAAGGGGGATAGTCATGCAGACTAGTGCATCATCTTCACTCGCCATCCGCGTGGAATCATCGAAGGCATGCAAAACGTGGCAGATGTCCTTCATAGAGGCCCACTCAGTGGTGGTGAAGTGTGAACGGCGTGCAGTGCGACTTGTTTGCGCCTGATGCAGCTGGTACTCCATTACTGCTGCCTGCTGCTCACACAACCTCTCCAACATATGTAGTGTTGAATTCCACCTGGTGGGTAGGTCACATATGATGCAATGTTCCGGAAGGCGGAATCAGCACTGCAGAGCTGCAATGCGCGATCTTGCCATGCTGGAACGCCGCAAGTGAGTTCACTCTATGCGGACCTTGTGCAGCAGTGCATCAAGATCCGGATAGTCCCTCAAAAAACTCTGCACGACCAAGTTGAGCACATGTGCCAGACATGGGATGTGAGTGAGGTTGCCTAGGCCCAGAGCTGCCACCAGATTTCGGCCATTGTCACACACTACCATGCCTGGCTGAAGATTCGCTGGCACAAACCACACGTCGCTCTGCTGCTTGATGGCATTCCAGAGCTCCTGCGCTGTGTGGCTTCGATTCCCCAAAGAAATTAATTTCAATACGGCCTGTTGGCTGTGCTCTTATCGGTCGTAACAGGTAAGCGTTCACGGGTCCATGTGGTTGGTAGACCGTGATGGCTCCTGCAGCACTGATTCAGATGAACTGGAGTATGAAGAGGAGTCAATGTGTACAGACTGGATTCCTGCAATCCTTGGAGTTGGCAGAACACGTCCAGCGCCACTCGCACTATCTGTACCCAGCTCAACAACATTAACCCAATGGGCAGTGAGGGAAAGGTATCGTCCCTGTCCATGCTTACTGGTCCACACATCGGTGGTCAGGTGGACCTTGCTACTGACGGCGTTTAGTAGTGCATGTTTAATTTTTCCCTCCACATGCTTTTGCAGGGCAGGGACGGCTTGCCTGCTGAAATAAAAGCGGCTGGGTACGTTGTATTGTGGGACTGTTAATGCCATGAAGTTACAATGATAGCATTTCAAGGGACAGTAGTTTTGCAATGCCAGCATTCAGAGCCTTTGCTCGGGGGTGGTTTGCCGAGTATGGGTGCCTTTTCTCCCTTGCCTGTGCTACCGATGGATGCAGACTGGCCTGGGAGTGTGAGGATGACAGCGTACGTGGTGCTGTGGGTGTAATGACACTGTGTCTCTGTACAACAGTGCCAGAGGTTCTTCCATGGCGATCCTGTGAGGAAGCCGAACCAGCTGTGTGTGAACTGGAGGAGGAGGCTACAACACGAGCTGAAGAGGTGGTAGGTGGCGCTGTAGGTTGGCCTAAGTCTTCAGTGTGTCTTTGTAACTCCACCACGTGCTTGGTCCGCACGTTTCCACATATTTGTGGTATTGAGGTTGCTGACACTTCCCTCTATTCATTTTCTGATTACACAGCTTGCATTTGACAAAGCAAATGTCACCTGCAACTGGGTCAAAAATGGACCAGGCACTGCAAGTCTTGGGAGCGCCCATTTTGGGTTTTGGAAGATGCATGCTCCTAATGGGTGCCGAAGTGGAGGCTACAGGCAACCAAGTCTGCCCCCTCCCTCTTCCTCCTTTTTGGGCCATTCAGGGAATCTCTTCCTCAGAGCTGCTCCCACCACCTTCCTGTACCTCACGCCATGATGGGTCAAGGACCTCAACATCTACACTACCCTCTTCAAACAACTGCTTCTCCTCGGTAGTCTCGACAGCACAGTATGCACCAGAAAGTGGCACCTGAGTCTCATCATCAGATGCGTAATGAGGTGTGCTGACCATAGGCACTGGCCCACCCGCCTCTTCAGATTCAGAGAGACAAAGTGGTTGCGCATCACTGCATACTACCTCTTGTTCAAATTCTAGAATGCTGCTTGGCTGGCCCCGTCTTTCCAAGCCAAGAGATTCAGAGAACAGAAGTAGAGCTCCTGTCCAGGGCTCTCTGACTGCCTGGGCAATTTGTTAGGTGGTGAAGAGACAGATGGGTGCTCTGCAGTGCTCAGGACCTGAGAGGATCTGGAACTAATTGAAGTCGATGCGTTAGATACCATCCATCCGACAACGGCTTCAATTTGGTCCTCCCGCAGCAGTGGGGTACGGCGAGCTCCTACAAAGCTGCGCATAAAGGACTGTTCCCTGGTAAAACTGGGGGATGCTGAGTGACTGGTGCCCACAGCAGGCACAGAATCCCCACGTCCTCTCCCTGCAGAAACTCCACTCCCACGACCACGTGCCTTACAGCAGGCACAGAATCCCCATGTCCTCTCCCTGCAGAAACTCCACTCCCACGACCACGTGCCTTACTCCCTGCCTTCTTCATCTTGGTAGGCCTTACTCCCTGCCTTATTCATCTTGGTAGACTGATACAGATAGGCAGAAATGTACTAAGGGCTTAGTGTGCTTATTCCTGAACAGCTGCTAACAGGTATAAGACACACTAATTTTATATAGTGTGGACTAGACTTTAATATGAGCTAATGTGGCCTACACAACTGTAAAGTGGACTGTTTGGTGAACTTTATTTACTTTTTTTTTTCACAAAAAGACGATGTGTTCAAAGATGTAAAACCGATAGTGTCACAAACTTTTTGTAGCTATTACAATGCAGGAAGGTAACCTACAATGCAATAGATGAGGCTCCAAAAAATAAGCTAATACTAATCTGGCTGGGGCTGCAGGGCACAAAGCTGCAGAAAGGCGGCTCTATCTACTCCTATGTAGTTTTTTTGCAAGCAATCTAGCTGGATACGGATGGAACTACACTAATAGGAGAAATCAGGAAAAATGAGCAGCACTAATGCAAAAAAGGACAATGTATGAGGCAGTGACGCACACTGAGCGGACTACAACCGGAGGTGGCTGCAGAACACACTACAGCGTGAGCTGCACTCACACACAGAGACCTCGCAGACAGCCGTGAACAGTGCAGAGAACTGTGCAGTAGCGCTGCAAGGCTGCAGAAAGGCTCCTCTATCTACTCCTATATAGTGTTTGCAACCAATATAGCTG
Source organism: Ranitomeya variabilis (assembly GCF_051348905.1). Taxonomy (NCBI): domain Eukaryota; kingdom Metazoa; phylum Chordata; class Amphibia; order Anura; family Dendrobatidae; genus Ranitomeya; species Ranitomeya variabilis. The sequence continues at coordinate 180,378,322 of NC_135238.1, forward strand.
GATACGGATGGAACCACACTAATAGGAGAAATCAGGAAAAATGAGCAGCACTAATGCAAAAAAGGACAATGTATGAGGCAATGACGCATGCTGAGCGGACTACAACCGGAGGTGGCTGCAGAACACCCTACAGCGTAAGCTGCACTGACACAAAGAGACCTCGCAGACAGCCGTGAACAGCGCTTCAAGGCAAAAGAAAGCTTCTCACACAGCGGTTGATAAAGTAGCCTGGGTAAAGCACAATAAAGCAAGTCGCTAGCTCAAACTGTCCCTCAGAACAGCAGCGTCCTGTCCCTCAGAACAGCAGCCTCCTGTCCCTCAGAACAGCAGCCTCCTGTCCCTCAGAACAGCAGCGTCCTGTCCCTCAGAACAGCAGCGTCCTGTCCCTCAGAACAGCAGCGTCCTGTCCCTCAGAACAGCAGCGTCCTGTCCCTCAGAACAGCAGCGTCCTGTCCCTCAGAACAGCAGCGTCCTGTCCCTCAGAACAGCAGCGTCCTGTCCCTAACTAAATTCACAGCAGAGGGCATCCACAATGGTGGCGGCGGCGGCGGCTTTCATAGTGCATTATGACATCATTTCAGCAGCCAATCACAGCCATGCCATTAGTTAACATGCCTAACAGGATGTGCCCACACTTCTTAGGTTCCTCATTGGCTGAATAAAATCAAACTGGCTCATTGCATTATGGGAACTTCCGATTCCGGTATTCGATATTCTAAAAGTATCTGAAGTCTGATACAGCGAATATTGGTCGATACCCGATATTTCAGAATCGGAATGCTCAACACTAATTAAGACAGGTTTCACTATGACCTGATGTATCTTGAGTCCAGTTATCAGGGCATATTTTGAGATGGTCTCTGGATACCGCAGTCGAAGTTTCTCCTCCGTCTTTACTGATAAGGTAGACTTTCGTGTTGTCAAAGTTTGAAGGTAGGATCGTGTAAGGTTCCGCTTCCCACTGGTCATCAAGTTTGTGCAATCTCCTTTTACCTTTGAACACTTGTTCACCTGGTGATAAGTGAATTGCAGCGGCACGTTGGTTATAATCTCTATCTTGCTTTTGTCTCGCTTGTGATAGCCTTTCTCTACGCACTCTTGTACTTGGCGGTACCTTTCTTGTTATGATCTGGTGACCTTGGAGCCGCATGGACTTTCTCAGGAGTAGGTGGAACCTGTACTGACCGCAATCCCTAAACTGACACCGCAACTAGAAGTAGTTGTGGGGTGTACCTAACACATCCTAGACACCTCGACACAGCCGGAGGACTAAATACCCCTATAGATGGAAATGGGAATTCTATCTTGCCTCAGAGCAGAACCCCAAAGGATAGGCAGCCCCCCACAAATATTTACTGTGAGTATAAGAGGAAGACACACACAGGCAGAAAACAGGATTTAGCAAAAGAGGCCACTCTAGCTAAATAGAAAAGGATAGGACAGAATACTAAGCGGTCAGTATTAAAACCCTAAAAATATCCACAGCAGATAATACAAAAATTCCACCATCTAACTAAAGACATGGAATGTATATCTGCATCTCCTGAGAATCCAACTTGACTGAATAAATCCAAACACAGTCAAAGCTGGACTAAACAAAACAATGAATAGCACTGAATTGTAAAGCACACTGCATGTGTGCTGCAGAAACAAAACCAGACACTGATCTTTGCTGATATTGGCAGCAGGGCAGGAGGAACCAGACAGAGATGCAAGACCTCCAAGAACAATGGACAACTGGCAATGACTTATGAATCCTGCACACCTAAATAGCCCAGTCAGAGCTGCAATCAGCAGGAACACCTGCCCAGGATTGCAACCCAAAAACAACTGCATTACCACCAACAACCACCGGAGGGAGCCCAAGAGCAGAATTCACAACACTTTCTTTTCTCAGTTTCCCAATCTGTATCTGGTGCGGTATTTTCTGGGGTTAAGACTCCCATGTCTAGATCAACTGTAGTTGACTGGGTCTTCCTCTCATCAAGTACGCAGGAGTACAGTTGGTGAAATTCACTGGGACATGGTTGTACAAATCTACCAAGTCTGGTAACTTTTCTGGCCACGAGTTTCTTTCATGTGAAGGCAATGTGTTCAGTATATCAATCACTACTTGATTTATTTTCTCGCACATTCCATTGGTTTGGGGATGATACGGAGTGGTTTTAATCTTTTTGCATCCATACAAGTTGCCGAACTCCTGAAATACCTCCACTTCAAAGGCTGGTCCTTGATCAGTAAGTACTTTTTCAGGATAACCATGAGGTCTACAGAAGTGCAGTTGGAAAGCTCTGGCTGTGGTCCTTGGTGTCAGATCCTTGACAGGGACAACTACCAGGAATCTGGAGTAGTGATCCACGATAGACAAAGTGTAGACTGTTTTGAACTGGTGGTTTAGGAGCAACATGGGACGTGCTCTGGAGGAGGTGGTACCTTTACTGACCGCAGACCCTGAACTTAACACAACTAGAAGTAGCCGTGGAATGTTCCTGTCACTCCCTAGACACCTCGTCACAGCCGGAGGACTAAATACCCCTAAAGATAGAAACAGGAAAGCTATCTTGCCTCAGAGAAAATCCCCAAAGGATAGACAGCCCCCCACAAATATTGACTGTGAGTGGAGAGGGAAATGACACACACAGAATTAAACCAGGATGTAGCAAAGGAGGCCACTACTAGCTAGATACAGTAGATAGAACAGGACAGAATACTATGCGGTCAGTATTAAAATAGTAGAAAAATCAACCACAGAGTTTACAAAAATCTCCACCACTTGACTAAAGGTGTGGAGGATAAATCTGCTCCAGAGCTTCCAGCTTAACTGAATAAATCCATACTGACAAGCTGGACTAGAAAAAACATAGAATGTACTAAACTATTAAGTCCACAACATATGGACTGCAAAGAACCAAGCCAGGACTTATCTTTGATGATCTGGTCAGAATAGCAGAGAAATCCAAGAAGAGATGTGAATCCAACCAGGAACATTGACAACTGGCATTAACTGAAGGACAGAGCCAGGCTAAATAGCCGAGCCCGAATAGACAATCAGTGGAAGCAGCTGCAGACTGCTAAATCCAAGGAGCAGCCGTACCACTTATAACCACCGGAGGGAGCCCAAGAACAGAACTCACAATAGTGCCACTTACAGCCACCGGAGGGAGCCCAAGAGCGGAATTCACAACAGTACCCCCCCCCCCCTTGAGGAGGGGTCACCGACAGCGGTCCGGTTTATCAGCCTGAAATTCCTGAAGCACCCGCCGTAAATCAGGGGAAATGGCAGAAAGAATCACCTCCTCCTTGAGAATGCCAACCGGCTCAAGGACTCCTGGAGAATCAGGCAAAAAACTAGAGAGGGCATCAGCCTTAACATTCTTAGATCCCGGAAGATACGATACCACAAAATCAAAACGGGAGAAAAAAAGGGACCATCGAGCCTGTCTAGGATTAGGATTCAACCGCTTGGCAGACTCGATGTAAATCAGATTCTTATGATCGGTCAAGACCACAACGCGGTGCTTGGCTCCCTCAAGCCAATGTCGCCACTCCTCAAATGCCCATTTCATAGCCAACAACTCCCGATTGCCAACATCATAATTGCGCTCCGCAGGCGAAAACTTTCTGGAAAAGAAGGCACACGGTTTCATCAAAGAACCATCAGAACTCCTCTGAGACAAAACTGCCCCAATCTCAGAAGCGTCAACCTCAACCTGAAAAGGAAGAGAAACTTTTGGCTGACGCAACACAGGGGCAGAAGTAAATCGGCGTTTAAGCTTCTGGAAGGCGTCATCCACCACAGAGGACCAATTCGTCACAGCGCCTTTCTTCGTCAAATCGGTCAGGGGCTTAACCACACTAGAAAAGTTGGCAATGAAACGGCGATAAAAATTAGCAAAGCCCAAAAATTTCGGAAGGCTCTTCACAGATGTGGGTTGAATCCAATCATGAATGGCTTGGACCTTAACAGGATCCATTTCTATAGACGAGGGAGAAAAAATGAAACCCAAAAAAGAAACCTTCTGAACTCCAAATAGGCATTTAGACCCCTTCACAAATAAAGCATTATCACGAAGGATCTGAAATACCATCCTGACCTGCTTCACATGAGACTCCCAATCATCGGAAAAAAATCTAAATATCATCCAAATATACAATCATGAATTTATCAAGATAATTGCGAAAAATATCATGCATGAAGGACTGAAATACAGATGGAGCATTAGAAAGCCCGAAAGGCATCACAAGGTATTCAAAATGGCCTTCGGGCGTGTTAAATGCAGTTTTCCATTCGTCACCCTGTTTAACCCCTTCCCGACCCATGACGCCTATGTGGCGTCATGGAATGATCGCTTCCCTGCAGATCGGGTGAAAGGGTTAATTCCTATTTTACCCGATCTGCAGGGAGAGGGGGAGTTGTACTTCAGCCTAGGGGGGGGGTGGCTTTGCCCCCACGTGGCTACGATCGCTCTGATTGGCTGTTGAAAGTGCAACAGCCAATCAGAGCAATTTGCAATATTTCACCTATGAAAATGGTGAAATATTGCAATCCAGCCATGGCCGATGCTGCAATAGCATCTGCCATGGCTGGAAATCATGTTCTGGCCCCCCCCACCGCCCCCGATCTCCTCCCCAGTCCTCCGTTCTGTCCGGTACCCCCCTCCGTCCCCCTGTTCGCTCCCCCGTGCTCCTGTCCGCTCCCCCGTGCTCCTGTCCGCTCCCCGTGCTCCTGTCCGCTCCCCCCGTCCTCCGATCCCCCCCCACCCCCTCATACTTACCGAGCCTCCCGAAGTCGGTCCGTCTTCTCCCTGGGCGCCGCCATCTTCCAAGATGGCGGGCGCATGCTCAGTGCGCCCGCCGAATCTGCCGGCTGGCTGATTCATTACAGATACATTTTGATCGCTGTGGTAGGTTCTACCACAGCGATCAAAATAAAAAAATAATAAATAAACCCCCCCCTTTATCACCCCCATAGGTAGGGACAATAATAAAATAAAGAAAATATTTTTTTTTCTTTTTCCACTAGGGTTAGGGTTAGAACTAGGGTTAGAACTAGGGGTAGGGTTAGGGTTAGGGTTACGGGTAGGGGTAGGGTTATGGCATGTGCACACAGAGCGGATCGGCCGCGGATCCGCAGCGGATTGGCCGCTGCGAATTCGTAGCAGTTTTACATCAGGTTTACAGTACCATGTACACCTAAGGAAAACCAAATCCGCTGTGCCCATGGTGCGGAAAATTCCGTGCAGAAACGCTGCATTGTATTTTCCGCAGCATGTCAATTCTTTGTGCGGATTCCGCAGCGTTTTACACCTGTTCCTCAATAGGAATCCGCAGGTGAAATCCGCACAAAAAAACACTGGAAATCTGCTGTAAATCCGCAGGCAAAACGCAGTGCCTTTTACCTGCAGATTTTTCAAAAATCATGCGGAAAAATCTCACACGAATCCGCAACGTGGGCACATAGCCTTAGGGTTAGGGTTGGAATTAGAGTTAGGGTTGGAATTAGGGCTAGGGTTTGAAATAGGGTTAAGATTAGGCTTGTGGTTAGGGTTACGGATAGGGTTAGGGGTGTGTTGGGGTTACAGTTGTGGTTAGGGTTGGGATTAGGGTTACGGTTGGGATTAGGATTAGGGTTGGAATTAGGGTTACGGTTGTGTTGCGGTTAGGGTTGTGGTTAGGGGTGTGTTGGGGTTAGGGTTGTGATTAGGGTTATGGCTACAGTTGGGATTAGGATTAGGGGTGTGTTGGGGTTAGTGTTGAAGTTAGAATTGAGGGGTTTCCACTGTTTAGGCACATCAGGGGTCTCCAAACGCAACATGGCGCCACCATTGATTCCAGCCAATCTTGCGTTCAAAAAGTCAAATGGTGCTCCCGCCCTTCCAAGCCCCGACGTGCGCCCAAACAGTGGTTTACCCCCACATTTGGGGTACCAGCGTACTCAGGACAAACTGGGCAACAACTGTTGGGGTCCAATTTCTTCTGTTACCCTTGCAAAAATAAAAAATTACTTGCTAAAATATAATTTTTGAGGAAAGAACAATTATTTTTTATTTTCACGGCTCTGCGTTATAAACTTCTGTGAAGCACTTGGGGGTTGAAAGTGCTCACCACACATCTAGATAAGTTCCTTCGGGGGTCTAGTTTCCAAAATGGGGTCACTTGTGGGGTGTTTCTACTGTTTAGGCACATCAGGGGCTCTGCAAATGCAATGCGACGCCCGCAGACCATTCCATCAAAGTCTGCATTTCAAATGTCACTACTTCCCTTCCGAGCCCTGACGTGTGCCCAAACAGTGGTTTACCCCCACATATGGGGTATCAGCGTACTCACAACAAACTGGGCAACAAATATTGGGGTCCAAATTCTCCTGTTACCCTTGTGAAAATAAAAAATTGCTTGCTAAAACATCTTTTTTGAGGAAAGAAAAATGATTTTTTGTTTTCACGGCTCTGCGTTGTAAACTTCTGTGAAGCACTTGGGGGTTGAACGTGCTCACCACACATCTAGATAAGTTCCTTGGGGGGTCTAGTTTCCAAAATGGGGTCACTTGTGGGGGGTTTCTACTGTTTAGACATATCAGGGGCTCTGCAAACGTAACATGATGCCCGCAGACCATTCCATCAAAGTCTGCATTCCAAAACGTCACTACTTCCCTTCCGAGCCCCGGCATGTGCCCAAACAGTGGTTTACCCCCACATATGGGGTATCAGCGTACTCAGGAGAAACTGGACAACAACTTTTGGGGTCCAATTTCTTCTGTTACTCTTGCAAAAATAAAAAATTCTGGGCTAAAAAAATATTTTTGAGGAAAGGAAACACATTTTTTATTTTCACGGCTCTGCGTTATAAACTTCTGTGAAGCACTTGGGGGTTCAAAGTGCTCACTACACATCTAGATAAGTTCCCTTGGGGGTCTAGTTTCGAAAATGGAGTCAATTGTGGGGAGTTCCTACTGTTTAGGCACATCAGGGGCTCTGCAAACGCAACCTGACGCCCGCAGAGCATTCCATCAAAGTCTGCATTTCAAAACGTCACTACTTCCCTTCAGAACCCCGACGTGTGCCAAAACAGTGGTTTACCCCCACATATTTTGGGGTCCAATTTCTCCTATTACCCTTGGGAAAATAAAAAATTGTGGGCTAAAAAATCATTTTTGAGAAAAGAAAAATTATTTTTTATTTTCATGGCTCTGCGTTATAAACTTCTGTGAAGCACTTGGGGGTTCAAAGTGCTCACCACACATCTAGATTAGTTCCTTGGGAGGTCTAGTTTCCAAAATGGGGTCACTTGTGCGGGAGCTCCAATGTTTAGGCACACAGGGGCTCTCCAAACGCGACATGGTGTCCGCTAATGATTGGAGCTAATTTTCCATTCAAAAAGCCAAATGGCGTGCCTTCCCTTCCGAGCCCTGCCGTGCGCCCAAACAGTGGTTTACCCCCACATATGGGGTATCATCGTACTCAGGACAAACTGGACAACAACATTTGGGGTCCAATTTCTCCTATTACCCCTGGGAAAATAAAAAATTCTGGGCTAAAAATCATTTTTGAGGAAAGAAAAATTATTTTTTTATTTTCACGGCTCTGCGTTATAAACTTCTGTGAAGCACCTGGGGGTTATAAGTGCTCACTATGCATCTAGATAAGTTCCTTGGGGGCTCTAGTTTCCAAAATGGGGTCACTTGTAGGGGAGCTCCAATGTTTAGGCACACAGGGGCTCTCCAAACGCGACATGGTGTCCGCTAACGATTGGAGCTAATTTTCCATTCAAAAAGTCAAATGGCACGCATCCCCTTTTGAGCCTTGCCGTGCACCCAAACAGTGGTTTACCCCCACTTATGAGGTATCGGCATACTCAGGAGAAATTGCCCAACAAATTTTAGGATCCATTTTATCCTGTTGCCCATGTGAAAATGAAAGAATTGAGGCTAAAAGAAATTTTGTGTGAAAAAAAAGTACTTTTTCATTTTTGCGGATCAATTTGTGAAGCACCTGGGGGTTTAAAGTGCTCACTATGCCTCTAGATGAGTTCCTTGGGGGGTCTAGTTTCCAAAATGGGGTCACTTGTGGAGGAGCTCCAATGTTTAGGCACACAGGGGCTTTCCAAATGCGACATGGTGTCCGCTAACGATGGAGATAATTTTTCATTCAAAAAGTCAAATGGCGCTCCTTCCCTTCCGAGCCTTACCATGTGCCCAAACAGTGGTTTACCCCCACATGTGAGGTATCGGTGTACTCAGGAGAAATTGCCAAACAAAATTTAGGATCCATTTTATCCTGTTGCCCATGTGAAAATGAAAAAATTGAGGCTAAAATAATTTTTTTGTGAAAAAAAAGTACTTTTTCATTTTTACGGTTCAATTTGTGAAGCACCTGGGGTTTAAAGTGCTCACTATGCTTCTAGATAAGTTCCTTGGGGGGTCTAGTTTCCAAAATGTGGTCACTTGTGGGGGAGCTCCAATGTTTAGGCACACGGGGGCTCTCCAAACGCGACATGGTGTCCGCTAAAGATTGGAGCCAATTTTTCATTCAAAAAGTCAAATGGCGCTCCTTCCCTTCCGAGCCCTGCCGTGCGCCCAAACAGTGGTTTACCCCCACATATGAGGTACCAGCGTACTCAGGACAAATTGGACAACAAAGTTCGTGGTCCAGTTTCTCCTTTTACCCTTGGGAAAATAAAAAATTGTTGCTAAAAGATCATTTTTGTGACTAAAAAGTTAAATGTTCATTTTTTACTTCCATGTTGCTTCTGCTGCTGTGAAACACCTGAAGGGTTAATAAACTTCTTGAATGTGGTTTTGAGCACCTTGAGGGGTGCAGTTTTTAGAATGGTGTCACTTTTGGGTATTTTCAGCCATATAGAACCCTCAAACTGACTTCAAATGTGAGGTGGTCCCTAAAAAAAATGGTTTTGTAAATTTTGTTGTAAAAATGAGAAATCACTGGTCAAATTTTAACCCTTATAACTTCCTAGCAAAAAAAAAATTTGTTTCCAAAATTGTGCTGATGTAAAGTAGACATGTGGGAAATGTTATTTATTAACTATTTTGTGTCACATAACTCTCTGGTTTAACAGAATAAAAATTCAAAATGTGAAAATTGCGAAATTTTCAAAATTTTTGACAAATTTCCGTTTTTTTCACAAATAAACTCAGAAATTATCGACCTAAATTTACCACTAACATGAAGCCCAATATGTCACGAAAAAACAATCTCAGAATCGCTAGGATCCGTTGAAGCGTTCCTGAGTTATTACCTCATAAATGGACACTGGTCAGAATTGCAAAAAACGGCAAGGTCATGAAGGGGTTAATACGAACAAGATTATACGCCCCTCGAAGGTCAATCTTAGTAAACCAACTAGCCCCCTTAATCCTAGCAAACAAATCCGAAAGCAAAGGCAAAGGGTATTGAAATTTGACCGTGATCTTATTAAGAAGGCGATAATCAATACAGGGTCTCAAGGAGCCATCCTTCTTGGCAACAAAAAAGAATCCCGCTCCCAATGGTGACGAAGATGGCCGAATATGCCCTTTCTCCAAAGACTAACATAACTCCGCATGGCGGCATGTTCTGGCACAGACAGATTGAAAAGTCGGCCCTTAGGGAACTTACAGCCAGGAATCAAGTTAATAGCACAATCACAGTCCCTATGTGGAGGAAGGGAACTGGACTTGGGCTCATCAAATACATCCTGGAAATATGACAAAAACTCAGGAACTCCTGAAGAGGGGGAAGAGGAAATTGACATCAAAGGAACGTCACTATGTACCCACCCCAACTAGTCACAGACATAGATTTCCAATCGAGCACCGGATTATGTACCTGTAACCATGGAAAACCCAGTACAACAAGATCATGCAAATTATGCAACACCAGAAAACGGCAATCTTCCTGATGTGCTGGAGCCATACACATGGTCAGCTGTGTCCAATACTGAGGTTTATCCTTGGCCAACGGTGTAGCATCAATGCCCCTCAAAGGAATAGGGCTCTGCAAAGGCTGCAAGGAGAAACCACAACGCTTGGCGAATTCTAAGTCCATTAAGTTCAGGGCAGCGCCTGAATCCACAAAAGCCATGACAGAAAATGACGATAATGAGCAAATCAAGGTCACAGATAAGAGAAATTTAGGCTGTACAGTACTGATGGTAACAGACCTAGCGACCCTCTTAGGGCAATCAGAAATAACATGAGCAGAATCACCACAGTAAAAACACAGCCCATTCTGACGTCTGAATCCCTGCCGTTCTGCTCTGGTCAAAATCCTATCACATTGCATAGGCTCAGGACTCTGCTCAGAGGACAATGCCATATTGTGCACAACTCTGCGCTCGCGCCGGCGCCGATCAATCTGAATAGCCAGAGACATAGAATCACTCAGACCAGCAGGCGTGGGGAACCCCACCATAACATCTTTAACGGCTTCCGAAAGACCCTTTCTGAAAATTGCTGCCAGAGCATCCTCATTCCATTTAGTGAGCACAGAACATTTTCTAAATTTCTGGCAGTATAATTCTGCCGCTTCCAGACCCTGACACAGGGTTAACAAAGTTTTTTCTGCATGATCCACTGAATTAGGTTCGTCATACAATAATCCTAGCTCTTGAAAAAATGCGTCAACATTAAGCAATGCTGGATTCCCTGATTCAAGGGAGAATGCCCAGTCCTGAGGATCGCCATGCAGCAGAGAGATGACAATTTTAACCTGCTGAATGGGATCACCAGAGGAACGGGGTTTCAAAGAAAAAAACAATTTGCAGTTATTTTTAAAGTTCAAAAACTTAGATCTGTCCCCAAAAAACAGGTCAGGAGTTGGAATTCTAGGCTCTAAAGCCGGAGTCTGGATGACATAATCTTGAATACTCTGTACTCTTGCAGCAAGTTGATCCACACGAGAAAACAAACCCTGAACATCCATGCCAGCGCCAAAATCCTGAACCACCCAGAGATTAAGATGAAAAAAAATACATAACAAACTGCAGAAAAAAAAATGGCTCAGAACTTTTTTTTCCTTTTTTGGAGATGCATTTAACTCATTGTGGGCCAGTTGTACTGTTATGAACTGGTGGTTTAGGAGCAACATGGGACGTGCTCTGGAGGAGGTGGTACCTTTACTGACCGCAGACCCTGAACTTAACACAACAACTAGAAGTAGCCGTGGAATGTTCCTGTCACTCCCTAGACACCTCGTCACAGCCGGAGGACTAAATACCCCTAAAGATAGAAACAGGAAAGCTATCTTGCCTCAGAGAAAATCCCCAAAGGATAGACAGCCCCCCACAAATATTGACTGTGAGTGGAGAGGGAAATGACACACACAGAATGAAACCAGGATGTAGCAAAGGAGGCCACTACTAGCTAGATAGAACAGGACAGAATACTATGCGGTCAGTATTAAAATACTAGAAAAATCAACCACAGAGTTTACAAAAATCTCCACCACCTGACTAAAGGTGTGGAGGATAAATCTGCTGCTCCAGAGCTTCCAGCTTAACTGAATAAATCCATACTGACAAGCTGGACTAGAAAAAAACATAGAATGTACTAAACTATTAAGTCCACAACATATGGACTGCAAAGAACCAAGCCAGGACTTATCTTTGATGATCTGGTCAGAATAGCAGAGAAATCCAAGAGATCAGATTGCTGAACTGGCAAAAAGAGAGAAAAAATATGTCCAGCGCATAGCGGAGTTGGAGCTTAAAACTGATGATTTGGAGAATCGTTTGCGCAGGAGCAACTTGAGAATTATTGGTGTGCCCGAAAAGACTGAAGGAAATAACCCCACTGAGTTTATAGAGACATGGCTGAAAACTAAGGTTGGAGGGGACAGTCTCACTAAACTATTTGCGGTCGAAAGAGCTCACCGGGTGCACCCACGGACCTTTCTAGCTAAAATCCTGAATTACAGAGACCGGGACATTCTGCTAAGAAGGGCCAGGAATATGGAGGAATTAACTATTGACGGCAACCGAATATCTATATACCCTGATTATTCTACAATTGTACAGAAACTCAGGATGAAGTTCGGAGAGGCTAAAAGACGCTTGCGTGAACTGGGTCTGGCCTATTCTATGCTGTATCCGGCTAAATTACATGTGGTGGCCATGGAATGGGTCCACTTTTTTCAAAATCCTGAGGAAGTGTCACATTGGCTGGATTTGAATGCAAAACGTATCGGAGCAGAAAAGATCCGCTGAGGAGGATCAGACGTGGACTTCTGGCTATTGTGCTAGTTTGGGGGGGGAAAATTGAGTTGATGGTTTATTGTGATATATTACCAGAGGAATCTGATATGTGGTTCCTGTGCGCTAAGGTTGTGTTCGGCGGCGCAACTGTTTCTATATTCTGTTTCTAAAGGGCGGGGGGAGGAATGAATGAAGGATAGTGGAAAATCTACTGGTGGTTGATATCGGCTTTTGAGCCACTGCTGGGATTGTGATAGTGCGTTCCCTTTTCTCATACAGAGAGGGAGTAGGAGATTATACGTTGATTGTTATAACGTCTTGGGGGAGGAAGTTATTGAGGGAAGGGAAGGGTAAGGTTAGGGTTTATTTTGTAATGAGGGCTTGGGGGGGAGTTTGGGGTAGGCGGGCCCAGTTTAGGGGGGTAAGGGAGACCAATGGAAGGAAGAAGAGAAGTTTCACTATTATGCAAAATGATGGGAGGTAGAGTAAAAATTTTGAGCTGGAACATTAGGGGTCTATCGAATGATACAAAACGTAAGGCTATTTTGCAGTATATTTTGAAACAGAGACCCTCGCTGGTATGCCTTCAAGAAACTCATTTAGTTAAAGAAAAAACGGGTATATTGCACAAAAGGTGGGTGAGGAAGGCTTATCATGCGACATTCTCGGCCTATGCTAGAGGAGTGTCAATCCTTGTGCATACAAGCGTACCGTTCGAGGAGGTAGAGGTGGTAATAGATAGTGATGGACAGTATGTATTCCTGGTGTGTAAAATATTCGCTAGACTGATGTGTGTTGTGTCGGTGTATATTCCTCCACCATACTCGGGGAAAAAACTACAGGAAATCCTAAATATATCTGGCAGGTGGGGAGGAGTTCCATTGCTCATAATAGGAGATGTTAACAATATTATTAATGATCACTGGGATAAGGGGCAGCATGCTACGTTGAGGAAGGAGGGGAATGTGACAGCGTTCGGTAGTTATTTGAAAGAAGTGGCATGGAAAGACTTATGGAGAGTTCGTAATACTGATACATACTGTTTCTCCTGTTATTCAGCGACATATGGCTCTCTATCTCGTATTGATATGGCCCTGGGTAATGAAGGAATGGATAGGTTGGTGCAGGAGGTGGAATATATGCCTAGAGTAGTGTCGGATCACAGTCCATTGGTAGTAACACTGCAAATTGAAGGCTTTGGGGAGATGGCTAAATTGGGTTGGAAGATTAACCTCTTCTGGTTACAAATTCTTGACATGGGAAAGATCGGGGAAGAGATAAAGGAATTCTTTAAATTCAATGATGGTAGTGCAGCGAAACATGTATTTTGGGATACCATGAAGGCTTATTTGAGGGGGATATTATCTAAAGAGATATCTAGACATAAAACACATACAAGGGAATCTGACAAAGTGATATTGGAGGAATTGAGGGCAGCGGAGGCTGCATTGAGTAATTTGCGCTCAGAGGACACCATGAATCGCATGAAGATGGCTCAGGAGGAGGTAAACAAATTACACTTACGCAAAGCACAGAGGGCGAGAGCTTTCCAAAGAGAGGCTTTTTACGCGGAAGGAGAGAAGGTGGGTCACCTTCTCTCAGTGGTGGCGTCCGTGCAGCAGGATTCGACACGTGTACATGCCCTAGAATTAGAGAATGGTAGTATTGCAACACAGGGGGCCAAAATCTTGGAAGGATTTAAGGGATTTTATAGTAAATTATATTCATCACACATAGGGCAGAGAGAAGGAGAAATTGACAGATTTCTAGAAGAGGCAAATTTACCTAGACTAGAAGTTGAAGATAGAGATTGGTAAGATAGGCCGCTTACGGTGGAAGAGTTGGAGGGTGCCTTGGGGTCCATGGCGGGGGGGAAGGCTCCGGGGGCTGACGGCATCCCTGATGAAATCTATGGTGTCCTTACTGAGCAGTTGCTGACCAGGCTGTTGGGGGTCTTTGAGGAGTCACTGGAGAGGGGAATATTACCTGCTTCTATGAGGGAGGCCATTATTGTGGTCATTCCTAAACCCGATAAAAATCCACGGTTGCCGGAGTCATATAGACCAATATCACTCCTAACAACAGACGTTAAGATTTTGGCTAAAGCCTTGGCGAACAGACTGACTCGGGTGATAGAAAAAGTGGTTCATTCGGACCAATCGGGCTTTATGCCTAATAAATCCACTGCCATCAACTTGAGAAGGCTATTTCTCAATATGCAGATACCGGCGGAGAATGCTGGTAGGAGGGTGGTAGTTTCCCTCGATGCACATAAGGCCTTCGATAGTATAGAATGGCAATACTTGTGGTCGGTGCTGATTCGCTGTGGGTTTGGGCCAGTTTTTGTATAGTGGGTAAAACTTCTATACTCCTCTCCAGTGGCTAAAATCAGGGTGAATAATGCACTGTCAGACGGCTTTCAACTGTTTCGGGGTACGCGGCAGGGGTGCCCGTTGTCTCCGTTGCAGTTTGCCCTAGCGGTGGAGCCTCAGGCAGCGGCTATTAGAGGGTCACAGAAAGTAAAGGGGTTTGTGTATGGGAAAATGGAAGAAAAAGTTGCTCTGTATGCCGACGACATCTTGCTTTTTCTTGAGAGTCCTGGGGAACCTTTAAGAGATGTAATATCATTAATTGAAGGATTCGGGCAAATTTCAGGGTTGATCATCAATAGGATAAATCAAGTGTTTTCCAGGTGGATAGAGAAGTGGATTGTACGAGGGAGGTGGAAGAAAGTACAAAATTAAGGGTGGTTTCACAATTTAAATATCTACGGATCCAGGTGTCTCTCCCCTTAACAAGATTTGAGGAGCTTAATCTTGAGCCACTAATAACCAAATTACGCGCCAAAATCTCAGCTTGGAATAAGTTGCATTTGTCGGTGGTGGGTAGAGTAAATCTCCTCAAGATGGTTGTGATGCCACAGGTTTTGTATATTTTACATATTTCTCCGGTATGGATCCCACTGACCAGATTCCGTAGACTAAGGGTACCGTCACACAGTACCATTTTAATCGCTGCGACGGCACGATCCGTGACGTCGCAGCGATCGTATGATTATCGCTCCAGCGTCGTAGACTGCGGTCACACGTTGCAATCACGGCGCTGGAGCGATGCCGAAGTCCCCGGTAACCAGGGTAAACATCGGGTAACTAAGCGCAGGGCCGCGCTTAGTAACCCGATGTTTACCGTGGTTACCAGCGTAAACGTAAAAAAAACCAAACAGTACATACTTACATTCCGGTGTCTGTCCCCGGCGTTCTGCTTCTCTCCACTGTGTAAGCGCCATAGCCGGAAAGCACAGCGGTGACATCAGACGTCACCGCTGTGCTCGCTTTCCGGCTGGCAGACGCTCACACAGTGCAGAGAAGCTGAGACGCCGGGGACAGACACAGGAATGTAAGTATGTACTGTTTGTTTTTTTTACGTTTACGCTGGTAACCACGGTAAACATTGGGTTACTAAGCGCGGCCCTGCGCTTAGTTACCCGATGTTTACCCTGGTTACAAGCGAACACATCGCTGTCACACACAACGATCCAGCGATGTCAGCGGGTGATCAAGCGACGAAAGAAAGTTCCATACGATCTGCTACGACGTACGATTCTCAGCAGGATCCCTGATCGCTGCTGCGTGTCAGACACTGCGATATCGTAACGATATCGCTAGAACGTCACGAATCGTACCGTCGTAGCGATCAAAATGGTACTGTGTGACGGTACCCTAAGATCATTATTTGGAGAGTTGGTGTGGGGTGGGAAGAGTCCTAGAATTAGGCAGGAGATACTGCAGAGACCTAAAGATGAAGGGGGACTGGCCCTGCCTAATCCCTGGTTATATTTTTTGTCTGCGCAGAGCCAGCATCTTAGGGGATGGGGGGAAGGGCTCGAGAAAGGTCAGAGTCATAGCAGTCTGGTATATATTATTGGCTTATGGCCCCTGTGCCGGGGTCTAGAAACAGGACTATTTAAGAAATTGGGAACTTGTCTTCAAACCATAAATTTAATTCATAAGGTATGGCAGACGCTTAAACGAATCAGGGGGGTTGTGAGATTCACAGAGTTTTCACCTATTTGGGATAACCCCTCTTTTCAAGAATTTAATCATATGGAAGGAATGGGAGAGTGGAGGGAAAAAGGCATTGGGTTGATAGGTCAGTTGATTCATAATGGGAGTCTTAAATCTTTTGATATGCTGCAGCAGGAATTTCAGTTCCCAGGGTTAAAGTTGTATCAATACAGACGGGTTCAGCACGCATTTCAGGCACAAAAAAGGAGAGGGCCTATAGTGATTCAGACGGATCTAATGTTGGACTTTATACTAAATAACAATGGAACAAAGGGGGCAATATCCGAAGTATATGGTGATTTGCTACACACCTTTCTACTAGATTACCCTATTAAGGCCAGAGGGAAGTGGGAGGCTGAATTGGGGGAAATAGACGATGATAGGTGGGAGTCTATCTTAGAATACGTACCCAAATTATCGATGAGTGAACCTAGGAGATTGTCACAATTGTATGTGATGAATAGAGCCTATAGGACACCTGACATGTTATTTAAAGCTGAGTTGAGAGCTGATTCTGGGTGCCCTAGATGTTCCCAGTCTCAGGCGGGAATATTGCACATGCTATGGCTTTGTCCCAGATTATTTGCGTACTGGGTTGTGGTGCTGAACCAGATCGGGGTGATTTATGGGTGTTCGATTCCCAGGGATCCAGTGGTCTGTGTACTTGGGTATGTGGAGGAAATCCTGGCCGACGAAACTACCAAAATGGCAATTGCTAGACTATTGTTCATTGCGAGAAAGGTGATTGCAAGGTATTGGATTAGGGAGGAACCTCCTACCAGATGAGAGTTTATTGCGCAAGCAAATCATATTGTCCAGCTCGAAAAAAGTATATATAATAAGAGGAATAGGATGGGTTTTTTTCAAAAGCTGTGGCAGCCATGGCTGGACGGGAATAATTGAGGGATTGTGGTAAAATGATGCTAATAGTATAACATGTATGTAATGTTTATTCTCTTCTTTCCAAGAGTATTGTATGGTTGGAGTTCGTCTTTAGAGGGGTGGGGGGAGGGGTTGTTTCTTGTTAAATCAAAAACACAAATGTACCTTGTTATTTAAGTGGATATTATTGTCTTTCTTATGCACAATAAAAATATCTGATTAAAAAAAAAAGCAGAGAAATCCAAGAAGAGATGTGAATCCAACGAGGACCATTGACAACTGGCATTAACTGAAGGACAGAGCCAGGCTAAATAGCCGAGCCCGAATAGACAATCAGTGGAAGCAGCTGCAGACTGCTAAATCCAAGGAGCAGCCGTACCACTTATAACCACCGAAGGGAGCCCAAGAACAGAACTCACAATAGTGCCACTTACAGCCACCGGAGGGAGCCAAAGAGCGGAATTCACAACAGTAGACATAGCCTGACCGGCTTGGGGTTAGCTTCACATGGTCTAAGGCCACCAGTTC
Source organism: Ranitomeya variabilis (assembly GCF_051348905.1). NCBI lineage: Eukaryota > Metazoa > Chordata > Amphibia > Anura > Dendrobatidae > Ranitomeya > Ranitomeya variabilis. Next base: position 180,395,982 of record NC_135238.1, read on the forward strand.
AAGTGGCTTCTTTCTGACGATGGGCTCTCGGGCATTCGAAATGCGAAAGGCACATTTTACCAGACCCCGTGCCCGAGTAAGCCTGTAATTAAAGATTTGACAACGTCGGTCAAGACTACCCCGAAGATAAGGCCTCATAACATATTGTGTCAGCTGAAATGCCTCATCAGCTGCACTCATGAAAGACATTGGCTGGCCAGCTGAATCCGGAAGATTCCGTGGGGTTGGTACACCCAGTTGTTTGTCCCGAAACCGCCGACCCATCAAGGAAAAGTTGATGATCTTAGAATCTCCAGTTGTTCCATATGCCCCAATATCTACAATTATTAAATTGTTATTGTTGTTGTAAATCCCCCAGACATTGGGAAATTACATGTCTGGTAGATCCCATTTGCAATGTGCTCCCAGTGTTTCGGGGTTGGCTCCAGCTGATCTTTCCTTCATACGCTCCCAGATTTGGCCACAGTTGTGCTTAACTACATTTGATATGGTACTACATCCAAGGAGAAATTCCAAATGGAGGGAAGCATATGACTGTTCCGTAGCAACAAACCTAGAAAGAAATACATTTTTTTTAGTAAGGTTACTTACACATTGCTTTAAAGTACTGGTAATCATTTAGATGTAGGTGTTGGTAATTTTTTAAAGCTTATAGAGCTTAATATTCCATGCAAATATGCAGTAGGCTTAATGAAAAATAACATCAAAAATATTTTCAAACGTTCATAACAGGCGAAATTATAGTTTAAGAAGCATACATCGGTAAGCAGAAGTCGTTGCGGAAACATGAGGTCTGAAACGTTATGACTGGATGAAGCTCCGCAAGTACTATGTCAGGTCTTCAGTGACATTCTGGTGTAGGCCATAAATTTATCAGGATGGCTTTTTAGATTTTCATAGAGCCTTGCAAAATGGCCTCTGGTAGGGTGGAGGGTGAGTAGTGGATGTACCCCAAATCTTCACCGCCTAATCGGAGAAAAACAGGTGAATAGCCAACCCCATACTCCCGGGATAACACCCAGTTAAATAAAAGCTCCTCAGTAGTATTCAAATTCAGATTCCTAGCAGCCATACTTCCTTTTGGGGGAAAAAAAATCCTGAAGAATATACAGTATGTATGTGCTCGGTATCACACATGTTGGTAAAGGGGTTTATATAGGGATTGCACTGTGCAATTCACCAAACATATCAAGTATAATTTTGCTTTTGTAACTCCTGAGAAACACACATGACATACCGATGTCAAACGGATGTTGTGATTAAAAAAACGCATGGCACTTGCAAGCCAATCTCATGGCACTCGCGTAGCACACATCAGTTTTTGAAGTCCAGATTACGGACCGTTTTTTTCCACACATATGGGTATGAGCCCTTATTGAATACATGGTTTGGAGAGATGGTAGGACTATGGAAACAGGTGCACTCACAATAGAATCTCATCAAGTTAAAATTAGGATATGTCCAGTTTAATAGTAGCTGGGCACAACACAGGTAGGACACTAACTGAAAACAAAAGGTCCAAAAAAGATGATGGACATTGATATATACGCATTGTACGTACAGCAAAATATTAAGGTTGGAGAAGTTGGCAACAGAGGAGGGACTATCAAGGTATTTGCAGTACTTAAAGATTATATCATAACAGAATATATCATATCAGATTGTCAAGTACGTCATAGTTCCCAAACATTGTGGTAATACATGTGAATGGCTGCATGCCTAAGATTTATACTGTTCTATGATATTCCAAAATATAAACAATGTAAAATATATTGTGACTTAAGTAGCCAGATTGCACAATACCTATGTGGTCTAAGAGATATGTGTGGTGCCTACCTCGATGTGCGTTTCGGCGTGAGCTTTAATCGGGGTGGTGTCAGACTGGGGCGGTAGTTGAAAAAAAGGATGACAGCAAATGAATGTCAACCAGAAGCGCTATAACGCATCCACCGTCAAAAGGATCCAGAAGGCGACCAGCCGTATTCGGGGCCCATGTAAACACACAGATGCCGGGAATCACCCGGGCCTCTAGCAGCGCATGCCTAACACTCTGGTTGTGTGTATTGGCTGCTGGCAAAAGGGAAATACTTGTATAATACTTACAGACAATCCTCTTAGTCTTTGTAAATAAATATATGTAACATTTGTCTAAACATTTGCCTTAAGCTTTTTGATAAATGAATAAATTGTGTGGTTTTATAGGCCAATTTCCATCACTACATTACTCCCTGATCAGAACCTCTGATGAATTATTACTTCCCTTACTGTAGTAAATCAAGCGACTTCTGTAGTTTTCAGGTCCTCTTATAGTCCCCATAAATATTTATAGCTACTACTGTGCGTAATTGATGTTGGGAAAATATTACAATTTGAGAATCCTCCGTGGTTGATTTTTTAATGGCTAACTGAAAAGATAAATTGCAGCTTTCGAGACTACACAGATCTGTTCATCAGGCATAGAAATTACACAATCTGAAAAGTCATATTCATGCACAAGAGGACAGAGGAATACTGCAATAGCTAAGATAAGTGACAAGAAGCAAAACGCTCAATGTAGGACTGGTAAATATGGAACAGTTTATAGATAAGGAGTGTGAAAGTTTTTTATTGTCCTGTAATTGATGTTTGTTCAGGCTGTGATGCCCCAAACGGTCAGGGGAGCAAAATCCTTAGTTGATATAGAAAGACATAAATCCATGCGACACATTCATTCCTGAACTGAGTGCGTCAAAAGTTGTCATAAATTTATACTCCCAAAATGTTTCTGTCTCTCTGAGATTTGAAAATACTTTTAATAGAAGTACACTTTGAAATAGTCTTTTGCACACAGGTCTGTTTTTGGGGGGCAGATGTCACATTGCCAAGGAGTTTTCTTTCTTATCCCATTTGTAATACACACTGCACTTTATGCCTTTTTTTCCTTGTAGTTTGGAGGATCACTCCAGGAAAATGTTGCCTGGAGCAATTTTGGCATCTCGAGTTCTAGAAGTACTGATGCCTTCCTCGTCCCGACTTCCAAATACTAGGGCCTTGATCACTACCTCCTGACACTAGGAAAATGCCGGGTCTGGCCTGCACATCGTGAAAGCCCTTAAGTATCATACAGTACTATCTGTACGATGTGCTCGCCCAACCCTTTATACCACACTTTTGTTTTCCTCATGTTACAAGGCTGAAGGACTTGATTAGGGAGATCGACTCCCCCATGTTCTTATTTTACCACAGCACACAGTCTGGTTTAGAGATCTGTAGTAGTGGTCCCTTATACAGCGGTGGAGGTGCTGAGATTTACATGTATTGTGGGCAAGATAAGGACTTGAACAGCAGCAGGTTGTCCCTACATTGGGCTCTGCTCTCACCCTTTTTTAACAGTTAACCAATTAGCAACTTTGGGAGGCCTCTCTGGTTCCTCAGGACAGTATGACAAGCTGCAGGAGCTCTGGCAATGTTATCTGCAGTCTTGGGGGCATCTACTTTGGGTTTCATTCTCACTAGAGGAGGTTTATGAGGTAGAAGAGTAAAATAGAGGAATGTGGCATCCTCTCTCAATAATGGTGTAGGAGATAAGGACGGCGTACGTAACCTCTGCTGAATGTTTGTGAAAACCCAACAAAGTAAGTTTTATGGCACCAATCTCAATATTCAGGATAATAGTGGAATTCATTATACAAAATGTTTTGGGCTTGACACAGATCTGCTCAGAATGTGGATTAAAATGGATGGAAATGCAATGCAGGGAAGATGGGCTATTGCAAGAAATGTAATATACAAACTTCTGGTTATCAGACTGGCTGGGTCACGAGATCAGAAGATCCCAATGATATAATTGCAAAAGAAAGCAGCGCTTATGGCTTGCCCTCATCAGAATTTTTTTAGAACAAGTTTCATTAACACAATTGTCTTTCTCTGGGTACGGACATTTTTAAGACCACTTTAAATTTTTCACTCTTTGTTTCACTGCAGCCATTTGGTAAATTCAAAAAAGTTCATTTTTTTTCTAATTAATGTGCATTCTGCACCCCAACTTGACTGAAAAAACAAATGTATAAATTGTTACAAATTATTAAAGAAAAACTGAAATCTCACATGTTCATAAGTCTTCAGCCCCTTTGCTCAGTATTGGGTAGAAGCCCCTTTTGAGCTAGTACAGCCATGAGTCTTCATGAGAATGATGCAACAAGTTTTTCACACCTGGATTTGGGGATCCTTTGTCATTCTTCCTTGCAGATCCTGTCCAGTTCCATCATGTTGGATGGTGAACGTTGGTGGACAGCTATTGTTAGGGCTCTGGCTGGGCCAGTAATGAATGGTCAGAGTTGTTCTGAAGCCACTCCTTTATTATTTTAGTTGTGTGCTTAGGGTCATTGTCTTTTTTATGTCTTTTTTTATGTTTCCTTTAATGACAACCAGTCGTCTGGTCCCTGCAGCTGAAAAACACCCGCAGAGCATAATGCTTTCACCACCATGTTTTAGTGTTGGGATTTTATTGGGCAGGTGATTAGCAGTGCTTGGTTTTCTCCACACATACCACTTAGAATTATCACCAAAAGGTCTATCTTCATCTCATCAGACCAGATAATCTTATTTCTCACAGTCTGGGAGTCCTTCATGTGTTTTTTAGCAAACTATGCAGGCTTTCATATGTCTTGCACTGAGGAGAGGCTTTCGTTGTCCCACTCTGCCATAAAGGCCTTACTGGTAGAGGGCTGCAGTGATAGTTGACTTTGTGGATCTTTCTCCCATCTCCCTGCTGCATCTCTGGAGCTCAGCCACAGTGATCTTGGGGTTCTTCTTTAACTCTCTCACCAAGGATCTTCTTTACCTCTCTCACCAAGGCTTTTCTCCCACGATTGCTCAGTTTGGCTGGACGTCCAGGTCTAGGAAGACTTCTGGTAGTCCCAAACTTCTTCCATTTAAGGATTATGGAGACCACTGTGCTCTTATGAACCTTGAGTACTGCAGAAATTCTGTTGTAACCTTGGCCAGATCTGTGCCGTGCCACAGTTCTGTCTCTGAGCTCCTTGGCCAGTTCCTTTGACCTCATGATACTCATTTGGTCTGACATGCACTGTGAGCTGTGAGGTCTTACATAGACAGGTGTGCGCCTTTGCAAATCAAGTCCTATCAGTTTAATTAAACTCAGCTGGACTCCAATGAAGGAGTAGAAACATCTCAAGGAGAATCACAAGGAAATGGACAGCATGTGACTTAAATATGAGTGTCTGAGCAAAGGGTCTGAATACTTATAACCATGTGATATTTTGGATTTTCTTTTTTAATAAATTTGCAAAAATTTCTACATTTCTGTCTTTTTCAGTTAAGATGGGGTGCAGAGTGTACATTAATATGAACAAAAATGAACTTTTTTGAATTTACCAAATGGCTGCAATGAAACAAAGAGTGAAAAATTTAAGTGGTCTGAATATTGTTCGCACCCACTGTATATCATTGCAAGAACCTAGATACTGTATATAGTAATGTATGGAATTCTTAATTTAGTAAAGATCATCATGCCTGGCTCGTAAATTTATGAATAAATCAGTGGGCATTCATACTGTATATTAATTGGTCAGTATGTATTCTAAGTACAAGTTTCTGACTAGAGAGCCGATCCAAAGAAATTCTAGATCTTCTTTAAATAATCAGTCGGCGTCCGTTTTTCAATTATAAATGAGTCAATGTGTCATTCATGGTGAAATCCACTATTTCAGGCTGGAAACACAGTATCTAAAATTTTCTACTTACCCTAATGCTGTCTGATGTCCGGCTACTAAATTTAATTAATTTTTTTTGTTTTCTGGTGAAACAGATTTAATTTTTAATTACAAACCAATTAGCACAAAGAAGTGCAAAGATAATGAAGACAAACGATAATTTTAAATACTAAGCATTGATGGGGATCTTGTGCACAAGTACTAAAGTCCTCAAAGAGTATTATGAACTTGACAACTGGATGTATTGTCTTTTCCTGTGTGTAAGACAATTTTGTACAGTCGTAGCAAACAATATAATTACATTTTTTAGCAACTGTTTAAACTATTCTTTCAGGCAAACCTATTATGAACAGAGCAATCAGCTCGGGCTCTTATTTTTGGAAACATCGTCTGTCTTCTGTGTCCTCACCAACATTGCCAGTTGTTGGTTGAAGAAGAATGTAGAGAAGTAAGAATTGTACAAAAATATTGAACTATTACTTTACCTTATCGCGGTGCAATGAAAAATCATTAGATTAATGCGTTATGCTCACAGTAATGGATAAAGATTGTCGATGGCTACATCTGTGCCTATGTGCTTAATAAAGTTGTCCGGTCTGAAAATGCCCCTGATATCTCATACAGCAGTAATCCTGGTATTAGCTTACTCTGCACTAATAGAATAAAACTCCCTCCTACATGTAACAAAAATGTAATTTTCCAGTCTAGAGATTACATTAATTTTTACTTTTGTGTGCTCTGCAGCTCCTAAAATCAGGTTTGGACCTTTGAAGGTTTGCACAGAAATGCACTCCTGAAAGTCTTAAGTCTCGGGATTAGAGGGGTGAAATGAACGAACCAGCCTGGAAACATTCACCTCTGTTGCCGAGACCCCCATCCTTTCGTCTGCACATAACACTTCCAGTGCAACAAGTACTGGAGGAAACAAAGTTGGAGACGAGAATCTCCAATCCTCCAAATTTGAAACCCGAGGTTACCATCACCCATTGGGGGAGGCGGTAGGGGTGAGGGCTCAAGGGGTTCCACATATCTCTTGAGCAAAGACCAGTGAAAAACGTTGTAGTTCTTAAGAGCCTGAGGTAGCTCAACACGAATCGCTGTTGGACCATTGACGTCAGTTAACTTATAGGGACCAATGAATCTAGGTCCCATCTTCAGGAAGGAACCCTCAACCTGAAATCTCTGGTAGACAACCACACAAAAGTCATTAACGTTCAGATCCGCATCTGGCACGTGTTTACTGACAGTCAAATGTTTACTGTCTCACCTGACCGTTAGAAACAGGTAGTGGCAAAACAGAACTAGATGGACAACGGGTAGGCGGTACCTTAGAATATGCACAAAAACTACACTTGCTCACCCACATCCCAATGCAATTCGAGCCACGAAAAACGACAAGACAGAAGGTCCGGGCTTGCCTTACCACCTGGGTGGCCAGCAAGTACAGAGTTATAAAATTCTCTAGTTACTTTTCGGTTCAATATAGATGGCCATATTACCTCCCTGAAGGGCAGGAAGCAGAGGCGTCCCAATGAGCCACCAACACCTTACCCTCAAGATCAGTGTGCAAGGCCGATATGCCTACCCCCATATGCAAAATTGGGGCAGGGTCCCCCAAGTCAGACAAAAATTCTGGTAAGGACCTTGTAGATACAGCAGAAGGGGAAACGCTTAGGTAATTACCATGATAGTAATATCCCCACTTTAAAATCTCTCTGGATTGCCAATTCACAGTTAGATTATGCTTCTCCAACCAGGGCAAACCTAGAACTATTGGATTGTGGAGACCCTTCAGGACATAACAAGGGATTATTTCGTAATGTGAAGACCCCCACCTTCAGTCTTATGTTATTAACAATTAGTGTCAGTGTTTTTTGTGTAAGTGGTGCTGAGTTGATGGCACAAATAGGAATTGGGTTAGCAAAGTTAGAGCAGACAAAACCATGAGTTCTAGCAAACTCCGCATCCACCATACTGATTCTAGCTCTACTGTCTACAAACCCAAACATTTTTTCAGACTTGCTCTCTAGCACCACCTCTGCTTTCAGTGTAAGCAGGTGCTGGAATGCAGTAACGCAGGGATGGAATTGCAGGACAATGCTGTATAACAAGATTATCTAATTTTTAACAAAATGATGAAAATTATCTCGCAGGTAGTTTAATCAACAGTAACAGGATTCAAATGAAGTAAATAGTTAACGCAACAGTCTGATAGTTAAACAGCACTTATAGTAGTTTTTTCTGATCCTCATCCACAAAGAGTCTGATGAGAGTTGGAGTACCTGCAACGGCCAGCGTGGTGTCCTCAGATGAATCCCACTTATGTTCACATGGCCGTGTGTTCTATAGTTGAGCGAACATGATCGGCTCCCTCCTTGTCAAGCTATAAAGCTTGCAGACTAGTTGCATACAGAACCCGGCTTCATGTAGCGCGCTGGCTGATCAGCTGTTTTCTGCAGCTGCATGTGCCGCGGCTGTGTGACAGGCACTACACATGCATGGCGAGGCCAACAAAGAGGCTTGGGTTGTGCATGTGTTGTGCCTGTCACACAGCCTCGGAACATGCGGCTGCGGTGGCGGAAAAATGCAGATCATCATCCGCACTCCAGGAAGCCGGGTTCCATATGCAAGTAGTCGGCAAGTGTTATAGCTTGCCAAGGAGGGAGCCGATCATGTTCGCTCAACTCTATAGAGTTAAAACTATTGAACTCAGCATGCTGAAATACATCCAGAGTCAAATAGTAGAGACACTTGGCCACGTGACCATTGCTACCACCTCACCTGACCCATGACCTTATTGTATGTTTAAAAATTATAAGATTTTTTAATCCTCTTTGTGTTTGTAACACCTCATAGTACAATGAGAGACACGAAAAAAATGCAGATTAAACAATTGATAAAATAGTGTTTGACATTGCAGATATGAGGTGTAAAAAACAAAAGATTTGTGTGTGAGTTGCCGGCAACTAATTTTGAACAATAGAAATAAATAGAGTTTTCAACATAACATTTTTATTTTGGGACACAAAAAAAAATGGGGAAAGATTATTAAGGGGAATGGACGTCGGCAATCAAGGGTGAATGATAACTACCGGTTTGGGAGTGGGTAGAGGAGGAGGAGGAACCGTAGTCCCGAATGCTGGAAGGTATTTCAGACCACCCTGTGGCCGACAGTGGGGATATTGCCACCTCTGGAGGGGAGGGAGGAGGCAACAGCAGTCTACGGGTGCTTGATGACTGGCTCTGGCTACTCCTGCTCCGGCTTGACCCCGGCCGAGAGCTAGGTGTGGGTATTGGAGCAGCCTGAGCCGCCGCAGCTGTCCGTGTTTTTTTCTTTTTCCTCTCTCCCTCTTGGTGTTCCTTTGATTGCCGTCTTGAAATTAAGGGCCTGGCAGGAGCAGGACTCGGCGGCTGGGTGCGATGGTGTTGGTGGCGGCGTCCCTCAGCACCCGGACCTCTGTAGAGTTGCTGTGCAGCAGGACTAGGAGTCATGCTTGCCAGCGTTGGTACTACTGGCATTGTATTCGCTGACTGCATGATCCTAGCCTGCTGCAGAGTACTCACATAGGTGTTGTTGCAGGCCTGCATCACCGAAATCTGGAGTTCCGGTGTAAGGTGTTCCACCATGCCCTTAGCAATGGCACAAAAAAATGTTTTGCCGGCCTCATGAGCTCAAATTCCATTGATTCAGGGCGCCGGTCGATATTGGACAGAGCAGTGTCCATCCTATCTCCCAGCACCTTGAAACAATTTTGGAAAACCGTGCCCAAATGAAAATATTCGGGCATTAGCGGCCTGTCCGAGGCCCGCTGACGCTGGCGGGAATACCCGAAAGAAGGAGCGCCTGAGGCCTCGGCCAGGGGAACTCCAGATGGACCTCCAGATGGACCGGCTGCCGGTTCTCCAGAATGTGGTGCATGCCTGGTCGCACTGTGGGATGGCTGTGACGGGTCCGATCGCGATTCATGAAGGACTGCTCCAGATGGCCGAACAGGTTCGAGGGTGCTGCTGTGTGTTTTGTGAAAAGATAAGGAAAACATTAGTGTACGCAAAATTACATTTCACATTCGCCACCTCCTGTGTAATATAAAGTTAACTTTACATCACACAACACTATAAAATAATTTAACATATAATTGTATGGGTCAATTCCGTCTGTCAGTCAGTCTGTCTGTCCTTCACTCACGGTTATTCATTCGCTGATTGTTCTCGCCAGCTGCCTGTCATGGCTGATGCGACCAACCAGCGACGGGCACAGTCCAGAATAAAATGGCCGCAGAATAAAATGGCCGCTCCTTTCTCCCCGCAGTCAATGCCTGTCGCCCGTATACTCCCCTCTGTCATCGCAAAACACAGGGTTAAGGCCGGCGGTAATGCACCGCGTTATGCCGCGGGTAACGCAATCCGTTGCCGCCGCTAAACCTTGGTGTCAACAACTTTTTACTATTGATGCTGCCTATGCCGCATCAATATTAAAAAATGTAATGTAACAAATTTGATTACAAAAAATACCATGCTATACTCACCCTCCGTAGGCGTTTGCGACGCCCGCCATCTTTTACGGTGGCCATCTTTTACGGTGGCAGAAAGACCTGCCATGACGTCACGGTCATGTGACCGAGACGTCATCACAGGTCCTGCGATCAGACCAACCCTGGGAACGGAACCTGCCCTGGACTACAAAGTCTCCTGTGGAAATTTGGGAAGAGCAAATAGAATATAACCCCCCTAGGTCCCAACTGTCACGGGGAGACTAGGTGGGCAAGAGCTAATAACCCAGGCCCCTGCAATTTCCCTCAGACTAGGGAAATCCTGACTGACCCTCTACCTATAGTTTACACTGATGGTGTGCATGTCTAGGCCTCGACCCTCGCCCTGTCTCCTGTTTCAACCCTAGGCTGAAACCACCGCCCACCACCCAGTGAAAAGATCATACACCAATACCCACAGTTAGAACAGAGAAGGATAACGGAAAATATACACCACGCCGCAGTCACTCAGGAATACACTATAAATGTGCAGGGCAAAATAAATACAAATATAGGAAGGAGCAAATAAGACAAAGGGAAATACACCACCAGCTACGATACTCCAACTACTAGCTCACCACTCCAGACCGAGATAACAACGCACAAGACAGAAGCTATAATCGGCGACGCCCAATGTTCAAGAGAACTATTTAAAGGCAATGGGCATGGCCCAGCTTCCAATCCGAGCATCAGGTAAATTAACCCCGGACCAGCTAGATAAAATCTAGCCGACGCCAATGAGCACATAGTGGTCAAAAGCGGAATTACCGCTGTCTGTCGAACGACCTGGTCTGAACAGCGTCCGACATGACACCAACAGGAAGTTGGTAGTTATAAGCTCCCAAATTATCTCCCATAGATGAGGTAGACAGGCTGTTCCTTCTTTGTTTGCGTCTGGTGCCAGCTGACAAAATTTGGCAAGTCTGGCATCACAGACTTGGCCCTATCCTGGATTTCATCATACCTAACAGACCGGACATTCAGCGTCTCCCACTCACACCACCTCCTCACCTCGCCCCCTATCTGTCGGAGTCCCACAAGGTTCAGTCCTAGGGCCCCTGCTTTTCATGCAGCTGCAGTGCAGTACAGCGCAACCTCCACCAGGGGGAGCTTGGTAGAGAAGCGAGACTGCACTCACAGAGCAGCTGAACAAACGCCACCTAGTGGCGAGAGAGAGAGGTCAGGATAGCCAAGTCAAAACACAAGATAGCACTACAGTACAAAATGATTAGACAGAATGGATAGTCAGGACATAGCAAGGGATCAGTAAACCAGGACGGGCAAAATACGGTACAATAGGGACAAGCTGAAACAGAGTCAAAACGCCAAGCCAAGAGGTCAGAAACAGGGAGTCAAGCAGATCTTCAGACAAACAAAGAGACACTGGGAAAGGGCAGGCAGGGGGAGATAACATACACAGGACAAGTCTGTTGTGATTTTGCTTTTTGCTCCCTCTAGTGGTCATTAGTGATTTGACTCTGGAGCGTCTGTCTTTTCCTATATCCTCACCTGGGCCGTTAGTTCAGGGGCGTTGCTATATAAGCTCCCTGGACCTTCAGTTCAATGCCTGGCATCGTTGATATCAGAGCTAATCTGTTGTGCTCTTGTCCTCTGATCCTGGTTCCTGTTTTTCAAGCTAAGTCTGCTTCTTTGCTTTTTGCTTTTGTTTTGTTTGGTATTTTTGTCCAGCTTGTTCCTATCTGTATCCTGACCTTTGCTGGAAGCTCTAGGGGGCTGGTGTTCTCCCCCTGGACCGTTAGACGGTTCGGGGGTTCTTGAATCTCCAGCGTGGATTTTTATAGGGTTTTTGTTGACCAGATAAGTTATCTTGCTATATTCTGCTATTAGTAAGCTGGCCTCTCTTTGCTGAACCTGGTTCATTTCTGTGTTTGTCATTTCCTCTTACCTCACCGTTATTATTTGTGGGGGGCTTGTATCTTGCTTTGGGGTCCCTTTCTCTGGAGGCAAGAGAGGTCTTTGTTTTCTTCTCCTAGGGGTAGTTAGATTCTCCGGCTGGCGCGAGGCATCTAGCGATCACCGTAGGCATGATCCCCGGCTACTTCTAGTGTTGGCGTTAGGAGTAGCTATTTGGTCAACCCAGTTACCACAGCCCTATGAGCTGGATTTTTGTATCTTGCAGACTTACACGTTCCTCTGAGACCCTGTCCACTGGGGTCATAACAGTATGCCAGGCCAGTATTAAATGTTTAATGCATTGCAGAAGTGGGATTATAAGAAAGAAAATTTTGAGGTTTTTTTTTCCCTCTCTCATTTTTTTTTTTCTTTTCCCCTTTACCTCAGAGTGGCTTAAGCTTGCTGCAGACATGAATGTCCAGACCTTGATTACAAGTGTGGACCAGCTTGCCGCTCGTGTGCAGGGTATACAAGATTATGTTACCAGAAATCCTAGGTCTGAACCCAAGATTCCGATTCCTGAACTGTTTTCAGGAGACCGATTTAAGTTTAGGAATTTCAGGAATAATTGTAAATTATTTTTGTCCCTGAAACCTTGTTCGTCTGGAGACTGCTCAACAAGTAAAAATTGATATTTCATTCTTACGGGGTGACCCTCAGGATTGGGCTTTTTCGTTGGCGCCAGGAGATCCGGCATTGGCTGATATTGATGCGTTTTTTCTGGCGCTCGGTTTACTTTATGAGGAACCCAATCTTGAGATTCAGGCAGAGAAAGCCTTGCTGGCTATGTCTCAGGGCCAGGACGAGGCTGAGGTGTATTGCCAAAAATTTCGGAAATGGTCCGTGCTGACACATTGGAACGAGAGTGCACTGGCCGCTAATTTTAGAAATGGCCTTTCTGAGGCCATTAAGAATGTTATGGTGGGTTTTCCCATTCCACAAAGGTCTGAATGATACCATGTCCCTGGCTATTCAAATTGACCGGCGGTTGCGGGAGCGCAAAACCGCAAATTCCCTCATGTTGTTGTCTGAACAGACACCTGATGTGATGCAATGTGATAGAAAAACCGCAAATTCCCTCATGGTGTTGTCTGAACGGACACCTGATTTGATGCAATGTGATAGAATCCTGACTAGAAATGAGAGGAAAATTCATAGACGCCGGAATGGCTTGTGCTACTACTGTGGTGATTCTACACATGTTATCTCAGCATGCTCTAAACGTATATCTAAGGTTGTTAGTCCTGTCACTGTTGGTAATTTGCATCCTAAGTTTATTCTGTCTGTAACTTTGATTTGCTCACTGTCATCTTATCCTGTCATGGCGTTTGTAGATTCGGGTGCTGCCCTGAGTCTTATGGATCTCTCATTTGCTAAGCGCTGTGGTTTTATTCTTGAACCATTAGAAAATCCTATCCCTCTTAGGGGTATTGATGCTACGCCATTGGCAGAAAATAAGCCGCAGTATTGGACACAGGTTACCATGTGCATGACTCCTGAACACCGCGAGGTGATACGTTTTCTCGTTCTACATAAAATGCATGATTTGGTTGTTTTGGGGCTGCCATGGTTACAGACCCATAATCCAGTCCTTGACTGGAAGGCTATGTCAGTGTCTAGTTGGGGCTGTCGTGGTATTCATGAGGATTCCCTGCCTGTGTCTATTGCTTCTTCTACGCCTTCGGAAGTTCCGGAGTACTTGTCTGATTATCAGGATGTCTTTAGCGAGTCCAGGTCCAGTGCATTGCCTCCTCATAGGGAATGTGACTGTGCAATAGATTTGATTCCAGGCAGTAAATTTCCTAAGGGAAGACTGTTTAATCTGTCGATACCTGAACATACCGCTATGCGTTCATATATCAAGGAGTCTCTGGAGAAAGGACACATCCGTCCGTCTTCTTCCCCTCTTGGTGCGGGATTCTTTTTTGTGGCTAAAAAGGACGGATCTTTGAGGCCTTGTATTGACTATCGGCTTTTAAATAAGATCACTGTCAAATTTCAGTATCCTTTGCCGCTGTTGTCTGACTTGTTTGCCCGGATTAAAGGTGCCAAGTGGTTTACCAAGATAGACCTTCGTGGTGCGTACAACCTTGTGCGCATTAAGCAAGGGGATGAATGGAAAACCGCATTCAATACGCCCGAAGGTCATTTTGAGTACTTGGTGATGCCTTTTGGGCTCTCTAATGCCCCTTCAGTTTTTCAGTCCTTTATGCATGACATTTTCCGGAACTATCTGGATAAATTTCTGATCGTTTATCTGGATGATATTCTGGTTTTTTCTGATAATTGGGACTCGCATGTGGAGCAGGTCAGGATGGTCTTTAAAATTTTGCGTGAAAATTCTTTGTTTGTCAAGGGCTCAAAGTGTCTTTTTGGTGTACAGAAGGTTCCCTTTTTGGGGTTCATTTTTTCCCCTTCTGCTGTGGAGATGGACCCAGTCAAGGTCCGAGCTATTCTTGATTGGACTCAGCCCTCGTCAGTTAAGAGTCTTCAGAAGTTCTTGGGTTTCGCTAACTTTTCTAGCATTGTGAAACCTTTGACGGATATGACCAAGAAGGGCTCCGATGTGGTTAATTGGGCTCCTGCTGCTGTGGAGGCTTTCCAGGAGTTGAAACGTCGGTTTACTTCGGCGCCTGTTTTGTGCCAGCCTGATGTCTCGCTTCCCTTTCAAGTTGAGGTGGATGCTTCAGAGATTGGAGCAGGGGCCGTTTTGTCGCAGAGAGGCCCTGGTTGCTCTGTTATGAGACCTTGCGCCTTTTTCTCTAGGAAGTTTTCGCCTGCGGAGCGAAATTATGATGTGGGCAATCGGGAGTTGTTGGCCATGAAATGGGCATTTGAGGAGTGGCGTCATTGGCTCGAGGGTGCTAAGCATCGTGTGGTGGTCTTGACTGATCACAAAAATCTGATGTATCTCGAGTCTGCTAAACGCCTGAATCCTAGACAGGCCCGCTGGTCATTGTTTTTCTCCCGATTTGACTTTGTTGTCTCGTATTTACCAGGTTCAAAGAATGTGAAGGCCGATGCTCTTTCCAGGAGCTTTGTGCCTGATGCTCCTGGAGTCGCTGAACCTGTTGGTATTCTTAAGGATGGTATTATCTTGTCAGCTATTTCTCCTGATCTGCGATGTGTGTTGCAGAGATTTCAGGCTGATAGGCCTGATTCTTGTCCACCTGACAGACTGTTTGTGCCTGATAAGTGGACCAGCAGAGTCATTTCCGAGGTTCATTCCTCGGTGTTGGCAGGTCACCCAGGAATTTTTGGCACCAGAGATCTGGTGGCCAGATCCTTTTGGTGGCCTTCCTTGTCTAGGGATGTGCGGTCATTTGTACAGTCCTGTGGGACTTGTGCTCGAGCTAAGCCTTGCTGTTCTCGTGCCAGCGGGTTGCTCTTGCCCTTGCCTGTCCCTAAGAGACCTTGGACACATATCTCCATGGATTTCATTTCTGATCTTCCGGTGTCTCAGGGCATGTCTGTTATCTGGGTGATATGTGATCGCTTCTCCAAGATGGTCCATTTGGTTCCTTTGCCTAAACTGCCTTCCTCTTCCGATCTGGTTCCTGTGTTTTTCCAGAACGTGGTTCGTTTGCACGGCATCCCTGAGAATATTGTGTCAGACAGAGGATCCCAGTTCGTTTCCAGATTCTGGTGATCCTTTTGTAGTAGGATGGGCATTGACTTGTCGTTTTCGTCTGCTTTCCATCCTCAGACTAATGGACAGACGGAGCGAACTAATCAGACTTTGGAGGCTTATTTGAGGTGTTTTGTCTCTGCTGATCAGGACGATTGGGTGACCTTCTTGCCGTTAGCTGAGTTTGCCCTTAATAATCGGGCTAGTTCCGCCACCTTGGTTTCGCCGTTTTTCTGCAACTCTGGTTTCCACCCTCGTTTTTCTTCGGGTCATGTGGAACCTTCTGACTGCCCTGGGGTGGATTCTGTGGTGGATAGGTTGCAGCGGATCTGGAATCTTGTGGTGGACAACTTGAAGTTGTCACAGGAGAGGGCTCAGCGCTTTGCCAACCGCCGCCGCGGTGTGGGTCCCCGACTACGTGTTGGGGATTTGGTGTGGCTTTCTTCCCGCTTTGTTCCTATGAAGGTTTCCTCTCCCAAATTTAAACCTCGTTTTATTGGTCCTTACAAGATATTGGAAATTCTTAATCCTGTATCCTTTCGCCTGGATCTACCTGTGTCGTTTGCTATCCACAACGTGTTTCATAGGTCCTTGTTGCGGCGGTACGTTGTGCCTGTGGTTCCTTCTGCTGAGCCTCCTGCTCCGGTGTTGGTTGAGGGCGAGTTGGAGTACGTGGTGGAGAAGATCTTGGATTCTCGTCTCTCCAGGCGGAGGCTTCAGTACCTGGTCAAGTGGAAGGGCTATGGTCAGGAAGATAATTCCTGGGTGGTCGCCTCTGATGTTCATGCGGCCAATTTAGTTCGTGCCTTTCACGCCGCTCATCCTGATCGCCCTGGTGGTCGTGGTGAGGGTTCGGTGACCCCTCACTAAGGGGGGGGTACTGTTGTGATTTTGCTTTTTGCTCCCTCTAGTGGTCATTAGTGATTTGACTCTGGAGCGTCTGTCTTTTCCTATATCCTCACCTGGGCCGTTAGTTCAGGGGCGTTGCTATATAAGCTCCCTGGACCTTCAGTTCAATGCCTGGCATCGTTGATATCAGAGCTAATCTGTTGTGCTCTTGTCCTCTGATCCTGGTTCCTGTTTTTCAAGCTAAGTCTGCTTCTTTGCTTTTTGCTTTTGTTTTGTTTGGTATTTTTGTCCAGCTTGTTCCTATCTGTATCCTGACCTTTGCTGGAAGCTCTAGGGGGCTGGTGTTCTCCCCCCGGACCGTTAGACGGTTCGGGGGTTCTTGAATCTCCAGCGTGGATTTTTATAGGGTTTTTGTTGACCAGATAAGTTATCTTGCTATATTCTGCTATTAGTAAGCTGGCCTCTCTTTGCTGAACCTGGTTCATTTCTGTGTTTGTCATTTCCTCTTACCTCACCGTTATTATTTGTGGGGGGCTTGTATCTTGCTTTGGGGTCCCTTTCTCTGGAGGCAAGAGAGGTCTTTGTTTTCTTCTCCTAGGGGTAGTTAGATTCTCCGGCTGGCGCGAGTCATCTAGCGATCACCGTAGGCATGATCCCCGGCTACTTCTAGTGTTGGCGTTAGGAGTAGCTATTTGGTCAACCCAGTTACCACAGCCCTATGAGCTGGATTTTTGTATCTTGCAGACTTACACGTTCCTCTGAGACCCTGTCCACTGGGGTCATAACACAAGTCAGGGTTCACAGCAGGACAAATAATGAGCTTCCAGAGTCAGGTACACACGCCAAAGACAGAGCTATAGCTGACACCACCCTCAGGATACCTGGGAGCTAAATAGCAAACCCGAGCCCAAAATGAGGCAGAGCAAAGTTAACCCTAGACATGATCCACTCAGAGAATGAGCAGACAGGACTAAACTCCGGACTGGATCATGACACTGCTCTTCTCCATTTACACCTTTGGCCTGGGACAGCTCAAAGAATCTCATGGCTTTCAGTATCACCTCTATGCTGATGACACACAGATCTACATCTCTGGACCAGATATCACCTCCCTACAAACCAGAATCCCTCAATGTCTGTCCACTATTTCATCCTTCTTCACCGCTAGATTTCTGAAACTTAACATGGACAAAACAGAATGCATCATCTTTCCCTCATCTCACTCGACCCCCCCAACGAACCTATCCATTACAGTACATGGCTGCCCACTCCTTGATGTTGATCTCTCCTTCAAACTACATATCCAAGCCCTTTCCACTTCCTGCCGACTTCAACTCAAAAATATTTCACGAATCCGTACATTCCTCAACCAAGAATTTGCAAAAACCCTAGTCCATGCCCTCATCATCTCTCGCCTTGACTACTGCAACATCCTGCTCTGTGGCCTCCCCTCTAACACTCTCGCACCCCTCCAATCTAGGAAACAAAAATCCCACATACATCGTATGAGCAAAAGCGGGGTCTGGCGGGCAAAGCACGCCCAATAGGACCCCCAACTCACCAAATCAGCTCTAATGGATCATAAGCACAAGGAGAAAAATATAGAGCAATGATTTATTCAAACAAACTTTAATTCTTTAAATAGTGCATAGATATATACATCACAAATATTAGTAATAAGTGGCTAAAACACAGGATGAATGCCCAAAAACGCTGATATAAACCCCCATCGCCCACACTCCCCCAGATGTAATGCCGGTGTAAGGGCAAGTTAGTAAGTCACTGTACTAACCCCCTGAACTAGGGGTGTAAGAAGCAGGGAAAACACAATAAGTGCATAATAGTACCTATAGGACCAGGCTAAGCCGCCCAAATGGGGACCCAGTGATAAAACCCTATAATATGCAGGTGGGAAAAGTGCTTACACTTAACAATAACAGGCCGGGTGGGGAGACTGGCGGGGAAAGAACCCCAACGCGCGTTTCGTGGCCGCACGGGACCACTTCCTCAGGGGGATAACTCCTTGTTGCTGCATAAAAGGACCTTAAAATAACCCCTGGCCCCGGTCACATGATGATCGGCGGCCAGTAAGAGTAGCGCTGTCGGCGCATGCGCACTGCGCCCGGCAGGTCCTGGCAGTGGATCACAGCGTCAGGCCAAGTGCGCACGCGCAGGGCACATGAAGCACCCGGAGCGTGCCCAGAAGGCCGAGAGACGCCGATCCACACCAGGACAAGGCGGGCCGCAGCGCGATGCGCACGGCCACCATTGCAAACGATATATAGGTACAGAAGATGGAAGCACCAATACAGTGCACTATCAATATCCATCACATGAATGGATTAAGGAATCCACCAGGTAAATACTGCACACATCACAGCCCGATGCACAGAATAAATAAATATATTAAGTTATAAACATACAAACTGAACTAGAGCACATATTTCAAATAAGGGACAATTTGACACTTAATAGTGAAAAAAAGACCCCAGGCCTACAAAGGAGGCCACCCACTCCATGCTGATACTGAAACAAAGAGAACCAAGGAGTATAATAGGTATCAAATTTTATTACATCTGCCAAAGCGTAAAAATACACAAGTGTTAAAATTATCTAAGACATATACAATGTGATACAAAATGCATAAGAACGGAGTATAAGAACAGGGTCCCACCTGGATGAACGATGCCCAAATAGTACATAAATCTGCAAGGCAGATAACGTTATGTGTAACTGCAGAGCACACTACATATAAACTGTGATAGAGCAGCAATTATTTACTAACCAGTAACCAATGCAGAGTGTGCTTACCGCTTGTAGGGTGGGCACTCAGGATACCAGGCAGGAACAGGGATGAAAAACGACCCCCGACGTACGTTTCGCTTTAGAAGTATTAACAGCTTTATCAAGGGGATGCATACCGAGGCCAGAAAAGACCTTAATATGGGCCAGACCCAGAGCATGTGACGTCTCACATGCCGCAGGGCGGCCAATGAAAAGCGGCACACGCGGCGCATGCGCGGATCAGCCCGCAGGTCCTGACACTCAGCGCGGCGTCCAGTGTCACCGCGCAGGAGCGGGGGAAACCCCGGTCCCACGTGGGAGACAAGAGAGACGCCGCCCCGGGGCAGGTACAAGCAAGACGGACCGGCGCAGGCGCACTGCCGCCAATGAAGAAACAGTAACAATATAAAACAGAAAAACATACCCCTGACTCGGGGGAATAACGGCACCTATATACAGAAATGACGATCCCAGGGTTTACAGCATATAGCCCCAAATGTAAATAAATGAACAATAATCAAACAATCATATGAAACCATAAGTGAAGTATAAACGATGTACAGGAAGGGCAGTAGCTGGATGATGATATGATAGGGTATATTCATTCGGTCCATCTGATCGTTAGTGCCAAATCCACCGTGAAGAGAAAAGAGTATACAAAAAAATGTATAGAAAGGTCTCGGTACACCAAAATTAAAGAGGAAACTGTAAAAGAAAAGATATATAAAAAATATCAAATTAGTAACAGAAAATAAAAAAGAAAAATTAAAAACAATGAACCCAGGATCCGACTAAGGGAGCCTGTTCCTATGGGAGGGGGGAAAAAGACGGAAAATAGGGAGGGGGACTATGTTTAACAATTATCCTGATATATACCAATACCGAGCGTACAACTAAAGACTTTACAGGAATGGAACAAAACTAAGCGATTCGTTTAGACCGCTAGGTGCAACCGTATTTAGTCTGACAATCCAGCCAGCTTCACGCTGTGCCAAAACCCTCTTGTAGTTGCCTCCACGGATACCCAGATGGACGCAGTCGATGCCCCGGACCCGAAGCAGCCCCGCGTCGCAATTGTGATGCATTTTAAAATGACGCGGTATCGGCTTCAGGAGCGAGGCATCAACCACACTCCTAGCTGCCTGGATGTCAAGTTGTAAGTTATAAACATAGTCCACTTTCTGTGCGTCGGATCCACGAGACCGATCTCAATCTATCAGACACATGTCCATAATAATGATGATTTCCCGTCTCATCTTGTGCAAATATCGTGGTGATTCCACTTTGCCCCAGCTGGGGTGGTGTCCATAATGGTTGTATCACTGATGCCAGAGGTACATTTGCAAGGTACATCATGCAGCATCGGGTCAATAAATCTGACTGATGGTATAAACAAAACAAAAATTAAAAATCACAAAAATACATATATAAAAAGATAAAACCAAAATCCCGCCAGATAGCGGGGATGAGGGCATCCAAGGCGGGAGGGACCATAATAATAGATTTCCAATCACAGAAAAGCTGCAGGGTGGGGGACCATACCAGGCACATGCCAGAGACTAGTGGAGCACGGAGGGTATAACCAACTCATAGGTAAGGGGCAAAACTTAGAGTCTCGTTAAGGCCCACTGGTGACATAGTGCCAAGTCGCACTATCCACCTTGTTTCTTTTTGTGCCAGCAGCTTTTTATTGTCCCCACCCCGAACGCCCAGATGTAGGGCATCAATTCCCCTCACTTTCAGTAAATTTGCATTACATTTGTGATTTAACAAAAAATGACGTGGGATTGGTTTAAGATCTGAAAAGTCGGTCTGAGGAAGTGGTCCCGTGCGGCCACGAAATGCGCGTTGGGGTTCTTTCCCCGCCAGTCTCCCCACCCGGCCTCTGTTATTGGTAAGTGTAAGCACTTTTCCCACCTGCATATTATAGGGTTTTATCACTGGGTCCCCATTTGGGCGGCTTAGCCTGGTCCTATAGGTACTATTATGCACCTATTGTGTTTTCCCTGCTTCTTACACCCCTAGTTCAAGGGGTTAGTACAGTGACTTACTAACTTGCCCTTACACCGGCATTACATCTGGGGGAGTGTGGGCGATGGGGGTTTATATCAGCATTTTCGGGCATTCATCCTGTGTTTTAGCCACTTATTACTAATATTTGTGATGTATATATCTATGCACTATTTAAAGAATTAAAGTTTGTTTGAATAAATCATTGCTCTATATTTTTCTCCTTGTGCTTATACCCCTCCAATCTATTCTAAACTCTGCTGCCCGACTAATCCACCTGTCCCCCCGCTATTCCCTGGCCTCTCCCCTCTGTCAATCCCTTCACTGGCTCCCCATTGGCCAGAGACTCCACTAGAAAACCCTAACCATGATGTACAAAGCCATCCACAACCTGTCTCCTACATACATCTGTGACCTCGTCTCCCGGTACTTACCTACACGCAACCTCCGATCCTCACAAGATCTCCTTCTCTATTCCCCTCTTATCTCCTCTTCCCACAATCGTATACAAGATTTCTCTCGCTTATCACCCCTACTCTGGAACCCTCTACCACAACACTTCAGACTCTCGCCTACCATCGAAACCTTCAAAAAGAGCCTGAAGACCCACCTCTTCCGACAAGCCTACAACCTGCAGTAACCACCAATCGCCCAAACCGCTGCATGACCAGCTCTATCCTCACCTACTGTGTTCTCACCCATCCCTTGTAGATTGTGAGCCTTCGCGGGCAGGGTCCTCTCTCCTCCTGTACCAGTTATGACTTGTATTGTTTAAGAT
Organism: Ranitomeya variabilis; assembly: GCF_051348905.1. Lineage (NCBI taxonomy): Eukaryota > Metazoa > Chordata > Amphibia > Anura > Dendrobatidae > Ranitomeya > Ranitomeya variabilis. The sequence continues at coordinate 180,418,188 of NC_135238.1, forward strand.
TATTGTACTTGTAAAGCCTAAATGCGACTTTTATATCTGACTTTGCCAATAATGCTTCATGACCAAGTGTTTTAAAAATTTCCACTGCCATGTTAAACAATGCAAAACCACAAAAGAACCACAGTGAAATAGTCCAAAATAAATATTAACATTTTTTATTCGTATCAAACAAAGTCACTGACAATTAAATGGGCTAAAATTGGCAACAATTTGATAGGTATGTGTGTCAAGTCCACATTAATAAATATATATATATATATATATATATATATATATATATATAAAGAAATATTCCATGTGGAACTCATCATTATAAACTGGAAGTAAATAATATATAAATAAGTCAGTCTTACATGGTTCACATAGAAGCGTATCATTTAAAGTGCATAGATGTTGGTCACAATCATAGAGTGAACATACCAGATGGAAGAACAATGGATGCCATGCTGTCTCCCGCCCACCCCAACGCGCCTTTCGGAAACTAATAATGCCCTTAAATAAAATGTCTGCTGGATTACTTTTAGCGCATGCGCTGATCGCAGCCTATCCCCACCTCCTCCACTTCTGTCCGCTGTCTGACGTTTGGACACATGGGCCCGTGTGTATCAGCGCCAGCAGGTGTGATGGGGTTGCAGTGGGTGGTGCGCTGATAGTGTTTCGCGGATATGGCAGCTACAAATAGCCACTGCATTGTATCTTGGCACGCCCCCTGAGGAAGGAAAGTTTACGAAACGCGTGTCGTGGTGGGCGGGAGACAGTGTGGCATTCTGTGTTCTTCCATCTGGTATGTTTACTCTATGTTTGTGACCAACATCTATGCACTTTAAATGATACGCTTCTATGTGAACCATGTAAGACTGACTTATTTATATACTATTTACATCCAGTTTATAATGATGAGTTCCACATGGATTCTTTATATATATTTATTAATGTGGACTTGACACACACCTATCAGGATTGCTGCCCTGTTTTTTCTGCCCTATATTATGCGATTTGTTGCCAATTTTAGCCCATTTATTTGTCAGTGACTTTAGTTGATATAAATAACATTTTTAATATTTGTTTATTTTGGACTATTTCACTGTGGTTCTTTTGTGGTTTTGGTTTGTTGAAGTGTGCAGTGTGTCCCACACTGTCCGATTATATAGGCTATGGATTTCTTTATGGTTAACTCCTAATCATTTACAATGTTTGGATTTTTCCTTAGTAGCCTTATGTGTTTTCCCTGTTTCTATCATGTTAAACAATGCATAGTTAAACAGATGATAATGATTTATCCACATCATTTAATTATTATCTAGTAGGGTAAGATAGATGGTGTATTAGTCTAAAAGATCCTGGTTCTTTTTTGGGAACAATACCTAAAGGAGAAATTTTAATGGTAGAAAATAAAGGATAGTCAAAGGGGCCATCAACTCTTATCTTTTTCTAGTGCCTTGGTGATTTTTACCCTTGCAACATAACTAAATTTTAATATGGACTATAAATCGTCAAATATTGTACAACCCTGTCCCTTAAATAGGGAAATGTGAAACCATCAGAAATACTATGCTATATTGTCTTTCTATTCTCCAGCAAAGATGAGCGAACCTTTTAAGGTTCGGCTCGGATTGGCAAACTTCCCAGTTATCCCAACCCATCCGAATCCAAACTATGGGACAGACGCCATGAGCAGTGGCATCAATTGACCCAGAGTATGAATACAATAATTGCCCAGCATGGGACAGGGCTTGGACCTGCATTTGTAGCCGAAACATTAATCAGTAACAGTTGGATGAGTGACAGTTCTAGGACTGGTGCTCTGAGAGCCCTGCCAAATTCACGTGAAGACCCAACTTGAAGTCCAAATATTTACAAAATTTAGGGGCACACACCAGGAAAAGTGGCATCAGTTGAGCCACAGTGGAAATTTTTTAATGATGCAAAATGGTTGGAAGGGACATGTTCTGGCTCAGTATTTCTAGCTTACAAATTGATCAGTAAGATGTTGATGAGTAAGAGGTATAGGCCTGGTGCTCTGAGTCCTCTTCCACTACAGGCAATTTACCACATAGAAACCCAACTTGGAGTCTCCACATTTAAAAAAAATGTCACACTCCACTAAAGTGACATCAATTTTGTCCAGACTAGAAATAATAAAATGGTGTTCGGACACCCCTGCCACTACAGGCAAGCTTCAACAAGGAAACCTGACTTAAGAGTCTCCATTTACAAAAAAATTGGCTTGTGATGACTCAGGAGGAGGAATAGCGGAAATATTAGGGGCTTTAAAAAGAAAGGTAACGGGTGGACACATCTTTTAATTGTTTGTTGCATCAGTAGTAACAGAAGCCACAACAAAGGTGTCTCAAACTGCAATAACGAGTTTCATGTTTGCATGCTATAGTGCTACAGAGTGCTACTTTATTTGTTGGTTGTATATGGAGATGGCGACTCTTAGTAAGCACCTAGAGGCAAAGAAATTAACCCTGCAATGAAATCTACATTACCAGTAATTAGTAATTACATGTGACAGATATGGTCTATATACAGTGGGGCAAAAAAGTATTTAGTCATTCAGCAATAGTGCAAGTTCCACCACTTAAAAAGATGAGAGGCGTCTGTAATTTACATCATAGGTAGACCTCAACTATGGGAGACAAACTGAGAAATAAAAATCCAGAAAATCACATTGTCTGTTTTTTTATCATTTTATTTGCATATTATGGTGGAAAATAAGTATTTGGTCAGAAACAAACAATCAAGATTTCTGGCTCTCACAGACCTGTAACGTCTTCTTTAAGAGTCTCCTCTTTCCTCCACTCATTACCTGTAGTAATGGCACCTGTTTAAACTTGTTATCAGTATAAAAAGACACCTGTGCACACCCTCAAACAGTCTGACTCCAAACTCCACTATGGTGAAGACCAAAGAGCTGTCAAAGGACACCAGAAACAACATTGTAGCCCTGCACCAGGCTGGGAAGACTGAATCTGCAATAGCCAACCAGCTTGGAGTGAAGAAATCAACAGTGGGAGCAATAATTAGAAAATGGAAGACATTCAAGACCACTGATAATCTCCCTCGATCTGGGGCTCCACGCAAAATCCCACCCCGTGGGGTCAGAATGATCACAAGAACGGTGAGCAAAAATCCCAGAACCACGCGGGGGGACCTAGTGAATGAACTGCAGAGAGCTGGGACCAATGTAACAAGGCCTACCATAAGTAACACACTACGCCACCATGGACTCAGATCCTGCAGTGCCAGACGTGTCCCACTGCTTAAGCCAGTACATGTCCGGGCCCGTCTGAAGTTTGCTAGAGAGCATTTGGATGATCCAGAGGAGTTTTGGGAGAATGTCCTATGGTCTGATGAAACCAAACTGGAACTGTTTGGTAGAAACACAACTTGTCGTGTTTGGAGGAAAAAGAATACTGAGTTGCATCCATCAAACACCATACCTACTGTAAAGCATGGTGGTGAAAACATCATGCTTTGGGGCTGTTTCTCTGCAAAGGGGCCAGGACGACTGATCCGGGTACATGAAAGAATGAATGGGGCCATGTATCGTGAGATTTTGAGTGCAAACCTCCTTCCATCAGCAAGGGCATTGAAGATGAAACGTGGCTGGGTCTTTCAACATGACAATGATCCAAAGCACACCGCCAGGGCAACGAAGGAGTGGCTTCGTAAGAAGCATTTCAAGGTCCTGGAGTGGCCTAGCCAGTCTCCAGATCTCAACCCTATAGAAAACCTTTGGAGGGAGTTGAAAGTCTGTGTTGCCAAGCGAAAAGCCAAAAACATCACTGCTCTAGAGGAGATCTGCATGGAGGAATGGGCCAACATACCAACAACAGTGTGTGGCAACCTTGTGAAGACTTACAGAAAACGTTTGACCTCTGTCATTGCCAACAAAGGATATATTACAAAGTATTGAGATGAAATTTTGTTTCTGATAATATGCAAATAAAATGATAAAAAAACAGACAATGTGACTTTCTGGATTTTTTTTTCTCAGTTTGTCTCCCATAGTTGAGGTCTACCTATGATGTAAATTACAGACGCCTCTCATCTTTTTAAGTGGTGGAACTTGCACTATTGCTGAATGACTAAATACTTTTTTGCCCCACTGTGTGTATATATATATATATATATATATATATATATATATATATATATACATATATATATATATATAGCCATGTGTATCCTTGCACTCCCGTAAAAATACAGTTCAGCGCCAAAAAGGGCAAATCATGAACATATAAAAGACAGCGCACCAGGAGCTGCCAAATAGTAAACAACTTTATAGACACAATATTCAACATTAAAAACAACCAAAAGGCAGGTGGGCCAATCTGCTCAGCAGTGAGCCAAGCTCTGGCAGCACAGCCAGATAGTGACAACCATAGTAGTATTAGGAGCAATCAAAATATATCATGTAACAACTGGTTAACTCATAGGGAAATCCTAGTTCCAAAGCATAAGATAGACATTGCTGATTAAATGCTAAATTGCATAATGCATTTAAATTCTATATAACGAGGAGACCCATAACTGTTTTCAAGCTATATAATGCACAAGACTGTGCTGCAAGACCCAAAGCATAGTCTACCTGTACTGCAGCAATGGTGCCTCTTCCCCCACTCGCGCCTCGCCGGCGTGAGCCCTCCACTCTTCACCTTCAGGCATTTTTAATTACAGCATGACCTTGCCTTCCTGTAGAGATGTAGGCTTTAGTCTAAAGGCCCCGTCTCACATAGCGAGATCGCTAGCGAGATCGCTGCTGAGTCACAAGTTTTGTGACGCAACAGCGACCTCCATAGCGATCTCGCTATGTGTGACACGTACCAGCGATCAGGCCCCTGCTGCGAGATCGCTGGTCGTGTCGGAATGGCCTGGACCTTTTTTTGGTCGTTGAGGCCCCGCTGACATTGCTGAATCGGTGTGTGTGACACCGATCCAGCGATGTCTTCACTGGTAACCAGGGTAAACATCGGGTTACTAAGCGCAGGGCCGCGCTTAGTAACCCGATGTTTACCCTGGTTACCAAAAAAAACAAACACTACATACTCGCCTTTCGGTGTCCAGGTCCCTTGCCGTCTGCTTCCTGCTCTCACTGACTCCCGGCCGTACAGTGAGAAGTGAGAGCACAGCAGTGACGTCACCGCTGCGCTCTGCTCTCAGTGTACAGCCGGATCTCAGTCAGAGCAGGAAGCAGACGGCAAGGGACCTGGACACCGAAAGGCGAGTATGTAGTGTTTGTTTTTTTTGGTAACCAGGGTAAACATCGGGTTACTAAGCGCGGCCCTGCGCTTAGTAACCCGATGTTTACCCTGGTTACCCGGGTGCTGCAGTGGGACTTCGGCATCGTTGAAGACAGTTTCAACGATGCCGAAGTCGTTCCCCTGATCGTTGGTCGCTGGGGAGAGCTGTCTGTGTGACAGCTCCCCAGCAACCACACAACGACTTACCAACGATCACGGCCAGGTCGTATCGCTGGTCGTGATCGTTGGTAAATCGCTTAGTGAGACGGGGCCTTAAGAGAGGATTCACATTAGGACAGGTCCCAGCAACGAGAATCGCCTAATTGTGGCTGCCAAGTACACGTAAATTAGCCAATTTATGTGCTAAGTATTCTCAATTTTTCATATTTTCTAGAACAGTAATGCAATTCAAGTTTCATAATTCATGTTTGCATGCTATAGAGCGCTTTTTTATTTGTTGTTTGTATAAGGAGATGGCTACTCTTAGTAAGCACCTGTTCACACCTGATTTCTGTTTGGAAGTGACTGTCAGTTTTTTAAATATTTTTACACTTTCTACTAGCCTGCCCAATCAGCAACTGGGGTGCAAAAGTTAATTAAAGATCCATAACTTGTTCATCTTGATGAAAGCTAGGCGGTCTGTACTTTCAGGGGAAATGACTTAAAGATATTACTTCTGCCACTTACACTGGTGCTGCTGCTAATGTTTTTGCGTTGATGATTCAATGTCCCCAAGGTTGGAAATCTAGAGCTGTGATGCACACTGTGTGCCTCACTGTTGTTTTGTGGATAAGCACACCTTAAGATTGTCTACAAGCGTGTTACGATATTACAGTATGCATGTATCCCTTCCTGTGGGGAGGGGGTGGGGGAGGCATCTAGCAAAATTTACTCTTGTACCCATGGATCTAACAGAGTGGCAACCCAGTAGTCAGAACTATTTCTAATCCTAACAATATGCGCATCACATTGCAGAAAATGAAGTCCATGGTGTGTTGGTGGCGGGGTAACACTCAAGCTAGCTTCCACCGTCCCCTCTTGCCAATCACGAAAAGACAGGTGATCATTATCCTCTTCATATCCTAACTGTTGCACATACATCACCTCGTCATCCTCCATTTATTCCTCGGCTCCTACACTAACAGTTTTTCTGGTACTATGAGCCCCTTGTTAAAGACGAGATTTTCTCTCAAATGGAACCAACCTCAGGTATCGCTGTTAATAGGCACCTACAATTGGGAGAAATAAATCAGAGAGACAGACTACAGGTTGTCTTTCCAAAATATCCTGTTTTAGTGTCCCCCCGAGCCCTTCTTTTATGGCCCAAAAGTCACAAGGAGTATAGGTTACATAATACTTGGCAAAGACAGGGATCATTTGATGGGTTGTCACTTATGTCCTAGAATACAAGATAGATTTCTAAAATAGGAGTATGCGTGGGTGTTTTGTACATATTTGTGGTTAAAAATGATTTGGCAGAACAATCTGGGTTATTCTGGTGAAGTGGGTAAAACAGATACATATATCCTTGAAAGGACAACAACTCCCAACTTATTGATCGCTATAATCCACCCCTGCCCCCATGTTATCTGCCTGTGTGACGACAGTCCAGAACTTGGAAATATTGTTTTCTCTTCCTCATTCTCCTCTGGGACCACCACCTCCTCCCGCAAACTATTCAAAGTTTGCTCCAGCATTTAGATGACTGCATTGTCAGTGCCTAACCATTTCAGTAGCCGTTTTGAATCTGCAGAATGGTTTAGAGATCTTTCAGCTGTGCTCACTCCACAAGTGTGATTTGCATTATGTCCGTACTCAGTTGGTTCACGCTATGCAAAATGACATATTGTCCGGGGCTGTCACAGTCACTACAAAATGTGCAGAGTGGAATTCCTCTGTGTTGGCACATTGCATAGTAACCGGCTAACCGGTAGTCCGAAAGAGCTCTGTAGCGATGCAATTAGATGATCCATGGGGTCCAAATGGCAGAAGTGAGCACACATCCAACAGTGCTTTATGCAGCAGCTCATCCAAGCCGGGATAGTGTCGGAGAATTTGCTGTACTCTGTAGATTTGTGAGCCCTCGCGGGCAGGGTCTTCTCTCCTACAGTACCAGTCGTAACTTGTATTGTTTAAGATTATTGTACTTATTATTATGTATACCCCTCCTCACATGTAAAGCTCCATGGAATAAATGGAGCTACAATAATAAATAATAATACCACCACCAAGTTGAGGATGTCAGCCATACAAGGCTGCCACCTGGTTTGCACCATTATCGTACACAGGCTTCACTGGCTCCAGGTTCAGTGGAGTTAGCCATCATTCAAACTCTGCGTGCATAACTGTCCACAACTCTTAAGCTGTCTGACTGCAATCTTCAAGTCATATTAATTTCATCACTGCCTGATTGCAGTGAGCCTTGACTGTTCATTATGGAGGTGGGGTGGATTCTCTCTGCACTGTTAAAGCGCGTGTCTCGTTATAGGAGAGGTTGAGGGCACAGGTGTAGGCCCTAAAGGAGGTGGAGGAGGTGGAGGCATAAGCCGCGGAGGAAGTGTTACCGGCCGAGTTTTGCCCCACAAGCCTTGAGGACTTCAAGAATTGGGGAGCAGCCAATTTTGCAGCCACCAGACTAATCCAGTGCCCAGTCACCGAAATGTAATGCCGCTGGCTATGTTTCCACGTCCATGTGTCAGTGGTGAAATGCACTGTGTCAGACAGATTTTTTTCAAGGAGCCGGTGATGTGTGCAACATAATGGTGTAGCGCAGGCACAGCTTTCTTAGAGAACTAATGGCAACTGGGCAAATAGTTCTGGGGGACCGACTGCCATCAGGTTTTGGAAACCGTCTGAATCCACCGTGCAGAAGGGTAGCATATCCATGTCCAACAGATTAGAAATGGTGAATGTGTAGGAGGAAATAAAATCTCTTACGTGACCACAACTGCAGGACCGAGGGCTGGCTGCTGTGCTGAGAGAGGGTGGAGTAGGGTGAGCATGTTAAACTGACGGAATGTGAGTTAAGTGCAGGCAGAGATATTATGGTGGATTGAAAAAGATGTGTGCTCGGTGTCTTAGATCGATCAAAAACAGAAGGCATGTCCACTTCTGTAACAGATGATGGGCTCTCAGTCACCCCTGCGGATAAACAAGTGGAGGTTCTGTGGCCGAAGACATGTGAGAACAATGGCCATATTGACAGAGAAGTAGCAGATGTGATGTACGGGACGGCCGTTGGTTGTGGAGGCTTGCTAGTCCACATTTTAGCACTGTGAGACTCCTAGACTAACACATGTTGATTACGCTCAGTTCATGCATGTAGTAATCAAATTATTGGAATTTTTGCCTACACTAATTTTTTTTTTCCACAAAGTTGGCAGATAACGTGAGTATTAGTAATGTTTTGCAGTCTCAAAAATGGCCCAGGCTATGCAACCCTTGCTGCCCCTGCAAATTGCAGACCCGTGACCGCTGCTGGCCACAGCCAGAATTAAAGTTGATAATGCACTGTCTGTGAAGGAAGATAACATAACCTCGCCTTCCTCCACCTCCTCTGCTGACTTACTCAGCTGCATGCTTCAGGGTTCACATCAAGTGAGATCTAAAACCTCAACATCACTGTTTCTCCACTAGTGATGGGCGAGCATTAAATGCTAGGGTGCTCGTTGCTTGGGTCGAACAATTTGTAATAAATGGGGACAGAACAACGAGCCCAATGTACAGTACAGACCAAAAGTTTGGACACACCTCATTTAAAGATTTTTCTGTATTTTCATCACTATGAAAATTGTACATTCACACTGAAGGCATCAAAACTGTGAATTAACACATGTGGAATTATATACTTAACAAAAAAGTGTGAAACAACTGAAATTATGTCTTATATTCTAGGTTCTTCAAAGTAGCCACCTTTTGCTTTGATGACTGCTTTGCACACTCTTGGCATTCTCTTGATGAGCTTCAAGAAGTAGTCACCGGGAATGGTCTTCCAACAATCTTGAAGGAGTTCCCAGAGATGCTTAGCACTTGTTGGCCCTTTTGCCTTCACTCTGCGGTCCATCTCACCTCAAACCATCTCGATTGGGTCAGGTCTGGTGACTGTGGAGGTCAGGTCATCTGGCGTAACACCCCATCACTCTCCTTGGTCAAATAGCCCTTACACAGCCTGCAGATGTGTTTGGGGTCATTGTCCTGTTGAAAAATAAATGATGGTCCAACTAAACGCAAACCCGATGGAATAGCATGCCGCTGCAAGATGCTATGGTAGCCATGCTGGTTCAGTATGCCTTCAATTTTGAATAAATCCCCAACAGTGTCACCAGCAAAGCACCCCCCACACCATCATATCTCCTCCATTTTTTATGATGGGAACCAGGCATGTAGAGTCCATCCGTTCACCTTTTCTGCGTCACACAAAGACACGGTGGTTGGAGCCAAAGATCTCAAATTTGGACTCATCGGACTAAAGCACAGATTTCCACTGGTCTAATGTTCATTCCTTGGGTTCTTTAGCCCAAACAAGTCTCTTCTGCTTGTTGCCTGTCCTTAGCAGTGGTTTCCTAGCAGCTATTTTACCAGGAAGGCCTGCTGCACAAAGTCTCCTCTTAACAGTTGTTGTAGAGATGTGTCTGCTGCTAGAACTCTGTGTGGCATTGACCTGGTCTCCAGTCTGAGCTGCTGTTAACCTGCGATTTCTGAGGCTGGTGACTCGGATAAACTTATCCTCAGAAGCAGAGGTGACTCCTGGTCTTCCTTTCCTGGGGCTGTCCTCATGTGAGCCAATTTCTTTGTAGCGCTTGATGGTTTTTGCCACTGCACTTGGGGACACTTTCAAAGTTTTCGCAATTTTGCGGACTGGCTGACCTTCATTTCTTAAAGTAATGATGGCCACTCGTTTTTCTTTACTTAGCTGCTTTTTTCTTGCCATAATACAAATTCTTACAGTCTATTCAGTAGGACTATCAGCTGTGTATCCACCAGACTTCTGCACAACACAACTGATGGTCCCAACCCCATTTATAAGGCAAGAAATCCCACTTATTAGGCAAGAAATCACACTTATTAAACCTGACAGGGCACACCTGTGAAGTGAAAACCATTTCCGGTGACTACCTCTTGAAGCTCATCAAGACAATGCCAAGAGTGTGCAAAGCAGTCATCAAAGCGGTGGCTACTTTGAAGAACCTAGAATATAAGACATAATTTCATTAGTTTCACACTTTTTTGTTAAGTATATAATTCCACATGTGTTAATTCACAGTTTTGATGCCTTCAGTGTGAATGTACAATTTTCATAGTCATGAAAATACAGAAAAATCTTTAAATGAGAAGGTGCGTCCAAACTTTTAGTCTGTACTGTAAGTCTATGGGAGACCCGAGCTTTTTTACTGCGATCCCCCCGGGGGTCCTTTTAAGGTCTGAAAACGTCTGAAAATGATGGAAACACTGCTCAACATAATGGCAAATGTCCCTGGAAGCATTTCTGACAACTAGATCACAGCTGTAAACAATGTTATCAGAGTTTCACACCATTTTTACAGGTGCACTAAAAAACATACAAAAACGAACCCAAAATGGATTTTGCTGGGAAATATGTTAATGAGCATCCTTTCCAGGGTAATGACTTGTATATAAGGCAAAATAACTAACCCCAAACAAAAATGTTCCTCCACCACTTGGGCTATGTTCACACGCAGTGTTTTTGATGCATTTTTCAACTTTAGCATTGCATTGAACCAATTCAAATGCATTCTCTGGATAATGCTATTGTAACATTTAACAACCCTAGCTGGCCATGTGGTGTGTGACACATAAATAGACCCATCTTGTTTCATTCATGAAGGAGGGACTCTTAAAGTCACAGAGCCTATTTTTAGGGGGGTATCAGGCAGCATTAATCTTCGCAAAGGACCAATAAACGGTGGACTTTCTATACTGTTATTGCCTATGCAGTGAGTACCTGGTCTGCCAAAAATTAGGACACCCCAATACCCCCTTTAAAGAGATGTACAGGAGATCCTCCTGAAAAAATGTATTGAATGCAAGGCCTGGCCTACCCCAAAATTGCATGCACCCCAATAACCGTTTCAGCAGACGCTCTTGAGGGAATCAGGAGAAAAAAATTGTTCCCATTAGAAGAATACTGTTTGCTTATGCATTGAATGCAAGGCCTGCCCTGCACCAATGTTACATGCATAAATAACCCTTTGAAACCATGTACTGGATGGCCACATGAAACAACAGTTCCCATTATTTTTTTTATTAACATAAATTTTTTTCATGAAGTGAATGCAAGGCCTGGCCGTAATTTGCATGCACCACAATCCCCCTTGGAAGAAATGTGGAGGAGGGTCTCATAAAATTTGTTTAACATAGCAGCGCTTCACCTATAGTTGGAATGCCCATACACTAAGTGCTTGGGCTGACAAACATTTCCCCCTGGGGGGTACATATCAACATAGTGTGTAAAATATTTTTTTTAGGCACACCATAAACACCTTGAAAAACAGTGATGTGTTTCCTACACAGTTGCTGCTGGGAAGGTGCGGACGAATCGTTGGATCAAGTGATGAAGAAATGGGGCATGATGACGGCAGTAATGGGAACGTGCATGATTAATAACAGCGTGTCTATGACATCCAGGATACAGCCTACAGTGATTAGTCATTCAGTCACCACCAATTAACAGAATGTGTTTCGTGCTCTTCAGAAGATCGGTGTCACAGATGCGCGTGTGAAGCTCGGCATAAAAAATGCCCGTAAGAAATATGTTGCCAAAGACATGTAAGAAACGGGTGGGCTAGTAGTTGTGACTGAGATAACAGGGTCCCTTCTTTGATCCGGCACATGCAGTACTCACGGTGCTGTCAGCTTCTTCTCCACTGCTCTGACTGACGGCCATCCTCGGTTTCAAAGGAATAGAGGCACAGTCCAAAGCAACTTATAACATAACGGATTTATTTGCTTCGGGACACAGCACATCCACATGACTTCCAACATTATCTACACAGTTAAGACAGCACATCTCCTTATCTGTCCCTTCTCTGTTCTCTACGTCACAAAGCGTTTCCGTGGGTCGGAGTGGCTCTTCCAATCCCTCTGTTGGGGCTGGCGGAACGCACCAAATAAATATAAAGACCGCAATAAGGTGCGTTCACAGCCCTGAGTCCACTGTGCAGAGATGGAACCTGCTGCTAGGTAATGGCGGTTCTGCACGGCGGTACTACACCTGAATACACACGGGTACTACACCTGAATACACACGGGTACTACACCTGAATACACACGGGTACTACACCTGAATACACTACACCTGAATACACACGGGTACTGCACCTGAATACACACGGGTACTGCACCTGAATGCACACGGGTACTACACCTGAATACACACGGGTACTACACCTGAATACACTACACCTGAATACACACGGGTACTGCACCTGAATACACACGGGTACTGCACCTGAATGCACACGGGTACTACACCTGAATACACACGGGTACTGCACCTGAATACACACGGGTACTGCACCTGAATACACACGGGTACTGCACCTGAATACACACGGGTACTACACCTGAATACACACGGGTACTACACCTGAATACACACGGGTACTGCACCTGAATACACACGGGTTCCGTCACCGAGTGTGAACTGACGCAAACTCTTGCTTCACAGAGTCGCAGAGAAGAAAGGAAATGCTGTGACCTGTTAGCAGTCAGGGTGCAGCCTATGAATACTAGTGGGATCCCTGCAATTTATCCCAACTACGCTGGTGGTTGTTCTCACTCTAACCCTTGCTGGCTTTTGAGCCTGCGCCTGAGGACTCCCTGAGTCAGATACTGAGACCCAGCGTGAATTCCCATCCTACACTGACCAGTAGTGTGAATGCAGCTGAGAAGCCGCTGTTAGGAGCTGACTGCTTGCTCTACTCACCCTAATACCCAAACAACAACCAAGGGGATGGGGATCATATAGGAGCAGTCACCAGTATCAATCTCTCAGCACACATGTACATAGTCAGGTCTATACTAGCACATGGCCCAGCCTTCCGGGACCTTCCTGGTGGTCCAATCAGAGCCGCTATAGGACCTGAGCATGTGACCTCTGACCTCCAATGAGAGGTCGTCCACGGGCATCCTTATGTGATGCCCGGGAGACCGAGGTACCCAGCACTAGACCAATGAAGTCTGTCTCTTGAGGGGGATGTCACGAATGGCTTGACCCAGTGCTGTGGTCTCAGGCAATGCACAGTGTAAGGGATATCATGAAGGAACAGGCACTTACTTGATCAGCAGCAGATCCTCCCAGTAGTGATGATCCCGATCTTGAGTAGATGATTATTGTCCAAATGAAAGACTGAGGCGTTAAAACGTTTAACCAGTTTACTTCAACATGAAGGGATTTGCAATCAGTACTGTCACCGGAGTCTGTATGAGCACTCTGAATTACTCTGACATTGTCAAGATTTCTATCTCTTATTATGCGCAGTTTCCATGTGGCCCTGCTGCTGTATGTGAACTGGCTGCCGACTCAATCTATCCCTCCCGGGTCCTGGTTCGACGGGCAACCCGAGTCCTTTTTGTCAGTTTATCCCCTCTGGGAATACCGCTGAACTCTGTGTCTGTTGCTGCGCCTGACCCTAGTGAGGCTGATATCACCTCACGTCTTTCCGGTTGCTGTATTATATATAATGAATATAGCCGCGGATCCGGTATCCGTCTCTGCGCCTATTCTGGGTAATAATTAATGCTACCCGGTTCTCACAATGTCCTTTCTCTCTATTCTCCTTCTCTTCAGGTCGATGGTCCTGACTTATCAACCGTCATAGGGTTGTTAGAAAAGCAGTTGTATGACCTTTCACTCCTAGCTCCTTAGCCCAACTGCCAGTCCTTTTCTCAGACCAGAATAGATCAAGGGGAGTCTCTGGAGCTCCCCCTTCTGGCCGGAGATGGTAGTGCAGTCTTGCTATTTTAGTATTTGTATTTGGTGTCAATAACTTTTTTTGTTGCAAATACCCCTAGGGGCGCCACATTCCCCCTTAGTTAAGAACAGTACTGCGGGACGATAACATTTTGAAATAACAATTGGTATGTACAGAGTCTTAAAAATGAAAAGTTACAAAAACCACTCAAAGAAACAAAAAAAAAAATGGAATTCTGTAAAAAGTCACTTCAAATAGCGTCCATTAATACAGTTCTATCCTTGAAGGTACTAGGAAGTAAAGTTCACAAAGCAGTCTTTCCGGAGCTTTGATTTGGTGTTTCCGGGCTGATAAAAAGTTCAAGAATATGCAAGAAGTTCATACTGGTGAGTCTCTGTAGGTACTGGGCTTAAACATTACAGAACGATAACAATGACTATAGCCTTATAGTTGGTAATCCGCATACCTGGCCGGTAATTGACCCTGGGTACTACGCTGGGATCTACGTAATAGCGGTGTCTCTTTATGTAGTGTACTTCTGTCTACTGCGGATATAGTATCTGCCCTCTCTGCTAAAGATAATTCCACAACTATGGGGTTGGCAAGTCCACCGTGAATGGGATCACTCTGATCAGAAATCTGTTCTTCCTGGTCTGGAACCTCTTGCAGTACGGGGTCAGCCTCTTCCTGTCTTGGGACTTCTAATATTGGGTTCGGTGTTGGATAAAAGGCCACCATGGGAACCACTACCGCACCATGGTATGTTAGTCGGGTTTTGGGAAAGTCTCCTATACAGGTGTGATACATTTCCTCTTCTTTTTCCTTTACTGGTTGAACCTGTATGGGTTGAATAACTTCTGGTTCTAGCTGGACAACTTCTGGCTCTTTCAACGTTTCCGGACATAATTTAAGATTGTCTCTTGACACTAGTACAGATGTTAAACCTCCGTTTTTGCTAATGAGATACATTTTAGGATTATCCATTCTTGTTGGTAAAACTGTGTAGGGTACGGCTTCCCATTGATTATCCAGTTTATTGGTTCGACGATTCTTCTTGAGTACTTGGTCACCAGGTCTTAATGGAGTTGCTAGAGCATTCTGGTTGAAAGTTCGCTCTTGTCTTTCTCTGGTTTGCTGGAGGCTTCTTTCCACACTCTCTTGCACTTGGCGATACTGCTTTTGCCGTACGACATCCCAATTGGAGTCTTGAACTTCTGCGTCTGGTTTCAGAATTCCCATTTCTAGATTGATTGGCAATTGGCCGGGTCTTGCACGCATAAGATAAGCTGGGGTGCAGTTGGTAGAGCTCACCGGGACATGATTATACAGATCCACCAAGTCAGGCAATTTCTCTGGCCATTGATTCCTTTCCGTTTCAGGTAAAGTCTTTAGTAGGTCTATCACAATATGGTTCATCTTCTCACATAAGCCGTTTGTTTGCGGATGATAGGCCGTCGTCCGGATCTTTTTGCAATCATACATATTACAGAATTCTCTGAAGATCTCTGATTCAAAGGCTGTACCCTGGTCAGTGAGAACCTGTTCCGGATATCCATGGGGTCTACAAAAGTACGTTTGGAATGCTTTGGCTGCTGTTTTTGCAGTCAGATCTTTTACAGGTACTACTACCAAGAAGCGCGAATAATGGTCCACGATGGTCAAGGCATAGACATAACCGGACCGGCTCGGTGTCAACTTCACGTGGTCCATGGCTACAAGTTCAAGTGGTTGTTTGTTGATTATGGGCTGCAGTGGTGCTCTTTGGCTCTTTTGATCGTTCCTTCTGAGGTTGCACGGGCCACAGTTTCTGCACCACTGTTCGATTGATTTTCTCATCTTTCTCTTAGAAGCACTTCTAACTTTTTCCAACTGAAGTGACCAGCACCATTGTGGTAAGCCTCGAGGACCACCCTCACATCTTGTTTAGGCACGATAATTTGCCAAACCAATTCATGTGTTTTTGGATTGGTGTACCTCCTACAGAGCTTCTTTTGATACAGGGACATTTTGCCTCTCTCTTTCCAGAGTTGATGCATCTCTTCTGGGGCATCCTCATCGGGATATGCACTTTGCTCAGTCAATAGTTCCTTCACTAACTTCACAGCCGGATTGCTATCTTGGGTGTCAGCCCATCTATGGTGTGCTAACGGATTAAAATTCACTTCTTGTTGTTTCTGATAGGTATTTGACTGACGATGTTTTGCCTTGGGCTGATGAAAGGCTGGTAGTTCAATTTCTTCAAGCTCCTCCGTTTCTTCTTCTACATCTCTCAAGTGTGCCATCCGGGATAGTGCATCGGCATTTCCATTCTTGCGACCTGTTCAATACTTGATCACGAAGTTGTAATTAGATAACCGGGCCATCCATCGCTGTTCTAACGCACCTAATTTAGCCGTGTCTAGATGGGTCAACGGATTGTTGTCAGTGTAGACAATAAATTCTGCACCGGTCAAATAGTGATGGAAACGTTCAGTCACTGCCCAAACTACTCCCAGTAGCTCCAATTTGAAGGAACTATAATTTTCTGAATTTCTTTCAGTAGGCCGGAGTTTTCTACTTGCAAAGTCGCTGGAAAGTACCGGATGCGTTACAGAGTCCGAATGGCATGCGATTAAATTCGCTTAGACCCATTGGTGTGGTGAATGCTGTTTTTTCTTTATCCCTCTCAGCCACAGGGACTTGCCAATACCCGCTTGTTAAGTCTAAGGTGGAAAAATAATTAGCAGATTTCAAAGCGGTCAAGGACTCTTCTATCCTAGGCAAGGGATAGGCGTCTTTATGGGTGATGTTATTAATCCGCCGGTAGTCTACGCACATTCTTATGGTTCCGTCCTTTTTTTTGACAATCACCAGAGGGGCCGCCCAAGGGCTACAACTATCTCTTATTACCCCGGCCTGTTTCATTTCTCTCAGCATGTCCTTCGCGCATTGATAGTGAGCGGGCGGTATGGGCCTATATCTTTCTTTTATCGGGGGATGGTCACCAGTGGGGATTGTATGTTCCACCCCTTCTATCCGTCCGAAGTCCAATGGGTGTTTACTGAAGACCTGTTCATATTCTGTCACTAATCTATACACCCCATGTCTTTGATGGGTAGGTGTTGAATCTACGCCCACGTCTAGCTGTTGGCACCAATCCTCCGATTCTCCATCTGAGCCGTTATTTTCCACCTGACAGGTCGATTCTAAGGGCTCAACGGTTGTGATGGCATTGTTGTCAACAGTATATAACTTTGCCACTGTAGCGTACCTTGGCAAAGTGACCTCTTCCTCTCCACAGTTCAAAAGTCGTACCGGCACCCGTCCCCGGTGTACCTCGACCACCCCTCGTGCCGTGAGTATAGTGGGCCTGCTGTCGGTGTACGCTGGTTCTATTAAGGCTTGATAGTCTCGTCCTTTAGTACCAATGGCCGCTCTACACCATACCAGCATTTCTGTTTTTGGTGGGATTACAATAGACGTTGGATCACTCACCCTCACACTGCCGATTTCTCCACCTGCAACTTCTATCTGTTGCCTTAACATTAATATTTTTATTTCCCTCCTGAGAACTCTGCTGGCAGGATCGGGCAGTTTCAGCAATTTGCTGTAAGACAGAAATAACTTCGGAAAAGCAGTTCTCTAACACATTCATTCCTATCAATACAGTTGGTTCACAGTTCTGCCGGTCAACATCAACGACAATTATACCCTGTTTCTTCAATTCTGCTTTACCAATCTTTATGGTCATCTCCCTGAATCCTAGTTTCGGTACCAACTTACCATTACTGGCCCATATATCTAGTTCAACATCAGAGGGCCCTTTATCAAAATCTACATCAGCTCAGTACCTCTTATAAAGGATATATGGTATAGATGAAATCTGGGAACCTGTATCCAACAAAGCGTTGAGGGGAATTCCGTCCAGCACGATAGGGATGATGGGTCGTCCTCCGATGTACCTGTCGTGCCAGGGTGTTGGGCCTTGAAAATTCATTCCTGCGAAGCGGCCCGCATTCCCAGGGGATTCCCGTTTAAACCACAATCTTGTGCAAAGTGGCCTGGCTGCTGGCAACGGCGGCAAATGGGCTGTCCATCCGGTTGGAAACGGTCGCGGGGTCGCCCTCTCAATGTCGGGTATCTCCGGGGTCTCATCCATGGGACATCCTCTCTACGGTTTGCCAACTCTATCTTGAGTCCTCTCATCTCCTGCATGGTTTTAGCCATTGAAGCAAAATTCTACAGGGTACATACCTACGCCTCGGCTGATGCTGGTCTAGGTAGAAATTTGTGCAAGCGGCGGTAGTCCGTCGCTTGACCTGGTTTGATCACGATATTCTGTTCTGTTCCCTCCCTTGGGACATCCCATGGTTACCTGTGTCCCCAATGAAGCAATAAAGAAGGATTTAATGTACTCACCATAAAATCTCTTTCTTGGAGCCTTCATTGGGGGACAGCACCCTTCTTGGTTTGTGCCTACGTTGGGCCTGTGTATAGTTTTTTTGTTGTTGCTTCTCCAACTGCTTTTTCCCTAACTGACCAGCTTTAGGCCAGCTGGTGGGTGTACCCTGATGAGGAGGAGCTAATATTTTTTGCTGTTGAGCGTCAGCCTCCTATCCCCTAGCAACAGCAGCATACACCCACGGTTACCTGTGTCCTCAATGAAGGCTTCAAGAAAAAAAACCAAAAACTTTATACCTGGCAATACACTACTAATTAAAATCTGTTTAGGATGCCTACAGCAGAGGTGCGTGTATGCAGCAGAGCTGTGAGTGTGTGTAATCATACAGGAGAGTGGTTTGTGTATTTCTAGAGCGCTTCTTATAATAAGGCATGTCCTATCAAATCAACCACAATAAAAGTTACATTCTTATTGATCATATTTTGTCAGTCATTCAGATAACCATTTTATATTCTATTTAGAATGTATTTCAAGAATTTATTCAACTAAATACATTTGCTAATTTTCCTTTACTTGTAACCCTTAGATATCCTATAAAGCATTAAAGAGAAAATAAAGTTACCGTATACCTAAGTGCATTTGAGATGTATTCTGACACACTTTGGATGACAGGAGCACTCAATTCTTTCAAAGCATCCTCCAAAATCTCTTCTAGGACATGAGGCAAATCCTGCACAAAACATCAAAACACAATGCTACAAACGTCTGTTAAATTACCTATACACATTAGCCAAAGTTGATGAAAATGTATTATTACAACCAAAATTCATTGGTTGCAAGTGCATGGAGTTTCACCCGGATGGACCGATGTCTGCAATTAGTGGTTATGAGAGACCCAAAAAATCTCAGGTTTGTGTGAACTTGGCTTTAAATGTATGTTTGAAGCAAGCAGATTTCTTCTGAAAACAGAGTTGCCTATGAAAGACCAAATTTTTTGTCTGGTCTGCAATGCTACAAATGTGACATTGTTTTAAACACCAGTATAGGACGGCATTTATCTTTTTTAGTACCTCATCGCTGAATTTTGGCTTGGGAGGAGATGGAGGTGGCTCAGGTGGCAAGATGGGCTGAAACACTGCCTGAGCAGGCACAGAACTAGGCTCCTTAGCATCAGGCAATGTAAGTACAGTAGTAGGTTTAATTTCTTCAAGAGCAAGTTGTTCTGTTGATACAGAAAAAAAGTTAAAGAAAATCTAAACTAAAATCTACAGATCAAGGAAAATCTAGATGTAATAACACATGACATTGGTATTGTTCGATAGCTTAGTCGGATCCTCCTATCTTCAGGCCCCTCTCCCAAGTACCCAATAAACCCCAACCCCAATAAAGACAGGATACAAAACTTGGATAATAATTGGTCACAGTGGCCTTTATTATAAACATACAAAACATTAAAGGTAAAGTAACGTGGGGAGGTCCTTGAAGCTCCAAACTGGTGGTAAACCATAATATATAGAGTGGACAGAAAACCAGACCATAATTTACTCCCAGCCGCAACCACCTGGCTCGGGAGCACCAAAATACCCCGAAGGGCTACCATTGTCCACTTAACACCTGGGAATCCGGCCCACCGTTGCCAAGATCCCCCCAAACCACCAGACCCGAAACCAGACTTTACACAAACTGAAGAATCCGTATCCCGACGGATCCCCCAGGCCAATTTAGTACCAACTCCAAGGACCCCTCCCATCGCCACAACGAGAGGTACTTGAACACCTCAGGGACCCGAGGCCCCCCCAAACTTGACCGCTATGGCCCTTTCAATACCGCTCTGCAATCCGAGAGCCCACAAATCGATGCCCACCACATTTAAATGGACACCATCACCTAGGAGAAATTCATCTCCCCCTTTCTCCAATTCAAAATGACGGAAGAACAGACCACCATTTCTAACGACAAAACTAGATATAGCCCGATTCACCTTAATTCTAGCTTTGTGGATCCTCTCCACAGATCTGGCATGTCGCCAGCACCTCCTCGGGACGATATCGGACCACACGACTAACAAATCCCGGAAAGCCGCCCATAGCCTCAGCAGATCGTGTTTTATATCCCGGATCAATTCACGGCAAGGGCGAACCCCCAAATCGTTGCCCCCTACGTGAAAAACTAAAATGTCAGGAGTTCTGTTCAACCTAATGCCATTGTGCACCTCCTGCATAACCCCACTCCAACACAAACCCCTAAAACCCAGCCACCTGACCACGGCCACGTCCCTTGAAAGACCGAATTGACGTCTGTCCCGCCGAACATCCGCTCGCCTCGCGCCCCAATAGACGAAAGAGTGGCCGACGATCCAAACCAACAGGGGGGGTTCGACCTAGAAAATACAAACAACTTAAAATCCAAAACAATGACACAACAAAATACAGGCGTACGAGAAAAAACGCAAGGCCTTCATGGTCTTACATAGCTCTTGTAACGCCCAGACTCCCATCTCCCTATCCTCTGAACCACTTCCGGGGCCAATCCCCCCAGAGCCGCTTCAGTCGCGGCCCCAATACAAAATGAGTGCGACGCAAAACGAGAAGCGTCCAAACCCAACCCCGACAAAGCTTTCCGAAATACAGCAACAAACTGGAATTTGGATAAAAATGAACCATCCTCGTGACACAACAAAGGACCATCTGAGACCGGCCGAAGGCTAGTAAAAACCTGAAAACAACGAACAGGACACATAAGTGAACCACTCACCGAGCCCAACTCAACCCGTTTACCTTTTCCTGCCTGGTCAGTCTTTGACCGACGTATCCAGAAATGTAATCGACTCCCAATAAGCACCACATCCTTGGCCCAGAGCCCACCTCGCCTAAACGTGGTGGGAGACACCAGCTCCCCAACCCTCAAGGCCCCAAAAAACGCCAGGGAAAAGGCTAAACGAAAGAGAGCACCTTCAAAGTTGGATAAGCAAATGTCGCTCAAACGCGAGCCCACCTGCTCCAACACGCCAAAAGAGACCGGGCGCCAAAGATCACCTCGTCCCGCCTTTCTACGAAAACCCTTTACCGCCTGCCGTACCAAAAACAACTTCGTCAAATCCTGCAATCCTCGAAGCTGAAAACCGAAAGCCAGAGACGCCCGAACTCTATCCACCTTCGAAGCAGACCACCCCTCTTCCGCGCCGCGTCTCAAACACAACAACAAAGTGCCCAGTTGATCCTCACCCCCGTTAGTAACCCCACAGGACACCATCCAAGATTCCCAATCACACCATACCGACCGATACGCTGACCATGTGCTGGGCGCCAAAGACGCACGAATCAATGGTCCTGCAGCCCGGATACCACGTTGCAAAGCTCCGGCGGGCAGTCCAGACCCGTCTCCTCCGCGTCCGGGGCCAGAGACCGAAACCGTTCCCACTGAAACCGAGACAAAGAGTCAGCCACAGAATTCTCCACTCCGGGTACATGAGTCGCCGTAATGTACACATTGATAGACATGCAGCACAACACCAACTGACGGAGAACCCTGATAACCGGAGGAGAAGAAGCCGTCAAACCGTTTATGACACACACAACCGCCATATTGTCACAATTAAAATGAACCCTCCGATTGCGCAAATCCTCCTTCCACAAGTAAACTGCAACCAGGATAGGAAAGATTTCCAACAAAGTGACGTTCTTCACCAACCCGGACGTGAACCACTCGTCCGGCCACCTATTGGCACACCACCTGCCACCAAAAAAGGCGCCAAAACCAACACCACCTGAAGCATCAGTAAACAAATCCAACTCAGCGTTGCCGACTACGTCCTCCATCAACAACGAACGGCCATTGTACCGTGCCAAAAAACTATCCCACAACTCCAAATCAGCCTTATGCTCGCTAGACAGGCGAACAAAATGATGCGGGGCCTTAACCCCTGCCGTGGCACCGGCTAGCCTCCTTGAAAAAACCCTCCCCATCGGGATGATCCTGCAGGCAAAATCAATTTGCCGAGGAGGGACTGAACCTCCCGCAACGGCAACTTTTTTAAGCGACGTGCCCGAGCCACTTCATTTCTCAATCCAACCACCTTCTCTTCAGGCAACCGAAATTCCCAGTTAACGGAGTCAATAACAATGCCCAGGAACGAAAGACTCGTGCAAGGCCCCTCAGTTTTTTCCGGCGCTAAGGGAACACCAAAACGTTCTGCTACCCATATCACCGTCCTCAAGACCATGTCACAACTTACGGACTGACTCGGCCCGATGCACAAAAAGTCATCCAAATAGTGAATGACCGAATCCAAACCCGACACCTCGCGAACGACCCACTCAAGAAAAGAACTAAAAGCCTCAAAGTATGCGCAAGACAATGAGCAACCCATCGGCAAACATCTGTCCACGTAAAATCCACCGTTCCAATAACATCCCAACAGCCTCACACTGTCCGGATGAACGGGCAATAAACGAAAAGCCGACTCAATATCAGTCTTGGCTAAGAGCGCGCCCCTCCCACAACTACGCACCCAGCGTGCAGCCTCGTCAAAGGACGTATAAACCATGGAGCAAAGCTCCGGGTCTATCCCGTCATTCACGGACCTCCCTTTTGGGTAAGACAAATGCTGAATCAGCCTAAACTTGTTCGGTTCCTTCTTCGGAACCACATCCAACGGCGAAACTACCAAATCCTCTAGCGGCGGAACAGGAAAAGGACCGGACATCCTCCCCAATGAAACCTCCTTATGCAACTTGTCCGATACCACCGCCGCGTGTAACTCAGCTGATCTCAAATTCTTCAAAACCCGAGGGATACCGAAAGGAGGAGCAGGTATACGAAAATCATCCCTGAAACCCGACAACAACACCGCTTTTTCCCCTATCCGGGAACCTACTTAGATAGGGGACCATCGCGTCCAGCCTCACTGGCGTCTCCCCCTTTTGAATTGCCATCTGGCTTTCCCTTTTTCTTGAAGCACTTGGCGGCGCCATGGGAAGAACCGCTGCAATGCGAGCATGCGTGTTTAAATTTACAAGTAGCTCCGAATTTGCACTGGCCGTCATTAAACTGCCAGCATAAACCGTGCTTCTGACCTCCTGACTGTCCGGACTGACCCCCCGACCCCGAAAAACTACCTTGCGATGTGGAGTGGCCGGCAGATCCGGCCCCGCCTTGAAAGGAATGGCCAAATTTCGTTGGCGCCATAACCCGCAGCCACAAACCAATGTCCTTCTGATCCCAGCGAATCGAAGGACGGACCGCCTTCCTCTGTCTAAACTGCTCGTCATACCGGAGCCAAGCTTGGCCCCCGTATGCCCTGTGTGCCTCGCCTATTGAGTCCATGTAACAAAACAACGCGGAACAGTTTTGGCGCCTTCTCGCCAACCACGCTTGCCAAAATCGCAAATGCTTGCAACCAATTCACAAACGTCTGAGGAATAAGACGCCAGCTGCGCTTTTCCTCGTCATCCTTCTTACTGTCCTCCTTCCTGCCTGCTCTTATCTAAATTAAATTTCTCCAAAGGAAGGAGCGAAAAGATCTCCACGTACTCATCCTTCCAAATCTTCTCCCTAACGTCCTTTTTCAAATGAGCCCCCAGTGGCCCCTCAAAACAAACATAAACCTCCCCGCGCTTTATCATCTAAGGCTGGTTTCACACTTGCGTTTTTGTAAGCTGCGTTTTAGCGCTAAAAAACCGCATGCGTTTTAGCGCTAAAAACCGCAAAAAACCGCATGCGTTTTTTCCCCTATTTTTTACATTAAAAACGCATGCGTTTTTTCGCATGCGTTTTGACGCATTTCGGCAACGCATGCGTTTTTTAGCGCGTGCGTTCATTTGCAGAAATGCAACCTGTAGTAATTTCTAGCGGCATTTTTTTGCCGCGAAAAAACGCATGCGTTTTTTCGCTGCAAAAAAATGCATTGCTCTCTATGTAAACGCATGCGTTTTTAAGCACATGCGTTTGTTTGCGTTAAAAACGCATGCGTTTTTATAGAAAAAAAAAACAGAAAACACACTGAAAAGTCACCCACCACCATCAAGGTGATAAAGGGATCCAAACCCTACCCCTAACTTCACCCCTAACCATTTAATGTACATTTTCTGACAGTCATAGTGTCACATATGTAAGTGCCACGTATTTAAGTGCCACGTACTATAAATACTATAACTACATGGTTATTCGTGGCAATGAAATGCGTGGCACTGAAATGCGTGGTACTGAAATTCATGGCACTGAAATGTGGCATTTACGTTAAATACGTGGCACTTAAACACGTGGCACTTATACACGTGGCACTTATACACGTGGCACTTAAATACGTGGCCACTGAAATAGCGTGGCACTTATATACGTATATACGTATATAAACGTATTTCAGTGCCACGTATTTCAGGTTAGGGGTGGGGTTAGGATCCCTTTATCACCTTGATGGTGGGGGGTGGCTTAGGGTTAGGGTTTGGATCCCTTTATCACCTTGATGGTGGGGGGTGGCTTAGGTTAGGGTTTGGATCCCTTTATCACCTTGATGGTGGGGGGTGGCTTATCAGTGACCTGGTGACCAGGACATTCTAATAAAAAGCTACCCCTAACCCTAGGGATCCTAACCCTAGCTAATTCTATTAATAGTGTGTTTTCTAGTTGATTTTAATGTTTGGCAGCTGTCACACACTTCTCAGCATGTGTTTCAAAAACGCATACGCGGGAAAAAACGCATGTAAACGTGGGAAAACGCCGCGTTTTGCCGCAAATTTTATTTTTTTTGGCGCAAAAACGCATGCGTTAAAAAAACGCGGCGTTTTGCCGCGTTTACATACGTTTTTTCACCACATGCGTTTTTTAAAAAAACGCTGCAGATCAAAACGCAAGTGTGAAACCAGCCTTAGCGAATACCGCCCTCCTCCGTCTGTACTGACACGGAAACGGGCTCCGACGACCTACTTGGCGCCGCTAAGCCCCCCCAAAGACCCTCCCAGACCTATCTCCGAGGCACCCACCCACGCCGCCAACGGTGACGGTACCGACCTCGTGCCCCCCAAACGTGAAAGCAACTCGCAGACACTACACAATAACTCCCCTACCCCGTCACGCCCGCACTCCGGCCGAACCCGCGGACCCTCCCCCATAACCGCAGCCCCACCACCCTGACTAACCCCAACTACCGGGGAAAACGACAATAATGGCGACAAAACAGACACAGAATTGTCCTCACCAGGCTGCAAGGGAGCTGACGTCCCCCCAGCCGCAGTCGTCCCGCTCATCCAGCCGACGTCCGCTGCCGATCCGCTATGTGGCACCGCTTGCATCAGAGGCTCGCCCTGAGATGTGGACCCGTCCGCTCCGGCCCCGTCACGGCCTGCTGCAGATGATGCTGATGCGGCCCTGTCTGGAGGTACCCGGGGTCCACCGCTGTAGACGGCGTCAGCCGGCCCTCTGCCGAGACTCCTTTCAGATCGAGCCGACCGCATAGGGGAAGGTCCGGCATCCCTGGTCAGGCACGGCAGCTCTGCAAGTCCGGCGGCACTGCCTGCCGCTGCAGCCACAGGCGCTCTCCCACGTTGTCCGGGACGAGCAGGTGAAGCAGGCCGCCGGGCAGCGCCATTACCGCGGCTCCCTGCTGTGATGTCAGCGGAAGTGAGGGAAGAACCGGCGCGTGGAGGCTCCGCCCCCCAAAACGAGGGAGAAGGCCTGCCCA
The DNA here is from genome assembly GCF_051348905.1 of Ranitomeya variabilis. Taxonomy (NCBI): domain Eukaryota; kingdom Metazoa; phylum Chordata; class Amphibia; order Anura; family Dendrobatidae; genus Ranitomeya; species Ranitomeya variabilis. Next base: position 180,444,432 of record NC_135238.1, read on the forward strand.
CCGCCGCAGGCCCCAGCGCGGCAGGTGGATTCCTCCCGGACCAGGCCCTGCTCGGATGCTTACTGGCGGGCGCTCGGTCCGGAGGGTCCCTGGAGGGGCTCCGACGCTGAGGCTGAGGCACGTCGTGGGTAAACCGCTCCGGGGGCCGGACTCGCCGGGAGCGCCGCTCGCCTGCCGACGCCGCCGAGACATCCCCGCTGCCTCCATCCAATATGCCGGTCACCTGGGCTTCCAGCCAGCCAGGAGGCTGGTTCGCAGCAGCATTTCGGAGCCTCTGCAGCATCTGGTCAACAGACGACATAGTAGGTCCTCACTATTTGGCCTCCAGAGCGGGAACTGGCCAACCCCACCCCCTCCTAACCCTATAAACCCCCCTCATGCATACTAATTTTATTTTTTTGGAGCAAAAACGCATGCGTTAAAAAAACGCGGTGTTTTGCCGCGTTTACATACGTTTTTTCACCACATGCGTTTTTTAAAAAAATGCTGCAGATCAAAACGCAAGTGTGAAACCAGCCTTAGCGAATACCGCCCTCCTCCGTCTGTACTGACACAGAAACGGGCTCCGACGACCTACTTGGCGCCGCTAAGCCCCCCCAAAGACCCTCCCAGACCTATCTCCGAGGCACCCACCCACGCCGCCAACGGTGACGGCACCGACCTAGTGCCCCCCAAACGTGAAAGCAACTCGTGGACACTACACAACTCCCCTACCCCGTCACGCCCGCACTCCGGCCGAACCCGCGGACCCTCCCCCATAACCGCAGCCCCACCACCCTGACTAACCCCAACTACCGGGGAAAACGACAATAATGGCGACAAAACAGACACAGAATTGTCCTCACCAGGCTGCAAGGGAGCTGACGTCCCCCCAGCCGCAGTCGTCCCGCTCATCCAGCCAACGTCCGGTGCCGATCCGCTATGTGGCACCGCTTGCATCAGAGGCTCGCCCTGAGATGTGGACCCGTCCGCTCCGGCCCCATCACGGCCTGCTGCAGATGATGCTGATGCGGCCCTGTCTGGAGGTACCCGGGGCCCACCGCTGTAGACGGCGTCAGCCGGCCCTCTGCCGAGACTCCTTTCAGATCGAGCCGACCGCATAGGGGAAGGTCCGGCATCCCTGGTCAGGCACGGCAGCTCCGCAAGTCCGGCGGCACTGCCTGCCGCTGCAGCCACAGGCGCTCTCCCACGTTGTCCGGGACGAGCAGGTGAAGCAGGCCGCCGGGCAGCGCCATTACCGCGGCGCCCTGCTGTGATGTCAGCGGAAGTGAGGGAAGAACCGGCGCGTGGAGGCTCCTCCCGCCGAAACGAGGGAGAAGGCCTGCCCACCGCCGCAGGCCCCAGCGCGGCAGGTGGATTCCTCCCGGACCGGGCCCTGCTCGGACACTTACTGGCGGGAGCTCGGTCCGGAGGGTCCCTGGAGGGGCTCCGACGCCGTCGCTGAGGCTGAGGCACGTCGCGGGTAAACCGCTCCGGGGGCCGGACTCGCCGGGAGCGCCGCTCGCCTGCCGCCGCCGCCGAGACATCCCCGCTGCCTCCATCCAAGATGCCGGTCACCTGGGCTTCCAGCCAGCCAGGAGGCTGGTTCGCAGCAGCATCCCGGAGCCTCTGCAGCATCTGGTCAACAGACGACATAGTAGGTCCTCACTATTTGGCCTCCAGAGCGGGAACTGGCCAACCCCACCCCCTCCTAACCCTATAAACCCCCCTCATGCATACTAATTTTATTTTTTTGGCACAAAAACGCATGCGTTAAAAAAACCGCTGCGTTTTGCCGCATTTACATACGTTTTTTCACCACATGCATTTTTTAAAAAAACGCTGCAGATCAAAACGCAAGTGTGAAACCAGCCTTAGCGAATACCGCCCTCCTTCTCCGTCTGTACTGACACGGAAACGGGCTCCGATGACCTACTTGGCGCCGCTAAGCCCCCCCAAAGACCCTCCCAGACCTATCTCCGAGGCACCCACCCACGCCGCCAACGGTGACGGCACCGACCTAGTGCCCCCCAAACGTGAAAGCAACTCGCGGACACTACACAATAACTCCCCTACCCCGTCACGCCCGCACTCCGGCCGAACCCGCGGACCCTCCCCCATAACCGCAGCCCCACCACCCTGACTAACCCCAACTACCGGGGAAAACGACAATAATGGCGACAAAACAGACACAGAATTGTCCTCACCAGGCTGCAAGGGAGCTGACGTCCCCCCAGCCGCAGTCGTCCCGCTCATCCAGCCGACGTCCGCTGCCGATCCGCTATGTGGCACCGCTTGCATCAGAGGCTCGCCCTGAGATGTGGACCCGTCCGCTCCGGCCCCGTCACGGCCTGCTGCAGATGATGCTGATGCGGCCCTGTCTGGAGGTACCCGGGGCCCACCGCTGTAGACGGCGTCAGCCGGCCCTCTGCCGAGACTCCTTTCAGATCGAGCCGACCGCATAGGGGAAGGTCCGGCATCCCTGGTCAGGCACGGCAGCTCTGCAAGTCCGGCGGCACTGCCTGCCGCTGCAGCCACAGGCGCTCTCCCACGTTGTCCGGGACGAGCAAGTGAAGCAGGCCGCCGGGCAGCGCCATTACCGCGGCTCCCTGCTGTGATGTCAGCGGAAGTGAGGGAAGAACCGGCGCGTGGAGGCTCCGCCCCCCAAAACGAGGGAGAAGGCCTGCCCACCGCCGCAGGCCCCAGCGGGGCAGGCGGATTCCTCCCGGACCAGGCCCTGCTCGGACGCTTACTGGCGGGAGCTCGGTCCGGAGGGTCCCTGGAGGGGCTCCGACGCTGAGGCTGAGGCACGTCGTGGGTAAACCGCTCCGGGGGCCGGACTCGCCGGGAGCGCCGGCCGCCGCCGCCGAGACATCCCCGCTGCCTCCATCCAATATGCCGGTCACCTGGGCTTCCAGCCAGCCAGGAGGCTGGTTCGCAGCAGCATTTCGGAGCCTCTGCAGCATCTGGTCAACAGACGACATAGTAGGTCCTCACTATTTGGCCTCCAGAGCGGGAACTGGCCAACCCCACCCCCTCCTAACCCTATAAACCCCCCTCATGCATACTAATTTTATTTTTTTGGAGCATAAACGCATGCGTTAAATAAACGCGGTGTTTTGCCACGTTTACATACGTTTTTTCACCACATGCGTTTTTTTAAAAAATGCTGCAGATCAAAACGCAAGTGTGAAACCAGCCTTAGCGAATACCGCCCTCCTCCGTCTGTACTGACACGGAAACGGGCTCCGACGACCTACTTGGCGCCGCTAAGCCCCCCCAAAGACCCTCCCAGACCTATCTCCGAGGCACCCACCCACGCCGCCAACGGTGACGGCACCGACCTAGTGCCCCCCAAACGTGAAAGCAACTCGCGGACACTACACAACTCCCCTACCCCGTCACGCCCGCACTCCGGCCGAACCCGCGGACCCTCCCCCATAACCGCAGCCCCACCACCCTGACTAACCCCAACTACCGGGGAAAACGACAATAATGGCGACAAAACAGACACAGAATTGTCCTCACCAGGCTGCAAGGGAGCTGACGTCCCCCCAGCCGCAGTCGTCCCGCTCATTCAGCCAACGTCCGGTGCCGATCCGCTATGTGGCACTGCTTGCATCAGAGGCTCGCCCTGAGACGTGGACCCGTCCGCTCCGGCCCCGTCACGGCCTGCTGCAGATGATGCTGATGCGGCCCTGTCTGGAGGTACCCGGGGCCCACCGCTGTAGACGGCGTCAGCCGGCCCTCTGCCGAGACTCCTTTCAGATCGAGCCGACCGCATAGGGGAAGGTCCGGCATCCCTGGTCAGGCACGGCAGCTCCGCAAGTCCGGCGGCACTGCCTGCCGCTGCAGCCACAGGCGCTCTCCCACGTTGTCCGGGACGAGCAGGTGAAGCAGGCCGCCGGGCAGCGCCATTACCGCGGCGCCCTGCTGTGATGTCAGCGGAAGTGAGGGAAGAACCGGCGCGTGGAGGCTCCTCCCCCCGAAACGAGGGAGAAGGCCTGCCCACCGCCGCAGGCCCCAGCGCGGCAGGTGGATTCCTCCCGGACCGGGCCCTGCTCGGACGCTTACTGGCGGGCGCTCGGTCCGGAGGGTCCCTGGAGGGGCTCCGTCGCTGAGGCACGTCGCGGGTAAACCGCTCCGGGGGCCGGACTCGCCGGGAGCGCCGCTCGCCTGCCGCCACCGCCGAGACATCCCCGCTGCCTCCATCCAAGATGCCGGTCACCTGGGCTTCCAGCCAGCCAGGAGGCTGGTTCGCAGCAGCATCCCGGAGCCTCTGCAGCATCTGGTCAACAGACGACATAGTAGGTCCTCACTATTTGGCCTCCAGAGCGGGAACTGGCCAACCCCACCCCCTCCTAACCCTATAAACCCCCCTCATGCATACTAATTTTATTTTTTTGGCACAAAAACGCATGCGTTAAAAAAACCGCTGCGTTTTGCCGCGTTTACATACGTTTTTTCACCACATGCGTTTTTTAAAAAAACGCTGCAGATCAAAACGCAAGTGTGAAACCAGCCTTAGCGAATACCGCCCTCCTTCTCCGCCTGTACTGACACGGAAATGGGCTCCGACGACCTACTTGGCGCCGCTAAGCCCCCCAAAGACCCTCCCAGACCTATCTCCGAGGCACCCACGCCGCCAACGGTGACGGCACCGACCTAGTGCCCCCCAAACGTGAAAGCAACTCGCGGACACTGCACAATAACTCCCCTACCCCGTCACGCCCGCACTCCGGCCGAACCCGCAGACCCTCCCCCATAACCGCAGCCCCACCACCCTGACTAACCCCAACTACCGGGGAAAACGACAATAATGGCGACAAAACAGACACAGAATTGTCCTCACCAGGCTGCAAGGGAGCTGACGTCCCCCCAGCCGCAGTCGTCCCGCTCATCCAGCCGACGTCCGCTGCCGATCCGCTATGTGGCACCGCTTGCATCAGAGGCTCGCCCTGAGATGTGGACCCGTCCGCTCCGGCCCCGTCACGGCCTGCTGCAGATGATGCTGATGCGGCCCTGTCTGGAGGTACCCGGGGTCCACCGCTGTAGACGGCGTCAGCCGGCCCTCTGCCGAGACTCCTTTCAGATCGAGCCGACCGCATAGGGGAAGGTCCGGCATCCCTGGTCAGGCACGGCAGCTCTGCAAGTCCGGCGGCACTGCCTGCCGCTGCAGCCACAGGCGCTCTCCCACGTTGTCCGGGACGAGCAGGTGAAGCAGGCCGCCGGGCAGCGCCATTACCGCGGCTCCCTGCTGTGATGTCAGCGGAAGTGAGGGAAGAACCGGCGCGTGGAGGCTCCGCCCCCCAAAACGAGGGAGAAGGCCTGCCCACCGCCGCAGGCCCCAGCGCGGCAGGTGGATTCCTCCCGGACCAGGCCCTGCTCGGACGCTTACTGGCGGGCGCTCGGTCCGGAGGGTCCCTGGAGGGGCTCCGACGCTGAGGCTGAGGCACGTCGTGGGTAAACCGCTCCGGGGGCCGGACTCGCCGGGAGCGCCGCTCGCCTGCCGACGCCGCCGAGACATCCCCGCTGCCTCCATCCAATATGCCGGTCACCTGGGCTTCCAGCCAGCCAGGAGGCTGGTTCGCAGCAGCATTTCGGAGCCTCTGCAGCATCTGGTCAACAGACGACATAGTAGGTCCTCACTATTTGGCCTCCAGAGCGGGAACTGGCCAACCCCACCCCCTCCTAACCCTATAAACCCCCCTCATGCATACTAATTTTATTTTATTGGAGCAAAAACGCATGCGTTAAAAAAACGCGGTGTTTTGCCGCGTTTACATACGTTTTTTCACCACATGCGTTTTTTAAAAAAATGCTGCAGATCAAAACGCAAGTGTGAAACCAGCCTTAGCGAATACCGCCCTCCTCCGTCTGTACTGACACGGAAACGGGCTCCGACGACCTACTTGGCGCCGCTAAGCCCCCCCAAAGACCCTCCCAGACCTATCTCCGAGGCACCCACCCACGCCGCCAACGGTGACGGCACCGACCTAGTGCCCCCCAAACGTGAAAGCAACTCGCGGACACTACACAATAACTCCCCTACCCCGTCACGCCCGCACTCCGGCCGAACCCGCGGACCCTCCCCCATAACCGCAGCCCCACCACCCTGACTAACCCCAACTACCGGTGAAAACGACAATAATGGCGACAAAACAGACACAGAATTGTCCTCACCAGGCTGCAAGGGAGCTGACGTCCCCCCAGCCGCAGTCGTCCCGCTCATCCAGCCGACGTCCGCTACCGATCCGCTATGTGGCACCGCTTGCATCAGAGGCTCGCCCTGAGATGTGGACTCGTCCGCTCCGGCCCCGTCACGGCCTGCTGCAGATGATGCTGATGCGGCCCTGTCTGGAGGTACCCGGGGCCCACTGCTGTAGACGGCGTCAGCCGGCCCTCTGCCGAGACTCCTTTCAGATCGAGCCAACCGCATAGGGGAAGGTCCGGCATCCCTGGTCAGGCACGGCAGCTCCGCAAGTCCGGTGGCACTGCCTGCCGCTGCAGCCACAGGCGCTCTCCCACGTTGTCCGGGACGAGCAGGTGAAGCAGGCCGCCGGGCAGCGCCATTACCGCGGCGCCCTGCTGTGATGTCAGCGGAAGTGAGGGAAGAACCGGCGTGTGGAGGCTCTGCCCCCCAAAACGAGGGAGAAGGCCTGCCCACCGCCGCAGGCCCCAGCGCGGCAGGTGGATTCCTCCCGGACCGGGCCCTGCTCGGACGCTTACTGGCGGGCGCTCGGTCCGGAGGGTCCCTGGAGGGGCTCCGACGCCGTCGCTGAGGCTGAGGCACGTCGCGGGTAAACCGCTCCGGGGGCCGGACTCGCCGGGAGCGCCGCTCGCCTGCCGACGCCGCCGAGACATCCCCGCTGCCTCCATCCAAGATGCCGGTCACCTGGGCTTCCAGCCAGCCAGGAGGCTGGTTCGCAGCAGCATCCCGGAGCCTCTGCAGCATCTGGTCAACAGACGACATAGTAGGTCCTCACTATTTGGCCTCCAGAGCGGGAACTGGCCAACCCCACCCCCTCCTAACCCTATAAACCCCCCTCATGCATACTAACCCCCTCCCCTAAAACATGCCCCACCCCCTCTATCCTCCCTCTCCAAACCCCTGTTATGACGGCCTGCACGCGAGTATTGAATTCGCAGGTCGAATGTGTTGTGGGCGTGTCAGGGGAGTGGCAGTCTGTCAGCTGCAGCGCTGATTGGTTCATCAGGGCATCGAAGGCGGCGCATTTAGGAGCTCACTCTGTTCCTGAGACAGGCTTGCAATACTATGGAAGGAGCACATTCAGGAGCGCGCATTTGGAGCGCGCATTTCTGCCGACGCGCAATTCCCGCATTTCTGCCGGCGCGCATTCAGGAGCGCGCATTTATGCCTTCCGGCGCGCATTTCGAATGTAAGGATGTGCGCATTCAGGATCGCGGATCCCTATTCTGCCTGTAGTAACCTGTTGCGTTTATTCCCAGCGGATCCGTATTCTGCCTGTAGTAACCTGTTGCCTTTATTCCCAGCGGATCCGTATTCTGCCTGTAGTAATCTGTTGCGTTTATTCCCAGCGGATCCGTATTCTGCCTGTAGTAACCTGTGCGTTTATTCCCAGCGGATCCGTATTCTGCCTGTAGTGACCTGTTGCGTTTATTCCCAGCGGATCCGTATTCTGCCTGTAGTAATCTGTTGTGTTTATTCCCAGCGGATCCGTATTCTGCCTGTAGTGATCTGTTGCGTTTATTCCCAGCGGATCCGTATTCTGCCTGTAGTGACCTGTTGCCTTTATTCCCAGCGGATCCCTATTCTGCCTGTAGTAAATTGTTGCCTTTATTCCCAGCGGATCCGTATTCTGCCTGTAGTAACCTGTTGCCTTTATTCCCAGCGGATCCGTATTCTGCCTGTAGTAACCTGTTGCGTTTATTCCCAGCGGATCCGTATTCTGCCTGTAGTAACCTGTTTCCTTTATTCCCAGCGGATCCGTATTCTGCCTGTAGTAATCTGTTGCGTTTATTCCCAGCGGATCCTTATTCTGCCTGTAGTAAATTGTTGCCTTTATTCCCAGCGGATCCGTATTCTGCCTGTAGTAAATTTTTGCATTTATTCCCAGCGGATCCGTATTCTGCCTGTAGTAATCTGTTGCGTTTATTCCCAGCGGATCCGTATTCTGCCTGTAGTGAGCTGTGCGTTTATTCCCAGCGAATCCGTATTCTGCCTGTAGTGACTTGTTGCCTTTATTTCCAGCAGATCCCTATTCTGCCTGTATTAAATTGTTGCCTTTATTCCCAGCGGATCCGTATTCTGCCTGTAGTAACCTGTTTCCTTTATTCCCAGCGGATCCGTATTCTGCCTGTAGTAAATTGTTGCCTTTATTCCCAGCGGATCCCTATTCTGCCTGTAGTAAATTGTTGCCTTTATTCCCAGCGGATCCGTATTCTGCCTGTAGTAATCTGTTGCCTTTATTCCCAGCGGATCCATATTCTGCCTGTAGTGAGCTGTGCGTTTATTCCCAGCGGATCCGTATTCTGCCTGTAGTGACCTGTTGCCTTTATTTCCAGCAGATCCCTATTCTGCCTGTATTAAATTGTTGCCTTTATTCCCAGCGGATCCGTATTCTGCCTGCAGTAACCTGTTTCCTTTATTCCCAGCGGATCCCTATTCTGCCTGTAGTAAATTGTTGCCTTTATTCCCAGCGGATCCCTATTCTGCCTGTAGTAAATTGTTGCCTTTATTCCCAGCGGATCCCTATTCTGCCTGTAGTAAATTGTTGCGTTTATTCCCAGCGGATCCGTACTCTGCCTGTAGTAATCTGTTGCGTTTATTCCCAGCGTATCCGTATTCTGCCTGTAGTAATCTGTTGCCTTTATTCCCAGCGGATCCGTATTCTGCCTGTAGTAATCTGTTGCCTTTATTCCCAGCGTATCCGTATTCTGCCTGTAGTAATCTGTTGCGTTTATTCCCAGCGTATCCGTATTCTGCCTGTAGTAATCTGTTGCCTTTATTCCCAGCGGATCCGTATTCTGCCTGTAGTAAATTGTTGCGTTTATTCCCAGCGGATCCGTATTCTGCCTGTAGTAACCTGTTGCCTGTATTCCCAGGTGCTGCATCTCCTGGAACGTGTGGATTTGCCAGAGCTGCTGATTCAATTAGCAACATTGGCTATTTCAGAGACTGTGGATGGCCTGAAAAGTCAGGTAATGCCATGTACAAGCTCTCGTCTCCTTCTCTATGTATCTATGATATTTTTGGGTGAGTGACCAGATGTCTCCTGATTGTAGGCAACTTTGAGGACTCGTATCTTCAAGCATCACCTGGATTTCGGACACAACCGCCAGTCGTACAACGCTGTTGCACATATTCCCGATCACAGCAGGTGAGATGGAGGTCCGATAACTCGTGGTGTGGGGTGCAGGGCCGACAGCTCGTGGAGTGCAGGGCTGACAGCTCATGGAGTGGGTTGCAGGGCTGACAGGTCGTGCTGTGGGGTGCAGGGCTGACAGCTCATGGAGTGGGTTGCAGGGCTGTCAGGTCGTGCTGTGGGGTGCAGGGCTGACAGCTCGTGTTGTGGGGTGCAGGGCTGACAGCTCGTGGTGTGGGGTGCAGGGCTGACAGCTCGTGGTGTGGGGTATAATGCTGACAGCTCGTGGAGTGCAGGGCTGACAGCTCATGGAGTGGGTTGCAGGGCTGACAGCTTGTGGAGTGCAGGGCTGACAGCTCGTGCTGTGGGGTACAATGATGACAGCTCGTGGTGTGGGGTGCAGGGGTGACAGCTCGTGGTGTGGGGTACAATGCTGACAGCTCGTGGTGTGGGGTGCAGGGCTGACAGCTCTTGGTGTGGGGCGGAGGTGTGTACGTTGTGCCTGAGCCTTAGACCCCAGCGTATGCTCCATACATGGCCAAATGGAGTATGGAAGCATCTCTTTTTAGTGACAGGCCCTGATCATGAGCCGCTCCATACACCGGCTCCTGGCCTGTAACATACATGCAACTCAATGGTTGGGAATGTATTAAAGGCACCGCAGGAAATAGCAATGGGCAGAAATCTCACAGTGACCCCACTCGTTAAAGTGATACTGTCACGTCGGTTTGCCCCTGTAAGCTGCGGACACCGCCTTTCAGGGCTTATATACAGTATTCTATAATGCTGCAGATAAGCCCCCGGCCCAACCTGAAATAGAAGAAAAACAAGTTTTATTACACTCACCCTGGGGCGGTCGGTTCCGATGGGTGTCTCAGGTCCAGGTCCGGCGCCTCCCATCTTCATGCGATGACGTCCTCCTTGCTTTGTGTCGCGGCTCCTGCGCTGGCGTACTTATCTGCCCTGTTGAGGGCAGAGTAAATTACAGCAGTGCGCAGGTGCCTGGAAAGGTCAGAGAGGCCCAGAGACTGCAGTACTTTACTGTGTCAACAGGGCAGATCAGTACGGCTGCGCAGGAGACGCGACACGAAGCAAGGAAGAGGATGTCATCGTATGAAGATGGGAGGCTCCAGACCGCGATGCCCATCGAACGGGGCAGCCCCCCCCCCCCTCCTAAGTGAGTATAATCTTGTTTTTATTCTATTTCAGGGTAGATCGGAGGCTTATCTACAGCATTACAGAATACTGTAGATTAGCCATGAATGACAGTGGCCGCAGCTTAGGCCTCTTTCACACTTCCATCTTTGATCTCCTGTCACAATCCGTCGATTTTTGAAAAAACAGAATCCAGCAAATTTTTATGCTGGATCCTGTTTTCCTCATAGACTTGTATTAGCGACGGATTGTGACGGATGGCTTTCTGTTTCATCGTGCACTGGATCCGTCTGAAAATTGCAAGACCGCTAGGTCTTCTGGGTTATTGCCGCAATGCATTACTGGGAACACTAGCTGCCGGGAGCATCGGACACCGGAAGGTAAGAATATTGCGATTTTCTTTTTTCCCTTTTTTCACCTGGGTTGTGCTGTGTATGCTTTTCGCATCGGAAAACCGCTGCGAAGACGCATACACAACAGGTGCACATAGCCTCGATGGGTCTGTCAGTAAAATGGGCCCAGTGCACACGTTTTCCACTATCTTCACAGGATCCGTCATTTCAACTTCTTGACGGATCCTGTGCAGATTTGGAAGACGGAAGTGTGAAAGAGGCCTTACAGGGCCAAAACGACGTGACAGGTTCTCTCTAACCCTCACTTAGCCAGAGTAGGTGCCCAGTTACATGCTGTGGGAGTGCTGGAATATTAGGGGCTGGTTGGTTCCTCATCCCCCCGTGCCCTCTTTTTGCAGACAGCTGGATTGCCTTCGGCAGCTGGTCATCATCCTGTGTGAACGTTCACAGCTCCATGAACTTATGGAATTCCCTTAAGTGAATTTACAGTGAGGTGAGCGTCGCCTGGCCGGAGCCATCGTCTTCTTACCGAGCCGGCTGTATATCACTGCTGTGTCTCGCTCAGGTTGTGAGCATCATTGAAGCTGGGGCTCAAGTCGTGGATCTGCTGACCCATAATTACTACGACCTCCTGTATGCTTTCCATATTCATCGGCACAAACTCTTCTGATCTTATCTCTAGTAAGAGATTGTATTACAAATTCTGGAGCCGCTAATTTTAGTACCGTACATTCCTCCTGGACATACAGTGGGGCAAAAAAGTATTTAGTCATTCAGCAATAGTGCAAGTTCCACCACTTAAAAAGATGAGAGGCGTCTGTAATTTACATCATAGGTAGACCTCAACTATGGGAGACAAACTGAGAAAAAAAAATCCAGAAAATCACATTGTCTGTTTTTTTATCATTTTATTTGCATATTATGGTGGAAAATAAGTATTTGGTCAGAAACAAACAATCAAGATTTCTAGCTCTCACAGACCTGTAACTTCTTCTTTAAGAGTCTCCTCTTTCCTCCACTCATTACCTGTAGTAATGGCACCTGTTTAAACTTGTTATCAGTATAAAAAGACACCTGTGCACACCCTCAAACAGTCTGACTCCAAACTCCACTATGGTGAAGACCAAAGAGCTGTCAAAGGACACCAGAAACAAAATTGTAGCCCTGCACCAGGCTGGGAAGACTGAATCTGCAATAGCCAACCAGCTTGGAGTGAAGAAATCAACAGTGGGAGCAATAATTCGAAAATGGAAGACATTCAAGACCACTGATAATCTCCCTCGATCTGGGGCTCCACGCAAAATCCCACCCCGTGGGGTCAGAATGATCACAAGAACGGTGAGCAAAAATCCCAGAACCACGCGGGGGGACCTAGTGAATGAACTGCAGAGAGCTGGGACCAATGTAACAAGGCCTACCATAAGTAACACACTATGCCACCATGGACTCAGATCCTGCAGTGCCAGACGTGTCCCACTGCTTAAGCCAGTACATGTCCGGGCCCGTCTGTGGTTTGCTAGAGAGCATTTGGATGATCCAGAGGAGTTTTGGGAGAATGTCCTATGGTCTGATGAAACCAAACTGGAACTGTTTGGTAGAAACACAACTTGTCGTGTTTGGAGGAAAAAGAATACTGAGTTGCATCCATCAAACACCATACCTACTGTAAAGCATGGTGGTGGAAACATCATGCTTTGGGGCTGTTTCTCTGCAAAGGGGCCAGGACGACTGATCCGGGTACATGAAAGAATGAATGGGGCCATGTATCGTGAGATTTTGAGTGCAAACCTCCTTCCATCAGCAAGGGCATTGAAGATGAAACGTGGCTGGGTCTTTCAACATGACAATGATCCAAAGCACACCGCCAGGGCAACGAAGGAGTGGCTTCGTAAGAAGCATTTCAAGGTCCTGGAGTGGCCTAGCCAGTCTCCAGATCTCAACCCTATAGAAAACCTTTGGAGGGAGTTGAAAGTCCGTGTTGCCAAGTGAAAAGCCAAAAACATCACTGCTCTAGAGGAGATCTGCATGGAGGAATGGGCCAACATACCAACAACAGTGTGTGGCAGCCTTGTGAAGACTTACAGAAAACGTTTGACCTCTGTCATTGCCAACAAAGGAAATATTACAAAGTATTGAGATGAAATTTTGTTTCTGACCAAATACTTATTTTCCACCATAATATGCAAATAAAATGATAAAAAAACAGACAATGTGATTTTCTGGATTTTTTTTTCTCAGTTTGTCTCCCATAGTTGAGGTCTACCTATGATGTAAATTACAGACGCCTCTCATCTTTTTAAGTGGTGAAACTTGCACTATTGCTGAATGACTAAATACTTTTTTGCCCCACTGTATGTGCGTTATGTGAAGCCCCTCCATTTGTCTTTGCACACAGAGGGGGGGGGGGGCACACTCGGGGGTCAGGTAGTTATCCGTCGTATTTGAGATTGTCCCCTCTAGTGATATCCATTCCTCTTTTGATTTCTGTCTCTGCTGAATGTCGTTGTCTCCTTCCTCAGCCGACACCGTGATGTTTGTGTACAGGATGCATCTCAGCAGAGAGGTCCGAACCCTTATAGGTCTTCAGAAGCAAGTGAATGCGTACCTGGCATTTCTGAACTGTCTGCAGCTTATACGGCCCGAATACTCCTGGATTGTGCAGCCGGCGTCGGGGGCATTGGGAAAGAAATGTATACTTACAGGGGTTTTCCTGTCCAGGGGTGGATTCTTCTCTCAGGCGTTCAGGCCATGTGCACACGTTAAGTATTTTTCGCGGTTTTTTCGCGGTTTTTCGCTATAAAAACGTGATAAAAACGCGAAAAAAACGCTTAAATATGCCTCCCATTATTTTAAGTGTATTCCGCATTTTTTGTGCAAATGTAGCCTTTTTTTCCACGAAAAAATCGCATCGCGGAAAAAAAAGCAACATGTTCATTAAAATGCGGAATTTCAGGGGATTCCGCACACCTAGGGGTCCATTGATCTGCTTACTTCCCGCACGGGGCTGTGCCCACGATGCGGGAAGTAAGCAGATTATGTGCGGTTGGTACCCAGGGTGGAGGAGAGGAGACTCTCCTCCACGCACTGGGCACCATATAAGTGGTCAAAAAATAAGAATTAAAATAAAAAACAGTCCTATACTCACCCTCGATGTCTTCCCGCCTCCACTGCATGCTGTCGCTTCGGTTCCTGTAGCTGATGTGCGCTGAAGGACCTTGCCGATGACGTCACTGTCCTGTGATTGGTCGTGAGCGGTCATGTGACCGCTCACGTGACCGTGATGTCACGGAAGGTCCTGTGCGCACAGACCAGCTATAGGAAGAGGAACGGACGCCGCTGAGGAGATGTCTGGGTGAGTATAACCTTTTTTTTTATTTTTTTTATTATTTTTAAACATTCTATCTTTTACTATAGATGCTGCATAAGCTGCATCTATAGTAAAAAGTTGGTCACACTTGTCAAACAGTATGTTTGACAAGTGTGACCAACCTGTCAGTCAGTTTTCCAAGCGATGCTACAGATCGCTTGGAAAACTTTAGCATTCTGCAAGCTAATTACACTTGCAGAATGCTAAAAAAACGCGAAAAAAACGGAAAAAAAACGCAAAAAAAAAATGCGGATTTCTTGCAGAAAATTTCCGGTTTTCTTCAGGAAATTTCTGCAAGAAATCCGCAACGTGTGCACATACCCTCACAGTAAAATCTGTCAGTCAGCACAAGTGTATGCCATTTATTATTATAGCGCCTTTTTTTTAATTACGGCACCATTTATTGCAGTACGCTATAATACGCCATTCACCAAACTCTTCATTAAGAGTCACAGAACCGGCGCAGCACACCCATATCCGTAGCTTCAACTCTTAAACTTATATTGGGGTCCAAGCCGTGAATGAATTCTGTCTATGCGCTGGTCGGAGCTGTGGAAATGTCTGAGCTGGTCGTGTAATGCCATTTCTGTAAGTGGATGGGCTACGGCCGATGTGTCTGTAACTCTGAACACTTGACATATTCCCGTCAGTGAGTGAGATAAGAAAGTCCCTTTTATTTACCCCACATAACAAGAGCAATTTATTTTGTGTGATCCAGATTGATAAACTTCTCCGTCTAGAAACTTCTGTTATAAATTTTTAATCTTTGCGATCCAGTATACTTCTCACCAGTGGCCTCTGTCTGTCTTGTCTCCTTTGGTTTGGCTGCTGTATTCCTCCATCAATCACCTTCTGCAAGCGCTGGAAGAAAACAACAGTCGGCTAAACCGAGAGGTAAGAGCCGCAGTCACCGTCACACATGTGTGTGGTGTTCGGAGGGTTTGGTATATGCTCCAATTATAGGACTTGTCCTCCATTAGGCGCTGCACATTCTGCCGCCATACTTACCGGATGCCACAGTAGACCCCATTCTAAGTCTGTGCTGCCTGGTGCTGCTGGGATGATTGACATGTAAGGCCTCATACCCATTTGTGCGAGAAACAGACGAGTGCAATACGATAAATAATCAGATTGCACTCGGACCAATGTTATTCAATAGGGGACATCTCATTTGCGAGATTATTCTCATCCTAAATAGGACTGATAAAAAAAAAAAAAATCGCACCATGCGAGTGCTCTCCGATTTTTTTACGCACCGGTGTCCTTTGAAAAGCCGGTAATTCATGTGCGGTGTACAGGAAAATCACACTGGCAGGTTAGAATGGAATAGATATCTATACATATAGAATATATATTGTAAGGATTTCACTCACTCAGGTGCGACGGCTGACACTTAGGAGGCAGGTTCCAACAAAAGTTCAAGGGTTTATTGCTTCATAAACCAGTTTAGCATAAACAGAAAAACAAAATAGCCTTTAACTCAGGCAAAAGGGAAAAACAACTGTCCATTCCTTCAGGCTCAGTGCTGGAGCCTAACACACTGGAGGCTAGCAGCTCCACACATATCCCCCTGTGTTAAGGATTAGCCTGTCTTATATAAAGCTAACCACACCCAGTAACCCATCACATGATTAGCCATGTGGTCTGACATCACCACAGGTCCTGAACACACATATATACATGGTAATATACAATCAAGAAATACTCCGGGCTACATTAGAGCAACAAGGCACTTATGTGGCACATACCTCCCATCGACTACACACCCTTTAGCCATGCTACATACCTCCCCCCTCTGCCTAAAGCCGTGGGGCTTGGCACTTTTTCCCACTAAACAAGGGATTCTTGATAGGGCATCCGCATTACCATGCAGCTTTCTGGCCCTATGTTCCACATGGAAACTGAAGTCCTGCAGGGCTAAGAACCAACGGGTGACCCTAGCATTTCTACCCCTTGTTTCCCTCATCCATTTTAGTGGGGCATGGTCAGATATCAGTCTGAATTTACGACCCAGCAGATAGTACCGTAACGTGTCCACCGCCCACTTTATGGCCAAACACGCTTTCTCAACGACTGAGTAGTTCTTTTCAGACGAGGACAACTTCCTACTCAGATAGAGAACAGGATGCTCCTCCCCATGTAGCTCTTGGGAAAGGACTGCTCCCACCCCGACATCTGAGGCATCTGTCTGAAGAATAAACTCTTTTTTGAAGTTTGGGGCCATCAGAACGGGTTGCTTACACAAAGCCTCTTTCATTCCTTGGAAGGCTGACTCTGTTCGGACCACTTAACCATTACTGATTTTGTCCCTTTTATCAGGTCAGTCAGAGGCGCAGCCATCGTGGCGAAGTTTGGGATGAACCTCCTGTAATATCCCACGATTCCCAGGAAGGCTTTAACTTGCTTCTTGGAAACTGGTTTTGGCCATGTTTGAATTGCCTCCACTTTACTGATTTGGGGTTTTATTTCTCCACGACCCACTATGTATCCAAGGTACTTAGCCTCTTCTTTACCCAAGGCACACTTCCTCGGGTTTATTGTAAATCCGGCCTCTCTTATAGCATCAAACACCGCTTGGACCTTTTCCAGATGACTTTCCCAGTCCGGGCTAAAGATGACGATATCATCCAGGTACGCAGCAGCGTATGCCTTATGGGGGGCAAGGATTCTATCCATAGCCCTCTGGAAGGTCGCCGGAGCTCCCTGTAGGCCAAACGGCATCCGGACATACTGGAAACATCCATCTGGTGTAGAAAACGCCGTCTTCTCCTTGGCTTACTGTGCCATGGGGATCTGCCAATACCCCTTCGTCAAATCCAAGGTGGTTATGTACCTGGCGGGCCCAAGCCTTTCGATGAGCTCATCAACGCGGGGCATGGGATAAGCGTCAAACTTGGAGACCTCATTCAATTTCCGATAGTCGTTGCAAAACCTCCACTCTCCATCAGGTTTTAAGACCAGGACAATTGGGCTCGACCAACCGCTCTTGGATTCCTCAATGACTCCGAGCTTCAACATACGCTCCACTTCCTTGGAGATAACTTCTCGACGAGCCTCAGGAATACAATAGGGCTTCACGTTCACCCGCACATGTGGCTCTGTTAGGACCTCGTGCGCTATGACCTTCGTCTGTCCTGGCAACTCTGAAAACAGGTCCCTGTTTTTCTGGAGTAACTCCCGGCTGTCATGGTTCCCAATGGCAAGGGAACGTCAGAGAACTTAAATAACAGACTAGCTCTTGGGTGATGGAATCTCGAGCTGACCGTGAGCTAAACCTACCACACAACTAACAGTGGCCGGGTGACGTACCTACGTTTTATCCCTAGACGCCTAGCGCCAGCCGGAGGACTAACTAACCCTAATAGAGGAAAAGACAGACCTGGCTTACCTCTAGGGAAATTCCCCCAAAAAGGAGACAGAAGCCCCCCACATATATTGACGGTGAGTTCAGAGGAAAAGACATACGCAGTATGAAGGTAGGTTCAGCAAAGCGAGGTCCGCTTACTAGATAGCAAGAAGATACAATAGGGAACTTCACGGTCAGCTGAAAACCCTATTAAAATACCATCCCGAAATTACTTTAAGACTCATGTGTCAACTCATGACACCGGAGTGGCAATTTCGGCCCACAAGAGCTTCCAGCTACAGAAAAATAACATAACTGTGAACTGGAACAAAAATGCAAAACAAACTTAGGACTAAGAGTCCAACTTAGCTGATAGTAGTCTAGGAGCAGGAACATGCAACAGAAAGGCTCTGGTTACATTGATGGCCGGCACTAGAATAACTGAGCAGCAAGGCTAAATAGGATACTCCCATATCCTGATGGAAACAGGTGAACAGAGAAAGTGAAGCACACAAGTCCAGTACCACCAGTGACCACCGGGGGAGCCCAAAAACCAAATTCACAACAGTACCCCCCCCTCAAGGAGGGGGCACCGAACCCTCACAAGAACCACCAGGGCGATCAGGATGAGCCCTATGAAAGGCACGGACCAAATCAGAGGCATGAACATCAGAGGCTGTCACCCAAGAATTATCCTCCTGACCGTAGCCTTTCCACTTGACCAGATACTGAAGTTTCCGTCTGGAAACACGGGAGTCCAAGATCTTCTCCACAACGTACTCCAATTCACCCTCAACCAACACCGGAGGGGGAGGCTCAACGGAAGGCACAACCGGTACCTCATACCTGCGCAATAATGACCGATGGAAGACATTATGGATAGAAAAAGATGCTGGGAGGTCCAATCGAAAGGACACGGGGTTAAGAATCTCCAAAATCTTATACGGGCCGATGAACCGAGGCTTAAATTTAGGAGAAGAAACCCTCATAGGGACAAAACGAGAAGACAACCACACCAAGTCCCCAACACGAAGACGAGGACCAACACGACGACGGCGGTTAGCAAAATGCCGAGTCTTTTCCTGGGACAACTCCAAATTGTCCACCACCTGTCCCCAAATCCGATGCAACCTATCCACCACAGTATCCACTCCAGGACAATCCGAAGACTCCACCTGACCGGAAGAAAAACGAGGATGAAACCCCGAATTGCAAAAGAAAGGAGAAACCAAAGTGGCAGAACTAGCCCGATTATTGAGGGCAAACTCCGCCAACGGCAAAAAGGCAACCCAGTCATCCTGATCCGCAGACACAAAACACCTCAAATAAGTCTCCAAGGTCTGATTAGTTCGCTCAGTCTGGCCATTAGTCTGAGGATGGAACGCAGACGAAAAAGACAAATCAATGCCCATCCTAGCACAGAACGCACGCCAAAATCTAGATACGAACTGGGTCCCCCTGTCAGAAACGATATTCTCCGGAATACCATGCAAGCGAACCACATTTTGAAAATACAGAGGAACCAACTCGGATGAGGAAGGCAACTTAGGCAAGGGCACCAAATGAACCATCTTTGAAAAACGGTCACACACCACCCAGATGACAGACATTTTCTGAGAAACAGGGAGATCAGAAATAAAATCCATAGAGATGTGAGTCCAAGGCCTCTTCGGAATAGGCAAAGATAACAACAATCCGCTAGCCCGAGAACAACAAGGTTTGGCCCGAGCACAAACATCACAAGACTGCACAAAAACTCGTACATCTCGAGACAGGGAAGGCCACCAGAAGGACCTAGCCACCAAATCCCTGGTACCAAAGATCCCGGGATGACCTGCCAACACAGAAGAATGAACCTCCGAGATGACTCTACTGGTCCAATCATCAGGAACAAACAGTCTACCAGGCGGGCAACGATCAGGTCTATCCGCCTGAAACTCCTGCAAAGCCCATCGCAGGTCTGGGGAAACAGCAGATAATATCACCCCATCCTTAAGGATACCTGTAGGTTCAGAATCACCAGGGGAATCAGGCTCAAAACTCCTAGAAAGGGCATCCGCCTTCACATTTTTAGAACCTGGTAAGTATGAGACCACAAAATTAAACCGAGAGAAAAACAACGACCAGCGCGCCTGTCTAGGATTCAGGCGCCTGGCAGACTCAAGATAAATCAAATTCTTGTGATCGGTCAATACCACCACCTGATGTCTAGCCCCCTCAAGCCAATGACGCCACTCCTCAAAAGCCCACTTCATGGCCAAAAGCTCCCGATTACCAATATCATAATTTCGCTCGGCGGGCGAAAATTTTCGAGAAAAGAACGCACAAGGTCTCATCACGGAGCAGTCGGAACTAGGGTTGAGCGACTTTCATTTTTTTAAGATCGAGTAGGGTTTTGGGAAACCCGATTTTGTCCAGAGTCGAGTCGAGTGCAGTCGGCCGATTATCGCTAAAAGTCGGGGATCGACCGAAACACGAAACCCAATGCAAGTCAATGGGGAAGCATAGTCGGCAGTGAGTGGAGGCCAGGAAAACACCTACAGTGCCCATTTTAATGCCAAAAACATCCATTCTTGTTTCTGAAGCTTGCCAATCTTAATTAACTGTATAATAATAGTTGGGCATAGGGAATTGGGGGAAAGTTGTGGGGGGAGTAGGGCTGGCTCAAGTTTTTCGTGGGCCCAGGAAATGCGGACTACGTCACGGCGGTGTTGCAGGGAAAGGTAAGTATTTAAACGTTGCAAGTGCTGTGATCCTGAGCAAGCAGGGGGGGGCCCACTCGTTCGCATTGCCACTGGCACAGGGCCCCTCAAAGTACGGCGGTGTGTTTGCATGGCGGGGGCGCCTCCCACCAGCAGCGACACTTTTGCGTACTCTGAGGGGCCCTGTGCCAGTGACGTCGCCAACGAGTATGCCCCCCCACCTGATGAAGGAACCTGCACTTTCATCTGCACCTTCCTCTTTGTCCCTGTGTAAGGTGGTATAACATGCGGGAAGGGGAACCTTACTTTCAGCAGGGTCAGATTCTGGCTGTGTAGAGTACAAGGGGAATGTAGTGGTCTAGGTCAATGTACCAGCAGACTCATTTAGCAGTGGCTGGGCAATGGGCAGGATGAGGAGGAAACAGATATAGGGCCAAAGAATAAAGTAGGCTACATGCAGTTCAAAATTGGTAACAGGACTAAACAGGCGGCATTGCTTTGTTCAGTGGAGTAGCAAACCCAAGAGCAGCAGACACTGTTTCAAGGGCCTAACCACACTAGTAGGCCAAATGCAGTTTAATATCTGATAGTATAGGGCGAAAGCCAGAATGTGGAAGCTCAGCTTTGTTCAGTTGAGGACAACACCAGGGAGGGGCAGACACCTTTAGTAGGCCGGAAAAGCCTATTGCATTTTTTAAAATGGTAATTTGGAGCAGAAGGTTGAAGCTCAGCTTTATTTAGTTGAGGGCAACACCAGGCAGGGGCACACAGACAGACACCTTTAGTAGGCCGGAAAAGCCTATTGCATTTTTTAAAATGGTAATTTGGAGCAGAAGGTTGAAGCTCAGCTTTATTTAGTTGAGGGCAACACCAGGGAGGGGCAGAAGCCGTTAGTAGGCCCTAACCACCATTTTTTTTTTTTAAAACCACTTAATGAGAGCCGGAAGGTTGAAGCTCAGCTTTATTTAGTTGAGGACAACACCAGGCAGGGGCACACAGACAGACACCTTTAGTAGGCCGGAAAAGCCTATTGCATTTTTTAAAATGGTAATTTGGAGCAGAAGGTTGAAGCTCAGCTTTATTTAGTTGAGGACAACACCAGGCAGGGGCACACAGACAGACACCTTTAGTAGGCCGGAAAAGCCTATTGCATTTTTTAAAATGGTAATTTGGAGCAGAAGGTTGAAGCTCAGCTTTATTTAGTTGAGGACAACACCAGGCAGGGGCACACAGACAGACACCTTTAGTAGGCCGGAAAAGCCTATTGCATTTTTTAAAATGGTAATTTGGAGCAGAAGGTTGAAGCTCAGCTTTATTTAGTTGAGGACAACACCAGGCAGGGGCACACAGACAGACACCTTTAGTAGGCCGGAAAAGCCTATTGCATTTTTTAAAATGGTAATTTGGAGCAGAAGGTTGAAGCTCAGCTTTATTTAGTTGAGGGCAACACCAGGCAGGGGCACACAGACAGACACCTTTAGTAGGCCGGAAAAGCCTATTGCATTTTTTAAAATGGTAATTTGGAGCAGAAGGTTGAAGCTCAGCTTTATTTAGTTGAGGACAACACCAGGCAGGGGCACACAGACAGACACCTTTAGTAGGCCGGAAAAGCCTATTGCATTTTTTAAAATGGTAATTTGGAGCAGAAGGTTGAAGCTCAGCTTTATTTAGTTGAGGACAACACCAGGCAGGGGCACACAGACAGACACCTTTAGTAGGCCGGAAAAGCCTATTGCATTTTATAAAATGGTAATTTGGAGCAGAAGGTTGAAGCTCAGCTTTATTTAGTTGAGGACAACACCAGGCAGGGGCACACAGACAGACACCTTTAGTAGGCCGGAAAAGCCTATTGCATTTTTTAAAATGGTAATTTGGAGCAGAAGGTTGAAGCTCAGCTTTATTTAGTTGAGGGCAACACCAGGGAGGGGCAGAAGCCGTTAGTAGGCCCTAACCAAAGTTGAAGGCCAAATGCAGTTTAATTTCTGATACTATAGGCCGAAAGCCAGAAGGTGGAAGCTCCGATTTAGACAGTGGAGGACAATTTGAATTAGGGACTGCAGACAGACTTAGTAGGCTGTCCCCTGTGGACCATGCATCCACCACATTAACCCATTGCGCCGTAATGGACACGTAATCTTCCGTGGCCATGCCTACAGGTCCATGCGTCTGTTGTCAGGTGCACCTTTGTACTCACAGATTGCCAGAGTGCATGGACAATGCGGTCTTCTACATGCTGGTGGAGGGTTGGGATGGCTTTTCTCGCAAAAGAAGTGTCGACTGGTTAGCTTGTAGCGTGGTACAGCGTAGTCCATCATGGCCTTATTAATAGTAAATAAAATATATAACTAGGCTCTATGAACTTTTAAATAGGTTCCAGGGGTACACGGGCAGCATTGGTGTGGTCAGTGGAGGAGTATTGCAAGTAGGGGCTGCAGACAGGCTATCAAAGGCCTAAAATAACAAACAGTAGGCAGTCATGGCAGTTTTACATCGGTTACATGGATACACAGGCAGGCACTCCAGGCAGCATTGTGGTCAGTGGAGGAGTATTGCAAGTAGGGGCCGCAGACAGGCTATCAAAGGCCTAAAATAACAAACAGTAGGCAGTCATGGCAGTTTTACATCGGTTACATGGATACACAGGCAGGCACTCCAGGCAGCATTGTGGTCAGTGGAGGAGTATTGCAAGTAGGGGCCGCAGACAGGCTATCAAAGGCCTAAAATAACAAACAGTAGGCAGTCATGGCAGTTTTACATCGGTTACATGGATACACAGGCAGGCACTCCAGGCAGCATTGTGGTCAGTGGAGGAGTATTGCAAGTAGGGGCCGCAGACAGGCTATCAAAGGCCTAAAATAACAAACAGTAGGCAGTCATGGCAGTTTTACATCGGTTACATGGATACACAGGCAGGCACTCCAGGCAGCATTGTGGTCAGTGGAGGAGTATTGCAAGTAGGGGCCGCAGACAGGCTATCAAAGGCCTAAAATAACAAACAGTAGGCAGTCATGGCAGTTTTACATCGGTTACATGGATACACAGGCAGGCACTCCAGGCAGCATTGTGGTCAGTGGAGGAGTATTGCAAGTAGGGGCCGCAGACAGGCTATCAAAGGCCTAAAATAACAAACAGTAGGCAGTCATGGCAGTTTTACATCGGTTACATGGATACACAGGCAGGCACTCCAGGCAGCATTGTGGTCAGTGGAGGAGTATTGCAAGTAGGGGCCGCAGACAGGCTATCAAAGGCCTAAAATAACAAACAATAGGCTCATTGCAGTTTTACAGCGGTTACATGGATAGACGGGCAGGCAGCTTGGTGGTGAGTGGAGGAGTATTTAAAGTAGGGACCGCAGACAGGCTATCAAAGGCCTAACATAACAAACAATAGGCTCATGGCAGTTTTACAGCGGTTACATGGATACACGGGCAGGCAGCTTGGTGGTCAGTGGAGGAGTATTTAAAGTAGGGACCGCAGACAGGCTTCAAAGGCCTAACATAAGAAAATGGGCTGGCTGTAGGCACTTTATAATTGGTTCCAGGGGTACACGGGCAGCAGTGGTCTGGCCAGTGGAGGACTAGTGGAAGGAGGGACCGCAGACAGGCTTCAAAGGCCTAACATAAAAAAACGGGCTGGCTGTAGGCACTTTATAATTGGTTCCAGGGGTACACGGGCAGCAGTGGTCTGGTCAGTGGAGGACTAGTGGAAGGAGGGACCGCAGACAGGCTTCAAAGGCCTAACATAAAAAAATGGGCTGGCTGTAGGCACTTTATAATTGGTTCCAGGGGTACACGGGCAGCAGTGGTCTGGCCAGTGGAGGACTAGTGGAAGGAGGGACCGCAGACAGGCTTCAAAGGCCTAACATAAAAAAATGGGCTGGCTGTAGGCACTTTATAATTGGTTCCAGGGGTACACGGGCAGCAGTGGTCTGGTCAGTGGAGGACTAGTGGAAGGAGGGACCGCAGACAGGCTTCAAAGGCCTAACATAAAAAAATGGGCTGGCTGTAGGCACTTTATAATTGGTTCCAGGGGTACACGGGCAGCAGTGGTCTGGCCAGTGGAGGACTAGTGGAAGTAGGGACCGCAGACAGGCTTCAAAGGCCTAACATAAAAAAATGGGCTGGCTGTAGGCACTTTATAATTGGTTCCAGGGGTACACGGGCAGCAGTGGTCTGGCCAGTGGAGGACTAGTGGAAGGAGGGACCGCAGACAGGCTTCAAAGGCCTAACATAAAAAAATGGGCTGGCTGTAGGCACTTTATAATTGGTTCCAGGGGTACACGGGCAGCAGTGGTCTGGTCAGTGGAGGACTAGTGGAAGGAGGGACCGCAGACAGGCTTCAAAGGCCTAACATAAAAAAATGGGCTGGCTGTAGGCACTTTATAATTGGTTCCAGGGGTACACGGGCAGCAGTGGTCTGGCCAGTGGAGGACTAGTGGAAGGAGGGACCGCAGACAGGCTTCAAAGGCCTAACATAAAAAAACGGGCTGGCTGTAGGCACTTTATAATTGGTTCCAGGGGTACACGGGCAGCAGTGGTCTGGTCAGTGGAGGACTAGTGGAAGGAGGGACCGCAGACAGGCTTCAAAGGCCTAACATAAAAAAATGGGCTGGCTGTAGGCACTTTATAATTGGTTCCAGGGGTACACGGGCAGCAGTGGTCTGGTCAGTGGAGGACTAGTGGAAGGAGGGACCGCAGACAGGCTTCAAAGGCCTAACATAAAAAAATGGGCTGGCTGTAGGCACTTTATAATTGGTTCCAGGGGTACACGGGCAGCAGTGGTCTGGTCAGTGGAGGACTAGTGGAAGGAGGGACCGCAGACAGGCTTCAAAGGCCTAAAATAACAAACAATAGGCTCATGGCAGTTTTACAGCGGTTACATGGATACACGGGCAGCTTGGTGGTGAGTGGAGGAGTAGTGCAAGGAGTGTCTGTCCCAGTACTCCCAAAATATAAATAGATGTTAATGTCTCGCAAAACAACCAAAACAAAAAAAAAGGTGGCATACTTAGGTACAGGGGTGGGCTCATCTGCTGAGTTTCTGACATAGTAATTTGGCAGTAACTATTTAATGGTGCCAATATAGGACACAGACACAGACTACTTTAAGTTGCATCATAGATGTCTACAAATTTGTATTGTCAGTGCCAGACATTGAATGATGTCAGCGAATAGACTAAAGATTGGTGGAGCTGTGCGACATAATTTTGCATGTGGTAGAGCACATTTTGAGCTGGGGTAGGGGGGAACTCTCTAGAGGCCAGCGGGACCGCCCCAGGGCCCCTCATGTTACAACGGTGTGTCTGACGTTGGGTGCGCACCACCACCGCCAGAGACACTACATTGTACTATGAGGGACCCAGTAGCAATGCCGTCAACCAAAAGCGAGCACACCCACCTCTTCAGACAAACAGCAGTCTCACGGGTGCTTGCGCCAAGTCGCGATACCACGGCCCCGTGTGGGGAGTTTGGCCATTTAGGGAGGTGTAAACATGTCGTATGCTGTACAATCAGCTGCAGCAAATTAGACATTAGAAAAGTAATTCACAGGCAAGAGCCTTTCATAGGAAAGCTAGGTGTCGGCCGGGCAAGGTGGGGCAAAAGATTTCGAAATCCAGTTGTGGTTCATTTTAATGAATGTTAGATCGTCAACATTTTGGGTAGCCAGACGAGTCCTTTTTTCGGTTAATATTGAACCTGCAGCACTGAATACGCTTTCTGATAGGACACTTGCTGCCGGGCAAGCAAGCTCCTGCAATGCATATTCTGCCAATTCTGGCCAGGTGTCTAATTTGGAGGCCCAGTAATCAAATGGGAATGACGGTTGAGGGAGAACATCGATAAGGGATGAAAAATAGTTAGTAACCATACTGGACAAATGTTGTCTCCTGTCACTTTCAATTGATGCAGCAGTACCTGTCCTGTCTGCGGTCATAGCAAAATCACTCCACAACCTGGTCAGAAAACCCCTCTGTCCAACGCCACTTCTGATGTGTGCACCCCTAACACTCCTAGTCTGCTGCCCCCTGGAGCTCGTGTGAGAACGATCACGTGCGCTGTGTGCTGGGAATGCCTGAAGCAAACGGTCAACAAGAGTTGATTGTTTGGTTGCTAATATTAGTTCCAAGTTCTCATGTGGCATAATATTTTGCAATTTGCCTTTATAGCGTGGATCAAGGAGGCAGGCCAACCAGTAATCGTCATCGTTCATCATTTTCGTAATGCGTGTGTCCCTTTTTAGGATACGTAAGGCATAATCCGCCATGTGGGCCAAAGTTCCAGTTGTCAAATCTCCGGTTGTGATTGGTTGAGGGGCAGTTGCAGGCAAATCTACGTCACTTGTGTCCCTCAAAAAACCAGAACCCGGCCGTGACACGCAACCAATTTCCTGTGCCCCCGGGAAAGGTTCGGCATTAAAAATATACTCATCCCCATCATCCTCCTCGTCCTCCACCTCCTCTTCGCCCGCTACCTCGTCCTGTACACTGCCCTGACCAGACAATGGCTGACTGTCATCAAGGCTTTCCTCTTCCTCTGGTGCAGACGCCTGCTCCTTTATGTGCGTCAAACTTTGCATCAGCAGACGCATTAGGGGGATGCTCATGCTTATTACGGCGTTGTCTGCACTAACCAGCCGTGTGCATTCCTCAAAACACTGAAGGACTTGACACATGTCTTGTATCTTAGACCACTGCACACCTGACAACTCCATGTCTGCCATCCTACTGCCTGCCCGTGTATCCTCCCACAAATAAATAACAGCACGCCTCTGTTCGCACAGTCTCTGAAGCATGTGCAGTGTTGAGTTCCACCTTGTTGCAACGTCTATGATTAGGCGATGCTGGGGAAGGTTCAAAGACCGCTGATAGGTCTGCATACGGCTGGCGTGTACAGGCGAACGTCGGATATGTGAGCAAAGTGCACGCACTTTGAGGAGCAGGTCGGAGAACCCAGGATAAGTTTTCAATAAGCACTGCACCACCAGGTTTAAGGTGTGAGCCAGGCAAGGAATGTGTTTCAGTTGGGAAAGGGAGATGGCAGCCATGAAATTCCTTCCGTTATCACTCACTACCTTGCCTGCCTCAAGATCTACTGTGCCCAGCCACGACTGCGTTTCTTGTTGCAAGAACTCGGACAGAACTTCCGCGGTGTGTCTGTTGTCGCCCAAGCACTTCATAGCCAATACAGCCTGCTGACGCTTGGCAGTAGCTGGCCCATAATGGGACAACTGGTGTGCAACAGTGTCATCTGCCGATGGAGTGGTTGGCAGACTGCGTTCTGTGGAAGAGCTGTAGCTTCTGCAGGAGGACTAGGAGGAGGGGGTGCGAACGCCTACAGCCAACTGTTTCCTAGACCGTGGGCTAGGCACAACTGTCCCTAAATTGATGTCGCCTGTGGACCCTGCATCCACCACATTCACCCAGTGTGCCGTGATGGACACATAACGTCCCTGGCCATGCCTACTGGTCCATGCATCTGTAGTCAGGTGCACCTTTGTACTCACAGATTGCCTGAGTGCATGGACGATGCGCTGTTTAACATGCTGGTGCAGGGCTGGGATGGCTTTTCTGGAAAAAAAGTGTCGACTGGGTAGCTCGTATCGTGGTTCAGCGTACTCCATCAGGGCTTTGAAAGCTTCGCTTTCAACTAACCGGTAGGGCATCATCTCTAACGAGATTAGTCTAGCTATGTGGGCGTTAAAACACTGTGTACGCGGATGCGAGGATAAGTACTTCCTTTTTCTAACCAGAGTCTCATGTAGGGTGAGCTGGACTGGAGAGCTGGAGATCGTGGAACTTTCGGGTGTGCCGGTGTACATGGCAGACTGAGAGACGGTTGGAGACGGTATTGTTTCCGCCGGTGCCCTAGATGCAATATTTCCTCCTACAAAACTGGTGATTCCCTGACCCTGACTGCTTTTGGCTGGCAAAGAAACCTGCACAGATACTGCCGGTGGTGCGGAAAATGGTGGCCTTACAGTGACGGAAGGGATGTTGCGTTGCTGACTAGCTTCATTGGCCGAGGGTGCTACAACCTTGAGGGACGTTTGGTAGTTAGTCCAGGCTTGAAAATGCATGGTGGTTAAGTGTCTATGCATGCAACTAGTATTTAGACTTTTCAGATTCTGACCTCTGCTTAAGCTAGTTGAACATTTTTGACAGATGACTTTGCGCTGATCAGTTGGATGTTGTTTAAAAAAATGCCAGACTGCACTCTTCCTAGACTCGGATCCCTTTTCAGGGATTGCAGACTGAGCTTTAACCGGATGGCAACGCTGTGCTCCAACAGGTTTTGGCTTTGACACGCGTTTTGGGCCAGATACGGGCCCGGCAGATGGAACCTGTTGCGATGTTGATGCCTGCTGCGGCCCCTCCTCCACCTCCGCTTCTGAACTACTGCCGCCTGCACCCTGTTCCCCCAATGGCTGCCAATCGGGGTCAATAACTGGGTCATCTATTACCTCCTCTTCGAGCTCGTGTGCAACTTCGTCTGTGTCACTGTGTCGGTCGGTGGTATAGCGTTCGTGGCGGGGCAACATAGTCTCATCAGGGTCTGATTGTGGATCTGTACCCTGAGAGGGCAATGTGGTGGTCTGAGTCAAAGGAGCAGCATAGTACTCTGGCTGTGGCTGTGCATCAGTGCACTCCATGTCAGAATATACTTGTAATGGGCATGGCCTGTTAAATGTTTCACTTTCTAAGCCAGGGACGGTATGTGTAAAGAGCTCCATGGAGTGACCCGTTGTGTCGCCTGCTGCATCCTTCTCTCTTGTTGTAGTTTTTGCTGAGGAGGACAAGGAAGCGACTTGTCCCTGACCGTGAACATCCACAAGCGACGCGCTGCTTTTACATTTACCAGTTTCGGAAGAGGAGGCAAAAGAGCTAGAGGCTGAGTCTGCAATGTAAGCCAAAACTTGCTGTTGCTGCTCCGCCTTTAAAAGCGGTTTTCCTACTCCCAGAAAAGAGAGCGTTCGAGGCCTTGTGTAGCCTGACGACGAAACTGGCTCCACAGCTCCAGACTTAGGTGGAATATTTTTATCCCCACGACCACCTGATGCTCCACTACCACTACCATCATTACCAGCTGACAATGAACGCCCACGACGACCTCTTGCACCAGACTTCCTCATTGTTTTAAAATCTTAACCAAAGTAACTTTATTTGTTGCTGTCAAACAACTTACACGGTGAGCTATAACTTCAGTATGATTTCAATATCCCTTAACAGGTTGGTGAGACCACAAGGAAAATCAGGCACAATGTTACACACTCTGTTTTCTGTGGCACAAAATCACAGAGATGACACACACGCAGGACTGTCACTCAAGCACTAATGTCAATATTAATCTCCCACCTAATTTATTTTTTTTTTTTCCTCAGGGAGACTTTAGAAACCAAATAATATTAAAAAAAAAAAAAAAAAAAAAGGCTTTCTATGGCCCACAATTAGAGAGAGAGAGGTGGCACACCCAGGAGTCAAGACTGGCGCACAAGCTGAAAGGGCAATATTACTCTCCCACTGTTTTTTTAAGTTTTTTTTTTATTTCAGGGAGACTTTAGAAACCAAATAATATTAAAAAAAAAAAAAAAAAAAATAGCCTTTCTATGGCCCACTGAATGAGAGAGAGAGGTGGCACACCCAGGAGTCAAGACTGGCACACAAGCTGAAAGGGCAATATTACTCTCCCACTGTTTTTTTATGTATTTTTTGTTTTTTAAGGGAGACTTTAGAAACCCAATAATATTTAAAAAAAAAAAAAAATAGGCTTTCTATGGCCCACTGAATGAGAGGGAGAGAGGTGGCACACCCAGGAGTCAAGACTGGCACACAAGCTGAAAGGGCAATATTACTCTCCCACTGTTTTTTTATGTTTTTTTTTTTTTTTTCAGGGAGACTTTAGAAACCAAATAATATTAAAAAAACCAAAAAAAAAAATAGCCTTTCTATGGCCCACTGAATGAGAGAGAGAGGTGGCACACCCAGGAGTCAAGACTGGCACACAAGCTGAAAGGGCAATATTACTCTCCCACTGTTTTTTTTATGTATTTTTTGTTTTTTAAGGGAGACTTTAGAAACCCAATAATATTTAAAAAAAAAAATAAATAGGCTTTCTATGGCCCACTGAATGAAAGGGAGAGAGGTGGCACACCCAGGAGTCAAGACTGGCACACAAGCTGAAAGGGCAATATTACTCTCCCACTGTTTTTTTATGTTTTTTTTTTTTTTTTCAGGGAGACTTTAGAAACCAAATAATATTAAAAAAACCAAAAAAAAAATAGCCTTTCTATGGCCCACTGAATGAGAGAGAGAGGTGGCACACCCAGGAGTCAAGACTGGCACACAAGCTGAAAGGGCAATATTACTCTCCCACTGTTTTTTTATGTATTTTTTGTTTTTTAAGGGAGACTTTAGAAACCCAATAATATTTAAAAAAAAAAATAAATAGGCTTTCTATGGCCCACTGAATGAGAGGGAGAGAGGTGGCACACCCAGGAGTCAAGCCTGGCACACAAGCTGAAAGGGCAATATTACTCTCCCACTGTTTTTTTATGTATTTTTTGTTTTTTAAGGGAGACTTTAGAAACCCAATAATATTTAAAAAAAAAAATAAATAGGCTTTCTATGGCCCACTGAATGAAAGGGAGAGAGGTGGCACACCCAGGAGTCAAGACTGGCACACAAGCTGAAAGGGCAATATTACTCTCCCACTGTTTTTTTATGTTTTTTTTTTTTTTTTCAGGGAGACTTTAGAAACCAAATAATATTAAAAAAACCAAAAAAAAAATAGCCTTTCTATGGCCCACTGAATGAGAGAGAGAGGTGGCACACCCAGGAGTCAAGACTGGCACACAAGCTGAAAGGGCAATATTACTCTCCCACTGTTTTTTTATGTATTTTTTGTTTTTTAAGGGAGACTTTAGAAACCCAATAATATTTAAAAAAATAAATAAATAGGCTTTCTATGGCCCACTGAATGAGAGGGAGAGAGGTGGCACACCCAGGAGTCAAGACTGGCACACAAGCTGAAAGGGCAATATTACTCTCCCACTGTTTTTTTATGTTTTTTTTTTTTTTTTTCAGGGAGACTTTAGAAACCAAATAATAAGAAAATAAATAAATAAATAAATAGGCTTTCTATAGCCCACTGAATGAGAGATAGCACACACAGCAGTGGCACACAAGCCCTGACTGAGGCCAATATTTTTCTCCCACTGATTGATGTAGTGTTTTTGTGTTGAGGTAGATTTTAGAACACAAATCAAGGAAAAAAAAAAAAAAATGCTTTCTATGGCCCACTGAATGAGAGAGAGGTGGCACACCCAGGAGTCAAGACTGGCACACAAGCTGAAAGGGCAATATTACTCTCCCACTGTTTTTTTATGTATTTTTTGTTTTTTAAGGGAGACTTTAGAAACCCAATAATATTTAAAAAAATAAATAAATAGGCTTTCTATGGCCCACTGAATGAGAGGGAGAGAGGTGGCACACCCAGGAGTCAAGCCTGGCACACAAGCTGAAAGGGCAATATTACTCTCCCACTGTTTTTTTATGTATTTTTTGTTTTTTAAGGGAGACTTTAGAAACCCAATAATATTTAAAAAAAAAAAAAAATAGGCTTTCTATGGCCCACTGAATGAGAGGGAGAGAGGTGGCACACCCAGGAGTCAAGACTGGCACACAAGCTGAAAGGGCAATATTACTCTCCCACTGTTTTTTTATGTTTTTTTTTTTTTTTTCAGGGAGACTTTAGAAACCAAATAATATTAAAAAAAAAAAAAAAAAATAGCCTTTCTATGGCCCACTGAATGAGAGAGAGAGGTGGCACACCCAGGAGTCAAGACTGGCACACAAGCTGAAAGGGCAATATTACTCTCCCACTGTTTTTTTAGGTATTTTTTTTTTCAGGGAGACTTTAGAAACCAAATAATATTAAAAAAAAAAATAAAAAAAATAGGCTTTCTATAGCCCACTGAATGAGAGATAGCACACACAGCAGTGGCACACAAGCCCTGACTGAGGCCAATATTTTTCTCCCACTGATTGATGTAGTGTTTTTGTGTTGAGGTAGAATTTAGAACACAAATCACGGAAAAAATAAATAGGCTTTCTATGGCCCACTCAGTGAGAGATGGCACACACAGGGATGGCACTGTAGCAGAAATGCCAATCTTAATCTCCCACAAAAAAAAAAAAAAAAAAACAGGGACTGTCCTACAATTACTATCTCCCTGCAGTAATCTAAGCCAGGTATGGCAGGCAGCAATAGGAGTGGACTGATGCACAAATTAAATAAAAAGTGTGGACAAACAAAAAAGATAGCTGTGCAGAAAGGAAGGAACAAGAGGATATGTGCTTTGAAAAAAGCAGTTGGTTTCCACAGTGGCGTACACACAGCAATACAGCTATCACGGAGCCTTCTAGGGCAGCCCAATGAGCTACAGCGCTGAGGGGAAAAAAAAAAAAATAGCTTCCACAGTCCCTGCACACCGAAGGTGGTGTTGGACAGTGGAAATCGCTGCAGCACAAGCGGTTTGGTGGTTAGTGGACCCTGCCTAACGCTCTCCCTGCTTCTGACGAAGCGGCAGCAACCTGTCCCTAAGCTCAGATCAGCAGCAGTAAGATGGCGGTCGGCGGGAACGCCCCTTTATAGCCCCTGTGACGCCGCAGACAGCAAGCCAATCACTGCAATGCCCTTCTCTAAGATGGTGGGGACCAGGATCTATGTCATCACGCTGCCCACACTCTGCGTTCACCTTCATTGGCTGAGAAATGGCGCTTTTCGCGTCATTGAAACGCGACTTTGGCGCGAAAGTCGCGTACCGCATGGCCGACAAGCACAGGGGTCGGATCGGGTTTCATGAGACGCCGACTTAGCCAAAAGTCGGCGACTTTTGAAAATGATCGACCCGTTTCGCTCAACCCTAGTCGGAACTTTTCTGCGACAAGACCGCCCCAGCTCCGATCTCGGAAGCATCGACCTCAACCTGAAAAGGAAGAGTAACATCAGGCTGACGCAACAACACAGGGGCGGAAGAAAAGCGGCGCTTAAGCTCCCGAAAAGCCTCCACAGCAGCAGGGGACCAATCAGCAACATCAGCACCCTTTTTGGTCAAATCAGTCAAAGGTTTAGCAACATCAGAAAAACCAGTTATAAATCGACGATAAAAATTAGCAAAGCCCAAAAATTTCTGAAGGCTCTTAAGAGAAGAAGGTTTCGTCCAATCACAAATAGCCCGAACCTTGACAGGATCCATCTCAATGGAAGAGGGGGAAAAAATGTACCCCAAAAAAGAAATCTTTTGAACCCCAAAAATACACTTAGAACCCTTCACACACAAGGAATTAGCCCGCAAAACCTGAAAAACCCTCCTGACCTGTTGGACATGAGAATCCCAGTCATCCGAAAAAATCAAAATATCATCCAGATACACGATCATAAATTTATCCAAATATTCACGGAAAATGTCATGCATAAAGGACTGAAAGACTGAAGGGGCATTTGAAAGACCAAAAGGCATTACTAAATACTCAAAATGGCCCTCGGGCGTATTAAATGCGGTTTTCCACTCATCCCCCTGCTTAATTCGCACCAAATTATACGCCCCACGGAGATCAATCTTAGAGAACCACTTAGCCCCTTTTATTCGAGCAAACAAATCAGTAAGCAGTGGCAGAGGATACTGATATTTGACTGTAATTTTATTCAAGAGTCGATAATCAATACACGGCCTCAAAGAGCCATCTTTTTTAGATACAAAGAAAAAACCGGCTCCTAAGGGAGATGAAGAAGGACGAATATGTCCCTTTTCCAGGGACTCCTTAATATATTCTCGCATAGCAGCATGTTCAGGTACAGATAGATTAAATAAACGACCCTTTGGAAATTTACTGCCCGGAATCAGATCTATGGCACAATCGCAATCTCTGTGAGGAGGTAGTGAACCAAGCTTAGGCTCCTCAAAAACATCACGATAATCAGATAAAAATTCCGGAATCTCAGAGGGAATAGATGACGAAATGGAAACCAAAGGTACGTCCCCATGAGCCCCCTGACATCCCCAGCTTAACACAGACATTGCTTTCCAGTCAAGGACTGGGTTATGAGATTGTAACCATGGTAATCCGAGCACCAAAACGTCATGTAGATTGTACAACACAAGGAAGCGAATCATCTCCTGATGGTCTGGATTCATACGCATAGTCACTTGTGTCCAGTATTGTGGTTTATTACTAGCCAATGGTGTAGAGTCAATACCCTTCAGAGGTATAGGAACTTCCAGAGGCTCTAGATCAAACCCACAGCGCCTGGCAAAGGAACAATCCATTAGACTCAAAGCGGCGCCAGAGTCGACATAGGCATCCGCGGTAATTGACGATAATGAACAAATCAAGGTCACAGACAGAATAAACTTAGACTGTAAGGTGCCAATTGAAATAGACTTATCAACCTTTTTTGTACGTTTAGAGCATGCTGATATAACATGAGTTAAATCACCACAATAGAAGCACAACCCATTTTTTCGCCTAAAATTCTGCCGTTCGCTTCTGGACAGAATTCTATCACATTGCATATTTTCTGGAGCCTTCTCAGAAGACACCGCCAAATGGTGCACAGGTTTGCGCTCCCGCAAACGCCGATCAATCTGAATAGCCATTGTCATGGACTCATTCAGACCTGTAGGTGCAGGGAACCCCACCATAACATCTTTAATGGCATCAGAGAGACCCTCTCTGAAATTCGCCGCCAGGGCGCACTCATTCCACTGAGTAAGCACAGACCATTTACGAAATTTTTGGCAGTATATTTCAGCTTCATCTTGCCCTTGAGATAGGGCCATCAAGGCTTTTTCAGCCTGAATCTCTAAGTTAGGTTCCTCATAAAGCAACCCCAAAGCCAGAAAAAACGCATCCACATTGAGCAACGCAGGATCCCCGGGTGCCAATGCAAATGCCCAGTCTTGAGGGTCGCCCCGCAGCAAGGAAATTACTATCCTAACCTGCTGTGCGGGATCTCCAGCGGAGCGAGATTTCAGGGAAAGAAATAATTTACAATTATTTTTGAAATTCAGGAAACGAGATCTATCCCCGGAGAAAAATTCTGGTATAGGAATTCTAGGTTCAGATATAGGAGCATGAATAACAAAATCCTGTAAATTTTGAACCTTCGTAGCAAGATTATTCAAACCTGTAGCCAAACTCTGAGGATCCATTTTAATCAGGTGAGATCAGAGCCATTCAAGGATTAGAAGGAGAGAGAGAGACAAAGGCTGCAATTAGAGCAGAAATGCAACTAAGTCAACTATAGAGCAAGCTCAGAGGGAAAAAAAAAAAAAAATCTGCAGACTTCTTTTTCTCTCCTTTCTTCTGCCAACGGTTTTAACCCTTGGCCGGCCATACTGTCATGGTTCCCAATGGCAAGGGAACGTCAGAGAACTTAAATAACAGACTAGCTCTTGGGTGATGGAATCTCGAGCTGACCGTGAGCTAAACCTACCACACAACTAACAGTGGCCGGGTGACGTACCTACGTTTTATCCCTAGACGCCTAGCGCCAGCCGGAGGACTAACTAACCCTAATAGAGGAAAAGACAGACCTGGCTTACCTCTAGGGAAATTCCCCCAAAAAGGAGACAGAAGCCCCCCACATATATTGACGGTGAGTTCAGAGGAAAAGACATACGCAGTATGAAGGTAGGTTCAGCAAAGCGAGGTCCGCTTACTAGATAGCAAGAAGATACAATAGGGAACTTCACGGTCAGCTGAAAACCCTATTAAAATACCATCCCGAAATTACTTTAAGACTCATGTGTCAACTCATGACACCGGAGTGGCAATTTCGGCCCACAAGAGCTTCCAGCTACAGAAAAATAACATAACTGTGAACTGGAACAAAAATGCAAAACAAACTTAGGACTAAGAGTCCAACTTAGCTGATAGTAGTCTAGGAGCAGGAACATGCAACAGAAAGGCTCTGGTTACATTGATGGCCGGCACTAGAATAACTGAGCAGCAAGGCTAAATAGGATACTCCCATATCCTGATGGAAACAGGTGAACAGAGAAAGTGAAGCACACAAGTCCAGTACCACCAGTGACCACCGGGGGAGCCCAAAAACCAAATTCACAACACCCGGCACTGTTGTTTCTGGGTCTTAGATAGCGTCTCCGCTATAGTAACCGCTCCAACCTCACCTTCTGGGTTGCTTAACAACGATGGAGTTACTGTCGGCTCTCTATCTTGCCACGGCTTGATGAGGTTGACATGGTACACTTGGAATGGTGTCTGTCTTCCTGGTTGGTGAATTTTATAGTTTACTTCACCCAGTTTCTCGACAACCTCATATGGCCCTTGCCATTTGTCCAAGAACTTGCTTTCCACCGTCGGAACTAACACAAGAACTCGGTCTCCCGGATTGAACTGCCTCACTCTTGCAGACAGGTTGTAGATTCTATATAAGGAGAAACACCGTGTGCACAGCTACACTGTGGTGCATAGACTAGGTTCCCAAACCGTCAGTATACATAAAAAGAAGTCTAGCACTCAACTTCAGTAAACGTGAACAACGTTTTATTTGTAGCACTCGAAACGTTTCAGTCCTTTCTGGACTTTCATCAGTCACTACAATATCATAAAGGAAAAAATAAACAGTACAGCCAGTACAAAAAAATAGTAAATAAAGTATATACAACAACACAAATATAAGTAACATAACAGGTAAACATACAAGGTTTACTTGAAGCGAAGGTCATAGTATATTGTAACATTAGGAAAAAATGCATGCAGTGGAAAACGGCAAATAGCTACACTCAGTATATTAGGAAAAGGTGCTGCAGAACGCTGAACCGTGATAAGTAAGAGCAGCTAAAACATACCGTGCCAATGTAGGCCCGTGGGGCCAGGCAAAGATAGAGCGGGGAGATGAGGGCTCTAAGCCAAGATCTGTTATAAAACGTCAAAATAGGCAGAAAAAGAAAGTAATGGTAAGTTGGATCCTATAGCGGTGAGAGAATGGTAGAGTGTATGTGATACTTACATAAGAGAGGAACTCAATATGGCACTGATGGGGAGAGTAGTAGAAACTGTGAAGCAGACAAATAAGGTTGATGTACATTGTACTGATAGATGAGATACAGGGGTGCCCCTTTGAAAATATATAGGATGGTACCTTAGGTGAGGTATGCTCGTGGTGGATAATAATCCGCCAGGTGGAACGTAGCACCTGAGAGCTGGGAAGACAATAAGAGTATGTACAATGACTAGTGCAGAAAACGAGACATAGTGGCTGAAAAAAACCGCCAGATATAGGAGTGAGAATCTTACCCGAATAGTGCCAGTGAGGGAGAGAAGGGTATAACCTCCAGACACGGCATCCACCGCTTGTCTGTGGAGGAGAAGGCCCCATGGTGAATATATGGCATCCGGGGACGGAGCCAGGTGTATAGGAGGCGGGACCGCTGTAACCGGAAGTGACCTCGCGGGTTGAAGCGCAAACCGGAAGGAGATGGCGGTGTCAATGATAACGACGGTGTGCGTTCCACCGTGTGTATATCCACACTGGAGGGGAAAAAAGGGGGAGGAGTGTGCGCACACCAGCTGCGCAGTGTAAACCGAGCGCACCGCCGTTAAGAGCGCTCAATGTAAATAAATAAATAAAACAAGGTACAACGGGTAGAGCCGCATAAGATATAGTGACGTATAGGTAGAGATCTGGGGTAACATGTATAAGGATGTAAACCCGGAGTATCATGCTGATAAAGAGAGAGAGCGCCTGTAAAGGAATACACAGTGACATGGTGGTAATAATCATATAAACATATAACAGATGATGGTGCCCTAGAGAAGGATGTGACAAGATATCTACAGGAGGTGATAGATCCATAGTGGAGTGGCAGGGTATCAGGTGGAAGGTTTAGCGTGCCCCTTCATTCAATCTAGTAGAGACGACTCTAGAGAGAACAAGAGAACATGTTAGAGAACGGAACTTAAACAGGTGCTAATATAAACAAGTAAAACAGTATAGATAGTAATACACATTTAAGTAAAGGCAGACAGTTCATATTCTCTGTTTAAACCTTTTGCGGATAGTGTATCAAGGGTGTGGATCCAAAACGCCTCACTTTTTTTAGGGTGAGGATCCTATTGCCGCCACGGCGTGGAGGTGGTACCTGTTCCAAAACCCTGAATTTAAGTTGAGATATACTGTGGCCCTTGGTAATAAAATGGTGAGGTATTGGCAGTAAAAGGTTTTTGCAGCGTACCGTAGACTTATGTTTGGACACCCTGTCCCGGATTGGTTGGGATGTCTCACCCACGTACAGGAGTCCGCAAGGGCATTTAATGACATAGACCACGAATGCTGAGTCGCA
This sequence comes from Ranitomeya variabilis, assembly GCF_051348905.1. Lineage (NCBI taxonomy): Eukaryota > Metazoa > Chordata > Amphibia > Anura > Dendrobatidae > Ranitomeya > Ranitomeya variabilis. The sequence goes on from NC_135238.1 coordinate 180,483,047, forward strand.
TGTGAAATACCCACGGATCTTAAACTCTTTACCGGAGTAAGGATGCGTGATTTTATCACCCTTAAGGACATTATTACATTGCGCACAATGTAAACATGGGAAGGTCCCTTCCCTTGGATTGTTGAGAAAACGTTGATGTGTTATGGTGTTAGGACCTATGTCGGCTTTGACAAAGGTATCCCTCAGGCTCGGGGCACGTTTGAAACATGGCATGAATGGTTGTTTAAATTCAGGGACATCAGGATATGCAGTGGAAAGAAGTGGCCAGTGTTTACGTATTGCCTTGTGAATTATGTAAACGGAGGGGTGGAATGTGTGAACAAATGGAATCCGTTTATTAGAATCTCTAGTAGATCTATCCGATGCTGCCCTGGAATTATCTAAAAGGGAAAGGGGATAGCCTCTGGCCTCGAATTTCTTCGTCATATCTTGGAGACGGGATTCTCTTACCACGGTATCTGACACAATGCGATTTACTCTTTGAAATTGTGCCCTAGGTATAGACTTCTTAGTGGAGGGGGGGTGAAAACTCGTGAAGTGTAGAAGGCTGTTACGGTCTGTGACCTTAGTGTATAGGTCCGTACTCAAGAGACCATTAGGATCTTTGATAACCAAAGTATCCAGAAAATTCATCCTTTCTGGGCTGTGGCACATGGTAAAGCTGATGCCGGGCCATGAGGTGTTAAGTGTGTCAAAAAAGACCTGTAGAGTATCTGTGGGGCCCCGCCATATACAAAACACGTCATCTATATAGCCCTTCCACAGTATGACGTTGTCCTGAAACAGCGGGTTTTTGTAAATGATACTCTCCTCAAAGTCCATCATGTAGGCATTAGCATAAGGAGGTGCTGCGTGCGAGCCCATCGCGGTCCCCCTTATCTGTAAATAGAATGTCTCTTGGAAGAGGAAGAAATTACATGTCAAAATGATTCTTAAGAGATCGATACACAGTGACACCTGATCTGTAAGAAATTCGGTATCCTCCAGAAGGTGGCGTACAGAGTGGAGACCTTCCGTATGGGGAATGGAGGTGTATAGGTCTTTCACATCCATGGTTACTAGAAGGGCATCTGTGGGTATGGCATGGGTATTGCGAATGAGGTTAAGGAAGGACCCTGTGTCCAAAAGGAAGGATCTAGACTTTTGTATGAGTGGAGTGAGAATTTTCTCCAAATATTTTGCAATAGGGGATAAAAGGGAGTCAGTGGAGGCTACAATCGGCCTACCAGGAGGATTTTCTAGATTTTTGTGGACTTTAGGCAGCGTATAGAAAACCGGGACAATAGGATCCGGATTTGTAAGGTAGTTACATGTTTTTTGATCCAAGACCCCAAGATGTAGATATTTCTGAAGAATAGTTTCAATCTCATGGCGAATGGTGAACGAGGGGTCCCTGTCTAACACCTGATAGATTGATGTATCGCTAAGTTGTCTAGTGATCTCTGCTAAATACATAGCCTTATCCATAATAACCAGAGCCCCACCCTTACCCAGAGGTTTACGGGTTCCTCTGCACCCCACATTGTTTAAAGAATCACCAGAATTTTGTTCTAGATTCGAACATATCCTTAATAAATGTTCCTTGGATCTAATTACTCTAACAGTTGAGCATTTACAGCGGGCGATCTCGGATAGTTCGGAAAGAATCAAGACTATTGAAGCACAATTATCCACAACTGGAACATTGGAAGAACTGAGTATTCTTAAAACTGAAATACAAGAACGCATCAACCATCACAAAAGAGACATTGAAACCAGAAAACGGAATAAGTTCGCGAGGGACGCAGAAGACTACAGGAACAACAAGGTCTACCAATGGCAAGACAACTCCTGGCGCACAAATCCACGAGGGAATCCACCAGCTGTATCAGATGTGTCTACCTCGGGTTCGGACCACGAGCAGGGACCCTCCACGTTGTCCCTTCCCTCTTCTTCTTTTTTAGGTCATCGTTATCCAAGAAGAAGACGAGACGTGGACAGAAATCAAAGAAGGAACCAGGATTCAGGACGGACCACCAGATCGAAGGTATGGAGAACTTGGTAATTAATATCTCATCTAGGACTCTGAGTGTCACAGAACACTCCCTCTTACAAAAGGGACTCTCCTTCTGTCCCTCATACCGCTGTCGAACTTTCGATCTGGACATGGACCTGCAACGTTTCTTTCGCCTGATTAGACTCAAAGCACATTTCGCTGCCACTCCCTTTGTGGGAGATAATGTTGTCACTGTATGTAACCCAAAACTGCTATCTTCTTCCAACTTAGGCCTACGCCAAAAGAGTCATTTCAGACCCCCACACTCCTACCATGCCGTGGAGACCTTCATCGAATTTGTACAGGATTCATTTACATCCTTTAAAAATAGCGTGGAGAAAGGTACCTTGTTCCATCCACCCAATCTCACAGTTGAGGAGAGACACTCCCTCTCAAACCTACAGGATGACAAATCCATCATAATCAAACCGGCTGATAAGGGTGGGGCTCTGGTTATTATGGATAAGGCTATGTATTTAGCAGAGATCACTAGACAACTTAGCGATACATCAATCTATCAGGTGTTAGACAGGGACCCCTCGTTCACCATTCGCCATGAGATTGAAACTATTCTTCAGAAATATCTACATCTTGGGGTCTTGGTTCAAAAAACATGTAACTACCTTACAAATCCGGATCCTATTGTCCCGGTTTTCTATACGCTGCCTAAAGTCCACAAAAATCTAGAAAATCCTCCTGGTAGGCCGATTGTAGCCTCCACTGACTCCCTTTTATCCCCTATTGCAAAATATTTGGAGAAAATCCTCACTCCACTCATACAAAAGTCTAGATCCTTCCTTTTGGACACAGGGTCCTTCCTTAACCTCATTCGCAATACCCATGCCATACCCACAGATGCCCTTCTAGTAACCATGGATGTGAAAGACCTATACACCTCCATTCCCCATACGGAAGGTCTCCACTCTGTACGCCGCCTTCTGGAGGATACCGAATTTCTTACAGATCAGGTGTCACTGTGTATCGATCTCTTAAGAAACATTTTGACATGTAATTTCTTCCTCTTCCAAGAGACATTCTATTTACAGATAAGGGGGACCGCGATGGGCTCGCACGCAGCACCTCCTTATGCTAATGCCTACATGATGGACTTTGAGGAGAGTATCATTTACAAAAACCCGCTGTTTCAGGACAACGTCATACTGTGGAAGCGCTATATAGATGACGTGTTTTGTATATGGCGGGGCCCCACAGATACTCTACAGGTCTTTTTTGACACACTTAACACCTCATGGCCCGGCATCAGCTTTACCATGTGCCACAGCCCAGAAAGGATGAATTTTCTGGATACTTTGGTTATCAAAGATCCTAATGGTCTCTTGAGTACGGACCTATACACTAAGGTCACAGACCGTAACATGTTGTGAATTGACTTTTTGGCTCCCTCTTGTGGTCACTAGTAGGTATGACTCTGGGATTGTCTTTCTTCAGTTTGGAACTCACCTGGGTCGTTAGTCCAGGGGTGTCGCTATATTAACTTCCTGGATCCTTAGTCCAGTGCCTGGCATCGTTGTAATAAGATCCTTCTGTTGCTCCTGTCTGCTGGTCCCGGCTCTTGCAAAATTAAGCTAAGTCCTGCTTCTTTGTTTTTTTTGAGTTATTTGCTTTGCTCCTATTTTTGTCCAGCTTGTACTAAATGTGATTTCTGACCTTGCTGGAAGCTCTAGGGGGCTGGTGTTCTCCCCCCAGCCGTTAGTCGGTTCGGGGGTTCTTGAATATCCAGCGTGGATATTTTAATAGGGTTTTTGCTGACCATATAAGTCATCTTACTATATTCTGCTATTAGCTAGTGGGCCTCTCTGCTAAATACCTAGCTCATGCTTATGTTTGTCTTTTCCTCTTACCTCACCGTTATTATTTGTTGGGGGCTTGTATCCAACTTTTGGGGTCTTTTCTCTGGAGGCAAGAAAGGTCTTTCTTTTCCCTTCTAGGGTTAGTTAGTTCTCCGGCTGGCGCGAGACGTCTAGAACCAACGTAGGCACGTTCCCCGGCTACTTCTATTTGTGGTGCTAGGATTAGATACAGTGGGGCAAAAAAGTATTTAGTCAGTCAGCAATAGTGCAAGTTCCACCACTTAAAAAGATGAGAGGCGTCTGTAATTTACATCATAGGTAGACCTCAACTATGGGAGACAAACTGAGAAAAAAAAATCCAGAAAATCACATTGTCTGTTTTTTTTATCATTTTATTTGCATATTATGGTGGAAAATAAGTATTTGGTCAGAAACAAACAATCAAGATTTCTGGCTCTCACAGACCTGTAACTTCTTCTTTAAGAGTCTCCTCTTTCCTCCACTCATTACCTGTAGTAATGGCACCTGTTTAAACTTGTTATCAGTATAAAAAGACACCTGTGCACACCCTCAAACAGTCTGACTCCAAACTCCACTATGGTGAAGACCAAAGATCTGTCAAAGGACACCAGAAACAAAATTGTAGCCCTGCACCAGGCTGGGAAGACTGAATCTGCAATAACCAACCAGCTTGGAGTGAAGAAATCAACAGTGGGAGCAATAATTAGAAAATGGAAGACATTCAAGACCACTGATAATCTCCCTCGATCTGGGGCTCCACGCAAAATCCCACCCCGTGGGGTCAGAATGATCACAAGAACGGTGAGCAAAAATCCCAGAACCATGCGGGGGGACCTAGTGAATGAACTGCAGAGAGCTGGGACCAATGTAACAAGGCCTACCATAAGTAACACACTACGCCACCATGGACTCAGATCCTGCAGTGCCAGACGTGTCCCACTGCTTAAGCCAGTACATGTCCGGGCCCATCTGAAGTTTGCTAGAGAGCATTTCGATGATCCAGAGGAGTTTTGGGAGAATGTCCTATGGTCTGATGAAACCAAACTGGAACTGTTTGGTAGAAACACAACTTGTCGTGTTTGGAGGAAAAAGAATACTGAGTTGCATCCATCAAACACCATACCTACTGTAAAGCATGGTAGTGGAAACATCATGCTTTGGAGCTGTTTCTCTGCAAAGGGGCCAGGACGACTGATCCGGGTACATGAAAGAATAAATGGGGCCATGTATCGTGAGATTTTGAGTGCAAACCTCCTTCCATCAGCAAAGGCATTGAAGATGAAACGTGGCTGGGTCTTTCAACATGACAATGATCCAAAGCACACCGCCAGGGCAACGAAGGAGTGGCTTCGTAAGAAGCATTTCAAGGTCCTGGATTGGCCTAGCCAGTCTCCAGATCTCAACCCTATAGAAAACCTTTGGAGGGAGTTGAAAGTCCGTGTTGCCAAGCGAAAAGCCAAAAACATCACTGCTCTAGAGGAGATCTGCATGGAGGAATGGGCCAACATACCAACAACAGTGTGTGGCAACCTTGTGAAGACTTACAGAAAACGTTTGACCTCTGTCATTGCCAACAAAGGATGTATTACAAAGTATTGAGATGAAATTTTGTTTCTGACCAAATACTTATTTTCCACCATAATATGCAAATAAAATGATAAAAAAAACAGACAATGTGATTTTCTGGATTTTTTTTTCTCAGTTTGTCTCCCATAGTTGAGGTCTACCTATGATGTAAATTACAGACGCCTCTCATCTTTTTAAGTGGTGGAACTTGCACTATTGCTGACTGACTAAATACTTTTTTGCCCCACTGTATATGGTCAGCCCAGTTACCACTGCCCTGAGCTGGTTTTTTGTGTTTGCAGACTTGGTATTATTTCCTGAGACCCTCTGCCATTGGGGTCATAACAGTATGCCAGGCCAACATTGAATGTTTAATGCATTGCAGAAGTGGGATAATAAGAAAGGAAATTCTGAGTTTGTTTTTTTTTCCTCTCTTCCTCCCCTTTACCTCTGAGTGGCTTGAGCTTGCTGCAGACATGAATATCCAGACCTTGATTACAAGTGTGGACCAGCTTGCTGCTCGTGTGCAAGGCATACAAGATTTTGTTACCAGTAGTCCTATGTCTGAACCTAAAATACCTATTCCTGAACTGTTTTCTGGAGACCGATTTAAGTTTAGGAATTTCAGGGATAATTGTAAATTGTTTCTATCTCTGAGACCCCGTTCATCTGGAGACTCAGCTCAGCAAGTTAAAATTGTTATCTCTTTTTTACGGGGCGACCCTCAGGACTGGGCTTTCTCGCTAGCGCCAGGAGATCCGGCATTGGCAAATATTGATGCGTTTTTTCTGGTGCTCGGATTGCTTTACGAGGAACCCAATCTTGAGGTTCAGGCAGAAAAAGCCTTGCTGGCTATTTCTCAGGGCCAGGATGAAGCTGAAGTGTATTGCCATTGGCTGAGTTTGCCCTTAATAATCGGGCTAGTTCCGCTACATTGGTTTCGACATTTTTCTGCAACTCTGGTTTCCATCCTCGTTTTTCCTCGGAACATATGGAGCCTTCTGACTGTCCTGGGGTAGATTCTGTGGTGGATAGGTTGCAGCAGATCTGGAATCATGTGGTGGACAACTGAAAGTTGTCACAAGAGTAGGCTCAGCGTTTTGCCAACCGCCGCCGCGGTGTGGGTCCCCGACTTCGTGTTGGGGATTTGGTATGGCTGTCTTCTCGATTTGTTCCTATGAAGGTCTCCTCTCCTAAATTTAAGCCTCGCTTCATCGGTCCTTACAAGATATTGGAAATCCTTAATCATGTGTCCTTTCGCTTGGATCTTCCGGTGTCGTTTGCCATTCACAACGTGTTCCATAGGTCTTTGTTGCGGCGGTACGTTGTACCTGTGGTTCCTTCTGTTGAGCCTCCTGCTCCGGTGTTGGTTGAGGGCGAGTTGGAGTATGTGGTGGAGAAGATCTTGGATTCTCGTCTCTCCAGGCGGAGGCTTCAGTATCTGGTCAAGTGGAAGGGCTATGGTCAGGAGGATAATTCCTGGGTGGTTGCCTCTGATGTGCATGCGGCCGATTTAGTTCGTGCCTTTCACGCTGCTCATCCTGATCGCCCTGGTGGTCTTGGTGAGGGTTCGGTGACCCCTCCTTAAGGGGGGGGGTACTGTTGTGAATTGACTTTTTGGCTCCCTCTTGTGGTCACTAGTAGGTATGACTCTGGGATTGTCTTTCTTCAGTTTGGAACTCACCTGGGTCTTACTATATTCTGCTATTAGCTAGTGGGCCTCTCTTTGCTAAATACCTAGCTGATGCTTATGTTTGTCTTTTCCTCTTACCTCACCGTTATTATTTGTTGGGGGCTTGTATCCAACTTTTGGGGTCTTTTCTCTGGAGGCAAGAAAGGTCTTTCTTTTCCCTTCTAGGGTTAGTTAGTTCTCCGGCTGGCGCGAGACGTCTAGAACCAACGTAGGCACGTTCCCCGGCTGCTTCTATTTGTGGTGCTAGGATTAGATATATGGTCAGCCCAGTTACCACTGCCCTGAGCTGGTTTTTTGTGTTTGCAGACTTGGTATTATTTCCTGAGACCCTCTGCCATTGGGGTCATAACAGTAACAGCTTTCTACACTTCACGAGTTTTCACCCCCCCTCCACTAAGAAGTCTATACCTAGGGCACAATTTCAAAGAGTAAATCGCATTGTGTCAGATACCGTGGTAAGAGAATCCTGTCTCCAAGATATGACGAAGAAATTCGAGGCCAGAGGCTATCCCCTTTCCCTTTTAGATAATTCCAGGGCAGCATCGGATAGATCTACTAGAGATTCTAATAAACGGATTCCATTTGTTCACACATTCCACCCCTCCGTTTACATAATTCACAAGGCAATACGTAAACACTGGCCACTTCTTTCCACTGCATATCCTGATGTCCCTGAATTTAAACAACCATTCATGCCATGTTTCAAACGTGCCCCGAGCCTGAGGGATACCTTTGTCAAAGCCGACATAGGTCCTAACACCATAACACGTCAACGTTTTCTCAACAATACAAGGGAAGGGACCTTCCCATGTTTACATTGTGCGCAATGTAATAATGTCCTTAAGGGTGATAAAATCACGCATCCTTACTCCGGTAAAGAGTTTAAGATCCGTGGGTATTTCACATGCGACTCAGCATTCGTGGTCTATGTCATTAAATGCCCTTGCGGACTCCTGTACGTGGGTGAGACATCCCAACCAATCCGGGACAGGGTGTCCAAACATAAGTCTACGGTACGCTGCAAAAACCTTTTACTGCCAATACCTCACCATTTTATTACCAAGGGCCACAGTATATCTCAACTTAAATTCAGGGTTTTGGAACAGGTACCACCTCCACGCCGTGGCGGCAATAGGATCCTCACCCTAAAAAAACGTGAGGCGTTTTGGATCCACACCCTTGATACACTATCCCCAAAAGGTTTAAACAGAGAATATGAACTGTCTGCCTTTACTTAAATGTGTATTACTGTCTATACTGTTTTACTTGTTTATATTAGCACCTGTTTAAGTTCCGTTCTCTAACATGTTCTCTTGTTCTCTCTAGAGTCGTCTCTACTAGATTGAATGAAGGGGCACGCTAAACCTTCCACCTGATACCCTGCCACTCCACTATGGATCTATCACCTCCTGTGGATATCTTGTCACATCCTTCTCTAGGGCACCATCATCTGTTATATGTTTATATGATTACTAGATGGCAGCCCGATTCTAAAGAATCGGGAGTCTAGAATCCATATATACTTTGTTTATTCAAATGTAAGAATAATACAATTAATAAATAATAGTAAGAAAGAACAAAAAATGGCTGCACTCACCAGCTCTTGACAATTCTTGTTATTTAAGGTACAGTTACACAGGATCCATGAACATGCTTATGAGGGGAGGAATGAAAGACATCAGACAACAACTTTGCGTGTTGTGGCAAATGCCACAACAACGGTTCTTTGCTTAAGAACAATAATGTAAATAATAAATAATATGTATCAATAACTATGTATATTGGTATGTTCTATGACATTTTAAAATATTTCATTATTATGTGGAAAAGCTCTTAGTACCCATACTGGCGCATACTTGTGTGCCCATCAGGTATTTTCACAGTAATTTTACATCTGATGGGTTGGTATGAAACGTTTTTAATCATCTCTTGGGCTTAGCTAAGCCTTCATTTTAAATAATTCTAATAAGTACAACAGAAATAAAAGCCTTTTTGTGTATCCAAATTTTTTGTGTTTATTTTTACAGAAGTGTAAAATTTAAGAAATCAACGTTCATAGTACACCGATGGGCTAATATAAGCATGCCCATCAACCACGTCACGGTAGCCTTTGAACTGATGGGTCCTAACTAACTGATTCCTATTTCTTAATACTCAAACCTCTTTCACATCTGCATGTTTCTGATATTTGCAGAAGTAATGTTAAAAACAATACAACTTCCACACTTGGCACCAAAGAACTGACCTACAACACACTTTCAGCAAGTGCCATGCAATGTAGATGAAGCTTGGAGTTAACTTGCAGTAAATGCGGCAAACGCGGCTTCGACAATTGCATTAACCCCTTAATCCCATCTGACGTACTATACCGTCGAGGTGGGGTGGGCCTTAATTCCCGGTGACGGTATAGTACGTCATACGCGATCGGCCGCGCTCACGGGGGGAGCGCGGCCGGGTGTCGGCTGCATATCGCAGCTGACATCCGGCACTATGTGCCAGGAGCGGTCACGGACCGCCCCCGGCACATTAACCCCCGGCACACCGCGATCAAACATGATCGCGGTGTACCGGCGGTACAGGGAAGCATCGCGCAGGGAGGGGGCTCCCTGCGTGCTTCCCTGAGACGATCGGTACAAGGTGATGTACTCACCTCGTACCGAACGTCTTCTCCCTGCAGGCCCCGGATCCAAAATGGCCGAGGGGCTGTATCCGGGTCCTGCAGGGAGCACTTCCGGGTCGGAGCAGGCTGCAGATGAAAGCTGCAGCCTGCTCCGATGAAAGTATGATCGCGGATCTGATAGAGTGCTGTGCACACTATCAGATCTGCGATCTGTGATGTCCCCCCCTGGGACAAAGTAAAAAAGTAAAAAAAAAAATTTCCACATGTGTAAAAAAAAAATAAAAAAAATCCTAAATAAATAATAATAAAAAAAAAAATATTATTCCCATAAATACATTTCTTTATCTAAAAAAAACAAACAAAAATAATAAAAGTACACATATTTAGTATCGCCGCGTCCGTAACGACCCAACCTATAAAACTGGCCCACTAGTTAACCCCTTCAGTAAACACCGTAAGAAAAAAAAAAAAAAAAACGAGGCAAAAAACAACGCTTTATTACCATACCGCCGAACAAAAAGTGGAATAACACGCGATCAAAAAGACGGATATAAATAACCATGTTACCGCTGAAAACGTCATCTTGTCCCGCAAAAAACGAGCCGCCATACAGCATCATCAGCAAAAAAAATAAAAAAGTTATAGTCCTCAGAATAAAGCGATGCCAAAATAATTATTTTTTCTATAAAATAGTTTTTATCGTATAAAAGCGTCAAAACATAAAAAAATGATATAAATGAGGTATCGCTGTAATCGTACTGACCCGACGAATAAAACTGCTTTATCAATTTTACCAAGCGCAGAACGGTATAAACGCCTCTCCCAAAAGAAATTCTGCTGGTTTTTGGTTATTCTGCCTCACAAAAATCGGAATAAAAAGTGATAAAAAATGGTCACGTGTCCGAAAATGTTACCAATAAAAACGTCAACTCGTCCCGCAAAAAACAAGACCTCGCATGACTCTGTGGACCAAAATGTGGAAAAATTATAGGTCTCAAAATGTGGAGACGCAAAAACTTTTTTGCTATAAAAAGCGTCTTTTAGTCTGGTTTCACACTTGCGTTTTTATCTGCATGCGTTTTTTAAAAAAACCGCATGTGTGAAAAAATGCATGTAAACGCGGTAAAACGCATGCGTTTTTATAGAAAAACACAAGAAAACAAGAAAAAAACAAAAAACCCTAACCCTACCCCTAACCCTACCCCTAACCTGAAATACGTGGCACTGAAATACGTGGCACTGAAATATACGTTTATATACGTATATAAGTGCCACGATATTTCAGTGGCCACGTATATAAGTGCCACGTATATAAGTGCCACGTATATAAGTGCCACGTATTTCAGTGCCACGTATTTACGTGCCACGTATTTACGTGCCACGTATTTACGTGCCACGTATTTTTCAGTGCCTGAAATACGTGGCACTGAAATATCGTGGCACTGAAATATCGTGGCACTGAAGTATTTACGTGCCACGTATTTTTCAGTGCCTGAAATACGTGGCACTGAAATACGTGGCACTGAAATATCGTGGCACTGAAATACGTGGCACTGAAATACGTGGCACTTAAATACGTGGCTCTTAAATACGTGGCACTTATATACGTGGCACTTATATACGTGGCACTTATGACTGTCAGAAAATGTTCAGTAAACGGTTAGGGGTGAGGTTAGGGGTAGGGTTTCAGGTAGAATTGGGGAGTTTCCACTGTTCAGGCACATCAGGGGCTCTCCAAACGCGACATGGCGTCCAATCTGAATTCCAGCCAATTCTGCGTTGAAAAAGTAAAACAGTGCTCCTTCCCTTCCGAGCTCTCCCGTGCGTCCAAAAAGGGGTTTACCCCAACATATGGGGTATCAGCGTACTAGGGACAAATTGAACAACAACTTCTGGGGTCCAAGCTCTCTTGTTATCCTTGGGAAAATAAAAATTTGGGGGGCTAAAAATCATTTTTGTGGGAAAAAAAATATGTTTTATTTTCACGGCTCTGTGTTGTAAACTGTAGTGAAACACTTGGGGGTTCAAAGTTCTCACAACACATCTAGATAAGTTCCTTGGGAGGTCTAGTTTCCAATATGGGGTCACTTGTGGGGGGTTTGTACTGTTTGGGTACATCAGGGGCTCTGCAAATGCAACGTGACGCCTGCAGACCAATCCATTTAAGTCTGCATTCCAAATGGCGCTCCTTCCCTTCCGAGCTCTGTCATGCGCCCAAACAGTGGTTCCCCCCCACATAGGGGGTATCAGCGTACTCAGGACAAATTGGACAACAACTTTTAGGGTCCAATTTATCCTGATACCCTTGTGAAAATACAAAACTGGGGGCTAAATTTCATTTTTGTGAAAAAAAATATATATATATTTTCACGGCTCTGCGTTATAAACTGTAGTGAAACACTTGGGGGTTCAAAGTTCTCACAACACATCTAGATAAGTTCCTTGGGGGGTCTAGTTTCCAATATGGGGTCACTTGTGGGGGGTTTGTACTGTTTGGGTACATCAGGGGCTCTGCAAATGCAACGTGACGCCTGCAGACCAATCCATTTAAGTCTTCATTCCAAATGGCGCTCCTTCCCTTCCGAGCTCTGTCATGCGCCCAAACAGTGGTTCCCCCCCACATAGGGGGTATCAGCGTACTCAGGACAAATTGGACAACAACTTTTAGGGTCCAATTTATCCTGATACCCTTGTGAAAATACAAAACTGGGGGCTAAATTTCATTTTTGTGAAAAAAAAAATATATATATTTTCACGGCTCTGCGTTATAAACTGTAGTGAAACACTTGGGGGTTCAAAGTTCTCACAACACATCTAGATAAGTTCCTTGGGGGGTCTAGTTTCCAATATGGGGTCACTTGTGGGGGGTTTGTACTGTTTGGGTACATCAGGGGCTCTGCAAATGCAACGTGACGCCTGCAGACCAATCCATTTAAGTCTGCATTCCAAATGGCGCTCCTTCCCTTCCGAGCTCTGTCATGCGCCCAAACAGTGGTTCCCCCCCACATAGGGGGTATCAGCGTACTCAGGACAAATTGGACAACAACTTTTAGGGTCCAATTTATCCTGATACCCTTGTGAAAATACAAAACTGGGGGCTAAATTTCATTTTTGTGAAAAAAAAAAAATATATATTTTCACGGCTCTGCGTTATAAACTGTAGTGAAACACTTGGGGGTTCAAAGTTCTCACAACACATCTAGATAAGTTCCTTGGGGGGTCTAGTTTCCAATATGGGGTCACTTGTGGGGGGTTTGTACTGTTTGGGTACATCAGGGGCTCTGCAAATGCAACGTGACGCCTGCAGACCAATCCATTTAAGTCTGCATTCCAAATGGCGCTCCTTCCCTTCCGAGCTCTGTCATGCGCCCAAACAGTGGTCCCCCCCCCACAAATGGGGTATCAGCGTACTCCAGACAAATTGGACAACAACTTTTGGGGTCCAATTTATCCTGATACCCTTGTAAAAATACAAAACTGGGGGCTAAAAAATCATTTTTGTGAAAAAAAAAATAATTTTTATTTTCACGGCTCTGCGTTATAAACTGTAGTGAAACACTTGGGGGTTCAAAGCTCTCAAAACACATCTAGATAAGTTCCTTAGGGGGTCTACTTTCCAAAATGGTGTCACTTGTGGGGGGGTTTAATGTTTAGGCACATCAGGGGCTCTCCAAACGCAACATGGCATCCCATCTTAATTCCAGTCAATTTTGCATTGAAAAGTAAAATAGCGCTTCTTCCCTTCTGAGCTCTGCTATGCGCCCAAACAATGGTTTACACCCACATATGGGGTATCGTCGTACTCAGGACAAATTGCACAACAACTTTTGTGGTCTAATTTCTTCTCTTACCCTTGGGGAAATAAAAAAATGGGGGTGAAAAGATCATTTTTGTGAAAAAATATGATTTTTTATTTTTACGGCTCTGCATTATAAACTTCTGTGAAGCACTTGTTGGGTCAAAGTGCTCAACACACATCTAGATAAGTTCCTTAAGGGGTCTACTTTCCAAAATGGTGTCACTCGTGGGGGGTTTCAATGTTTAGGCACATTAGGGGCTCTCCAAACGCAACATGGCGTCCCATCTCAATTCCAGTCAATTTTGCATTGAAAAGTCAAATGGCGCTCCTTCCCTTCTGAGCTCTGCCCTGCGCCCAAACAATGGTTTACACCCACATATGGGGTATCAGTGTACTCAGGACAAATTGCACAACAATTTTTGGGGTCCAATTTCTTCTCTTACCCTTGGGAAAATAAAAAATTGGGGGTGAAAAGATCATTTTTGTGAAAAAATATGATTTTTTATTTTTACGGCTCTGCATTATAAACTTCTGAAAAGCACTTGTTGGGTCAAAGTGCTCACCACACATCTAGATAAGTTTCTTAGGGGGTCTACTTTCCAAAATGGTGTCACTTGTTAGGGGTTTCAATGTTTAGGCACATCAAGGGCTCTCTAAATGCAACTTGGCGTCCCATCTCAATTCCAGTCAATTTTGCATTGAAAAGTCAAATGGCGCTCCTTCCCTTCCGAGCTCTGCCCTTTGCCCAAACAATGGTTTACACCCACATATGGGGTATCAGCGTACTCAGGACAAATTGCACAACAATTTTTGGGGTCCAATTTCTTCTCTCACCCTTGGGAAAATAAAAAATTGGGGGTGAAAAGATCATTTTTGTGAAAAAATATGATTTTTTATTTTTACGGCTCTGCATTATAAACTTCTGTAAAGCACTTGTTGGGTCAAAGTGCTCACCACACATCTAGATAAGTTCCTTAGGGGGTCTACTTTCCAAAATGGTGTCACTTGTTAGGGGTTTCAATGTTTAGGCACATCAGGGGCTCTCCAAATGCAACATGGCGTCCCATCTCAATTCCAGTCAATTTTGCATTGAAAAGTCAAATGGCGCTCCTTTGCTTCCAAGCTCTGCCATGCGCCCAAACTGTGGTTTACCCCCACATATGGGGTATCAGCGTACTCAGGACAAATTGTACAACAACTTTTGGGGTCTATTTTCTCCTGTTACCCTTGGTAAAATAAAACAAATTGGAGCTGAAATAAATTTTGTGTGAAAAAAAGTTAAATGTTCATTTTTATTTAAACATTCCAAAAATTCCTGTGAAACACCTGAAGGGTTAATAAACTTCTTGAAAGTGGTTTTGAGTACCTTGAGGGGTGCAGTTTTTAGAATGGTGTCACACTTGGGTATTTTCTATCATATAGACCCGTCAAAATGACTTCAAATGAGATGTGGTCCCTAAAAAAAAATGGTGTTGTAAAAATGAGAAATTGCTGGTCAACTTTTAACCCTTATAACTCCGTCACAAAAAAAAATGTTGGTTCCAAAATTGTGCTGATGTAAAGTAGACATGTGGGAAATGTTATTTATTAAGTATTTTGTGTGACATATGTCTGTGATTTAAGGGCATAAAAATTCAAAGTTGGAAAATTGCGAAATTTTCCAAATTTTCGCCAAATATTCGTTTTTTTCACAAATAAACGCAAGTTATATCGAAGAAATTTTACCACTAACATGAAGTACAATATGTCACGAGAAAACAATGTCAGAATCGCCAAGATCCGTTGAAGCGTTCCAGAGTTATAACCTCATAATCCCTTTATGAGGTTATAACTCTGGAACGCTTCAACGGATCTTGGCGATTCTGACATTGTTTTCTCGTGACATATTGTACTTCATGTTAGTGGTAAAATTTCTTCGATATAACTTGCGTTTATTTGTGAAAAAAACGAATATTTGGCGAAAATTTTGAAAATTTCGCAATTTCAGTGGTCAGAATTGTAAAAATTGGCCTGGTCATTAACGTGCAAACCACCCTCGGGGCTTAAGGGGTTAAATGCAGCCACAACAAAAACACTGGTAAGTGGAGATTTTGTGGCGAAAACTGCAGAAACCACATGTGCCGCACCTGCCGCAAGTGAAGTACAAATTCCGTATACATTGCATGCAACTTACAGCAAGAGTGGCGTGGGTCAGCCCTTAGGCAGGAAGTGCAGAAATAGCCTTTTTTCCACCATAAATTCTCCAAATAGCAGAAAAATGTTGATGTGAAAGCAAAATCTCTATTCTTTCCCTATCTATCTAAATATGTACCTATCTATATATCTATTTCTATGTACAGAACACACCTGGAGATAGAGATGTGTGTGAACAGCCATCCCACCCGTCTCTTACCTGTTCACAAAAACCTCACCCTTTTTAAAAACAAAATGAAATCTCTCAGCAGCTATACTGCTGGAGCTTCAAATACAGGTTCCTATCACCAAATACAGGCATTTGGATGATACACATCTTACATCTTGTACTTAATGTGTGTTCTACTTACCTATAAAAATATGTATTGATATATCATATTTCTAAATTTATGTAGATATGATATAGAGTTATTAACCCTATATGCTAATGAGTACGTATGTTATATACGTATTTCCTACATAAGTACTTAAAATCTATATGTCTATGGCTACACTAATTTTTTTTTGTTTTTGTTTTTTTTCCTTATCTCTATACATAGAATTTGCCTATTGCTGTCTATGTTATTAGAAAAACTGAATAATGAAAAAAAAGAAAAGTAACTTTAAACTAAAATATTTTTGTAGATAATATTACGTGTGAAGACTTTAGTACTATCAGCCAATATTGTCCTTGAAGTGGTGTATTAACCACTTTAACCCTCACATTGCAACATTGCTTCACCCTGGAAAAAGCAACATACAATTGACCATGGGCAAAAGCAGGTTCTGGTAGATAAATGCCAACTCGATGGAGGGTCTGGCCTTGAGATTTATTTATGGTCATTGCAAATGCGGGCTTGATGGGAAATTGTCTCCGTCTTAATTTAAAAGGTAATCCAGTCTCTGATGGACACAAATCAATTTGTGGAATGAATACCACATTTCCTGCTGCTGACCCACTAATTACTTTAGCCAGTATGATATTGGCATGTAAGGCAGTGACAATGAGCCGCGTACCATTGCAGAGACCTTTGTTCGTGTTCAGATTACGTAATAACATGACAATGGTGCCAATTTTAAGTTTCAGCCGATGTGAAGGCATTCCAGTTGGTGTTAGTGAATTCAAAAACTCAAGTGGGTATTGATCGAGGTCATCAGCTTCATCAGAATCGATGGAATCATCACTGATATATTCAGTATAGTCACCTATCAATAAATCCATGACTTGGGAATTGACTTTCTTAACGTCCTCATTTTTTGGACATAAAATTGCATGAGATGCAGCTGTATTTATGCTTTCGGTGTCATTCACATCAATACAAAGATTATCTCCAAAAATTTCAATTATTAAAGAGCCAGTGCATACCATGTCTGGAGGAATTTCAATTACATCATCTCCAAGGTTATGTTCATTAGATAGTTCACCATTTCCCAGTTGAAGCAACCAACTGCTGTAGTGAGGATCAATGGAGCGCATGTTGTTAATAAGTGGCAGGCGAGTAAAATGTTGCCAGTGTTGTGAATATTTTATACAGCTCTCTACAACATCAGTTCTTGTCCCATGAGGGATGACAGGAAGACATTGTCTAAAGTCGCCTCCAAAAACAATCACTTTACCTCCAAACGGTGTTTTTTCTTTGTGAGCTACATTTGTTGTCATGACATCACGTAAAACTCTATCAATGACATGCAATGCATATTTGGATAGCATTGTGCACTCATCAATAATAAAAAGTTTAGTGCTGTGCAAATCTTTTGCTGCATCGGTATCATTCTTAATCCTGGAAACAGATGTTTCATTCACAGGAATTGGAATCCCATAAAGAGAATGAATGGTTCGTCCACCTTGTAGCAAGTTGGCGGCAATTCCAGTAGTGGCAGCAGGTGACACAATGTCTCCTTGTCCTCTTAGCTGATGTAGGAGTAGATGATATAGGTATGTTTTTCCGCTGCCACCAGGACCATCAAGGAAAAAACACTTTGCTGTAGAATTAGTGTCTTCTAAAGCTTGAGTGATAGCATCAAAAGCAAAAAGTTGGTCCTCATTTAGAGTAGCTTTCATTTCAGCAGCTGCTGATAACTCATAATCTTTATCATACTGTGGGAGGAGGTGTTGTTTCTTGACTGGACGTGGCAAATTAAAATCAGTATAAGTTTTGCCATGAGCTTTAAGAACATGTTGGACATCTGTCATAGCATAGCCTTCACAATTGACACACTCCAGAGTGTCGGAGTGGTATGCATAGCAGTAGTCTTCTACAAAGTGTTCCTTAAATTCATCCCATAAGTCCCGAGGTTTAGCTGGAGGACCAAAAATACAAATGTAGGCAAACATGTCACGTAGCTGTGCTGGCATGTTGAGAATACTGGCATCAAGTAATGTATTTCTCCACAGACTATCATCAAATAGTAAGCCAAGAGCTAATGCCGCATCTTTGAAGGTTTCATGTGTGACTCCGTGTACAGTTTTTATGCTGTCAAAACTGGTTGCACCTTTGACATGTAACAATAACAATCTTAAATAGTAGCGTTCTTGGTCTTTCACACTGGCAGTATACATTCGTCCAATCACAGAACCACCTGCTCGCTTTCTAACTTCCCAAGAACCTTCTTTCCAAACATAGTTTTCGGGAATTTCACGGTATAAATAAATATGAGCATGATGGTCGTTCTGATTAAGCTTGAAGTAGGCCATAAGTGTAGAATTTTGATGGAGCTTTTGTTTGATGTTTCCAATAGAGTCATCCTCATGAAAATAGAGTGGCTGAGAATGCGGTAGATGTACAGCAAGGCGAATGATGCTATGAGATTGTTTATGCATTGGATATGAGAATATTCGCCAAGCTGCCTCTGGTGCACTGACATATCTTGAATCCATGAATTAGTGTGTTTCATCATGTTGGATGTTAGTCTGGCAGATTTCAAGATTGGCTTTATCATGTCCTTTGTAGACGTATTTAAATAAATATTTCACAGCCTGAATGGAACCACAAACTTCGACATTTATATGGCACTTGTATTTTAATAGCAGGATCGGATTATATGGAACCACCCACGAATTGTCAATCATGTTAGAATGGTGTTGAAAAGATGGGCCAAAGTGTCTGCGATAAGTAGGATAGGCGTCCTTAGCTATGATGGTTCTTGGTTGCAAATCTTTAGGGAAATCTTTTGTACACTTCCCCAGATCCATACAGGGAGAATTTGGGTTGTGTTCTCCACACGGACCATGAATCATATGTTGGAGAACAATTTTATGGAGCTGAGGGTAGTGGGTAGGATTGGGAATTTCAGCCCACACTGTATTGTCTATGTCCTCCTCAGTCCTTAATTTGGAGTTGCTGTCCAGAATAATCAAAATGTGAGCGTGTGGAAGGCCACGTTTTTGAAATTCAATTACATGAACAATAGCGCAAACTTTCCCAAATAATCCGTTGTTAATGTCTTTTAAGAGTGCTTCCAGTTTTATTTTGAAAACACGTGCCACCAAATCAGGTCTATGTTCCACACGCTGCCAAGGTTCCAAATTCTCAATAATCTCATTCCATTTCGGATTACAGGTCATGGTGATGAATAGATCAGGACGACCATATTTAGTCACAATAGCCATGGCATCCTGGTACCGCTGCTGCATATTCCTGGGACTGCCTTCAAACGAAGATGGTAAAATGACCGTTTTTCCAATGGGGATGCCCTTCTCAATGGATTTTTTCTGGAGATGTTCCTGGAGTACACAATAGTCCTCTACTTTCAAATCCTTTTGGTGTTGACGGATATAATTTAGGCGATTTGCCTCGATTTTCACATAAGCATCCACTAAGTACTGCTGAGTGAGTTTGCCACCATTCAGGAGTGGATTAAACTGATTACGGACAGACAGCACATAGCAGTAATATTGCAGTTGTGTAACTCTGCGTGGACTTTGCCCTTGTTGCTTGAGGCCATCATGCCAGCCCTGGTCTCCGTAAGGGAAAAATAAAGGATAGAGTAAAGCATCTAAATTACTGTGTAGAATGCTGACCTGTTGTGTTCTTGGCGCCAAAGGATTTTTGGGGTCCGGTTGTAAATGTATTAAAATATCACGATTAAATGGTGGCTCTCCATTGTCATTTTCAAATACGACAGCAACTTCATTGACAGTTGGATTATTATATCGGCGAGGGTCTTGATTCCGATCTTGTTTAAGGGCCATGATGATATTTGGCATGAGAGTGCCATTAGCTTCAGCTTTAAGATGTTCTTCATGTTCCACATCTCGTAACATTTTGTAGGCAGCAACAAAGGGATTCACATTGTCTAACTGAAGAGCAATTATACTCATCAAAGTGGGATGACATTTTTGATTTTGTTCACAGTTTAAACGTTCATTCGCGGTAGCGGTATCCAAAATATACAGTTGGGCATAAGCTGGAACTTGATCATCACTGGGATGTAGGGTTCCAGTACGATGATATATTTGTCCATGTATACGGAAACAGTAAGGGCCATGTCCAGGTGGAGGGGATATATTGGCACCCATGGAGGCGAAAGCAAATGAGCTGTTAATACTACGAATATTTTCCATGAGATTCTTACTGAACTCACTCTCCCCTGTCAGCAATCGTTTAAAGACCTCGGGATATTGGGGTATAGGTATATGCACTTTACTCTTGTGACAACACAGAGTAAAATTTTTATCTGCTGGTATCTCAGCATTAAAATGTAATGCTTGACAATGTTCACATAAATAGTTCATAGGACCACAGGAGTGTTCTACTATGGTACTGTCATCATTAGTAAAACCTGTAGGATGTTGAGGTACAGGTTGTGGTAACGGAGCATTGGAATGTTTCTTTAAGCCAACATATATAAAGCGTGGACCTGGTAGAGGATCTTCACTGTCCACAGATTCAATCACTGAGGAGTTGGAAGGTGTATCGTGGTCAGGGTTTATTAATATGGAGGTGCAAGCGGTTTTTTTGCGCCGTTCACGGAGTGCACCAGCTGCATTTGGTAATGGTTTGTTTGTTGCCTTAGAAGAGTCAGGTGTGAAGCATGTCTTATAAGCAGACTTAACGGTGTACAGGCGACGGCGTTTATCATTTGGAGTGTAAGTAGGACAGTGTTTGCGCTTACGTGCAGATTTACCAACGGTTAAAGGAGCTTGAGGCTGCACACATTCTATGAATGGAGACAAAGAAGCTGTATTGTGGGCAGAATCTATGACTGAGGACGTGGAAATATTATGTTTGCAACGTTGAGAGCGTGCAGCAGCAGCTTTATTACTTAATCGATTAGTTTTGTCCTCAAAAGACTCATTAGTAATGCGTTTATTGCAAGCAGCATTAACAGTGTCCAGGCACTTCTGTCTGTCCTCTGTAGTCTCGTTAGCACGCTGTTTGCGCTTACGTGCGGCATCGGCGGCTTTTCGCTCTGCGTCATCGGTATACTTATTATCAGACCTGATGTTACGTGTGCCATCAGCAGCTTTGGGCTCTGTGTCATTAGTATACTTAACAGTGTCCAGGCACTTGCATCTATCCTCTGTACTCTTGTTAGCACGCTGTTTGCGCTTACGTGCAGCATCGGTGTCTTTTCGCTGTGCGTCATTGGTATACTTATTATCAGACCTGATGTTACGTGCGCCATCAGCAGCTTTGGGCTCTGTGTCATTAGTATACTTAACAGTGTCCAGGCGCTTGCATCTATCCTCTGTACTCTTGTTAGCACGCTGTTTACGCTTACGTGCAGCATCGGCGGCTTTTCGCTCTGCGTCATTGGTATACTTATTATCAGACCTGATGTTACGTGCGCCATCAGCAGCTTTGGGCTCTGTGTCATTAGTATACTTAACAGTGTCCAGGCGCTTGCATCTCTCCTCTGTACTCTTGTTAGCACGCTGTTTGCGCTTACGTGCAGCATCGGCGGCTTTTCGCTCTGCATCATTACCATACTTTATATCAGACCTGATCTTACGTGCGCCATCAGCAGCTTTGGACTCTGTCATTACTATACTTAACAGTGTCCAGGCGCTTGCATCTATCCTCTGTACTCTTGTTAGCACGCTGTTTACGCTTACGTGCGGCATCGGCGTCTTTTTGCTCTGCATTATTAGTATACTTTATATCAGACCTAATCTTACGTGCGCCATCAGCAGCTTTGGGCTCTGTGTCATTAGTATCCTTACTATTAGAGCTCATGTTGGCTAAGCTAAACAGCTTTAAGCGTGGTGGTGGCAAACAACAGGTTAATAAGAGGCAGTGTCAGGTAGTAGGAAAATAGCCAGTTAATAATAGGCAATAGTTCTTTGCAGGAATACAGATATTAATAAATAGGCAGTTTATATTGCAGAGAAATTGCTGGGCAATAATGGACAATGTCCTTATGTGGCAAATAATAGAGCAATATACCCAGTGTGGCAAAGAAGAGGTTAATAAACGGCAGTCTCTCAGTATAACAGTCAGTGAATAATAGGCAGTATATGGAGAAAACACCAAACAAAAGTTCAAAATTGGTGTGAAAATGTCACTGAACCACTTCACAACTAAATATATATAGTTTTGGTAAATGGTTTTATCATTTTTTTGACGAAATTCGTCAGGAGCTTGAAGAGCAACGTCACTGGGACCACCTCCACGCAGTAGAAACTTGCTGTCAGGTAAAAATTCAAAAATCACACCAAAATGGCGGGCGGAGTGTGTCACAGTACGGCACATTTCTGATTAGTCGCTCGCGGCAGGCGGCAACCAATCAGAAAAGTGCCGCGCACCACGAAGGCATATATCTTTGTCCACCCTGAGCAGGTGTAGGACGCTGGTGACGTCACTTATCTCCGGACACTATCTCCGGACAAAGCCACGGAAGTTGGCACAAATTGCCGGAAGTAGTATTCTAGGCAATTATATATTAGATTTTAATGTTATCAGTGTTTACCTTTGAACGTTTATATTGTATTGTCCTGTCACCAGCCATGTGTACGATTATCGGCCGAAAGCCTCTCTGGAACCAATAATCACCCCATGTAAAGGTATCTTTATAAGTTAAAGATTCAGAATACTATGACTTTTATCATATCCTGAACAGTCAAGTTTTTTATGAACCGTTAAGGTTTTCTGGTTGAAGTAAAAAAAACTCTGAGTGTTTACAGTTTGAAACCATAAAATGTTGAAAAATTATGTCATTCTTGAGTATATCACTCAATGGTGCTCATAAACGTGTCAAATTTGATCTATAATATGTAGACTGAAAGCGAGAGGGAATTACACACACTATGGCGCTCGCCACAAGGGAGACAGGGAGAGTGGGCAGTGGAATAGAATAGAATAGAAAACCCCTAGCTGCTGGAACAACACAGGATCTGTGCCTATCCTGGGATTGAAATGTAGGTACTGAATAATCGCAATGCGAATAAGGTGGACCGCGCTCAGGGGTGCGTGTACTAAAGTAATGGACTGTAGGAGGCTAACAATAGTATACAATAAATGGTACTTAGATCGCTACTAAATGCTTATACCTGCTGTGGAAGGAATATGAATCAATATGTCATAAATGCATATGCCCGTAGCGGCTATGCAGAAGGTGCTTACTGTGATTGTTGCGCTATTCCAGCGTCCTGAGTAGACCCCGACCTGGAGTCCGCTGTGAGGTAAGATGCGGCGTCTGTGCAGGGCGGGGGGGTTGGTAGGAGGAGGAATCGGCAGCTGTAGCGGTACCTGGGAGCCCCGGCCGAGGCGTCCCTGGTAACCGCGAGGAGAAAAAAATGGCCGCTAGCGCCGGCTCACTGGTGCCTGCAAAGTGACGTCACTAAGGTACGGAGCGGCGTTGGAGCCAAAAAGGTTTGTCGCCACCTTTTTGGCTCCAACGCCGCTCCGTACCTTAGTGACGTCACTTTGCAGGCACCAGTGAGCCGGCGCTAGCGGCCATTTTTTTCTCCTCGCGGTTACCAGGGACGCCTCGGCCGGGGCTCCCAGGTACCGCTACAGCTGCCAATTCCTCCTCCTACCAACCCCCCCGCCCTGCACAGACGCCGCATCTTACCTCACAGCGGACTCCAGGTCGGGGTCTACTCAGGACGCTGGAATAGCGCAACAATCACAGTAAGCACCTTCTGCATAGCCGCTACGGGCATATGCATTTATGACATATTGATTCATATTCCTTCCACAGCAGGTCTAAGCATTTAGTAGCGATCTAAGTACCATTTATTGTATACTATTGTTAGCCTCCTACAGTCCATTACTTTAGTACACGCACCCCTGAGCGCGGTCCACCTTATTCGCATTGCGATTATTCAGTACCTACATTTGATCTATAATATACTTTAATATACGTTACTTTAATCTTTAATATACTTAAGAACAGGGCCCCAGACATCACACAGGGGGTCTGAAACACCGCACAGTGGTCCAAAATATCGCTGTGCTCTGCCTGGGGCCCCATATGCTGCCTGGGGCCCCTGTGCTCTGCCTGGGGCCCCATATGCTGCCTGGGGCCCCTGTGCTCTGCCTGGGGCCCCATGTTCTGCCTGGGGCCACTGTGCTCTGCCTGGGGCCCCATATGCTGCCTGGGGCCCCTGTGCTCTGCCTGGGGCCCCATATGCTGCCTGGGGCCCCTGTGCTCTGCCTGGGGCCCCATAGGCTGCCTGGGGCCCCTATGCTCTACCTGGGACCACTGTGCTCTGCCTGGGGCCCCATATGCTGCCTGGGGCCCCTGTGCTCTGCCTGGGGCCACTGTGCTCTGCCTGGGGCCCCATGTTCTGCCTGGGGCCCCTGTGCTCTGCCTGGGACCACTGTGCTCTGCCTGGGGCCCCATGTTCTGCCTGGGGCCACTGTGCTCTGCCTGGGGCCCCTGTGCTCTGCCTGGGACCACTGTGCTCTGCCTGGGGCCCCATATGCTGCCTGGGGCCCCTGTGCTCTGCCTGGGGCCACTGTGTTCTGCCTGGGGCCCCATATGCTGCCTGGGGCCCCTGTGCTCTGCCTGGGGCCCCATATGCTGCCTGGGGCCCCTGTGCTCTGCCTGGGTCCCCTGTGCTCTGCCTGGGGCCCCATGTTCTGCCTGGGGCCCCTGTGCTCTGCCTGGGGCCACTGTGCTCTGCCTGGGGCCCCATATGCTGCCTGGGGCCCCTGTGCTCTGCCTTGGGCCCCATATGCTGCCTGGGGCCCCTGTGCTCTGCCTGGGGCCCCTGTGCTCTACCTGGGGCCCCTGTGCTCTGCCTGGGGCCCCTGTGCTCTGCCTGGGGCCCCATATGCTGCCTGGGGCCCCTGTTCTCTGCCTGGGGCCCCATATGCTGCCTGGGGCCCCTGTGCTCTGCCTGGGGCCACTGTGCTCTGCCTGGGGCCCCATAGGCTGCCTGGGGCCCCATAGGCTGCCTGGGGCCCCTGTGCTCTGCCTGGGACCACTGTGCTCTGCCTGGGGCCCCATATGCTGCCTGGGGCCCCTGTGCTCTGCCTGGGGCCACTGTGCTCTGCCTGGGGCCCCATATGCTGCCTGGGGCCCCTGTGCTCTGCCTGGGTGTAGGACACTGGTGATGTCACTTATCTCCGGACATTAGCTCCGGACATTAGCTCCGGACATTATCTCCGGACATTAGCTCCGGACATTATCTCCGGACATTAGCTCCGGACAAAGCCACGGAAGTTGGCACAAATTGCAGGAAGTAGTATTCTAGGCAATTATATATTAGATGGGCATTTCCTGAAGGAAAAACATGGTGCTTGAACAGCGCTACCAGCTTTATAGCAGCACTTTTCACACACGGGACTGGGGGGCGCGCTTACTTTTGCACCCGGGGCCGGGGGCGCGCTTACTTTTGCACTCGGGGGCGCACTTACTTTTGCACCCGGAGGCGCACTTTTGCACCCGGGGGCGCACTTACTTTTGCACCCGGGGGCGCACTTACTTTTGCACCCGGGGGCGCACTTACTTTTGCACCCGGGGGCGCACTTACTTTTGCACCCGGGGGCGCACTTACTTTTGCACCCGGGGGCGCACTTACTTTTGGGGCCGCACTTACTTTTGGTGGGCGGGGCTCCTCGGCCTCCGATTTGGTTGGTGGGGCCCCTCGTCCTCCGATTTGGTGGGTGGGGACCCTCGGCCTCCGATTTGGTGGGCGGGGACCCTCGGCCTCCGATTTGGTGGGCGGGGACCCTCGACCTCAGATTTGGTGGGCGGGGACCCTCGACCTCCGATTTGGTGGGCGGGGACCCTCGGCCTCCGCTTTGGTGGGCGGGGCCCCTCGGCCTCCGATTTGGTGGGCGGGGTCCCTCTGCGTCCGATTTGGTGGGCGGGGACCCTCGGCCTCCGCTTTGGTTGGCGGGGCCCCACGGCCTCCGATTTGGTGGGCGGGGTCCCTCTGCCTCCGCTTTGGTTGGCGGGGCCCCACGGCCTCCGATTTGGTGGGCGGGGTCCCTCTGCCTCCGCTTTGGTGGGCGGGGCCACTCGGCCTTCGATTTGGTGGGCGGGGCTCCTCAGCCTCCAATTTGGTGGGCGGGGACCCTCGGCCTCCGATTTGATGGGCGGGGCCCCTCGGCCTCCAATGTGGTGGGCGGGGACCCTCGGCCTCTGATTTGATGGGCGGGGCCCATCGGCCTCCGATGTGGTGGGCGGGGCCCCTCGGCCTCCGATTTGGTGGGCGGGGACCCCCGGCCTCCGATTTGGTGGGCGGGGCCCCTCGGCCTCCGATTTGGTGGGCGGGGACCCTCGGCCTCCGATTTGATGGGCCGGGCCCCTCGGCCTCCGATGTGTGGGCAGGGACCCTCGGCCTCCGCTTTGGTGGGTGGGGCCAGGCCCCTCGGCCTCCACTTTGGTGGGCGGGGCCGCTCGGCCTTCGATTTGGTGGGCGGGGCTCCTCGGCCTCCGATTTGGTTGGCGAAGCCCCTCGGCCTCCGATTTGGTTGGCGGGGCCCCTCGGCCTCCGATTTGGTGGGCGGGGACTCTCGGCCTCCGATTTGGTGGGCGGGGACCCTCGGCCTCCGATTTGGTGGGCGGGGACCCTCGGCCTCCGATTTGGTGGGCAGGGACCCTCGGCCTCCGATTTGGTGGTCGGGGACCCTCGGCCTCCGCTTTGGTGGGCGGGGTCCCTCGGCCTCCGATTTGTTGGGCGGGGTCCCTCTGCCTCCGATTTGGTGTGCGGGGACCCTCGGCCTCCGCTTTCGTGGGCGGGGCCCCTCGACCTTCGATTTGGTGGGCAGGGCTCCTCGGCCTCCGATTTGGTTGGTGGGGCCCCTCGGCCTCCAATTTGGTGGGCGGGTACCTTCGGCCTCCGATTTGGTGGGCGGGGACCCTCGGCCTCCGATTTGGTGGGCGGGGACACTCAGCCTCCGCTTTGGTGGGTGGGGCCCGTCGGCCTCCGATTTGGTGGACGGGGCCCCTCGGCCTCCGATTTGGATGGTGTGGACCCTTGGCCTCCGATTTGGTGGGCGGGGACCCTCAACCTCCGATTTGGTGGGCGGGGACCCTCGGCCTCCGATTTGGTGGGCGGGGCCCCTCGGCCTCCGATGTGGTGGGCGGTGCCCCTCGGCCTCCGATTTGGAGGGCGGGGACCCCCGGCCTCCGATTTGGTGGGCGGGGACCCTCGGCCTCCGATTTGGTGGGCGGGACCCTCGGCCTCCGATTTGGTGGGCGGGGACCCTCGGCCTCCGATTTGGTGGGCGGGGCCCCTCGGCCTCCGATTTGGTGGCGGGGCCCCTCGGCCTCCAATTTGGTGGGCGGGGACCCTCGGCCTCCGATTTGGTGGGCGGGGACCCTCGGCCTCCGATTTGGTGGGCGGGGACCCTCGGCCTCCGATTTGGTGGGCGGGGACCCTTGGCCTCCGATGTGGTGGTCGGGGCCCCTCGGCCTCCGCTTTGGTGGGCGGGGCCGGGCCCTCGGCCTCCGCTTTGGTGGGCGGGGCCGCTCGGCCTTCGATTTGGTGGGCAGGGCTCCTCGGCCTCCGATTTGGTTGGCGGGGCCCCTCGGCCTCCGATTTGGTGTGTGCTCTGCCTGGGGCCACTGTGCTCTGCCTGGAGCCCCATATGCTGCCTGGGGCCCCTGTGCTCTGCCTGGGGCCCCATATGCTGCCTGGGGCCCCTGTGCTCTGCCTGGTGCCCCTGTGCCCTGCCTGGGGCCCCATGTTCTGCCTGGGGCCCCTGTGCTCTGCCTGGGGCCACTGTGCTCTGCCTGGGTGTAGGACACTGGTGACGTCACTTATCTCTGGACATTAGCTCCGGACATTAGCTCCGGACATTAGCTCCGGACAATAGCTCCGGACAATAGCTCTGGACAATAGCTCCGGACAATAGCTCCGGACAAAGCCACGGAAGTTGGCACAAATTGCAGGAAGTAGTATTCTAGGCAATTATATATTAGATATATATATATATACACACACATATATATATATATATATATATATATATATATATATACACATACATATGTGTTTTGATAAATATTTAGTATTAAAATGATGTGTAAATGACAGATAACTGCTGTATGTAAAAGCTCATGTTCAAATCGCATTGCATACGGATGTTGCGATACAAAATCACATTGACCTCGCATGACACTCGCATATGTTTCTTTTTTTCTGTCCGGAAATCGGACCTTTTTTTTTTATCGCAAATGGGTATGAAGCCTAAGGATGAGAACCGGCAAAGCCAAAGCTTGTCCTCCGCATGCGCCTGGACTCCCTGACCGTTTACGGTGAGAATTCACATCACATGACCGTCGTGACTAATGGTGATATCATTCATGGTGACGTAATGCCACACTCAGACACTGTGAGGGATTAGAGCCATGGCAGCCGGGCTCAGACCATGTGTGCACCATTAATGTCTTCCTCCATTTCCTTTACAGCTGCGGCAGAAGCTCAGTGACAAACTCAACTACTACTTTCGGAAGTTGGGAGACTCCACGTACCATCTGCTCCGTTGGACAAGCGAGCGCCGCTATGTGCTCCATGGTTTTCCTCTTTATATCTCTATTTAGTCATTTTTGTATAATAAAATTTTATATTTTCTATGCTTTTGCGATACTGAGTCGCTGGTTTCTCGGTAATGGGCCGTGTCCTCAGCGTTAGATAATTTACATCAAGTTTATGGCTTATATTAATTAATTAAACCGCTAGCAGACTCCGCCCCTCCCACTTAGCCTTTCCCACTTTTTAGAACTGTGTCATAAAGGTGGGCCCAGCTGGCGGAGCATAAGTAATAGCTCTTTTTAGCTGCTTGCAAGCAGTGAATTGAAACATCCCCGTTCTTGCATTTTCACAACTGCCACGATATAAACACGAGTGGCTTGTGGTCCTCGTCCTCACGGGTCTCTTGTGTACAGATATCATCAGTACGGCCGACGATGTGGTGCTGATCTGCTGCAGCAGCGATGGAGGCGCTGCCATGGTGGGCATGAGCTTTCATCCCTTGAACTGTTCTCTTTTTAAAGGGGTTGTCCATGACCGTGACATTGATGGTCTCTCATTAGAGTATGTCATCTGTGTGTGATCTGTGGGGGTGCGACACTGGCACCTCCGCCTTTTAAGTTGTTGGATGGAACTTGTCGGTCCCTGCGCTGCACAGCTCTGCCGAGAGACGTGCTGTACCCGACCTTGGATGCAGCTCCGGCTGACACCAGGGAAGAGCTAACAGCCAAGATGGCAGGTGTAACCAGTGGTAAAGACGGGCTATCAATGTTAACCCCTTATTGACCAAGGCAATTTTTACATTTCTGACCACTGTCCCTTTGAGGTTATAGCTCTGGAGCCTCAATGGATCCCGCTGATACTGACAGATTTTCGTGACATATTATACATTATGATATTGGTAAAATTTATTCGATATGACTTGCGTTTATTTCTGAAACAAACCAGAAATTTTGCAAACATTTTAATTTTACAGTTTTCAAACTTAGATTTTTTGTGCCCTTAAATCAGTAAAATGCGACCCGAGTCATGTTCCCTGGATATTCTCTGATGCTTGAGGCGCCACACAATTATTTCTTAGCGCCGTTAAAGTCCTGGAAAACCACTTTAAAGGGAAGGTGAGGAGTCAGAGTATCATGGTGTCACCCCCACACTATGCACCCCCATCCCGCCCACTGCTGTCACCTTTTTGACTGGCGTTTCCAAGGTGTGTGGAGGATGCCGCAGTTACCTGGCCCCTACTTAGGGAACAGGTGACTGCCGCAGCCTCCACCGTCACCGGGAGCCTCCACAAGTAATTACTTGTGGAGGCTCCCGGTGACGCTGCTGACTGACGGGTCACACATGAAGCAGTGTCCGTGTCCCGGCAACATGGATGTTCGCCAAGATAAACGTCTGTACACTGCGGCTCTTGGCTGTGACACTGCGGACCCGCCATTCTGTAGAGCCCTCTCAACCATGTGGTGTCGCAAATGTCAAATTCCGCATTGATTCTGTACAAATAAATTTTCGCAGCATGGGGACGAGATTTCATGCAATCCCATTCACTTTGCTGGCTACTGAATTTGCTGTCGAATTTCCATGCTGACAGGCCACACAGAAATAATTTTTTTCCCTCCCTCCAGCAACACCACACCTATTTTGTCAAAGTTTCCGAATTAAAAACTATTTCTAAATTATTATTTTTACATTTCAAAACATTTTGATCAGAAAGATCTTGTGTCCTCTGTGTGACCAATCTACATACTGGATATAATCGGGAGTTGGGACTTCCGGCCGCTGCCCCTGAATCTCATAAAGCACCGGGGCAGTGTCACTTGCAGGAGCACTTTGTGTCCGCAAGGCCACGAACTGCGCAAGTGACGGATATATACGTCACTGCTCAATTTTCATAATGAAATCTGAAGTATCCTTCAGATAGGACAGGATATTCTCCACCAGGGGCTTGAGAAACGAGTCAATATACCTGCCGATGTCCTCCGTAAGCCCACCCACCCCAGAGATTTTTGGCCTACCTGGAGGGTTTTACAGGTTCTTATGTACCTTGGGGAGGAGATACAATGTTGGAATAAGAGGGTCCTTAACCACCAAAATGTCCCGTACCTTTGTAGTTATAAGGTCACCACTTATAGCCCTCTACAAGATTCTAATTAGTTACTCCTTGTAAGAAATAAGGGGATTAAGTCAATTTTTTATAGCAAAGAGGGTCCCTAAGCATACGATGGGCCTCAGCTAGTTATAGGTTAGAAGGCCAAATCACAATATTCCCGCCCTTGTCTGCCGGTTTAATCACTACATCCTTCAGTTGTTTTAGTCTTTTAAGACCTGTTAATTCTGTCCTAGACAGATTGTTACCGAAAGAAGAAGTGGAGATCCTATCAAATTCGTTAGAAACAAGCTTGACAAAGATCTGCACAGTAGGGCATAATAACAAGGGCGGGAAATTGGTGGACCTAGGATGCAGAGAGAATGGTTGCCTACGCAAGGTGGGGTTGGTGTGTTCATATGCCAGCACCTATGGAGTTTGCAAGGTCAATTGCTCTTCAGGTAAGGTGAAAGCCTGCTGAATATCTTCACTATGGTGCCATTTTTTAAAAAGGAGGGACCGTGCAAACATATGTAGGTCCTTTAAGGTCAGAAATGGATCAAATTGCATGCTGGGGAAAATGTTAAGCCGTTAGAAGGCAGGGAAATCTCATCGGGGCTAAGAACATGCTCATAAAAATGTATTACCTTAAAGGGAACCTGTCACCCCCCTCAGGCGTTTGTAACTTAAAGAGCCACCTTGTGCAGCACTAATGCTGCATTCTGACAAGGTGGCTTTTTAGTTACAAACGCCTGTACACGCTGAAATAAACACTTATAAACAGTGCCACCACATACCCTGAATCCGTCTCAGGGGCGGGACTTCCCTTCCTAATGAAACGCAGCACAGCCGTCACTCCGGGCCTGTGCGCCGCCTCTGCCTGCATTATCGTCCCCGGCACCGTAAGTTTTTTCCGGGCATGCGCAGTTGCGCTGCCCTTCGTACTTACAGCGCAGGCGCCGGGGATGATAATGCAGGAAGAGCAGGCGTCTCATTAGGAAGGGAAGTCCCGCCCCCGGGACGGATTCAGGGTATGTGGTGGCACTTTTTATAAGTGTTTATTTCAGCATGTACAGGCGTTTGTAACTAAAAAGCCACCTTATCAGAATGCAGCATTAGTGCTGCACAAGTTGGCTCTTTTAGTTACAAACGCCTGAGGGGGGTGACAGATTCCCTTTAAGGGTATCCATTTTCTGTACGTTTATTATTAGACGGCTTTTGGTCCCACTTGCTCATTCCAGTTACCAAAATGAGTTTGCATAGATCGTAGGGAAGTGTCTGATGCTTCCCCAGAAGAGGAAACTGAAGAAACCGAAGGGGATCTGTGATTCCTATTTGTGTTAAATGACCGTCTCCACCTATAGATTGGTTTTCGTTGGAAGTCAGTGCTGTCACGGAATTTTTTTTTAGCGTGAATGATTTTAATCTGTGTCTCCCACTCTGCAGAATTTTTATCCATCATGTTGTTAAAGGCTGTAAGACCTTCTGTAGTAGCCAACTTCTTAAAATAAAGGTAAAGACAATCACTTTCGGTTTCCAACAGAGAGACCGATTTATTAAGATCAATGAGCAGTTCCATAAATTGAAATGAAGCTTTAGTACAAACCTCCTGCCACTTGGAGGAAAAAATATCAGTCACGGGAAAGGAAGGGAACATTTGGATACGTAACCCCTGTGGAATTAAATGTTTCTTAAATTAGTTCATACCGGGTAGTGACTGATGAAGGTCCGGATGTAGGACCGAAATGTTTCTGTTATTTTGTGGACATCATTAAATCACCTGTCTTATGTTAAGTTCAGTGCCAAGTTTTTGCTATATACTACGGTGTGGGAACCTACTCTGGCACCTCTTTATGGCTGTGCACACGTCAACTTTTTCATTCTCATGTATTTAGAGTAGTGACCCCTTCTGGTCGGATCCGGGAAGATCCGTGATGGTTGAAGGGAAGACGAGGATGACGTGGTGTCCAACGCTTGTCAGTGAGAGTGACGACGTGGACACCGCGTCATCCTCGGCTTCTCTTCAACCAGCGCGGATGTTCCCGGATCCGACCAGAAGGGGTTACTACTCTAAATACAGAGAAAATACCTCCTTTGGACTCACCACAGTTCATCACCCACCATCTTTTCTTACGTTAGTACGTAACTAATGAAGGTCTTCAGGACCGAAACATTTATTTTTGGTACTACGAATAAACAGAAGTTCATCACATAATCCTAAGTTGAGTGCTGAGTTCTCTTTAGGCATACGCATGGTGTGGGAACCTAACCTACCCGTGCACCTTCTTCAGTAGTGCTCACGCCATGTCTTTGCACCACTGTTAAATACCTTATCTGGCTTCCTCATCTGCAATCTCCCTCTGAAGTAGTATTTTAGTTGAGTTCTTCTCTTTGACTGCAACTGACTAGCTCTCCTAACTCTACTAAGTTCAGTGTCTCTGAGTGAAGAGACTCTGTGAGGTCACATGCCCCTCACCCTTGGAGGACAGGAGAAGTCAACATCTTTCCCCACACTGCAGAGTCATACAGTATTTGTCTTCACACTGAAGACTAATGTAACACAGTATAGCTGGAGATGTGTCCTTTGTAGTTGGAGGGTGATTACTGGGAGAGGAAGCCAGAGAAGTTATTTAACACTGTCCTAGCCAGTGTCCAGGAACATTATACTTGCTAGGTTGGAAATAAAAAAAATAATGACAGTTACTCTTTAAAGAAACTTCTTAGCCTAACTCTTCTGATGCTTTTTGCCAATCATTTTGACATTCTCCGCGCAGTGAGAATGTCGGGACCACACTCAGTCAGAGCAGCCTTTGGAAGTGGGGAATCACCAGAAATAATACACAAGACACGTCTCGTATAGTATATCACTGGGAAGCCTTTGAAGCACGCCTGCCTTCAAGGTGCTATCCCCTCTTTATATAGTTGTACAGGTAGTTTCAGTGGTTATACAAGTTTTGCTTGTTTAAACAAAGAGAGAAAAGAGAAGACAAAAAAACAGTTTCGGCTATGTGATAGTTTCACAACAAACAAAACAGTACAGTTTCGCCTAAGTGGCAGTTTCACAAACAAAAAATAGGATTTCACACTATAGCTAAAATGTCCTTGAATGGACAGGTCAATATTGATCACAAATTCTTTTTGGTTCATTGAGGTAACCATTTTTGTTCCGCTCTTCACAATCCCCCCTTTGACATATTCCATTCAAAACCTTGTCATATAGACGATTATTTTAGTCATTCTTTTTGTGATATTACAAAAAAAAACTTTATATTCTCGCATCCATTACACAAAATTTATTTGTGCATACCGAGATACCCTTGAGTACAACCTTGAATAATACATATATAATTACAATAACTATAACTGTATGTATTAGGCTTTGCATAATCCCGGTAACCCACCCACCGATCCCCCTGAACCAATTGGCCGGGTTAAGAAAAGAAAAGGTATCTGACCACCAGCTATCCTTATTTTGGTCATTGTCTTTGTCATACTGATCCCTGAGTCGTTGTACGTCTTCTAATTTAAATCTCATACTCATAGTACTATTCGGGTCTATATAATGACAGCAGGTGGGTCCGATGATTTGACACATACCCCCTTGTGAGGCAGTTAGGTAATCCAATACCAGGGTATGTTGGTTAGTGACTATTATAAGCTGATTCTGTACAGCTATTCTAGTATTTAATATGTCCAATATATCCCAAATCTGGTCATCTAGATAATCCGTGGCTCTAACTAATTTATCCCACATCTGTGTTAACATAGGATAAATAAAAATGGTACTAGCAATTTTTTGGGGAATTCCCATTTGTACTATATGTGGCCTCCCCGAGGGACGTGGTGAGTTATCTGCAGCTCTTTTATGCAGTGTGTGCTTGGGCACGGCTTGCATATTCACTTGTTTGTTCGAAATTATGAAAGTAGTCGGGGTTAGGCGTCCTAATGTACAAGTACCCTTTATACCTACGGGAAGCCATTTATATGCTCCTTCTCCGCATATCCAAAATGTACCCTCAGGCAGATCCCACAAAGCTGAGTGCTGCAATACCAATCTGTGAGCCAAATCCACAAAACTAGATACATTCTGAAGCATACACCAAGAGGGTTTTTGTCCCAAGGGGCTACAGTACCCGGCTGCGGGATTCCCACATACATGCATTCCGTTGACATACTCATCGGATTCATTACAAACCAGGTTCCCCGGCTTACTTGTACAACTGTTTGCATCACCTTGGGGGAACAACTCGGAATGTTCCCATTTTCTATTATGTATGTACCTTTCCAATACTGTAGGTTTGAAAGCATCAGAGGAAGGGGTGGTTGTACTGAAACTGAGCTGTAGATTTTCAGTGGGGACCTGTCCTAAATCAGTTAATCCAGTCTTATTCCTAGGTACCCATGCTCCTCCTCTGAGTGCTAAATATTGTAAGTTGCCTATTTTTCCTGTAAGATTGCCCTGCCACCAAGGAAATTCTACCCATCCCACAACTGGTATGGTGATTGTAGTATTCCATAGTCTAGTATTGCCAGGTTGGTTGTTGGCCAGGTTGTCTGAACAATTAGGCCAAGCGAATATTTCTTCAGCTGACACGGGAACTGCTAGAAAAGGTATACTTGTGGCTGATACTGGTGAATGGGTACAGATCCAACAATCTGCCAGGGGTTGCGTATTATTTAACAAATCATGCACTAAGTTTCTATGATGTTGTACGAATCTATTGTTCAAAGGGGCTAGAGAATTCAATCTTTCCCATGCCTCCGTTGAGGTTAACATTATTAACATCAATATCATGAGTCTTATACTGCTTTTTTGCAATGGCTTGCATGTATTCATGATGCCTTTCCTTCAAGCTTGACTGCTGTTGGAGTTGTTAACAGGACTTCGAAAGGTCCGTCAAATCTCGGTTCCAGAGTCTTTCTGGTGTGTCTTTTCACGTAGATTTGATCACCAGGTTCCAACTTGTGGCCTCCTTCGAGATTTTCTGGATCTGGAAGGGAAGCAAAAACTTGCGAATGCACTTTAGTTAAACGTTTTTGTAATTCTTGTACATAAGCAGTTAAAGTCTCAGTATTCAACATCAGTTGTTGTGGAAAATAACAACCCAAATTTGCTGCTCTACCAAAAAGAATCTCATGTGGTGACAGCTTAGCCTTCCCCCTTGGGGCGTTTCGGATGGAATATAGGGCAAGTGGTAGACACTCGGTCCAAGGCTTTCCTGTTTCTGCCATGGCCTTCTGGATTTTTAATTTTATTGTTCCATTTAATCTTTCCACTTTACCTGAACTCTGTGGGTGATACGGAGTGTGAAACTGGTTTTCTACTCCCAACATTTTCATAACATTCTGGAATATTTCTCCAGTAAAATGGGTACCCCTATCTGACTCGATCACCTCAGGCATGCCGTAACGGGGTATCAGTTCATGTGCTATTTTAATGGCAGTAGTTTTTGCTGAGGCTTTACGAACTGGATAAGCCTCTGGCCACCCTGAGAACATGTCCACACACACAAGCACATATTCGTATCCATTGTACCTAGGAAGCTGGATGTAGTCGATCTGGAGTCTTTGAAAGGGATACAGTGGTCTTACATGATGCTTGGTTGGGGTTTTAATGGTCTGACCTGGATTGTGTGCCAGGCATATAGCGCATGCAGCACACATGTTCCGAGCGAAATTACCAAAGCCTGGAGCCAACCACCTTTCTTTTACCTTGAGCGTCATACCGTTTGCCGATACATGCGTAGGTAGGTGGAGGTCACTCGCCACTGCGGGGTACCAGGCTCTGGGTAAACACAACAAAGTTCCTTTTTTCCATAATCCTTGCTGATCTTCTGCCCCTTTTTTCTGCCACTGCCCTCGTTCTTCGTCGTCTACCTGTTTCTGAGCTTCCTTCAATCTCTCCTCATCATCTTCAGAGCTATCTAGTGTGTGGGCATGATGTAAGGGTTTACGTGCTGCCTGTTTTGCTGCTTTGTCGGCTTTATCGTTACCCCTGGCTTCCTCGGTGTCGAGTCTCACATGTGCAGCTACCTTTATCACCGCTATTTCTTTAGTTTCTTGTGCTGCCTCCAGAATCTGTCTAATGAGGGAGGCATGTTTAACAGGTTGGCCTGAAGCAGTCATATAACCTCTGGCTCTCCATATTACGCCAAAATCGAAAATAATGCCATGTGCATATCTAGAATCAGTGTATATGTTTGCTGTCTGATCTTTGGCTATTTTTAGAGCTTCAACTAATGCCGTAAGTTCTGCTTCTTGTGCAGACTGATTAGCAGGGAGAGGTTCTGCTTTCAGCACTTCATGCTGAGTTACTACCGCATAACCTGTATGAAATTGTCCATTCATATCTGCATATCTACTGCCATCTATGAAAAGTTCAAATGTAGCATTACAGAGTGGCTTGTCACGTACATTACGTAAGCCCTGAGTCTCTTGTTCCATTAATTGTACACAATCATGCATTGACTCTGATGGGTCAAAGGAGTTGGAGAGTGCAGTTTCCTCAGGTATGGTACCCCCCTCAGACTCTAAAGGGAGCAAAGACGCGAGATTAAGAGTCTGAACCCTGGCAAAGGAAATGTTGGGCGGCAGTAGTAGGGAACATTGGAGACGGAGGTGTCTGGCCATTGAAATATGTTTAGGTTGGACCTGGTTAAGAATGCCATGTACATCATGAGTGGTCTGAACTAGAAGTGGGTGATCAAGAACAATCTCAGAAGCTTTATCTAATAACAGTGAAATTGCGGCTACTACTCTTACACAAGAAGGTGCGGCTCTAGCTACAGGGTCCAGATGAGCTGATATGTATGCCACAGGTCTCTGTTTGTTTCCATGTTTTTGTGTGAGCACCCCTGTAGCATGTGAGGATATCTCAGCTGCCATCAATTGAAAAGGTTTAGTGTAGTCTGGGAGTCCCAAAGCCGGAGCTGATACCAGTGCTGTTTTCAAAGAGGAAAATGACTGTTTAGCCTCTTCACTGAGTGAATATGGCGTGTTGGCAATACAGTCATATAAAGACTGCATGAGTTGACTTGCATGTATGATCCACTGTCTACAGTGTGAAACAATACCCAGGAAAGCACGCAGCTGTTTGTGATTCCTGGGTTCAAGCATGTTACGTATGGCTTCCGTACGTTGAGGTGTGAGGTGTCTGATGCCCTGTGATATGCAGTGACGTAAGAACACGACTGTTTGTTGACAAGCCTGGAGTTTCTGTCTATTTACTTTACAGCCTTCTTGCGCTAGGAAAATTAAGAAATTAACAGTTGAGGTAACTGCCGTCTGCTCATCAGGGCAACAAATAAGTAAGTCATCTACATACTGTAGAATGACTACTCCTGGTTCTGGGGTGAAATTTTTCAGCACGGTCTGCATTGCTTCAGAGTACAAAGT
Source organism: Ranitomeya variabilis (assembly GCF_051348905.1). Taxonomy (NCBI): domain Eukaryota; kingdom Metazoa; phylum Chordata; class Amphibia; order Anura; family Dendrobatidae; genus Ranitomeya; species Ranitomeya variabilis. Next base: position 180,521,119 of record NC_135238.1, read on the forward strand.
TGGTGAGTGTACCATACCTTGTGGCAATCTTGTCCATGCTAATTGTTTACCCTTGAATGTAAAGGCAAACAAATGCCAACAGTTCTTATGTAGTGGCACAGAAAAAAATGCGTTTGATAAGTCAATTACCGTGAAATATGCAGCAGTGCTGGGAATTTGAGACAGTAAGGTATGAGGATTCGGTACCACAGGGGTGACCGGTGCCAAAACCTTATTGATTTCCCGTAGGTCGTGCACCATGCGATATTTCACCATAGTTTCTTTGGAGGAAACTTTCTTTTTAACAGGATATAAGGGTGTATTGGCGGGTGACCTGATTTCTACCAAAACACCTTGTAACACATAATCCTGAATTTGTTGAGAAATCGCCAGTTCTTGCTGGGCGCTGATGGGGTATTGCCTAAGCTGAGGTAAAATGGTTCCCGGGGCAGTTTCTAACAGTATAGGAGCTACTGATAAGAATCCTACATCAGTGTCTCCTTTTGCCCATAGGCTGTCAGGAACCCGAGACAAGTCAATTTTTGCTTGTTGAGTGTAAATTTCGGGAAAATCCTCCATTGCCTGTATTCTAACATATTGTTCCAGAGTTTCTGCATCTTCAGGGATGGTCAGCATAACTGTGCCATTTTCTCTAAAATGGATGTTTGCGTGCATTTTACTTAAGACATCAGTACCCAACAAGCAGGTAGGTGCACCTTTAGCAAATAAAAATTTGGATACAAAGGTTTTAGGGCCAAAGCTCACATTTAAAGGTTTTGTAAAGGGCAACGCCTGAATTTTACCATCATACCCTTCTGCATATGTTACCTTTGAGGATATATTGTCAGGATATGGTAAAAAGTCTTGATTTAAAATGGAGGATGTTGCTCCCGTATCTATCAGAAAAGGTATATTTTTACCCTCAACCTCAACTTGTATTATTGGTCTTCTAGAAGGAAGAGAGACCTGCATAACCTTCAGTCATTCTGAGCTGTCTGTTTGATCAGGCGCTGGGTTATTTATCCTATTTTTGGGTACAAAGGTTCCTGAATCTATATCTGCTTTTCTCTTCCTACATTCCCTTTGGAAATGTCCTGGCTTCTTACAGTAATGACAAGTAAACTTTTGATTAGCAGAGCCAGTATTAGCCTGTGCAATTCTTACTGGCTTAGAATTTTCTCTTAAATCTATTTCTATCCCTACAGCTTTCTGTCTAGCCAGGTGTGGGTCTTCCAAGGTTCTCCAATCAGGGGTTGCGGCCTTGAGCTTTTCCTTCACTTTTGGAGACAATCCATCTATAAAGGTTTTTGTAACTAACCTCATCATTCCTGAAGCGGTTAGATCCATGCCTTCATCTCTGAAATTATTTTCTACACTTAGATAATATTCGTCTACTGATGGTCCAGATTTCTGAGCCACCACTCCCGTTGTTCCTCTCTGCCTCTGTTTTTCCCTCATGAAAACCATTAAGTGATCTACAAATTGCGTACCTGATTCTATCGTTTGTAAGGCACCATCTCCTGCCTGGGGCCTATGTACCTGTAGATTTGCTAATAGCTCCTGGAAGAGTCCAGGAGTCATTTTCATTCTACATAATTCTTCTCCATCTGCCCAAACTCCAGCGTGAGTCTGCATAATTTGCTGTATATATTGTGCAAATCTAACTGGACACTGGGTGGGATCTGGTGCGTTATGCAAGAGAGACATGCCTTCAGCGGGGGACCAAGGGAAATATTGTCGAGTTTGGTGATATCTAGTTCCCATTACTCCGTCAGCACCAGGTTCCCTAAAGGGTCTTGGTACTACCCTAACAGGGGCAAGTACAGCGCCATGTCTAGGTGTACCACAGGCTAGGCAATCATTTCTCCAGTCTGGATTTTGTTGTCCACAGTGCGGACATACCCATCCTCCTGGTCCGGCTAAACTTTGAGGTGGTGTTTGGAGAAAAGATGGGGCATGTGGGTTAAGGTATGGGGGTGGGGTGTTCTTATATTCCACATTTTGTTTTTCTCCATAGCCTGCGGGTCTAATACACCACTTTTTATTCTGTTGATTATATGTCCATCCCTCTTTTTCTGCTACCCTAGAGACATCAATCAACGCTTGGATCTGATCTATCCATTTCTTGTCTCTGATTATGCCTTTTTTTTTTTTCCTGAATTCCTTCCCATTTTTTTCTACTAAAGGCTTCTGCCTTAGTAACTCCAAACTTACTAAAAATCTTTCTCAGCCCCTTAGTGGCATCTTCACCACTTGTCTCCTTTATGATAGTATAGATATCTAATTCTTCTGGTTCCGACTTTGTTTGCTTATTCCCCATTTTCTTATCCTGAGCTTTTTTCTTTTCTTGCCCTAGGTGGCGTTTGGGTATGAGAATACCTCGTTACCTTCTTCCTAAGGAGCTAGGATGTTTAACGGCTTCTGCGTACCGTGTTGATGTAAGAAAATCCTGATTCCTACACCTATAGCAAACAACACAACTGCAACCAGACAGAGGATCAAAATACAACGTATCTTGTCCCAGGCTAATTTATCTGTCCTGGGCTCATACTATCATACACTTATCCGTCACCAGGTTTTCGTCAAAGACAGGATCAGAGATTGAACATAGGCGCGGAGGTCTCCCCGAAAGGACGCAACCACGTTGCCCAGTGGGACAGTCACTTCTTCTGTTTCAACACCCTGGGCGGCTTATAGGGCTATTCCCAACTTCCACACACCTTCTATTCACATTCACTCTCATTCAATGCCGTACTCCGTGAGGTGGTCAATTCCTAAGTAGTTCAAGAACCCGAGCTATAGGTATCCTCCTCTACTAGAACTACCCGCTAAAGGACACGACACAGAAAATCTTACGGACAGTGCAGGGCAGATATAAGAGATCTAACAGTGTCTCTTACCTGGCCAGGTTTTTATTCATCTGCCGTCCATTATCCCAGATTCTCTTTTCGTTCGTATTCTGCCGGTGTTCTTGAAGGAGTACACAGACCTCGGGTCCCTGTTCAGGCGCCAGGAAATGTCGGGACCACACTCAGTCAGAGCAGCCTTTGGAAGTGGGGAATCACCAGAAATAATACACAAGACACGTCTCGTATAGTATATCACTGGGAAGCCTTTGAAGCACGCCTGCCTTCAAGGTGCTATCCCCTCTTTATATAGTTGTACAGGTAGTTTCAGTGGTTATACAAGTTTTGCTTGTTTAACCCCTTCCCGACATGTGACGGAATAGTACGTCACATGTCGGGACCCCCGCTTTGATGTGCGCTCCGGCGGTGAGCGCACATCAAAGTCGCGACATGTCAGCTGTTTTTTACAGCTGACATGTGCGCGCAATAGCGGCGGGTGAAATCGCGATCACCCGCCGCTATTAACTAGTTAAATGCCGCTGTCAAACTCAGACAGCGGCATTTAACTACCGCATCCGGCCGTGCGGCCGGATATGAGCGCATCGCCGACCCCCGTCACATGATCGGAGGTCGGCGATGCTTGTACATTGTAACCATAGAGGTCCTGGAGACCTCTATGGTTACTGATCGCCGGTGGCTGTGAGCGCCCCCCTGTGGTCGGCGCTCACAGCACACCTGCATTTTAGCTACATAACAGCGATCTGATGATCGCTGTTATGTAGCAGAGCCGATCGGGCTGTGCCTGCTTCTAGCCTCCCATGGAGGCTATAGAAGCATGGTAAAAGTTAAAAAAAAAAGTAAAAAAAAATGTGAAAAAAATAAAAAAAATATAAAAGTTTAAATCACCCCCCTTTCGCCCCAATCAAAATAAATCAATAAAAAAAAACCCCAACCTACACATATTTGGTATCGCCGCGTTCAGAATCGCCCGATCTATCAATAAAAAAAAAGCATTAACCTGATCGCTAAACGGCGTAATGAAAAAAAAAATCGAAACGCCAGATTTACGTTTTTTTGGTCGCCACGACATTGCATTAAAATGCAATAACGGGCGATCAAAAGAACGTATCTGCACCAAAATGCTATCATTAAAAATGCCAGCTCGGCACGCAAAAAATAAGCCCTCACCCGACCCCAGATCACGAAAAATGGAGACGCTACGGGTATCGGAAAATGGCGCAATTTTATTTATTTATTTTTTTGCAAAGTTTGGAATTTTTTTTCACCACTTAGGTAAAAAAGAACCTAGTCATGTTAGGTGTCTATGAACTCGTACTGACCTGGAGAATCATAATGGCAGGTCAGTTTTAGCATTTAGTGAACCTAGCAAAATAGGCAAGCAAAAAACAAGTGTGGGATTGCACTTTTTTTGCAATTTCACTGCACTTGGAATTTTTTTCCCGTTTTCTAGTACACGACATGGTAAAACCAATGATGTCGTTCAAAAGTACAACTCGTCCCGCAAAAAATAAGCCCTCACATGGCCAAATTGACAGAAAAATAAAAAAGTTATGGCTCTGGGAAGGAGGGGAGCGAAAAACGAAAACGGAAAAACGGAAAAAGCTCCGGGGGTGAAGGGGTTAAACAAAGAGAGAAAAGAGAAGACAAAAAAACAGTTTCGGCTATGTGATAGTTTCACAACAAACAAAACAGTACAGTTTCGCCTAAGTGGCAGTTTCACAAACAAAAAATAGGATTTCACACTATAGCTAAAATGTCCTTGAATGGACAGGTCAATATTGATCACAAATTCTTTTTGGTTCATTGAGGTAACCATTTTTGTTCCGCTCTTCACACTTGCTAGGTTGGAAATAAAAAAAATAATGACAGTTACTCTTTAAAGAAACTTCTTAGCCTAACTCTTCTGATGCTTTTTGCCAATCATTTTGACATTCTCCGCGCAGTGAGAGAGACTGTGTGGGGCTGCATGCTGCAATTTACCAACAGGCATTACCCAATCTGGTACAGATTTTTTTGAGATGCAGTACCCATGTTCTGCAACTAATGTTCTTTTTGCAGGACAACCGTTTTGCTGCACATGACGACCACCTAAGTATGTATTCCTCCTTGCCACTGCTGTGGGTTGCACAGGAATTCTCCTTGAAGTCCGAAGAGCAGGAGGACCATTTGATTTTCCAAAAGTGTGGAGGGCAGAAACCAGAGAGGCATCTCGCTTCTCCACTGACAAAAAATTCTTATATAATGCATCCACGCCAGGCCCAAAAATATCTTCTCTTTCAGACAATTTTTCTTCCAAAACCTGGAACATGACCTTCAGGTGCCTGCTGCGTTCATTATTCTGATCTGTCCCAGTCCTTGACACAGTTTTCTCTGCACAAGAATCTTCTTCATTGAGGCATAATTCATCTACCATGACAGTGTGGTCATCTTCTTGTGATAGCGCTACTGTAGAAGTAGTTCCTTGCAGTTTATCATGCCAGCCTTCTGGAACTCCTCTGCTTCCGTGCAAGTTATCATACCAGCCTTCTGGAACATCTATGGAGTCCGCCAAGATCTTATGCAGTGTAAGCTTAGCACGTGCATCTGTAACTGGGATAAACTGGGAAGTAGAAATATTGAATTTAGTTGCTGCAGCAAATTGATGTTTGCAGGGAGCCCCATTGGATCCTATCGGACAGAAACATGTGCCTGTCAACATGTTTACAGCATATTCATGGCCAGATGTTGAATTTTTCACATTATATGTGTCATCGGAAATATGTGTTACAATTAAATTGTCAGTTTGTATTTCTGGAATGAAATAACGTGAGCGACTCACATTTACAGTTCTGTTACTGAGAACACTCATGATCCTCTGTTCAAAATATGTCATGAATCGTGTGGTCAGAAAATCAAATAACTGTACAATATTGAAAGCTTTAACACGCATCAGGACTTTTTCTTTCAGCACCCTTATGTTGGCTTCACTGTAGTTGTTAGTGTCGTGACCCCTTGTTAGCAGTGTCGCTCTGTGGCACATTGCCCATTCCCCTGCTCTGTCTCTCATTTTTGCTAAATATTTGTGCACATTCGGATATTTTTGCAATATAGGACTTGACATAACCTCTGTGAAAAGACTTTCAAACTGTAGTTGACTTTGTTCATTTACCAGTTTCTTGAACAAGGTATATATTTCTTGCCTGTCTACTTTCTGTACATGATTGTTAGAATCCCATATGTATCTCCAAAAGGCCTGGAGTACATGGAATTTGCATAGCAGTAACCGTGAGTCTGAAAATCTGTCCTTCAAGCTATTTCTTTCACTGTGGCTATCATCTGTGATAATTATACCCGGACCATGCTCAATACCGCGACCATAAAATGCATCCTCAGGTAAAATAGACTGCAATAGCTTTAGCGCACGGGTGATAATAACTTGTGCTTCAGAATACATTACCAGTATTGCCAGCGGCAATGCCCCTGCGACACTAGGAGCAAGGAGGAGAAATATTCGGCTGTTATGTCTGTCCATTGATCCTGATGAATCCATAAATGCAATTTCACATGATGTCTGCAAGTACTTATGTACACGTTGCATTAATGGTGAACATATGGCTATTATCAGGTCCTTGTCTTCCTCCAATTCCATCTTTGCACAGACAGACCCACATGACTTATTATATGTGTCAATAAATATCTTCAGGCTAGAGATCATTTCCAGTCCATCTGGTGGTCCATACTTTCTTTGAAAAATATAATAATATGTAATATATGTGGTAACACCATTGTATATCTGGGCATTTGGACCTATCTGAAAGTACCAGAAAAGCCTGTTCTCCAAACTGCTCTTGCAAATCAAATTTATAACTTTATAGAGCTGAAGATGGTGAATGTCCCTTAGCAAAAAGGATTCTAAACGCCTCTTCAACTTCTGGACTTGGTCGCCTGAAGCGTAGAGCATCAGCTGCAAATATAGCATGGTTATTAAGAAAAAAAAGAGCATGAACCGCACATCCCAAAATCATACGTTGATCTAAAGCCGCTAGGCAAAAATTTAAATACTGAACATGAGGTTTTCAGTTTAACATTCTGATCAGACTGTATGAAGCCCACTGCCCCTTCACGGCAAACCTCGTAGTGGGTCCTAACGCCCTAACGGAGCGGAGCCGTGCGGTGACCACCGCCGCAGCGGCCATGCACCAGCAGGGCGGACGGCCTGTTGCCCCACAGCACCCATGCTGCGAGACTGAGTCCCCAAGACTCCAGACCGCGCCGCCCCACCAGCACAAAGCCACAGCAACAATGGCCGCCACACAGCACCAGCACCAAAATGAAGGGAGCATTTCAACTCACCTTCCTCCAGCTCTTCAGTGAGAGCCAAAATGGGCTAGACCCCTTACTTTGCAGTCTCCTGCTAATTAAAATCACCTGAGCCAAATGGGAGGAGTGCTGGTCCAAAAAAAGAGACAAGTTCATGCAAACCTCGTAGTGGGTGCTAACGCCCTAACGGAGCGGAGCCGTGCGGTGACCACCGCCGCAGCGGCCATGCACCAGCAGGGCGGACGGCCTGTTGCCCCACAGCACCCATGCTGCGAGACTGAGTCCCCAAGACTCCAGACCGCGCCGCCCCACCAGCACAAAGCCACAGCAACAATGGCCGCCACACAGCACCAGCACCAAAATGAAGGGAGCATTTCAACTCACCTTCCTCCAGCTCTTCAGTGAGAGCCAAAATGGGCTAGACCCCTTACTTTGCAGTCTCCTGCTAATTAAAATCACCTGAGCCAAATGGGAGGAGTGCTGGTCCAAAAAAAGAGACAAGTACATGCTATGTGCAAAAAGAAAAAAAAAGAGCATGAACCGCACATCCCAAAATCATACATTGATCTAAAGCCGCTAGGCAAAAATTTAAATACTGAACATGAGGTTTTCAGTTTAACATTCTGATCAGACTGTATGAAGCCCACTGCCCCTTCACGGCAAACCTCGTAGTGGGTCCTAACGCCCTAACGGGAGCGGAGCCGTGCGGCGACCACCGCCGCAGCGGCCATGCACCAGCAGGGCGGACGGCCTGTTGCCCCACAGCACCCATGCTGCGAGACTGAGTCCCCAAGACTCCAGACCGCGCCGCCCCACCAGCACAAAGCCACAGCAACAATGGCCGCCACACAGCACCAGCACCAAAATGAAGGGAGCATTTCAACTCACCTTCCTCCAGCTCTTCAGTGAGAGCCAATATGGGCTAGACCCCTTACTTTGCAGTCTCCTGCTAATTAAAATCACCTGAGCCAAATGGGAGGAGTGCTGGTCCAAAAAAAGAGACAAGTACATGCTATGTGCAAAAAGAAAAAAAAAAAAAGAAAAAAAAAGGGGTTTGCCGTGAAGGGGCAGTGGGCTTCATACAGTCTGATCAGAATGTTAAACTGAAAACCTCATGTTCAGTATTTAAATTTTTGCCAAGCGGCTTTAGATCAACGTATGATTTGGGGATGTGCGGTTCATGTGCAGCGCCCCAGAGTCCTGGTCGTTGCAGTACTGTGGCTCCGCCACTATGGGGAGCTATGGTGCGTCTGATGGCACTGAAGGAGTTCATCTGATCAGGTATCACAGACACCAATACATTTCACAGCCGGGCCTCTGGGGGAGGGTTCTATTCACTAGGCCACTCCCCACCATAGTGGGTAAACTGGGGGTCAGGCAGGAAGTTAGATGAGAAAGCTGACTGGGTTGGAACCAGGCAACACCTTGTGGCAGAGGGTGTTGTGGGGGAAGATACAGTAGGGTCTCTGTCAGGGGTGGGATCCTGACAGAGGCTTGGCAACTTGAACGAACGTAACGGGACCGTGCCTGCTCAGGATAGCGGCGGTGCCCAAGGAAGGATTAGAAGCGAGATAGATTGTGCTGAGTGAGAAACGAGATCAAGCAAAAGGAGAAATACCTGTAGGAGTCGTGCTGTAAGACCGAAGCAACATCCTACTGAGGCGCAAACAACCGGTGGCCGGAACGCCGAGGGAGTATCATAACATTCAGCTTCAAGCAATACTCCAAACAGCGGCAGGACAGTCAGTTTAAGGCGGGCTGTCTAACTTTAATCACCTATGCAGTCTTGGGGGGCAACCTGTGGAGAGGGGCGACTCTAGGGTCCCGGAAGAGCTCCGAGCCTACCCGTCAAACGGGTGCCGTCCCAACCAGAACACCAGGGAGGGACGGAGGATTAGCAGAACATCATCTAATCGAGTTGTGAGGGAACTTAAGAAACAGACACAACAGTTGTGGGGACTTTCTGTAAGCACAGCAGGGAAGGACCACAACACCTAGCGCTAGCAGGAAGGCACAGATTTCCACCTGCTAAGAGAACTCTGGAGGTGCCATTGGACCGGCCGGACTTGCGTAGCCTGGTTATCCGGATTCCGGACTGAGGACCGAGAAATCTTCAGTAAAGAGGTAAAGAGACTGCAACCTGGTGTCCTCGTTATTTACCGCGACCTGCACCCCACAACTGCATCACCACTACCATCATACATCATATCTATTTCACTGTGCGCCCCTCGGCAGGGTCACGGACTGGGCCTAGCCACCGTGACAACCCCGGAGCAGAGACTCAGAGGCCCGGTACCGGGTACCCCTCGGCCCTGCGGCAGTGGGGGGGCGCTCCAACTTGGCGTCACGAACAGGATCTACTTAAGCCTGAAGAATCAGGTCATGTGTGCCTTGGAACTGTGATTTATTGTGCTTAGAACTGTACTTTATTGCAAAGACTGTGCTGTGTCGTTTGCCGCCAAAAGTTCCCGCCAACAACCGCCGCCATTGCTACACCAAAGGAGAAGGGGGGTGTGCCATGGGAGGAGACTACCAAAACGGCGCCAGAAGTAGCGACCGCCCCCTCGAACTCCTGCTGCGAGAGGACGACCTGCCCAGCAGCAGAGAAGAACCGCCCCCTGATTTGCTACGGCGGGAACGAGGTGAAGGAGGAGCCCGACCTCGGAGAAATGGCGGAGCCAGGTGCATGCGTTGCCGCCGAATGCCAGGCAGCGACGATGAACAGCAAGTGCCCGAGCAACGGCGAGGTGATCCCGGCTTGCCCTCACCCATCGGAGGCGGACTCGCGTCCACCGCCGGTGAAGTACCTGAACTCCTTGGAGCTGCCAGCGGAGGAGCCGAGCCTACCTATCCCAGCCACGGAACCATGGAGGGCGGAGTCACATCGAGAGGTGGCTCCGGAGGAGCCGCGGTCCGGGCTGCAGCCGATTCCAGCGTCCTTGTCAACGGAACAGATCGACATCGGTGGAATCACATCAGGCGCAGGTATGGACGGCACCCCTACTCCCCCGGCCGATTCTGCTCTCCCGACCGATCCGGCTCCCCTGACCGATCCCGCTCCCGTGACCGCTCCTCTCCCCAGTAATAATCGTTCCTTCTTGGTGGAGCGGGTGATCCTCACCTCTAACGCGATGGGGAAGCTAGTGCCTCCGCTACCATCCAAGATGGGAGAACCCATAGATGTGGGCCCAGACAGAGTGATCCTCCGGTGGGACACCCCCTGGACCGGGCCGGATGGAGCCCGGGAGGACGGCCTCACCCTGGCCGTGCTCACTTGGGAGCAATATAAGCAATGTCTAATCCACCACTGGAAGGATCGAGACGAGGCCGAACAGCATGATACGCAACGTAGAAAGTCTGCGCACGGCAGGAAAGACGTGGTAAAGCGGGGAACTGTGTTGGCCTACCACCCAAAGAGGGGATGGGGCTCCATACAGGAACCGGGGCTACCAACTGATGTCTTTGTTACTAGCTACAACGTGAAAACTTCCTGCTGTAGTCGAGATGGTGATCCATTACAAAGAGGGGATCAGGTGACTTACACCCGTCATCGGAATGCACAAGGGTGGTGTGCCCGGAACGTTCGACGGTGTGAACCTGAGAGAGCGCCCCCTGTTGCCCCGATCAAGACTGATCCCGATTTGCCAGATCTTGTTCCTATCACCACCGTACGCCTTGTAGCGGCTACTGAACTCGCCAGCAGGATTAGCCTTCAAATCCAGACACCGGCTGATCTGATGGTGCTGGAGAGACCAACTACCAGCATGGGTGCTGCCCCAGCCAGGGGTGGGGAACCACCCTCGGCATCAAAAGAGTAAGAAACTGCAGTACCTGTAAATAGTTCTTTAACTGTTTGTTCATTTCCTGTTTTGCTGCTAGACCCGTCCAGGGTTAACTCTTAAGGGGATCCCTTTTGTTGACCCAGGATCCCTATTGTTTTGTTTGTTTTTCTAGTTTTGCACAAGTTTTCAGAACTGCCGCAATCATGAACAGTGCATGATACAAACTTTTTGTACATAGTTTGCACCTTATTAAAGGTGCTCCCTACTGGTTTTACTTCAAAAAGGACTCTTTGTGAAGATACCACACTGGAACCTTTGCCGAGTATGGACTGGTAGCTTGAGAAGATATGCTACCTCATAGAGACTTGGTCCCCTCTTAAAGGGGATGTTCATTTGTTGCACTTAAATGATGATATTGCTTTAAAGGCTAAGAGATAGCAATAATGTTTACTGAAAGAAAGTGATGATGATGTTTATATGAGAAAGTTATATGTATCCAACTTGTTAATTGTAAAGAAATGCTGATGATGTTCCTGAAAGAAAGTGAAAGCTAGAAGAAGGATGCAGTGGGCCCGTAGGGGTAGACGTGGTGTCCAGCATGCATGTTAGTGAGAAAGATAATGAGAAGGTTTAATGTTAGGTAAAGAAAACGGTTGATAGTGTTGAAAAACAATGAGGATAGAAGGTAAACCCTGAGTCCTCATAGGGGTCATGTAGAGATGGCTCAGTGCTCTTGAACTGAAAGTAATGTTATGCTCTATACTGTGTATAGTAGTTGAAAAGGCAGTAGGCCCGGGCTGAACGGGGCGGTCCTGTAATAGAAAGGAGAGGCAGTAGGTCTGGTGCCGTTAGGACAGGCGGTCCTGCAGATTTAAAGAAGGAGAATGAAAAAGTTAAATTGCCTTATAATGTGATTATAAGAAGGTCTTTAGTGGATTCAGAGTGTACGTCCTTAAAGGCAATGTTAAATTATTGTTCAATCATTTTGCACTTAGTAGAATACCCGGTTGGGTAAAAGAAAGTCATTTATAGCATGTTGCTATGATATTTTACCATGTTTGTAACGTTCAAGTGTCCTCACCTCCCATAAAGGGAAGCTCTGTTTACATATACTTATTGTTATTGCACTCAACAAAACTGTATGTCTTTTTGCTAACTTGTATTGTTGTTTTCTTCTCAGTCCCGAAGTACTGTGTTTAACCAGGGGGGAGTGCAGCGCCCCAGAGTCCTGGTCGTTGCAGTACTGTGGCTCCGCCACTATGGGGAGCTATGGTGCATCTGATGGCACTGAAGGAGTTCATCTGATCAGGTATCACAGACACCAATACATTTCACAGCCGGGCCTCCGGGGGGAGCTAAGGGTTCTATTCACTAGGCCACTCTCCACCATAGTGGGTAAACTGGGGGTCAGGCAGGAAGTTAGATGAGAAAGCTGACTGGGTTGGAACCAGGCAACACCTTGTGGCAGAGGGTGTTGTGGGGGAAGATACAGTAGGGTCTCTGTCAGGGGTGGGATCCTGACAGAGGCTTGGCAACTTGAACGAACGTAACGGGACCGTGCCTGCTCAGGATAGCGGCGGTGCCCAAGGAAGGATTAGAAGCGAGATAGATTGTGCTGAGTGAGAAACGAGATCAAGCAAAAGGAGAAATACCAGTAGGAGTCGTGCTGTAAGACCGAAGCAACATCCTACTGAGGCGCAAACAACCGGTGGCCGGAACGCCGAGGGAGTATCATAACATTCAGCTTCAAGCAATACTCCAAACAGCGGCAGGACAGTCAGTTTAAGGCGGGCTGTCTAACTTTAATCACCTATGCAGTCTTGGGGGGCAACCTGTGGAGAGGGGCGACTCTAGGGTCCCGGAAGAGCTCCGAGCCTACCCGTCAAACGGGTGCCGTCCCAACCAGAACACCAGGGAGGGACGGAGGATTAGCAGAACATCATCTAATCGAGTTGTGAGGGAACTTAAGAAACAGACACAACAGTTGTGGGGACTTTCTGTAAGCACAGCAGGGAAGGACCACAACACCTAGCGCTAGCAGGAAGGCACAGATTTCCACCTGCTAAGAGAACTCTGGAGGTGCCATTGGACCGGCCGGACTTGCGTAGCCTGGTTATCCGGATTCCGGACTGAGGACCGAGAAATCTTCAGTAAAAAGGTAAAGAGACTGCAACCTGGTGTCCTCGTTATTTACCGCGACCTGCACCCCACAACTGCACCACCACTACCATCATACATCATATCTATTTCACTGTGCGCCCCTCGGCAGGGTCACGGACCGGGCCTAGCCACCGTGACAACCCCGGAGCAGAGACTCAGAGGCCCGGTACCGGGTACCCCTCGGCCCTGCGGCAGTGGGGGGGCGCTCCACATGCTCTCTTTTTTTTCTTTTTGCACATAGCATGTACTTGTCTCTTTTTTTGGACCAGCACTCCTCCCATTTGGCTCAGGTGATTTTAATTAGCAGGAGACTGCAAAGTAAGGGGTCTAGCCCATTTTGGCTCTCACTGAAGAGCTGGAGGAAGGTGAGTTGAAATGCTCCCTTCATTTTGGTGCTGGTGCTGTGTGGCGGCCATTGTTGCTGTGGCTTTGTGCTGGTGGGGCGGCGCGGTCTGGAGTCTTGGGGACTCAGTCTCGCAGCATGGGTGCTGTGGGGCAACAGGCCGTCCACCCTGCTGGTGCATGGCCGCTGCGGCGGTGGTCGCCGCACGGCTCCGCTCCGTTAGGGCATTAGGACCCACTACGAGGTTTGCCGTGAAGGGGCAGTGGGCTTCATACAGTCTGATCAGAATGTTAAACTGAAAATCTCATGTTCAGTATTTAAATTTTTGCCAAGCGGCTTTAGATCAACGTATGATTTGGGGATGTGCGGTTCATGCTCTCTTTTTTTTCTTTTTGCACATAGCATGTACTTGTCTCTTTTTTTGGACCAGCACTCCTCCCATTTGGCTCAGGTGATTTTAATCAGCAGGAGACTGCAAAGTAAGGGGTCTAGCCCATTTTGGCTCTCACTGAAGAGCTGGAGGAAGGTGAGTTTAAATGCTCCCTTCATTTTGGTGCTGGTGCTGTGTGGCGGCCATTGTTGCTGTGGCTTTGTGCTGGTGGGGCGGCGCGGTCTGGAGTCTTGGGGACTCAGTCTCGCAGCATGGGTGCTGTGGGGCAACAGGCCGTCCGCCCTGCTGGTGCATGGCCGCTGCGGCGGTGGTCGCCGCACGGCTCCGCTCCGTTAGGGCGTTAGGACCCACTACGAGGTTTGCCGTGAAGGGGCAGTGGGCTTCATACAGTCTGATCAGAATGTTAAACTGAAAATCTCATGTTCAGTATTTAAATTTTTGCCAAGCGGCTTTAGATCAACGTATGATTTGGGGATGTGCGGTTCATGCTCTCTTTTTTTTCTTTTTGCACATAGCATGGTTATGTTCATGATTGATGGAGATGACACATGGATGTGTGGAAAGCAGCTTATCCTTAGTCCTGTAATGCAACACAAATGTTAATGAAATCTAATGATAATAGGTTTCGTTTTTCAGGCGAAAACTGATTTTACTTGCCTTTTCATAGCCATATTTCTCACTGTGATTGACAACGTTGCTCCACAATTTGTGTGTTTTTTATGACATTGTTTTGTTGTTGAACTTTGGAATTTTGATTTTGTATTGTTGTGGCAGCGGAATTCCTTCTGTAAAAGACAAATACATTTCCATTATCTCAAGAATTATTAAAAATTATTACATGTTCAGTATAATTAATGAAACAAACCCTAAAAACAACTTTATCTGTGTTTTCTTTGAAAGTCTTTGATACTTGTAGATCACTATGTGATGACTGCTGAAATCTCTGCAGCCATTCTTCAGCTTCTTCTTTGGCAAAAATCTTTGTTCTAACCTTTGCATGGAACCAGCCTTCATTCTCACCTTCCTTGAAGGATTCTACGTGATAATCATAGCCGCTTGGTAGAATATCCTGCAAGGTGGTATCGCAGAAGGGAGAAAAAAGGTTAAGTTCTGCAACGGGTATCACATGACCAAGTGACAGCGGCCTGACAGTTACTTGCTGCGGTGTTCATCTCCCTCCTATGTTGCATACGAGAACTAATCTATACTAACTATATGCAGTATTTCACAAAACTGAGTACACCCCTCACATCTTTATAAATGTTATATCTTTTCCTGGGACAACACAGAAGATAACACACTTTGATATAATGTAAAGTAGTCAGTATTCAGCTTCTATAAGGGGGACTTTTGACATTCAATCATCGCTTTTATGATCGCTGCTCAGAGCGATGACTGAATGTGTAAACGGGCAGACGACTCGGCAGCAGGAGCGATGATCGGCTCCTTGCTGCGAGTCATTTGATTTCAATATGCTGTAAAATTGTCGCTAGTTGCACCGATTTTTAAACATGTAAAGTCCCCGCAGCTACTCGTGAGCAGTGAGTGTGGGGGTAGGTCATCCCCTGGGAGCAGCAGCTGCTGCTGCTCGCATAGGGGAGAAAAAGGCCGCCGCCTGAGTCTTGTACCTGCTCCAAGTCCGCTCTGCCTGCACCTGGAATAGCTCCAGAGCAGAGCCCACGATGCGCCCGGCATCCACCGGTACTGGGAGCTTCACACGGCAGAGAAAGAAGCCTGCGGCTTTGAGGGGGCATGGCCTAGCGGTGTAAAAACGCCTGCTACCCAGCTCCCGCCAATGGGAGAGGGGTGGCCACACCCTCGACACTCCCATAGATTGTGCAGCAGCACGAGCTGCACAGTCTTGAGCTGGCCGCCAAAATGAGATTTTAGCAACAATTTTTTTTTTTTTTTTCCCAAGGCTAACAGCAAAAAGTGCACATCAAACGTTGTTGTCCAATTTCTCCTGAGTACACTGATACCCCATATGTGCGATAAAACTACTGTATGTGTGCAGCGCCCCCACTGCCGCAGGGCCGAGGGGTACCCGGTACCGGGCCTCTGAGTCTCTGCTCTGGGATTGTCACGGTGGCTAGACCCGGTCCGTGACCCTGCTGAGGGGTGCCCAATAATAAGTGTGGATGGTGGTGGTAGTGCGATGCAGTGCTGGTCACAGTAAATAACGAGGACACCAGGTTGCAGTCTCTTTACCTCTTTACTGAAGGCTTCAGGATCCTCAGTCCGGAATACGGTTAACCAGGCTGCGCAAGTCCGGCCGGTCCGATGGCACCTCCAGAGTTCCCTTTGCAGGTGGAAATCTGTGCCTACCTTCTAGCGCTTGTGTGTTGTGGTCCTCCCCTGCTGTGCTTACGGGATAGTCCCCACAACTGTTGTGTCTGTTTCTCGTGTTCCCTCACAACTCGATTCTGATGTTCTTCTTCGTCCCCCAGATGATATGGCTAGGACGCACCCGTATGATGGGTAGGCTCGGAGCTCTTCCTGGACCCTAGTGTCGCCCTTCTCCTGTTGTTGCCCCCTATGTCTTCGTAGGTGATTTGTGTGAGACAGCCCGCCTATAGCTGACTGTCCTGCCGTAGGTTTGAAGTATTGCTTGGAGCCTAGTACTTCCTCGGCGTTCCGGCCACCGGCTACGCGCCTCAGTAGGATGTTGCCTCGTCTTACAGCACGACTCCTACTGGTATTTCTCCTTGTTGCGTTGATCTCGTTTCTCACTCAGCACAATATACCTCGCTTCTTGTCCTTTCTTAGGGCACCGCCGCTATCTAGAGCAGGCGCGGTCCCGTAACGTTCTCTCTGTTCGCTAGGCCTCTGTCAGGATCCCACCCCTGACAGGGACCCCCCCGAGTCTCTCCCCGCAACACCCTCTGCCACAGGATGTTGCCTGTTCGATTCCCAGTCAGCTTCTCTCTAACTTCCTATCCAACCCCCAGTTTTACCAGACTGTGAGGAGTGGCCTAATACATAGCACCCTTAGCTCCCCCTGGAGGCCAGACTGTGAAGTGTATTGGTGTCTGTGATACCTGGTCAGGTGAACTCCTTCAGTGCCATCAGACGTACCATAGCCCCCCTTAGCGGCGGAGCATCAGTACTGCAACGACCAGGACTCTGGGGCGCTGCATGTGCGCATGTCAGAGCACGGAAGGGAAGTAGTTTTGGAATGCAGACTTTGGTGGAATGGTCTGCGGGCGTCATGTCGCGTTTGGAGAGTCCATGATGTGCCTAAACAGTGGAAACCCCCCACAAGTGACCCCATTTTGTAAACTGGACCCCCTAAGGAACTTATCTAGATGTGCCCCCTTTCTTGAACTAATCTACGTGTTCCTGTAAAGTAAATTAGTGCATTGAGATGTGGTACAATTTAAAGCAATCCTTCATACACAGGCCAGGTTTTTCGGGTCAGGTGTCGCATTGATAAATAGTGTCCTTGCGTATTCCCCTTTTGTAACACACTTGGCACCTTTTTGCGACTTACCGTTTTTTTCAAGTTTGTGTGACCTCCTCTGGGAAATGCTGGCCTGGTACGATACGAGGACCTTCAGTTTCGGAAGTGGCCAGCTCCTTCCGGAGCGCCAAAAATCGGGCCTTAACCACTATGTCCTTGAACTGAAGGTACAACGTATCGGTGTGGCATGAACATCATGACAGCAGGAAAGCGTTGAGCATTGCCATTTGTACGATATGCACGGCCAGGTTTTTGTACCACACCTTGGCCCTTCTCAAAGCACTGTACGGTTGGAGGAGTTAATCAGAGAGATCAACACCCCCCCATGTTTTTATGGTACCCCAGTACACAGTCCGGTCTGCAGACCTGTGTAGAGGTACCTGTCAGGACTCTGAACATTTTGATTACTTTTTGTGCATTACTGCCCTTTTCCAAGATGGCGTCTTTGGTCTCATGTGCACTGTGTCTTCCTGCTATATAACTCCACCCCAGCCTTTAGTTTGTGCTAGAGTATTCTGACTTGCATCCACCTCCTGACCCTGGCGACTACCTGGCTATACACCTGCTCCTGTGAACCTGTGTGGTGATCCTGCTACTCAGCTCTGAGTTTCTGCTGCATCCATCGGTTTCCAGTAATCCTCCATCTGGCTGCTTGTGTTTGTTTTCATCTGCATTTGCTGGACATGTAAGCTGTTGCTGCTCTGCTTAAACCTGAGACCTTTACCCAGGCCTCCCTGGTTGTGCTAAGATATTATTTGACCTGCCTTATAAGCATATCTTATCTGTGTTTGGACTACCAAGGACTTATTCGTGTCAAGTATCCTCAAGAGTAATTGTGCTTCATAGACTTTCTGCGTGATTGCATTTTCCTCTGAAGTTTCCTATAGACTGTTAAGCTGCGTTTAATATTTACACCAAGTGTTGTGGACTTGAGTTTCTCTCCACATAGGTTTTAATCACCGAGTGATAATATAGACTTTACCACTTATAAAACTGTATCCTGTAGTTGTCTTGTTCCACGCAAAGAGTATCCTGAGTTATCCCTTATAATCTTTACAGTACCTCGTACAGTGCTGAGGGCGCTGCCATCACTGTGTATGGTGGTCAAGAGAAGGACATCCCTCCTGTCCTTGTACTTGACCACCACAGCAGGCGGTCGCTACATTGGGCTCTGCCATCACCCCTTCTGAGCATCTGCCCAAGTAGCGTTTTCGCGAGGCCTCTCTGATTTTTCCGGAAAGATTTTTGCGTTACCTCGCGCAGAGAGGGATTTGTAAAGTGGGACGCTGGTATAAAAGATAACAGTGTAGAGGTGATAACCTTTATCCAGCAGTGGGTGCACCAAATCACACACAATTTTCACACTCACTCCCAGGACAGGAGGACACTCAGGGGGTTCAATCCTGGTGTCCTTTACTTCATAAACTCTAAAGCTGTGGGTGTACCCTGAGGTACTCTCACACAGTTTGTAGAGTTTGATTCCGTACCTGGCCCTCTTGCTCATCCACGCAGATGTCCCTTTGGGGCACATACACTTCAGCAAACTTTTTGTTGAAGTGTTCGATGACAGGCAGAACTTTGAACAGATAGTCAAAGTTGGGGTCATCTCGTGGGGACACTGTGCATTAGCAGTACAATGCAGGAATTTGTGGATGGCCTCAAAACGCATCCGGGCCATGACCATTCGGAACACTGGAGCGTTATATAAAATATCAACACTCCTATATTGCCGAAATTTCTGCCTTCTTGAGGATCCCCATGTGGAGGACCAGGCCCCAAAACTTTATCATTTTAACTGCGTCTACAGGAGACCAGTTAGAATATGATGAACTGGGGTTTTGGTCCAAAACTTGACGAGCGTGCAAATTAGTTTGCTCCACCATGAGGTTAACAAAATCCTCAGAGAAAAAGACTTTAAAAAAGTCAATTTCTGTGAGGCCGGTGGTGTCAAACTTGATTCCTGATTCTGCCACAAAATCAGGGATCAGTGGATCATGATTTTTTTTTTTTGGGGGGGGCAAGGTCAACACAGGGTCAGCAATGGGGTGCGCTAGTTACTCATCTGGAATGGTGGGCGCTGCCTTATCTTCTGTCCTGGGACGTCTGCGTGGCGGTTCCGCAGGACCCGAGGAGGAAGATGAGGAGGAGGCAGAGGAGGACGAAGAATCGGAAAAGTAAAGAAATGTGGGATCCTCTCCCTCACTATCAGTGTCGGAGGCAAGGAAAGCATATGCCTCCTCTAATGAATAGCGCTGTTGAGGCGAACAGGACATTTTTTTGTGTGAATATGGTGCTTGGGTGTACTTTATTTGTAATGATGTGTATGTGTGGTGGGGATAGTAATGGGTGAAAAATATTATGAAAAGAAAAAAGATAAAAGAAAAAAAAAACACTTCAAAATTTTTCAGCTGATGGATGTGCGCACGGAGGTGGCGCAAGGGGGGGTTGAAAAAGAAAAATGGAAAACAGCTGGCACAAGCTCTAATAAATGAACTGCATCACCTATTAAAGTTTGGCGGCTCCGGGATGTGCGTACGGAGTTGGCGCAAAGGGGGCTGAAAAAAAAAAAGCGAGCACGAGTGTTGATCCGTGAACTGTGCCACCAATCAACGCTCGGAGGCTGCTAAAAGCTTGAACCCTGCCCAACAATTGTAGTTGTAGGGTACTCAATCCTAGACATGTCTTTGTGGTATTTTCCTGATGAAGAGGTCAGCTAGACCTTGAAACGTGTTGAATAAACCACCAGAGTTTTCATTACATTCGATTCTGAATTATTGTGGCAGCACGAACTTAATCCACGAATCATCCTGTACAACGTCTCTGAGAAGGTCGCGTGGGTGGCCCGTGGATCTGCAGTAGCCGATGCGCACATGCTTTTGCTTTACACCATCAGGTGAGCAGCTCCCTGTTAGGGCTGTCCCACACGTCCAGATAATTCCGGTACCGGAATAAATCGGTACCGGAGTTATCCGTGTCCGTGTGCCTGGGAACTCACGGAGGCCATACCTGCGGCACACGTGTGCCGCCCGTATGGCGAGTGGGTACCACACGGAGCGTGTGGTACCCACTCTGCATGGTGCTGAAGCTGCGATTCATATCCTCTCTGCAGTAACGTTTGCTGCAGAGAAAATATGAAGAATAGTGTTAAAAATAAAGATTTAGGTGTCCGCCGCCCCCCCACCCCCTGTGCACCCCCCCGCTGGTCAGAAAATACTTACCCGGGTCCCCCGTCGGCTGTCGCTCCTTCTTGGTCTTGCCGCGGCTTCTCCTGCATGCGGTCACGTGGGCCCGATCATTTACAGTCATGAATATGTGGCTCCACCTCCATAGGGGCGGAGCCGACTATTCATGATTGTAATTGATCGGCCCCACGTGACCGCATACAGTAGGAGGCGCGGCCAGACCAGGAAGGAGCGACAGCCGACGGGGGACCCGGATAAGTATTTTCTGACCAGCGGGGGGGCGCACAGGGGGTGGGGGGGCGGCGGACACCTAAATCTTTATTTTTAACACTATTCTTCATATTTTCTCTATAGCAAACGCTGCTACAGGGAAGATATGAATACCGGCTTCAGCACCATGTGGGGGGGACAGCGCTTACTGTAGCGCTGTCTCCGGCACGCACACGGACCCCAGACGGAGAATGTCCGTGTGAGGTGCGTGTTTTACGCGGACCCATTGACTCTATTGGGTCCGTGTAAAACGTGCGCTCCCACGAACACTGACATGTCTCCGTGTTTGGCACACGGAGACACGGTCCGCACACGGTCCGCAAAAAATCAATGACATCTGAACAGATGCATTGATTTTTATGGGTCTACGTGTGTCAGTGTCTCCGGTACGTGAGGAAACTGTCACCTCACGTACCGGAGCCACTGACGTGTGAAACCGGCCTTAAAAAAACTGCACTTAATCTGAGGATAAGACCCTATATGCGCTTTCTCCCTAATCTACAAATCGTATAAATGTAATTCTACCACCTGAATAAAGTACAATATGTGACAAAAACAATGTCAGAATTACTTGAATGTGCAAATTCTTTACGGAGTTACTGTATGTTTAAAGGGAACCTGTCACCTGAATTTGGCGGGACCAGTTTTGAGTCATATGGGCAGGGTTTTTGCCTTGCGCAGGCGTCTACTCCGGAGGACAGAGAATGAACTTCAATCCAATATTGCGGCCAGCATGCAGCCAGCGGGTAAGGAAAGGGTGAATCAAACACCTCAAAACCCCGCCCATATGACCCAAAACTGGTCCCGCCAAATTCAGGTGACAGGTTCCCTTTCAGCGACACACACCAGATTTCCAAAATTTGCCTTGGTCATTAAAGGATTACTTTGTAAGATAGGGGTTAACTAACAGATTTGTGTGGGTCTGCCCATTCATACCCACAACGATCGTCAGCACGGGGGCATTGGCCCAAGTATTGGCAGCGTGAGCAGCAAGCACTGGCCATGTGCGGCAAGTTCAATCCTATGAAAGCGACAAAAGCAAGATGGCCACGGCTCCCATAGGAATCAATGGTGCACTTGCCGCACAGTGCAATGCCATTCAGGCTGCCAGTACTTGCGCTCGTTCAGAGACCACGTGCTGGTGATAGGCGAGGGTGTGAGCGGCCACACCCGCACAGATCTGCTAGTTAGCCCCTATTTGAAGGATAGGGGCTAACTTCTATTCTCCGGAGTACTCATTTAAAGCCAAAACAGGCCTACTCACTAAGGGGTTAAATGCAAATGGGCTACATGGGACAATAACGATACTCTGAAAGCGCCCTTCATGTGAGGTCTGTACTTCAATATTCTACCCATATAACGATATAACGTACTAATAGACTACATACCGTATATACAGTAATGCTACAGACCTACCAATATACAGGAACTACCTACCTATATATAGTAATACAAGAGCTACCTTACAGTGCTACTATATTAACCTTTAACTGCTGCTGCTGCTGGACGCCATTACTGGCTGCTGGCTCCATCTCTATAATAATAAAAAGAAATAAATCTTTCAGTCACCTGGCTTCTTGTTTTTCTTGTTTGATAAGATTGTGCCAAAACACGGAGCTACAGTCGCTACAATACATACCGCAGGTACAACGCACCCAGTGTATACAGAAGAACCCCAGTATATAGCGCAGGACGGGGATGCTGACATTTCACAGGCGCATGAATCCGTACTGACTGAGCGCACTCCTGAATGCGAGCGTTCCACCATGAAAGGCCGGCGTCACACACAACGTATATATATATATAAAAAAAAAAATCGGTCTGTTTTTTGCGGCCGAAATACGCTGAAAAGTTCCTGAACAGTGATCCGTCTTCAATGTGAGGATGCGATTTTTTCTCCAAAAATTATCCGTGTGTGACCCGTATGGCGTGATTTTCTCGCTGGATTGCAAAATGGACATAGAATGGATCCATGGCCTCAAATATTCTTGAAAAAAAATATATATATATATATATATATATATATATATATATATATATATATCAGTGAGACACACACATACGGATGTTTATATGATCTTTACTGTTTATTAATGTTTTTTTATAATTTATGAGTCTGTAAAGTATCTATGTCTGTCTTTATTATTGTCATGTTCCCCTCCCCCTAGATTACTATAAGGCCGGGGTCACACTAGACCGTAATACGGACGAGTGCTATGCGATAAAAAATCGCATAGCACTCGGCCCAATGTTAATCTATGCTCCAGCTCCCATCATCCGATATTTTCTCCACCGTATTTCGGATCCGAGGGAACTCGCATCAGGCTGCGATTGTCAGCGTATCTCGGTCGAGACTCGCCAATGCAAGTCTATGGGTGCGAGAAAAAATCGGATTACACACGGACCATGCGTGTGCATTGCGAGAAATACGCAGCGGTGTTCTATAGAAAAGCCGGTAATTCAATTGCCGGCTTTTCATTTCTCCTTCACAAACCCGACAGGATATGAGACATGGTTTACATACAGTAAACCATCTCATATCCCCTTTTTTTTTGCATATTCCACACTACTAATGTTAGTAGTGTGTATGTGCAAAATTTGGCCGCTGTAGCTGCTCAAATAAAGGGTTAAATGGCGGAAAAAATTGGCGTGGGCTCCCGCGCAATTTTCTCCGCCAGAATGGTAAAGCCAGTGACTGAGGGCAGATATTAATAGCCAGGAGAGGGTCCATGGTTATTGGCCCCCCCATGGCTAAAAACATCTGCCCCCAGCCACCCCAGAAAAGGCACATCTGGAAGATGCGCCTATTCTGGCACTTGGCCACTCTCTTCCCACTCCCTGTAGCGGTGGGATATGGGGTAATGAAGGGTTAATGCCACCTTGCTATTGTAAGGTGACATTAAGCCAGATTAATAATGGAGAGGCGTCAATTATGACACCTATCCATTATTAATCCAATTGTTTGAAAGGGTTAAAAACACACACACACATGATTTAAAAGTATTTTAATGAAATAAACACAGCAGTTGTTTTAATATTTTATTGCTCTCTCATTCCATTTTCAGACCCTCGCTTGGCAAAACAATAAACACACAACATACATACCCTCTCTGATGAACTGTCACGTCCCACGAAGTAATCCATCTGAAGGGGTTAACTAATATTACAGGCAGAGCTGCGATAATCCACTCGCTCGTGCCTGTAATCCCCGGGTGCTGAAAGGAAAGCAGTGATGTGTACTTACATTCAGTCGCGGTGATGCGTCTCTGCTGGATGTTCTCATGAACTGCAGCCTGGGAACTTTTCCCCAGGCTCCAGGTCATATGAGGACATCCACCAGGGGGCGCATCACCGCGACTGAAGGTAACTATAGGTCATTGACCTATAGTTACCTTCAGTCGCGGTGATGCGCCCCCTGGTGGATGTCCTCATATGACCTGGAGCGTGGGAAAAAGTTCCCAGGCTGCAGTTCATGAGAACATCCAGCAGAGGCGCATCACCGCGACTGAATGTAAGTATAGATCACTGCTTTCCTTTCAGCACCCGGGGATTACAGGCACGAGCGAGTGGATTATCGCAGCTCTGCCTGTAATATTAGTTAACCCCTTCAGATGGATTACTTCGTGGGACGTGACAGTTCATCAGAGAGGGTATGTATGTTGTGTGTTTATTGTTTTGCCAAGCGAGGGTCTGAAAATGGAATGAGAGAGCAATAAAATATTAAAACAACTGCTGTGTTTATTTCATTAAAATACTTTTAAATCATGTGTGTGTTTTTTAACCCTTTCAAACAATTGGATTAATAATGGATAGGTGTCATAATTGACGCCTCTCCATTATTAATCTGGCTTAATGTCACCTTACAATAGCAAGGTGGCATTAACCCTTCATTACCCCATATCCCACCGCTACAGGGAGTGGGAAGAGAGTGGCCAAGTGCCAGAATAGGCGCATCTTCCAGATGTGCCTTTTCTGGGGTGGCTGGGGGCAGATGTTTTTAGCCACGGGGGGGCCAATAACCATGGACCCTCTCCTGGCTATTAATATCTGCCCTCAGTCACTGGCTTTACCATTCTGGCGGAGAAAATTGCGCGGGAGCCCACGCCAATTTTTTCCGCCATTTAACCCTTTATTTGAGCAGCTACAGCGGCCAAATTTTGCACATACACACTACTAACATTAGTAGTGTGGAATATGCAAAAAAAAAGAGGATATGAGATGGTTTACTGTATGAAAACCATGTCTCATATCCTGTCGGGTTTGTGAAGGAGAAATGCAAAGCCGGCAATTGAATTACCGGCTTTTCACAGATATCGCGCTGAATGAAATATAAATACAGAATATATATATATGTGTCTCAATGATATATATGTTTTCCCGAACATTTGAGCACATAAATCCATTAGATGTCGGTTTTGCAAGCTTGCGAGAAAATCTCGGCATACGGATGCCATACGGATGTCACACGGATGTCACACGGATCATTTGATGCGAGGAAAACGCATCCTCGCACGGCACACGGATCACTGTTTTTGAAACATTTGTGCGATTCTCGGCCGTGAAAAACGGACCGTTTTTTTATACGTTAAGTGTGTCCCCGGCCTAACAGTGGGTATTTATCTGGGGGCTTGACATATATGTGGACATGGTAAGGTACCTCTTCACTTTGATGTGGTACTGTCAGCACAGCCTTTTGTTAAGATCACTTGCATCTATGCACTCCCTACCTTGTTAGACATTTATATGGCCAGACCCCCTTTTTTCTTCTAATCAGCGGCTGCATCTTTCTTTCCCATAGGCTCACCCGTGTGGCCGTGCGCATCGCGCTGTGCACGGGCGGCTCGGATCTGTGGGCGGGCGTCTCAGTGCCCGGTGCGCGATCTCCAGGTGTGCTGCCTGGCGCTTGCGCACTGTGTCTGACGCCGTCCTGCATTTCTGACCCGTCCGTCGCAGTGCGCATGCGCCGGTGGCGCCGCTCGGATTGGCCGGGATCACACATGTGACCGGGGTCGGGGGGGTTATAACAAGGTCCTGTACCATCCATACGTTATCCCCTTGAGAAAGCGGCGTGGTTTTTGCCGCGAAACGCGCGTCGGGGCGCTCTTTTGTTCCGGTGGGACTCCCCCTTCTTGCCCCCTCAACTGGTAAGCTCACCTTTGGTATTTACTACATTACCATGCACTATGCACTTTACTGTGGCCCTGTTTTGGCTACTGCATTAGCAGATGACATACCTTGGTGCGTTTATAATTCTATATTCTACTGTGGGGGGTTTGCTGTTTTTTCTTCCAGCTCCCCTCTTATGTTGATTTCAGTATTTACTTATGGGGGCAATATAGGGGTTAGTTTCCCCCTCTTGTGTGTGATTGGGAGACACCATCTATTTGAAACATATTACTGTTTTTACATTTTTGTACTAATAAAGGATATTTGATATGCAATACTACATGCTCCTTATTTCCTCCTGTTTATATATGTATTTGATGGAGCTTTATTAGCCTGGAGGCACTTAATGTGTATGTGCTTGGATCCAGACTATCGTTATGATTCTGGGAACCCTGTTAATATGGAGGGTGAACTAGGTAGAGGGTGTGGGTGGAGAGAGAGAGAGTTAGGCCGGCCTGACACTCAGCGTATGTAAATACGGTCCGTTTTTTACGGCCGTAATACGCAGAAAAGTCCCCAAAATAGAAAATAGTGATCCGTATGTCATCCGTAGGCAGGGTGTCTCAGCGTATTTTGCGCATGGCATCCTCCGTATGTAATCCGTATGGCATCCGTACTGCGATATTTTCTCGCAGGCTTGCAAAACCGACATCTAATGGATTTATGTGCTCAAATGTTCGTTAAAACATATATACAGTATATATATATGTCATTGAGACACATATATTTCTGTATTTATATTTAATTCAGCGCGATACCAAACCCGACATGATATGAGCCATGGTTTACATACAGTAAACCATCTCATATCCCCTTTTTTTTGCATATTCCACACTACTAATGTTAGTAGTGTGTATGTGCAAAATTTGGGCGCTGTAGCTGCTAAAATAAAGGGTTAAATGGCGGAAAAAATTGGCGTGGGCTCCCACGCAATTTTCTCCGCCAGAGTGGTAAAGCCAGTGACTGAGGGCAGATATTAATAGCCTAGAGAGGGTCCATGGTTATTGGCCACCCCTGGCTACAAACATCCGCCCCCAGCCACCCCAGAAAAGGCACATCTGGAAGATGCGCCTATTCTGGCACTTGGCCACTCTCTTCCCACTCCCGTGTAGCGGTGGGATATGGGGTAATGAAGGGTTAATGTCACCTTTCTATTGTAAGGTGACATTAAGCCAGGTTAATAATAGAGAGGGGTCAATTATGACACCTATCCATTATTAATACAATTGTATGAAAGGGTTAAAGAAAACACCCACACATTAATAAAAGGTATTTTAATGAAATAAACACACAGGTTGTTTTAATATTTTATTGCTCTCTCAATCCACCTGAAGACCCTCGCTCTGAAAAATAGTAAACCAACAATATACATACCTTCAGATGATCTGTCACGTCCCACGAAGTAAATCCATCTGAAGGGGTTAAATCATTTTACAGCCAGGAGCTGTGTTAATGCACTCGCTCGTGCCTGTAAACCTCGGGTACTGAAAGGAAAGCAGGATGATCTGTACTTACCTTGAGTAGTGGTGAGGCGCCCTCTGCTGGATGTCCTCATATGAACTTGAGCGTGGGAACTTTTCCAAGGCTCCATGTTATGGTTCTCAATGGCAAGAGAACATAGCCCAGCATACATAGGAACTAGCTCTTGGAAGGATGGAAACTTAAACTGACCATGAACTAAACCTGCCGCACAACTAACAGTAGCCGGGTAGCGTAGCCTGCGTTTTATCCCTAGACGCCCAGCGCCGGCCGGAGGACTAACTAATCCTGGCAGAGGAAAATATAGTCCTGGCTCACCTCTAGAGAAATTTCCCCGAAAGGCAGACAGAGGCCCCCACATATATTGGCGGTGATTTAAGATGAAAATGACAAACGTAGTATGAAAATAGGTTTAGCAAAATCGAGGTCCGCTTACTAGATAGCAGGAAGACAGAAAGGGTACTTTCATGGTCAGCTGAAAACCCTATCAATACACCATCCTGAAATTACTTTAAGACTCTAGTATTAACTCATAACATCAGAGTGGCAATTTCAGATCACAAGAGCTTTCCAGACACAGAAACGAAACTGCAGCTGTGAACTGGAACAAAATGCAAAAAACAAACAAGGACAAAAGTCCGACTTAGCTGGAAGTTGTCTGGTAGCAGGAACATGCACAGAAAGGCTTCTGATTACAATGTTGACCGGCATGGAAGTGACAGAGGAGCAAGGTTAAATAGCGACTCCCACATCCTGATGGGAACAGGTGAACAGAGGGGATGATGCACACAAGTTCAATTCCACCAGTGGCCACCGGGGGAGCCCAAAATCCAATTTCACAACAGTACCCCCCCCTCAAGGAGGGGGCACCGAACCCTCACCAGAACCACCAGGGCGATCAGGATGAGCCCTATGAAAGGCACGGACCAGATCGGAGGCATGAACATCAGAGGCAGTCACCCAAGAATTATCCTCCTGACCGTATCCCTTCCATTTGACCAGATACTGGAGTTTCCGTCTGGAAACACGGGAGTCCAAGATTTTTTCCACAACGTACTCCAACTCGCCCTCAACCAACACCGGAGCAGGAGGCTCAACGGAAGGCACAACCGGTACCTCATACCTGCGCAACAATGACCGATGAAAAACATTATGAATAGAAAAAGATGCAGGGAGGTCCAAACGGAAGGACACAGGGTTAAGAATCTCCAATATCTTGTACGGGCCGATGAACCGAGGCTTAAACTTAGGAGAAGAAACCCTCATAGGGACAAAACGAGAAGACAACCACACCAAGTCCCCGACACAAAGCCGAGGACCAACCCGACGCCGGCGGTTGGCAAAAAGCTGAGTCTTCTCCTGGGACAACTTCAAATTGTCCACCACCTGCCCCCAAATCTGATGCAACCTCTCCACCACAGCATCCACTCCAGGACAATCCGAAGATTCCACCTGACCGGAGGAAAATCGAGGATGAAACCCCGAATTACAGAAAAAAGGAGACACCAAGGTGGCAGAGCTGGCCCGATTATTGAGGGCAAACTCCGCTAAAGGCAAAAAAGCAACCCAATCATCCTGATCTGCAGACACAAAACACCTCAAATATGTCTCCAAAGTCTGATTCGTCCGCTCGGTCTGGCCATTAGTCTGAGGATGGAAAGCAGACGAGAAAGACAAATCTATGCCCATCCTAGCACAGAATGCCCGCCAAAATCTAGACACGAATTGGGTTCCTCTGTCAGAAACGATATTCTCCGGAATACCATGCAAACGAACCACATTTTGAAAAAACAGAGGAACCAACTCGGAAGAAGAAGGCAACTTAGGCAGGGGAACCAAATGGACCATCTTAGAGAAACGGTCACACACCACCCAGATGACAGACATCTTCTGAGAAACAGGAAGATCCGAAATAAAATCCATCGAGATGTGCGTCCAAGGCCTCTTCGGGATAGGCAAGGGCAACAACAATCCACTAGCCCGAGAACAACAAGGCTTGGCCCGAGCACAAACGTCACAAGACTGCACAAAGCCTCGTACATCTCGTGACAGGGAAGGCCACCAGAAGGACCTTGCCACCAAATCCCTGGTACCAAAGATTCCAGGATGACCTGCCAACGCAGAAGAATGAACCTCAGAAATGACTTTACTGGTCCAATCATCAGGAACAAACAGTCTACCAGGTGGGCAACGATCAGGTCTATCCGCCTGAAAATCCTGCAAGGCCCGCCGCAGGTCTGGAGAAACGGCAGACAATATCACTCCATCCTTAAGGATACCTGTAGGTTCAGAATTACCAGGGGAGTCAGGCTCAAAACTCCTAGAAAGGGCATCCGCCTTAACATTCTTAGAACCCGGTAGGTATGACACCACAAAATTAAACCGAGAGAAAAACAACGACCAGCGCGCCTGTCTAGGATTCAGGCGTCTGGCGGACTCAAGATAAATCAAATTCTTGTGGTCGGTCAATACCACCACCTGATGTCTAGCCCCCTCAAGCCAATGACGCCACTCCTCAAAAGCCCACTTCATGGCCAAAAGCTCCCGATTCCCAATATCATAATTCCGCTCGGCGGGCGAAAATTTACGAGAAAAAAAAGCACAAGGTTTCATCACGGAGCAGTCGGAACTTCTTTGCGACAAAACCGCCCCAGCTCCGATTTCAGAAGCGTCGACCTCAACCTGAAAAGGAAGAGCAACATCAGGCTGACGCAACACAGGGGCGGAAGAAAAGCGGCGCTTAAGCTCCCGAAAGGCCTCCACAGCAGCAGGGGACCAATCAGCAACATCAGCACCCTTCTTAGTCAAATCAGTCAATGGTTTAACAACATCAGAAAAACCAGCAATAAATCGACGATAAAAGTTAGCAAAGCCCAAAAATTTCTGAAGACTCTTAAGAGAAGAGGGTTGCGTCCAATCACAAATAGCCCGAACCTTGACAGGATCCATCTCGATGGAAGAGGGGGAAAAAATGTATCCCAAGAAGGAAATCTTTTGAACCCCAAAAACGCACTTAGAACCCTTCACACACAAGGAATTAGACCGCAAAACCTGAAAAACCCTCCTGACCTGCTGGACATGAGAGTCCCAGTCATCCGAAAAAATCAGAATATCATCCAGATACACGATCATAAATTTATCCAAATAATCACGGAAAATGTCATGCATAAAGGACTGAAAGACTGAAGGGGCATTTGAAAGGCCAAAAGGCATCACCAAATACTCAAAGTGGCCCTCGGGCGTATTAAATGCGGTTTTCCACTCATCCCCCTGCTTAATTCGCACCAAATTATACGCCCCACGGAGATCTATCTTAGAGAACCACTTGGCCCCCTTTATGCGAGCAAACAAATCAGTCAGCAGTGGCAACGGATATTGATATTTAACCGTGATTATATTCAAAAGCCGATAATCAATACAAGAGCCATCTTTCTTAGACACAAAGAAAAAACCGGCTCCTAAGGGAGATGACGAAGGACGAATATGTCCCTTTTCCAAGGACTCCTTTATATATTCTCGCATAGCAGCATGTTCAGGCACAGACAGATTAAATAAACGACCCTTAGGGTATTTACTACCCGGAATCAAATCTATGGCACAATCGCACTCCCGCTGCGGAGGTAATGAACCAAGCTTAGGTTCTTCAAAAACGTCACGATAGTCAGACAAGAATTCAGGAATCTCAGAGGGAATAGATGACGAAATGGAAACCAAAGGTACGTCCCCATGCATCCCCTTACATCCCCAGCTTAACACAGACATAGCGTTCCAGTCGAGGACTGGGTTATGAGATTGCAGCCATGGCAATCCAAGCACCAACACATCATGTAGATTATACAGCACAAGAAAGCGAATAATCTCCTGATGATCCGGATTAATTCGCATAGTTACTTGTGTCCAGTATTGTGGTTTATTACTAGCCAATGGGGTGGAGTCAATCCCCTTCAGAGGTATAGGAGTTTCAAGAGGCTCTAAATCATACCCACAGCGTTTGGCAAAGGACCAATCCATAAGACTCAAAGCGGCGCCAGAGTCGACATAGGCATCCGCGGTAATAGATGATAAAGAACAAATCAGGGTGACAGATAGAATAAACTTAGACTGAAAAGTGCCAATTGAAACTGACTTATCAAGCTTCTTAGTACGCTTAGAGCATGCTGATATAACATGAGTAGAATCACCACAATAAAAGCACAACCCATTTTTTCGTCTAAAATTCTGCCGTTCGCTTCTGGACAGAATTCTATCACATTGCATATTCTCTGGCGTCTTCTCAGTAGACACCGCCAAATGGTGCACAGGTTTGCGCTCCCGCAGACGTCTATCGATCTGGATAGCCATTGTCATGGACTCATTCAGACCCGCAGGCACAGGGAACCCCACCATAACATCCTTAACGGCATCAGAGAGACCCTCTCTGAAATTCGCCGCCAGGGCGCACTCATTCCACTGAGTAAGCACAGACCATTTACGGAATTTTTGGCAGTATATTTCAACTTCATCTTGCCCCTGAGATAGGGACATCAAGGCTTTTTCCGCCTGAAGCTCTAAATGAGGTTCCTCATAAAGCAACCCCAAGGCCAGAAAAAACGCATCCACATTGAGCAACGCAGGATCCCCTGGAGCCAATGCAAAAGCCCAATCTTGAGGGTCGCCCCGGAGCAAGGAAATCACAATCCTGACCTGCTGAGCAGGATCTCCAGCAGAGCGAGATTTCAGGGACAAAAACAACTTGCAATTATTTTTGAAATTTTGAAAGCAAGATCTATTCCCCGAGAAAAATTCAGGCAAAGGAATTCTAGGTTCAGATATAGGAACATGAACAACAAAATCTTGTAAATTTTGAACTTTCGTGGTGAGATTATTCAAACCTGCAGCTAAACTCTGAATATCCATTTTAAACAGGTGAACACAGAGCCATTCCAGGATTAGAAGGAGAGAGAGAGAGGAAGGCTGCAATATAGGCAGACTTGCAAGTGATTCAATTGAAAGCACACTCAGAACTGAAGGAAAAAAAAAAAAAAAAAAATTTTTCAGCAGACTTCTTTTTTCTCTCCTTTCTCTGCCAATTAATTTAACCCTTTGCTGGCCGGTCAAACTGTTATGGTTCTCAATGGCAAGAGAACATAGCCCAGCATACATAGGAACTAGCTCTTGGAAGGATGGAAACTTAAACTGACCATGAACTAAACCTGCCGCACAACTAACAGTAGCCAGGTAGCGTAGCCTGCGTTTTATCCCTAGACGCCCAGCGCCGGCCGGAGGACTAACTAATCCTGGCAGAGGAAAATATAGTCCTGGCTCACCTCTAGAGAAATTTCCCCGAAAGGCAGACAGAGGCCCCCACATATATTGGCGGTGATTTAAGATGAAAATGACAAACGTAGTATGAAAATAGGTTTAGCAAAATCGAGGTCCGCTTACTAGATAGCAGGAAGACAGAAAGGGTACTTTCATGGTCAGCTGAAAACCCTATCAATACACCATCCTGAAATTACTTTAAGACTCTAGTATTAACTCATAACATCAGAGTGGCAATTTCAGATCACAAGAGCTTTCCAGACACAGAAACGAAACTGCAGCTGTGAACTGGAACAAAATGCAAAAAACAAACAAGGACAAAAGTCCGACTTAGCTGGAAGTTGTCTGGTAGCAGGAACATGCACAGAAAGGCTTCTGATTACAATGTTGACCGGCATGGAAGTGACAGAGGAGCAAGGTTAAATAGCGACTCCCACATCCTGATGGGAACAGGTGAACAGAGGGGATGATGCACACAAGTTCAATTCCACCAGTGGCCACCGGGGGAGCCCAAAATCCAATTTCACAACAGCTCCAGTTCATGAGGACATCCAGCAGATGGCGCATCACCGCAACTCAAGGTAAGTACAGATCATCCATAAAACTCGCTAGTGTGAGGCCGGCCATAGAAGGTGGAGTGAGTCAGTAAGGAGTGGAGGAGAGCAGACGTGGAGCGATAAGCTCCTGAGAGAAGGAAGGAAAGGGTCCTAGGGGCCAGGGAAGTGAGGAATCCTGCCTGGGTGCCCGAATCCATGCTGACCATAGTCAGGTGGGGGGACCAGCCCCCAGACTAGTGGAGGCACTAAAAGACTCGGCTAGCAAGCCGGAGGCTGTGGTATCTGTATGTGCCAGCCACATCCACACACATTCACTGAAAAGGCAGCCATATAGGATCAAGGGGACCAGGAGGACGTCGCCCGACAGGATCCGAGGCTGCTTGCTTGGAACACTGTATGAGGCGCAGGCCAGGAGGGCGAAGCCAGCTCAAAGAGATGCCAGGGAAGGAGCATAAGAAAGGGAGTCTCGTGGAAAGTGAACCCCAAATTACCTGAGAGCTGGCTGGATAACGGACTCGGAGGACACAGCACCCTGTTTGGGACTGTACCTAAGAACTGTGAAGACTCCACCCTGCTGTGTCCTCAGAATTATTTACTACGTCACCTGGCCTGCACTACAACATTCACCATCATTGACTTTAACTGCCCTGGGGCCTAGCTCTACCCGTGGAGAGCTGTAACATCTCTGCTGCGTCACCAACTGCCCCCAGTGGACCTGAACTGCAGCGTCGGCCATTTCCTTATTGCTGAACACCACGGGTGGCGTCACAAACTAATCCCCTATAAACTTTATTCCCCCCCTTCATTCCCATTTTATTGGACGGCCACGGATCGGGTCACTGCTGCCGTGACAACAACGCCCGAACTGTCCAATCCGGCCCGAGTACCCCATGGCCCTGGTGGGCACTCCAAATGTAGATAGGAAATGGAATAATTACATTTCAGCCAAGAGTGGCAAGCTCAGCAGTTGAGGCGACCATTGGGCCATAGTAGAATCCTGTTGGGAGATGGGAGCTGATGCCTATTAGAGGGGTAAGAATGGCAAATTGTATAATTCAAAAAAGGGGAAACTGGAGACGTTCTGGATAAGAGCATGTGTGGGTTACATGTGACGGCATCTAGAGACTAGTGAAGACCTTTTTAGTAGGAAATGCTTACCATATTTTTCGGACTATAAGATGCACCGGACAATAAGACGCACCCCAAATTTTCAGAAGGAAAATGGTGGTGTGGGGGGGGAAATGTGTCAAATGGGGGTCCGTTTTACAGTCCGAATTCAGCTTACCAGTGAGGGGATGGTCACAGGGGTCGTTCGGTGGTCCAGGCTGGGTGCGGTGGCCTCCGGGAAATGCCATCCCAGGCTGGTTCTGTGGTGAGTCAGGGGTGGTGGCTCTGTGTGCTCAGGGGCTGTGGCTCTCTGTGCTCCGCCGGCATTTTGTCAAAGCCCGGAGGCCCCCGCTCATCCATTAATGTCATGTTGCAGTGGCCTCCGGGAACATGGCCGGCTCAGATTCAGATCACAGGACGAGAGCTCGTTGCCAAAATTTGAATCTGAGCGTGCGCCGGCTCGGCGGTTATCTTCCTGGTGCCCATGTTCCCGGAGGCCACCGCAACATGGCATTATCGGATGAGCGGGGGCCTCCGGGTTTTGACGAAATGCCAGCGGAGCCCCCCCACGGAGCAGAGAGCCACTGCCCTGGAGCACAGCCCACCACACCACAGAGCTCAGCCGCACCGCCATAGCCACACCAGCCTGGGAAGGGAGGCTGCATCGGGACTGCTGCCACAGGATTTGTAAGTATATTACAGTGATGGGCAACCTTTTGAGCTTGGTGTGTCAAAATTCTCCAAAAAACCGAGCATAACTTGGGTGGTGTGTCACCTTGATAAAAAACCATAATTTTGCGACATGTATAGTTTAAATAACAAATATGTATAATTATTTAACTTACCTGCTTAGTGACTTCTTTGTTCATCTGTCAGTTGGTTTCTTTTGTTGGTCTTGCTATTATTTAACTTGTGTGGGGTGCCGTGAACTAAGATAAGTGAGGGGGAGGGGGAATTCTTGCGATGGCGAACCTGTGGCACTCCAGCTGTTGCGGTGGTAACTCAGATATTCTCTTAATAATTGCATCTTTATTCTGCATATCATGAAATAGAACTGGTGCACATCTTAAGAGGGTATCTTTAATAAATTCTCCCTCACTGAGTGCTTTTCCATGCTGAGCTATGGAGTGAGCAATGCTCAGACTTGCAGATGTTACATTTGTAGAGCTTTTTACAAATTTAAGGATGGAATTAGATTGGCTCTTATGAAGGTGTAGCTGCCTGGAAATGTATTCCTTCCTTTCATCCTCACTTTTTTTCAAGAGCTGGGAATGATTAGTTTAAAAATGTCTATTTACATTCCACGTTCTGCTTACTACCGTTTCACTACATAGAACGCAAAATGATCTGCCATTTTTTTCTATAATGCCATACATCTCAGTCCATGTCTCTTGAAAGGGTCGGCTACTGCTACTACTACCACTCCCTTTACTTAACTTTGGTTTTTTATTTTGTGGCTTCTCCATGAGAGAAGATTTATAGTTAGCCCTGCAGGCAATTAGCAGAAATAGGGGTTAATAAGGATGCACCACAAACAGTAATGGTGGTGGTGGTACTATGCTGCAAGATGGCGTTCCTAACGGCGGGAAACGGCACCCATAGCACAGGCCTCTTCCAGCCTCCCCCTCACTTATCTTAGTAATGGCCAATGACACCCCACAGTTCACTGGATGATGGTTGCTGTAGTTGTCACAGGGCCTGCAGACAGCAATCACAGGGCCTGCAGACAGCAATCACAGGGCCTCCAGACAGCGATCTCCTCAGGCCTCAGAAGTGCAGCCTGGGACTTCTGGCCGGCGCAGCAGGGAGCAGCGCAATGCCACCCAACAGAGCTAGGGCGCAGAGCGGACTCTAGGCATGGGACCGGTAGGTCCGATCTTTCCGGCCGGCGAAGCAGGGAGCAGCGCAATGCCGCCCAAACAACACAGCTCCGACGCAGAGGCCTGGGACTTCCGGGAGCTGCGCCTGGCCTACCGGAAGTCCCAGGCCTAGACGCTCTGCACCGGAGCTCTGTTGTTTGGGCCCACAGACCTCCTGCATGGCATCCGACCCGCGCGGAGGCCTGGGACTTCCGGGAGCTGCGCCGGGCCTACCGGAAGTCCCAGGCCTAGACGCTCTGTGCCGGAGCTCTGTTGTTTGGACCCACAGACCTCCTGCATGGCATCCGATCCGATAAAAAATCGGATCGGATGCCATGCAATGTAAAGATGCAATTTCTATGGGGCCGCGGCCGGCGTGTCACTGAAAATGACTACGCGTGTCAGCACTGACACGCGTGTCATAGGTTCGCCATCACTGGTATATTGCGACCATACGACGCACCCCCATTTTCCCCAAAACATTTTTTTTGGGAAAAAAAGTTTCTTATAGTTCAAAAAATACTGTAACTTGCATGAGAATGTTAATGGAATATTTTGGTTTCGGCAATAAGTTCTAATATACTGATCTTAGCTTAGCTTCATTAATTCCATCTCCCTTTACATTTGCAGACATTATCCTTGTCCCCATTGGGGCCCACAATCCCGATCAGTATGTGTTTGTATGTTCTCCCGATTCTTTACAAACTTCTCGCAGATGTTTTTGTATTTCTTCCCCCATGTCTACAGCCTGTTGCTACAGTATATTGAGTAATTTCAGTGCACTTGTCTACTAAACTATCAAACTTTTTTTTTTTTTTTTTTTTTTTTCTCCTTTTATTTTAGTGTATCTTTATGCAGAGGCTGCACGCACTTAGAATCGAAGGACTCTCCCCGCTGTGAGAGCTGGAGAGTATGAAGCTCTTCCCACCAAGGTATATTATATGGCTACAAATCTTTAATTTTCTTTCTCTTTACCATGTAGCATATTTATCATTTGTGTAGGTAGCTGTATATGTACAATAGGAAGTTATTTTAGATATGTTCACTACAATAAGTCATGACCAATGTTTTATCAGTCTTGTTGTATCTTCAATTGCGGGTCAATTTTAATGGGGGCCTTTACGATAATAGGTGATTTGCCATCAGATTTTTGTCACCTCTGATTCCAGTGATGTCACTTACTGGACTGCTTGCTGTAGATTTGATAAAATCACTATTTTATCAGCAGGAGATTATCACAAGAGGACTAGTAAATCTGCTGCCAGGTAGTCCTCCATATTCGTGAGCTCTGTATAACCTCATTTACACCACTGATTGGCAGCTTCCTTTCTGTGTACACTGTGCATAGTGGTGGGGTTATACAGAGCTCATGAACATGGAGGAATACCTGGCAGCAGGTTTACAAGTCCTCTTGTGATAATCTTGTGACGCCCGGGAGACCGAGGTACCCAGCACCAGATCAATGAGGTCCGTCTCTTGAGGGGGATGTCACTAGTGGCTTGACCCGGTGCTGTGGCCTCAGGCGATGCACAATGTAAGGGATACCATGAAGGAACAGACACTTACTTGATCAGCAGCAGGTCCTCTCAGCTGTGATGACCCCGATCCTGGATCGATGGCTATTGTCCAAATGAAAGACTGAGGCGCTGAAACGTTTAACCAGTTTACTTCAACAAAAAGGGATTTGTGACCAACACTGTCACCGGAGTCTGTATAAGAACCCTGAATTACTTTGACCCTGTCAGGATTTCCACCTCTTATTATGCGCAGTTTCTGTATGGCCCTGCTGCTGTTTGTG
Source organism: Ranitomeya variabilis (assembly GCF_051348905.1). Taxonomy (NCBI): domain Eukaryota; kingdom Metazoa; phylum Chordata; class Amphibia; order Anura; family Dendrobatidae; genus Ranitomeya; species Ranitomeya variabilis. The sequence goes on from NC_135238.1 coordinate 180,559,119, forward strand.
AACTGGCTGCCGACCCAATCTGTCTCTTCTGTGCTCTGGTTCAACGGACAACCCGAGTCCTTTTTGTCGGCTTACCCCCTCTGGGAGTACCGCTGAACTCTGTGTCTGTTGCTGCGTCTTACCCTGGTGAAGCTGATATCACCTCACGTCCTTCCGGTTGCTGTATTATATATAATGAATATAGCCACGGATCCGGTATCCGTCTCTGCGCCTATTCTGGGTAGAGGTTATTACTACCCGGTTCTCACAATGTCCTTTTTCTCTATTCCTCTTTTCCTACTATCGGTATTACGGGCCTATAATCCGTCATAGGGCTGTTAGGAGTTCAGTTATACGACCTCTCACTTTCAGCTCCTCAACCCAACTGCCAGTCTATTTCTCAGACCAGAATAGATCAAGGGGAGTCTCTGGAGCTCCCCCTTCTGGCCGGAGATGGTAGTGCAGTCTTGCTATTTTAGTATTTGTATTTAGTGTGAATAACTATTTTTGTGGCAAATACCCCTAGGGGCGCCACAATCTCCTGCTGATAAAATAGTGAGGTTTTTTTTTTTTTTCAAAACTACAGCTATCAGCTCAGTAAGTGATATAGCCCTAGAATATGAGTCTCACTGTACATTATGTTGATTTACAGGTTGTGTGAATAACAAAATCTTATCTTTGGCATTTTTAAAAAGCAACAGTGACCAACCTCAATTCAGATGTGCACAGAACGCTCACTAATGGATGTTTCTGTGTGCACAGGCTGCCAATATTTTAGGGAACGCAGGTCCTGTTTACACAGAACGATGTGCTGCCATTGGTGATCTTTTATGTAATTCAGACTGATCTCGAGTTTACTTTACTTTAACTTCTTTCTTTTTTTTTTCTCCTCTAGTTGCAAAATACAGAATGGAAACCAGATTATGGGGAGCCAGTTTTTGTTCCAAGTTGGGGGGCAACTGTGACAGGAGCCCAGAAATTTCTCATAGCATACAATATAAACCTACTAACTACAAAGGAGCTTGCTCATCGTATAGCGCTTAACATCAGAGAAGGTGGTCGCGGGAAAGGTCAGGTGAGCAGAAATGTTCTATACGCGGTAAAGTATGACTAAATCCAATGGGATTGTTTGCATTCTGAATAGAGGGCCCAGCTTTAGAAATGAGATGCAACATGTTAATTATATGACCATTTTGTGATCTCTGATGGTGATATCGGGACCAGCCGTGGATTTCCTGACAACTCGTATATGAGGCTGTTGAGTCTAGCTCAGGAGACCACTCTGCCCATATTCTGACCCCAGATGTTGGTCTTGCACGTACTTCTGCATACTTATTCACATTGACTTCAATTTTGGAGACTCTGTAGTCAGGTTTGCACTACAGGTTAACCTATAGTGCGAGAAACCCTGATGGTCTCTCACCTAGTAGGATGTCTTTGTAGTACTCTTCTTCTGTAGCTGCTGCAGTGTGTTCTTGATTACAGGTGACAGAATGCTAACGTCGGAGTCTCTCAAATCGGGCTGCCTAAATCTAGTGCCAGATTTCCTGAGACCTGCAGCTAAAATGTTCTTCATTGACACTGCCATTTGATTGGTATTACTGGTGGTTACTTGAATACTTGTCATGATCAGAGCACTTTCAAAAAAAGCTCTTCTTCTTGACTTGCTCATTGCAAAGCTTTTCCAATGCCTTTTTTTTTTTTTCCCTTTATTTCAGCCTGGACGTCTTAAAAAAGTGCAGGCGATTGGCTGGTACCTGCAAGAGGAGAATCTGGCTCAAGTGTCTGTAAACATATTAGATTATGAAATGACTTCTCTTCACGAGGTGTATAAAGAAACGCACAAAGATGCCAAGGTGCTTAATTTTTAATTTCTGTGCCTGTTAGCCGTGTAGGTTACTTTTTTGGTTTAGCTAAACTACTTTGTCTTGCTTTAGGAGTTGAGTCTTCCGATTCTCGGCTCGCAGTTGGTGGGTTTAGTGCCACTTCAAGCCTTGATAACTTCTGCAGAATATTATATCAAAGAAGAAAAGTTGTTTATATTGGAAGAAGAACACAAAATTTGACTGGTAATCTTCGCCTTCCTTCAATGTAGGACCAGTTATTCATAAGCTCCTGTTCCGACAGATTACCATTCCCATATTGTGGCTTTTCTAGAGCAGATTATACAATGTGCTACTCACAAATTTTGTTCAACAAAATCTTGATTTATGCATAATTTTAAATCTGTCAGAAGGAAGGGGCTGAGACACTGATTTCAGTGTGTGGGTTACTAAGATGTGTTGTAGTTTCGATATACATACAGTGTACATTGAAAGCTGCTAATCAGTGGAGGTACGTATAAAATTTATATCACAACAGCTGCACTCCGTAAAGTGACCGCTGGAATCAGGGTCTCTTTCCCTACATCATGCTCTCAGATGGGGTAGTGAACACCGGTTGAGATTCCCTGTAAACTATATTGAATATTATTTAGGATGAGAACCCAACAGATTTGTATTATATACTGAACTGTTTTATACTTTTCCTTCTTGTCAAGGTTATTAACAGACTTGGACTTGATTCATTGGCTCCTTTTGAACCTCAGAAAAGAATTATAGAGTAAGTTGAACCTTCCCTCCTACCGACCGGTATTCTGCCGATTCTACCCCAAAGTTCTTAGCTGTAATTGATAATGAATACACATTATGTATCGCAGGTATCTTGTTCAAGACGACGTGTCTGGATCACTTATCACACAGACGTTGAAAGGGTTTGTGCAGAGTGTGGGGGCGCGGACGGCCACCCCCGGAGGTGGCTCTGTGCCTGCTGCCGTGTCGGCTATGGTAAGAGCAGGGGTAGGAAAATTTTAGATGATACAATGTGTTTCTATGCAATTATTGTGTAGGACTAAAGCGACGCACAATCAGGTGACCCAAAAAATTTTTTGCTTCATTTTGTGTATGTTTGGCACTTAACAAACTTTTTTTTCTTTAATTAGATTACATTTTTATTCAATCTTTCAAAATACAACAAACACAAATTCCAATTTTACAAAACTTTTTTTAAAAGGTTACTCCACCACTTTTTATATTGATGACCTATCCTAAGGCCATGTTCAGTATCTGGTCAATTGGTGATAAATACAGAAGAGGTGACTTGTTTATGTTCTACTTTTCTCTGATTGTTCCACTCCTGATTTTGGTTTACAAATCCAGATGTAAAATGGTGAACGTGGCCCTCCTGGATAAGTCATCAATATCAGATCGGTGATGGGCTGGACCCCCACTGTTCAGCTTTTCTAGGTCCCAGTGACAGCCGGATGTTGGCAGTAGTGTGGCTGAATAGCTCGGTTCCATCAATGGTGTAGTGGCCATCTCTGTGCACTGCATGACCCCATTCTTAATCAAGGGGGAGATGTGCAGTAGCCACTATACAGTTGATGGAGCTATGCTGACATGCTCCACTACTGCTAACCAGTGTAGATGGCATGTAAAGCATCAACTGGGAAACCGCCTTCCTAAAAAAATTTTATTTTTTTTTTTAGTGAATCTGTCTAGTATTAATTCTTTACAGAGCCCAAAATACAAAGATGGGTTATCTATCTGGATTCACCATGGTACTTTGTTCCCTGTACCACTCAATGAACCAATATTCCAAGGCAAAATCCATTGATGCGTGTCGCTTCGCAACATTCTGAATTGTAATTAATCTGTTGTGTGTGTTTTTATTTTTTTTATTTCGAACACTGATAATCTACCTCTCCATGATTACTTAACACTTCATTCTGTTTATACCCTTACTTCTAGCATACTATAGACTTGGCACATACATGGACCTATACCACTGTCATCTTTGTGGGTTAGAAATACACCTATATTTTAGCTGTATGTGGTAGTGAAGGTATAAACCAAGTTGGTGTCCATCTAAGAGCAAGTTCACACAAGTGTATTAAATAAATAAATCTACAACATTGGATGAATCTTCGCGTTTCGGTCTTAATTAAGAGCTCACTGGAGTACAATGCGCCAAATTCATTAAGTGGCATACGTCACATAATGAAACTGACACGTCTTCTCAGTGGTTTGCACCTCTGTGGCAATTACTTTTACACAATAGAGGCATTTAACTAGGAGGTAAGTTGCATAATAATTTTGAAAGGAGACCACTTTTTTTATTTTTTTTTATTTTTATTTTTTATTTATTTATTTTGAATGGGGCGAAAGGGGGGTGATTTAAACTTTTATATTTTTTTTTTTTTTCACTTTTTTTTTTTTTTACTTTTGCCATGCTTCTATAGCCTCCATAGGAGGCTAGAAGCAGGCACAACCCGATCGCCTCTGCTACATAGCAGCGATCTCATGTTCGCTGCTATGCAGCAGAATTGCAGTTGTGCTGTGAGCGCCGACCACAGGGTGGCGCTCACAGCTACCGGCGATCAGTAACCATAGAGGTCTCAAGGACCTGTCCTGACACATCGCCGACCCCCTATCATGTGACGGGGGTCGGCGATGACGTCATTTCCGGCTGGATGCGGTAGTTAAATGCCGCTGTCTGCGTTTGACAGCGGCATTTAACTAGTTAATAGCAGCGGGTGAATCGCAATTTCACCCGCCGCTATTGCGGGCACATGTCAGCTGTTCAAAACAGCTGACATGACCCGGCTTTGATGCGGGCTCACCGCGGAGCCCTGCATCAAAGCAGGGGACCTGACCTCGGACGTACTATCCCGTCCGAGGTCAGTAAGGGGTTAAGGTTGAAGGAAGACTTTAAGTCCATCTAGTTCAACCCATAGCCTAACCTCACATGCCCTAACATGATTCCACACATGGAATCTCTTCTTCCTTTATTTTTTTTTTGTACTTTTTATTTTATTGCACTTTCATCTTATTTTGGTAGATGTGACTGGATTTATTCTTTTTTAATTAGGTGGCAGCTAAAGCTTTAGAGACCGGAGTCTTTGGAGCGTATTTCAATGTTCTCATAAACCTCCGTGAAATCAAGGATGATGAATTTAAAAGTCAGGTAATACATTAAAAGGATTATTCACTTTCTTTCACCAAATGTGTTTGGGCATAATTTCGTGGTACTCCTATACATGTATTACTGGATCTCATTATTACTTTTTTTGTGAAGTATTGCCCGTTAGTGTAATATTTAGTTTACAAAATTGAAAGATGCGATAATGTATGGATTCATAGAAAATGGCTTGGTGGAATAGTTCAGATGACTCAAAAGCTAATGAAAAATGCGTGCAGTATACAAGACAACCAAAAGCTACATACAGTATACCAATGTAAGGGGTGTGGACTGGACTGTCGGGTTCATAACCCTGAAGACACCAATCGCGGTGTCTGTATAGTGTATGGCTGTGAGCAGTGCTGCTGTTGGGTGAACTACCAAAAGGAGACTAAGGAACTAGGGAGTAGTGCAGCCTACAGCTGACCGAAGATGAGACCATGGCCTCCCACCTTTAAAAGGTCTCTGGACAGAACGACTTGTCACAAGAAACCCGGAGCTTGCTAAACGCTGAAAGTAACTGACCTATACAGAGCTAAGTTTGTGGGACTAGTGGGTGGTTCCGAGCCATAGATCTTGGGTGCCAGTAGAGGAAGAAATAGGACGTGGGACCTTTTGAGCAGAGAAAGACCTGCTGAATAAGGCCGGGGACACACTTAACGTATAAAAAAAGGTCCGTTTTTCACGGCCGAGAATCGCACAAATGTTTCAAAAACAGTGATCCGTGTGCAGTGCGAGGATGTGATTTCCTCGCATCAAATGATCCGTATGGCATCCGTATGCCGAGTTTTTCTCGCAAGCTTGCAAAACCGACATCTAATGGATTTATGTGCTCAAATGTTCGGGAAAACATATATATCATTGAAACACATATATATATATTCTGCATTTATATTTCATTCAGCGCGATATCTGTGAACAGCCGGTAATTCAATTGCCGGCTTCTCATTTCTCCTTCACAAACCCGACATGATATGAGACATGGTTTACATACAGTAAACCATCTCATATCCCCCTTTTTTTTGCATATTCCACACTACTAATGTTAGTAGTGTGTATGTGCAAAATTTGGCCGCTGTAGCTGCTCAAATAAAGGGTTAAATGGCAGAAAAAAATTGTGTGGGCTCCCGCGCAATTTTTTCCGCCATTTAACCCTTTATTTGAGCAGCTACAGCACCCACATTTTGCACATACACACTACTAACATTAGTAGTGTGGAATATGCAAAAAAAAGGGGGATATGAGATGGTTTACTGTATGTAAACCATGTCTCATATCCTGTCGGGTTTGTGAAGGAGAAATGAGAAGCCGGCAATTGAATTACTGACTTTTCTATAGAACACCGCTGTGTATTTCTCGCAATGCACACGCATGGTCCGTGTGTAATCCGATTTTTTTCTAGCCCCCATAGACTTGCATTGGCGAGTCTCGGCCGAGATACGCTGACAATCGCAGCCTGCTGCGAGTTCCCTCGGATCCGAAATACGGTGGAGAAAATATGGGATGATGGGAGCTGCACCATAGATTAACATTGGGCCGAGTGCTAGGCGATTTTTTTTATCGCATAGCACTCGTCCGTATTACGGTCTAGTGTGACCCCGGCCTAAGGCTGATGGGCCGGTGTGGTTGCATGTTCCTCCATTAATTGCCATTTTCAGAATCGTAGCTTTATGCAGTCTCAATGAAGTGCTGTCTGCTTGTTAATATAGCTTTTCCGTAAGCGAGGAGATCGGAGCCACATAAACTGGACAACAGAGTAACTATGGATACCCGCACTTGTCCAAACTTCAAAGGAACATGTTTAAAAGCTGCAGGAGGCAATAACCACAGTTGGTGGTGTGATTAGTTCCTATAGGGCACAGCTTGATAAATAAGGGATAGTATGGCCCCTCCAGGTCTCCGTACACGAGCAACACCGTGATGTCACACGACGACTGCTCTCACACGCGGCTCTTCACCACATCGGGTGGGTCACTGGCAGGGACTCCTGAATTTAGTTTGCTGCGACTGATTCCTGGACTTTCCGGCCTACCGAGGATATGCAGCACTGACCACTATTTTGCACTTTGAGGTACTAATCGGACCTATATATTGGTTCTAGTTACAATTGGTGGCAACATAAATAAGGACTGGTTACAGCAGGCTTGCTTACATGTTTGGCTCATGAGTGGCAGAAGTCCAAATCTAGTTACTTGGACACCATTTATGCATGATCTATGTTGCCAAACAGGTTATAACATATTTATACACAGAGAATATACCATTGCCTCTTAAGCGCTGCTTATAAATACTTTCAGTTTTATGTAAATCGGAATTACACCCTTTTTGGCTCTATAGACATTGAGTGAATTGTGTTGCACTACTATAGATGGATGGATGTGTGTACATAACCTGGCTGGCTGTAGCTGACTATTATATGTACTGTATGACCCGATGTGGGTCTGTTTTTACCGGTTTGGTTTTGGTATAATACATTTTCAGTTGGTGACAAAACACGCATTACACTAGTACACATCATTTGTGCAGGTTAGTTGCTACTAGTTTCTTTCAGCTTTTTGCTGGCAATTCACACCAGCTGTGACAGTCACTAATGCCTTGGTTTAAGGGCAATCATCACCGGTATATATCTAATTAGAGCAGAGGACTTAGTGTACCAACTTGTGCTCCTATATAGACTGGACAACCCCCTTAATGGTGTAAAATGTTGCAGAGATATCTTACTATGTAATATAATTGGCAGTAAACCTTTGAAATTGATCAGCAAAGAGTTTTGAACCTCAATATGGAATAACAGTAACGTCTCAAGAATGTTCCCTCAGGTGCATACGATGTAGGGAACACATCAAGGTAATTACATTCGTTTCCTGGCATAAACGTTGCAGATAATTGCACAACCCTGAACAATTCCTTATAATTTATTTCAGAAATTGGCAGAAATCTATTTTAGCTTGTGCTTGGTGACAATTTCAGTTTGTGGCGCCCAAAGATGCTCTAAAGTTACTAACACTGGCATACAAAACCGGACTCTTGATGAATTCCCACCTACGGTAAGTGGTATTTTTGTATGCACTTGTCTACAGAAACTGATACCCATATTTTTTTTTTTTTTTTTTTTTTTATTTCCCTAAGACTCAGAAGAAGATTTTCCAGCTGTTGGATGAAGCAAAGAAGTCTACTGAATCTGTGCTGCTGCTTTGTGAGGGGCGAGAGTGAAAATGAACTAAATAAACATTTATTTGCTGTCACTCTTGACTGTTCTGAGTTTTTGTACTTTTTGGTGCAACAGAAATTCAATTCATAGAAATATTCTTGTGTTTTTTTTTTCTTTTCGTTTTTTTTTACGGACTGCATGTGGTGGTTTATACTGGTCTTAATCTTTCGAGAGATTCAGATTTTGAGAAGTTTGGAAATATTACACTGGAATTAAGTAAACATAAGATATTAAATTATAAACATGGGTTGTAATTGGCCTTAAGAATATTATAAAAAATTCATAAGCTTTAAAGTATGTGCACATATTCAGAATTTGCAGCCGGGTAAGGTCAAAGAACCCCCCCCGCGGCATGCGCACTTCAGTACTTTACTCAGCCCTTGTCAGGGCAGAGAAGTACGACTGCACAGGAGCCAGACGAAGACCAGTGACACCGGACTGCCCCGCAGTTGAGCATAATACAGTGTGTCCGTAAAGTCATGGTGCACTTTTAACCAGTGACAGGATCTATCTATAGTTTACATTTTGGTGCCCTTTCTCTGGCCCAATCATATCAGACCTGTTCATGAGGAGAGATAACAAGAACCAATCAAACACAAACTCATTTAAGCGGATGCTGAGCCCCCAGTCAGATTAACCGCCTGATAAACTGAACTCTAATCAATTCACTGCCAGGTCTGTGATATTATGCAACCACAAGCTTATGCCAGCTGTGTGGTTTTCCATGCCAGTCAAGATGTGGATGTACAGAGGACAGTTCAATGTGTTCTGTGGCTCGCTAAATTCGAATCAGTGCCCAATGTGCTACGTGAATATCAGTGCATTTATAACGAAGCGACAAGACATGGGAATAGGGATAAGCAGTTGAAGGAAACCGGCAGTTTGGTGGAGAAACCCCGTTCTGGTAGGCCATCAGTCAGTGATGAGTCTGTAGAGGCTATATAATAGATAAGTAACTTGGCACTCAACTTGGTAAATGGTGATGATTTTTAGGCCGGCCTCACACTCAGCGTATCAAAATACGGTCCGTATTTTACGGCCGTAATACGCAGAAAAGTCCCCAAAATAGTGATCCGTGTATCAGCGTATTTTGCGCATGGCATCCTCCGTATGTAATCCGTATGGCATCCGTACTGCGACATTTTCTCCCAGGCTTGCAAAACCGACATCTAATGGATTTATGTGCTCAAATGTTCGGTAAAACATATATACAGTGTGTGTGTGTGTGTGTGTGTGTGTGTGTGTGTGTGTGTGTGTGTGTGTGTGTGTGTATATATACATATATATATACACATATATATATATATATATATATATATATATATATATATATATATATATATATATATATATATATATATATATATTCTGTATTTATATTTAATTCAGCGCGATGTATGTGAAAAGCCGGTAATTCAATTGCCGGCTCTTCATTTCTCCTTCCCAAACCCGACATGATATGAGACATGGTTTACATACAGTAAACCATCTCATATCCCTTTTTTTTATCCTTTTTTTTTTTTTGCATATTCCACACTACTAATGTTAGTAGTGTCTATGTGCAAAATTTGGCCGCTGTAGCTGCTAAAATAAAGGGTTAAATGGCGGAAAAAATTGGCGTGGGCTCTCGTGCAATTTTCTCCGCCAGAGTGGTAAAGCCAGTGACTGAGGGCAGATATTAATAGCCTAGAGAGGGTCCATGGTTATTGGCCCCCCTGGCTACAAACATCTGCCCCCAGCCACCCCAGAGAAGGCACATCTGGAAGATGCGCCTATTCTGGCACTTGGCCTCTCTCTTCCCATTCCTGTGTAGCAGTGGGATATGGGGTAATGAAGGGTTAATGTCACCTTGCAATTGTAAGGTGACATTAAGCCAGATTAATAATGGAGAGGCGTCAATTATGACACCTATCCATTATTAATACAATAGTATGAAATGGTTAATAAAACACACACACAATTACAAAGTCCTTTAATGAAATAAAGACACAGGTTGTTGTAATATTTTATTATTCTCTTAATCCACCAGACCCTCGTTCTGTAACAAAGTAAACATAAAAAATCAACAATATCTCATACCTTCCGATGAGCAGTCACGTCCCACGAAGTAAATCCATCTGAAGGGGTTAAATCATTTTACAGCCAGGAGCTGTGCTAATGCACTCGCTCCTGCTTGTAAACCCCGGGTACTGAATGGAAAGCAGAGTGATCTATACTTACATAGAGACGCGGTGAGGTGCCCTCTGCTGGATCAACTCATGAACTCGAGCGTGAGAACTTTTCCAAGGCTCCAGTTGATGAGGACATCCAGCAGAGGGCGCCTCACCGCGACTCAATGTAAGTACAGATCACTCTGCTTTCCATTCAGTACCCGGGGTTTACAGGCAGGAGCGAGTGCATTAGCACAGCTCCTGGCTGTAAAATGATTTAACCCCTTCAGATGGATTTACTTCGTGGGACATAACGATGGAAGGTATGGAATATTGTTTGTTTTGTTAACTTTGTTTCAGGACGATGGTCTTCAGGTGGATTAAGAGTCTAATAAAATATTACAACACCCTGTGTCTTTATTTCATTAAAATACTTTGTAATGTGTGTGTGTGTGTGTGTGTGTTTTATTAACCATTCAGTACTATTGGATTAATAATGGAAAGGTGTCATAATTGACGCCTCTCCATTATTAACCTGGCTTAATGTCACCTTACAATAGCAAGGTGACATTAACCCTTCATTACCCCATATCCCACCGCTACAAGGGAGTGGGAAGAGAGTGGCCAAGTGCCAGAATAGGCGCATCTTCCAGATGTGCCTTTTCTGGGGTGGCTGGGGGCAGATGTTTGTAGCCAGGGGGGCAAATAACCATGGACCCTCTCTAGGCTATTAATATGTGCTCTCAGTCACTGGCTTTACCACTGGCGGAGAAAATTGTGCGGGAGCCCACGCCAATTTTTTCCTCGATTTAACCCTTTATTTTACAAGCTACAGCGCCCAAATTTTGCACATACACACTACTAACATTAGTAGTGTGGAATATGCAAAAAAAAAAAAAAAAAGGGATAGGAGATGGTTTACTGTATGTAAACCATGTCTCATATCATGTCGGGTTTGTGAAGGAGAAATGAAAAGCCGGCAATTGAATTACCGGCTTTTCACTAACAGCGCTGCGTATTTCTCGCAAGTCACACTGCTGGTCCGTGTGTAATCCGTATTTTTCTCGCCCCCATAGACTTGCATTGGCTTTTTTTTCTTTTTTTGCGCAATACGGTGACAAACGCAGCATGCTGCGATTTTCTACGGCCGTACAAGACCGTATAACATGGATCGGTAAAATACGGCTGATAGGAGCTGAGACATACGGAATCATTGGGCTGTGTGTTATGCATATTTTACGGGTGTATTTTCTGCGCTCATACATCCGTAAAACTTACTAGTGTGAGGCCGGCCTTATTCAGATGGCAGTCCAAATTAAACGTTTCGGTCAAACATTAGACCTTCTTCAGTAAACTGCATTACAAATGCATAACAGAATACAAACAATTGTAAATATACAAAAAGACAATAAGTCAAAAATAAAACATAAGGATAAACCTCATAATTAATGTGCAATATGTGATGGATAAGAGGGTAGGAGAGGTGAGGAATAGGTAAGTAACATCTTTTTACATACCCGACTGCTTATGTAACAGGGATGGAGGATGTCTCTAATTATGGAGTAGGTCCCAGATTATGGTTTCGAGTGGACCTGTCTGGGTATGGTAATAGCCCTATAATGGTAACAGAGACTGTATAGTACGGTGTACAGTTCAACGAATAAAGGAAAAAGGAGCACAAACCATGGGGTACTGACCGAGTAAGATACCAAAGAAGAGTATCGTATATGGGCCTGGTGTTCCAGGTTTGGAAAAACACTGCAACTGTGATAAAATATAGATATAGCTATTAAGGAATGGCTAAGGGTACCGTCTCACAGTGGCACTTTTGTCGATACGACGGCACGATCCGTGACGTTCCAGCGATATCCATACGATATCGCTGTGTCTGACACGCAGCAGCGATCAGGGACCCTGCTGAGAATCGTACGTCGTAGCAGATCGTTTGGAACTTTCTTTCGTCGCTGGATCTCCCGCTGTCATCGCTGGATCGGTGTGTGTGTGTGAGACACCGATCCAACGATGCGTTCGCTTGTAACCAGGGTAAACATCGGGTTACTAAGCGCAGGGCCGCGCTTAGTAACCCGATGTTTACCCTGGTTACCATCGTAAATGTAAAAAAAACCAAACAGTACATACTCACATTCCAGTGTCCGTCAGGTCCCTTTCCGTCTGCTTCCCGCACTGACTGACTGCCGGCAGTAAAGTGAAAGCAGAGTACAGCGGCCCTGCGCTTAATAACCCGATGTTTACCATGGTTACCCGGGGACCTCGGCACCGCTGGTCGCTGGAGAGCTGTCTGTGTGACAGCTCCCCAGCGACCACACAACGACTTACCAACGATCACGGCCAGGTCGTATCGCTGGTCGTGATCGTTGGTAAATCGTTTTGTGAGACGGTACCCTAAGGAAAGAGGGGATCAGCATGAGATAAATGGGAGTTGTATAGGAAAACATACCTAGTGTAGGTAGCTTGCTGATAACTAGGTATATGGTTTTATGTCCACTGTGGTATCATAGGAAATATTGATAATAACAAACTGAAAGACAAGTATGGCTAATATAAATATGGTACAATGTTGGTGTATGTCCTTAACCCCTTCACCCCCAAGGGTGGTTTGCACGTTATGGACCGGGCCAATTTTTACAATTCTGACCACTGTCCCTTTATGAGGTTATAACTCTGGAACGCTTCAACGGATCTTGGCGATTCTGACACTGTTTTCTCGTGACATATTGTACTTCATGATAGTGGTAAAATTTCTTTGATATTACCTGCGTTTATTTGTGTAAAAAATGGAAATTTGTCGAAAATTTTGAAAATTTCGCAATTTTCCAACTTTGAATTTTTATGCAATTAAATCACAGTGATATGTCACACAAAATACTTAATAAGAACATTTCCCACATGTCTACTTTACATCAGCACAATTTTTGAACCAAAATTTTTTTTTGTTAGGGAGTTATAAGGGTTAAAATTTGACCAGCAATTTCTCATTTTCACAACACCATTTTTTTTTTTTTTTTTTTTTTTTTAGGGACCACATCTCATTTGAAATCAATTTGAGGGGTCTATATGATAGAAAATAGCCAAGTGTGACACCATTCTAAAGACTGCACCCCTCAAGGTGCTCAAAACCACATTCAAGAAGTTTATTAACCCTTCAGGTGTTTCACAGGAATTTTTGGAATGTTTAAATAAAAATGAGCATTTTACTTTTTTTTTTTCACACAAAATTTACTTCAGCTCCAATTTGTTTTATTTTAACAAGGGTAACAGGAGAAAATGGACCCCTAAAGATGTTGTACAATTTGTCCTGAGTACGCCGATACCCCATATGTGGGGGTAAACCACTGTTTGGGCGCATGACAGAGCTCGGAAGGGAAGGAGCGCCGTTTGACTTTTCAATGCAAAATTGACAGGAATTGAGGTGGGACGCCATGTTGCGTTTGGAGAGCCACTGATGCGCCTAAACATTGAAACCCCCCACAAGTGACACCATTTTGGAAAGTAGACCCCCTAAGGAGCTTATCTAGATGTGTTGTGAGAACTTTGAACCCCCAAGTATTTCACTACAGTTTATAACGCAGAGCCATGCAAATAAAAAATATTTTTTTTCCACAAATTATTTTTTAGCCACCAGTTTTGTATTTTCCCAAGGGTAACAGGAGAAATTGGACCCCAAAAGTTGTTCTCCAATGTGTTCCGAGTACGCTGATACCCCATATGTTGGGGTAAACCCCTGTTTGGGCGCACGGGAGAGCTCGGAAGGGAAGGAGCACTGTTTTACTTTTTCAACGCAGAATTGGCTGAAATTGAGATCGGACGCCATGTCGCGTTTGGAGAGCCCCTGATGTGCCTAAACAGTGGAAACCCCCCAATTATAACTGAAACCCTAATCCAAACACACCCCTAACCCTAATCCCAACGGTAACCCTAACCACACCGCTAACCCAGACACACCCCTAACCCTAATCCCAACCCTACTCCCAACCGTAGATGTAATCCAAACCCTAACCCTAACTTTAGGCCCAACCCTAACTGTAGCCCTAACCCTAGCCCTAACCCTAGCCCTAACCCTAGCCCTAGCCCTAGCCCTAGCCCTAACCCTAATGGTAAAATGGAAATAAATACATTTTTAAAAAAAAAAAATTATTTTTCCCTAACTAAGGGGGTGATGAAGGGGGGTTTGATTTACTTTTATAGCGGGTTTTTTAGTGGATTTTTATGATTGGCAGCTGTCACCCACTGAAAGAAGCTTTTTATTGCAAAAAATATTTTTTGCGTTACCACATTTTGAGAGCTATAATTTTTCCATATTTGAGTCCACAGAGTCATGTGAGGTCTTGTTTTTTGCGGAACGAGTTGACATTTTTATTGGTAACATGCTCGGGCACGGGAGATTTTTTGATCGCTATTTATTCCGATTTTTGTGAGGCAGAATGACCAAAAACCAGCTATTCATGAATTTCTTTTGGGGGAGGCGTTTATACCGTTCCGCGTTTGGTAAAATTGATAAAGCAGTTTTATTCTTACGGTCAGTACGATTACAGCGATACCTCATTTCTATATTTTTTTAATGTTTTGGCGCTTTTACACGATAAAAACTATTTTATAGAAAAAATAATTATTTTGGCATCGCTTTATTCTGAGGACTATAACTTTTTAACTTTTTTGCTGATGATGCTATATGGCAGCTCGTTTTTTGCGGGACAAGATGACGTTTGCAGCGGTACCATGGTTATTTATATCCATCTTTTTAATCGCGTGTTATTCCACTTATTGTTTGGCAGTATGAGAATAAAGCGTTGTTTTTTGCCTCATTTTTTTTTTTTTTTTACGGTGTTCACTGAAGGGGTTAACTAGTGATATACAGTGGGGCAAAAAAGTATTTAGTCAGTCAGGAATAGTGCAAGTTCCACCACTTAAAAAGATGAGAGGCGTCTGTAATTTACATCATAGGTAGACCTCAACTATGGGAGACAAACTGAGAAAAAAAAATCCAGAAAATCACATTGTCTGTTTTTTTTTATCATTTAATTTGCATATTATGGTGGAAAATAAGTATTTGGTCAGAAACAAAATTTAATCTCAATACTTTGTAATATATCCTTTGTTGGCAATGACAGAGGTCAAACGTTTTCTGTAAGTCTTCACAAGGTTGCCACACACTGTTGTTGGTATGTTGGCCCATTTCTCCATGCAGATCTCCTCTAGAGCAGTGATGTTTTTGGCTTTTCGCTTGGCAACACGGACTTTCAACTCCCTCCAAAGGTTTTCTATAGGGTTGAGATCTGGAGACTGGCTAGGCCACTCCAGGACCTTGAAATGCTTCTTACGAAGCCACTCCTTCTTTGCCCTGGCGGTGTGCTTTGGATCATTGTCATGTTGAAAGACCCAGCCACGTTTCATCTTCAATGCCCTTGCTGATGGAAGGAGGTTTGCACTCAAAATCTCACGATACATGGCCCCATTCATTCTTTCATGTACCCGGATCAGTCGTCCTGGCCCCTTTGCAGAGAAACAGCCCCAAAGCATGATGTTTCCACCACCATGCTTTACAGTAGGTATGGTGTTTGATGGATGCAACTCAGTATTCTTTTTCCTCCAAACACGACAAGTTGTGTTTCTACCAAACAGTTCCAGTTTGGTTTCATCAGACCATAGGACATTCTCCCAAAACTCCTCTGGATCATCCAAATGCTCTCTAGCAAACTTCAGACGGGCCCGGACATGTACTGGCTTAAGCAGTGGGACACGTCTGGCACTGCAGGATCTGAGTCCATGGTGGCGTAGTGTGTTACTTATGGTAGGCCTTGTTACATTGGTCCCAGCTCTCTGCAGTTCATTCACTAGGTCCCCCTGCGTGGTTCTGGGATTTTTGCTCACCGTTCTTGTGATCATTCTGACCCCACGGGGTGGGATTTTGCGTGGAGCCCCAGATCGAGGGAGATTATCAGTGGTCTTGTATGTCTTCCATTTTCTAATTATTGCTCCCACTGTTGATTTCTTCACTCCAAGCTGGTTGGCTATTGCAGATTCAGTCTTCCCAGCCTGGTGCAGGGCTACAATTTTGTTTCTGGTGTCCTTTGACAGCTCTTTGGTCTTCACCATAGTGGAGTTTGGAGTCAGACTGTTTGAGGGTGTGCACAGGTGTCTTTTTATACTGATAACAAGTTTAAACAGGTGCCATTACTACAGGTAATGAGTGGAGGAAAGAGGAGACTCTTAAAGAAGAAGTTACAGGTCTGTGAGGGCCAGAAATCTTGATTGTTTGTTTCTGACCAAATACTTATTTTCCACCATAATATGCAAATAAAATGATCAAAAAACAGACAATGTGATTTTCTGGATTTTGAGGTCTACCTATGATGTAAATTACAGACGCCGCTCATCTTTTTAAGTGTTGGAACTTGCACTATTGCTGACTGACTAAATACTTTTTTGCCCCACTGTAGTTGTATAGGTGGGGTCGTTACGGACGCGGCGATACTAAATATGTGTACTTTTATTGTTTGATTTTTTTTAATTTAGATATAGAAATGTATTTATGGGCATAATATATATATATATATATATATATATATATATATATATATATATATATATATATATATATATATATATAGGTTTTTTTTTTTTATTTAGGATTTTTTTTTTTTTTACACATGTGGGAATTTTTTTTTTAACTTTTTTACTTTGTCGCAGGGGGGGACATTACAGATCGGTGATCTGACAGTGTGCACAGCACTTTGTCAGATCACCGATCTCACTTACAACCATGCAGGCTTACAAGCACCTGCACGGCACCCGGAAGTAATCCCTGCAGGACCCGGATGCAGCCCCACGGCCATTTTGAATCCGGGGCCTGCAGGGATAGGAGGTAGGAGACCCTCGCAGCAACGCGATCACATGCTCCGGGGGTCTCAGGGAAGCCTGCAGGGAGCCCCCTCTGTTATGATCCTTAGTGGCTGAGGATCACAGAACTGACGAGCTAAGTAACTGAACATAGAACGAGCTCTAGGGAGGTGGTAACTGGACTGACCGCAATCCTGATCCTAACCAAACACACTAAAGGTAGCCGGTGAACGTGCCTGAATTCCTAGACGTCACGACGCAGCCTGAGAAACTAGCTACCCCTAGAGATAGAAAGTAAGACCTCACTTGCCTCAGAGAAATAACTCCAAAGATATAGAAAGCCCCCAACAAATAATAACGGTGAGGTAAGGGGAAAATACAAATGTAGTAATGAAAACAGATTCAGCAAATGAGGCCCGCTAGTACTAGATAGCAGAAGACAGATAGGAAACTGTGTGTCAGTAGAAAACCCTATACAAAATATCCACGCTGAGAATTCAAGAACCCCCACACCAACTAACGGTGTGAGGGGAGAAACTTAGCCCTCTAGAGCTACCAGCAAGCAAGGAAATCACATATTAGCGAGCTGGACAAGGACAGATAATAAACCAAGAAACATATTGAACACTGATGATCAAAAAATGAACAAACAGAAACTTAGCTTCTCTTGGAGAGACTGATAACGAAGGTAGTCAGGAGAGATCAAAATAGCACTGAATACATCGACAGCAGGCAACAACTGAAAGTCCAGGTGAGCTAAATAGGAAACCAACTAGCAGATAACGAGACAGCTGATCCCAGCCACAGACCTGCAGAATGACAAAAAGAGCCACCAGAGGGAGCCCAAAGATAGCACTCACACAGTACCACTTGTGACCACAAGAGGGAGCCCAAAAACAGAGTTCACAACACCCCTCCCTGCGCGATACTTCCCTGTACCGCCGGCACACCGCGATCATGCTTGATCGCGGTGTGCCGGGGGTTAATGTGCCGGGGGCGGTCCGTGACCACTCCTGGCACATAGTGCCGGATGTAAGCTTCGATAGGCAGCTGACACTCGGCCGCGCTCCCCCCCCCCCCCCCCCGTGAGCGCGGCCGATCGTGCTGGACGTACTATTCCGTCCTTGGGAATTACGGCCCACCCCACATGGACGGAATAGTACGTCCAATGGCAGAAAGGGGTTAAATACTGTAAAAAAAGGGGTCTGTCGTGATCTCTGCAGGCAGAGATCATAGCAAGCCTATAGAGGGACAAGCTCTCGGAAGATGGAACTATACTGACCATGAACTAAGCCTGCCGCGCAACTAGAAATAGCCAGGTAGCATTTCCTATTTATTGCTAGATGCCCAGCTCTGGCCTAAGACCTAAATAGCTAGCAGAGGGAAATATAAGACCTGGCTCACCTCTAGAGAAATATTCCAAAGAAGACAGTAGCCCCCCACATATAATGACGGTGAGTTCAGATGAAACAACAAACGCAGCAGGAAAATAGTCTTAGCAAATTTGAGGTCCGCTTACTAGATAGCAGAAGACAGATAGTATACTTTCATGGTCAGCAGAAAAACACTAACAAAACACCATCCAGAGATTACCTTAAACTCTGGCATTAACTCATAACGCCAGAGTAGCAATCCCTGATCAACGAGAGCTTTCCAGACACAGTAACAAAACTTCAGCTGTGAACTGGAACAAATAGGCAAAACGAAACATGGACAAAAGTCCAACTTATCTAGTAGTTGTCAGAAGCAGGAACAAGCACTGAGAGGCATCAGATAACATTGTTGACCGGCAAGAAACCACCAGAGAAATGAGCTTAAATAGCGACACCCACTACTGATGGAACCAGGTGAAACAGGAAAGAGGATGACAAGTCCAATTCCACAAGCGGCCACCGGGGGAGCCCAGAATCCAAATTCACAACAGTACCCCCCCCTCAAGGAGGGGGCACCGAACCCTCACCAGATCCACCAGGGCGACCAGGATGAGCCCTATGGAAGGCACGAACAAGATCAGAAGCATGAACATCAGATGCATTGACCCAAGAATTATCCTCCTGGCCGTAACCCTTCCAGTTGACCAGATACTGGAGTCTCCGTCTGGAAACACGAGAGTCCAAAATTTTCTCCACAACGTACTCCAACTCACCCTCAACCAACACCGGAGCAGGAGGCTCAACTGAAGGTACAACAGGTACCTCATACCTGCGCAACAACGACCGATGAAAAACGTTATGAATGGAAAAGGACGCAGGGAGGTCCAAACGGAAAGAAACAGGATTAAGAATCTCCAATATTCTATAAGGGCCGATGAACCGAGGTTTAAACTTAGGAGAAGAGACCCTCATAGGGACAAAACGAGAAGACAACCACACCAAATCTCCAACACAAAGCCGAGAACCAACACGACGATGACGGTTGGCAAAACGCTGAGTCTTCTCCTGGGACAACTTCAAATTGTCCATAACCTGCCCCCAGATGTAATGCAATCTCTCCACCACCGCATCCACTCCAGGACAATCCGAGGATTCCACCTGACCGGAGGAAAATCGAGGGTGAAACCCCGAATTACAGAAAAACGGGGACACCAAGGTGGAAGAGCTGGCCCGATTATTGAGGGCGAACTCTGCCAATGGCAAAAAAGCAACCCAATCATCCTGGTCAGCAGAGACAAAACACCTCAGATATGTCTCCAGGGTCTGATTAGTCCGCTCGGTCTGGCCATTAGTCTGAGGATGAAAAGCAGATGAAAAAGACAAATCTATGCCCATCCTAGCACAGAATGCCCGCCAAAATCTAGACACAAATTGGGTACCTCTGTCAGAAACAATATTCTCAGGAATACCGTGCAATCGGACAACATTCTGAAAAAACAGAGGAACCAACTCAGAAGAAGAAGGCAACTTGGGCAGAGGAACCAAATGGACCATTTTAGAGAAACGGTCACAGACCACCCAGATGACAGACATCTTCTGGGAAACAGGCAGATCTGAAATAAAATCCATCGAGATGTGTGTCCAAGGCCTCTTAGGAATAGGCAAGGGCAACAGCAGTCCGCTAGCCCGAGAACTACAAGACTTGGCCCGAGCACAAATATCACATGACTGCACAAAGACTCGCACATCTCGTGACAGGGAAGGCCACCAGAAGGATCTTGCCACCAAATCCCTGGTACCAAAAATTCCGGGATGACCTGCCAATGCAGAAGAATGTACCTCAAAGATGACTCTACTGGTCCAATCATCCGGAACAAACAGTCTATCAGGCGGACAACGATCCGGTCTATCCGCCTGAAACTCTTGCAAGGACCGCCGCAGATCAGGAGAAACGGCCGACAAAATTACTCCCTCCCTAAGGATACCTGTGGGTTCAGCATTACCAGGAGAGTCCGGGTCAAAACTCCTAGAAAGGGCATCTGCCTTAACATTCTTAGAACCCGGTAGGTATGACACCACAAAATTAAAGCGAGAAAAAAATAAAGACCAGCGCGCCTGTCTAGGATTCAGGCGCCTGGCAGTCTCAAGATAAATCAAATTTTTGTGGTCAGTCAATACCACCACCTGATGCTTAGCCCCCTCTAGCCAATGGCGCCACTCCTCAAACGCCCACTTCATGGCCAAAAGCTCCCTATTCCCAACATCATAATTCCGCTCTGCGGGCGAAAATTTGCGAGAAAAGAAGGCACAAGGCCTAATGACGGAGCAGTCGGAACCTTTCTGCGACAACACTGCCCCAGCTCCGATCTCCGAAGCGTCAACCTCAACCTGAAAAGGCAGATTCACATCAGGCTGACGTAACACAGGGGCAGAGGCAAAACGGTGCTTAAGCTCCTGAAAGGCCTCTACAGCATGAGGGGACCAATTAGCAACATCAGCGCCATGTCTGGTCAAATCAGTCAGTGGTTTAACGACATCCGAAAAACCAGCAATAAATCGGCGGTAAAAGTTGGCAAAGCCCAAAAATCTCTGAAGACCCTTAAGAGAGGAGGGCTGAGTCCAGTCACAAATAGCTTGCACCTTGACGGGATCCATCTCAATGGAAGAGGGAGAAAAAATATACCCCAAAAAGGAAATTTTCTGGACCCCAAAAACGCACTTAGACCCCTTCACACATAAAGAATTAGACCGCAGAACCTGAAAAACTCTCCTGACCTGCTGGACATGAGAGTCCCAGTCATCAGAAAAAATCAGAATATCATCCAGATATATTATCATAAATTTATCCAGAAAATCGCGGAAAATATCATGCATAAAAGACTGGAAAACTGAAGGGGCATTAGAAAGACCAAAAGGCATGACCAAATACTCAAAGTGGCCCTCGGGCGTATTAAATGCGGTCTTCCACTCATCCCCCTGCCTGATCCGCACCAAATTATACGCCCCACGAAGATCAATTTTAGAGAACCACTTAGCACCCTCTATACGAGCAAACAAATCAGTAAGCAATGGCAATGGGTATTGGTACTTAACAGTGATCTTATTCAGAAGCCGATAATCAATACATGGTCTCAAAGAGCCGTCCTTTTTTGAGACAAAGAAAAACCCAGCTCCCAACGGAGAAGAAGATGGACGAATATGTCCCTTTTCCAAAGACTCCTTTATATATTCCCGCATAGCAGCATGTTCCGGCACAGACAAATTAAACAAACGACCCTTTGGATATTTACAACCCGGTATCAAATCTATGGCACAATCGCACTCACGGTGCGGAGGTAACGACCCAAGCTTGGGTTCGTCAAAGACGTCTTGATAATCAGAGAGGAACTCAGGGACTTCAGAGGGAATGGACGACGAAATAGAAACCAAAGGTAAGTCCCCATGAATACCCTTACATCCCCAGCTCAACACAGACATTGCTCTCCAGTCCAAGACTGGGTTGTGAGACTGCAACCATGGCAATCCCAGTACCAAATCGTCATGTAAATTATACAGCACCAGGAAACGAATAATCTCCTGGTGATCCGGATTGATACGCATGGTTACTTGTGTCCAGTATTGTGGTTTATTATTAGCCAATGGGGTGGAGTCAATCCCCTTCAGAGGAATAAGAGTCTCCAAAGGCTCTAAATCAAAACCACAACGATTGGCAAAGGACCAATCCATAAGACTCAGAGCGGCGCCAGAGTCAACATAGGCGTCCGTGGCAATGGATGACAAAGAGCAAATCAGGGTTACAGACAAAATAAACTTAGACTGAATGGTGCCAATGGAAACAGACTTATCAAGCTTCTTTGTACGCCTAGAGCATGCTGATATAACATGAGTAGAATCCCCACAATAGAAGCACAATCCATTCTTCCGTCTAAAATTCTGTCGCTCGCTCCTGGACAGAATTCTATCACACTGCATACTTTCTGGCGTCTTTTCCATAGACACCGCCAGATGGTGCACCGGTTTGCGCTCCCGCAGACGCCTATCAATCTGAATAGCCATTGTCATGGACTCATTCAGACCTGCAGGCACAGGGAACCCCACCATAACATCCTTAACGGCATCAGAGAGACCTTCTCTGAAAGTTGCCGCCAAGGCGCACTCATTCCACTGAGTAAGCACAGACCATTTACGGAATTTTTGGCAGTAAACCTCAGCTTCGTCTTGCCCCTGAGATAGTGCCATCAAAGTTTTTTCTGCCTGAAGTTCCAAATGAGGTTCCTCATAAAGCAAGCCCAAGGCCAGAAAAAACGCATCCACATCGCGCAACGCAGGATCCCCTGCTGGCAATGAGAAGGCCCAATCTTGAGGGTCACCCCTGAGCAAGGAAATCACAATCCTAACCTGCTGAGCAGGGTCTCCAGCTGAACGAGACTTCAGGGACAAATAAAGCTTACAATTATTTCGGAAATTCTGGAAGCTAGCTCTATTCCCTGTGAAGAACTCCGGCAAAGGAATTCTCGGCTCAGATACTGGAGCATGTACCACAAAATCTTGTAAATTTTGTACTTTCGTGATGAGATTATTCAAACCCGCAGTTACACTCTGAAGATCCATTATTGTCAGGTGCACACAGAGCCATACAGAGATTAGGAGGAGAGAGAGAAAAAAGACTGCAGCAAGGCAAACTGGAGAAAAAAAAAAAAAAAAATTCCAGCAGACTACTTATAACTCTCCTTTCTCAACCTGGGTCTTTAACACTTTACAGGCCGGTCAAACTGTCGTGATCTATGCAGGCAGAGATCATAGCAAGCCTATAGAGGGACAAGCTCTCGGAAGATGGAACTATACTGACCATGAACTAAGCCTGCCGCGCAACTAGAAATAGCCAGGTAGCATTTCCTATTTATTGCTAGATGCCCAGCTCTGGCCTAAGACCTAAATAGCTAGCAGAGGGAAATATAAGACCTGGCTCACCTCTAGAGAAATATTCCAAAGAAGACAGTAGCCCCCCACATATAATGACGGTGAGTTCAGATGAAACAACAAACGCAGCAGGAAAATAGTCTTAGCAAATTTGAGGTCCGCTTACTAGATAGCAGAAGACAGATAGTATACTTTCATGGTCAGCAGAAAAACACTAACAAAACACCATCCAGAGATTACCTTAAACTCTGGCATTAACTCATAACGCCAGAGTAGCAATCCCTGATCAACGAGAGCTTTCCAGACACAGTAACAAAACTTCAGCTGTGAACTGGAACAAATAGGCAAAACGAAACATGGACAAAAGTCCAACTTATCTAGTAGTTGTCAGAAGCAGGAACAAGCACTGAGAGGCATCAGATAACATTGTTGACCGGCAAGAAACCACCAGAGAAATGAGCTTAAATAGCGACACCCACTACTGATGGAACCAGGTGAAACAGGAAAGAGGATGACAAGTCCAATTCCACAAGCGGCCACCGGGGGAGCCCAGAATCCAAATTCACAACAGGGGTCTCACCATAAAGGAGAACTGTGAACCATGTATTATGGCCTCAGGTGCCAGGTAATTAAGTTAAATGGTATTGGTATCTAAAAAAAGCAAAAGACCAGATGGGTATAATAACATAGACAAGGGAGGAGGGGAGGAAAATCCAAAATAGACTTAACATATTGAAAGCAGAAGCTCCCCTACTATTTGAGGTATAAAGTAGTCTGGTGAAATGGGCGCTTGGAATAAACCGCTGCCTGTGATGTGACAATGTAGAAGTCAATAGCATATCGTAAAAGGTATGTATAGGTGATGTACCTAGGTGGAGGAAGGACTTACCCCGTGTGCGGTGTAGCGCTGGTATGCCTCAACGCGGTATCTGCCGCTAGTTGAATGGCATGTGTTGTGAAAGGGGTTTAAATGGCTGTGGGGTGGGACAAAATGTGTGTCCGATACAGGAAGCGCGTCACCAATTGTGGCGCGCACTTCCGGTAATCCCAAGCACTGTAGTCATAGATACAGACAACAAGCACAGTGTTAGCTATGCATACCTAGTCCGGAGCCGGAAGTGCGTCACAGTTTGTGGCGCGGACTTCCGGTAATCCGTGAATGGAATGTTGTCATGGTAACAGACAACAAGCGCGTTATAAGTAGAGCCTTATGCACCTAGTAAAAAGACATATGGAGGGCGTAGCTAGTGTCGCTGTAATAGACTAGGGGAACCTAGCTGAATGTAACGCTAGCTTCCATTATTTTAAGAACAGCATAAGTACGCTAATAATGCCTAACCTCAGTGCATGTGTTGGGCAGCATCACCAGCCATACCTAAGATAAAAGGTGCGGTGCTGGCCATACACCATAAATTAAGCATGAAGGTCTTGGTAACCATTGGGCAATATAATAAAGAAAACTGTGTGATGCTTCTTAAAGGGAAAGATAACATTTTATCAAACCCTAACATGTGAACTGTATACCTCGTGGGGGTATATAAACAGAGAGCAGTCGGGTAGCGGACACAGGATGGGGGAGTCCAAAGGAGGGAAGGGGTCAGGAGGTGACTTGCGTGAAGTGGTCAATAAAGGCGACTGTGTAATGAGAGATAAATAAATTAGCATACATCCTAAAAATAACTGTCATAACTTAGTGAAAGGATGATATTATATATATTTAAATTTATCAAATAACAATGGCATGAGTCACATTGATAAAGGCTAGGGGGTCATATTCCCTATTCAGGCCTTTCGGTGCTAAAGTCTGTAACTCATGGATCCAGTATGCCTCCCTCTTTTTCAGGAGATCTACTGTTTCCTCCCCGCCTGGGGGCCGGGATATGTTCAAGGACCTGGAACTTAAGTTGTGATATGTTATGTCCCTTGGAGATGAAGTGATGTGGGATTGGCAGTAGCATATTTTGACAACGTATAGTCGACTTGTGTTTAGAAATGCGGGATTTGACTGGTTGGGTGGTTTCCCCGATGTATAAAAGACCACAGGGGCATTTTATAGCATAAATCACAAAAGTGGTGTCACAAGTTGAGTTGCATCTAATCTTGTACCTTCTGCCAGAGTGGGGATGATAGAAATGGTCCCCCCTAATAACATTGTTGCACTGGTTGCAGTGCAGGCACGGGAAGGTGCCATGTTTGGGTCTGTGTAGAAAACGTTGTGAGGTGTCCTGTTTGCTACCACCGAAATCTGCTCTGACTAAAGAGTCACGAATATGCAAATTGCCTCTTCTGAGAAAAAGAGGACTTAAACTCTACAGCGCCACCTATTGGAAGTAGCGATCCTACAAGTCACAATCAACCCTTTAACGAGTCGTGCAATATGACTTAGGATAAAAGCCAAATCAGTATCTCAATTCGCAGACACGGTGTTTCGGGCTGTTGGCCCTCGTCAGTGCGAAGCATGAGAACTGATTTCTCCATAAGGAGAAACGATACCCCTTAGACCCTAAGGAGTCACGGATATTAGTGGAGCGTTTGTAGCACGGTAGAAAATGTTCCTGAAATTCAGGGATGCCCGGGTGAGCTGTACGTAATATATTCCAGTGACGTCTAATCGTGTGATGTAGAATATTAACGTACGGGTGATAGACATGGACAAAAGGAACTCTTTTATTGGCCGGTGGACGCACATTAGTGACAGGATTGATAGCCTCAGTCAATAGGGTAGGGGGGTAGCCGCATTCCCTAAATTTAGAATACATCTCATCTGTCCTGACTTTCAGGAGATCGGGTTCAGTAACAATTCTCTGTATTCTCTTGAACTGGGACCGAGGAATGGATTTTTTTGGTAGCAATGGGATGTTGACTTTGAAAATGTAGGAGACTATTTCTATCAGTGGGTTTAGTGTGCAAATCGGTTTGTAGAACTCCCAACTCATCCTTTATGACAAGGTATCTAGAAAATTGACCTGTTGTGTACTACTTGTAATAGTAAAGGTGAGACCTGGCCAAGCCGTGTTGAGGGTATGGAAAAAGAGGTCTAGGGTTTATGGTGTAGCAGTCCATAGACAAAACACGTAATCGATGTAACGTTTCCAGAAAGGGCAAGAGGCCTGTTATTTGATAAATGTAAATATATAATATCATCCTTTCACTAAGTTATGACAGTTATTTTTTAGGATGTATGCTAATTTATTTATCTCTCTTTACAGAGTCGCCTTTATTGACCACTTCACGCAAGTCACCTCCTGACCCCTTCCCTCCTTTGGACTCCCCCATCCTGTGTCCCCTACCCGACTGCTCTCTGTTTATATATCCCCACGAGGTATACAGTTCACATGTTAGGGTTCGATAAAATGTTATCTTTCCCTTTAAGAAGCATCACACAGTTTTCTTTATTACATTGCCCAATGGTTACCAAGACCTTCATGCTTAATTTATGGTGTATGGCCAGCACCGCACCTTTTATCTTGGGCAGCAACACCAGCCATACCTAACACATGCACTGAGGTTAGGCATTATTAGGGTACTTATGCTGTTCTTAAAATAATGGAAGCTAGCGTTACATTCAGCTAGGTTCCCCTAGTCTATTACAGCGACACTAGCTATGCCCTCCATATGCCTTTTTACTAGGTGCATAAGGCTCTACTTATAACACGCTTGTTGTCTGTTACCATGACAACTGTTATGGACCTGGTGGTTAGGAGCACCCGGAATTACCTGATGAGTAAACTAGTAATCGGGACAAGCTCTGGGGAGTGGGAACTCTGCTGACCGCAAACCCTACTCCTATCACACACACTAGAAATAGCCGTGGAGCGTACCTAACTCTCCCTAGACGCCTCTTCACCACCTAAGAGATAACTACCCCTAAAGATAGAAATAGAAGCCTAACCTTGCCTCAGAGAAATTCCCCAAAGGAAAAGGCAGCCCCCCACATATATTGACTGTGAGTGAAGAGGAAAGTTACAAACACAGGAATGAAACAGGTTTTAGCAAAGGAGGCCAGACTTCACTAAATAGTCAGAGGATAGAAAAGGGAACTATGCGGTCAGCACAAAAAACTACAAAAACCACGCAGAGTATGCAAAAAGACCCCCACACTGACTCACGGTGTGGAGGTGCAACTCTGCACCCCCAGAGCTTCCAGCTAGCAAGGTAATATCATGATAGCAAGCTGGACTAGAAATTAGCAGTACTAAGAAATATATTCAGGAAGCAGTAACAACAAATGAACTAGCAAGGACTTAGCTTCTGCTGGAGTAGACAGGTCCTCAGAGAAGTCCAAGAGAGATCTGAACCAATACTGAGACATTGACAGCTGGCATGAAGTAACGATCTGAGTGAAGTTAAATAGGGAAGCCAGCATAGCAATAAACGAGGGCAGCTGAAAAAGCAAACCTCAATGACCAGCAGTTCCGCTCAAAGCCACCAGAGGGAGTCCAAGAGCAGAACTAACCAAAGTACCATTCATGACCACAGGAGGGAGTCCGAGAACGGAATTCACAACAGACAACATTCCATTCATGGATTACCGGAAGTCCGCGTCACAATCTGTGACGCACTTCCGGCTCCGGACTAGGTATGCATAGCTAACACTGTGCTGTGTTGTCTGTATCTATGACTACAGCCAGTGCTTGGGACTACCGGAAGTGCGCGCCACAATTGGTGACGCGCTTCCTGTATCGGACACACATTTTGTCCCGCCCCACAGCCATTTAAACCCCTTTCACAACACATATGCCATTCAACTAGCGGCGGATACCGCGTTGAGGCATACCAGCGCTACACCGCACACGGGGTAAGTCCTTCCTCCACCTAGGTACATCACCTATACATACCTTTTACGATATGCTATTGACTTCTACATTGTCACATCACAGGCAGCAGTTTATTCCAAGCGCCCATTTCACCAGACTACTTTATACCTCAAATAGTAGGGGAGCTTCTGCTTTCAATATGTTAAGTCTATTTTGGATTTTCCTCCCCTCCTCCCTTGTCTATGTTATTATACCCATTCGGTCTTTTGCTTTTTTTTAGATACCAATACCATTTAACTTAATTACCTGGCACCTGAGGCCATAATACATGGTTCACAGTTCTCCTTTATGGTGAGACCCCTTTTTTTACAGTATTTAAGGACATACACCAACATTGTACCATATTTATATTAGCCATACTTGTCTTTCAGTTTGTTATTATCAACATTTCCTATGATACCACAGTGGACATAAAACCATATACCTAGTTATCAGCAAGCTACCTACACTAGGTATGTTTTCCTATACAACTCCCATTTATCTCATGCTGATCCCCTCTTTCCTTAGCCATTCCTTAATAGCTATATCTATATTTTATCACAGTTGCAGTGTTTTTCCAAACCTGGAACACCAGGCCCATATACGATACTCTTCTTTGGTATCTTACTCGGTCAGTACACCATGGTTTGTGCTCCTTCTTTTTCCTTTATTCGTTGAACTGTACACCGTACTATACAGTCTCTGTTACCATTATAGGGCTATTACCATACCCAGACAGGTCCACTCGAAACCATAATCTGGGACCTACTCCATAATTAGAGACATCCTCCATCCCGGTTACATAAGCCGTCGGGTATGTAAAAAGATGTTACTTACCTATTCCTCACACCTCCTACCCTCTTATCCATCACATATTGCACATTAATTATGAGGTTTATCCTTATGTTTTATTTTTGACTTATTGTCTTTTTTGTATATTTACAATTGTTTGTATTCTGTTATGCATTTGCAATGCAGTTTACTGAAGAAGGTCTAATGTTTGACCGAAACGTTTAATTTGGACTGCCATCTGAATAAAAATCATCACCATTTACTAAGTTGAGTGCCAAGTTACTTATCTATTAGGTTTCCCACACCAGTAGAAAAATATCTTGTGCACCAACGCAGCTGTGCCACGATATACTTCACTGTAGAGGCTATATGGTATAGCTACCTAAGGAGCCCTAAAAAAAATCTATGCATGCGTGTGCTCGACAATTACACCTAAGCAAGACTACAGTTCATAAGGTGTTAAACATCTGTTTTACGGGGTACTAATTGCGGCTGTTGCATACTATCAAACCAGCGGATAGACCCAAATGATGCGTGTTTGCTACAGATATGCTTCATGAGATCGACAATGATTTTTGCAGAAGATTGTGTTTAGCGATGAGGCGACCACTCTGTTACACCAGATGTACTTAGCCGTGTGTGGCAAGAACTTCACTATCGTTTGGATGTGTGTAGGGCAACAAATGGAGCCCACATCGAATTGCACTGAATAGGTATGAAACTGGGAGAGTTTCTTTCATTTGGAGCAGATTTCTTTTTTTTGTTTGTTTGTTTGTGTTGCTTTCCAGTGACTGGTCAAAAGTGCACCATGACTTCACGGACACACTGTAGAAGCTCTTCTCTTGCAGGTCGGGTTGGGGGCAGATATAGAGCATTATACAGTGCTGTATATCAGCCCTGAAAAGTGGTGGTCTTATTTCATATTGGCCAAAACTGGTGACAGGTTCCTTTTTTAAGCTAAAATGTATTGTGGCAAAGGGAACCTGTCGGCTCCCTGCGCTGCAATACATGCCGCCGGCCAATCGGAAGGAGACAGTTGATGGCATGACTGGGGGTGCACAGCAGTGACATCATGTGCCACAGAGGGGATGCCGAAGTAAAGCTGCCCACACCGGAAATAGAAGAGGTTCTTGCACGGTGTGGGGGAAGGTGGGTAGTATAGTTTGTTTTGAATGCATTACAAAACAGGGAACATGGGATGGAGTATATTACAGCTGGTTGGGGGACATATACAAAAGGTTGGGGCCCAGGATAAGGGACGTACGAGTATGTACCAGATTGGGGCACATTATACCAGGATGTGGGACACTATACTAAGAAGGACAGGATGGGGGACATTAGCCCAGGAAGGGGCCCAGAATGGGGGACATTATTGCTGCAGGAGTCTCCCTTATTGCGTACCATCCTCTCTAGTTATGTATGGGGCAGTCAATTATTATGTAGTGTCCTCTGTTTTATGTACAGTGCTGTCTCATTATTACATGGCATCATATTGAGAGACACTCTCACTCACACTCTCTTATATGGATACACCTAAATAAAATGGGAATGGTTGGTGATATCAACTTCCTGTTTGTGGCACATTAGTATATGGGAGGGGGGAAGCTTTTCAAGATGGGTGGTGACCATGGCGGCCATTTTGAAGTTGGCCATTTTGGATCCAACTTTATTTTTTCCTATGGGAAGAGGGTCATGTGACATCAAACTTATTGAGAATTCCACAAGAAAAACAATGGTGTGCTTGGTTTTAAAATAACTTTATTCTTTCATGAATTATTTACAAGTTTATGACCACTTATAAAATGTGTTCAAAGTGCTGCCCATTGTGTTATTGTCAATGCAACCCACTTCTCCCACTCTTGACACACTGATAGCAACACCGCAGAAATGCTAGCACAGGCTTCCAGTGTCTATTGTTTCAGATGCTGCACATCTCGTATCTTCACAGCATAGACAATTGCCTTCAGATGAACCCAAAGATAAAAGTGTAAGGGGGTCAGATCGGGAGACCTTGGTGGCCATTCAACTGGCCCACGAAGACCAATCCACTTTCCAGGAAACTGTTCATGTAGGAATGCTTGGACCTGACACCCATAGTGTGTGTGTGTGTATAATATATACACAGCTCTATAAAAAATTAAGAGACCACTGCAAAATTTTCAGTTTCTGATTTTTCTCTTTTATAGCTATATTTTTGAGTAAAATGAAAATTCTATAAACTACTGATAACATATCTCCGAAGTTCCAAGCAATACATTTTTGTATTTATTTTCTGAAAATGAGAAATGGGCGAAATATCAAAAACATGCATTACTTGCAGACCTCAAATAATGCAAAAACAAAAAAGTTCATAATCGTTTAGAAACACTAATGTTTTAACTCAGGAAGAGTTCAGAAATCAATATTTTGTGGAATAACCATGATTTATAATCACAGCTTTCATGCGTTTTGACATGCCTTCCACCAGTCTTTCACACTGCTTTTGGGTGACCTTATGCCACTATTGTTGTTTCTAAATGATTATGAACTTGTCAAAATAAAAAAAATGCATTGCTTGCAGACCTCAAATAATACAAAATAAAAACAAGTTCATAATCATTTAGAAACAACAATAGTGGCATAAGGTCACCCAAAAGCAGCGTGAAAGACTGGTGGAAGGCATGTCAAAACGCATGAAAGCTGTGATTATAAATCATGGTTATTCCACAAAATATTGATTTCTGAACTCTTCCTGAGTTAAAACATTAGTGTTTCTAAATGATTATGAACTTGTTTTTATTTTGTATTATTTGAGGTCTGCAAGCAATGCAATTTTTTTTATTTTGACAATTTCTCATTTTCAGAAAATAAATACAAAATGTATTGCTTGGAACTTCGGAGACATGCTGTCAGTAGTTTATAGGTATATTTTTGAGTAAAATGTAAATTGTTCTTTTATTCTATAAAGAGAAAAATCAGAGAAACTGAACATTTTGCAGTGGCCTCTTAATTTTTGCCAGAGCTGTATATATTACACATAAATGTTTACTATAATAGGGGGGCCCGAACACAATTCTTGACAAGGGGTGTGGGTTGAGACCATACTTCAGGGAATGGAGAGGACCAGTGTGATGAACACACTGTATACCCAGTGACTCGCATATCTAGGACTTGCGGCCTAGCAGGAAATTCCACTGTAATGATCAGAGGTGTTTAAAGAGACTATGACTGGGGCTGGCCTAGTACTGGGAGTGACACCCGTGAAGTTGAGACTTTAACCCCTTCAAGACGTGGCCCTTTTTCGTTTTTGCGTTTTCGTTTTTCGCTCCCCTCCTTCCCAGAGCCATAACTTTTTTATTTTTCCGTCAATATGGCCATGTGAGGGCTTATTTTTTTCTGGGACGAGTTGTACTTTTGAACGTCATCATTGGTTTTACCATGTCTTGTACTAGAAAATGGGAAAAAAATTCCCAAGTGTGGTGAAATTGCAAAAAAAAGTGCAATCCCACACTTGTTTTTTGTTTGGCTTTTTTGCTAGGTTCACTAAATGCTAAAACTGACCTGCCATTATGATTTTCCAGGTCATTACGAGTTCATAGACACCTAACATGTCTAGGTAATTTTTTTTATCTAAGTGGTGAAAAAAAATTCAAAACTTTGCTTTAAAAAAAAAAAAAAAAAAGCACCATTTTCCGATATCCGAAGCGACTCAATTTTTCGTGATCTGGGGTCGGGTGAGGGCTTATTTTTTGCGTGCCGATCTGATGTTTTTAATAATACCACTTTTGTGCAGATACGTTCTTTTGATCGCCCGTTATGGCATTTTAATGCAATGTCGCGGGGACCAAAAAAATGTAATTCTGGCGTTTCGAATTTTTTTCTCGCTACGCTGTTTAGCGATCAGGTTAATGCTTTTTTTTTATTGATAGATCAGGCAATTCTGAACGCAGCAAAACCAAATATGTCTAGGTTTGATTTTTTTTTTAATTTATTTTATTTAGGATGGGGCGAAAGGGGGGTGATTTAAACTTTTACATTTTTATTTTTTTCATATTTTTAAAAACATTTTTTTAACTTGTGCCATGCTTCAATAGCCTCCATGGGAGGCTAGAAGCTGGCACAACTCGATCGGCTCAGCTACAGAGCAGCGATCGTCAGATCGCTATTTAGCTGAAATGCAGGCTTGCTATGAGTGCCGACCACAGGGGGGCGCTCACAGCAGGCCGGCATCAGTAACCATAGAGGTCTCAAGGACCTCTATGGTTATTGTCCTGACACATCGCCGACCCCCGATCATGTGACAGGGGTCGGCGATGCGCTCATTTCCGGCCGCGCGGCCGGAAGCGGTAGTTAAATGCCACTGTGAGCATTTGACAGCGGCATTTAACAGGTTAATAGCGGCGGGTGGATCGCGATTTCACCTGACGCTATTGCGCGCACATGTCAGCTGTAAAAAACAGCTGACATGTCGCGACTTTGATGTGGGCTCACTGCCGGAGTTGAAGTTGGTGTCCATTTTGGTGGAGTCGGTATAAAATGGACCGACTCCAACTCCTAAAATATATAACACATTGGGTTCAGTGCAGGATGTGCTGTAAATGATTTAATAATAATTTGAGAAAGTTATGAAATGTCCTATAAATGTCTGTTCTGGTCCTGATCTAAGGATCTCGGCTTTTAGGTGAGATGAATCTGTGCTGCACTTCATGTACATGCTCAGTAGTGACCAGTGCTGTGGAGTCGTAGTGGAGATGAATCTGTGCTGCACTTCATGTACATGCTCAGTAGTGACCAGGGCTGTGGAGTCGTAGTGGAGATGAATCTGTGCTGCACTTCATGTACATGCTCAGTGGTGACCGGTGCTGTGGAGTCGTAGTGGAGATGAATCTGTGCTGCACTTCATGTACATGCTCAGTGGTGACCGGTGCTGTGGAGTCGTAGTGGAGATGAATCTGTGCTGCACTTCATGTACATGCTCAGTAGTGACCGATGCTGTGGAGTCGTAGTGGAGATGAATCTGTGCTGCACTTCATGTACATGCTCAGTAGTGACCAGTGCTGTGGAGTCGTAGTGGAGATGAATCTGTGCTGCACTTTATGTACATGCTCAGTAGTGACCGATGCTGTGGAGTCGTAGTGGAGATGAATCTGTGCTGCACTTCATGTACATGCTCCGTAGTGACCAGTGCTGTGGAGTCGTAGTGGAGATGAATCTGTGCTGCACTTCATGTACATGCTCAGTAGCGACCAGGGCTGTGGAGTCAATCGGGGAAATTGAGGAGCAGCTGTGTCCTAATATACTGCATCGGCCCAGTTACTGTAGCCCGCCATATAGTCCTTAGATACATATGTGTATTTATAAATAGATCTTCCTTTGTGTTCACTAATACTATTTAACGATCAGTCTCCTCATTGTCTGCGCTGTTGTATCCAAATAACCAGCTTATACCTGCTCCCCCATATGTACCCCTGTTCCCTAATTACGTATCACAAGGGGCTTGTTATCTTCCTTCATGGTGTCGCTGCCCTAGTGAGCTGTTGAATGGACAGGTCACTTCTAATAGCCGTTTTGCAGTTTTCAAATGCTGAAGTGGTTAAAAGATGTGACAAAAGATGGAACATATGCACAGCACAGGGGCGGACATACCGCCGGTTCAACCGGTGCAACCGCACCGGGGCCCAGAGCGGGAGGGGGCCCCCGACGGTGACGGACATACATGGCAGTATGTCCTGACCCCTGTCTATAGATGGATATAAGAGCACAGCGCAGTCTGTGCTGGTGACCCCCTCCCCTACCTCCTGCAGAGAAGCCTAAGGGTACTGTCACACAGTGGCACTTTGGTCGCTACAACGGCACAATCCGTGACGTTCCAGCGATATAGTTACGATATCGCTGTGTCTGACACGCTACTGCGATCAGGGACCCCGCTGAGAATCGTACGTCGTAGCAGATCGTTTGAAACTTTATTTCGTCGTCAAGTGTCCCGCTGTGGCGGCATGATCGCAGCGTGTAACAAAGGTGTGCACGATATTCCCAATGTCCTGTATGACTTCTACATCGCAACTACGTCATGAAATTATCGCTCCAGCGCCGTGCATTGCAAAGTGTGACCGCAGTCTACGACGCTGGAGCGATAATCAAGCGACGCTGCAACGTCACGGATCGTGCCGTCAGAGCGATCAAAGTGCCACTGTGAGACGGTACCCTAAGGCTGCTGAGCCCACTCTGCCCCTCAGGACACAGCAGCGCTCTCTGAAGATTCCCACAGGAGTCTCTCCAAACTGCTCTGAAAAACGTTCAGACTGGAGCTGCTGAGTCCTGTCAGGGGGCAGATGGGACACAGCAGCCTCATCCTTCTCTGCAGGGGGTCAGTAGGACACTGTGCGTCAGGCTTTATAGCTGAAGAATAGGCTCACCTTCCAGAGATATGTCACATCACCACACACTATGTATAGATATCTATCATACGTATCACACGCACTGTATATTGCAGGGGGAATAAAGGCTCTTGGGGTATGTTTCCACGTTCAGGATTAGGGTATGTGCACACGTTGCGGTTTTTGACGCGGATCCGCAGCAGTTTTCCATGCGTTTACAGTACAATGTAAACCTATGGAAAACAAAAACCGCTGTGCACATGCTGCGGAAAAAAACGCGCGGAAACGCTGCGGTTTATTTTCCGCAGCATGTCAATTCTTTGTGCGGAATCCGCAGCGGTTTGGCACCTGCTCCATATTAAAAATCCGCAGGTGTCTAAAACCGCTGTGGAAACCGCACAAAAAAAACGCAATAAATCTGCAGCACTTTTTGCACTGCGGATTTAATCAAATCCGCTGTGGAAAATTCCGCAACGGAATCCACAGCGTGTGCACATGGCCTTAGGCAGCGCTTTGGACGCAGCACATGTCCACGCTGCCGACTTTTGTACACGCGGTGATTCCAGATGTGTTCACTGAACCGTGTGGAATCACTGTACCCTATAAATTAGACTGTGATATTTATCTTGCGGAGACTGATCGTCTCCACAAGATAAATAGACATACTGATGTCTATAAAGGCGCACCGCACGTGCGTATACGCAGGGAACCCGTGGGCATCTGTACACACATAGTGGAGACGGGATTTCTTGAAATCCCCTCCACTATGCTGGACGCTGCAGATTGGACGCTGTGGCTCTACGCAGCATCAAATCCACAGCATTTACCGAGCCTTAGTCGGCGCTCACACTAGCCTAGAATACGGCTGAGTGCTATGTGATGTATATACTATGGACACACTGGGGGCAATGCTGGAGGACACACTGGGGCAGATGATTGCTGGACACACTGGGGCAATGCTGGAGACACTGGGGCAGATTGCTGGACACACTGGGGGCAATGCTGGAGGAGACACTGGGGCAGATTGCTGGACACACTGGGGGCAATGCTGGAGGAGACACTGGGGCAGATTGCTGGACACACTGGGGGCAATGCTGGAGGACACACTGGGGCAGATTGCTGGACACACTGGGGGCAATGCTGGAGGACACACTGGGGCAGATTGCTGGACACACTGGGGGCAATGCTGGAGGACACACTGGGGCAGATGATTGCTGGAGACACTGGGGCAATGCTGGAGACACTGGGGCAGATTGCTGGACACACTGTCGGGGGCAATGCTGGACACACTGGGGCAGATTGCTTGACACACTGGGGGCAATATGCTGGAGTCAGACACTGGGGCAGATTGCTGGACACACTGTCTGGGGGCAATGC
The DNA here is from genome assembly GCF_051348905.1 of Ranitomeya variabilis. Classification (NCBI taxonomy): domain Eukaryota; kingdom Metazoa; phylum Chordata; class Amphibia; order Anura; family Dendrobatidae; genus Ranitomeya; species Ranitomeya variabilis. The sequence continues at coordinate 180,595,929 of NC_135238.1, forward strand.
TGGACACGGGCAGATTGCTGGACACTGGGGCAATATGGTGGACATACTGGGGCAGATTGCTGGACACACTGGGGACAGGACTGGAGGCATGGGCAGAATGTAGATACGGGGCATAATTGGAGAGACGGGGCAGAATGAAAGACATGGGGCAGGATTGGATCGTGGGGCAGGATGGATACGATGGAGACAGATGGGGCAGGATGGGGAGATCATATGGGGTAGAATGGATACTCATGAGGGCAGGATGGGAGAACATATGGCTGGAGCCAGGAATTAAATAAACGGGGCCAGGATGGGGAATATTATTACCATAGGGGCTAATTAAGGGATATTATTACTGCAGTGATGTATTTATTTTATTTTTTGAGTATACTGTTTTAAATGGGGGGGTGGTCCGTTACTGTGTAGAGTGACACTATGTCGCCTTTTTTTCTTCATGTGGTGTAATGTAGAAGTTGTGAAAAATTAAGTAATGTGTTCTGCAAGCGGAGCTTGAAATAACTGTGTTATTTCCTGCAGAAACGAGTCCTGGCTGGATGAAGTGATGGCGGTCTGTGCTGGATGAAAGATGAAGGACTTCACCTAGAGACATCACTGGTGATTCAGTGTTACCTATACACTGACACTATACACTGTATACTATATACAGAGCTCCTGTGTATAATGTCACCAGTGATCACTGTATTACCTATACATTATATACAGAGCTCCTGTGTATAATACCACCAGTGATCTCTATTACCTCTACACAGACACTGCATACTAAGTACAGATCTCCTGTGAATACTGGCACTTATGGTGATAGTATTGTGGGGTTTTTTTTGTTTTGTTTTTTACTGATCAGTATTGTAGTATTCAGTCACTATGTGGTGGTAATATGTGGTCTGGAAATGGTGTTGTGGTATTTGTCCCTTGTATGTGCTGTTTGGTCACCAAGTGTTGGTAATATGTGTTCTTGACATGGTGCGGTGTTCCTTGTGATATTATTCGATCACTGTGGTTGTAATTTGTGGTCTGGTCATGGTTCGGCGGTATTTGTTCCTTGTTTGTGATATTGGTCAAAATATACCTAAATTGTATTGCATATTTTAACAAATATTTAATGGGTTACAGTAGAGTAGGGCCCGGCCATTTTTCTGGAATAATCTGGTTCAGGTATAACATGACCCCCGTCACATGACCGGGGGGGCCCACAGTGTCTGAACAGCCCGGGGCCCTGGCTACCCTTAATCCACCCCTGAGTGGTACCCAGTGACCGCTGGTGAAGAAGCTGCTGTGCCCGGAGTCTGCGGAGACCATCTGTCCACAGTCCGGGAGAAGGAGCCAGGGACGCCGGGAGCAGGTGAGTATCATATTTACCTGTCCACGATCCACACGCTGGGTGCCGCTCTGTCTTCCGCGTCCTCTGCTGTGACTGTGCAGGTCAGAGGGCGCGATGACGTATAGTGTGCGTGCCGCCCTCTGCCTGAACAGTCAGTGCGGAGAGACGGGACGGTGAGGACCAGCGGGCAGAGACGAGAGTTGAGTATGTCGTCTTTTTTTTTTATTGCAGCAGCATTTATATGTGGCACAGCGTCATATGGAGCATCTATGGGGTAATAATGAATTGTATGGAGCATTATATGTGGCGGCACAGCTTTATATGGAGCATCTATGGGGCAATATTCAATAATGAATTGTACGGAGCATTATATGTGGCGGCACAGCTTTATATGGAGCATCTATGGGGCAATAATGAATTGTATGGAGCATTATATGTGGCACAGCTTAATATGGAGCAACTATGGGGCAATAATGAATTGTATGGAGCATTTTATATGGCACAGCGTTATATGGAGCATTTATGGGGCCATAATGAACAGTATGGAGCATTATATGGGGCTCCTGATTCAATATGGATATTCAAAAACACTTAACCTTCTGATGTCTCAATTAATTTTACTTTTATTGGTATCTATTTTTATTTTTGACATTTACCGGTAGCTGCTGCATTTTCCACCCTAGGCTTATACTCGAGTCAATAAGTTTTCCCAGTTTTTTGTTGCTAAATTAGGGGGGTCGGCTTATACTCGAGTATATACGGTAGTTTAAGAAGGGGTTGTCTAGTAGAGGACAACCCTTTTAAGCACCTACATGCATCTGACATACCTGTTGATATGTTGTGGTGGTGTTTATGCCCCTTTTTATTGTTTATAATGCAATAATATATCTGTTAAATAGTCTGTAATGTTACAACCTATATGTTTACATACCGTATATACTCGAGTATAAGCTGAGATTTTCAGCCCAAATTTTTGGGCTGAAAGTGCCCCTCTCGGCTTATACTCAAGTCACGGTCGGCGGGTGAGGGGGAGAGGGCGCTGATGCATACTTACCTGCTTCCGGGGCTCCTGGCGCTCCCCCTGCCCGTCCCACGGTCTTCGGGTGCCGCAGCTCTTCCCCTGTTCAGCGGTCACGTGGGACCGCTCATTAGAGAAATGAATATGGACTCCACTCCCATAGGGGCGGAGCCGCCTATTCATTTCTCTAATGAGCGGTAACGGTGACCGCTGACAGAGGAAGAGGCTGCGGCACCGAAGACCAGCTGTCCGGGGGAATGTTGTGGATTCTGTTTGTGGGCTCCCTCTGGTGGTTACTGCTGGTACTGGGTGACTTTGGTGGGTTGCGGCCTTTGGTTTCCACCTGTCCATCAGAGGCTGGGTGTTTCCTATTTTACCTGGCCTTTCTGTCATTCCCTTGCCGGCTATCAATGTATTCAGATGTGCTCTGTTTGGTTCCTGCCTACCTGCTCCCAGATCTTTCAGGATAAGCTAAGTGCTGATTTTCAGTTGTTTGTTTTTTTGTCCAGCTTGCTTATTATGTCTCTATGCTAGCTGGTAGCTCTAGTGGACTGAGGTTCTCCCCATGTGCCATGAGTTGGCACATGGGTTCTTGTAATCTCAGGATGGTTTTTTGATTAGGGTTTTTTGCTGACCGCTCAGACCCCTTTTGTATTGTTCTGCTTTCTAGTTTACAGCGGGCCTCAATTTGCTGAACCTATATATATCATCTCTATGTGTGTGCCTTCCTCTCATTTCACCGTCAATACATGTGGGGGGCAACTATACCTTTTGGGGTTCATTCCTCTGGAGGCAAGTGAGGTCTTATTTTCTCTGCAGTACTAGTTAGCTCTTAGGCTGGTGCGTGGCGTCTAGAACCAACGTAGGCACGCTCCCTGGCTATCTCTAGTTGCGTTTGTCAGGCGTAGGGCAGTGGTCAGCCCAGGTTCCATCACCCTAGAGCTCGTCCGATATTTTGTATTACTTTGCTTGTCCCTTGCTATCCCTAGCCATTGGGATTCATGACAGTATAGCCGGCCCACAAAGTGTTAATTGTTTGGGCTGAAGCAGGAGAAAAAGAAGTGTTTAAGGGAATTTTTTTTTTTTTTTTTTTCCCTTCAGAGTTTTGCTGCCTAGCCCTTAATTGCTGTCTAGCTGCTTCTTACCTCCTCTTAACCCTTGAATGGCTCTGATATTAGCTGTTTAACATGGATGTCCAGAGTTTGGCTTCCAGCCTGAGTAATCTCGCGGCAAAAGTTCAAAACATACAGGATTTTGTTGTTCACACTCCCATGTCTGAACCTAGAATTCCTATTCCAGAGTTCTTTTCTGGAGATAGATCTACCTTCCTGAATTTCAGGAACAATTGTAAATTGTTTCTTTCTTTAAAATCTCGCTCCTCTGGAGACCCTGCTCAACAGGTCAAGATTGTAATATCTTTCCTGCGGGGCGACCCTCAGAATTGGGCATTTGCATTGGCACCAGGGGATCCTGCATTGCTCAATGTGGATGCGTTTTTTCTGGCATTGGGATTGCTCTATGAGGAACCCAACCTGGAGATTCAGGCTGAAAAGGCTTTATTAGCCCTCTCTCAGGGGCATGATGAAGCGGAAATATATTGTCAAAAATTTCGGAAATGGTCGGTGCTTACTCAGTGGAATGAGTGCGCCCTGGCTGCTAACTTCAGAAATGGTCTTTCCGAGGCCATTAAGGATATTATGGTGGGGTTCCCTACGCCTACAGGTCTGAATGAGTCGATGGCTATGGCCATTCAGATTGATCGGCGTTTACGGGAGCGCAAACCCGTGCACCAGTTGGCGGTGTCTTCTGAACAGGCACCTGAGACTATGCAATGTGATAGAATTCAGTCCAGAAGTGAACGGCAAAATTATAGGCGGAAAAATGGATTGTGTTTTTATTGTGGTGATTCAGCTCATGTTATATCAGCATGCTCTAAACGCACAAAAAGGGTTGATAAATCTTTTGCCATTGGTACTCTGCAGCCTAAGTTCATTTTGTCTGTGACTCTGATTTTTTCACTGTCTTCCATTTCCGTCGATGCCTATGTGGATTCAGGCGCTGCCCTGAGTCTTATGGATTGGTCATTTGCTAAACGCTGCGGTTTCAGTCTGGAGCCTCTGGAAGTTCCTATTCCTCTGAAGGGAATTGACTCTACACCATTGGCTATGAATAAACCGCAGTATTGGACACAAGTGACCATGCGCATGACTCCCGTTCATCAGGAGGTGATTCGCTTCCTTGTACTGTATAATTTACATGATGTACTAGTGCTTGGTCTGCCATGGTTACAAACTCATAATCCTGTCCTGGACTGGAAAACAATGTCTGTGTTAAGCTGGGGATGTCAGGGGGTTCATGATTATGCACCTCCGATTTCAATCGCTTCATCTACTCCTTCTGAGATCCCTGCGTTTTTGTCTGACTATAGGGATGTTTTTGAGGAGCCTAAGCTCAATTCGCTCCCTCCTCATAGAGATTGTGACTGTGCTATAGAATTGATTCCTGGCAGTAAGTTCCCTAAGGGTCGTTTATTTAATCTGTCACTGCCAGAGCATACTGCTATGCGGAATTATATTAAGGAGTCCTTGGAAAAGGGACATATTCGTCCATCTTCGTCCCCTCTGGGAGCAGGTTTTTTTTTCGTGGCAAAAAAAGATGGTTCCCTGAGGCCTTGTATAGATTATCGCCTTCTGAATAAGATTACAGTCAAATATCAGTATCCACTGCCATTATTGACTGATTTGTTTGCTCGCATTAAGGGGGCTAGGTGGTTCACTAAGATAGATCTTCGCGGTGCGTATAATCTGGTGCGGATAAAACAGGGTGACGAGTGGAAAACCGCATTTAATACGCCTGAGGGCCATTTTGAGTATTTGGTAATGCCTTTTGGACTCTCCAATGCTCCGTCAGTCTTTCAGTCCTTTATGCACAATATTTTCCGTGAAAATCTGGATAAGTTTATGATTGTGTATTTGGATGATATTTTGGTGTTTTCTGATGACTGGGAGTCTCATGTTTTACAGGTCAGGAAGGTGTTTCAGGTTCTGCGGGCCAATTCTCTGTTTGTGAAGGGCTCAAAGTGTCTCTTCGGAGTCCAGAAGATTTCTTTTTTGGGGTACATTTTTTCTCCTTCTACTATTGAGATGGATCCCGTCAAGGTTCAGGCGATTTGTGACTGGACACAACCTTCATCTGTTAAGAGCCTTCAGAAGTTCTTGGGGTTTGCTAATTTTTATCGTCGGTTCATTGCTAATTTTTCCAGTATTGTTAAACCTTTGACTGATTTGACTAAAAAGGGTGCTGATGTTGCTGATTGGTCTCCTGCGGCCGTGGAGGCCTTTCAGGAACTTAAGCGCCGGTTTTCTTCTGCTCCTGTGTTGTGTCAACCAGATGTTTCACTTCCTTTTCAGGTTGAGGTTGATGCTTCCGAGATTGGAGCGGGGGCGGTTTTGTCACAGAGAAGTTCTAATGGCTCGGTGATGAAGCCATGTGCATTCTTCTCTAGAAAATTCTCGCCCGCCGAGCGCAATTATGATGTGGGTAATCGGGAGCTTTTGGCCATGAAATGGGCATTTGAGGAGTGGCGTCATTGGCTTGAGGGTGCTAAACATCGTGTGGTGGTCTTGACTGATCACAAGAATCTCATTTACCTTGAGTCTGCCAGGCGTTTGAATCCTAGACAGGCTCGTTGGTCGTTGTTTTTTTCTCGTTTCAATTTCGTGGTTTCATACCTGCCAGGTTCAAAGAATGTGAAGGCAGATGCTCTTTCCAGGAGTTTTGTGCCTGACTCTCCTGGAGACTCTGGGCCTACTGGTATCCTTAGGGATGGGGTAATATTGTCCGCCGTATCCCCAGACTTGCGACGTGCATTGCAGGAGTTTCAGGTGGATAAACCGGATCGTTGTCCACCAGAAAGACTGTTTGTTCCGGATGATTGGACCAGTAGAGTCATCTCCGAGGTCCATTCTTCTGTGTTGGCTGGTCATCCTGGAATATTTGGTACTAGAGACTTGGTGGCCAGGTCTTTTTGGTGGCCTTCCTTGTCTAGGGATGTGCGTACCTTTGTGCAGTCTTGTGAAGTGTGTGCTCGAGCTAAGCCTTGCTGTTCTCGGGCCAGTGGGTTGTTGTTATCCTTGCCCATCCCGAAGAGGCCTTGGACGCACATTTCCATGGATTTTATTTTTGATCTCCCGGTTTCACAGAAAATGTCCGTTATCTGGGTGGTGTGTGACCGCTTTTCTAAGATGGTTCATTTGGTGCCCTTGCCTAAGTTGCCTTCCTCCTCTGAGTTGGTCCCTTTATTTTTTCAGAACGTGGTTCGTTTGCATGGGATTCCGGAGAATATCATTTCTGACAGGGGATCCCAGTTTGTGTCTAGATTTTGGCGGACGTTTTGTGCCAAGATGGGCATTGATTTGTCTTTCTCGTCTGCATTCCATCCTCAGACGAATGGCCAGACGGAGCGAACTAATCAGACCTTGGAAACTTATTTGAGGTGTTTTGTTTCTGCTGATCAAGATGACTGGGTTGCTTTTTTGCCGCTGGCCGAATTTGCTCTTAATAATCGGGCTAGTTCTGCCACGTTGGTCTCTCCTTTTTTTTGTAATTCGGGGTTTCATCCTCGTTTTTCCTCTGGTCAGGTGGAGTCTTCGGATTGTCCTGGAGTGGACGTGGTGGTGGACAGGCTACATCAGATTTGGAATCAGGTGGTGGACAATTTGAAGTTATCTCAGGAGAAGACTCAGCAGTTTGCTAATCGCCGTCGCCGCGTGGGTCCCCGACTTCTTGTTGGGGATTTGGTGTGGTTGTCTTCTCGTTTTGTCCCTATGAAGGTCTCTTCTCCTAAGTTCAAGCCTCGGTTCATCGGTCCTTATAGGATCTCGGAGATTCTTAACCCTGTATCTTTTCGTTTGGATCTCCCAGCATCGTTTGCTATTCATAATGTGTTCCATCGGTCGTTGTTGCGGAGGTATGAGGTGCCCGTTGTTCCTTCGGTTGAGCCTCCTGCTCCGGTGCTGGTGGAGGGAGAATTGGAGTATGTTGTTGAGAAGATCTTGGATTCTCGTGTTTCCAGACGCAAACTCCAGTATTTGGTTAAGTGGAAGGGTTATGGTCAGGAGGATAATTCCTGGGTGGTCGCCTCCGATGTTCATGCGACTGATTTGGTCCGCGCCTTCCATAGAGCTCACCCTGATCGCCCTGGGGGTTCTCGTGAGGGTTCGGTGACCCCTAATCAAGGGGGGGGTACTGTTGTGGATTCTGTTTGTGGGCTCCCTCTGGTGGTTACTGCTGGTACTGGGTGACTTTGGTGGGTTGCGGCCTTTGGTTTCCACCTGTCCATCAGAGGCTGGGTGTTTCCTATTTTACCTGGCCTTTCTGTCATTCCCTTGCCGGCTATCAATGTATTCAGATGTGCTCTGTTTGGTTCCTGCCTACCTGCTCCCAGATCTTTCAGGATAAGCTAAGTGCTGATTTTCAGTTGTTTGGTTTTTTGTCCAGCTTGCTTATTATGTCTCTATGCTAGCTGGTAGCTCTAGTGGACTGAGGTTCTCCCCATGTGCCATGAGTTGGCACATGGGTTCTTGTAATCTCAGGATGGTTTTTTGATTAGGGTTTTTTGCTGACCGCTCAGACCCCTTTTGTATCGTTCTGCTTTCTAGTTTACAGCGGGCCTCAATTTGCTGAACCTATATATATCATCTCTATGTGTGTGCCTTCCTCTCATTTCACCGTCAATACATGTGGGGGGCAACTATACCTTTTGGGGTTCATTCCTCTGGAGGCAAGTGAGGTCTTATTTTCTCTGCAGTACTAGTTAGCTCTTAGGCTGGTGCGTGGCGTCTAGAACCAACGTAGGCACGCTCCCTGGCTATCTCTAGTTGCGTTTGTCAGGCGTAGGGCAGCGGTCAGCCCAGGTTCCATCACCCTAGAGCTCGTCCGATATTTTGTATTACTTTGCTTGTCCCTTGCTATCCCTAGCCATTGGGATTCATGACAGGGGAAGGAGCGGGACGCCGGGAGCAGGTAAGTATTACATATTCACCTGTCCACATTCCACACGCCGGGCGCCGCTCCATCTTCCCGGCGTCTCTCCGCACTGACTGTGCAGGTCCGAGGGCGCGATGACGTATATAGTGTGCGCGCCGCCCTCTGCCTGATCAGTCAGTGCAGAGAGACGCCGGGACGGGACGCTGAGGAGCTGCAAGCAAGAGAGGTGAGTATGTCTTTTATTATTTTTATTGCAGCAGCACAGCTTTCTATGGCACATATATGGGGCAATAATGAACGGTGCAGAGCACTATATGGCACAGCTATGGGGCAATAATGAACGGTGCAGAGCACTATATGGCACAGCTATGGGGCAATTATGAATGGTGCAGAGCACTATATGGCACAGCTATGGGGCAATAATGAACGGTACAGAGCACTATATGGCACAGCTATGGGGCAATAATGAACGGTGCAGAGCACTATATGGCACAGCTATGGGGCAATTATGAACGATGCAGAGCACTATATGGCACAGCTATGGGGCAATTATGAACGGTGCAGAGCACTATATGGCACAGCTATGGGGCAATAATGAACGGTGCAGAGCACTATATGGCACAGCTATGGGGCAATAATTAATGGTGCAGAGCACTATATGGCACAGCTATGGGGCAATAATGAACGGTGCAGAGCACTATATGGCACAGCTATGGGGCAATAATGAACGGTGCAGAGCACTATATGGCACAGCTATGGGGCAATAATAAATGGTGTAGAGCACTATATGGCACAGCTATGGGGCAATAATGAATGGTGCAGAGCACTATATGGCACAGCTATGGGGCAATAATGAACGGTGCAGAGCACTATATGGCACAGCTATGGGGCAATAATGAACGGTGCAGAGCACTATATGGCACAGCTATGGGGCAATAATGAACGGTGCAGAGCACTATATGGCATAGCTATGGGGCAATAATGAACGGTGTAGAGCACTATATGGCACAGCTATGGGGCAATAATGAACGGTGCAGAGCACTATATGGCACAGCTATGGGGCAATAATGAACGGTGCAGAGCATTATATGGCACAGCTTTCTATGGTACAGCTATGGGGCAATAATGAACGGTGCAGAGCACTATATGGCACAGCTTTCTATGGTACAGCTATGGGGCAATAATGAACGGTGCAGAGCACTATATGGCACAGCTTTCTATGGCACAGCTATGGGGCCATAATGAACGGTATGGAGCATCTATTTTTATTTTTGAAATTCACCGGTAGCTGCTGCATTTTCCACCCTAGGCTTATACTCGAGTCAATAAGTTTTCCCAGTTTTTTGTGGCAAAATTAGGGGGGTCGGCTTATACTCGGGTCGGCTTATACTCGAGTATATACGGTAACTTTGTTGCGGTATGGGGGGGGGGTCCAGGAAGATTTCTTGCACAGGGGCCCTCTGCAGTCTGTGTCCGCCCCTGGCACAGCAAGTACTGTAATTTTGATATTGCTCTGCACATGTTTGTCCTTTTTATTTTCTAGCACTTTTGCCAGTGATTACACCTGGAAATAGGGCTGAAAAACCGTCCTGTGCATATACCTTGATGCTGGTGGTCCCCTACTGCCTCAAAAGATGCTTGTTTGTTCTTCTATAAAACATAAGCTTTCAGATACTGTTTTCTTCTTCTAACCATATCAGACCTATTAACTAGTTTCTGGAGACATGGCTCGTGACAAAAGTCTTTAATGCCATTATCCCTCCTTAATTAACTTTCTTTTGTAGCTCCCAAGAGTGATGTTATGGCGATTTCTTAGAAAATGAGGAATTGGACTGGTAAACAAGTTTTCATGCTCCCCAAAGGCATTTTGAAAATTATTTGGGAATGCGTTATACAGGGCTGGGCTGGGCAAAAAAAAACCTGTCCTGCCACACGCACCCTACCAGCCAACATACTATATGCTTGTACTATAGGGTTGCATGCTTTATGGCCAATGTGAACATGCATTTGTGCTGCATGTATACCAACTTAAACCAAGCTCAATTTTTGTGTTTTTTTTTATTTGTATTTTTGCATTCTATGCAAGTTGGGGTGCGGCCTCCCTCTCCTGAGCTGGAAATTACAATTAAAGGCTTCCCCAGATTGATGTCCACAAGTCGGGACCTGGTCCTTTTGTCTGCCCTTATTGACACAATGAGATCAACTCTGACAAATGGTAAGGTTTTCAATATTGGACAGCGTAGGTGGAGCGCCCACACCAGGGCAGCGGGGTACTCGGTACCGGGCCCAGTCTTAAAGGGGATGTCACGGAGGCTGCGACCCGGTCCGTGGCCCTGGGCACCCCATTAAAGGGAAAGGTCTTTAAGGGGATTTGTAATGTCTATGTTCGTGACGCCACCTGTGGTGTTCGGTCAGTAGGGACTGACGCTACTTAAAGGGGTCCTCTGGGGTGATGTTGTTGCAGCAAGATGGTAACGCTTCCCACAGGTGAAGCGGGGTCCCCAGGGCTCCCAAGGTGTGTGGCAAAGATGGTGTATGCCGACGAAAAAGTGGAGGACACAGAGTTTGCAGTCTTTTACCTGGTTTACTGATGGTAGCAGTAGTAGTCATCAGTCCAGGGTACCAAGTGCAGGGTTGCTGTGGTCTGGCCAGCTTGGGAGGCAATAAGAGATCCCTTTACCAGGTGAGGACTGTAAGCCTTTCCTGCTAGCGCCATTTAGTTAATTAATTAGGTCCCTGCTGCTTGAAGCTCAGTGCAAATCGCCTCTCCTGTCCTAAGACGGATATCTGTACAAATAGGATCTCTTAGATGACCCAGCTCTCACGGTCACTGTTTCACCTCAGACTTGTTACAAACAAATTACATATAGTGCTTTGCCCTCCGGTTCTGTCGTGATTCCTGGAGAACAACACGACCTCGGGCTCCCGGTACTCGGCTTCTGCGCTCTGACTCTGAGGGTGTCCTTCCACTGTTCCCCTCCTGAGCCCTTTTCTCCTCTCTGCTTCTTTCCTCTAAGCTCCTCCACAATTCAACTCTCCTTCTGCTTCTCTTTCCAGGGGTAGCAGCCCCCTCGTGGCTGCTCGGCCCCCATGTCTGCTCCAGACATCCTTCTGCTCTCCTGGAGACCAACTGTCTCCCTCAGACTCCCAGAGACTGACTGGCTCCTCCTCCAGACCAGGATACATAAAGTATAAGGGAGCTCCCCTGAATCCGGGTCCTGAGCTCCCCCTCCTGGCCTAGAGTCAGATTGTGTTGAATGTGAGTGCCTTACCTGATAGACAGGATCTCCCTTGCCTCCAAGCATGATATCACCCTCCCCGAAGGGAAGGCAACATCACTGCAGCAACCGGTTACCTGGGGGTGCTGCATAGGACCATCCCGATCAGGGTCACCTTGTCGACGGTGGGATGGTGTTATGCTATTTTTGATCAAAAACAGTATTACTAAAAACGTGTGTTATTTAAATGCACTTTTGATTTTTACTTATTTAGTTACAGCAGGGTTTTTGTTAATTTTATCTTTTGTAGGTTTTATCTAAGAAAAATAGTAGCACACAACGCAGGGCATTCCAACCCTCATTTGGATGCTCCTGACTGAGGTGCCCTGCTTTAAGGGGTTAATGTATTTCACTCCCATGTTCCCTCCTTAACTGTTCCCTGGCCAATAGCTCCCCATTTCCAGTTTCTCCTCCTTTACTTTTCCCTATTAAACTCCCAACCTGTCATCTTCCGGTTTCTCCTCACAGCGTGGGATCCGGAGACTGGTTGTCTGCTGGTGAGAGACCGGCACACGACTGACAGCCTAGCTGAAGCTGTTCGGGACAGGATTAGACGGGAGGGTAACGCGTGGCTCACCTGCATCCTTGGTGAGCCTGACGCTTTACCTCCCGCCGCAGATCACTTGCTTCGGCTGCTGCAAGTTGTGCCCATAATAAGTCTTGCACAGTCGCCATCTTGCTCCACTATTCCCGCTCCTTACACATCATTAGCCACACCCATCCACCATGGTCATTTTCTGAGGCTGCTGCACGCTGTTAGAGCCTGCATACAGTGCACCATTCCCCTCCATATTTCATCCCCAGCCTATCAATATAGCCATGGGCGGTCAGGCAAGCTGCAGCTCTTCCTCTGCTGAGGAAGCTGCTAATATTACACAAAACCCTGCTGTAGCTTGGGTCTCTCAGCCTCCTGATGGGGCTTCTGTATTGGCACCCCCTGCTTCAGTCTGTGTCCCACAAGTTCTCCAGGCCAGGAAGTGTATAGCTCAGAGGCCATTATGCTACCACCCCTCCCCTCCACAAATTCAAAATCCAGTGCTTTTGTTTTCTGACTCCCCCCTCATTTCATCTGCAGCACCCCCCCGTGTCATTTGCCCTTACCATGGCATCGGTTTCCAAGGTCAGTAACTTTCTGGAAGCAGGATCCCTGGCCCAGATTAGTCCCCACCTTGGGCACGGTAACCACACCGCTGACTCTTCATCTCCATCAACTTTCCGTAGTCACGTTCGTAGACGATTCATTAAGTCCTGTAACAGACACAGCAGACATTCGTCAGGCTGTTCCAGATCCTGACCAAGTAATGTGTATGGGTCACATCATGAGTCTGGAAATTGTGACATTTGGTTTAACAAGGTAGCGGTGAGTACCAATATTTGGGTTCTTGGAGCGGGGGTGCAAGGGTAGTAGCAGTGTCCACTTCTACCAGAAAAAATCTTGGTTACCCCTCTTCTGTTGGGTGAGAACCTCCATATTCAAAGGGTTCCTCTCTGGCCAGTATACACAAGGATGTTCTTTTGCGAGATTACCCCGCTGGGAGCTCATTTAGATGATAAGTTTTGGGCGATTGCTTATATTCACATCTGGTCCTTGGTATTCACTAACAAGCATTCAATGGATAAAGAACGCCAAGTGGCAGACAGACCTTACAATAGAAAACCAAGGGTTGCTAAAACAATGAACAATTGGCTTCAGGCTTTTTCTGTAATGGGCGGTGTTATGGGTCAAAATCATCCTGAGCGATGCTCTGAGTTGTTCATTTAACTCAATACCATTTATAAATTTTATAAATCCCATGGTGGTAGTACCTGATGGCGCTACGATGAGTATTTCAGAGGGGGTTTGGCCACTCAGCCACATCTGGGTTGGGGTGTTAAAGCCACACCCAGAAAGTGTCAAATTCCTTTCACTCAACGGCCATTGGTCCCTCCGCTGGCACTGGGTCAGTGGCTGATTGCAAACCAGGCTCGTGCTGCCTCTTCAACTTGGGTCACTGCCGTTTTTACGGACTTTGTAAGTACAAGCATGAGTGCTCCACTTGTGTAGGCTCCCTTGCAGCTGTTAAATGCCCCAGTCCCTCCACAAAGTTACCAACAAAGTCTACCAGTCAGGGGGAAAGTAAGGACCCAAGTGAGCGTAATCGTGATGGGGCCTTGGCTCGACAAGTACCGCAATAAAGAAGCAGGTACTCAATTACACTTTGGTTTCACTTTCGGTTTCTTTCTTCCTTTTATTTTCCGTAAACTTCCACTCTTTGTTTCAAAACTGAAATCTGCCAAGTAATTCCCCCCATATACTGTCCGAGAAGTTGCAGAAGAAAGGATCCTTGGGCAGAATTGCGGGTGCTTTTTCATCACCACCATTTCCTAATTTAAGGCTATGTGCACACGTTCAGGTTTTATCGTGTTTTTTTTCGTGCTAAAAACACTATAAAAACTCATTAAAAACGCATGCATTATGCATTCTATCACTTAGAATGCATTCTGCATGTTTTGTGCACATGGATGCGTTTTTTTCCTAGAAAAAAACGCATTGCGGTAAAAAAATGAGCATGTTTGTTAATTTTGCGGATTTACTGCGTTTTTCCCGCAGTTCTATGCATCTGGGAAAAAACGCACAAAAAACGCATAAAAAATGCGTCAAAAAACGCATGCGGATTTCTGGCAGAAATTTCCGTTTCTTTGTCAGGAAAATTTCTGCAAGAAATCCTGACGTGTGCACATACCCTTAGGGTTTCCCCATTAGTTATTGTTCCAAAGAAGGAATGTCGAAAGTTCCATTTAATTCACCATCTTTCTCACCCTAAGCGTTATTCAGTGATGTTTCTTTTGATAGAGTGGTTACTCTGATTAAAGAAGCCGGTCTGGGGGGCCCTAATGGCAAAATCTGACATTGACTCAGCTTTTGCCTGTTCAACCGGATTGTCACCACTTATTGGGATGTTTTGTGGATGGTAGATATTACTGATACCTGTCTTAATGGTTAGTAATGGCACATGCCACTTATCTTGACTTATTCAGTTCCGTTCTTGAATGGGTTATTAAGTATGAGATAAGGTCTTTTTTCCATCATTCACTATCTTGGACATTTCCTTTTTGTAGGTCCACAGGGTCCATCGTTTTGTTTTTGTTGGACCCCTTCAGTTCCTTCATGTCACATTTCGGTGTTCCCCTCTCCAGGGATAAAACGGATGGTCCAGTGGCTACTTTATCTTTTTGGGGTATTGAAATTGATCCGTTGCATATGTTTTTTCATCTCCTTGTGGATAAAATTGCGCAATTGTTGTCGCTCATTGAAGTTTTTTCACGGTTCAAAGCATCACGTTTCGGCAGATGCAGTCAGTATTGGGCCTTCTTGTTCTTGCGTGCCAAGTCATGCCCATGGGAAGGATTTAAGCCGGCCAAGAGTTAGTTACCCCACATCCCTCCCAGGTGGCTCCCAGGCAAAAAAGACCACGATGAGAGATGGAATCTAGTTCAGAAGGTACGGATTTATCTAACTACACTGACCCGGAACAGGAGGAAAACGAAGGGTTTGTGACAACTCTCCCAGAGGAAAAGAAGTACCTTTTCTCTTGGGAAGACACGGACGCCCTATTATCAGCTGTTAGAAATACTATGTGGATGGGGGATACTCACCAACCCCCTTCCTCAGTACAGGATGAAATGTTTGGTTGGTTGAGAAGACGTATGAATAAAGTGTTCCCTGTCAATAACCACATTAAAGCCATGATTCTGGAGGAGTGGGAAGATGTGGAGAAAAGACTAACAATCCCAAGAAGTTTTAGATCACGTCTACCCTTTGAAGTTGAGTACATAAAATTATGAGAAGAAATACCGAAGGTGGATATCCCTATAGCAAGGGTAGCAAAGAAAACGGCTATCCCCTTTGAAGATTCATCATGCCTTAAAGATCCTATGGACAGAAAGGCAGATGGCCTTCTCAAAAAGAAATAGGAGACCTCTGCAGCTGTAATATAGCTTCTACCTTAGTGGCTAGGTCCATGAATATATGGATGGAAAAGTTGGAGGCCCATTTAAGAAATAAAACACCTATAGAAGAGATCCTGAAGCCTATACCGTTGCTCAAAATGGCGACAGCTTTTATGGCAGATGCCTCAGCGGAATCCATTAGATTCATCACAAGGAACGAGGCTCTAGCAAATACAGCAAGACGGGCAATACGGTTGAAGACTTGATCAGGGGACTGTAACTCAAAAAATAAATTGCGCTCCATTCCCTTTTCTGGCCTTCGAGTGTTTGGTCCAGTACTGGACGACATGTTGGAGAGGCTGTCAGATCACAAAAAAGGATTCCTGGAAGAAAACCTTAGAAGGTTTTGTCCTTTGGAGACCTTATTCCCATCAGAAACCGGAATACAAAGGAAAGGGAAAGACCGTGTCAGGACTCTGAACATTTTTTACCTTTTGTGCATTACTGCCCTTTTCCAAGATGGCGTCTTTGGTCTCATGTGCACTGTGTCTTCCTGCTATAAAACTCCACCCCAGCCTTCAGTCTCTGCTAGAGTATTCTGCCTTGCATCCAGCTCCTGACCTCTGATTACTCCCTGGCTATATACCTGCTTCTGTGAACCTGTGTGCTGATCCTGCTACTCTGCTCTGAGTTCCTGCTGCATACACCAGTTTCCAGTAATCCTCCTTCATCTGCTGCTTGTGTTTACTTCCATCTGCATTTGCTGGACATGTAAGCGGTTTCTGCTCTGCAAAAACCTGAGTCTATTAACCAGGCCTCCCTGGTTGAGCTAAGATATGATTTGAACTGCCTTATTAGCTCTATCTGTGTTTGGACTAAGACAAGGATTTATTTGTGTCAAGTATCCTCAAGAATAACTGTGCTTCATAGACTTTCTGCTTGATTGCATTTTCCTCTGAAGTTTCCTATAGACTGCTGAGCTGCATTTGTTATTTGCACCAAGTGTTGTGGACTTGAGTTTCTCTCTGCACCTGTTTGAATCACCGTGTGATAATATAGACTTTACCACTTATAAAACTGTGTCCTGTAGTTGTCTTGTTGTTATGATCCGGTGGCTTTGGAGCCGCATGAGACTTTCTCAGGAGAAGTGGAATCTATACTGACCGCAGACCCTGAACTAACACCGCAACTAGAAGTAGCCGTGGGGTGTGCCTAACAAAACCCTAGACACAGCCGGAGGACTAAATACCCCTATAGATAGAAATAGGAACACTATCTTCCCTCAGAGCAGAACCCCAAAGAATAGGCAGCCCCCCACAAATATTGACTGTGAATAGGAGAGGAATGACACACACAGACTGAAAACAAAATTTAGCAAAAGAGGCCACTCTAGCTAAACAGGGAAAGATAGGACAGAAAACTAAGCGGTCAGTAATAAAACTCTAAAAATATCCACAGCAGAAAATACAAAAAGTTCCACAATCTAACTAAAGACATGGAATGTATATCTGCAACTCCTGAGAATCCAGCAAGACTAAGAAAATACTGATAAAATCTAAGCTGGACAAAAAAACACTGAATAGCACTAAATTGTTAAGCACACAGCATGTGTGTCACAAAAACCAGACACTTATCTTTGCAGATTTGGCAGCAAGGCAGGAAGGAACCAGGCAAGGACAAAACCTCCAAAAACAATGGACAACTGGCAAGGGCCAATGAATGCTGCAAGCCTAAATACTCCAGTCAGAACTGCAATTAGCAGAAACACCTGACCAGGACTGCAACTCAGGGACAACTGCATTACCAACATATGGGGCATCAGCGTATTCGGGAGAAATTGGACAGCAACTTTTGGGGTCCAAGTTCCCTTGTTATCCTTGGGAAAATAAAAATTTGGGGGCTAAAAATCATTTTGGTGAAAAAAAAAAAAGTTTTTATTTTCACGGCTCTGCGTTATAAACTGTAGTGAAACACTTTGGGGTTCAAAGTTCTCACAACACATCTAGATAAGTTCCTTGGGAGGTCTAGTTTCCAATATGGGGTCACTTGTGGGGGGTTTGTACTGTTTGGGTGCATCAGGGGCTCTGCAAATGCAATGTGACGCCTGCAGACCAATCAATCCAAGTCTGCATTCCAAATGGCACTCCTTCCCTTCCGAGCTCTGCCATGTGCCCAAACAGTGGTTCCCTCCCACATATGGAGTATCAGCGTACTCAGGACAAATTGGACAACAACTTTCGGGGTCCAATTTATCCTGTTACCCTTGTGAAAATACAAAACTGGGGGCTAAAAAATCATTTTTCGGAAAAAAAAAGGAATTTTTATTTTCACGGCTCTGCGTTATAAACTGTAGTGAAACACTTGGGGGTTCAAAGCTCTCAAAACACATCTAGATAAGTTCCTTAGGGGGTCTACTTTCCAAAATGGTGTCACTTGAGGGGGGTTTTAATGTTTAGGCACATCAGGGGCTCTCCAAACGCGACATGGTGTCCTGTTGTGAATTCTGCTCTTGGGCTCCCTCCGGTGGTTGTTAGTGGTAGTGCAGTTGTCTCTGGATTGTAATCCAGGGCATGTGTTTCTGCTGATTGCGCTCTATTAGGTATTTAGGTGTGTAGGATCCCTTAGTCCCTGCCAGTTGTCCATTGTTCATGGAGGGATTGCATCTCTGTCTGGCTCCTCATGCCCTGCTGTCATTTCAGCTAAGATAAGTGCCTGGTTTTTGGTCTCTGTAGCACGCATGCTGTGTGCTTTTCTGTGCAGTGCAATTTATTGTGTTTTTGTCCAGCTTAGACTTAGTTTGGATTTTTCTGTCATGCTGGATTCTCTGGAGATGCAGATATACATTCTATGTCTTTAGTTAGATGTAGAATATTAGTATATCCTGCTATGGATATTTTTAGGATTTTAATACTGACCGCTTAGATTTCTGTCCTATCCTTTTCTATTTAGCTAGAAGTGCCTCTTTTGCTAAATTCTGTCTTTCTGCCTGCGTATGTATTTCCTCTTAACTCACAGTCAATATTTGTGGGGGGCTGCCTATCCTTTGGGGTTCTGCTCTGAGGCAAGATAGAATTCCCATTTCCAACTTTAGGGGTATTTAGTCCTCCGGCTGTGTCGAGGTGTCTAGGCCGTGTTAGGAACACCCCACGGATACTTCTAGTTGCGGTGTCAGTTTAGGATTGCGGTCAGTACAGGTACCACCTACTGCAGAGAGAGTCTCATGCGGCTCCAGGGTCACCGGATCATAACAGTGTCCCATCTCAATTCCAGTCAATTTTGCATTGAAAAGTCAAATGGCGCTCCTTCCCTTCCGAGCTCTGCTATGCGCCCAAACAGTGGTTTACACCCACATATGGGGTATCGTTGTACTCAGGACAAATTGCACAACAACTTTTGTGGTCTAATTTCTTCTCTTACCCTTGGGAAAATAAACAATTGGGGCGAAAAGATAATTTTTGTGAAAAAATATGATTTTTTATTTTTACGGCTCTGCATTATAAACTTCTGTGAAGCAGTTGGTGGGTCAAAGTGCTCACCACACATCTAGAAAAGTTCCTTAGGGGGTCCACTTTCCAAAATGGTATCACTTGTGGGGGGTTTCATTGTTTAGGCACATCAGGGGCTCTCCAAATGCAACATGGCGTCCCATCTCAATTCCAGTCAATTTTGCATTGAAAAGTCAAATGGCGCTCCTTCCCTTCCGAGCTCTGCCATGCGCCCAAACAATGGTTTACACCCACATATGGGGTATCAGCGTACTCAGGACAAATTGTACAACAACTTTTGGGGTCCATTTTCTCCTGTTACCCTTGGTAAAATAAAACTGGAGCTGAAATAAATTTTGTGTGAAAAAAAGTTAAATGTTCATTTTCTATTTAAACATTCCAAAAATTCCTGTGAAACACCTGAAGGGTTAATAAACTTCTTGAAAGTGGTTTTGAGCACCTTGAGGGGTGCAGTTTTTAGAATGGTGTCACACTTGGGTATTTTCTATCATATAGACCCCTCAAAATGACTTCAAATGAGATGTGGTCCCTAAAAAAAAATATGGTGTTGTAAAAATGAGAAATTTCTGGTCAACTTTTAACCCTTATAACTCCCTAACCAAAAAAAATGTTGGTTCCAAAATTGTGCTGATGTAAAGTAGACATGTGGGAAATGTTATTTATTAAGTATTTGCGTGACATATCTCTGTGATTTAAGGGCATAAAAATTCAAAGTTGGAAAATTGTGAAATTTTCTAAATTTTCGCCAAATTTCCGTTTTTTTCACAAATAAACGCAAGTTATATCGAATAGATTTTACCAATAACATGAAGTAGAATATCTCACGAGAAAACAATGTCAGAATCGCCAAGATCCGTTGAAGCGTTCCAGAGTTATAACCTCATAAAGGGACAGTGGTCAGAATTGTAAAAATTGGCCCGGTCATTAACGTGCAAACCACCCTCGGGGCTTAAGGGGTTAAAGACAACCTGCTCTGCTATTTGGTGTACCTCATGAAATGGAAATGATAACACGTCTGTAGCTTTGTCTTGTCGTCTATAACGTTTGTTCAGTTGTCGGATCTTGGTATCATTTATACATATTACCCCAACATCAAACCTCTTCACACCGAGACAGCTTCTGGTAATTTCTAGATTCTTGCGTAAATGGGCTCTGCGAAGAGGGATCACATGCTGCAGGTTCCGTATAAGAAGAGACATTACCCTGTTGGGACAAATAATACATATAGACTTGGGGTACAGGTGTTGTCTGCTTTGGACGATGTCTGCATGTTAGAAGGGCTCTTGGACAATAAGATGACGACAAAGTTTTCCATCTCCAGGACCGTCCACTGTATTCAGAGGGATAACCAGACAGCAAATGATTTATTTCCCTACAGCTCTACCACAAGCAAAATTACAGGGGTTCTGAGACAAAACAACCGATGACCTGCTGTATCTGTAGGATAAGGCATCATCATGAGATCGGGGGTGGTCCAACACTTGGCACCTGAGACAATCAGCTGAAATCAGCCCCAACGGTTACCAGATACCAGCAATGTGCAAGGTGAAGCACAGCAGCCCCGTACCATGCTAGTGAGTATGACACGCCGCTGGCATTTTCATGAAGGATCTTCAGCTTCATAAAGTATGCGGATATGGTGGCCTTTATAATTTGCTGTGTGCTCACGATAAGTTTTGGGTGACTTTTTTTGATGTTGGATATTGTCCTGTGTCCCAAAATGCAGTATCTTACAGGACCAGTAGTGATGACCAAGCGTGCTTGGATAAGGTGTTATCTGAGCATGCTCGAGTGCTGAGTGTGTTCGGAGTGCTGGAATAATATGTTTGAGTCCCCGCACCTGCATGTCTTACAGCTGTTCAACAACTGCAACACATGCAGTTAGGTAATCCCCACAGGTGTTGCAGCTGTCTAACAGTGAGACATGCAGGAGCTGGGACGTCGCAGGACATGCGGATGTATCGTTTTGACGCACCCGCCATGCGCACAAAATGCAACTTGTTGTGTGTCCGTGCGGTCAGCGGGTGCATCAAAACAATGCATCCGCATACATCCGCATGTCCTGCGTACCCCAATGTTAAAGATAGGTATGCAGGATGCATGCAGAAATATGTGAAAGTAGGCGGAGCTTAATAGAGGAAGTACGCAGCCCTCCGCAAAACCCTCGAACGCTAATGTAAACTTAGCCTAACTCAGCACACTAGCACGGTCCCTCAACACTAGGTACCAGCAAAGTGGATAGGATTTATAGAAATCTCATGCCTACCGGGACACGCACTAAAACGCAGGTAATCTCCACATGACTGTATCAGTAAAGGTTTGTCAAAGCCAAATATCAGGAATTATTAAGAACAAAGCAGCTTTATTTAAAGCATGACACAGTGTATACAGCAAGGAGAAAATAAAACTTAATAATAAATAAAAAGGAACATTCATTAACATGCACCTTCCCACGGAGAACTCCCAGAATCACAAGCTATTCCCTGTCAGATGACCCGCTGATCGGTGGCGGTCTGAGCAGCAGGCCCATAGACCAGGCACAGAGCACAGATTGGCCACATGCACTTCACCACTGAAGACGGCAACATCTTGGGTTACAGAGCCAGGTTCCTGTGATCATTTAGAGCAGGGGTCCCCAAACTACGGCCCGCGGGCCGCATCCGGCCCCCGGAGGCCTGTTACCCGGCCCCCGCCGCAGTTCACATGTTCCTCTCGCTTCTGAGCGCCCGGCGCTATAGAGTTCGGCGTTCATCATCTTCCAGACTGAGACTCCAATGCAGTAGCGTAGCTACTGGGGGGGCAGAGGGGGCCATCGCCCCGGGCCCTGTCACATGAAGGGGCCCACTGGGAGCCAGGGCCACTTCTGTGAGGAGGCAGAACACCGCAGAGGAGCAGAGCAGTATAATGTCTGCTCCCTTCTGATGTCTGCACGCTGCTAGCACCCTAAGCACAGTGGCCGGCTGCAGTCTCCCCCCTGCAGTGAATGGTTTCGCCCCTCTGACCTGATGATGGAGCTTTTCCTGGCTGCAGTTTTCCTCACTCTGTGCACGCTGGGATTGGCTCAGGCACGCTGGGTCCTAGTGCCCATCCTGCATTTCACTCACACTTCCTGGTCCTGCCTGCAGTGCAAACGTTATCAGTAAGTGCTGGGGATGGAACATGTTAGGTTTATTAAATTCAGGTATGTCACTGTGAGACCGTTGGGGTATTGTGGGGGCTGAAAGTGAGGGGGGACAAGGTACTGGGGGGTGAATGTGAGACCATGGGGGTATTGTGGGGAGGGGGGACAGGGCACTGGGGGGTAAATGTGAGACCATTTGGGTGTTGTAAGGGCAGAAGATGGGTGAGGTGGGACAGAGCACTGAGGGGGTGGATGTGAGATGATGGGGGCAATTGGGGCTGAAGTGGGGGAAGGGGGACAGGTCACTGGGGGCTGAATATTATAATGTTTTGTTATGATGTTATATGTACTCCATCATGTAATATTTGCTGTCTGGAGGGGCTGGAGATGGGGGGATGGTAGGGGGCTTTTGATACGTACCACCTGGGTCTTTTATGAGTATTAGTATAAGGAGCCGGCATACAGTAACCAAGAGCTGCATCACATTTACAGCACCACTCCAGCATTATTATTTATTTCACTGCTGGAGCGGTGCTGAAAATCCGCGTCCCCTTCCCTCTGTCTGATACTCACCTTCTGGCGTCTTCATCTGTTTTAGTCTCCGCTCGGCTCCGTCTCCTGCAGTTTGTGACCTGTCCGTTGCTCCAGTGTTTTATGGAGCAGCGCAGAGGTCACTAATCAGTGTGAGTCTGTGGGAGCCTCGTTCTGGCCTCTTTCTCACTCTCAGGCTATGTGCACACGGTGCAGATTGGCCGCTGCGGATTTGCAGCAGTTTTCCGTCTGGTTTACAGTGCCATGTAATCCTATGGAAAACCAAATCCACAGTGCACATGGTGCGGAAAATATCGCGCGGAAACACTGCGTTGTATTTTCCGGGCCCATCATACTGTGTATAAGGGAGCTGTGAGTCCATCATACTGTGTATAAGGGAGCTGCGGGTCCATCATACTCTGTATAAGGGAGCTGTGAGTCCATCATACTGTGTATAAGGGAGCTGCAGCTCATCATACTGTGTATAAGGGAGCTGCGGGCCCATCATACTGTGTATAAGGGAGCTGCGGGCCCATCATACTGTGTATAAGGGAGCTGCGGGCCCATCATACTGTGTATAAGGGAGCTGCGGGCCCATCATACTGTGTATAAGGGAGCTGCGGGCCCATCATACTGTGTATAAGGGAGCTGCGGGCCCATCATACTGTGTATAAGGGAGCTGTGAGTCCATCATACTGTGTATAAAGGAGCTGCGGGTCCATCATACTCTGTATAAGGGAGCTGTGAGTCCATCATACTGTGTATAAAGGAGCTGCGGGTCCATCATACTCTGTATAAGGGAGCTGCGGGTCCATCATACTGTGTATAAGGGAGCTGCAGCTCATCATACTGTGTATAAGGGAGCTGCGGGCCCATCATACTGTGTATAAGGGAGCTGTGAGTCCATCATGCTGTGTATAAGGGAGCTGCGGGCCCATCATACTGTGTATAAGGGAGCTGCGGACCCATCATACTGTGTATAAGGGAGCTGTGAGTCCATCATACTGTGTATAAGGGAGCTGCGGACCCATCATACTGTGTATAAGGGAGCTGTGAGTCCATCATACTGTGTATAAGGAAGCTGTGAGTCCATCATATTGTGTATAAGGGAGCTGTGGGTCCAGTATACTGTGTATACTGGAGCTGCGGGCCCATCATACTGTGTATAAGGGAGCTGCGGGCTCATCATACTGTGTATAAGGGAGCTGTGAGTCCATCATACTGTGTATAAGGGAGCTGCGGACCCATCATACTGTGTATAAGGGAGCTGTGAGTCCATCATACTGTGTATAAGGGAGCTGTGGGCCCATCATACTGTGTATAAGGGAGCTGCGGGTCCATCATACTGTGTATAAGGGAGCTGTGAGTCCATCATACTGTGTATTAGGGAGCTGCGGGCCCATCATACTGTGTATATGGGAGCTGCGGGCCAATCATACTGTGTATACGGGAGCTGCGGGCCCATCATACTGTGTATAAGGGAGCTGCGGGTCCATCATACTGTGTATTAGGGAGCTGCGGGCCCATCATACTGTGTATATTGGTGAGTTTGTTGATTTAAATTTACTAGTTCTTTATTTTGAATATTGTATTTGTTCCCTGTATGTTTTTTTTACTTTAAAATGAGATATGTGTAGTGTACATAGGGATTTTCACAGTTTTTTTTTATAGTCCGGCCCTCCAACGGTCTGAGGGACAGTGAACTGGCCGCCTGTGTAAAAAGTTTGGGGACCCCTGATTTAGGGTCTCAACAGCCGGACCCCAGTGATCAGCAAGTTTTCCCAATTCTTACAGGGAATAGGATAACTTCCAATTCTGGGATCACCCTTCAAAAAAGTCATGTAAAAGTAACTAATATGTGATGTGAGGTCAGACTGGACAGGCTGCACATGGACAACATCTATCCTCCTCAGTATGAGCCACTGCTGCTACATGACACAGCCTCAGCCATACAGGTGGGTTGGGGCGCAGACTCAGACAATACTGGTGGTTTGGGGAGCAGCCTCAGACAATACTGGTGGGTTGTGGTGCAGCCTCAGCTCCATAGTGTGCACTGAGTGGCAGAGCCCAAGTGCTGCCAGCCATTGCCTTTATGTGTTAAAATTAAACTATCACGTGATGAGAGCCGAGCGCATCGCGTCCAATTACCTACCGCATGTACGAGCTTGGGAGCCTGGACTCTGCACGAAAGCGGAACAATCCTTACTGGACAAGGAAGGGGACAATATTTCTGATGAACCGAGAATGCACACACCGGAAGTAAGGCTACGTTCACATTTGCGGTCAGCGCCGCAGCGTCGGGCGCCGCAGCGGCGCCGCATGCGTCATTCGCCCCTATATTTAACATGGGGGCGCATGTACATGCATTGTGCTGCGTTTTGCGCCGCATGGCCGCAAGCGTTGGACGCAAGAAACGCTTCAAGTTGCATTTTTTTTGCGTCCAACTTTCGGCCAAAAACGACGCATGCGGCGCAAAACGCAGCGTTTTAGCGTGCGTTTTGCCGCGTTTTTGTTTGCGTTGTGCGCTGCGGCGCCGACGCTGCGGTGCACAACGCAAATGTGAACGTAGCCTTACACAGTTTACACCGGAAGTTGGCGATTCTTTAGTCTCGTGTATGTTTCTTTCCTAGAAGAGGCGCGTTCGCTCGTCCTGCAGTGAATGTGAGTACCGGTGTGTGTGCTGCCCGGCTCCGCCGCCGCTTTGTAGGTCTCCTGTGTCAGGTTAGCTCGCCTGTGGCTCATGATCACCCATTTGTTGACCGGATTCAAGTTAGTCTGCAGTTAGCTATTAGTTATTATTTAGTTATTCGGTTTTCATGTATGGCAGTTAGCTATTAGGACTAAAGGGGTAATTGTAAAACACTCATGGTAGATTAGAATTATTATTATTATTTTTTTCTAAATGCTAAAATATTTTTTTTTCTCTGTTTTAGATCTTCTCCTAAAAAGACCACATTTCCCAAAAATCTTCAATTTAGTGTTCAAAATATTGACAGCTCATCACCTTCTGACACCTCAATGTCTTTACCTCCTTCACTGTCTCATCTTGTGGGAACAGTAGCTGAGACCTCAGAGGAGAAGTATCGTCTCCTAGACCAGAGGGACAAGCTAATGAGACAAGGTATTCAAAGAATCTGTCAAAGTTTTGCAATTATTTAGGTAGCTAGAAAAGTAAATGTGTCATTTTGGGAAACTAACCAAAAAAGAAATGGTTAAGTCTCCTAATATATTTTCCAATCACTTTCCTCCTTTTTTTTGTAGCTAGAGTTAAACGAACAGGGTTAGATCAAGCCAAAGTTTTTGTTGGAAACTGTCCTGACATGTGCCCTGAAAAGGAGAGATACATGAGAGATACTCGGAATCAACTTAGCCTCTATGAGTTCCTGCCAGGAACAGACAAGGTAATAGAATCCATTACCTTCTTACCTTCAAATGTTTTGAGCATGTCTGGTATATCAAAAAAAATAAAATAAAAATCTGTCATTTGTAGCATTTTTCATGTTCAGTTTACCTTGATTTTTCTACATTTTGGTCTGATTATGACTTGCATAATCCTTTCCTTTCAAAGTTGGACCATGCAGCTGCAATAAAGGAGTACAGTCGCTCTTCAGCAGATCAAGAAGAGCCCCTGGCACACGAATTGCGCCCATTACCAGTGCTGTGTATGACAATGGATTACATGGTGACCAACATCATGGATCAGGGAGAGGAGAATTACAGAGAATGGTATGACTTTGTTTGGAACCGAACACGTGGAATTCGGAAGGTGAGATCTGCCTGAGATGCTCTACTGAAAGACATGTCTATATTGAAATACTGAATAGTTTTTTTTCTACAATTTATAGAATTCAAGAAAGTTTTATGTCTCCAGAAAAAAAACATTATATTAAAATTAGTGATGAGCTAACATGCTCAAATAAGGTGTTATCCGAGCATGCTCATGTGCTAAGTATCTTTGGCGTGTTCAAATAATATGTTTTGAGTTCCCGCAGCTGCATGTCTCTCAGCTGTTTGACAGCTGCAACACATGCAGGCATAGCCTAACAAACAGGCAATCCCTGCATGTGTTGCGACTGTCAAAAAGCCGCGAGACATGCAAGTGTGGGGACTTGAACGTATCTTGCGAGCACGCCGAAGACTCTCTGTTAGCACCCGAGCATGCTCAGATAAGACCTCAACTGAGCACGTTCGCTCCTCACTAATTAAAATGATTGGGCTGAAATGATTTGTGGTTCAAATTACAGGGATTGTAAGAGATTGTTCTAAATGTACTTAATTCCATAAAATACACATTTTTTTTACCTGTTGAAGATTTTGCTGCCTAGCGCCACCTCTCCACTGCTCCCTGCCGCTTATTGTTTGCACAGCTGCAGTGGTGACGTCCTGTCTAAACTACGCGATTGTTACATTACAGGTACTGTTGTTGCCATGTGCCTCACTATTACTGCTGAAGGAGCCAGTGATTGTCTGCAGCGGTTACATTTTGTAAACAATATATTGCCTAGTTGAACTGCACAATATTGCTGAAGACAGTGATTGACTGCAGTGGTCTTGGGTTGTAGACTGGATCCCTATAAACAAATATCAGTAAGGAGTAGTTAAGAGGTGGCGTTGGAAAAGCAGGTGCATGAACAGGTAATAATGCTCTTTTTTTTTTATTATTATTTTTAACCCCCACCCTACATCTGCCATACATATGCTTAACCAGTTGAGCCTCCGGTGTGTTCTATATACCAGTCGCTACTGTCTAGCCTCTTAGATGCTGCTGTCAATCTCTGATGGCTGCATTTAAGTGGCGCAATCTGAAGTGGAGGAGTGCATTAACTCATTTCTTGCCCCCTTTTCCAACGGCTCCTGAAGACCCTGGCACTTCCATGTTTGTATTGTACACTTGAAGTAGATCAGTAATTTGATTGACAGTGTATTGTGTGTAGTGTATTGTAGAAGTGATCAAGCGATTGCCGGTTCTCTTGCATAAAAGAAGAATGAATATAAAGTTTAAATCATTCCCATCCTTCTTACTGCAAAAAAAAAAAAGTCTGATCTTTGGATAAATTATTTTATATTTCTCCCTCGCCTCATTGAGGGACTCAGGACCATGGGTGTTATGCTGCTGTCACTAGGAGGCTGACACTAAGTGATAATAACAAAATAAGCTCCTCTACAGTATACACCTACCACTGGCTCCAGCCCGAACCAGTTCTTCCTTAGTGTCTGTAGGAGGCACATGGGTCTGCTATTCAGACCATTATTTATTGCTTTCAATGTTTTTAATTTTTACTTTTCAATCTTTATTCCTTTTAATGGATTACAGGGCGACCGATCCCTTCAGGGTTCCGATCTCCCCAAACCAACAACAGGCAGGAACGTGGAGTGTCGCCTCCACGTACCCCCTCCTGCACCGTGAAAAGGTATGCCTGAGCTTTTTTAGGGGCGACTGTTCTCTTCAGGGCTCCGATCTCTCCACACATCAACGTACGAAAACATGGTGTTGCCTCCATGTACCCTCTTCTGAGCTAGGCTTAATTCTGCCTGACCAACAGCCCTGCCCCATCCTAAGGAAGTCAACCCATTGGATGTCCTGAGGCACTTATGGCGTCCGTGCGGCCCCCACTGTATCACCACTGACGAACAGCGGCGATGGGAGGAGGTGGACGGTCCCTCTCCACCTCGCGGACAACGGGATGGTGGATGGAGAGTTCCCGGCTCCGTCCACATTGTAACAACGCTGAAGCCCACTCATCAGCGGCGGCGCCATGCCGGGACGCACATCGCTGATAAGAGAATCCAGGTCGGCAGTGAGCCCCTGCAGCAGATTCTCAGTACGAGCTCCTGTCATACGTGGGAGTGAAAAATGGGCCTTGTATGGGTCAGCATCGGTGTCTGGGCAGATTTATGTGCACAAGGTGCCTGGGCCCCACACGTGGTGCACATCCCAAGAGCAGCTTCTAGCGCAAACATGACTTACAAATGCCTGCGGGATACTTTCTCAGAGTTCATCTGATTGTGTCTGACTGCAGCGCACTCCCCTGTGGCGTTCCCCCTCGCTAGGGTAATGCTCCTGCCGGCCGTAGAAATTTAGGCCCCGGCTTGGGCCTATACACGGAGCAATCCGAGGTCCCGCCCACCAGATTACGTTGCGCTCGTAGCACTGCTCCCAAACTGGCGCTTCTCGCTTACGGCGAGATTTCCGAATACCACAACACCCGGGAGCCATCTTTGTCCACCCGGCCAGCTCTACTCAGCTGGCGCGGTGCCAATGAGATCCCAATGGCGGTCTTAAAGGGGCACAGTGGACCAGCAGCACTCTCGGCCAACAGTACCTGGGTAAGAGCCCTGACCCTGCAGCAGACACAGCAGCCCATATTGGCTTTCCCTGCAGTTCTTTTGGGCTCCTCTCAGCTTACTTGCCAGAAGTAGAGTCCCATTTTCACAGGTCGCAGGAGATAGTTCTGCCATCTTTTATCCCTAATCCTTCTAACACTAAAGAAAAAGAGCTCCATACGTTAGATGTTAGAAGATGCCTTCTACAATATATCTCAGTCAACTAATGCTTGGGAAAAGGATAATGCGCTATTCTTATCCTTCCAGGGTCCTAGGAAAGGGTTTAGAGTATCAAAATACACACTAGCCAAATGGATTAGGGAGGCTATCTCTCTGGCATATACAGCAGGTGGGGGTCTGGCTCCACAGAATCTGAACGCGCATTCCACCCGGGCCATGGCATCATCCTGGGCAGAAAGTTCTGGAGTATCAATAGACCAGATATGTAAGGCGGCCACATGGCCATCCCCTTCCACCTTTTTCAATCACTATCGGTTGGACTTGGGATTCTCCTCAGATCTCACCTTCGGGTTAAGGGTGCTGCAGGCTATGGTCCCTCCGTAAGGTGGCTTACATCTCTGTAAATCTCTTGTGGTGCTGTCATGGGAGTCTGAAGAAACCATTATCCTACTTACCGGTAGCGGCATTTTTCGGAGGCCCATGACAGCACCCTTAGTTCCCTCCCTATTCACGTGGGGGTTGCACTTCCTTAAAATATATAAAAAAACAAAAAAATTCACGTATGATATCTGGGTTGCAGTTCTTATTAAGATATTGTATATAATTGTGTATAACGTTTATATATGTATGCTATTAACCACGGTAGTCCTCTCAGGCTCTGTAATACAACTGATACGTGGGAGAAGTGCCGCCCTTTTGTATCTGTAGGTTTCCTGTTCCTAATGGGCGGATCCCCTCTCTCTCGTGGTGCTGTCATGGGCCTCCGAAAAATGCCGCTACTGGTAAGTAGCTTAATGCTTTACGTCCGTGCAACCTCCTTTCCATTGGCCCTGATAAACAGCGGTGGTGGCAGGGAGATGGCGGTCCTTCTTCCCTCTTCTGACTCGGAGTGGGTAGATGGAAGGCTTGGATATAGCTCGCTGGCACGGAGAGCAACCGGACATACGATTCACAAGTTAGAAGCTTATAGAGGCAAGATACTCTTCCCTGATAGCAGAAGGAATGGGATGAATCCCCTCCGGTTGATCCGCCTGTCTCCGCTTGACCTCAAAATCCCTTTGGTCCTTGCCAGATGGTTTCTCAATTAAAGCCCCCACAGACCGGCAGGTAGACAACCTGGTTCGTTCGTTTTTTTCCCCGACTTCAGGTTCTACACTCCCCCCTTTTTGCCACGGTATGGGTATCTAATGCTAAGATCTCTTGGGCCGATACCCTGAGCAGGGCCATGCAGGACACTGATCTTCCTCTGGAAGCAGCAGAACTATCCAATCGGGTCTCCTTGACCAGGGAATATCCCTTGTATGCAACCCTGCCCTCTGCTGTATGCTGTGCTTACAGCCACAACTGCCATCACCTTCTGACGGACACTGATTCAGGTATGGCGAACGGACGCTGCGTCCAAAACAACAAAGTCCCACAAGACTCTGCCCTACCAGATCGGGTGCTTATTCGGCAAGAAGCCGTATTAGCTTATCTAGGATACTACAGGAGAAAACAAAATTCCCTCCGTAGCAAAAGTCTAGGCGTCCTTTTTCATCAACAGGAACGTTTCCGGTCCTTTCGTAGGCGGACGTCTATTTCTGTCTTGTCATATCTGGCTCGCCGTCTTTCATGACGAATGAGTCCGTCTCCTGGTGTCTTTCATTCAAGACCGTGTTTCCTTCAGGTCTACAGTACGGTTTGTCCCTAGAGAAAGAAGGACGGAGCGGTATGGCCCATCCTGGACCTGAAGCTATTCAACGTAGAAGAGGGAGTTTACTAGCATCCATCGACATACGGGATGCTTACATTCATATATTTCCGACTCTCAAAGGTTTCTGCATCTCGCCGTCCGAGAGGATCATTTCCAATTTAAAGCTTTGCCCTTCGGCCTCACTGCCGATCCCA
The DNA here is from genome assembly GCF_051348905.1 of Ranitomeya variabilis. Lineage (NCBI taxonomy): Eukaryota > Metazoa > Chordata > Amphibia > Anura > Dendrobatidae > Ranitomeya > Ranitomeya variabilis. The sequence goes on from NC_135238.1 coordinate 180,627,013, forward strand.
GGGCATTCACAAAGGTCATGACGGTTGTCGCATTCATTCTGCATGCTCGGGGTGGGGTCGTCCTGTCATACCTAGCATCCTCCTGCTTAAGGGGCAGTCTTTCCAAGCCTGCGAGTAGGCGTCCATACCCCTTTGGACACTTTTCCCGCCTGGGCTAGTGGATAGACTTACACAAATCTTTCCCTGTCCTGGCTCAGCAGGTATCCCTTTTAGGTATGACCCTACACACCTCCCGAGGGTTGGTGATTTTTCTGCGAGACAGGGTAATAGCCCTTCAACAGGGGACTCGGGCTCCTTGTCGCCCTTTGCCTCACTATCGGCTGGGGCAGGAATCCATTCTCTTTCCACTGTCTATGCCGCTTGTCTTCGAACTCACGGCCCAGGTGCACTGGTCACATCGAGAGTCACCCCTTTCGATCAACGGCTTGGAGATCCGGGCAACCCGGTTGTCCCTGAGGCGGTTCCATCACCCCGATGGGTCCTCCCATCCGAATATATCATTTATCACGGAATCATCCGCAGCAAGGCGTGAGATGGAACACATTCTCCGCTGGGTCGAGATGTCATACTCGGTCATCTCAGCGGTTCACATCCCTAGAGTGGGAAGCTGGGCACCTGACTTCTTCAGCCGTCAGGGTCTTGTATCGGTAGAGTGCTCACTTCCTCTGGACGTGTTCCATCATATTTATCGCTGGGGGATTCCGGATGGGGACCTGAGTGCATCATGGCTAAATGCCACAGTACCCGTTTTTTTAGCCAGAGGCCATGAGGGCGGATACACCTTCCATTCGTGGCGTCAGATTCATCCTCCGTTACTTCCAATGGTCATCGGGACAATCAAGGCGACAGGGCTTCCGGCTATCCTAGTCTCTCTGGACTGGCCTCGCCGGGCCTGGTAACGCGGATTTGGCTCAGCTCATCGTCAATGCCCCCTGGCGGCCACTGGATTGTCCAGAATTGCTCTTTCGGGGCCCAATCTGCCACCAGGGCCCTGCATCGCTCGGAAACCTGCATTGGGGAACATTTATCAGAGTACATTTTTCATCATCCCAGGAAAGCGTTTTTTCGCAGGGTGCAAGGATTGACGTCGTTCTCCCCCTGCTTTCCCCGTTCTGACCTGATCGGTTTTGCTTCAGCGCCCGATTGTTTCTAAACTACAGGTGTAAACTTTCAGGGGGCCTCATTCATGGTGCCTCCCTACAGAGAGCCGTTGGACGTCGGGGACCTTATCTTGATCCTGGACGTTCCGCAGGATGCTTCGTTTGAGCCGCTGCAGGAAGTCTCTCTGACTCTCCTTTCCCAGAAGGTTGTTGCCCTGGTTGCAACTTCGATCAGGCGGAGATCGTAGCTAGCCGCTCTTCTGGTCGAGTACCTTTTTCTTATTTTTTCATCAGAACAGGGTGGTTCCCTGTGGTTCCCGTCCTTTTTTATCCAAGGTGGTCTCTTTTTCCTTAACGAGGACATTGTTCTGCCCTCTTTTTTGACCGACACCAAAACGCCGTCTTGAGAAGGCTCTCAATTCTCTAAATCTCGTGAGGGCTCTCAGTAGATACATCTCCCGAACGGAATTCTTCCGCAAGACGGACGCCGTATTCATTCTTCCTGAGATTCACAGGAAGAGACTAGCCGTGCCCAAATCCACAATAGCCAGGTGGATATGCTTGACTATTCTGGAGTCTTACTGCGTCAGAGGCAAGCCTATTCCAGTGGGATTAGGGCACACTTCATTCGTTTGGTGGATGTTTCCTGGACCATTCGGCACCAGGCATCGACGATCCAGTCTGCAAACCCTCTCAAAGCACTACAACATTCACACTTAGCCTTCAGCAGATGCGAGTCTGGGAAGACGGATCTTTCAGATGGCGGCAACGCATCTCTATGCTGTTAGTGCGTGAGGTTGTCCGTCCTGTCGGTTCCCACCCAGGGACTGCTTTGGGACGTCCCATGGTCCTGTGTCCCCCAATGAGGCGAAGGAGAAATGGGGATTTTTGTGTACTCCCCTTAAAATCCTTTTCTCCCGAGCCACTCATTAGGGAACACAGCACCCACCCTATTGGCCTGATGGCTGTTTGTTCTTTGGTTTGACATGTTGTATCTGTATTTGATGATTTTTATCTCCTACTGCTTTGTCGCTGAACTGGTTTGAGCAGGAGCCAGTGGTAGGTGTATACTGTAGAGGAGGAGCTAATTTTATTATATTCACTTAGTGTCAGCCTCCTAGCAGCAGCAGCAGCATACACCCATGATGGTCCTGTGTCCCCCAATGAGTGGCTCGGAGAAAAGGATTTTACTGTGATTACATAAAAATCCCTGTCTACCTTTGCTTCAGATTGTTAAAAGGGTTATCCAGGTTTGAGAAGAAAGCCTGCAGTTACCCCAAGTGACTGCAGGCTTCAGAGTTTTTACAGCGAACGCATCACGCTGAGGTTTCTCCGGTGCTATAAGCAAGAGCGGGCGGTCACGTGACTGCAAATTTGCCCATCTAGGTTTCTCCAATGCATGCAGGAAAATCTTCACAGTGCGCAGTGTGTGTGTGATGTGAGGATTCACAAGTCTGCTGTCACATAGCGTGACTGCGGACTTGTAGCCAAAGGCCAGACAACCCCTTTAAGAAAGTAAACACGTGGAAAACTACATAGATTGAGAAATTGTACAAGGAATGACAGATGGAGGGAAACCGTGGAAGATGTTTTTTTTTTTTTTTCCCCTCCAGCCTAAAAGGGGAGGGTTGAGGACGGAAATGCAGGGTAACGAAGGTTACTAATGCCTTATGTTTTATAATAAGTTTATAGGGTTTTTTTCTCTTTTTTTTTCTTAGGATATTACACAGCAGGACTTGTGTGATAAGTTCACTGTGTCTTTGATGGAGAAGTGCGCTCGTTTTCACATTCACTGTGCGTATCAGCTTTGTGAGGAGCCAATGTCCTCATTTGATCCAAAAATAAATAATGAGAATTTGACAAAGTGTTTACAGAGCCTAAAGGAAATGTACCAGGACCTACAAAATTGTGGCGAGACCTGTCCTTGTGAGCCCGAGTTTAGGGGCTACAGTATTCTACTCAGCCTCAACAAGGGAGATATTCTCAGGTACAATCTTATTTCCCTTTTAAAGATAGACCGGAGTCCATTTTGGATTGTTTCTTTACATTACACGTCATCTGGAGGCGGCGCTGTGGTCACTTACTACAGTTACTGTCACCACCGCCTCCTGATGACTGCCTGTTTCTGGGAGGGTGTTAGAGAAGCCACAGCAATTTCAGTCACCGGCTGCATCATCATTGGCTGACACCACAATTCCTTCACAGCCATCTTCGGTCAACGCAGCTTCTGACACTGCCATCTATTTCCCTAAAATGAGACATCATCAAGGAGCGGTGATAGAAGCAGGGTGAGTGACACCAACGCTGCTCCATAATGATGCTGTCACTCGCCCCGCTTCTATCACCGCCCTCAGATGATGTCCCTTTTCGAAGAAAGAGGTGCTGGTGTCAGAACCAGAGATTGTGGCGGCGGAGACTAAAGATTCAGATGGCAGGGACAAAAGTCTGGCAACTACTGAAACTGCAGTCACTTCTCAGTCACATCCCTCCTGAAACAGAACATCATCAAGGAACAGCGGTGACAGAAGCTGTGGTAACTTATAGCAATGCTGCCTCCTGATAATGTCCTACTTCATGTTCCCTAAAATGAAATGTCGCAAGACGTAAAGAAATAAAAAAAAATAGAAGGATTAGCAGGATAGGGAGAACAGTGGGGAATTTTATACTGATGCAAATGACAAAAGTGGTTAGGGCATACACTGTGTTCCAAATTATTATGCAAATAATATTTCCTCATATTTTCTCTAAATTACCTATCTGAATTGCAGTCATTGTTATTTTCCAGTCATCTACTATACTAGTATAATTCCAATGTTTTGGAACAAACTGCCTATGAAACAGTATCTTTTTAAAAAAAATAAACACTCAAAATGCATGTTCCAAATTATTATGCACTGCAGAGTTTTCAACCTTTTTTTTATTTTGAACAAAAAATTGGTCAATTGTGAAGTTATAAGCATTATCAGCTTATTACAAAATGAAATCAAACAGTTTTCAAGTGAAAACTTTATTCTAGGTGATGTTACATTTGCACATAGGACCCCTTGTTTGAAAGAAGCTTCTGAACTCTCTCATCCATTGAATTTGTCAGTTTTTGAATGTTTTCTGCTTCAATTGTTTTGCATGTGGACAGAATACCCTCCCAGAGCTGTTGCTTAGATGTGAACTGCCTCCCGCCATCATAGACACTCCTTTTGATGATGCTCCAGAGGTTCTCAATTGGGTTGAGGTCAGGGGAAGATGGTGGCCACACCATAAGTTCGTCCTCTTTTATGCCCATAGCAGCCAGAAATGCAGATGTGTTTTTTGCAGCATGAGACGGTGCATTATCATGCATGAAAATGATCTTGCTGCGGAAAGCACGGTTCTTCCTCTTGAACCATGGCAGGAAGTGTTGTTTTAGAAACTCCACATAGATTATGGAGTTCATCTTTACCCCTTCAGGGATCATAAAGGGGCCGACAATCTCTCTCCCCATGATTCCAGCCCAAAACATTATTCCACCTCCTCCTTGTTGGCGCCTCAGCCGTGTTTTCATGGGGTGTCCATCAACCAGCCATCCTCCACTCCATCCATCTGGACCATCGAGCATTGCACGGCACTCATCGGTGAACAAAACAGTTTGGAAGTCAGTCTTCATGTATCGTTTGGCCCGCTGGAGCCATTTCTGCTTGTGTGCAGTGAATAGAGGTGGTCGACAGGATGGCTTACGCACAGTTGCAAACCTCTGAAGGACCCTGCATCTTGTTGTTCTGGGGACGTTGGAGGCACCAGCAGCTTCAAAAACTTGTCTGCTGCTATGACAAGGCATTTTTGCAGCTGCTCTTTTAACCTTACGCAATTGCCTGTTGGAAAGAGTCCTCAATTTTTCCTTATCAGCACGCACACGTGTGTGCTGGGAATCCGCTACATACTTCTTGATTGTGCGATGATCACTATGAAGTGTCTTGGCAATGTTGATTGTAGTCATGCCTTGACCTAAATACTCCACAATTTGTTGCTTCTCAGCAGCCGACACATCCTTTTTCTTTCCCATTTTGGCATAAAATGTAGGCTGCTTAATAATGTGGAACAGCCTTCTTAAATAGTCCTGCCTTTATTTGGACACACCTGCCAAACTAATTTGCACAGGTATCTGCAATTGCTTTCAGTGATATAAAGAGCCCTGACACAAATCACCATCAATGAGTTTAAATGACAAACAAAAAAATTCTAACCTTATCACTCCTAAACTCTTTGTGCATAATAATTTGGAACACAGTGTAAATGGATGTTTATTAGGAATTATAGGTATCGAATAAGACAACTCCTTTAAATGGAAAATAAGTCGCATGTGTATTATTACACAGGAGACTTCTGCACTATGGGCGGTCTGGGTTACCACCCAGCCTGTGAACTAGCCATCTGGCTGAAATTTGAAATGAAAGGTAATTCGGCTAGCTCCTATTTATGCAAGAGGAAAACCTCTTCTGCTTATACAGGGAACCGGTGTCACTGCCATTATTGAGGGGTTTTCATGGGTCTGCAGCTGTCTTCGTTGTTTATAGAAGGGGTAGGGGTTGTAAGGGTGTGCGGCAGTCACTGTTATTATGGGGAAGTTGCATTTGGGGTTTTAAAAAAGTTTTCAGATGTCACTGTAAGGTTTAACACTTCCGCCAAACACGGACAGTATTTGGATCACAATCCTGGCTCGACCTGTAGATCAGGGCAAAAGATCCATCAGCCTAATGTATGGGGATTGCGGATTTGCCAGCATTGGCTGTTTTCATGCAGATAGCTGTAATCTATAGGAATACAATGGGTAGAGCATAGCCCTTGGGGCCACACAGTGATGCTAAGGCTCATTGCGATGTGTGAAACTGAACAATGTCTGTTGCTTATTATAATGCACTGGATGGGGGCGCCATAGCTGTGGCTTGCAGGAAAGCGCTGGCTGGAGCCACAGTGGTGGTCCTTAGAAAAACGTGGTGGAGTGAAAGTTAAAGCTCATTGGAAATCATGTTCCAAAAATGATTACCTTGTTTTACCTTTTATTTATTTATTTATTTTGACTATTCTTGCTTGTGGAACACATCTTATTTAGAAATACTGTGACAGTGCCCCAAGTGAATACATTTATTTTATTTTATTCTATTCAGAGAAGTGCAACAGTTTCCGGAGTCTGTTCGTAACACAGAAGAAGTAAAGTATGCCATCCAAGTGTTTGCTGCACTAAATAGCACCAACTTTGTCCGGTTCTTCAAGCTTGTCCGTTCTGCATCTTACCTTAGCAGTTGCATACTACATTGCTATTTCCCACAGGTAGTAGATGTTTTCTGGATTTGATCAAGGCTTTGCATTTTTATTTAATTTCTTGGTGCAGTTTAATGCCTTACCCTGTGTCTCTCGCAGGTACGAAGAGATGCTTTGCGTGCCTTGAATGTAGCTTACACAATCAGCTATCAGAGACCCACCTTATTTCCTCTAGAAAACATGGTTCGTCTTCTCTTTTTCCATGATACCGAGGAAGCAACAGATTTTCTTACATCATATGGCTTATGTGTCAGTGAAGGGTAAGTGGACCTTAGAGTGGCAATCTTTGGAATGTACAGTATTAATTGTCTTTAATACTTACTGTGTTTTTTTTTTTCCTCCTGAAAGTTCTGTAGAGCTGAATCGCGCTGCATTTGTTGAGCCATTGATTCCTTTTCATCCAAAGAGGAGCTCATATATCAGTTCTAAGAGGCAAAAGTCTGTAGGGGAAGTTGTGAATGGAGCTCCACTCCCACAGTTTTCTCTGCGTATGCCGGTTTGCAGCTTTGATGCCCAGAATAAATATACTGGAAGTTGTAGCATTTATGAACCAGGAATACCAACAGGTAAGTAAAAAAGAACTTTAGAATAAATTAAAGGGCCACTGTCACCCCCTCAAGCCGTTATAAACTAAAAGAGCCACCTTGTGCAGCAGTAATGCTGCAGTCTAACAAGGTGGCTCTTTTAGTTTTTGCTTCAGTCATTCCCTCAATAAAGCGTTTTAAAATTTGCCCTAAATACCTGTCTTTGTACCTGGAGGCGGTCCGAAGCCTCCTCTGTGAAGCTCCCAACTGCCGTCACTCATCTCTTCTGTAGCTATGGTCGCCGCCCCCTTCGCGCTGTTTTTCTTAAATCCGGCGCCTGCGCTGTGCGTGCCTGCCTGGGACAGGTGCAGTCTTCATTGTCCGTCATAGGTCAGATGCAGGGTGCCTGACTGCGCCTGTGCGGGCAGTGCGGCCACCCTGTTGCTGAATCCCCGCCCCGCACTGTGTTATTCATTATGCACAGTGCGGGGCTGGGGTTCCTGGACATGCGCACTGCGCTGTTCAGACGCTCCCCCGGTCCCCCGCCAGCGTTGCCGTAATATACAGGTTTCCTTTCCAGCGTTTGGAATGAAGCAGCCGCAAATAACAACGCTGGAAGGCGGGGGAGCATCTTAACAGCGCAGTGCGCATGTCCAGGAACCCCAGCCCCGCACTGTGCATAATGAATAACACAGTGCGGGGCGGGGATTAAGCAACAGGGTGGCCGCACTGCCTGCACAGGCGCAGTCAGGCAGCCGGCATCTGACCTATGACGGAAAATGAAGACTGCGCCTGTCCCAGGCAGGCACGCACAGCGCAGGCGCCGGATTTAAGAAAAACAGCGCGAAGGGGGCGGCGACCATAGCCCCAGAAGAGATGAGTGACGGCAGTTGGGAGCTTCACAGAGGAGGCTTCGGACCGCCTCCAGGTACAAAGACAGGTATTTAGGGCAAATTTTAAAACGCTTTATTGAGGGAATAGCTGAAGCAAAAACTAAAAGAGCCACCTTGTTAGACTGCAGCATTACTGCTGCACAAGGTGGCTCTTTTAGTTTATAACGGCTGGAGGGGGTGACAGTGGCCCTTTAAATTTTGTTTCCGGCTTCTCAGTCTGCGTTAACAAGTTGGTGTATCCCATTAATAGCATTGGGGACACTGCACATGCCACTAGAAGGCTGACACTAGGCAGAACAAAAAAAGTGTTCGCTCTGACAGGTTTTCTATAAAACTAGGCACCTCCGTTTTAGCCTAGTGTCCGTAGGAGGCAGACATGGCCTGCATTGTGCTTGCTGCTTTTTTTGTCTTTGTATTTTTCCTTTTTTTCTTCTTTGCAAGTGGTATGAATGAAGCCCACAATTTTCGAACGTGCAGGGAGTCCTCAGCATGAACTAGAGGGTGCTGTTTTTTGCTTGACGCTCATCTCCCATAGCAGCTTCTGCGGAGTTCACGTGACCCCACTAAATTTATGAGGTCAGGTAGGGAGTGACCCTGTGGGCAGCCGAAGATGTTGGACAGGTGAGTATCATTAGTCCATCACCTCCTTTTTCCATAATTTGTTCTCTATGATCCCTCTTGCCCTTGCAAGCAACCTCTTTTGTTTGCTCTCACAGTTAAAATCATTTACAATGTGGTTAGCCAAGCCCTCTCTTGTTGTGGTGCCTATAGCAAAAATAAAAGAAATTAGTTAGGCACATGCAGTCCTCCAAAGGGTCTGATGATGTCTTTCTTCTCAGTAATTTGGTACCTCAGTAGTCCTCTAGAGCCACCATCTTGCCTCTATCTGAAGTTGGGTCCCTCAGTGACACACTATATAAGTTGCTTTGATGCTGTCTCCAATATGATCTTTATGGTGAGGGATTCCTGTTGTTACTTCCACTTGGTTCAGCAAGGTTTCTACGGTCCAGTCTAGTCAGGAGCACCATGGCCTGACTACTGCAGCTCCTTGCAGTAGGACCTTCTGTACCTCTCCATTCACTGACTTCTGACCTAAAGATGTCTCCGAGGATTCACTCAGGTCTACATGCCTGATGGCCAGAAAAATAACTAGATTGCTTTTCGCTGATACGTTTGTCTCATATCTTGAACCAATTATCCAAGACCTTTTCTTAACCTTCTCTCATAGGAGGTACGGTAACTTTTTTTTTTTCTTTGGCTGGGCATTGGACAAAATCTCAGATTTCTCAGGGAAAGTGTGCTTTCAGCTGCTTGCTGAAACGCGTCGGTTTGCCCATCCATATGTTGGGGGAGCATTGTCCTCTCTCACTGTGAGCACTTTTTTGTAGCGCTCTCCCTCTGGTTCCCTTCTACCTCAGGGTAACCCAGCTCAGGTACCCACCGTATACTGAACAACAGTACTTTACTGTTACATCAGGGAGGTTACTGGGAACGCCTCTTTTATGTTGGTAGCCTTAGAGGTTATCCAAAAAGAGACGGCTCCAAGTTCGTTGTTTTCGCACTTCACAACTGGGCGTATATTGTTTCATCTGAGAATCTCTTGATCCAGGGGGACTGGTCCCATCTGGAGACATTACACCACTTCTGTTTTTGTAAGAAGACTCCTGACTCAAGTCTCTTCTTGTCCTGGCTCTATCCCTGCTTCTCTGCCAGTTCTCTGGACATCCTTGTCTTCATTGTGAACGCACTGGTCATCCATTGTGGAGAGTTCTGTCTCCTCTGTCTTTTCCTTAAAACCCCAATTCTTGTTCTCCAGCTGGCCAATGCATATCTAATTCCACTTATCCATAGTGCTCAGGAATAGCCTCATCAAGCCTAGTATTCTGACCTGGTTCACTGTCTCTCCTTGACCTCTTCTAGTGTGCCTGAACTGGCTTCCCAGGACCCCATATTACTCTGTCGCCTCATTGGGGGACTCAGGACCATGGGTGTTTTGCTGCTGTCCACTAGGAGGCGACACTATGCAAAATCTAAAAAAGATTAACCGTGGCTCTTCCTCTGCAGTATACACCCCTGGACGGCGTCAGCCTCCTCCAGTTTTTGCTTAGTGTCGCATAGCAGGCACACCTAAAAAATTTTTTTACTGTTTTTTTCTGACGGGATTACAGATGAAGAAAAGTGGGTCTCCTGCGAGACTCCCGGCATGGCTCCTTCCTCGGCCCCCTATTACGGGGTGCCCGGTTGAAATCGAGATGGCTATCCCCATGTCGCTCCTTCCCCAGTCCCTCGGGTGCTGGTTCGAAGTCGAGACCCCCCGTCCTTCCCCAATTCCTTTTGGTTTCTGGGTTGAGGTCGAGGCAAGGATAAAGGCCCCTGATGGTGACAGCACTACCCTCCCTAATCCCCCTCTGGGGGCACTAGGTTGAGACGCCTCAGGTAGGACCTGTACAGGCAGCACTCTGCAGCTCCCAGCAATGGGCCAGCACACTGCGGCTGCATCCAGGCATGGACCCCAGCCCAGCTGCGGGCTCCTGTCGGGGCCGGGGGGAGTGCAGGCAGGCATGGCACAATAGAGAGACACAGGGCTTCCTGCGCCCCTGTCTCTGCGGCAGCACCACCTCTATAGTGCCTCAGGGGGACTCCCCCCACCAGGCCCCCCTTCCGCTTATAGCCCCACCGCTATCCTGCATTTAAATCCGGGGGGGTCCGGTTCAGATCCTACCTCCGCGCCGGCCTGGAGCCTTTCTGGGCATCAGGCATCTAATTTAGGCCGCGGCTTTGGCCTAGCTGAAGCCGCCGCCTCCTCTCCGCCCCCCGGATGACAAATCTGACATTTTACAGTGTCATAGAGGTGGCGGATCGAGACAGAAAAGGTGCGTTTTTTACACAGCTCTGCCGCCCTTTTTCAGCTCTCCACCCCCTTCTCCCCCTTCCTCTTCTCGGCGGCCATTTCTGCTGCGGGACAAGAATTAACCCTGCATCTCCCGGTCAGCAGGACCAGGCCAGCCAGTCTCCAGGGGGCACAGGACTGTGGATCTTCGACGCTGGACCTAGGGGCAAACTGGTGGAGTAAGATCACAGCTGTGTTTTTTACTCGGCTGTGAATCCATATTCCTATGAGACCCCCCCTACAGGTTCCTCTGCACCCCTGTAGGGTCCTCTGCAAAGCGAGCCCTTCTGCACTCTGTGTACTATGACGAGCTCAAGGTCCAAGAGAACCAGGCAGGACTGCTATTATGCATTCTGCACAGCCTGCAGGACCGCTCTCCCCAGTGGCAGCACATACCCGCACTGCCAGGACTGCATCTAGACTACTGTGTCAAAGCCCCAAGAAGCCCCTGCCAATGCTTCGGTGCCTAATGCCACGCCGGAATGGGTCACTCAGATGTCGCAATCCATGACACAGTCTATAGATAACCTAAACTCCACATTGCTTCAGGCTCTACAGAGTCATGCCTCGGCTGTGACCGCTAACCAGCAAAGGGAGAGCATGACTCGGGAACAGAACGACCCTGGCACACCCACGTCTACGTCAGGACTTAAGCGGACCCATAGGTCAAGTCCATCTGCGTCATCCCATAGCACACGGTCATCCCCTTCTAGGGAGAGACACCGTAGTTCCAGGTCATCCAGACCGTCCCCTTCCAGGGGCAGACAATGCAGATCTCCGCAATCCCCGACCAGAGAAGGCCTCCACCCCAGCTCACCCAGCAGGGGATGCCTCAGTGATACACATGATTCGGAAGGCATCTGCGACTCTGACTAAGACAGAGAAACGGAGGCGTCCCTGATCCCAATCCCTCCTAGCAATACAGCGCTAGTTGAGGACATAATTTCTTCCATCCATCGGGTGCTGGACATTTCTAATCCGCCACCAGAGGCCCCAGAACATAAGATTTCCTTTGAAGGACCTCTGAAGCCACCTAAGGTTTTCTCTAACCACCCAGAGTTTAAGACGATCCTTAAAAAGCAGCTCTCACAGCCTGAGAAAAAATTCGCTAATCGCAAATATCTGGAGGCAAGGTACCCTTTCCCACAGAAGGACACCAAGGAATGGACAGATCCACACAAAGTGGACCCCCAGTCTCTAGACTAGCAGCACAGACCCTCCTTTCACTGCCAGATAGCTCAACCCTCTGGGACGCAGCAGACCGGCAGGTAGAACGCATGGCTCGCTCAATATTCGAGGCTGCAGGGGCATCCCTGGCTCCTGCGTTCACTTCAGTTTGGGCTGCCAAGGCCAAAAAATTTACAAGCTCGTCTCCAAGCATCCGCTCCTGAGCTGTCGGACCAAGCGGTTCAAATAGCAGTTGTAGCAGATTACATGCTTCATGCAGCTCTGGATTCAGCAAGGGGTGTAGCGGGGATAGCATCAAACGCCATCACAATTCGGCGTATCCTCTGGCTGCGGGATTGGAAAGCGGACGCAGCCTCAAAGAAGTCCCTCAGGCACCTCCCCTACCTCGGTGGGCGACTTTTCGGTGAACAGTTGGACACGATGATATCCAACGCCACCGGGGGTAAGAGTACCTCTCTTCCCCTACTGAAACCTAAACGCACTTGCAAGAAGCGTAACCAAACTCGATTCCGATCCTTTCGGAATTCCTCGGGCTGGTCCGTCTTACGTCCAGCACAAAATCGTAACCGTTCCCCACGCAGGGACAACTCACGATCGACGCAAAGGTCGGATAAGACCTGGCAGGCAAAAGCAGGCCAGCCTAAGCCCAGAGGAGGAAAATCTCAGAATTTCTCCTCATCATGACTCATGGACTCCGGAAGACACCACACTCGTAGGCGGCCGACTTTTGCTCTTTCATCAAGTCTGGCTGCCTATTACAGAAGACAGGTGGGTCAGGGAACTAGTGTCTTCCAGATACAAGATAGTTCACCTCCAACCCACCGGACCGATTCTTCCTCTGTCCCCCCAAAACCACCAGCCAAGGCTCGTGCCTTCCACCAAGCGGTCTCTTCGCTTTTTCAAGCAGGAGTCATCGTACCGGTCCCCACGGCCGAGCGCTTCCGAGGTTTCTACTCCAATCTATTCGTAGTTCCCAAGAAAGGAGGCAGCGTACGGCCCATACTGGACCTAAAACAGCTCAACAAATATGCACGGGTCCGTCACTTCTACATGGAGTCCCTTCGGTCCATCATTGCATCCATAGAGAAGGGAGACTATCTCGCCTCCATAGACATACAAAACGCATACCTGCATATGCCTATTGCACCCGCCCATCAGAGATTTCTCAGGTTCGCAATCGACCAGAACCACTACCAGTTCGTGGCTCTCTCGTTTGGACTAGCCACGGCTCCCAGAGTGTTTACCAAGGTCATGGAAGCCACCATGGACATTCTGCATTCCAGAGGCATAGTAGTCGTTCCATACCTGGACGATCTACTCATCAAGGCTCCCACCTTCAAGGACTGCGAGCTCAGCGTCTCAATCACAATCGACACTCTGAGTCGCATGGGCTGGTTAGTCAACCTACAAAAGTCATCACCAACCCCGAGTCAGTCTCTGACCTTCCTGGGAATGCTATTCAACACCTCCAGGGGTCTAGTGCTCGCACCCTCCTCTGCAAACCCCCTTGATCTCTCCGGTTTGCCATGAGAGTCCTCGGCAGGATGGGGGCAGCAATAGATGCGGTCCCATTTGCCCAGTTCCACCTCAGTCCTCTCCAACTAGTCATCCACAAGTCCTGGGGCAAGAACTTTCTCTCTCGACAGGGAGTTCCGGCTAACGTTGTCAACCAGGAGGTCCCTGCATTGGTGGCTCAAGCCAACCTTGCTAGCAAAGCGGAAATCCTTTCTCACAGGTCAATGGTAGGTTCTGACCACCGATGCGAGCCTGACGGGTTGGGGTGCGGTGCACCTACACCACAGGGCAAGTGGTCCCCAGTGGAAGCGACCATGCCCATCAACATCCTGGAAATTCATGCCATCCTCCTGGCATTGAGGGCCTTCCATCACTTACTGGCAGCCTCTCACATCAGAATACAGTCGGACAATGCCACGGCTGTGGCATATGTGAATCACCAAGGGGGGGACCCGCAGTACCCAGGCGATGCGAGAAGTGACACACATCCTCCACTGGGTGGAGGACACAGGGTCGGTTCTCTCGGCGGTCCACATTCCGGGTGTGGACAACTGGGATGCAGACTTCCTCAGCCAACAAGGAATAGACTCGGGACAGTGGTCTCTCCATCCTGAAATTTTTCGCCAGATCTGCCATGGCTGGGGGACCCCGGATGTGGACCTAATGGCATCCCACTTCAATGCCAAGGTCTCCAACTTCATGGCCAGAAAACACGATCCACGGTCGCTCGGAGCAGACGCTCTGGTTCAGGACTGGACCCAGTTCCAGTTTCTGTACATTTTTCCACCTCTCCCCCTGATATCCAGAGTGGTGAGGAAGATCAAGCAAGAGGGAGTTCCAACCATCCTAATCGCGCCGGACTGGCCCAGATGTAAATGGTACGCCGACATCGTACAACTTACAGCAGACGCCCCCTGGCGCCTCCCCGACAGCCCGGACCTTTTATCACATGGCTCGTTCTACCACCAGAACTCAGGGGCCCTCAATTTGACGGCGTGGCCCTTGAAACCTGGGTTCTAACCCAGGCAGGGCTCTCGCCGGACATCAATAGGACCATGATCAGGTCACGGAAGCCAGCCTCTGCCAAGATTTATTACCATACCTGGAAAGCTTTTTTTATCTGGTGCGAATCTCGTGGCCAGACCTTATTCCCTTATTCCCTCCCCAAACTGCTTGGTTTTCTCCAATCGGGTCTTGAGGCCAGGCTGTCCCTGGGCTCGCTTAAGAGCCAGGTGTCAGCCCTCTCAGTGCTTTTTCAAAGGCGCATTGCTACCAAGCCGCAAGTAAGGACATTCCTTCAGGGGGTTTCCCGATTGTTTCCCCCCTACAGACGACCACTAGAAACGAGGGACCTCAACCTGGTCCTGACAGCATTGCAGGAACCACCCTTTGAACCCCTTAAGGAGGTCCCGCTCCGCCTTTTATCCCAGAAGGTGGTTTTCCTGGTGGCAGTCACCTCGCTACGCAGGGTGTCTGAACGGACCGCACTCTCCTGCAGACTGCCTTTTCTGGCTTTTCACCAGGACAAGGTAGTCCTCCGTACGGTCCCATCCTTCCTTCCGAAGGTTGTGTCCAACTTCCACCTCAATGAGGAAATTTCTCTGCCTTCCCTTTGTCCCGTCCCGGTTCATAGAGTGGAGAAGGCTCTGCATACGCTTGACCTTGTCAGGGCATTGCGTATATATGTGTCTAGGACTGCGCCCTTCCGGAAGTCTGATTCTCTTTTCCTTCTAAGGCGGCCGCAAGGGTCTGCCATCTTCCAAAGCTACTTTTGCCAGGTGGATCAAATCCACCATACAAGATGCCTACCGCCTTAAGAATTCTCCTCTTCCAGCTGGTATTACGGCACACTCTGCACAGGCGGTAGGGGCCTCCTGGGCCATTCGGCACCAGGCTTCGGCACAACAAGTGTGTAAGGTGGCCACTTGGATTAGCCTACTCACGTTTACTAAACACAGAGTTCTGTTGTGAATTTGGTTTCTGGGCTCCCCCGGTGGTCACTGGTGGTACTGAACTTGTGTGCTTCATCTCCTCTGTTCACCTGTTTCCATCAGGATGTGGGAGTTGTCTATTTAGCCTTGCTCCTCAGTCATTTCTATGCCGGCCAACAATGTAACCAGAAGCCTTTCTGTTCCATGTTCCTGCGCCTAGACTACTATCAGCTAAGTTGGACTTGTAGTCCTATGTTTGTTTTGCATTTTTGTTCCAGTTCTCTGTGATAGTATATTTCTGAGACTGGAAGCTCTTGTGAGCTGAAATTGCCACTCTGGTGTCATGAGTTGATGTTAGAGTCTTAAAGTAATTTCAGGATGGTATTTTGAAAGGGTTTTCAGCTGACCGTGAAGTTCCCTTTTCTGTCTTCCTACTATCTAGTAAGCGGACCTCAATTTGCTAAACCTATCTTCATACTTCGTATGTCAATTTCCTCTGAAATCACAGACAATATATGTGGGGGCTACTGTCTGCCTTTTGGGGAAATTTCTCTAGAGGTAAGCCAGGTCTGTATTTTCCTCTGCTAGGGTCAGTCAGTTCTCCGGCTGGCGCTGGGCGTCTAGGGATAAAACGTAGGCACGCTACCCGGCCACTGTTAGTTGTTGCGGTAGGTTTAGCTCACGGTCAGCTCCAGTTACCATCTTCCAATTGCTAGTCCTTTTGTATGCTTTACTACGTTCTCTTGCCATTGAGAACCATGACAGAGTTCTTACCGAGTTCTCAGTGGACGCGAGCCTGGGTAGACGGGTTCTGCAGGCGGCGGTGCCCCAAGTTTAGGGGCCTGTCTGCACAATATTCATTCATTGCTTCCCACCCAGGGACTGCTTTGGGAAGTTGTTATGGACCTGGTGGTTAGGAACACTTGGAATGACCTGGTAGGTTAACCAGAAATATAGGACAAGCTCTGGGGATGTGGGAGCTTTACTGACCGCAACCCTGATCCTATCACACACACTATAGGCAGCTGTGGAGCGTTTCCTAACTCTCCCTAGACGCCTCTTCACAGCCTGAGAGCTAGCTACCCCTAGAGAGAAACAAAGCCTCACTTGCCTCAGAGAAATTTCCCCAAAGTAAGGCAGCCCCCCACAAATAATAACGGAGAGTTAAGAGGAAAATACAAACATAGGAATGAAAACAGGTTATAGCAAATGAGGCCCACTAATAACTAAATAGACAGAAGATAGCAAGGGAACTGTGCGGTCAGTATAAAATACTACAAAAATATCCACGCAGAGAATACAAAAAGACCCTCACACCGACTCACGATGTGAGGGGCGCAACTCTGCACCCTAGAGCTTCCAGCTAGCAAGGAAATAGCATATAAGCAAGCTGGACTGAACTCATCATAAACTGAGAAACATGTTTCCAAAAACAATGAGCAAAAATGAACTAGCATGAACTTAGCTTCTCCAGGAGGAGACAGGTCACACGGGAAGTACCAGAGAGATCTGAACCAATACTGAATACAATGACAGCTGGCAACACGTAAAGACCTAGGTGGAGTTAAATAGACAACGAGCATAGCAGAAAACGAGGCAGCTGTGAGCCCAGCTAAAGGCCAGCAGTATCATTCAAAGCCACCAGAGGGAGCCCACGAACAGAACTCAACCAAGTACCATTCATGACCACAGGAGGGAGCCCGAGAACGGAATTCACAACAGGAAGTCCCATGGTCCTGTGTCCCCCATTGAGGCGACAGGGTAAAGGAGATTTTTGTGTACTCACCGTAAAATCTCTTTCTCTTAGCCTCTAATTGGGGGACACAGCTCCCACCCTGTTGCCCTTTACGGGCTGTTATTACTGTTGAGTTCTCAAATTGTTCTTTGAGCTCGTACATAGTGGCCTTCTTATAGGCATGGTTATGTTATTCATGTTAAGTTTTTCCTAATGCTTTTTGCACAAAACTGGAGAAGGCTGACACCGTCCAGGGGTGTATACTGCAGAGGAGCCACGGTTCATCTTTTTCAGATTATGCATAGTGTTGCCTCCTAGTGGACAGCAGCATAACACCCATGGTCCTGTGTCCCCCAATTAGAGGCTAAGAGAAAGAGATTTTTCCGTGAGTACACAAAAATCTCCTTTTCATCCTTCCTAGGATTTTTGGCTTGGTTGTGAGTCTGGAGATTCTGAATTTTAGGCACCTAAACTTCAGTTTGTAAAGGTTTTATGCACTTAAAATTCTTACTTTCCTTCGTAGAAGAAACCAGGTTTTGATTTCTTAAAATGTTTCACTCTCAATATCTTGGCTTTGAAGTGAGCTGGAGAAGACAAGGCCTTAGCCTCCTTTTTTTTGTAGGAGATGTTTATGCTCTTTACACCCTCTTTCAGAGCTCTAGACCACCTGCAAGCTCTTCTAGACTTGCTCAGGGGATTGTCGCTTTGTGCCAGGCTACTTGTGTAGTCTGGAACTCCTTTTCTGATTGTGTTAAGAAATTTTCTTTCCATCTCTTATGCTGTGTTTTTCACACACTAATTTCCAGGAAGATCATCTGTTGATCATCACCACTATTCCCGCATCTCTTTTAGCTGCCCTCTCTCTAGATCTATCTTCATTTTTTTCCATCAGGACAGGATGGGTCACTGCTCTCATTCTTCCATTCGCTATGTTCAGTACATTATCCTTTGATCCTTGGCCCCTTCTCCTCTCAGTTTCACGAGCGTTCCTTGCATCGTTTGGTTTTATCATGGCTTCTAGTATTTTCCTATCCATTACAGAAACCCTCCATAGTTCTGACTCTCCTTTCGTCATTTTTCGGGTCCTGCCTATGTCAAAGATTTATTCTAGTGGTTTTGGACTGTGATTTGGGAACCTTACAGCTCCATGGGTGGGGCTGCTTCCTTTCACATTTCTCTCATCTGACAAGAGTGGTCAGTAGATATGTGCTAATAAAATCACAGGTTTCTGGTACAGTGCCCAGGTTCGTATTCTGTGACTTTTGGACAAGAGCCCTGCAAAACACCTCTGACTCCATCCTCAGCTACTCTTCTGATTAGGCGGCCTTGTGTCGCATCGTGTGTACATCATGCCGCAACAACAATGCCAGGCCAGCTAATCAAAAGAGCAGTCGGGATGCAGGCAGGTAGGAGGCAGTTTTGCAGGGTTCCTGCATGGCAACAATCAGGGTCCCATAAATTAATTTGCTCATCTCTAGTGGTCAGGCTTCTGGGCTTCCATTCCCTAGGTCGGCAATGCTGCCACCTAGGATGCAATTTGCACCTTCACACAGTTCTTTCTAGGTTCTCATCATGACCTTGGGCTTTAAGATGCTGCGAGTCACCCTGCACTTGTTAATCCACATGGTCAGTTGTTTTGTATTGCCCATCCTATGGGACTGCTATAGGATGTCCCATGGTGCTGTGCCCTCCAGTGCTATTTATAAGAAAATCTTATTTTTATATTTCATGTAAAATTCCTTTATCCTACAAGGGGATATCTTGGACATAACAACTACGTGCCTTTTGTTTTCCTCAAATTTTTTTTTAGAGGTGTCAGTCATTGATCGCTTCTGACAGAGATTCAGATACTCCCTGTCAACAGAGCAGCAGCTTCTCTTCCTGTTCACAGGGAGAGACTAGTGGTGTCGTGCTGATTGACAGCAGACTTCTATGCCTAATTGGGGGAAGCCGGCTGTCAATCTGCAGGACACAACTAGTCCCGCCCTATCTACAGGAAGAGAAGCTGCTGCTCTGTTGATAGGGAAGACACAAAAGAGCACAGTGAGGTCAAAAATACTCTGTTGTAAAAAAAAAAATCACAGTAATCAGCAAGTGCTAGTCAAAAGATGTAAAGAAAACAGGGTATTTAGTTGATACGTTTTTTTGCAAAAAAATGTATACTAAGCTGCTCCACCAAATCGTCAAGGTATACCCTTATAGAGCAGCCCTAACTAATGTATAGAATCCCTATCTGATGTATTTAAAACCTGATCATCTGTATAATACCTGTATAAGCAGGGTTCAGAGAAGGACTATCCATGTGGACATGCAGGATGGAGCAGTTCTGGTTCTGTTGATAGGGAGTATCTGAATCTCTGGCAATGACCGGTGCAAGGTACAACAGACAGTTAGTTGTTCTGTTAGCAAACACATGTTTTTTTTTTTGTTTTATTTAAAGTCCCAGATATCCCCTTTAAAAACATTGGAGGACACAAATCCCACACAATTTTTTTTTGTTTCTATTTTTCCATTGTCAATTTTAGTTACCCATGGGAATTGTCCTCTTTCCTGGGTTCAGGCCATGTTGGTTCCTGGTTGCTAGATTTCTTTGATGCTTTCCTCTCCTAATGCTTTTTGAACAAAAATAAGCTTCCTAGTGTCTGAGGAGAGTGTATAGCCCATCATGCAGAGCCAGCACTTTTTTTTTATACCTAGTAATGGCCTTCTAGTGGCAGGGCCTATACCATTAGATTATTTATATGTGTTATTACATCTAGATTTTCCTTGATCTATAGATTTTAGTTTAGATTTTCTTTAACTTTTTTTCTGTATCAACAGAACAACTCGCCGCTTGCACAAATTTCTACCTAGACCAGCATCAGCCGAGGTGTAGGTATGTACCCTGTAGAATTTTGCGAATGTATGAATGGATTACCAGATAGCGGATTTGCAAATCTGGCTTGCAGAGACCTGGTGGCGAACGGCCTAGGAAGTCCCCATCGCATGGGTGGAGTGACCTCTCATTCCCGGTGGTGGTCGTCTATCTTTAACTCGATAAGCCTCCAGTATAGCCCAACAGATCCAGCAGACAATAGCAGACTTGGAGGCAGGGAGTACTGTACGACAACTCCCAGGAATGACAAACAAGGCAGTCGAACGTCAGAAGGATGCTGTCCTTGAGAGGTAGAAGCGTATGGCTCTAAGTAGGTCCAGCTTGTGGAAAGACCTTTCCAAAGGACGGGCAGATTGAATAAGGACAATATCCTTGTTGATATGGAACAGAGAGACTACAATTGGAAGAAATGAAGGAACTGGTCGCAGTACCGTCTTGTCCTTGTGGAGGATGAGGAAAGGAGAGCTGCAAGAAAGAGCTGCTAATTCTGAGACCCTCTCATGGAAGTGATCGCAACAAAGAATTCAACTTTCCCGGAGAGAAGGGAAGACGCAATTTCCTGAATGTGTTTGTAGGAGGGTCCCCGAAGAACGTTCAAAACTTGCTTAAGGTGCCACTCATCCACAAGAGGATGATACGGTGACGCTAGGCGAGAAACTTCCTGAAGGAAGATCTTGACATGGGGACGAGAGGCAAAATACCGTTGAAACATTTGAAAGAGTATAGACCTGACCCTTTAAGGTACTAAGATACAAACTGTACTCTAGCCCTGATTGTAACAACTCCAGGATGGATGGAAGGGAAAAAGACAATGGGAGCTGTGTGGCTGTCTTCACACCAGTGAAAGAAGGCCTTCTAGGTCTGATGATAAATGCGTGAGGACGAGGGTTTCTTCACCTTAATCCATGGTCTGTGTGACCTGAGATGGGAAGCCTGCCTCTCTCAGGACTGCAGCTTCAACAGCCATTCTATTAAATTGAGACCAAGAATTATGGTGGATGATGGAACCTTGCGAGAGTAGGGCTGGTCGGTCCAGGAGTTTCTAGGGTACAGATTTGAGTAGGTTGACTAAGCCTGCGTATCATGCTCTTCTGGGCCAGTCTGGAGCCTCTAGAGTGACTTAAACTCCTTCTGCCTTGATATTCTTGATGAGTCTGGGAATTAGAGGAGGAGGTGGAAAAGGGTACGGAAGTTGAAACTGAAAGCATGGAATGACCAGGGCTTAGTAACCGAACGCCACGCGGTAGCAAAACCTGGCCACAAAACAAGGGATTTTGTGATTCCGTCACATCAACATCGGGAGTGCCCTACCTCCGACAGAACTGTTCAAATATAGAGGGGATGAGGGATTACTCGCCGGAGGAGAGGCCCTGAAAACTTATGAAGTTGGTGGCCTAGTTGTTCATGCCTGAAATGTGCACCGCTGATACTGCAGTGCTGACATGTGCTGCTCGACCCACTACCAAATCTATGAGACCTCTAACATGAAGGCCTCGCTGCATATCCTGTCCTGGTGGCTTATGTATGCCACAGCCATGGTATTGTCTGATTGAATGCGAGCTGGTCAGCCCGCTAGAAGGTCCTGCCAGTGGAGTAGTTGGATGTAGATGGCTCTGATCTTGAGGAGATTAATTGGAAGAGAGGTTTCCCGAGAGTTCCAGTGACCCTGGACTGTGTGTCTAAGGAAGACCGCCCCCCATCCGAGGAGACTGGTGTTCGTTGTGACAACCTGTTAGTGGAGGAATGATCTCCCATGCCGAATGGAGGAGGATATACTCCACCATGCCAATGACCGCCTCACTCAGAGAGGCAGAAGTATGGGGCAATCCAGGGAAGAGATCCTTTTGACCAAAGCTGACAAGAGAGCCAATTAGAGTGGACTTGTATGAAACTGTGCAAAGGGACGGCTTCCATTGCGGCAATCCTTTTCACTAGTACTGTCCTGCAAAGTCAAAGAGCACGTGAAGATGGGCGTCTTGATGGAGTGAATTCCCAGGCCGAGTGCCAAGAGCATCTCTGGGAGAAGGACTCTGGTGCGGGAGGTACCGAACAGCATGCCTAGGAAAACTAGCTGCTGGATCTAGATCATAGATGACTTTGTCATGTTGACTACCCAACCTATAAGTGTTTAGGGTGATCTGAACACTTTCGCAATATTCGCTGAAGGATGGGCCCTTCTATCCGTTTAGTGCGAAGAATGGCCCTGATGACTACTATGAGATTCGTAAACACTCTGGAAGCAGAGGCCAGTCCAAAAGTGAGAGCTGTAAACTGGTGGAGATTGGCATATTGGATGTCGACAGAACAGAGGAATTCCTCTGGTTCAATAGAGGCAATGACAGAGTGGAGGAATTCCATCCTGAAATGATGGAGGCACACCCGCCGGTTTAGTAGTTTGTGATCCAGGATCGGGTGGAGTTGAGCCATCCTTCTTTTGGACCACGAAGAGGTTGGAATAGAAACATGAGAAACGTTTTTAAGAGGGAACGGGTACAATGACCCCAGCGTGGAGAAGAGCGGAGATGGCCTGTAAGAATCCATGAACTTGGGCTAGGGCCTTTGAAAGATGGGACATGAAGAAATGTCTGCATGGGAGAGAAGAAAATTCTATCTTTTAGCCGGTGGTTACTAATGGCTGTCTTCTCATCCGGTACACGTGGCTCTCCATAATCGACGATGCCTGGGTTGGGTCAGAAGACCGAGGCCTGACCTGTGAGCCACTTCTTTTTGCTTAGTGAATGATAATGGGCGTAGTGAATGATAGTGGGGAAGGGGCGGGTGCAAGACTTCCTGGGTCTCTGCATAAGTAGTAGCCTGGTGCTGAGGGAGGACTGCTGAGGAGGCCTAAGGGTACTGTCACACAGTGCAAGTTTGATCGCTACGACGGCACGATCCGTGACGTCGCAGCGATCGTATGATTATCGCTCCAGCGTCGTAGACTGCGGTCACACTGTGCAATCACGGCGCTGGAGCGATGCCGAAGTCCCCGGGTAACCAGGGTAAACATCGGGTAACTAAGCGCAGGGCCGCGCTTAGTAACCCGATGTTTACCCTGGTTACCAGCGTAATCGTAAAAAAAACAAACAGTACATACTTACATTCCGGTGTCTGTCCTCTGGCGTTCTGCTTCTCTCCACTGTGTAAGCGCCAGCCGGAAAGCAGAGCGGTGACGTCAGACGTCACCGCTGTGCTCGCTTTCTGGCTGGCCGGCGCTCACAGTGCAGAGAAGCTGAGACGCCGGAGGACAGACACCGGAATGTGAGTATGTACTGTTTGTTTTTTTTACGTTTACGCTGGTAACCAGGGTAAACATCGGGTTACTAAGCGCGGCCCTGCGCTTAGTTACCCGATGTTTACCCTGGTTACAAGCGAACACATCGCTGGATCGCTGTCACACACAACGATCCAGCGATGTCAGCGGGTGATCAAGCGACGAAAGAAAGTTCCAAACGATCTGCTACGACGTACGATTCTCAGCAGGGTCCCTGATTGTTGCTGCGTGTCAGACACTGCGATATCGTATGGATATTGCTAGAACGTCACGAATCGTACCGTCGTAGCGATTAAAATGGCACTGTGTGACGGTACCCTTAGTCTAAGAGGTAAAAAACAGCATAGAAGGAGCCCACCCAGTCCTGGAAGAAAATTCTCCATCTTAACAGGTCTCTGTGCCTGAAGAAGACAGATCCTGAGAGAGCGTAGTTGTGAACTGTGGCTGGAGACAGAAACAGAGTGAAGGAGAAGGGGGCAGGGCTAGAAAAAGGCACACTGAAAGCCCTCTCAGTGAAACCACAACAAGCGCTTCCATAGGAGGAGTAAAAGTGCACACGGGAGCCCTCGCGTGCTGATTGGATGGTGCGCACGAGAGGGGCCTGTTCCGGTGAAGTGGAGGCCCAACAAGCCAGGAGTTAAATTTAAGCTAGACAGCGGCACGCCGAAAAGCGTGTGCTGGGGAGATTTGGAGAGCTGGGCTTTCTTAAGTCTTAATTACATCCACCACCTTGAATGATGGACTGTGGAGAAAAGAGGACTAGGGTCCTGACTAACTCTTATCAGTCCATAGGACAGCATCAGGAGCCCCCAGATGAGGAGGGGGTTCACTGGAATAGGAGTCCTCCTTTCCATATCGTTATGGTCCCAGATGGTGCAGAAGACTGTGTCAACCGAGGGGGGGTGGGGTCACTGAAGAGTGACAATGGTCTTCCTCCTGGCACCACTCCGAAGAGAGGGCTGGGGTTGGGGACAGGCAATGACCTTCTGCCACGAACCACCCTGAGACACTCTCTAGATGTGTCAGGGGGTTAGGTCCTGCCTCGCAGACCAGAGAGGGTAAGATGTGGATGGCATCACACTGTTCTCTCATTTGCTTAGTTGGTAAGTCAGGGTGAGAAATTGCACCCTATTACCCTGAAGAGAAGAATCTGAAAAACAAAGGGAAAAGATAATAACACACGACAAGGTGATCTAAGGAAGAAATTGGATCTGGGATCAGATTCAGGTCTGTCTCCTGCTGACACTAAGCTATATTTGATATGCTTTGTGCCAGTCAGTGGGTGTACCCTGCTGAGGAGGAGCTAACTTTTTTTCTTTTTTGCCTAGTGTCAGCCTCCTAGTGACAGCAGCATTACACCCCATGGTTACCTGTGTTACCAATTAAGCGAATAATGGGTTATTCCTGAAAGTATCCTTATTGGTTTAGCATGGCCTTTATTACCTTTACTTTACGCTGATATATCTGTGCAACTGCCGTCACTAGCTTATCTTCATGCAGAATGTAG
Organism: Ranitomeya variabilis; assembly: GCF_051348905.1. NCBI lineage: Eukaryota > Metazoa > Chordata > Amphibia > Anura > Dendrobatidae > Ranitomeya > Ranitomeya variabilis. The sequence goes on from NC_135238.1 coordinate 180,651,734, forward strand.
AAGCTCTGTATTAAAGGGGTGTCATAAGATTTTATTCAAAGTTGTTTACATGCATTCCTTAGAGGATGGGTCACTTGCCAAAAATATGCAAAAAAAATATTTTTTTTGCCTGGTGTAAATGCTGCTGTACTAAAAAATACTTGGAGGACACCCGAGCGTGCTCGGGAAATCTCGAGTAACGAGTATATTCGCTCATCACTCCTCGTAATACATGCCTGTGATACAAATTGTGTGCTCGCTAATGTTTAAAAACCCTAATTTTAGACTAGCAAGAAGAAAAAAGTGAGTTTAAATGCAGGATGAAAAGTATCTCTCTGGGGTATTTTTTTCTGTTTAGGATCCTTTATTTCTACCTTTAGTTTACATTACTTAACCCCTTCATGACCCAGCCTATTTTGGCCTTTAATGACCTTGCCGTTTTTTGCAGTTCTGACCAGTGTCACTTTATGATGTAATAACTCAGGAACGCTTCAACGGATCCTAGCGATTCTGAGATTGTTTTTTCGTGACATATTGGGCTTCATGTTAGTGGTAAATTTAGGTCGATAATTTCTGAGTTTATTTGTGAAAAAAACGGAAATTTGGCGAAAATTTTGAAAATTTCGCAATTTTCACATTTTGAATTTTTATTCTGTTAAACCAGAGAGTTATGTGACACAAAATAGTTAATAAATAACGTTTCCCACATGTCTACTTTACATCAGCACAATTTTGGAAACAAATTTTTTTTTTGCTAGGAAGTTATAAGGGTTAAAATTTGACCAGTGATTTCTCATTTTTACAACAAAATTTACAAAACCATTTTTTTTAGGGACCACCTCACATTTGAAGTCATTTTGAGGGTTCTATATGGCTGAAAATACCCAAAAGTTACACCATTCTAAAAACTGCACCCCTCAAGGTGCTCAAAACCACATTCAAGAAGTTTATTAACCCTTCAGGTGTTTCACAGCAGCAGAAGCAACATGGAAGTAAAAAATGAACATTTAACTTTTTAGTCACAAAAATGATCTTTTAGCAACAATTTTTTTATTTTCCCAAGGGTAAAAGGAGAAACTGGACCACAAACCTTGTTGTCCAATTTGTCCTGAGTACGCTGATACCTCATATGTGGGGGTAAACCACTGTTTGGGCGCACGGCAGGGCTCGGAAGGGAAGGAGCGCCATTTGACTTTTTGAATGAAAAATTAGCTCCATCGTTAGCGGACACCATGTCGCGTTTGGAAAGCCCCTGTGTGCCTAAACATTGGAGCTCCTCCACAAGTGACCCCATTTTGGAAACTAGACCCCCCAAGGAACTTATCTAGATGCATAGTGAGCACTTTAAACCCTCAGGTGCTTCACAAATTGATCCGCAAAAATGAAAAAGTACTTTTTTTTCACACAAAATTTCTTTTAGCCTCAATTCTTTCATTTTCACATGGGCAACAGGATAAAATGGATCCTAAAATTTGTTGGGCAATTTCTCCTGAGTACGCCGATGCCTCATGTGGGGGTAAACCACTGTTTGGGTGCACAGCAAGGCTCGGAAGGGAAGGAGCTCCATTTGACTTTTTGAATGGAAAATTAGCTCCAATCGTTAGCGGACACCATGTCGCGTTTGGAGAGCTACTGTGTGCCTAAACATTGGAGCTCCCCCACAAGTGACCCCATTTTGGAAACTAGACCTCCCAAGAAACTAATCTAGATGTGTGGTGAGCACTTTGAACCCCCAAGTGCTTCACAGAAGTTTATAACGCAGAGCCGTGAAAATAAAAAATAATTTTTCTTTCCTCAAAAATGATTTTTAGCCCAGAATTTTTTATTTTCCCAAGGGTAACAGGAGAAATTGGACCCCAAATGTTGTTGTCCAGTTTGTCCTGAGTACGATGATACCCCATATGTGGGGGTAAACCACTGTTTGGGCGCACGGCAGGGCTTGGAAGGGAAGGCACGCCATTTGAGTTTTTGAATGGAAGATTAGCTCCAATCATTAGCGGACACCATGTCGCGTTTGGAGAGCCCCTGTGTGCCTAAACATTGGAGCTCCCCCACAAGTGACCCCATTTTGGAAACTAGACCTCCCAAGGAACTAATCTAGATGTGTGGTGAGCACTTTGAATCCCCAAGTGCTTCACAGAAGTTTATAACGCAGAGCCGTGAAAATAAAAAATCATTTTTCTTTCCTTAAAAATGATGTTTTAGCAAGCAATTTTTTATTTTCACAAGGGTAACAGGAGAAATTGGACGCCAATAGTTGTTGCCCAGTTTGTCCTGAGTACACTGATACCCCATATGTGGGGGTAAACCACGGTTTGGGCACAAGTCGGGGCTCGGAAGGGAGGTAGTGACATTTTGAAATGCAGGCTTTGATGGAGTGGTCTGCGTGCGTCACATTCCATTTGCAGAGCCCCTGATGTGCCTAAACAGTAGAAACCCCCCACAAGTGACCCCATTTTGGAAACTAGACCCCCCCAAGGAACTTATCTAGATGTATAGTGAGCACTTTGAACCCCCAAGTGCTTCACAGAAGTTTACAACGCAGAGCCGTGAAAATAAAAAATCATTTTTCTTTCCTCTAAAATTACGTTTTAGCAAGCAATGTTTTATTTTCGCAAGGGTAACAGGAGAAATTGGACCCCAATAATTGTTGCCCAGTTTGTCCTGAGTATGCTGGTACCCCATATGTGGGGGTAAACCACTGTTTGGGCACACGTCGGGGCTCGGAAGGGAGGGAGCACTATTTGACTTTTTGAACGCAAGATTGGCTGGAATCAATGGTGGCGCCACGTTGCGTTTGGAGACCCCTGATGTGCCTAAACAGTGGAAACCCCTCAATTCTAACTCCAGCACTAACCCCAACACACCCCTAACCCTAATCCCGACCCTAACCCCAACACACCCCTAATCCTAATCCCAACTCTAGCCATAACCCTAATCACAACCCAACCCCAACACACCCCTAACCACAACCCTAACCCTAATCCCAACCCTAACCACAACTTTAACCCCAACACACCCTAACCATAACCCTAACCACAAGCCTATTCTTAATCCTATTTCCAACCCTAGCCCTAATTCCAACCCTAACTCTAATTCCAACCCTAAGGCTATTTGCCCACATTGCAGATTCGTGTGAGATTTTTCCGCACCATTTTTGAAAAATCCGCAGGTAAAAGGCACTGCGTTTTACCTGCGGATTTACCGCGGATTTCCAGTGTTTTTTTATGCGGATTTCACCTGCGGATTCCTATTGAGGAACAGCTGTAAAACGCTGCGAAATCCGCAAAAAGAATTGACATGCTGTGGAAAATACAGCGCAGCATTTCCGCGCGGTATTTTCCGCACCATGGGCACAGCGGATTTGGTTTTCCATAGGTTTACGTGGTAATGTAAACCTGATGGAACACTGCTACGAATCCGCAGCGGCCAATTCTAACGCTAACCCTAGTTCTAACCCTAGTGGAAAAAAAAAATATTTTCTTTATTTTATTATTGTCCCTACCTATGGGGGTGATAAAGGGGGGGGGGGGGTCATTTACTATTTTTTTATTTTGATCACTGTGATAAGTTTATCACAGTGATCAAAATGTACATGGAACGAATCTGCCGGCCGGCAGATTCGGCGGGCGCACTGCGCATGCGCCCGCCATTTTGGAAGATGGCGGTGCCCAGGGAGAAGACGGACCGACTTTGGGAGGCTCGGTAAGTATGAGGAGGTGGTGGTGGGGGGGTGGATCGGAGCACATAGGGGGTGGATCGGACAGGAGCACGGGGGAGCGGACAGGGGGACGGATGGGGGTACCGGACAGAAAGGAGGACTGGGGAGATCGGGGGCGGTGGGGGGGGGGGGGGGGGGCAGAACATGATTTCCAGCCATGGCAGATGCTATTGCAGCACCGGCCATGGCTGGATTGCAATATTTCACCATTTTCATAGGTGAAATATTGCAAATTGCTCTGATTGGCTGTTGAAAGTGCATCAGCCAATCAGAGCGATCTTAGCCATGTGGGGGCAAAGCCACCCCCCCCCCCCCCCCGGGCTGAAGTACAACTCCCACTCTCCCTGCAGATCGGGTGAAATAGGAGTTAACCCTTTCACCCGATCTGCAGGGACGCGATCATTCCATGACGCCACATAGGCGTCATTGGTCGGATTGGCACCGACTTTCATGACGCCTATGTGGCGTCAAAGGTCGGGAAGGGATTAAAGAGGTTGTCTTATGCTCCTAGATGGGTATAATTGCTTGTAAAAAAACAAGCAACTCTGCAGTTTACCCCTCATTAAAAAAATCAGTCCTTCTGAAAAACTAAGAGACTTTTAATTTTATAGTGTACAGCTGGTTACATAGGTTCCTGCCACCTTGCCGTTTTAGATTGTCTGTTATCTAGGCAAGGAGTGTGTGGCACAAGCTGGCTCTATGCTTTACAGCTTGCAAGATGTTCTCTGAAGCTGTTGAGATCTGTGGATCTAACCAGGCTCTGTCCCCCTGCACTTCTATGCTGCAGAGGCAAAGCCGCCTCTAATTACAGCCTGGACGACGGCGAAAATCAAACCATCACCGTGACCATGTCGCTGGTCCAAACGATCAATCTTCAGGAGCGTGCTGCTCCCATCAAAGTAGGAGTGATGCCCTCTGGAAGATTTTTTTAGACAACCCTTTTAAGGCCCTAAACACATATTTATTATTGTTACTATTATTATTAGCCACACTAACCATTATCAGCAGGATCGGTCAATCTAAAGCTTCTTCCCTCTTTGACTATATTTTCTTTGCTTCAGGAAAGCTGTGCAACTCGATCACAACGAGCGCATTTTATGCTGCTCTCAGCTTGTCTGTGACCAGCTTGTTAGCCAATTTGTGGATGAGGAGATCTTCCACACAGCTGGAGAAACCCTTTATGAGATGCAATGTTGCAGCAAATATATTCAGAGGTTAGTTGGGTCTTTTTCATTTGCAAAGCTAATTTGCAAACTTTTCCTGTAATATCTCACTAGTAATGTCGTCCTGTGTTTTCAGATGGCGGGAAGTTTTAGCTGCACGCAAGAAATTAAGACGACAAATGCGCGCTTTTCCAGCAGCACCTGGGTCTGTGGGCCGTGATGGTACACTGAAAGCTTTACTTCCCAGTGCGGATACCCGCGATGTACAGAGTTTGTCTAAAGGAATTGTTAACTTGGGTCGTGCTGGAAGATTAAACGTTTCCTTTACAAGGTGGGCTCATTGGTCTTTTAGTGCTCCCCCCCACACACACATATTTTGACATAACCATTAGACTTTGTGCATAATGATCAGTGAAATTGTAGAAAACTCCTTCTAGTTACACATTCGATTACAGTATATACAGATGCTTCATTAGCCATTAGCCATAACCCTAATCACAACCCAACCCCAACACACCCCTAACCACAACCCTAACCATAACCCTAACCACAAGCCTATTCTTAATCCTATTTCCAACCCTAGCCCTAATTCCAACCCTAACTCTAATTCCAACCCTAAGGCTATTTGCCCACGTTGCGGATTCGTGTGAGATTTTTCCGCACCATTTTTGAAAAATCCGCAGGTAAAAGGCACTGCGTTTTACCTGCGGATTTACCGCGGATTTCCAGTGTTTTTTTATGCGGATTTCACCTGCGGATTCCTATTGAGGAACAGCTGTAAAACGCTGCGAAATCCGCAAAAAGAAAAAAGAATTGGCATGCTGCGGAAAATACAGCGCAGCATTTCCGCGCGGTATTTTCCGCACCATGGGCACAGCGGATTTGGTTTTCCATAGGTTTACATGGTAATGTAAACCTGATGGAACACTGCTAAGAATCCGCAGCGGCCAATTCTAACGCTAACCCTAGTTCTAACCCTAGTGGAAAAAAAAAATATTTTCTTTATTTTATTATTGTCCCTACCTATGGGGGTGATAAAGGGGGGGGGGGGGGGTCATTTACTATTTTTTTATTTTGATCACTGTGATAAGTTTATCACAGTGATCAAAATGTACATGGAACGAATCTGCCGGCCGGCAGATTCGGCGGGCGCACTGCGCATGCGCCCGCCATTTTGGAAGATGACGGTGCCCAGGGAGAAGACGGACCGACTTTGGGAGGCTCGGTAAGTATGAGGAGGTGGTGGGGGGGGTGGATCGGAGCACATAGGGGGTGGATCGGACAGGAGTACGGGGGAGCGGACAGGGGGACGGATGGGGGTACCGGACAGAACGGAGGACTGGGGAGGAGATCGGGGGCGGTGGGGGGGGGGGGCAGAACATGATTTCCAGCCATGGCAGATGCTATTGCAGCATCGGCCATGGCTGGATTGCAATATTTCACCATTTTCATAGGTGAAATATTGCAAATTGCTCTGATTGGCTGTTGAAAGTGCATCAGCCAATCAGAGCGATCTTAGCCATGTGGGGGCAAAGCCACCCCCCCCCCCCCCCCCCCTGGGCTGAAGTACAACTCCCACTCTCCCTGCAGATCGGGTGAAATAGGAGTTAACCCTTTCACCCGATCTGCAGGGACGCGATCTGTCATGAATCCCAATGGCTAGGGATAGCACAGGACAAGCAAGGTACCAAAAAATAACGGACGAGCTCTAGGGTGATGGAACCTGGGCTGACCGCTGCCCTACGCCTGACAAACGCAACTAGAGATAGCCAGGGAGCGTGCCTACGTTGGTTCTAGACGCCACGCACCAGCCTAAGAGCTAACTAGTACTGCAGAGAAAATAAAGACCTCACTTGCCTCCAGAGGAATGAACCCCAAAAGGTATAGTTGCCCCCCACATGTATTGACGGTGAAATGAGAGGAAGGCACACACATAGAGATGATATATATAGGTTTAGCAAATTGAGGCCCGCTGTAAACTAGAAAGCAGAACGATACAAAAGGGGTCTGAGCGGTCAGCAAAAAACCCTAATCAAAAAACCATCCTGAGATTACAAGAACCCATGTGCCAACTCATGGCACATGGGGAGAACCTCAGTCCACTAGAGCTACCAGCTAGCATAGAGACATAATAAGCAAGCTGGACAAAAAACCAAACAACTGAAAATCAGCACTTAGCTTATCCTGAAAGATCTGGGAGCAGGTAGGCAGGAACTAAACAGAGCACATCTGAATACATTGATAGCCGGCAAGGGAATGACAGAAAGGCCAGGTAAAATAGGAAACACCCAGCCTCTGATGGACAGGTGGAAACCAAAGGCCGCAACCCACCAAAGTCACCCAGTACCAGCAGTAACCACCAGAGGGAGCCCACAAACAGAATCCACAACAGCGATCATTCCATGACGCCATATAGGCGTCATGGGTCGGATTGGCACCGACTTTCATGACGCCTATGTGGCGTCAAAGGTCGGGAAGGGGTTAAAGAGGTTGTCTTATGCTCCTAGATGGGTATAATTGCTTGTAAAAAAACAAGCAACTCTGCAGTTTACCCCTCATTAAAAAAAATCAGTCCTTCTGAAAAACAAAGAGATTTTTAATTTTATAGTGTACAGCTGGTTGCATAGGTTCCTGCCACCTTGCCGTTTTAGATTGTCTGTTATCTAGGCAAGGAGTGTGTGGCACAAGCTGGCTCTATGCTTTACAGCTTGCAAGATGTTCTCTGAAGCTGTTGAGATCTGTGGATCTAACCAGGCTCTGTCCCCTTGCACTTCTATGCTGCAGAGGCAAAGCTGCCTCTAATTACAGCCTGGACGATGGCAAAAAACAAACCATCAGCGTGACCATGTCGCTGGTCCAAACGATCAATCTTCAGGAGCGTGCTGCACCCATCAAAGCAGGAGTGATGCCCTCTGGAAGATTTTTTAGACAACCCATTTAAGGCCCTATACACATATTTATTATTGTTACTATTATTATTAGCCACACTAACCATTATCAGCAGGATCGGTCAATCTAAAGCTTCTTCCCTCTTTGACTATATTTTCTTTGCTTCAGGAAAGCCGTGCAACTCGATCACAACGAGCGCATTTTACGCTGCTCTCAGCTTGTCTGTGACCAGCTTGTTAGCCAATTTGTGGATGAGGAGATCTTTCACACAGCTGGAGAAACCCTTTATGAGATGCAATGTTGCAGCAAATATATTCAGAGGTTAGTTGGGTCTTTTTCATTTGCAAAGCTAATTTGCAAACTTTTCCTGTAATATCTCACTAGTAATGTCGTCCTGTGTTTTCAGATGGCGGGAAGTTTTAGCTGCACGCAAGAAATTAAGACGACAAATGCGCGCTTTTCCAGCAGCACCTGGGTCTGTGGGCCGTGATGGTACACTGAAAGCTTTACTTCCCAGTGCGGATACCCGCGATGTACAGAGTTTGTCTAAAGGAATTGTTAACTTGGGTCGTGCTGGAAGATTAAACGTTTCCTTTACAAGGTGGGCTCATTGGTCTTTTAGTGCTCCCCCCCACACACACATATTTTGACATAACCATTAGACTTTGTGCATAATGATCAGTGAAATTGTAGAAAACTCCTTCTAGTTACACATTCGATTACAGTATATACAGATGCTTCATTTATTTTATATCTTTTATTTTACATTTTATAAAACTATTGAATTTTCTTCTTCACTCCAGGTGTCAACAAGTTAGGGAACAGCTATTTCACAAGATGAAGGTCCAGCACTATTTCCAAGAGCTACAATGGTTGGTATATAACTTCAACAAACTAAGGGTAACAGTCATTTCAATTAAAATAATTGTGCACCATGTGATGAGAAAGTGTTTAAAGAGAACCTGTCACCCCAAAAATCGTATCTGAGCTAAGCCCACCGGCATCAGGGGCTTACCTACAACATTCTGTAATGCTGTAGATAAGCCCCTGATGTAACCTGAAAGATGAGAAATAAAAGTTAGATTATACTCACCCAGGGGCGGTCCCGCTGCAGTCCGGTCCGATGGGCATCGCAATCCGGGTCCTGCGCCTCCTATCTTCATTCAATGACGTCCTCTTCTTGTCTTCTTGCAGCGGCTCCGGCGCAGGAGTTCTTTGTCTGTCCTGTTGAGGGCAGAGCAAAGTACTGCAGTGCGCAGGTGCTGGGCCTTTCTGACCTGTCCCGGTGCCTGCGCACTGCAGTACTTTGCTCTGACCTCAACTGGGCAGATAAAGTACGCCTGCGCCGGAGCCACGGCAAGAAGACAAGAAGAGGACGTCATCGAATGAAGATAGGAGGCGCTGGACCCGGGTCATGACGCCCATCGGACCAGACCGCAGTGGGACCACCCCTGGGTGAGTATAATCTAACCATTATTTCTCACCTTTCAGGATACATTTGGGGCTTATCTACAGCATTACAGAATGCTGCAGATAAGTCCCTGATGCCGGTGGGCTTAGCTCAGATACGATTTTTGGGGTGACAGAGTCCCTTTAATAATGTGTCTTACTGCGTAAAAAAAAATTTCCATAGAAAATTAAGAATTTGGTAAAAGCAATTTGATGTGTTACACAGTGTTCAATGCTCATCTTTTGCCGCAGCCTGCCTGAGTGAACAGGCTATTACACAACCACTGATTGGTACATTTTTACCAAATAGTGGTCGTTTAATGCCATCAGTCTGTCCATGTGAGCAGACCCTTAGACTGCAAGGGAACTGATGTGCGTCCGTACAAATGCGTGGCTCGGGAACTTAATACCTGCTTTCAGTGATTGACAGCAGCATTTAAGAAGTTAGTGCTGTCAAAAACCTATGCCAGCCATGTAATGTAGCCGGCATCTGCATTGCGTGGAGCAGACTCCGCACCATGATATCATAGTATGTCATAAAGCGATAAGGAGGTTAAGACCTTTTGTGGAGTGTGGTGTGTGAAATAACTGAAAAAAAAAGTAATAAAAAGAGTAAGTATATACAAGAAAAAAAATCCTGTTTCTAGCTTGCTCGCTCACTCCTGTCAAAATGAAAGATGTCCAATATCTAAAAAAAATTTCTTTGGAAAAGCAAACTTACTTTCAAATATTTTGTAGCGGCCCTTTATGGTTGTAAAAAAATAAATAAATAAACTAGACATGTATTTCCTATTTTTCTTTATATTTTCCCTTCGATATCCACAAAAGAAAAACAAATAAGGAATATAAAAATAACATAATTAAGCAAAGCTCCATGTATTGCATAAAAAGCAAACCTTTTAGAGCCGTTAAAAGCACATATACAAAAAGAAAATAAGAAAATGTATCTGGTCATTAACGGGAGCAAATGGCCCAGTCCTGAACTGATTAACAATGCTTCATCTCATAGTTAGTGTTGAGCGATACCTTCCGATAGCGATATATTGGATTGGATCGGCCGATATCCAAAAAATATCGGATATTACCGATACCCGATACCAATACAAGTCAATGGGACACAAATATCGGAATATACTAAGCCCTTTCTGTCCTTCTACATCCCGTTCCGGAGGGGGGAAGAGTGTAGGCGGTGTGTGGGCGGTGCGTGGGCGGACACTGTGCATGTCTGGGTGTGCGGGCGGGGTCTGTGCAGCCTGCCAGGGGGGTCTGTGCGGGCTGCCGGGGCTCTGTGCGGGCCTGCCGGGGGCTCTGTGCGGGCCTGCCGGGGGCTCTGTGCGGGCCTGCCGGGGGGTCTGTGCGGGCTGCCGGGGGGTCTGTGCGGCCTCTCAGGGGTCTGTGTGGGCTGCCGGGGGTCTTTGTGTCTGTGCAGGCATCGTCCGATGAGACTACAAGTCCCATCAGACAATGCCTTCTACAATAACAGTGATTGACACATTAGCCAATGATGGGACAGTAGTAGTCCCATCATCCGGCTAATGCGTTGAATGTAAAAAAAAAAATAAATACTTAATACATGCTACATACATACTACATACATACATACATACATTCTACATACATACTACATACATACATGCTACATACATACTACATACATACTACATACATACTACATACATACTACCTACATACATACTACATACATACATACATACTACATACATACAGTATATACTCGAGTATAAGCCGACCCGAGTATAAGCCTACCCCCCTAATTTTGCCACAAAAAACTGGGAAAACTTATTGACTTGAGTATAAGCCTAGGGTAGGAAATGCAGCAGCTACCGGTGAATTTCAAAAATAAAAATAGATGCTCCATACCGTTCATTATTGCCCCATAAGATGCTCCATATAAAGCTGTGCCACATATAATGCTCCATACATTTCATTATGGCCCCATAGATGCTCCATATAAAACTGTGCCATATAGAATGCTCCATACATTTCATTATGGCCCCATAGATGCTCCATATAAAACTGCGCCATATATAATGCTCCATACTGTTCATTATTGCCCCATAAGATGCTCCATATAAAGCTGTGCCATATATAATGCTCTGCACCGTTCATTATGGCCCCATAGATGCTCCATATAAAGCTGTGCCATATATAATGCTCCATACCGTTTATTATTGCACCATAGATGATCCATATAAAGCTGTGCCATATAGAATGCTCTGCACCATTCATTATGGCCCCATAGATGCTCCATATAAAACTGTGCCATATAGAATGCTCTGCACCGTTCATTATTGCCCCATAGATGCTCCATATAAAGCTGTGCAATATATAATGCTGCTGCTGCAATAAAAAAAAATGACATACTCACCTCTCTTGCTGCCCGCAGCTCCTCAGCTTCCCGTCTCGGCGTCTCTCCGTACTGACTGTTCAGGCAGAGGGCGGCGCGCAGATTAGTACGTCATCGCGCCCTCTGACCTGAACAGACAGAGCAAGAGGCTCTAGGAACACCATGACGGGAGGAAGGTATCCTTCCGCCACTGTATTCGTCCGCCGCTGTAAAAAAAAAAATAGTCCCTAGTCTCACTTTATGCCATTGCTGTGTGAGAAATTTGGATTGGCATCTTATTGATGCCTCTCCGTTATTAACCCGGCTTAATGTCATATTACAATAGCAAGGTGACATTAACTCCTTATTACCCCATATCCCACCGCTACACGGGAGTGGGAAGAGAGGGGCTAAGTGCCGGAATTGGCGCATCTCACAGATGCACTATTTCCGGGGCGGCTGCGGACTGGTATTTGTAGCTGGGGGGGGGGGTGCCGATATCCATGGCCCCTCTCTAGGCTATGAATATCAGCCCGCAGCTGTCTGCGTAGTCTTTACTGGCTATTAAAATAGGGGTACCCCCCCAAAAAAACGATGTGGGGTCCCCCTATGTTTTATAGCCAGAAAGGCTACGCAGACAGCTGCGGGCTGATATTCATAGCCTAGAGAGGGGCAATGGATATTGCAACACCCCCCTTCCCCCGGCTGCAAATACCATTCCGCAGCTGCCTCGGAGTTGGCGGATCTGTAAGATGCGCCAATTCCGGCACTTAGCCCCTCTCTTCTCACTCCCGTGTAGCGGTGGTGTAATAATTATAGGGGATAATTCAGGAGACTCTTTGCGTGGAACAAGACACAGGGCACAGTTTTATAAGTGGTAAAGTTTATATTATCGCACGGTGATTCAAGCAGGTGCAGAGAGAAACTCAAGTCCACAACACTTGGTGCAAATAATTAACGCAGCTTAGCAGTCAATAGGAAACTTCAGAGGTAGATGCAAACAAAGTCTATGAAGCACAGTTATACTTGAGGAAACTTGACACGAATAGATCCTTGACTTAGTCCAGACACAGATAGATATGCTATTAGGCAGTTCAAATCATATCTTAGCTCAACCAGGGAGGCCTGGTTAATAGTCTCAGGTTTTGCAGAGCAGGAACAGCTTACATGTCCAGCAAATGCAGATGAAGTAACACGAGCAGCAGATGAAGGAGGATTACTGAACACTGGTGTATGCAGCAGGAACTCAGAGCAGAGTGGCAGGATCTCCAACACAGGTTCACAGGAGCAGGTGCAGGTGCAAGGCCAGGGAGTAATCAGGAGCTGGATGCAAAGCAGAATAATCTAGCACAGACTGAAGCCTGGAGTAGAGTTTTATAGCAGGAAGACAAGTGCACATGAGACTAAAGACGCCATGTTGGAAAAGGGCAGTAATGCACAAAAGGTAAAAAATGTTCAGAGTCCTGACAGGTGGGGTAATAAGGGGTTAATGTCACCTTGCTATTGTAAGGTGACATTAAGCCGGGTTAATAACGGAGAGGCATCAATAAGACGCCTATCCATTATTAATCCAATACTAGTAAAGGGTTAATAAAACACACACACATTAGGAAAAATTAACCATACTTACCATACTTCAGCGCCTGCAAAAAACGTAAAATAATAAACCGTATACTACCTGTCCGCCGTAGTCCAATTAATAACGAGTGTCCCACGACAATCTCCCCTATAGAACAGTGACATCGGGTGATGTCACTGCTCTATAGGACCCTCAGTGACACACTGACAGTAGACAATGGCTCCTGCAGTGCATCAATGAGGTTACCTGAGTTCAAAGTCTCACTTTATGGCAATTGCTGCATGGGAAAATTTCTCACACAGCAATGGCATAAAGTGAGACTAGGGACTATTTTCTTTTTACAGCGGCGGAGGAATACAGTGGCGGATACCTTCCTCCCGTCATTGTGTTCCTGGAGCCCCTGGAGAGCGGTTGCATTCGCTGATGCTGCCGTTCTTAACGGGAGATTGTCGTGGGACACTCGTGGATTTCTGCGGACAGGGAGTACGGTATATTGGTTGTTTGTTATTTTAATCTTTTTTACAGATACACTGGCTTCGGGGAACAAAGTGACAAGTAATGGTAAGTATGTACTCTATGTTTAATGTACTGTATGTCTGTATGTATGTATTGTATGTAATGTATGAATGTATTGTATGTAGTATGTATGTAGTATATGTGTTGTATGTATTGTATGTTGTATGTATGTATTGTATGTAATGTGTGTATGTATGTAATGTATGTAGTATGCATGTAGAATGTATGTTGTATGTATGTATTATGTATGTAGTATGTGTGTATGTATGTAGTGTGTATGTAGTACAGTTGTGGCCAAAAGTATTGACACCTCTGCAATTCTGTCAGATAATACTCAGTTTCTTCCTGAAAATGATTGCAATCACAAATTCTTTGGTATTATTATCTTCATTTAATTTGTCTTAAATGAAAAAACACGAAAGAGAATGAAGCAAAAAGCAAAACATTGATCATTTCACACAAAACTCCAAAAATGGGCCAGACAAAAATATTGGCACCCTCAGCCTAATACTTGGTTGCACAACCTTTAGCCAAAATAACTGCGACCAACCGCTTCCGGTAACCATCAATGAGTTTCTTACAATGCTCTGCTGGAATTTTAGACCATTCTTCTTTGGCAAACTGCTCCAGGTTCCTGATATTTGAAGGGTGCCTTCTCCAAACTGCCATTTTCAGTTCTCTCCACAGGTGTTCTATGGGAGTCAGGTCTGGACTCATTGCTGGCCACCTTAGAAGTCTCCAGTGCTTTCTCTTAAACCATTTTCTAGTGCTTTTTGAAGTGTGTTTTGGGTCATTGTCCTGCTGGAAGACCCATGACCTCTGAGGGAGACAGAGCTTTCTCACACTGGGCCCTACATTATGCTGCAAAATTTGTTGGTAGTCTTCAGACTTCATAATGCCATGCACACGGTCAAGCAGTCCAGTGCCAGAGGCAGCAAAGCAACCCCAAAACATCAGGGAACCTCCGCCATGTTTAACTGTAGGGACTGTAAGAGTGTTGTCGGTCTGGTAGTTGGGGGCAGGGGGCAGATGGGAAACGCCGATGCCCTATCCCGAGTGCACTGTTTCGGGGGTGTCCTTGCTCGACCGGAGTGGTCTGAGCAGGGGGGGGGGGGATATGTAAGAGTCATGTCGGTCTGGTAGTTGGGGGCAGGTATATCTCGCCTAGATACCTGTCCTATGTGAGTTAGGCTGCTCTGTGTCTTCAGCATACTCATGGGTTAATAAGTGCAGGTTTAAAAGATGACCAGCTGGAGGAATCAGGTGTCAGCCTGGGGCACACAGAATGCCTGTCTGTGTGAGACAAACGTGAGTGAGAGCTATGCTCATGATCTATGTAATGTTAGCTGGGTGGGAGAAGCCCCCCAGTTGTTAGTTAGGAACGTGTTTGTTTAGTTAGTGCCGGACAGGCAAGGATTTATGTTTTGTTTTATGATTGCTTTCACGTTAATAAATCTGACCTACGGTCAGTCTGCTCAGAATCCTGCTGTCCGCCTCAGAGTTTAATGCACAAACCACGTGACCTTTGACCCCAGCAAAGGCGATCCCGGAGTGTTTTGTCACATCGTGGTGGAGAATGCGGGCATTCCGTGGCACAGGCGACAGTATGGAAGACGTGGTGAAAGCCCTAGTACAGTCCGCTGCCGTACAGCAGGAAGCTAATCGCTTCATGGCCGCACAGCTGAAGGAGTTGGTGGACGTGACGACTGCAGACCGCCAGCTTCTCCAACAGGTGGCGCAGCGCTTGGTGAGCATGCCTGAGGCTAACCCGGAAGCAGAGTCCAGGAGAATCCATGTGAGTCGGTACTGGCAAAAGCTGACCGCAGAAGATGACGTCGAGGCGTACCTGACAACGTTTGAGCGGACAGCGTTGAGAGAGAAGTGGCCGAAGGAACGATGGGCCGATCTAATTGCTCCGTTTCTCTCCGGTGAGGCCCAAAAAGCTTACCATGACTTGGACCCGGAAGTCGCTCAGGACTTTGAGAGGCTGAAAGCTGAGGTCCTGGCCCGGCTGGGTGTGACGACGGCTGTCCGTGCACAGAGGGTACATCAGTGGACCTATCAGCCAGATAAACCGCCGCGATCGCAGATGTTCGACCTGATCTACTTGATAAAGAAATGGCTGCAACCCGAGGTACTGACAACTCCGGAGATAATCCAGCGGATCGTTCTGGACAAGTACCTGAGAGTACTACCTCCGGCTCTGAAAAAGTGGGTGAGCCAAGGAAATCCCGCGACAGCGGATCAATTGGTGGACTTGGAGGAGCGTTATTCCGTGGCGGAAGGACTTCCTGATGATACCGCTATTACCCGAACTGTACCTCCTCCTCGTGGAACCGGTAAGACTGTTCCAGGGACTGCGGGGGAAGGAAAATTGCCAAAAACTGTGGGGGAGGAACACGGGACTGCTCGCACCCCGAGATCAAGGGTGTCGGACTCTGGTTTCAATAGGGGGCCTGTTAGGTGTTTCCGTTGCCATGAGAAGGGCCATGTTTCTGCAAACTGTCCTGTTACCACTGAACCCATGCAGTGTGACGTTACGGACTCTAAGAAACGCATGTCTTTGGTTACACGGCTAGTAAGTGTGAATGCGGGTCAAAATGATACAGCGAAACACCTGCGTGAATTGTCTGTAGATGGGAAAAATGTTGTGGCATTGCTAGACTCTGGAAGTGTGGTGACTCTGGTGAAAGCCAGTCTGGTGGCACTTCCATCTGGTCCGTCTGATAAATTTTCTGTAACGTGTGTGCATGGTGACACCTGCTCATATCCTACAGCGGTCATATGTATCTCCACTCCCTATGGGTCTGTGCAACACAAAGTGGGACTCGTTCCCGCATTGTTACATGATATAATCCTGGGCAGGGATTTTCCTCATTTCTGGCAGTTGTGGGAGAATCAGTTGCTCCTTCACGGTAGCTGTAACCGTGAATCTTCTCCCATGCTATCTGGAGGTCCCGAGCTCCTGGAGGAGACCCCACAGGAAGATGCAGCTGGGGAGATTAGTGAATCTAACCTTCAGTACCCCTTCTCAGTTATGGCGGGGGAAGCTGAGGAAACTGAGGAAACTCAGCGACAGGCGGGGGCAGGTAGCCATCCAGCCCCCTGCCTGCCAGATTTGGAAGTCCAGGTGGATGACTTTCACAGCGAGCAAATGAAAGATCCTACTCTGGCTCCGGCTAGAAAAAACGTAAAAATAATAGATGGGGTACCCGTAGAACCTGACACCAGGCTAGCATACCCGTATATGGTTCTTGAAAATGATTTGCTCTACCAGGTAGAGAAAAAAGGGGAGGACACTGTGCAACGGTTAGTGGTACCCAAACCTTATCGGCGGAAGGTACTGGACCTGGCCCACGGACATATAATGGGGGGACATCTGGGAGTGCAGAAAACCACAGAAAGGATATCCCATTGTTTTGTGTGGCCCGGCTTACATAGTGATGTGCGTAACTATTGTGAGTCCTGTCCAGAGTGCCAGATCTCCGCGCCTAAACCTCGGTTCCGTAGCCCTTTGGTACCTCTCCCTGTCATTGGAGTCCCATTTGAGAGAATTGGGATGGATTTGGTTGGGCCCCTTCCCCGGTCCGCACGTGGGCACCAACATATTCTCGTCATCGTGGACTATGCCACTCGCTACCCGGAAGCCATCCCTTTACGAAACACGGCTACCAAAACGATTGCTAAAGAGTTGGTACAAGTGTTTAGTCGGGTGGGAATTCCTAAACAGATACTCACCGACCAGGGGACTCCCTTTATGTCAAGGGTAATGAAGGAGCTCTGTAGGCTCCTACAAATAGACCCATTGCGTACATCTGTCTATCACCCTCAAACAGATGGGTTAGTTGAGCGGTTCAATAAAACCTTAAAACAAATGCTACGGAAGGCGATAGACAAAGACGGGAAGAACTGGGATTACTTGTTACCCTATTTGCTGTTTGCCATTAGGGAAGTTCCCCAGTCTTCCACCGGGTTCTCGCCTTTTGAACTATTATACGCACATCGTCCCCGTGGACTGTTGGACGTCGCAAAAGAAACCTGGGAAGGTCAAGTCACTCCCTTTAAAACGGTGATCGACCATGTAACACAAATGCAAGACCGTATTGCCGCGGTCATGCCCATTGTTAGGGACCATATGTTACAGGCCCAGGGAGCCCAGAGGCAAAGTTATGATAGAGGTGCTAAGGTCCGTACATTTGCGCCCGGGGATAGGGTGTTGATCCTAATCCCTACGGTGGATAGTAAATTTCTGGCGAAATGGCAGGGCCCCTTTGAGGTCATGGAGAGGGTTGGTGAAGTGAACTATAAAGTATACCAGCCTGGTAAAAGAAAGCCAGAACAGATTTACCATGTGAATCTGATAAAACCCTGGAAAGACCGCTCTGCCCTAGCCGTGGATATACCCCGCCCGGTTTGCGCACCTACCGTACCGGAGGTGCAGATTGCCGAGACTCTCTCGGAACGACAAAAATCTGAGGTGAAGCAGTTTTTGTTACAGAACCGACAGTTTTTCTCGGAAAAACCTGGCCAGACTAAGCTGGTGAAACATGAGATCGTCACAGAACCCGGGGTCACAGTCCATGTGAAGCCTTACCGGATTCCGGAAGCCCGCCGTGAAGCCGTCTCCCGGGAAGTGAGGGCAATGTTGGACTTAGGAGTCATTGAGGAGTCGCACAGCGCTTGGTCCAGTCCAATCGTGTTGATACCCAAGCCGGATGGCTCCATAAGATTTTGTAATGACTTTAGGAAACTGAATGCGGCTTCTAAATTTGATGCGTATCCTATGCCCCGGGTCGATGAGTTGATCGACCGGCTTGGTAAAGCCCGATACATTACGACCCTGGATCTAACAAAGGGGTACTGGCAGATTCCTCTGGCCGAGGCGGCCAGAGAAAAGACGGCATTTGCTACACCAGAAGGTCTGTTCCAGTATATCTACATGCCATTTGGACTTCACGGAGCACCAGCAACGTTCCAGACACTGATGGATCGAGTCTTGAGGCCCCACAGGCAGTACGCTTCTGCCTACCTCGATGACATCGTAATTTACAGCATGGACTGGGGGACTCACCTCCAGAAAGTACAGGCGGTGATTGATGACCTGCGAGAAGCAGGCTTAACTGCGAACCCCAAGAAATGTCACATCGGGCTTGAAGAAGCCCGATATTTGGGCTACGTGATAGGCAGAGGAGTGATTAAGCCCCAGATCGACAAAATACAGGCTATTCAGAGCTGGCCGCAGCCAGTGAACAAGAAACAAGTTCAAGCGTTCCTGGGGATTGCCGGCTATTATCGCCGGTTCATACCCAACTTTGCAGCCATTGCCACCCCCTTGACGGATCTTACCAAAGGGAAGGATTCCGTCATGGTAAAGTGGACTTCAGCGGCCGAAGAGGCCTTCCACAGCCTGAAACGGGCTTTGTGCTCTCAGCCCGTACTAGTGACGCCCGATTTCAGCAGCGAGTTTGTGGTGCAAACTGATGCCTCTGATACTGGTATCGGAGCTGTACTTTCCCAGGTGAAGGACGGAGTGGAACACCCAGTCCTCTACCTCAGCCGGAAATTAAATGTACATGAGCAGAGGTATGCCGTGGTTGAAAAAGAGTGTCTAGCCATTAAATGGGCTCTCGACTCCCTCAAGTATTACCTGGCAGGTAGGAAGTTTAAGCTGGTCACGGACCATGCCCCTCTCAAGTGGATGCACCTCCACAAGGACCGTAATAGTAGGGTAACTCGCTGGTTCCTTGCCCTGCAGGCCTACTCTTTCACAGTAGAGCATCGCCCAGGGGCGCAGATGGGAAACGCCGATGCCCTATCCCGAGTGCACTGTTTCGGGGGTGTCCTTGCTCGACCGGAGTGGTCTGAGCAGGGGGGGGGGGGATATGTAAGAGTCATGTCGGTCTGGTAGTTGGGGGCAGGTATATCTCGCCTAGATACCTGTCCTATGTGAGTTAGGCTGCTCTGTGTCTTCAGCATACTCATGGGTTAATAAGTGCAGGTTTAAAAGATGACCAGCTGGAGGAATCAGGTGTCAGCCTGGGGCACACAGAATGCCTGTCTGTGTGAGACAAACGTGAGTGAGAGCTATGCTCATGATCTATGTAATGTTAGCTGGGTGGGAGAAGCCCCCCAGTTGTTAGTTAGGAACGTGTTTGTTTAGTTAGTGCCGGACAGGCAAGGATTTATGTTTTGTTTTATGATTGCTTTCACGTTAATAAATCTGATCTACGGTCAGTCTGCTCAGAATCCTGCTGTCCGCCTCAGAGTTTAATGCACAAACCACGTGACCTTTGACCCCAGCAAAGGCGATCCCGGAGTGTTTTGTCACAGGACCGTGTTCTTTTCTTTGAATGCCTCTTTTTTCTCCTGTAAACTCTATGTTGATGCCTTTGCCCAAAAAGCTCTACTTTTGTCTCATCTGACCAGAGAACATTCTTCCAAAACATTTTAGGCTTTTTCAGGTAAGTTTTGGCAAACTCCAGCCTGGCTTTTTTATGTCTCGGGTAAGAAGTGGGGTCTTCCTGGGTCTCCTACCATACAGTCCCTTTTCATTCAGACACCGACGGATAGTACGGGTTGACACTGTTGTACCCTCGGACTGCAGGGCAGCTTGAACTTGTTTGGATGTTAGTCGAGGTTCTTTATCCAACATCCACACAAACTTGCATTGTAATCTCTTGTCAATTTTTCTTTTCCGTCCACATCTAGGGAGGTTAGCCACAGTGCCATGGGCTTTAAACTTCTTGATGACACTGCGCACGGTACACACAGGAACATTCAGGTCTTTGGAGATGGACTTGTAGCCTTGAGATTGCTCATGCTTCCTCACAATTTGGTTTCTCAAGTCCTCAGACAGTTCTTTGGTCTTCTTTCTTTTCTCCATGCTCAATGTGGTACACACAAGGACACAGGACAGAGGTTGAGTCAACTTTAATCCATGTCAACTGGCTGCAAGTGTGATTTAGTTATTGCCAACACCTGTTAGGTGCCACAGGTAAGTTACAGGTGCTGTTAATTACACAAATTAGAGAAGCATCACATGATTTTTCGAACAGTGCCAATACTTTTGTCCACCCCCTTTTTTATGTTTGGTGTGGAATTATATCCAATTTGGCTTTAGGACCATTCTTTTTGTGTTTTTCATTTAAGACAAATTAAATGAAGATAATAATAACAAAGAATTTGTGTTTGCAGTCATTTTCAGGAAGAGAAACTGAGTATTATCTGACAGAATTGCAGGGGTGTCAATACTTTTGGCCACAACTGTATGTATGTAGTATGTATGTAGTGTGTATGTAGTATGTATGTATGTAGCATGTATGTAGTATGTATGTATGTATGTAGCATGTATGTAGCATGCATGTAGTATGTATGTAGTATGTAGCATGTAGCAAGTATGTAGTATGTATGTAGTATGTAGTTCAACACATAAGCCGGATGATGGGACTACTACTGTACCATCATTGGCTGATGTGTCAATCACTGCCATTGTAGCAGGCATCGTCCGATGGGACTTGTAGTCTCATCGGACGATGCCTGCACAGACACAAAGACCCCCGGCAGGGCGCACAGACCCCCAAGAGGCCGCATAGACCCCCGGCGGGCTGCACAGACCCCCCCCCCCCCCCGGCAGGCCGCACAGACCCCCCCGGCAGGCCCGCACAGACCCCGCTCGCACAAAGACACGCAGTCTCCGCCCACGCACCGCCCACACTGCATTATAGTGCATAATTGCACTATAGGAACTTCTGATTCCGGTATCGCAAAAATATCGGCACTCGGTATCGGAATTCCGATACAGCGAATATCGGCCGATACCCGATATTTGCAGTATCGGAATGCTCAACACTACTCATAGTACATAATATAATCCTTAAGCTACCGTATATACTCGAGTATAAGCCGACCCGAGTATAAGCCGACCCCCCTAATTTTGCCACAAAAAACTGGGAAAACTTATTGACTCGAGTATAAGCCTAGGGTGGAAAATGCAGCAGGTACCGGTGAATTTCAAAATTAAAAATAGATACTCCATACCATTCATTATGGCCCCATAGATGCTCCACATAAAGCTGTGCCATATATACAATGCTCTGCACCATTGCCCCATAGATACTCCACATAAAGCTGTGCCATATATACAATGCTCTGCACCGTTGCCCCATAGCTGTGCCATATATATAATGCTCTGCACCGTTGCCCCATAGCTGTGCCATATATATAATGCTCTGCGCCATTGCCCCATAGCTGTGCCATATAGTGCTCTGCACCGTTGCCCCATAGCTGTGCCATATAGTGCTCTGCACCGTCCATTATTGCCCCATAGCTGTGCCATATAGTGCTCTGCACCGTTGCCCCATAGCTGTGCCATATAGTGCTCTGCACCGTTGCCCCATAGCTGTGCCATATAGTGCTCTGCACCGTTGCCCCATAGCTGTGCCATATAGTGCTCTGCACCATTGCCCCATAGCTGTGCCATATAGTGCTCTGCACCGTTGCCCCATAGCTGTGCCATATAGTGCTCTGCACCATTGCCCCATAGCTGTGCCATATAGTGCTCTGCACCATTGCCCCATAGCTGTGCCATATAGTGCTCTGCACCATTGCCCCATAGCTGTGCCATATAGTGCTCTGCACCATCCATTATTGCCCCATAGCTGTGCCATATAGTGCTCTGCACCGTTGCCCCATAGCTGTGCCATATAGTGCTCTGCACCGTCCATTATTGCCCCATAGCTGTGCCATATAGTGCTCTGCACCGTCCATTATTGCCCCATAGCTGTGCCATATAGTGCTCTGCACTATTGCCCCATAGCTGTGCCATATAGTGCTCTGCACCGTTGCCCCATAGCTCTGCCATATAGTGCTCTGCACCATTGCCCCATAGCTGTGCCATATAGTGCTCTGCACCGTTGCCCCATAGCTGTGCCATATAGTGCTCTGCACCATTGCCCCATAGCTGTGCCATATAGTGCTCTGCACCATTGCCCCATAGCTGTGCCGTATAGTGCTCTGCACCGTTCATTATTGCCCCATAGCTGTGCCATATAGTGCTCTGCACCATTGCCCCATAGCTGTGCCATATAGTGCTCTGAACCATTGCCCCATAGCTGTGCCATATAGTGCTCTGAACCATTGCCCCATAGCTGTGCCATATAGTGCTCTGCACCGTCCATTATTGCCCCATAGCTGCTGCTGCTGCTGCAATAAAAAAAAAAAAAAAAACACATACTCACCTGTCTTGCTTGCAGCTCCTTGGCGCCATCTTCCCGGCGTCTCTCTGCACTGACTGATCAGGCAGAGGGCGGTGCGCACACTATATGCGTCATCGCGCCCTCTGCCTGAACAGTCAGTGCAGAGAGACGCCGGGAAGATGGCGCGACGCCCGGCGTGTGGAACGAGGACAGGTGAATATGTCATACTTACCTGCTCCCGGCGTCCCGCTCCTTCCCCCGGACAGCTGGTCTTCGGTGCCGCAGCCTCTTCCTCTGTCAGCGGTCACCGGCACCGCTTCATTAGAGAAATGAATAGGCGGCTCCGCCCCTATGGGAGGTGGAGCAGCCTATTCATTTCTCTAATGAGCGGTCCCACGTGACCGCTCAGGGGAAGAGGCTGCGGCACCGAAGACAGTGTGACAGGCAGGGGGGGCGCCAGGATCGCCGGGACTAGGTGAGTATATGACAGTGCTCACCCGCCGACCCCACCACCGATCATGACTCGAGTATAAGCCGAGAGGGGCACTTTCAGCCCAAAAATTTGGGCTGAAAATCTCGGCTTATACTCGAGTATATACGGTACTTTTTTTTTTTTTTTTTATAAACCCCTTAAGATATCATCTATTGGGGACAAAATAAAACATACAATAGAAGTGACAACACAGAAAATTATCTTATGAAAACAAATTTTTTTATTAATTCATACAAAAACAGTAATATTTTTAAAATTAAGAAAATAGGTACTGGAAAAACTGAGGTTAATCTATATACTATCCATCCCCCAATTTAAATAGCATCTATACAGATATGTCAATTTTCATCACTAATCCATCTGAAATCCATTTCACGATTAAATGAAGCAAGGAAAGTGCCTTGTGCTTATAAAGTGCAGCTATAGAATGTAATACTTATAACAGACGCTAGATGGCGCTGTTAATCTATTATTCAGATTTATATGTCACAAAATGAGATTTATCATAAAATACTAAATAGTTGAACACATGCTATCAGTTCTAATTTATTAAATATTTTTTCTATGGAGATTAGGATATGAAGCCACCATAATAAACATTTCAAAGAAAATCCGTTATATAGTGTATATCAGTGTCTCATCCTAATATAATATTTATAAGGATACAATCCATCAGAGATAACATAGCTTAATAATCACAAAAGTATCTAAAGAGTTAAGGGGTATAATTTACCAGGTTTTCGTAGGGATCCAGTTAGTGCCGCTGGTGGGATATAGAAAACCTTGCGCCCCGACGCGCGTGTTTCGCCCAGCTTCTTCCGGGGGCTTGTCTTAACTCACTGAAGTGGGACTTTTTGTCTTGATATAATATAATCCTGCATGATATAATCTGTATGATGCAAAATACCGTGCCAGCATGAAATGAGATCCCATTAGTCCTGTTGTTAAGGAAATATTAGGGTTGGATAAATTTATCCCTCTGTGTGTGCTGCGGCCGCTCCCAATTAGACTGAGTATTTTGAGCGCTCATCAAGAATGGACTGTACACAACTGTGACAAAACAACATTCCATCAATACTGGTACTTTATTGTACATACATAGTTTTATATTTTCACATAGAAAGGAGTGGTTAGGGGTTGTCAGGGGTGGTTAGTTAATTACCATATTGTCTAGCTCCTCTGTCATTGGTTATCTAAACATATATGGAATATTGTGATTAATGCTCATATGACTGCTGATTAAGCTGATTAAGCAACTAAACTTGAGTTCTGTATGTAGGACAGAGTTGAGACATCTGACACTGTTGGTCTGCCGTTTCAGCAAGATTCAGCTATATTCTAGGCATTATTTCAGACATCTGACCCGAGTTCCTGTTTTTAAGATGGAAAAACCCCATACAATCTGTCTGGCTTATATCAGTTTGTCAGCCATTTTAAACCATTGATTATAATGTATATATTAGCTGTGAGTATATGAGTATTTATGATTATAGAGGAGTATACATGCAAGTGAGATCTACATGATATATATATTTCTATCACAAGCCCCCCTTAGATATCACTTGCCCTAATCCTAGCCTCCTGTCCCAAAGCGCTGCAACTCTTTTGTGCTGTCGGCGAACTGACACAAGCCTAACGCCTGTGCCCCACTCCGTACAGACTTTTCGCAAATGGGCGGTCAGGAGATCTGTCCCTAAAGGGCGTTCGTTGCAATCAGTCTCTTAGTCAATAGCATGTGTAGTGAGCGATGTGTAGTCTTTATCAGGTAGGTCATCTATTCGGTCAGGCAGGGCATCCACAACATCATTCTGGCTTGGGTATCATCTTCTGGTAGGGGAGCTTTCTTGCCATGCGATGAGTGGATCCAAGCGGGTCTTCCCTCCAGTTTCGCAGAGTTTGGTGTCATCAGCAGCACTTGAACAGGACCATCAAATCTGGGATCGAGTGGTGTTCTCCTTACAAACTTTTTTCCACCAACTCCCAGTCTCCTGGCTTCTAGGAGTGCATACCGGACACCGAATCTGGATCTGGCAATGAAGAAAAAAACTCGAGAATGGATGTTAGCAAGTTTCTTGGTGAGTTCAATTACATAAGCAGACAAAAGTATCATATTACATAGTCAGCTGCTGAGGGAAAAGATACCCCTAACCTGGGACTAGACACAAACAAAATTTCATATAGTAACAGCTTTGCTGGGCCTCTGGAAGTATGCCTTACATTAAGTAGTGTGATTGGGAGTGTGTAGGCCTAAGTCTGACCCTACTGCTGACTAGATCTCTCGTGTGAGATTTGCTGTGAATGCGGGTCCCTGGTCACTCTATCACTTCTGGGACCCCATAGCTGCATATCTCGTCTCTGAGAGTAGCTTCTTTGCAGTAGTCTTTGCTGACTGCTTCCTCACTGGGAAAGCTTCTGGCTGTCATCCTGAGAACATGTCCACGACCACAAGGGCATATTCGAATCCTTCACTTGGCGGAATTTGGATGTGGTCTATCTGGATCCTCTGGAAGGGGGTACAGTGGTCTGGCAAGACGATGTGTGGGAACTTTCTTCATTCTTCCAGGGTTGCATTTGCCACAGGTCAGACAGCTGTTTATGAACTTGGCTGTTAGGGTGGAGATTTCTGGAGCGAACCAGTAAGCACCAATCGGAACATTCATCTGTGTCTTTAATCTGTGTGTGGGCCCATGTGCCCACTGGACCACCATAGGGTACATGCTTCGGGGTAAACCGGGTTTGTAGTCCATTTAGTATACCCTTCCTTCTTCATGTGCTGCTCTTTTCTGCATCCAGCATTCCTTCTTGTCCTTTGGGGCTTGCTCTTGCAGCTTTTTGAGCAGATCACAGGACGTCATTTGGTCAGGTTTCTTGTCTTCAGTCGTCATGCAGTAGCCGTCTGGCTCTGCGACCTCTTCCACTTTTCCATATTGTCTTCCCTTGACTGCTTCTTTGGCTGCCATATCCGCCATGTTGTTGCCTCGTGCCCCTACTGTGTTCAGTTTTCCATGCGCTATGACTTTTAGTATTGTCACCACTTTTGGAAGTTGAAGGGTGTTCAGCAGGTCCTTAATGGCTCCATGATGCTTCACGGTTGTTCCGCTTGCTGTGATGAAGTCCCTTGCAGCCCAGATGGGTCCGAAGTCGTGTGCTATGCCATGCAAGTACCTTGAGTCGGTATACATTTTCTCAGTCTTGTCTTCTGCCATCTGGTAGGCCTTCATCAGCGCTATCAGTTCTGCTTCCTGGGCTGACAGACTGGGCGGCAGACTTCTGGACCACAGGATCTCTTGATTGCTGGTCACTGCACATCCCGTGTGGAATCTTCCTTCATCATCTGTGAATCTGGAGCCATCCACATAGAGGATCAACTCTGGGTTGGTCAGTGGCTCTTCTGCCACCTTGGGTAGTCCTGCTGTTTCCTGTTGCATGATGCTGAAGCAGACTTTTTATCTGAAGGTCCATATCTGTATCCCCCCTTGGGAGTGGGAGTAGAGTGGACGGGTTGAGGACTGTGCATCTGGAGATGGTGACATTGTTGGGCAGGAGTAGAGAGCACTGGAGGCGAAGATGCCTGGTGGTGGAGAGATGTTTTAGCTGGGTTTGGTTGAGGATTGCTGAGATGTCGTGCAGAGCCAGGATTTCCAATGGTTTTTCCACTGATGTCAGTAGTCCTGTCCAGGAGGGCGTGTGCTGCAACTGCTGCTCTCATGCGGGAGGAAGAGGCTTCCCTTGCAACTGGATCCAGGCAAGCTGAAAAGTAGTCCGAAAGTCTCTGCTTTCCCCCCTGAAGCTGCGTCAGGACTCCAGTAGCAAGGCCTTCTCTTCTCATCAAGTAGAGACGGAATGGCTTCTCGTAGTCAGATAGGCCTAGTGCTGGTGCTGAGACTACAGAGCCTTTTAACTTCTTGAACGAACTGAAGGCCACATCTGTCTGGAGGAACAGGGTCACGCTGACGTATTCACACAGAGGCTGCATTAGGACGGAAGCATCAGGGATCCAGGCTCTGCAATACGAAACTAGACCAAGGAAGGCCTGTAGCACCTTTGGAGTTGTCGGAGGGACCATCTTCTCCACTGTGGTCTTCCGGTCATCTGTCAGGTGTTTCGTCTGGTGAGCAATACAGTGTCTCTGGAACGTAACTTGCTTCAGACACCACTGGACTTTGTTCTTTGAGATCTTGCAGTGCTGCTCCGCCAGGTAGAGTAGGAGATGCAAGGAATGGGCTTTACACGTGTCAGAGTCAATTGCACAAAGGAGTAGATTGTCCATGTAGTGTAGCAGGGTTACTTCTGCATGTTCTGCGACCCAGTTGGTGAGGACTGTGGACATTGCTTTGGTGAACTGTGAAGGGCTGTTCTGGGCCCACTGTGGCATCACTGTCCATGTGTGGTGTCCCCCCTGGTGCATTAAGGCAAACAGGAACTGGTCATCCGGGTGAAGGGGAACACTGAAGAAAACATTAGCCAGGTCGGTCACTGTGAACACTTTTGCTGTGGCAGGCACATTTGAGAGCAGAGTGTGCGAATTCAGAACAATTGGAGTTTCAAACACCGTGACATCATTCACAGCTCTCAGGTCATGTACCATTCTGAACTTGGCTGGCTCTCTTTTTACAGTCTTTTTCTTGACGGGGAAAAGCGGGGTATTGCAAGGCGATGTGCGAGGAACAATGATTCCTATTTCCAGGTAGACCTTCAGTTGGTAAGAGGCAGCTTGACTCTAGGCCTGGCCTGGGCCTTACGAGGGTACGGGGTATCTGTCTTGAGTGACACCCGTACTGGGGCAACTTGAGGTTTTCTCACGTGCTGGGGTCCCTTAGACCATAGACTTTCTGGTACTACATCCAGTACCTCCTTGGGTAGGCCTCATCGATTGTTTAATGTTCTTGTAGGGCCGCCAGCATGACTCTTCTTGGGTCAGGGATGAAGTAAGTGTCACTGTCCCATCTTCCTGGAACACTGTGGTTGCCTTCAGCTTCTGCAGTAGGTTCGCTCCCAGCAGGTTGAGTGGCAGGTCCTTTACACCACAAACTGGGACAGGATAGAGTGTCCTGGCTGAGTGCACACGCTCAGTGGCTTTGTAAGCTGAGAATGTCTGACTTGACCATCAATGCTCATGCGAGACACAGAGGATTCTGATAGGCAGGTGGGATCAGCGAGTTCCACAGGTGTCATCACACTTCTGGCTGCACCACGTTGGATCTGACAACGCCATCCATTTTAAGGGTAATTTGAGGTATTGGTCTTGCAGATGAAGTTTTACATGTCATGAGTGTAGTGTCTTGAGGACCTGGCTTGCTTGCCTCTGTCCTATGGACGGGGTACTTCACTGCTTTCTGCACTTC
Source organism: Ranitomeya variabilis (assembly GCF_051348905.1). Classification (NCBI taxonomy): domain Eukaryota; kingdom Metazoa; phylum Chordata; class Amphibia; order Anura; family Dendrobatidae; genus Ranitomeya; species Ranitomeya variabilis. The sequence continues at coordinate 180,680,409 of NC_135238.1, forward strand.
TTCCTTGACCTGTTTCTCTGGACCAACTCTTGGGTTGCATGGGTCCAGTCTCTTCGGGGGCGTGGGTGCTTTGTACTGGTTCTGGTAATGGCCAAACTTGCCACAGATGTAACACTTGACACTTTTTCTGTCTTTGTAGGGTGGTTGCGCTTCCAGGTCAGTGGTCACCATGAGAGGGGCTGTCTTCTGCACCCCTGGTTGGGACTCAATCCCTTTGGCTACTGTGGACAACAGCATGATGGGTACTGCAGCGGCAGCGGGGTCCGGCCTGCTGATTGAAGCTGCGGTGGTAAGACGGGGCCTGCAGGTGCATTCGTGGCGAGGCCCGGGGGTGCCATGAGACCGGCGGCTGCATCCAACCCAAGGTCTTGGGGCATTACAGGGGCTGTGGCTGCATCTGCCATCACTTCTTCCCCCTGCTCCAACATAGCTTCTCCCCTTTGCTAACCTTATTGAGGTCGCTGTCTCCTCTCTGGAGTCTGCAGCGGTTCTTCCGGTGTGTTGATCGGCACTTTGCAGCGTCTTCACCTCTGGCTTCCCTTCCGGCGTTCTCAGCAGCACGGCACCCGTTTCCTTCTTTGCGCTCTTTGTGGTGCTATAATGGTGGCAGTTTTGGTGACAATCGGCAATAAACAGTCTCCTAGGCGCACATAAAACATTTTTTCTGGGTCAGTCCACTGCTATTGACCTGTTCCTAGGCCTAGCCACTATCAGTGGTTTCCTGATTGGCTGTCTCAGTCCATGCCCAAAGGCCTGTGTATCTGGTCATGAATGTTGAAGCCCAAGTCTCGGAATACTTGCATTACTCTGCCATGAAACTTCTTTACAGACTCTGTCTTTTCTTGGCTCATGTCATGGCTCACTCTCTGAGCTGTTCAATTAGCCGTGGCCCTGACTCCCAAGCGTGTACGTCTGATTCTGCTGGAAGTTTGAATTGTTCCTTCATGATTGGCCAGAGTGCATCACCTGCTTTTATTTTCATTCATGGCCCAGAGATCATTCCAGCTGGCTGCATATGTTTGCTGCTTCTGCTACTTTCTTCGGTAAAATGGCATGGGATGCATCCCTGGGTCTGGAAGATTGTCACCTGACTTGAAGTGCAGTGCACATAGTGTAATGGTGGTGCCTCTATCTGCCCTTGCATTCTTGGTGCCTGTGGGTTTCTTTTCCTAGTGCTGGACAGCATGTATGATGTTCCCTCTTCATCTTCATCAGAGGAATAGTTGTGATGGCTTGTACTGGGGTCATACACTGGCTGATTTTGGACTTAGAAGTTTCTTTTTATGTGAGGATGTCTCCCCCTTGCTGAAGCTGTGATGGATTAGGCTTATAGTTTCATGTTGGTGTGAATGTAGGCAGCTCTGACCGGTGCTGAAGTTGTACATTATCAATACATGGTGATATCAAAGTTCATGTAAAACCTTAAGGGTTACAATATTGTTGACTGTGAAATGAGGTAACGGAGGATCTGTCAGTGAGCTCGTTCTGATATCATTCCTCCCCCCTCTGCACCCAGGGCTGAGCTGTCTGCTGCCTGATATGTCTGGGGGCTGCCCACTGCATTGTGTGTAGGGGGATTTTCACTTTCTTTCCCCGATATCACAAATGGCAATGTCTGGTTTGTGCCAGGGGCATATAGGGAAACCTTGTGCTGTAAGCAACATATTAGTTGAATTGGGCGTTGGCCCAGCCGGCAACAAGGAGGAAAAAAAGAGGAAGAATAAGAGGGAGGGGTTGAGGAGTGAGACAAAGGAATAGTAGGAGGGGAGAGAGAATGTGGAGAGAGAGGGAGGAGAAGAGAGGAGAGAGAAGGAGGGGAGAAAGAGGGTGAGAAGAGGGAGGAGAGATGGGTGTGGAGAAGGAAAAGGAGGAGAAAGGTGTGGTGGGGGAGTGGAGAAAGAGGAGAGAGAGAGAGAGGGGTGTGGAGAAAGAGGGAGGAGAGATGGGTGTGGAGAAAGAAAAGGAGGAGAAAGGTGTGGTGGGGGAGTGGAGAAGGAGGGAGGAGAAGATGGAGGGTATGGAGGAGAGAGATAGAGAGGGGAAGAGAGAGAAGAGAAAAAAATGTGGAGGAAGAGGAGAGGAAAGGAGAGAGAGAATGCGGAGAGAAAAGACTGATAGAGAAAAAAAGAGGATAGATGAGAACAAGAATAATAGAGAGGAGCAATTATGCCTTCTCCCTGTAGGGAGAGACGGGGCGCACCACATACTGTGCAAAAATAACTACCTACTGCGCAGATTCTCCCGTCTCATACCCACAAAAATCACTTCCTGGTTTGCTCACATAACTTTCTGTACCACCTAAACGATGTAAGCTCTGCTGCCACTTCATACCATGTATTAGTATTCAGCAATCTAACATCAGCTAACTTCCCTTATTTTTCCCTTCTACGTCATGCCATTCCGCAGCTTGAAATCTGCCATTCTAATGAATTTCACGTACTTTATACCTTCCAAAAATCTTCACATACTTAACACCTTCGTGTTCTGCCACTATCTAGGAGCTGTTTTCTCATTGGGAAATAAAAAGACTTTCCTGTTGCTCGGCCACTTTATTCCCCATGGCAAAAGCAAAAAATGAAAAACACACAAAAATGAAAAAAAGGTACTAAAAAAAAACTTCTAAAAATGAGTATATAAAACTCTAAGAAAAACCCAAAACGATAAGAAAAACCGTCAAAAACTTAGTTCACAACCAAAAACTCAAAACTTTGATACAAGAGAAAAAAAAAAAAAAAAAAAACTTTTTTCAAAAATAAATAAATAAAAAATAAAAAGGTAAAGAGATTGAAGATTGAGGAAAACTTAATTAAAAATTTTAAAATGCCGCAAAAAGAAAAAGACCCTTTAAGAGAGTAAAAAAAATTAAAAATGAAAACGGCTTTTCTCTTTTTTTTTTTTTTTTTTTTTAGAATCTCTGCGCTCAAATGCAGTCAGAGACACACTTCCTCTTTTTATTCCGTATGCTATTGCAATAATATCAAATGTCACTAAAATCACATATCTGAAAACATGTATGTCACATCAAAAATGATAGATACAATTTAACTTAACTTCTTCACAAAAAGCTACACATAGCCAGCATTGCAGCTGAAAAAGAAAAACAGATGTGACAGTGTGATTTACAATGCATATATCTGCTACAGCAGAAAAAAGAGGAAGTTCAAGAGAGAAAGAGAACAACAAAAAAAAGAAAACCAAAACTTTCTTTTCACTATTTCATGCTTCTTAAAGAAGCAACACTTGACAGACAGAAACAGATAGACAATCCGAGAGACGCCCTTTTAAAGTCTGTGACACGTGCAGGTTGCGCTGGGAACAGACAACTATCAATCGCACTGGCACGCATATGCCGGACTCTACCACCCTCCGCTCCGGTCGTCCTGACTGGCCGCCGGCTACGGGAATCTGTGGCAGCCCTCAAAGTTATCACTACCCGTGCCTGGAACATGGGACTACCTGCCCCGGAACTCTACCTGTTCCTCCTATGCACGGGAATCTGTGATAGCTTATTCAGCGATTTGACCTCCTGCTGTCCGTTACTCAGCCACCACAAGCAAAAGTCACTTTTCCTTCCTTCTCCCAGATCTTACACAAACACAGAACATATACACGGCACACAGCAGACACCTCCCAGGGCTTGGATTCGTGGCTACGGATTTTTTGCACTACCTGGGAATTGGTGACCACACACCTGACCGGCAAGAGGCATAGACAAGGACCGGGCACAGGGGACTTTCAGGTAAGATGATAACATTTTCTTACCGTACTTATGGAGCTGCGCAGTCTCCTGCCCCTGTGCCAAGGCCACGGCTACAACCTCCTTCTTTCCGGTCAGTAGTGGGTCCACGTGTGCGTTTCATCCATGCCCCGCTGTTGGGCGCCATTAATGTTAAGGAAATATTAGGGTTGGATAAATTTATCCCTCTGTGTTTTATATTTTCACATAGAAAGGAGTGGTTAGGGGTTGTCAGGGGTGGTTAGTTAATTACCATATTGTCTAGCTCCTCTGTCATTGGTTATCTAAACATATATGGAATATTGTGATTAATGCTCATATGACTGCTGATTAAGCAACTAAACTTGAGTTCTGTATGTAGGACAGAGTTGAGACATCTGACACTGTTGGTCTGCCGTTTCAGCAAGATTCAGCTATATTCTAGGCATTATTTCAGACATCTGACCCGAGTTCCTGTTTTTAAGATGGAAAAACCCCATACAATCTGTCTGGCTTATATCAGTTTGTCAGCCATTTTAAACCATTGATTATAATGTATATATTAGCTGTGAGTATATGAGTATTTATGATTATAGAGGAGTATACATGCAAGTGAGATCTACATGATATATATATTTCTATCACACTGTAAGTGCAAACAAGTCTCATGGAGAGAAGGCAAGTCAGGGCTCTGACATAGCTGGTGACAGTGCGACCCACAAGTTGGCTTAGAGGAAGCTTGTCAAAAACAAAGGTATATGGTGGGACAGCGATGTGCTTGCCTCTCGGTGATGTTGGGAATGAAGTAATACAATCCTAGCTGTAGCAATCAGTGTCTCTGCCCCTAGCGCCTTGAGATTGTTAGATCAGGCCAAACATGTCAGGGGAGCAAAGTTTTGAGTTAAGCAGATGCTAAATGTCTCCGTGCTACAACTCTGGATAGTGTGCACTGCGCCTTTAATTACATTTCTTATAACGGTTTAAAGTCACTAATAAAATTAAAGTTTTTTTTGTAAATAGCTGACTACAAAAATTGTCTAGAATGGGTGTAAAGGGTATATTTTGGCCATTGGAAACGGTTACCTTGTAGGTAATGGCTCCTGTAGAGAGGTCACAACGTGTTCCTCCCTATACAGCATTTCTAAGCATTGTTGGTGAAAAATGCAGAGAACAAGTGAGGTAATTAATAGTATTTTCTCTCTCGCTTCATTGTTGGACACAGGAAACCATGGGTGTGTGCTGCCACTAGGAGTCTGACACTAGGCAATGAAAAATGTTAGCTCCTCCTCAGCAGGATACACCCACCGACCGGAGCCGATCAGTCTCAGCCTAGTGTCAGTAGGTGACAGACACGGCGCTGCACTCAGCCCCGTTTCTACCTTAGGTTAATGATTTCCCTTTTTCTTTCGGATACAGCTTGTGAAGCAGCCCTCTAGGCTACTACGGGCGACAGAGTGGAATTGTGTCACTCAGATCTCCCCCCTAAAGTCTGAGAGCACAGTGTGGGATTGTGTCACTGCGGTTGTCTCCCTGGTCCATCCGGCTGGACCCTATCCACGTAACATATCAAGAGTGTTCAGGGCATCTCCACAGAGGGACAGGAGGACTGGTCCTTGCCTCCATCCTCCTGCTCACGCTCCCCCCAGAGCCAGACTGCAGGGCTGGAAGACGGTACCAGTACCTCCCACCTACCCGGGAGACAGCCTCCGGTACCAGGTACCCTCCAGCCGCCCAACAGTGTTCGGGACACCTTATGATCGTCTTCCCATCGTGCTATGAAGATGATTGCTGGGGCCTTCAGGACAGGTATCCTCCCCCCTAAGTCCCAGGAAGATAGGGGGGAGGGGGTGTTTGTAAAAAAAAAAAAAAAATGCTGCTAATGGATCAGTAAAGCCACAGTTTTTCATTTTGATTTTTGGAGTGCTGCCTGTTTTGTTGTTTTTTTCTGATTTTCTACTTTGGAGGTTTGGACATCACTTTTACAGGTTTATTGCACCCGTTTTTGTTTTTTGTTTTTGGTAGTGCTGACAAATTTTCTTTAATTATATATACATGGTGGGCCACTTAAATGGACACACCTTGGTAGGCCATGTATACGGATACACCTAAATAAAATGGGAATGGTTGGGGATATCAACTTCCTGTTTGTGGCACATTAGTATATGAGAGGGGGAAAACTTTTCAAGATGGGTGGTGACCATGGCGGCCATTTTGAAGTTGGCCATTTTGTTCTCCTATTGCTTTCACACTAATTTATAGGTTTGGCTCCGGTTGGTAGGTGTATGCTACTGAGGAGGAACTAACTTTTTTAATGGCAGCAGCATACACACATGGCTTCCTGTGTCCTCTAATGAAGGCTCTGAGAGAGTTTTACGGTGAGTACCCAAAATCTTCATATTCTTCACCTGTGAGAGCTTATTCTGTAGTCAGCGGAAACAGCTTCTTTATGAAATTATTAAATTGTATACTTTTTTTTTTTGATATACGAATGCATCTGTTCTTGCCATACAGTGAAGCTGCGTGGACACCCCTGGAACTTCCATCTCTGATTGTTAAGCACCTTCCTGCATGGAAGCAATGCATCTTTTGGAAAGTTGTTCTTGCCCTCCCTGAAATTAATGATCATGGTGATCCTACAAAGTAAGTACCGTAAATAGCTATTATTTGCTGTGTAACACAACTGATGGAACACTCATATTAATACAGTTTATTCTCTGTATTTCAGTGCTCTGTCAAAATGGTTAAAGGCCAAGTTCAGTTGGGCAAGTGACAGGCCTGAGGTTGAACACAAGCAGAAAGTTCAGACACTTGCAGTGTGCAGCTCCTTTGAGTCTCAAGGAGGATGCCCAGTTCGAGTAAATTTTTGTGTAAAGGTGAGGTCATCAGATGTATATTGGAAAGTTACTCGTTTGCCAAGGAAATTGAAAAAAAATATTAATTAGGTCAATGAATTAAATTGTTACTTAAAGGGTTTCTCCATGAATATTAAGAAAAATATATGAATAAATTCCTAAACATCAGCCTAAATTAGCAAGTCCCACCTTTGTTGTTTAGGGACATGAGGTAATAATTATAGTACATTAAAATATCTGCCAAGCTCTTCCCCTCCCTTTATATGTAGGCGGATGTGCTCTTATTGGATATTCTGCCCTAATACTGATTATAGGATGGAAAGGTGGTAGAGAGCAGTGTTAGCAGCCTCTTCCTTCAGCACCCCTGATATCTCCAGTATTAGATCAGACAGACAGGGTGGACAGCAGTGTGAGCAGCCTCTTCTTCCTTCAGCACCCCTGATATCTCCAGTATTAGATCAAATAGACAGTGTGAGCAACCTCTTCTTACCTCAGCCCTCCTGGGATCTCCAGTATTAGATCAGACAGACAGGGTGGACAGCAGTGTGAGCAGCCTCTTCTTACCCCAGCACTCCTGGTATCTCCAGTATCAGATCAGATGAATAGGGAGGACAGCAGTGTGAGCAGCTTCTTCTTACCTCAGCACTCCTGATATCTCCAGTATTAGATCAGATAAACAGAGTGGACACCAGTGGGAGCAGCCTCTTCCTACCACAGCACCCCTGGTATCTTCAGTATTACATCAGATAGACAGGGTGGTCAGCAGTGTGAGCAGCCTCTTCTTACCCCAGCACCCCTGGTATCTTCAGTATTACATCAGATAGACAGGGTGGACAGCAGTGTGAGCAGCCTCTTCTTACCACAGCACCCCTGGTATCTTCAGTATTACATCAGATAGACAGGGTGGACAGCAGTGTGAGCAGCCTCTTCATACCACAGCACCCCTGGTATCTTCAGTATTACATCAGATAGACAGGGTGGTCAGCAGTGTGAGCAGCCTCTTCTTACCCCAGCACCCCTGGTATCTTCAGTATTACATCAGATAGACAGGGTGGACAGCAGTGTGAGCAGCCTCTTCTTACCCCAGCACCCCTGGTATCTTCAGTATTACATCAGATAGACAGGGTGGTCAGCAGTGTGAGCAGCCTCTTCTTACTTCAGTACTCCTGGTATCTTCAGTATTACATCAGATAGACAGGGTGGACAGCAGTGTGAGCAGCCTCTTCTTACCTCAGTACTCCAGGTATCTCCAGTATTAGATCAGATAGACAGGGTGGACAGCATTGTGAGCAGCCTCTTCTTACCCCAGCACCCCTGGTATCTTCAGTATTACATCAGATAGACAGGGTGGACAGCAGTGTGAGCAGCCTCTTCTTACCCCAGCACCCCTGGTATCTTCAGTATTACATCAGATAGACAGGGTGGACAGCAGTGTGAGCAGCCTCTTCTTACCTCAGTACTCCAGGTATCTCCAGTATTAGATCAGATAGACAGGGTGGACAGCAGTGTGAGCAGCCTCTTCTTACCTCAGTACACCAGGTATCTCCAGTATTAGATCAGATAGACAGGGTGGACAGCAGTGTGAGCAGCCTCTTCTTACCCCAGCACCCCTGGTATCTTCAGTATTACATCTAAATATCCTCTGAGAACACATCTTCCTACACAAGTGAGGCAGTGTAGCACGTGGTCAGTCACCTGTCCTATTTATATTGTAGGACAGGTTTCTGTCAGTGTACCTAAGCAAGTCAATTTAATGTACCATACTATAATGACAATCCAAGTGTGATTTGCTAATTATGTGTACAGTATATAGGAATTTATTAATAATCTCATTCTTTATTACTAGCTTTCTTTTATTTTCCAGAAAACCTTTTTAAGAAATGTTAAACCATAGTTTCCCAAGTAATTTTTCATGGCTCTACATTTTATTACGTGCATATCTTGATATGTTTTTCTTCTGAAGGCGGTACATGGCCCTCTGACTGAGAATGAATTGGAGCAAGTTAAAATTCAAAACCAGTTTCTGGGAACAAGTGGTATTGTCCTCCTGTTACCAGTGCAGTCAGATGCAGATGTATATCGGATCGCAGCCCTACTGCAGCTGAAGCAGCTACTTCAAGCTAAACCTTTTAAGCCTTCCCCGGCTCTTGCAATTCTGGTACCTTCAACTTACACAGATCCAGACACAGTTATAGAAAAAGGTGGGTCTAGACTAGTATGAATCATTGATGAGTTTGAATACTCACTTTCAGCAAGCTTTGCATATATCAAAAGTATAGACAAATTTTAAGAAACTTTTGTAATTAGAGTTGAGCAAATAAATTTGCAGGATCCTGTTATAGTGGCCACATGCGTAGTTTGTAGCCGCCAGACCAGAGCACTGCAAATCTTCTTCCTGCAACATTCCTGGCGCATTTTTGGATTAGCAGGCTTTTGTAACGTCATTACATTGCCCCACACAACGCCACAACAGTTTACTAATCAGATGGGACACCGGGGGTCTCACAGGTAGTAGAAAGTTCACGATTCTTTAGTCTGGCAGCAACGGACTGTTGACATGATCACTGGACCAGGATTGTGCGAATATTTTTGGGCAACTTTCTTTTTTTCTTAAATACCTTTGCAAAAAAAAAAATAAAGCATGCTTTTTTTTTCTCCACTGATGAGTCACTTCTCCTCCTTCTCCTGGACTCATCATACAGTTTGAAAAATGGCTAAAATCTGTCCTGGTCAAAATAGTACTGACAAGAGAGAGGCACAGACAGACAGTGTTGCTGCTTATTGATAAGTGATTACTGCACCAGACCTAGAATTGTACGCTGCTCTATACTGCAGTATACGGTCCTCCATACAGCTGCTACTATGTCTGTGTGCGTCAGAAAGAAAAGGAATACAGGGACCTCTCATGTCTTTATGTGCTGTATATGGGAGACATAGCTGCTAGTCTCTCCTCACTAGCTAAGAGTCAACTGACAATTAGAGCGAGCCCGAACATAAAGCTAAAAAACTGTAATGTACCCACATGACAGCTTATTCTGAGTAATGTGGAACTGGTGTGCTACTTCATTGTTCATACATAGAGACTTGTAGGACATTTTTTTTATCACAGTCATATCTTCATGTCTTTTGTTTTATTTCAGAACTTCATATTTCAGATTTGGTGTCATGTGGACTAATATCAGATTATAAAGTTTTCTCCATACCTGATGTTGTGACTGACCTACATGGAACAAACAAAGTAAGATTTGTAATATTAAAGAACTGCTTCAATACGTTTCAATTTTAGCTTATCGGACATATATTGACAGAATAGTATGGTGCCACTGGGTTAGCGTGGTTTCCAGGGCCTACTGTAGGTCTCTACATCTGCCACAGACCTTCTCCAAATCATTGCCTTCAGTGGTCATGCCTTGGTAGATTACATAAAACTACTGAGGCTAATGATTGGCTGCAGTGGTCACGCATTGTTGACAAAATGTCATTGCTGCAGTAACGTGGAGGCAGCCCTGGAGTGACCGGCTCTTTAGAGGGTGAGAAATGTTCATTTTTGTTATTTTCAAATATTAGTTGCCTTTGCCCAAATTTTTTAACCTCTTTAAGGCCTCTTTCACACTTCAGTCGTTTGTCGTCAGTCACCTCCGACATCGTGACGGATCGACGGATCCGTCAAAAATTTTGGAAAAACGGTTCCAACGGATCCGTTTTTGTGACGGATCAGTTATACTGATCCGTTAAAAAAACGGATCCGTCGGAACAGTCTCATCCGTTTTTGCATCCGTTGGATCCGTTTTTTGACGGATCCGTTTTTTAAAAGGGGAGGATCTCAATGTGATTGGCTACTGGAAACTACTGGAAAACTATATATACTGTGTATTTACATCACATCTTTGAAAGGGTTTATTAGAGAAAGTGGCAGCGATGGAGCAAGTACTGGCAAACATAGCGAACATATGTGCGGATTTTACTTTTGAGGCAAATCGGTTGGCAGTCATCGTTCGGGACAAGGAGGAGGAAAGCCTGCGGATCCTGCGGCAGCGGCGGAAGAGAAGGCTGTGGATCCATCCCATCACAGCCCAACGCATGACCCGTGGTGTTTATTCAACACTTTACATTGAACTGAGAGAAAACCCTCAGAAGTTCTTCAACTATGTGAGGATGAATATAAATCCGAAAATAGAATATACACACCACACCTAAATATTAGAAGGGGTGTCAGGGTATGTATAGCAGGGTTCAGTGCCAAGGACATGTGAACCAATGAGAAAAAAGCACCAAAAGAACCAAAAGTAAAGCATAAAAACAACTTTATTGAATACAAAATAATACAAAGAGAAACCACAGGACAAATGACAGGGAACACACCATGGAGGTGGCACCACAAAGAACAGCAGGCAACACTAAATAGAGAGCATCACAATAAGCCTAGAGAAAATGCACCCCAATTGTATACGACTCAAAGTGACTTCAGTAGTGAGGAGGCACAAATAAAAAAAGGCTGTAAGACTAAAGAATGTCGGATGCTTCAAAGTAGCAATAAACAAGTTATATTACCTGCGGGACCGTGCTGCCACCCACCCCAACGCCGCGTTTCGGCCTCGTGCCTTCTTCCGGGGGTATGGCATCATCAGTAAGAGCCAGCGTTTTAAGTGTTAGAGGAACCAATCCGAAGCGCCGTTACAAAAAGGACCCATGTAGCGGCGCATGCGCAAGTCGGCTTCCAGAGAGCAGAGCGACACAGAGGGCGTCAAGCAAGGCCGGGGAGCGCGTCACCAAGGCCCGCCCACATGCGATCACATGAGCGGCGGCTTCGCCGAACCCCAGACAAGCCTGTGAGACGCCGCCAGTGTCGCCCGGCATTTTCTCTAGGCTTATTGTGATGCTCTCTATTTAGTGTTGCCTGCTGTTCTTTGTGGTGCCACCTCCATGGTGTGTTCCCTGTCATTTGTCCTGTGGTTTCTCTTTGTATTATTTTGTATTCAATAAAGTTGTTTTTATGCTTTACTTTTGGTTCTTTTGGTGCTTTTTTCTCATTGGTTCACATGTCCTTGGCACTGAACCCTGCTATACATACCCTGACACCCCTTCTAATATTTAGGTGTGGTGTGTATATTCTATTTTCGGATTTATATACTAATTGTTGCTGTGGTTTCCACAGTGTTGTTTTCTTATCAGGATGGACTACCGCTCTAGAGACGCTACCTGGCAGTCTGCAGTTGCCCAGGTTTTTGACAGGGATCCATCGAGTGTGCTTAGTGATGATCGAGGAGATGTGAATAAAATACAAACCCAAATTAAGAAATTAATGTATAAACGTACGAAACTATGGTGGAACAAGGCTTTCTTAGAGAATTACCTCAGGAAAAATCTTATCCCGCGTGGTTTGCGGATACAGATTTTCCCTTCTTTTCCGATATCTGATGATCAGTTCATTGATAGTTGGGAAGAAGTGTGTAGTAAAGCATCTACTCAATTTATGGAACTTTTGGTGAAGTTTGAAAAAGACTCTTTGGTGATACTTGAGACAGAAATTGATGACCTGTATTCCAACTTTAAGAAACTGGCGGGTATTGATGCCATTTCGGCATTTGATACTGCTATAGATAAGAGCTCTGTGGAGTGGGAGACACAAATTAAAACTACTCATGCTAAGAAATTACTCCGTGACACAACAGACTTTCATAACAAAACCATGTATAGATGGCGACGTATTAATTTTCCTGGCAATAGACAGAGATCTCCGTCTGCATCCTCGGCCTCTTCGTCTGGAGACGTTTCTGATACCCCTCTGCATCCTATGCAAACCCGATTTGGGAATAATGGTAGACGTAGATGGGAAAGAAAGACGCGCAAGAATAAATACGGTCAGAATGCACATGGTCAGACTCAGCCCTCAATGAATAATACGCCTAAGGTAATAAATCTTTCAGACCATGTTTTGAACTCTGTTGAAATTTCTGTTCTTTCTAAGGGTCTAACATTTTCACCAAGTATGCGGTTTGATTCTTTCTTAGCCCTGAAAGATCTACATATGTTTGCACGCTCCCTTTTATTTAAGAAGTGGCACCATAATGAGGATATTCAACGGGCATTCCCTTTACCGGAAGAACAACTAGCATTACAAGACTTGGAGGAGTTGGCACGTGAACACTTGAATCCCTCGTTGGCTAAGGTACCTTCTTCGTTGCGCCCTAGATCCGGGAAATTCCCCCCCTTGTCCCTTTGTCCAAATGTCGATATTTTCGTCAAGCTGGTTTCTCGCGAGTTTGACATGATACCGACCAATATTAGTCATGGTAATTTATCATTCAATGAAATTCAGGCTTTGAAACGTATTAAACAATTTCAGGATGTGGTTATCAAGCCTGCGGACAAGGGGGGGAATATTGTGATCTGGCCGATTAAATTGTACCTGGCTGAGGCACAACGCCTTCTCAGGGACTCGAAGTGCTATAAGCGACTAACATTCAACCCTCTAATTTCATTTAGAGAAGAATTGGCTAAGATCCTGAACAAAGCGGTACTAGAGGGGATAATTACAACACAGGTCCGGGACATCCTTTTGGGTCATGATCACTGCATACCGACGTTATACCTTTTGCCCAAGGTTCATAAGCAACTTCAATCACCTCCAGGTAGGCCCATCATCTCTGGGGTGGGTGGACTTACGGAGAACATTGGGAAATATCTCGACTCTTTCCTCAAGCCCCTTGTGGAGACTTTACCTTCCTATCTAAAGGATACATCAGATTTTTTGAAGAAGATTGACTCCGTCCATGTTGACGAGGACATGCTCCTCGTCACGTGTGACGTTGAGTCATTATACACCAATATTCGCCACAGGGATGGTTTGGGGGCAGTCTCGTACTTTCTCGCCATGACAAGCCTCTCCACCACTGACATCAAGTTTTTGTCTATTCTTTTGGATTTCCTCCTGACACATAATTTTTTTCTGTTTAACGGATCCTTCTTCCTGCAGCTCCAGGGGACAGCGATGGGCGCGGCTTGTGCGCCCTCGTATGCAAATCTGTTCCTGGGGCTGTGGGAGAAGGATCTCTTCTCGTCAGATCGGGTCTCGTCGATGGAGCGGGTCGTATTTTGGGCCCGCTACATCGACGATATTTTCCTGATCTGGCGGGGGACTTCGGTTGAGTTACGATCATTTGTACAGGAGTTGAATGATAATTCATTGAATATTCATCTGACTTATAAACATGATTTTTCCCGTATTGATTTTTTAGACGTCTTGGTGGAGAGGAATGTGGATGGCTTACTTTTGACCAGTGTTTTCCGTAAAGAAACATCTGTGAATGCAGTACTTCATGCTTCATCTTCCCACCCACCCCATGTGATAAAAGCTGTTCCTACAGGACAATTCCTTCGGCTGAAAAGAATCTGTACCACCAAGGAGTCTTTTGAAATTCAAGCTGAGGACTTGAGAAACCGTTTCATGGATCGCGGCTATAGTAAAAGATGCATCAAAAAAGCGTACAACAGAGCAAAGTATTCAGACCGCCAACAACTTCTCTTCTCTTCCAGATCGGTTAAAAGCACAAATCAGGTCAGATTCGTCACACAGTACCACTCCAGGTGGGGGGAGATGTCTAATGTTCTGGCCAAGTATTGGCCCATTTTGCTCGCTGATCCTATCTTGAGACAATATCTGCCCTTACATCCCTCTGTTACGGCACGGAGATCTAAAAATTTGGGGGATCACCTTGTTAGGAGTTATTTGAAACCAATAACGCCACCTCCAATTTTTTCCAGTGCACCTGGTCATTCTCGATGGGGTTGCAGACCATGCGGGAAGTGCATAGCGTGCCCCAACATCGATTCTGCTACGCATTTTTTGGCATCAGATGGCCGTGAATTTACCATCACACACACGATCAATTGCCAAACCACGATGGTGGTGTATCATGGAACTTGCCCATGCAATAAAATTTACATTGGGCTCACGACACGTACCCTTAAAGTTAGAACACGGGAGCATGTATGTGACATCTTGGCGGCTGCAAAAGTGGAGAATGCGGAGTGTTTTAAAACCATTCCTAGACACTTCAAATTATATCATTCATGTGACCCCTCTGGCTTCAGGATTAAGGGCATTGATCATCTGATTGTCGACTTACGTGGTGGCAAACTCAGCCGCCATTTAGCGCAGAAAGAGGCGCGATGGATATGGAGACTTCAGACATTACATCCTTTGGGTCTCAATGAAAGCCTTAGTTTTGCCCCTTTTCTTTAATTTATCTATCTCCTTGATCATGTTTCAGCACGCTTTTTAATTGGTATCTCGTCTTGTGTTATTTATTTTAACCCTTGTGTTTATTATTTTATCCTTTTTAGATTAGGTCCTTTGGATCATCAATATTGCGACCTCTCGCTTCTGCACTTCTTCTTTTTAAATATGTGGAATATCACCTGTTATGAAGATTACAGCATCTTATCTATGGATTCTCCATTCTTATATTTGTATTGATTTTTTGTATTTTGCTGTGGTATTGACGTTATCACTTTTCTATTATTATATTAATTGCTTCTGTATAGTAGTTTTATTGACTTGTATTTTATAGTCTCTAATGTACCTTTTAGTGGGGTATTCTATTTCACATTTTTTGCACTTCGCACTTTATCATATTGCACATTTATAGGTCTATTTTTTTGCTTTTTGGTCCGCAATGTTTTTAATTCTGCTTATTTTAATATTGGCTTGGGTTTCTCAACCAGCGTTTTCCTTCCCTTAGCGCCGCTCTTATTATACTTACCTGATCCTGTGCGCATGCGCGTCGGCGCTCTGTTGCCGGGCGACACTGGCGGCGTCTCACAGGCTTGTCTGGGGTTCGGCGAAGCCGCCGCTCATGTGATCGCATGTGGGCGGGTGTCATGATCTCTGCAGGCAGAGATCATAGCAAGCCTATAGAGGGACAAGCTCTCGGAAGATGAAACTATACTGACCATGAACTAAGCCTGCCGCGCAACTAGAAATAGCCAGGTAGCATTTCCTATTTATCGCTAGATGCCCAGCTCTGGCCTAAGACCTAAATAGCTAGCAGAGGGAAATATAAGACCTGGCTCACCTCTAGAGAAATATTCCAAAGAAGACAGTAGCCCCCCACATATAACGACGGTGAGTCCAGATGAAACAACAAACGCAGCAGGAAAATAGTCTTAGCAAATTTGAGGTCCGCTTACTAGATAGCAGAAGACAGATAGTATACTTTCATGGTCAGCAGAAAAACACTAACAAAACACCATCCAGAGATTACCTTAAACTCTGGCATTAACTCATAACGCCAGAGTAGCAATCCCTGATCAACGAGAGCTTTCCAGACACAGTAACAAAACTTCAGCTGTGAACTGGAACAAATAGGCAAAACAAAACATGGACAAAAGTCCAACTTATCTAGTAGTAGTCTAGAAGCAGGAACAAGCACTGAGAGGCATCAGATAACATTGTTGACCGGCAAGAAACCACCAGAGAAATGAGCTTAAATAGCGACACCCACTACTGATGGAACCAGGTGAAACAGGAAAGAGGATGACAAGTCCAATTCCACAAGCGGCCACCGGGGGAGCCCAGAATCCAAATTCACAACAGTACCCCCCCCTCAAGGAGGGGGCACCGAACCCTCACCAGATCCACCAGGGCGACCAGGATGAGCCCTATGGAAGGCACGAACAAGATCAGAAGCATGAACATCAGATGCATTGACCCAAGAATTATCCTCCTGGCCGTAACCCTTCCAGTTGACCAGATACTGGAGTCTCCGTCTGGAAACACGAGAGTCCAAAATTTTCTCCACAACGTACTCCAACTCACCCTCAACCAACACCGGAGCAGGAGGCTCAACTGAAGGTACCACAGGTACCTCATACCTGCGCAATAACGACCGATGAAAAACGTTATGAATGGAAAAGGACGCAGGGAGGTCCAAACGGAAAGAAACAGGATTAAGAATCTCCAATATTCTATAAGGGCCGATGAACCGAGGTTTAAACTTAGGAGAAGAGACCCTCATAGGGACAAAACGAGAAGACAACCACACCAAATCTCCAACACAAAGCCGAGAACCAACACGACGATGACGGTTGGCAAAACGCTGAGTCTTCTCCTGGGACAACTTCAAATTGTCCATAACCTGCCCCCAGATGTGATGCAATCTCTCCACCACCGCATCCACTCCAGGACAATCCGAGGATTCCACCTGACCGGAGGAAAATCGAGGGTGAAACCCCGAATTACAGAAAAACGGGGACACCAAGGTGGAAGAGCTGGCCCGATTATTGAGGGCGAACTCTGCCAATGGCAAAAAAGCAACCCAATCATCCTGGTCAGCAGAGACAAAACACCTCAGATATGTCTCCAGGGTCTGATTAGTCCGCTCGGTCTGGCCATTAGTCTGAGGGTGAAAAGCAGATGAAAAAGACAAATCTATGCCCATCCTAGCACAGAATGCCCGCCAAAATCTAGACACAAATTGGGTACCTCTGTCAGAAACAATATTCTCAGGAATACCGTGCAATCGGACAACATTCTGAAAAAACAGAGGAACCAACTCAGAAGAAGAAGGCAACTTGGGCAGAGGAACCAAATGGACCATTTTAGAGAAACGGTCACAGACCACCCAGATGACAGACATCTTCTGGGAAACAGGCAGATCTGAAATAAAATCCATCGAGATGTGTGTCCAAGGCCTCTTAGGAATAGGCAAGGGCAACAGCAGTCCGCTAGCCCGAGAACTACAAGACTTGGCCCGAGCACAAACGTCACATGACTGCACAAAGACTCGCACATCTCGTGACAGGGAAGGCCACCAGAAGGATCTTGCCACCAAATCCCTGGTACCAAAAATTCCGGGATGACCTGCCAATGCAGAAGAATGTACCTCAGAGATGACTCTGCTGGTCCAATCATCCGGAACAAACAGTCTATCAGGCGGACAACGATCCGGTCTATCCGCCTGAAACTCTTGCAAGGACCGCCGCAGATCAGGAGAAACGGCCGACAAAATTACTCCCTCCCTAAGGATACCTGTGGGTTCAGAATTACCAGGAGAGTCCGGGTCAAAACTCCTAGAAAGGGCATCTGCCTTAACATTCTTAGAACCCGGTAGGTATGACACCACAAAATTAAAGCGAGAAAAAAATAAAGACCAGCGCGCCTGTCTAGGATTCAGGCGTCTGGCAGTCTCAAGATAAATCAAATTTTTGTGGTCAGTCAATACCACCACCTGATGCCTAGCCCCCTCGAGCCAATGGCGCCACTCCTCAAACGCCCACTTCATGGCCAAAAGCTCCCGATTCCCAACATCATAATTCCGCTCTGCGGGCGAAAATTTGCGAGAAAAGAAGGCACAAGGCCTAATGACGGAGCAGTCGGAACCTTTCTGCGACAACACTGCCCCAGCTCCGATCTCCGAAGCGTCAACCTCAACCTGAAAAGGCAGATTCACATCAGGCTGACGCAACACAGGGGCAGAGGCAAAACGGCGCTTAAGCTCCTGAAAGGCCTCTACAGCATGAGGGGACCAATTAGCAACATCAGCGCCTTGTCTGGTCAAATCAGTCAGTGGTTTAACGACATCCGAAAAACCAGCAATAAATCGGCGGTAAAAGTTGGCAAAGCCCAAAAATCTCTGAAGACCCTTAAGAGAGGAGGGCTGAGTCCAGTCACAAATAGCTTGCACCTTGACGGGATCCATCTCAATGGAAGAGGGAGAAAAAATATACCCCAAAAAGGAAATTCTCTGGACCCCAAAAACGCACTTAGACCCCTTCACACATAAAGAATTAGACCGCAGAACCTGAAAAACTCTCCTGACCTGCTGGACATGAGAGTCCCAGTCATCAGAAAAAATCAGAATATCATCCAGATATATTATCATAAATTTATCCAGAAAATCGCGGAAAATATCATGCATAAAAGACTGGAAAACTGAAGGGGCATTAGAAAGACCAAAAGGCATGACCAAATACTCAAAGTGGCCCTCGGGCGTATTAAATGCGGTCTTCCACTCATCCCCCTGCCTGATCCGCACCAAATTATACGCCCCACGAAGATCAATTTTAGAGAACCACTTAGCACCCTCTATACGAGCAAACAAATCAGTAAGCAATGGCAATGGGTATTGATACTTAACAGTGATCTTATTCAGAAGCCGATAATCAATACATGGTCTCAAAGAGCCGTCTTTTTTTGAGACAAAGAAAAACCCAGCTCCCAAGGGAGAAGAAGATGGACGAATATGTCCCTTTTCCAAAGACTCCTTTATATATTCCCGCATAGCAGCATGTTCCGGCACAGACAGATTAAACAAACGACCCTTTGGATATTTACAACCCGGTATCAAATCTATGGCACAATCGCACTCACGGTGCGGAGGTAACGACCCAAGCTTGGGTTCGTCAAAGACGTCTTGATAATCAGAGAGGAACTCAGGGACTTCAGAGGGAATGGACGACGAAATAGAAACCAAAGGTAAGTCCCCATGAATACCCTTACATCCCCAGCTCAACACAGACATTGCTCTCCAGTCCAAGACTGGGTTGTGAGACTGCAACCATGGCAATCCCAGTACCAAATCGTCATGTAAATTATACAGCACCAGGAAACGAATAATCTCCTGGTGATCCGGATTGATACGCATGGTTACTTGTGTCCAGTATTGTGGTTTATTATTAGCCAATGGGGTGGAGTCAATCCCCTTCAGAGGAATAAGAGTCTCCAAAGGCTCTAAATCAAAACCACAACGATTGGCAAAGGACCAATCCATAAGACTCAGAGCGGCGCCAGAGTCAACATAGGCGTCCGTGGCAATGGATGACAAAGAGCAAATCAGGGTTACAGACAAAATAAACTTAGACTGAATGGTGCCAATGGAAACAGACTTATCAAGCTTCTTTGTACGCCTAGAGCATGCTGATATAACATGAGTAGAATCCCCACAATAGAAACACAATCCATTCTTCCGTCTAAAATTCTGTCGCTCGCTCCTGGACAGAATTCTATCACACTGCATACTTTCTGGCGTCTTTTCCATAGACACCGCCAGATGGTGCACCGGTTTGCGCTCCCGCAGACGCCTATCAATCTGAATAGCCATTGTCATGGACTCATTCAGACCTGCAGGCACAGGGAACCCCACCATAACATCCTTAACGGCATCAGAGAGACCTTCTCTGAAAGTTGCCGCCAAGGCGCACTCATTCCACTGAGTAAGCACAGACCATTTACGGAATTTTTGGCAGAAAACTTCAGCTTCGTCTTGCCCCTGAGATAGTGCCATCAAAGTTTTTTCTGCCTGAAGTTCCAAATGAGGTTCCTCATAAAGCAAGCCCAAGGCCAGAAAAAACGCATCCACATCGCGTAACGCAGGATCCCCTGCTGGCAATGAGAAGGCCCAATCTTGAGGGTCACCCCTGAGCAAGGAAATCACAATCCTAACCTGCTGAGCAGGGTCTCCAGCTGAACGAGACTTCAGGGACAAATAAAGCTTACAATTATTTCGGAAATTCTGGAAGCTAGCTCTATTCCCTGTGAAGAACTCCGGCAAAGGAATTCTCGGCTCAGATACCGGAGCATGTACCACAAAATCTTGTAAATTTTGTACTTTCGTGATGAGATTATTCAAACCCGCAGTTACCCTCTGGAGATCCATTATTGTCAGGTGCACACAGAGCCATACAGAGATTAGGAGGAGAGAGAGAAAAAAGACTGCAGCAAGGCAGACTGGAGGAAAAAAAAAAAAAAAAAAAAAAAAATTCCAGCAGACTTCTTATAACTCTCCTTTCTCAACCTGGGTCTTTAACACTTTATTGGCCGGTCAAACTGTCATGATCTCTGCAGGCAGAGATCATAGCAAGCCTATAGAGGGACAAGCTCTCGGAAGATGAAACTATACTGACCATGAACTAAGCCTGCCGCGCAACTAGAAATAGCCAGGTAGCATTTCCTATTTATCGCTAGATGCCCAGCTCTGGCCTAAGACCTAAATAGCTAGCAGAGGGAAATATAAGACCTGGCTCACCTCTAGAGAAATATTCCAAAGAAGACAGTAGCCCCCCACATATAACGACGGTGAGTCCAGATGAAACAACAAACGCAGCAGGAAAATAGTCTTAGCAAATTTGAGGTCCGCTTACTAGATAGCAGAAGACAGATAGTATACTTTCATGGTCAGCAGAAAAACACTAACAAAACACCATCCAGAGATTACCTTAAACTCTGGCATTAACTCATAACGCCAGAGTAGCAATCCCTGATCAACGAGAGCTTTCCAGACACAGTAACAAAACTTCAGCTGTGAACTGGAACAAATAGGCAAAACAAAACATGGACAAAAGTCCAACTTATCTAGTAGTAGTCTAGAAGCAGGAACAAGCACTGAGAGGCATCAGATAACATTGTTGACCGGCAAGAAACCACCAGAGAAATGAGCTTAAATAGCGACACCCACTACTGATGGAACCAGGTGAAACAGGAAAGAGGATGACAAGTCCAATTCCACAAGCGGCCACCGGGGGAGCCCAGAATCCAAATTCACAACAGGCGGGCCTTGGTGACGCGCTCCCCGGCCTTGCTTGACGCCCTCTGTGTCGCTCTGCTCTCTGGAAGCCGACTTGCGCATGCGCCGCTACATGGGTCCTTTTTGTAACGGCGCTTCGGATTGGTTCCTCTAACACTTAAAACGCTGGCTCTTACTGATGATGCCATACCCCCGGAAGAAGGCACGAGGCCGAAACGCGGCGTTGGGGTGGGTGGCAGCACGGTCCCGCAGGTAATATAACTTGTTTATTGCTACTTTGAAGCATCCGACATTCTTTAGTCTTACAGCCTTTTTTTATTTGTGCCTCCTCACTACTGAAGTCACTTTGAGTCGTATACAATTGGGGTGCATTTTCTCTAGGCTTATTGTGATGCTCTCTATTTAGTGTTGCCTGCTGTTCTTTGTGGTGCCACCTCCATGGTGTGTTCCCTGTCATTTGTCCTGTGGTTTCTCTTTGTATTATTTTGTATTCAATAAAGTTGTTTTTATGCTTTACTTTTGGTTCTTTTGGTGCTTTTTTCTCATTGGTTCACATATGTGAGGATGAAGGCTGAAAATTTTGAAATCTTATTGGGTCATGTGGAAGACTGTATACGGAGACGAGACACCCAGATGCGTTTCTCCATATCACCAGCGGAGCGTCTCATGGTGACTATTCGGTAAGTTATTTATTTATTTATTTTTTTTAATTATTCTCATTCATCAGACTTATAACTGTAATAATGTTTTTTGAAGTTTTTATTAATTATTGTCTTTTCCTTTTGTTAACAGATTCCTTGCAACTGGAGAGTCGTTCTCATCGCTACATTTTCAGTTTAGGCTTGGGATATCCACCATTTCCGGGATCATCAGACATACCTGCCGGGCACTGTGGGAGTGCTTACAAGCGGAATATATTCCAGAGCCATCACAGGAGAGGTGGCTGGAGATTGCACAAAATTTTCAACAAATATGCCAGTTCCCAAATTGTGTCGGCGCAGTTGATGGGAAACATATAAGGATCGTCAAACCTTCTGGCTCTGGATCAGAACTCTACAATTATAAGAAATACTTTTCAATTGTTTTGATGGCCATAGCCGACGCACACTGTAAGTTCATCGCTGTGGATATCGGTGCGTATGGACGCGCAAATGACTCACAGATTTTTAAAAGTTCACCAATGGGGCGTCGGTTGTATGGAGAGACATTTGATTTTCCGCCCCCTAGACCTCTCCCTGGAACCACCGGTCCACCGTTACCATTTGTTTGCGTTGGAGATGATGCCTTCCAGCTTTCCCCACATTTGCTTAAACCCTTTGGAAGTAGTGGACTGACCCAGAGGAAGAAAATTTTCAATTACCGTTTAACCAGAGCACGCAGAGTAGTGGAATGTGCTTTTGGCATCCTAACTGCCAAATGGAGAGTGCTACTAACTGCCATTAAACTGCAGACTGAAACTGTCGATGATGTGGTGAAGGCTTGCGTGGTACTTCACAATTTTGTTTTATCAAAAGAACATGTTTCCCTGGAGGATAATGTGTCAGCAAGCACCTTGCCGGACTACCACAACACAACTTTTCGCAGTCCAGTAGCAGTCTCCAGAATGCGGGACAAGTTTGCAGACTACTTCATGTCTCCTGCAGGATCAGTTGACTGGCAGTATGAAATGGTGTAAAAAAAAATTTTTTCAAACTTGTAAAAATACAATTTTTTTGTTTGGTTAACCTTGCAGTATTTTGTATGTTTTGTACCGGTACCCTTTAAACATTTTGTAATGTTTACTATTACCATAACCTTGGTGGTTTTAATACAGTTTTTTTTTTTTTAAAAAAAAAAAAAGAGAGACAATAAAATTGTTTTTAAACCACAAAAAGTTTTATTTATTTACACAAATTTTTTAAAGGTTCTCATAATTTGGGGTGGAGATAGTAGCGGAGGGGCTGACAGGGCGGGCCACGTCAATAGGGGGGGGACAGGACATCACGGGGAGGAACAGAAGTGGAATGGGTGGTGAAAACACGAGGTTGGGAAGGGAGTTGAGGTACAGATGTGGTTTGTGGGAGGTATGGTGAAGGTGTTGGTGGGTTTGGGAACGGTGAAGTTAAAGGGGAAGAATGGAAAGGGGAAGGTACGAACTGGGAAATACTGATGGGGGAAGAAAGGTATGGCGAAGGAGTAGAATTAGGATGGACGGGAGGAGGATGGACGGGAGGAGGATGGACGGGAGGAGGACGGACGGCAGGATAGACAGCGACTTGAGAGGGGAAAGGTGTTGAAACATGAAGGGTTGGGTGGAGGGGCTTGGGAAAATGCCTGCACTAGAGCAGTGTGGCAGCCTTGCATCACATGCATCTGCAGGTCAGGAGTTAGATTCTCCATGTGCATGAGGACTGACTGAAAAAAGCAGTGTCTTGGTGACTGGTTTGCATCTGATTGCATCCTATCCAGACAACTGCTGAGTTCCAATATGCATTTGTGAAGCATATTGTAACCAGCAGACGTTTGCTCACCCAAAAGCTTGATGGCATTCTGGAAGGCTGCATTCAAATGCAAAAATTCAGGCGCATAGCTTCTTTCCTGACCTCTCTGGCACTGCCGTCCTGACCCCAAAGGTGGTCTAGATGTTGCGGCAGTGTCAGAGGGGTGGGGTAAAGGGAACTCTAACTCATCACCTGCAGCTTCAAGTGACGAAGTCCACCCTGCTGCTCCAGCGCTGGTGGATTGGGCCGAGGGATTACACAAAAGGGAAGGTGCAGACACAGAAGGGTCGACGTGGTCCCCGGTGGCAGACCCCTGATTGATCGCTCCAGAGGGGTGCAACTCTGATGCAGGCTCCCGAGTGCTGCAGACAGTACTGTTAAAGAAGAAACAAAAATAAAAAATTAGTATCTTGATATTACAATTGCCCTTGCTGCCAAAAAAAATAGAAGGTTACACATTTTAACAGTTTGACTGAAAACTTGTGGTGTTGAATATTTACCTTCTGCTCAGCAGCGTCGACCGGAGGAACGACAGGGCTCTGGAATGCTTATACCTGCTCCTGCGTCCTCTAGATCCACTCGGGGCCTGCATCTCCCTATTGAACTCCCTCTTGAAGCGATCCCTCAGTGACCGCCACCGCACGATTACGCTGTTACCTGGAAAGAGAAAGCAAAAAATGGTTACTATACAACACATTAAATCATGCTAACACACGTTAATGAACTGTGAATACTTACGTGCTAGATCCTGGGCCCCAGCATCGAGTTCCTCCCAGTTATCAATCACAGCATTGCACACTTCCTCCCATAGCCGTCGGGTGACGTACTGGTCAGCATGGCGGCGGTCCGACATCTTCCATAGCGGCTCCCGTCTTTGGACCGCTTGGATGAGGGTGTCCACATCTATGCCCTCTTCCTCATCCTGTTCGGGAGCACGCTGTGAAGCCTTTTAAAAAAAAAAATAAAAAGGGAAAGATTATAACACATGAATTTTACAGTTTGCTAAACACCAAACCAAAAAAGGAACTTACTCTTCGGTGACTGCCGCCACGCCTAGCATTCCGACGACTATGGGAGGTGCTTTGAGAAACTCTACGTTGAGGCCCGGATTGTGAAGACTAATAAAAAAAAATAAATACATAATAAATAAATTATGTGCTTGGATAGAGGCATATGTACTGTGTGTGTGCTGTGCTGAATGTTTGTGTTGAGTGTAGTGTGTTTTATGTGAGGATCTGTCTCTGCAAAACTTACACTATGTGCTCCCGCTCCGCTCATTTCTCCACCCTGCCCGTCTCCTTCATGAAGCTCCTCTGCTGCTGCTGCTCCTCCTTCTTCTTCCTGTGAAAACAGAATAAATACATATAGGGTTCAAAAACATTAACAGAGATGTACCCAAAAAAATTTAGGAATAAAAAAAAAAAACTCAGGTGGCTGACGATGTGAGGGGGGCTCTCAGATGAAGACATTCTGCCTGACTCTGTCTTGGTCCCTAGTCCCTTGGTCCCTAGAATCTGCAAGTATAAAGAGAGTTATAAGCTACTATACAAAAGGATAGACGCAGCTTTTCGGGACTTTATACTTACATGTTTTCAAAACTTTGTGGGGTCTGCCTGCGTCGTCTTGGTCCCTAGTTCCTTGGTCCCTAGAATCTGCAAGTATAAAGACAGTTCTAAGCTACTATACAGTGGCGTAACTACAAAGTTATGGGCCCCGGTGCGAACTTCCAAATGGGGCACCCCTGCCAACATATTTTCCACCCAAATCCACATCCTGCCCATCCATCTCCGCATTCTGCCCATCCGACTCCGCATTCTGCCCATCCATATCACATTCTGGTCCTCTCTCCACATCTCACCAGAACAGCAGGAACACGAAATCTGCTGCAGGTTGATAACAGAGAACACGAGCAGCACACAACCAGGACTGAGCTGCTGAGAGCTGAAGGACCTGTGGTGACGTCATCGTCATGTGATCAGGAGGCGGAGCTGATAAATGCTGAAAGCTCTATGATAGTGATGACGTCACCACTGGATCTTCAGTTCTTTATTTCAGATCAGGCGTCGGCTGCATGTTGGTAAACCTACCCACCCCCTCGTCCAGAGACAGTTTCAACCTTATACAAAAAATTCCCTCATTCAAAGTTAAAATACCAATACCCAAAAATGCTAATTATGTTTACCCTAGTTATAACAGCTAACATTTTGTATACCAAAGGTTTGCATTCTGCATTTATATATAGAACCTCAAACACCTTTATTGAATGTAGACCAGTTTTAAATTTATATTGAAATCATACTACAGACATTTTTTGTGTAATTTTTATTACAATTTTTTTTTTCTTTTTCTTTTTTTTTGGTTGGAAAGTAGGAGCTACACTGCTCTTTATTTGAAATACCAGTACAGTATGTTAATGTATTAAAATTAATCACCAAAAAATGCAGAACATGCAGCATTTAGAAACATATACACACACACACACACACACACACACACACACACACACACACACACACACACACACACACGTCACATCACAGCCATTAAAAATACCAGCACAGTATGAAAAATAAAAAACGTAAGGCAGGCAGGCACACATCACACGGCATACACACACACACGTCACACACGTCACATCACAGCCATTAAAAATACCAGCACAGTATGAAAAATAAAAAACGTAAGGCAGGCAGGCACACATCACACGGCATACACACACACACGTCACACACGTCACATCACAGCCATTAAAAATACCAGCACAGTATGAAAAATAAAAAACGTAAGGCAGGCAGGCACACATCACACGGCATACACACACACACGTCACACACGTCACATCACAGCCATTAAAAATACCAGCACAGTATGAAAAATAAAAAACGTAAGGCAGGCAGGCACACATCACACGGCATACACACACACGCTGGATGGCAGTACTCACATAGCAGTCTCTGGCAGGGTCTCTCTTGCTAGCGGGTATGTCTCGCTGGCAGGGTATGTCTCGCTGGCAGGGTATGTCTCGCTGGCAGGATCTCTCTCTCGCTGGCAGGCTCTCGCTGGCAGGATCTCTCTCTCGCTGGCAGGATCTCTCTCTCGCTGGCAGGATGTCTCTCGCTGGCATGATGTCTCTCGCTGGCATGATATCTCTCACTGGCAGGATGTCTCTCGCTGGCAGGATGTCTCTCGCTGGCAGGATGTCTCTTGCTGGCAGGATGTCTCTTGCTGTCTTGCTGGCAGAATCTGTGTTCTCTCTTGATGGCACATTGAAAAATGAGGCCCACCTGTCCTGTTTATATAGTTTTGGGGTTGTCTAGGAAAAGTAGCAACTTTTTGGAGCATGCTCCGTTGAAAAAAACGGATTGGGGCGACGGATCTGCAAAAAAACGGATCGCGACGGATCCGTCGCCCATAGGCGCCCATTCTATAAAATAACGGACGCGACGGATCCGTCGCGGACCGTTAATTAGGCGGCGACAAAAAAACGTTACAAAGTCCGTCGATGTCTAGACAACGTCCGCCAAATTTTGACGGATCCGTCGTATGACGGATAGAACGGATGGCCATCCGTTACAATCCGTCGCTAATGCAAGTCTATGGGGGAAAAAACGGATCCGTCGAAAAAAAAAAACGGATCCGTTTTTTGAGGAAAATGGCGGTTTGAGACTGATGTCAAACAACTGAAGTGTGAAAGAGGCCTAAGCAGTTGCTAAAATGTACCTGTGATTGCAGGTTCAAATCCACCAGAAACTTTTGTTTTTATTCCATTAAAAAATAAAATATGCCCCAAAATGATACCAATAAAAACTACAGATCGCCTCAAAATAACGAAAGCTGCACAAAACAATATTTTTATATTTACAGTATGTGATGATTGCCGGGCGTGTGAAAAAGAGCGTTACACTCCATCTCTAGAGTCATACATGGCCTGGGCAACCCCTTTAAGTGAAAATATTTTTATGTAAAGCTATAGAAAATAATTACAAACTTGAAAACCATTCTGTATTAAACTATCGACCATTTTCTTGGCTTTGTATTTCCTTCTCTCAGGTCTTCTCCGCTGTAGAGTTCTTGCTGACCCACTGGCCACACTCCTTGGAACTCCGCAGCCTCCCTTTCGAACAATACATAGAGGACGGCGTATGCCGTTCTTTCAGCAATAACTTCTATCTCGATCAGATGGAAAGGAAGAAATCTGGACTTCCCTCACAAGATCCTGCTGCCATCATTGACTTGTACAATGGTACCATTGCCTTTCTAGCAGAGGCAGTTTCTTCAGAGCAACTCACCGAACTGTCCTGGCCAGTAACGGAGTTCACAATCCCTGGTGGCAGCTCTCTAATGCCGCCTACAGACTGGAACAGTCCCAGCCATCTTTCCTGGCTAAAGAAGACTGTACTTTCTTTCCAGCTTCCACAGATGGACAGGCCTCCACATGGAGGTGAGCAAGTAGATATATAGATAGTACATCTGTAGAAATGGGGTGGCTGGAGTTGAAGCAACCAAGAATTTTTAGCATTTGCTAATTTAATGTAATGTTGCTTTAATTTAATGTAACGTTTGCAGCTTGGCTTTGCTTCTGTAATCATTTGTGTAATTGAATTTATCGGAAATATTACGGTCATCTCTTCCTGGCAGCTCCTTGGGTCCCAGTTTGCTCCATGATTAAGGACTACGTGTCACAGATTACGCGGTCACCAACAGATCTTCCTGTGTTGTTCTCTGAAGTTCAGTTCCTCCTGGGTCGCATAAAGAAACCATGTTTTGCACAGGAATGCATTACCGGCATCGACCCATTGGTGCAAGATATTCCATGGGATGAGATTATTGCTCTTTGCATCAACCACAAATTGAGAGCCTGGGACCCGTCTTTAATTCCTGAATCTAAAGGTAAACTTATGTTCTACATAAGAAGAGAATTTTTTGCATCATGTAAAACATTCAATAATCTTAAATCTCTTTAAATTAGATTTTTTTATATGGATTTTTGCAAATATAAGGTTAATATGGTAGGAAGAGATGGAACGACAGAGACATAAGCCCCCTTTCCTTTTATTAATGATGTATATGAAAACCAGCTTCCTGTCCCCGGTCTGCAGATGTTTGACCACATAGAAGGATCATGCAGGATGTGGCCAATCACATGTCACTTGTATGCTGGACTGCAATCCGTGTGACACTTATCAGTGTGACCCTTACCGGCGCCTGGGAAAAAGCGGTACAGGTCGTGCCATTCCTAGGCACTGGGTGCTGAAGGCAGCTCTCATCATTGTCGCCTGGTCACGCTGATCTCGGGGAAACCAGGTGACACTGATGAGAGCTGCCTTAACCCCTTCCCGACATGTGACGGTATAGTACGTCACATGTCGGGACCCCCGCTTTGAACAGCTGACATGTGCCCGCAATAGGCGCGAGCAGAATCGCGATCTGCGCGCGCCTATTAACTAGTTAAATGCCGCTGTCAAACGCAGACAGCGGCATTTAACTACCGCATCCGGCCGTGCGGCCGGATATGAGCGCATCGCCGACCCCCGTCACATGATCGGGGGTCGGCGATGCTCCTCCATTGTAACCATAGAGGTCCTTGAGACCTCTATGGTTACTGATTGCCGGTGGCTGTGAGCGCCCCCCTGTGATCGGCGCTCACAGCACACCTGCAAATCTGCTGTGTAGCAGCGATCTTATGATCACTGCTGCATAGCAGAGCCGATCGGGCTGTGCCTGCTTCTAGCCTCCCATGGAGGCTATAGAAGCATGGCAAAAGTAAAAAAAAAAAGTTTTTAAAAATGTGAAAAAAATTAAAAAAAATATAAAAGTTTAAATCACCCCCCTTTCGCCCCAATCAAAATAAATCAATAAAAAAAAAAAACAACCTACACATATTTGGTATCGCCGCGTTCAGAATCGCCCGATCTATCAATAAAAAAAAACCATTAACCTGATCGCTAAATGGCGTAATGAGAAAAAAATTCGAAACGACAGATTTACGTTTTTTTGGTCGCCACGACATTGCATTAAAATGCAATAACGGGCGATCAAAAGAACGTATCTACACCAAAATGCTATCATTAAAAACGCCAGCTCGGCACGCAAAAAATAAGCCCTCACCTGACCCCAGATCACGAAAAATGGAGACGCTACGAGTATCGGAAAATGGCGCAATTTTGTTTTGTTTTGTTTTTTGCAAAGTTTGGAATTTTTTTTCACCACTTAGGTGAAAAATAACCTAGTCATGTTAGGTGTCTATGAACTCGTAGTGACCTGGAGAATCATAATGGCAGGTCAGTTTTAGCATTTAGTGAACCTAGCAAAATAGGCAAGCAAAAAACAAGTGTGGGATTGCACTTTTTTTGCAATTTCACTGCACTTGGAATTTTTTTCCCATTTTCTAGTACACGACATGCTAAAACCAATGATGTCGTTCAAAAGTACAACTCGTCCCGCAAAAAATAAGCCCTGACATGGCCAAATTGACGGAAAAATAAAAAAGTTATGGCTCTGGGAAGGAGGGGAGCGAAAAACGAAAACGGAAAAAGCTCCGGGGGTGAAGGGGTTAAGCACCCAGCACCTGGGAACAGCGCAAACTGTACCGCTTTTCCCAGGCGCCGGTGCGTGTCACACGGATGCCACACTTATGTAACACATGGATAGCTCCTGTACTGTTTTTTCCAGTACCGGAAATATAAGGACAAGTGAAGGGGGTCTTACTTATTGGACCACGTAGATACGTGTTTTTATAATACTGGTCTTCTGTCAGTTGAGACGCGAGTCTCAGTTTCGGAGCTTCGCTTCTTCAGATTGCAGAGTGTCCTGATACATGACTTTGATGGGTGAATTTGAATTACGTGATGGGGGCTGTATATTACAATCTTGCAAAACCCCTTTAACTAGGATATTAGACATGACGGGCTGCATTTAGAGGGAAGCTGTCAGCAGATTTTTTTAGACCTTAAACTAGTGTCCTGAATGTGAAGTACCTGTAAAGTTGATGATGTCCATACCTTTGTGTTGTAAGTCTGCACCTCTGTGTTCTAGAAATCTGTTGGCTAATTTGTATGCAGATGAGCCACAAGTACGGGGGGCTCGGCACTTTTCTCTGTGATGTGCTCTCCCGTCCAAGAACTTGTACAGGCGCTGTCATTCCTGGGGGCAGGATCTGCAAAAAATCAATAGTCTGGCCCTAGCAACGTGAGCAGGACCTTACTACTCATGCGCCACCTCCCGAGAATGATTGTGCCTTCTCAAGATCTCAGATGGGGGTCCGGGTTATATAGAAAAGTGACTTGTCAGTCACTGACAGGAGGACGCAGGTGGGCAGAGAAAGATGCATGAGAACGGTAAGTGCGGGGGGCTTATAAAACAAAGGTATGGATGTCACTAACATGACAGGGACTTTACTGAGATGATGATAATTTGAGGTTTAAAGGGAGCCTGCTGCCGGGCATGTGCATATTGTATCGGTATTTAATACACCATTGCTGCTTATTTCTTTACAGTTTTCCAAGAAGATTTTTATGTCTATTTCTTTGAGAAAGATTTGAGAGACTTCACATATCCGGACACATGGGAAAACGCTCGTCTGTCCACTCATCAGAACAGACTGGAAACGTCTAACATGTAATCGTTTTTTTTATTTTATTTGCATTTTCAAAATCTGGAATAGACTGAACCCAGGAGAAATGTTGTGTTCTGTTTCATTATTGCAGTGCTCCAAGTGAACCCATGTGTTTCCTTACATTGCAGCCCTCAGAGTACCAGGAAGCCTTCCGTACAGACATCCCAGACTCTACACACGGCCTTTGTATCCAGTGAAGATGATATGGAGAAAGTCATGATAAATCCTGAGCTGTCTGATCTCAAGTCTCTTCAGTCACAGCTAAACCGCTCACTTTTAGCCGAGAAAAAGGAGGATGAAAGGTAATGGCGCTCTTCTTATACCGATGCTCCGTCATTTCAGCTTTTGGGGAGGTCACAACGATCAGCAAATTTGTTATAATTTACTGCTTAAATATTTGTATAATTATCATTTTAATTATGTGAATTTATAATTAACAGATTCACTGAAAAACTGCAGCAGCTACTGGTGGAAGAACCTCTGGATGCATCTCTTCGCCTGCCCTTATACCTGCCCATCCCTACACTGCCAGATTCTCTAGAAAATTCAGTTATAGTTCCAGCCTTGCAAAAGTCATCAACGCGAGGCGCTAAATATTCTCCAACCAAGCCAGACCGTATTGTGCGCCGCTCCTCGCTAAAACCATCCGTGAAAGACAGAATAAATGAGTTGTGTGTGAATTTGAGAAGGAATCAACGAGAGGATATCGCCTTCAGCTTGCACCTTAGCACCCAGCTTATTATGGGCAAAATTGATGAAGGGAGCAGTTCTCCAAATAAATAAGACCCTATTTACATCCAGCGGTGCTGGACCTGGCAGATTAATATCTAGGATTAGAGGAAATGATCCACACCTGCTATAGTCTGCCATGGAATATTACAATGTTATTAAGGTGTTCAGTTCTTTCATTTGGCATGTTACACGATCCAATAAATATATCTTCTGGTATTTTTTGTTATTAGAACATTAAGTGAAAAATGTTCAGTTTGCCGAGCTATGTTAGATTTGGAAAATGAAATGTAAAATGTATGCCCAATTATTTAACTAGCAATGTGTACATATAAAATGGAATAGAGAATGTTTAGAGTTTTCAGCATATTGTTTTCTGTGTATTTTATGAAATTGTGAATCGCAATAAATTTTAAATTTGTACAATTCTTATTGAGGTTACAATATCTGAAAGCTAGATTAATATTTTCTGCTAGGAATTAGAACTAATCGTAGCCTGAAGTGTTTTCTATGGTGTGGTCATACAGAATGTCGTGTATGAGCCTTGAGAGCATTTATAATAGCACGGCACATATGGATGTGTTTTGGGTGTTGAACTCTGAGAAGGAACATAAAGCAAATTAGTTTTAATAAATCTTATCCACATGATGCAGAAAAATGGCTTTTTAGAAATTTACATGCAATGTAGTTCTTAAAGGGAATCTGTTACCAGGTTATTGTTACCTAATTTCAGAGCAGTGTAATGTAGGGGCAGAGACCCTGATTCCATGTATCACTTACTGAGTTGCTTACTGTTGTTTTTTTTTTTTCTCTTAGAAAATCAGTTTTATCAGTAAGAGATTATCACTAGAGGAATACTTAGGCTATGTGCACATGTTGCGGAATTTGCTGCGGATCGGCAGCGGATTGGCCGCTGCGGATTTGCAGCAGTTTTCCATGAGTTTACATTACCATGTAAACCTATGGAAAACAAAATCCGCAGTGCACATGCTTTCGGAAAAAAACACGCGGAAACGCAGCGTTTTTTATTCCGCAGCATGTCAATTCTTTGCACGGATTCCGCAGCGGTTTACACCTGCTCCATAATAGGAATCCGCAGGTGGAATCCGCACAAAATCCGCAAAAAAATCACGGTAATTCCGCAGGTAATCCGTAGTGTGGTTTACCTGCGGATTTACCAAAATCAGTCCTGAAAAATCCGCAACACTTTCCGCAACGTGTGCACGTGGCCTTAAAGGGGTTGTCCACTACTAGGATAACTCCTTGAGATAAGTGTTAGGCCCCTATAAAATATAAAAAGCCTATACTCGCCTTCTGTGCTGTCGCCATTCCCTCGGTGTCTGCACTCGTGCGATTGTTGTGACACATGAGCCTGGCGCCCAATCATCGCTGACGTCACTGTCCCCACTTTCTGTCGAATTGAACATGATGATGAAGTCGGGCTGCTGATCTCAGACTTCCTCTTTATGTTCAATTTGTACGAAGGCAGAGGCAGTGACGCCAGTGCGTACTGGGCACTAGCTTCATGTGTCATACAGCCGCACGAGGGCCCGGGACTGCGAGTTCCGACACCGCTGGAATTACGCCGGCACGGAAGGTGAGTATAGTTTTTTGGTTTTTTTTATCAGGGTCAAACATTTAGATCAAGAAGGGGTTGTCCTAGTAGAGGACAAACTCTTTAACATGCTGCCATGTAGTTCATCCTTGCGCCCCACCGCTGTTTGGCAGTTTTCTGCCTATGCACAGTAAGCTGCCACTCAGTAGTGTGGGCAGGGTTATACAGAGCTCAGCATTCAGAGCACTGCTAGATCTGTAGCAACCAGTAAAGTAAGTGACACATCACTGAATTCCTGTACTCTGCCCCTATTATCATTCTGCTCTCAGATGGGGTATCAAAACCAACCTGGTGACAGATTATCTTTAAATCCACAATGTGTCAATTATTTCTGCATAGGGTAGAATCGGCTGCAAACCCATGATGAAATTCGTATGTAAAACTTTTGTTGCTTTGCCTGAAAGTCTGGAAAATAGCCACCTTCTAAGGGCTCGCTCACATTGTCGTATAACATGGCCGAGTGCTAGCCAGTATTTTATTGGATAGCACTCAGCCGAATGTTCTACTATGGGGCAGTGCAGATCAGTGATTTTTTTTTTCTTGTGCCAATTCGACATGAGAAAAGTCACCGCGTGCATCTGATAATCGGACCATGTGCACCCATCCAAATATATGGGTAAGGGTGCGTGGCCTAGCACCTGATGTGAGCAGACGGCTTCTGGAGCTCCTCCGCCGTGACCTTTCATTATTAATCCTGCTATACGTCCCTCCTGAGAGCAGGTAACGTTTTGTGCTGGTGGGGGAGGATACCTGAGGTCGGGTACGTGCGGTGCTGCGGGGGAGCTGCAGCATGACGCCAAGGCAGGAGCAACGAGCCGGACCCAAGATGGCACCAATAGCGTGGAGGCGGCTGAAAGGGCAGATGCTGCAAATGCCTCCTATGATAAGAGGGTGGAAGTTGCTGCCAAGTTGGAGAAATATGCCTGGGTGGACGGAGCAGAGAAAAAGATGGCTGACGAGGGAGAGGAAAAGACCGGAGTGAAAGTGAAAGCGCAAGGAGAAGGCTCAGAGGATGACATGATACTTGGGAGAACAGAAAGGGAGGAAGAATGGGGGGAAAAAGACGGTGTGGAGCAAGATACAGTGGAGGAGCCTATAATAGGGGAGCCCACATTGTGGGACATATATGATTTGATCAGATCCTGCAAAACTGCAATAACAACCCTTACCCAAAAAGTGGATGGTGTTAAGGAAGAAGTGGCTAAAATAAAGGCAGACATGATTAAAGTGGATAATAGAGTGGGTGCGGTGGAGGAAAGAGTATGTGTGCTGGAGGATCAACTTTCTAAAATGCAGAAGTCTCATAATCAATGTCTGCAAAAATGTGCTGCTATGGCTAATAAGAATGATGATCTGGAAAATCGATCAAGGAGGAATAATGTGAGACTTGTGGGCATCCCTGAGAAGACTGAAGGGACTGACCCTACAAAGTTTATTGTGGAATAGCTCCACAATAAGATAGGTGCTGATAACCTGTCTAAGTTATTTGTGGTGGAAAGGGCACACCTCATTCCTATGAGACCCCTCCCGCTGAGGTCCCCCCCCCTCGTATTATCCTTGCTAGGATCCTTAATTATAGAGACAGAGACACTTTATTGAGGAGTGCCCGAATAGCTGAGGACATGTGTATTAATGGCCAAAAGATCTCTATTTACTCGGATTACTCGGCTGAGGTGCAAAAGCAGAGGATGAGATATGGATCGGTTAAAAGGAGTCTGAGTGACCTGAATTTGATTTACTCTACTCTGTACCTGGCAAAGCTTAGGGTTGTAGCCCTGAGAGCAGTTCACTTTTTTCCAACACCAGAAGAAGCCGCTAAATGGCTGGACTTAAATAAAAAGAAGCTTATAGCTGACAAGGAAAGAGGGACGTGAAAGGAAGATGCTGGAAATGGAGATGTAGCCTTATAGAAGCCTCTGGACCCTGTTTTAATAGTTGATGAGGACCACAGAGGGACATATTGTAATAATGATGTTATATATATGTGGATGAGTTGGGGAGGTGTTGTAGTTAGAGCGGTTTAAAGTCACTGTGGAAAGGTTAGCTAGACGTGGGACTACCCACTCTCTGATAAGAGGAGAAATATACCAACAGAATGGTTATGGTTTATTGTGTTAATGATTGCTGAGGAGATAGGGGAGAATTGGGGTTTATTGTTGGAAAGTGGGATTTACTGAAAACGTGGAGCAGCATTCTATTTTAACCCCTTCCTGACCTTTGACGCAGCGTATGCGTCATGAAAACTTGTGCCAATCCGACCTTTGACGCAGCATATGCGTCATGGTCGGATCGCGCTCCTGCAGGCCGGGTGAAAGGGTTAACTCCAATTTCACCCGACCTGCAGGGACAGGGGGAGTGGTACTTGAGCCCTGGGGGGGTGACTTCGCCCCCCGTGGCTACGATCACTCTGATTGGCTGTTGAAAGTGAAGTTTCACTTTCAATCAGAGCGATAGTAATATTTCACCAATGAAAATTGGTGAAATATTACAATACAGCCATGGCCGATGCTGCAATAGCATCAGCCATGGCTGGTGATAGGTTCTATCTCAGCGATCAAAATAAAAAAAATAATAAATAAACCCCCCCTTTATCACCCCCATAGGTAGGGACAATAATAAAATAAAGAAAATATATATTTTTTTTTTCTTCTAGGGTTAGGGCTAGAATTAGGGTTAGGGTTAGAATTCGGCTATGTGCACACGGTGCGGATTTGGCTGCGAATCCGCAGCGGATTTTCCGCTGCGGATTTGTAGCAGTTTTCCATCAGGTTTACA
Source organism: Ranitomeya variabilis (assembly GCF_051348905.1). Lineage (NCBI taxonomy): Eukaryota > Metazoa > Chordata > Amphibia > Anura > Dendrobatidae > Ranitomeya > Ranitomeya variabilis. The sequence goes on from NC_135238.1 coordinate 180,716,715, forward strand.
GTACCATGTAAACATATGGAAAACCAAATCCGCTGTGCCCATGGTGCGGAAAATACCATGCGGAAACGCTGTGTTGTATTTTCCGCAGCATGTCAATTCTTTGTGCGGATTCCGCAGCGTTTTACACCTGTTCCTTAGTAGGTATCCGTAGGTGAAATCCGCGCAAAAAACACTGGAAATCCACGGTAAATCCGTAGGTAAAACGCAGTGCCTTTTATCTTTTTTCAAAAATGGTGCTGAAAATCTCACACGAATCCGCAACGTGGGCACATAGCCTTAGGATTAGGGTTGGAATTAGAGTTAGGGCTAGGGTTGGAAATAGGGTTAAGATTAGGCTGTGGTTAGGGTTAGGGGTGGGTTTGGGTTAGAGTTGTGGTTAGGGTTGGGATTAGGGTTAGGGGTGTGTTAGGGTTGTGGTTAGGGGTGTGTTGGGGTTAGGGTTGTGATTAGGGTTATGGCTAGAGTTGGGATTAGGGTTAGGGGTGTGTTGGGGTTAGTGTTGGAGTTAGAATTGAGGGGTTTCCACTGTTTAGGCACATCAGGGAGTCTCCAAAAGCAACATGGCACTACCATTGATTCCAGCCAATCTTGCATTCAAAAAGTCAAATGGTGCTCCCTCCCTTCCGAGCCCCGACGTGCGCCCAAACAGTGGTTTACCCCCACATATGGGGTACCAGTATACTCAGGACAAACTAGGCAACAATTTTTGGGGTCCAATATCTCCTGTTACCCTTGTGAAAATAAAAAATTGCTTGCTAAAAGATAATTTTTGAGGAAAGAAATATGATTTTTTATTTTCACGGCTCTGCGTTATAAACTTCTGTTAAGCACTTGGGGTTTTAAAGTGGTCACCACACATCTAGATTAGTTCCATGGGAGGTCTAGTTTCTAAAATGGGGTCACATGTGGAGGAGCTCCAATGTTTAGGCACATAGGGGCTCTCCAAATGCCACATCGTGTCCGCTAACGATTGGAGCTAATTTTTCATTCAAAAAGTCAAATGGCGCTCCTTCTCTTCCGAGCCCTGCCGTGTGCCCAAACAGTGGTTTACCCCCACATGTGAGGTATCAGGGTACTCAGGAGAAATTGCCCAATAAATTTTAGGATCCATTTTATCCTATTGCCCATGAGGAAATGAACAAATTGAGGCTAAAATAAATTTTTTTGTGAAAAAAAAGTACTTTTTCATTTTTACAGATCAATTTGTGAAGCACCTGGGGGTTTAAAGTGCTCACTATGCATCTAGATAAGTTCCAAGGGGGGTCTAGTTTCCAAAATGGGGTCACATGTGGGGGAGCTCCAATGTTTAGGCACACAGGGGCTCTCCAATCGCGACATGGTGTCCGCTAACGATTGGAGCTAATTTTTCATTCAAAAGTCAAATGGCGCTCCTTCCCTTCCGAGCCTTGCCGTGTGCACAAACAGTGGTTTGTGACCACATATGAGGTATCGATGTACTCAGGAAAAATTGCCCAACACATTTTAGGATCCATTTTATCCTGTTGCCCATGTGAAAATGAAAAAATTGAGGCTAAAATAATTTTTTTGTGAAAAAAAAGTACTTTTTCATTTTTACGGATCAATTTGTGAAGCACCTGGGGGTTCAAAGTGCTCATTATGCATCTAGATAAGCTCCATGGGGGGTCTAGTTTCCAAAATGGGGTCACTTGTAGGGGAGCTCCAATGTTTAGGTACACAGGGGCTCTCCAAATGCTACATGGTGTCCGCTAAAGATTGGAGCCAATTTTTCATTGAAAAGGTCAAATGGTGCTCCTTCCCTTCCGAGCCCTGTCGTGCGCCCAAACATTGGTTCCCCCCACATATGTGGTATTGGCGTACTCAGGACAAATTGTACAATAACGTTTGGGTCCAGTTTCTCTTTTTACCCTTGGGAAAATAAAAAAATTGTTGCTAAAAGATAATTTTTGTGACTAAAAAGTTAAATGTTCATTTTTTCCTTCCATGTTGCTTCTGCTGCTATGAAGCACCTGAAGGGTTAATAAACTTCTTGAATGTGGTTTTGAGTACCTTGAGGGGTGCAGTTTTTAGAATAGTGTCACTTTTTGGTATTTTCAGCCATATAGACCCCTCAAACTGACTTCAAATGTGAGATGGTCCCTAAAAAAAATGGTTTTGTAAAACTTCCTAGCAAAAAAAAAAATTTGTTTCCAAAATTGTGCTGATGTAAAATAGACATGTGGGTAATGCTATTTATTAACTATTTTGTGTCACATAACTCTCTCGTTTGAATAAAAAGTCAAAATTTGAAAATTGCAAAATGTTCAAAATTTTAGCCAAAGTTCAATTTTTTTCACAAATAAGCGCAAAAATTATCGACCTAAATTTACCACTAACATGAAGCCCAATATGTCACGAAAAAACAGTCTCAGAACCGCTAGGATCCGTTGAAGCGTTCCTGAGTTATTAACTCATAAAGGGACACTGGTCAGAATTGCAAAAAAAAAATGGTAAGGTCAATATAGGCTGGGTCATGAAGGGGTTAAGGGGTCAGGAGTTTGTATACATAAGGTTATATGATGAGGGATAAAATTAAAGTTCTTAGTTGGAATATAAGAGGACTGTGAGAAGGAACTTGAAGAACGGTGATTTTGGAATATGTTAGAAAGCGGAGTCCGGATGCCATTTGTCATATCATTCTACTTATTCTTCGTATGCTAGGGGGGGTCTCAATTGTGATAGGTAGGGTTGAGCGACTTTAATTTTTTTAAGATCGAGTAGGGTTTTGGGAAACCCGATTTTGTCCAGAGTCGAGTCGAGTGCAGTCGGCCGATTATCGCTAAAAGTCGGGGATCGACCGAAACACGAAACCCAATGCAAGTCAATGGGGAAGCATAGTCGGCAGTGAGTGGAGGCCAGGAAAACACCTACAGTGCCCATTTTAATGCCAAAAACATCCATTCTTGTTTCTGAAGCTTGCCAATCTTAATTAACTGTATAATAATAGTTGGGCATAGGGAATTGGGGGAAAGTTGTGGGGGGAGTAGGGCTGGCTCAAGTTTTTCGTGGGCCCAGGAAATGCGGACTACGTCACGGCGGTGTTGCAGGGAAAGGTAAGTATTTAAAAGTTGCAAGTGCTGTGATCCTGAGCAAGCAGGGGGGGGGCCCACTCGTTCGCATTGCCACTGGCACAGGGCCCCTCAAAGTACGGCGGTGTGTTTGCATGGCGGGGGCGCCTCCCACCAGCAGCGACACTTTTGCGTACTCTGAGGGGCCCTGTGCCAGTGACGTCGCCAACGAGTATGCCCCCCCACCTGATGAAGGAACCTGCACTTTCATCTGCACCTTCCTCTTTGTCCCTGTGTAAGGTGGTATAACATGCGGGAAGGGGAACCTTACTTTCAGCAGGGACAGATTCTGGCTGTGTAGAGTACAAGGGGAATGTAGTGGTCTAGGTCAATGTACCAGCAGACTCATTTAGCAGTGGCTGGGCAATGGGCAGGATGAGGAGGAAACAGATCTAGGGCCAAAGAATAAAGTAGGCTACATGCAGTTCAAAATTGGTAACAGGACTAAACAGGCGGCATTGCTTTGTTCAGTGGAGTAGCAAACCCAAGAGCAGCAGACACTGTTTCAAGGGCCTAACCACACTAGTAGGCCAAATGCAGTTTAATATCTGATAGTATAGGGCGAAAGCCAGAATGTGGAAGCTCAGCTTTGTTCAGTTGAGGACAACACCAGGGAGGGGCAGACACCTTTAGTAGGCCGGAAAAGCCTATTGCATTTTTTAAAATGGTAATTTGGAGCAGAAGGTTGAAGCTCAGCTTTATTTAGTTGAGGGCAACACCAGGCAGGGGCACACAGACAGACACCTTTAGTAGGCCGGAAAAGCCTATTGCATTTTTCAAAATGGTAATTTGGAGCAGAAGGTTGAAGCTCAGCTTTATTTAGTTGAGGGCAACACCAGGGAGGGGCAGAAGCCGTTAGTAGGCCCTAACCACCATTTTTTTTTTAAAACCACTTAATGAGAGCCGGAAGGTTGAAGCTCAGCTTTATTTAGTTGAGGACAACACCAGGGAGGGGCAGAAGCCGTTAGTAGGCCCTAACCACCATTTTTTTTTTTTTAAAACCACTTAATGAGAGCCGGAAGGTTGAAGCTCAGCTTTATTTAGTTGAGGACAACACCAGGGAGGGGCAGAAGCCGTTAGTAGGCCCTAACCACCATTTTTTTTTTTAAAACCACATAATGAGAGCCGGAAGGTTGAAGCTCAGCTTTATTTAGTTGAGGACAACACCAGGGAGGGGCACACAGACAGACACCTTTAGTAGGCCTGAAAAGCCTATTGCATTTTTCAAAATGGTAATTTGGAGCAGAAGGTTGAAGCTCAGCTTTATTTAGTTGAGGGCAACACCAGGGAGGGGCAGAAGCCGTTAGTAGGCCCTAACCACCATTTTTTTTTTTAAAACCACATAATGAGAGCCGGAAGGTTGAAGCTCAGCTTTATTTAGTTGAGGACAACACCAGGGAGGGGCAGAAGCCGTTAGTAGGCCCTAACCACCATTTTTTTTTTTAAAACCACATAATGAGAGCCGGAAGGTTGAAGCTCAGCTTTATTTAGTTGAGGACAACACCAGGGAGGGGCACACAGACAGACACCTTTAGTAGGCCTGAAAAGCCTATTGCATTTTTCAAAATGGTAATTTGGAGCAGAAGGTTGAAGCTCAGCTTTATTTAGTTGAGGACAACACCAGGGAGGGGCACACAGACAGACACCTTTAGTAGGCCTGAAAAGCCTATTGCATTTTTCAAAATGGTAATTTGGAGCAGAAGGTTGAAGCTCAGCTTTATTTAGTTGAGGGCAACACCAGGGAGGGGCAGAAGCCGTTAGTAGGCCCTAACCACCATTTTTTTTTTTAAAACCACTTAATGAGAGCCGGAAGGTTGAAGCTCAGCTTTATTTAGTTGAGGACAACACCAGGGAGGGGCAGAAGCCGTTAGTAGGCCCTAACCACCATTTTTTTTTTTTAAAACCACTTAATGAGAGCCGGAAGGTTGAAGCTCAGCTTTATTTAGTTGAGGACAACACCAGGGAGGGGCACACAGACAGACACCTTTAGTAGGCCTGAAAAGCCTATTGCATTTTTCAAAATGGTAATTTGGAGCAGAAGGTTGAAGCTCAGCTTTATTTAGTTGAGGGCAACACCAGGGAGGGGCAGAAGCCGTTAGTAGGCCCTAACCACCATTTTTTTTTTTAAAACCACTTAATGAGAGCCGGAAGGTTGAAGCTCAGCTTTATTTAGTTGAGGACAACACCAGGGAGGGGCAGAAGCCGTTAGTAGGCCCTAACCACCATTTTTTTTTTTTTAAAACCACTTAATGAGAGCCGGAAGGTTGAAGCTCAGCTTTATTTAGTTGAGGACAACACCAGGGAGGGGCAGAAGCCGTTAGTAGGCCCTAACCACCATTTTTTTTTTTAAAACCACATAATGAGAGCCGGAAGGTTGAAGCTCAGCTTTATTTAGTTGAGGACAACACCAGGGAGGGGCACACAGACAGACACCTTTAGTAGGCCGGAAAAGCCTATTGCATTTTTCAAAATGGTAATTTGGAGCAGAAGGTTGAAGCTCAGCTTTATTTAGTTGAGGGCAACACCAGGGAGGGGCAGAAGCCGTTAGTAGGCCCTAACCACCATTTTTTTTTTTAAAACCACTTAATGAGAGCCGGAAGGTTGAAGCTCAGCTTTATTTAGTTGAGGACAACACCAGGGAGGGGCAGAAGCCGTTAGTAGGCCCTAACCACCATTTTTTTTTTTAAAACCACTTAATGAGAGCCGGAAGGTTGAAGCTCAGCTTTATTTAGTTGAGGACAACACCAGGGAGGGGCAGAAGCCGTTAGTAGGCCCTAACCACCATTTTTTTTTTTAAAACCACATAATGAGAGCCGGAAGGTTGAAGCTCAGCTTTATTTAGTTGAGGACAACACCAGGGAGGGGCAGAAGCCGTTAGTAGGCCCTAACCACCATTTTTTTTTTTAAAACCACATAATGAGAGCCGGAAGGTTGAAGCTCAGCTTTATTTAGTTGAGGACAACACCAGGGAGGGGCACACAGACAGACACCTTTAGTAGGCCTGAAAAGCCTATTGCATTTTTCAAAATGGTAATTTGGAGCAGAAGGTTGAAGCTCAGCTTTATTTAGTTGAGGACAACACCAGGGAGGGGCACACAGACAGACACCTTTAGTAGGCCTGAAAAGCCTATTGCATTTTTCAAAATGGTAATTTGGAGCAGAAGGTTGAAGCTCAGCTTTATTTAGTTGAGGGCAACACCAGGGAGGGGCAGAAGCCGTTAGTAGGCCCTAACCACCATTTTTTTTTTTAAAACCACTTAATGAGAGCCGGAAGGTTGAAGCTCAGCTTTATTTAGTTGAGGACAACACCAGGGAGGGGCAGAAGCCGTTAGTAGGCCCTAACCACCATTTTTTTTTTTTTTAAACCACTTAATGAGAGCCGGAAGGTTGAAGCTCAGCTTTATTTAGTTGAGGACAACACCAGGGAGGGGCACACAGACAGACACCTTTAGTAGGCCTGAAAAGCCTATTGCATTTTTCAAAATGGTAATTTGGAGCAGAAGGTTGAAGCTCAGCTTTATTTAGTTGAGGGCAACACCAGGGAGGGGCAGAAGCCGTTAGTAGGCCCTAACCACCATTTTTTTTTTTTAAACCACTTAATGAGAGCCGGAAGGTTGAAGCTCAGCTTTATTTAGTTGAGGACAACACCAGGGAGGGGCAGAAGCCGTTAGTAGGCCCTAACCACCATTTTTTTTTTTTAAAACCACTTAATGAGAGCCGGAAGGTTGAAGCTCAGCTTTATTTAGTTGAGGACAACACCAGGGAGGGGCAGAAGCCGTTAGTAGGCCCTAACCACCATTTTTTTTTTTAAAACCACATAATGAGAGCCGGAAGGTTGAAGCTCAGCTTTATTTAGTTGAGGACAACACCAGGGAGGGGCACACAGACAGACACCTTTAGTAGGCCGGAAAAGCCTATTGCATTTTTCAAAATGGTAATTTGGAGCAGAAGGTTGAAGCTCAGCTTTATTTAGTTGAGGGCAACACCAGGGAGGGGCAGAAGCCGTTAGTAGGCCCTAACCACCATTTTTTTTTTTAAAACCACTTAATGAGAGCCGGAAGGTTGAAGCTCAGCTTTATTTAGTTGAGGACAACACCAGGGAGGGGCAGAAGCCGTTAGTAGGCCCTAACCACCATTTTTTTTTTTAAAACCACTTAATGAGAGCCGGAAGGTTGAAGCTCAGCTTTATTTAGTTGAGGACAACACCAGGGAGGGGCAGAAGCCGTTAGTAGGCCCTAACCACCATTTTTTTTTTAAAAACCACATAATGAGAGCCGGAAGGTTGAAGCTCAGCTTTATTTAGTTGAGGACAACACCAGGGAGGGGCAGAAGCCGTTAGTAGGCCCTAACCACCATTTTTTTTTTTAAAACCACATAATGAGAGCCGGAAGGTTGAAGCTCAGCTTTATTTAGTTGAGGACAACACCAGGGAGGGGCACACAGACAGACACCTTTAGTAGGCCGGAAAAGCCTATTGCATTTTTCAAAATGGTAATTTGGAGCAGAAGGTTGAAGCTCAGCTTTATTTAGTTGAGGGCAACACCAGGGAGGGGCAGAAGCCGTTAGTAGGCCCTAACCACCATTTTTTTTTTTAAAACCACTTAATGAGAGCCGGAAGGTTGAAGCTCAGCTTTATTTAGTTGAGGACAACACCAGGGAGGGGCAGAAGCCGTTAGTAGGCCCTAACCACCATTTTTTTTTTTTAAACCACTTAATGAGAGCCGGAAGGTTGAAGCTCAGCTTTATTTAGTTGAGGACAACACCAGGGAGGGGCAGAAGCCGTTAGTAGGCCCTAACCACCATTTTTTTTTTTAAAACCACATAATGAGAGCCGGAAGGTTGAAGCTCAGCTTTATTTAGTTGAGGACAACACCAGGCAGGGGCACACAGACAGACACCTTTAGTAGGCCTGAAAAGCCTATTGCATTTTTCAAAATGGTAATTTGGAGCAGAAGGTTGAAGCTCAGCTTTATTTAGTTGAGGGCAACACCAGGGAGGGGCAGAAGCCGTTAGTAGGCCCTAACCAAAGTTGAAGGCCAAATGCAGTTTAATTTCTGATACTATAGGCCGAAAGCCAGAAGGTGGAAGTTCCGATTTAGACAGTGGAGGACAATTTGAATTAGGGACTGCAGACAGACTTAGTAGGCTGTCCCCTGTGGACCATGCATCCACCACATTAACCCATTGCGCCGTAATGGACACGTAATCTTCCGTGGCCATGCCTACAGGTCCATGCGTCTGTTGTCAGGTGCACCTTTGTACTCACAGATTGCCAGAGTGCATGGACAATGCGGTCTTCTACATGCTGGTGGAGGGTTGGGATGGCTTTTCTCGCAAAAGAAGTGTCGACTGGTTAGCTTGTAGCGTGGTACAGCGTAGTCCATCATGGCCTTATTAATAGTAAATAAAATATATAACTAGGCTCTATGAACTTTTAAATAGGTTCCAGGGGTACACGGGCAGCATTGGTGTGGTCAGTGGAGGAGTATTGCAAGTAGGGGCTGCAGACAGGCTATCAAAGGCCTAAAATAACAAACAGTAGGCAGTCATGGCAGTTTTACATCGGTTACATGGATACACAGGCAGGCACTCCAGGCAGCATTGTGGTCAGTGGAGGAGTATTGCAAGTAGGGGCCGCAGACAGGCTATCAAAGGCCTAAAATAACAAACAATAGGCTCATGGCAGTTTTACAGCGGTTACATGGATACACGGGCAGGCAGCTTGGTGGTCAGTGGAGGAGTATTTAAAGTAGGGACCGCAGACAGGCTATCAAAGGCCTAAAATAACAAACAATAGGCTCATGGCAGTTTTACAGCGGTTACATGGATACACGGGCAGGCAGCTTGGTGGTCAGTGGAGGAGTATTTAAAGTAGGGACCGCAGACAGGCTTCAAAGGCCTAACATAAGAAAATGGGCTGGCTGTAGGCACTTTATAATTGGTTCCAGGGGTACACGGGCAGCAGTGGTCTGGTCAGTGGAGGAGTATTTAAAGTAGGGACCGCAGACAGGCTTCAAAGGCCTAACATAAGAAAATGGGCTGGCTGTAGGCACTTTATAATTGGTTCCAGGGGTACACGGGCAGCAGTGGTCTGGTCAGTGGAGGAGTATTTAAAGTAGGGACCGCAGACAGGCTATCAAAGGCCTAACATAACAAACAATAGGCTCATGGCAGTTTCACAGCGGTTACATGGATACACGGGCAGGCAGCTTGGTGGTCAGTGGAGGAGTATTTAAAGTAGGGACCGCAGACAGGCTTCAAAGGCCTAACATAAGAAAATGGGCTGGCTGTAGGCACTTTATAATTGGTTCCAGGGGTACACGGGCAGCAGTGGTCTGGTCAGTGGAGGAGTATTTAAAGTAGGGACCGCAGACAGGCTATCAAAGGCCTAACATAACAAACAATAGGCTCATGGCAGTTTCACAGCGGTTACATGGATACACGGGCAGGCAGCTTGGTGGTCAGTGGAGGAGTATTTAAAGTAGGGACCGCAGACAGGCTTCAAAGGCCTAACATAAGAAAATGGGCTGGCTGTAGGCACTTTATAATTGGTTCCAGGGGTACACGGGCAGCAGTGGTCTGGTCAGTGGAGGAGTATTTAAAGTAGGGACCGCAGACAGGCTTCAAAGGCCTAACATAAGAAAATGGGCTGGCTGTAGGCACTTTATAATTGGTTCCAGGGGTACACGGGCAGCAGTGGTCTGGTCAGTGGAGGAGTATTTAAAGTAGGGACCGCAGACAGGCTTCAAAGGCCTAACATAAGAAAATGGGCTGGCTGTAGGCACTTTATAATTGGTTCCAGGGGTACACGGGCAGCAGTGGTCTGGTCAGTGGAGGAGTATTTAAAGTAGGGACCGCAGACAGGCTATCAAAGGCCTAACATAACAAACAATAGGCTCATGGCAGTTTCACAGCGGTTACATGGATACACGGGCAGGCAGCTTGGTGGTCAGTGGAGGAGTATTTAAAGTAGGGACCGCAGACAGGCTATCAAAGGCCTAACATAACAAACAATAGGCTCATGGCAGTTTCACAGCGGTTACATGGATACACGGGCAGGCAGCTTGGTGGTCAGTGGAGGAGTATTTAAAGTAGGGACCGCAGACAGGCTTCAAAGGCCTAACATAAGAAAATTGGCTGGCTGTAGGCACTTTATAATTGGTTCCAGGGGTACACGGGCAGCAGTGGTCTGGTCAGTGGAGGAGTATTTAAAGTAGGGACCGCAGACAGGCTTCAAAGGCCTAACATAAGAAAATTGGCTGGCTGTAGGCACTTTATAATTGGTTCCAGGGGTACACGGGCAGCAGTGGTCTGGTCAGTGGAGGAGTATTTAAAGTAGGGACCGCAGACAGGCTTCAAAGGCCTAACATAAGAAAATGGGCTGGCTGTAGGCACTTTATAATTGGTTCCAGGGGTACACGGGCAGCAGTGGTCTGGTCAGTGGAGGAGTATTTAAAGTAGGGACCGCAGACAGGCTATCAAAGGCCTAACATAACAAACAATAGGCTCATGGCAGTTTCACAGCGGTTACATGGATACACGGGCAGGCAGCTTGGTGGTCAGTGGAGGAGTATTTAAAGTAGGGACCGCAGACAGGCTATCAAAGGCCTAACATAACAAACAATAGGCTCATGGCAGTTTTACAGCGGTTACATGGATACACGGGCAGGCAGCTTGGTGGTCAGTGGAGGAGTATTTAAAGTAGGGACCGCAGACAGGCTTCAAAGGCCTAACATAAGAAAATGGGCTGGCTGTAGGCACTTTATAATTGGTTCCAGGGGTACACGGGCAGCAGTGGTCTGGTCAGTGGAGGAGTATTTAAAGTAGGGACCGCAGACAGGCTTCAAAGGCCTAACATAAGAAAATGGGCTGGCTGTAGGCACTTTATAATTGGTTCCAGGGGTACACGGGCAGCAGTGGTCTGGTCAGTGGAGGAGTATTTAAAGTAGGGACCGCAGACAGGCTATCAAAGGCCTAAAATAACAAACAATAGGCTCATGGCAGCTTTACAGCGGTTACATGGATACACAGGCAGCTTGGTGGTGAGTGGAGGAGTAGTGCAAGGAGTGTCTGTCCCAGTACTCCCAAAATATAAATAGATGTTAATGTCTCGCAAAACAACCAAAACAAAAAAAAAAGGTGGCATACTTAGGTACAGGGGTGGGCTCATCTACTGAGTTTCTGACATAGTAATTTGGCAGTAACTATTTAATGGTGCCAATATAGGACACAGACACAGACTACTTTAAGTTGCATCATAGATGTCTACAAATTTGTATTGTCAGTGCCAGACATTGAATGATGTCAGCGAATAGACTAAAGATTGGTGGAGCTGTGCGACATAATTTTGCACATGGTAGAGCACATTTTGAGCTGGGGTAGGGGGGAACTCTCTTGAGGCCGGCGGGACCGCCCCAGGGCCCCTCATGTTACAACGGTGTGTCTGACGTTGGGTGCGCACCACCACCGCCAGAGACACTACATTGTACTATGAGGGACCCAGTAGCAATGCCGTCAACCAAAAGCGAGCACACCCACCTCTTCAGACAAACAGCAGTCTCACGGGTGCTTGCGCCAAGTCGCGATACCACGGCCCCGTGTGGGGAGTTTTGCCATTTAGGGAGGTGTAAACATGTCGTATGCTGTACAATCAGCTGCAGCAAATTAGACATTAGAAAAGTAATTCACAGGCAAGAGCTTTTCATAGGAAAGCTAGGTGTCGGCCGGGCAAGGTGGGGCAAAAGATTTCGAAATCCAGTTGTGGTTCATTTTAATGAATGTTAGATCGTCAACATTTTGGGTAGCCAGACGAGTCCTTTTTTCGGTTAATATTGAACCTGCAGCACTGAATACTCTTTCTGATAGGACACTTGCTGCCGGGCAAGCAAGCTCCTGCAATGCATATTCTGCCAATTCTGGCCAGGTGTCTAATTTGGAGGCCCAGTAATCAAATGGGAATGACGGTTGAGGGAGAACATCGATAAGGGATGAAAAATAGTTAGTAACCATACTGGACAAATGTTGTCTCCTGTCACTTTCAATTGATGCAGCAGTACCTGTCCTGTCTGCGGTCATAGCAAAATCACTCCACAACCTGGTCAGAAAACCCCTCTGTCCAACGCCACTTCTGATGTGTGCACCCCTAACACTCCTAGTCTGCTGCCCCCTGGAGCTCGTGTGAGAACGATCACGTGCGCTGTGTGCTGGGAATGCCTGAAGCAAACGGTCAACAAGAGTTGATTGTTTGGTTGCTAATATTAGTTCCAAGTTCTCATGTGGCATAATATTTTGCAATTTGCCTTTATAGCGTGGATCAAGGAGGCAGGCCAACCAGTAATCGTCATCGTTCATCATTTTCGTAATGCGTGTGTCCCTTTTTAGGATACGTAAGGCATAATCCGCCATGTGGGCCAAAGTTCCAGTTGTCAAATCTCCGGTTGTGATTGGTTGAGGGGCAGTTGCAGGCAAATCTACGTCACTTGTGTCCCTCAAAAAACCAGAACCCGGCCGTGACACGCAACCAAATTCCTGTGCCCCCGGGAAAGGTTCGGCATTAAAAATATACTCATCCCCATCATCCTCCTCGTCCTCCACCTCCTCTTCGCCCGCTACCTCGTCCTGTACACTGCCCTGACCAGACAATGGCTGACTGTCATCAAGGCTTTCCTCTTCCTCTGGTGCAGACGCCTGCTCCTTTATGTGCGTCAAACTTTGCATCAGCAGACGCATTAGGGGGATGCTCATGCTTATTACGGCGTTGTCTGCACTAACCAGCCGTGTGCATTCCTCAAAACACTGAAGGACTTGACACATGTCTTGTATCTTAGACCACTGCACACCTGACAACTCCATGTCTGCCATCCTACTGCCTGCCCGTGTATCCTCCCACAAATAAATAACAGCACGCCTCTGTTCGCACAGTCTCTGAAGCATGTGCAGTGTTGAGTTCCACCTTGTTGCAACGTCTATGATTAGGCGATGCTGGGGAAGGTTCAAAGACCGCTGATAGGTCTGCATACGGCTGGCGTGTACAGGCGAACGTCGGATATGTGAGCAAAGTGCACGCACTTTGAGGAGCAGGTCGGAGAACCCAGGATAAGTTTTCAATAAGCACTGCACCACCAGGTTTAAGGTGTGAGCCAGGCAAGGAATGTGTTTCAGTTGGGAAAGGGAGATGGCAGCCATGAAATTCCTTCCGTTATCACTCACTACCTTGCCTGCCTCAAGATCTACTGTGCCCAGCCACGACTGCGTTTCTTGTTGCAAGAACTCGGACAGAACTTCCGCGGTGTGTCTATTGTCGCCCAAGCACTTCATAGCCAATACAGCCTGCTGACGCTTGGCAGTAGCTGGCCCATAATGGGACAACTGGTGTGCAACAGTGTCATCTGCCGATGGAGTGGTTGGCAGACTGCGTTCTGTGGAAGAGCTGTAGCTTCTGCAGGAGGACGAGGAGGAGGAGGAGGAGGGGGTGCGAACGCCTACAGCCAACTGTTTCCTAGACCGTGGGCTAGGCACAACTGTCCCTAAATTGATGTCGCCTGTGGACCCTGCATCCACCACATTCACCCAGTGTGCCGTGATGGACACATAACGTCCCTGGCCATGCCTACTGGTCCATGCATCTGTAGTCAGGTGCACCTTTGTACTCACAGATTGCCTGAGTGCATGGACGATGCGCTGTTTAACATGCTGGTGCAGGGCTGGGATGGCTTTTCTGGAAAAAAAGTGTCGACTGGGTAGCTCGTATCGTGGTTCAGCGTACTCCATCAGGGCTTTGAAAGCTTCGCTTTCAACTAACCGGTAGGGCATCATCTCTAACGAGATTAGTCTAGCTATGTGGGCGTTAAAACCCTGTGTACGCGGATGCGAGGATAAGTACTTCCTTTTTCTAACCAGAGTCTCATGTAGGGTGAGCTGGACTGGAGAGCTGGAGATCGTGGAACTTTCGGGTGTGCCGGTGTACATGGCAGACTGAGAGACGGTTGGAGACGGTATTGTTTCCGCCGGTGCCCTAGATGCAATATTTCCTCCTACAAAACTGGTGATTCCCTGACCCTGACTGCTTTTGGCTGGCAAAGAAACCTGCACAGATACTGCCGGTGGTGCGGAAAATGGTGGCCTTACAGTGACGGAAGGGATGTTGCGTTGCTGACTAGCTTCATTGGCCGAGGGTGCTACAACCTTGAGGGACGTTTGGTAGTTAGTCCAGGCTTGAAAATGCATGGTGGTTAAGTGTCTATGCATGCAACTAGTATTTAGACTTTTCAGATTCTGACCTCTGCTTAAGCTAGTTGAACATTTTTGACAGATGACTTTGCGCTGATCAGTTGGATGTTGTTTAAAAAAATGCCAGACTGCACTCTTCCTAGACTCGGATCCCTTTTCAGGGATTGCAGACTGAGCTTTAACCGGATGGCAACGCTGTGCTCCAACAGGTTTTGGCTTTGACACGCGTTTTGGTCCAGATACGGGCCCGGCAGATGGAACCTGTTGCGATGTTGATGCCTGCTGCGGCCCCTCCTCCACCTCCGCTTCTGAACTACTGCCGCCTGCACCCTGTTCCCCCAATGGCTGCCAATCGGGGTCAATAACTGGGTCATCTATTACCTCCTCTTCGAGCTCGTGTGCAACTTCGTCTGTGTCACTGTGTCGGTCGGTGGTATAGCGTTCGTGGCGGGGCAACATAGTCTCATCAGGGTCTGATTGTGGATCTGTACCCTGAGAGGGCAATGTGGTGGTCTGAGTCAAAGGAGCAGCATAGTACTCTGGCTGTGGCTGTGCATCAGTGCACTCCATGTCAGAATATACTTGTAATGGGCATGGCCTGTTAAATGTTTCACTTTCTAAGCCAGGGACGGTATGTGTAAAGAGCTCCATGGAGTGACCCGTTGTGTCGCCTGCTGCATCCTTCTCTCTTGTTGTAGTTTTTGCTGAGGAGGACAAGGAAGCGACTTGTCCCTGACCGTGAACATCCACAAGCGACGCGCTGCTTTTACATTTACCAGTTTCGGAAGAGGAGGCAAAAGAGCTAGAGGCTGAGTCTGCAATGTAAGCCAAAACTTGCTGTTGCTGCTCCGCCTTTAAAAGCGGTTTTCCTACTCCCAGAAAAGAGAGCGTTCGAGGCCTTGTGTAGCCTGACGACGAAACTGGCTCCACAGCTCCAGACTTAGGTGGAATATTTTTATCCCCACGACCACCTGATGCTCCACTACCACTACCATCATTACCAGCTGACAATGAACGCCCACGACGACCTCTTGCACCAGACTTCCTCATTGTTTTAAAATCTTAACCAAAGTAACTTTATTTGTTGCTGTCAAACAACTTACACGGTGAGCTATAACTTCAGTATGATTTCAATATCCCTTAACAGGTTGGTGAGACCACAAGGAAAATCAGGCACAATGTTACACACTCTGTTTTCTGTGGCACAAAATCACAGAGATGACACACACGCAGGACTGTCACTCAAGCACTAATGTCAATATTAATCTCCCACCTAATTTATTTATTTTTTTTTCTCAGGGAGACTTTAGAAACCAAATAATATTAAAAAAAAAAAAAAAAAAAGGCTTTCTATGGCCCACAATTAGAGAGAGAGAGGTGGCACAACCAGGAGTCAAGACTGGCGCACAAGCTGAAAGGGCAATATTACTCTCCCACTGTTTTTTATGTTTTTTTTGTTTTTTTCAGGGAGACTTTAGAAACCAAATAATATTAAAAAAAACAAAAAAAAAATAAATAGGCTTTCTATGGCCCACTGAATGAGAGGGAGAGAGGTGGCACACCCAGGAGTCAAGACTGGCACACAAGCTGAAAGGGCAATATTACTCTCCCACTGTTTTTTTAGGTTTTTTTTTTTTTTTCAGGGAGACTTTAGAAACCAAATAATATTAAAAAAACCAAAAAAAAAATAAATAGGCTTTCTATGGCCCACTGAATGAGAGGGAGAGAGGTGGCACACCCAGGAGTCAAGACTGGCACACAAGCTGAAAGGGCAATATTACTCTCCCACTGTTTTTTTAGGTTTTTTTTTTTTTTTCAGGGAGACTTTAGAAACCAAATAATATTAAAAAAAAAAAAAAAAAAAAAAAAAATAGGCTTGCTATAGCCCACTGAATGAGAGATAGCACACACAGCAGTGGCACACAAGCCCTGACTGAGGCCAATATTTTTCTCCCACTGATTGATGTAGTGTTTTTGTGTTGAGGTAGAATTTAGAACACAAATCACGGAAAAAATAAATAGGCTTTCTATGGCCCACTGAATGAAAGGGAGAGAGGTGGCACACCCAGGAGTCAAGACTGGCACACAAGCTGAAAGGGCAATATTACTCTCCCACTGTTTTTTTATGTATTTTTTGTTTTTTCAGGGAGACTTTAGAAACCCAATAATATTTAAAAAAAAAAATAAATAGGCTTTCTATGGCCCACTGAATGAGAGGGAGAGAGGTGGCACACCCAGGAGTCAAGACTGGCACACAAGCTGAAAGGGCAATATTATTCTCCCACTGTTTTTTTAGGTTTTTTTTTTTTTTTTCAGGGAGAATTAGAAACCAAATAATATTAAAAAAAAAAAATAAATAGGCTTTCTATGGCCCACTGAATGAGAGGGAGAGAGGTGGCACACCCAGGAGTCAAGACTGGCACACAAGCTGAAAGGGCAATATTACTCTCCCACTGTTTTTTTAGGTTTTTTTTTTTTTTTTCAGGGAGACTTTAGAAACCAAATAATATTAAAAAAACAAAAAAAAAAATAAATAGGCTTTCTATGGCCCACTGAATGAGAGGGAGAGAGGTGGCACACCCAGGAGTCAAGACTGGCACACAAGCTGAAAGGGCAATATTACTCTCCCACTGTTTTTTTAGGTTTTTTTTTTTTTTTCAGGGAGACTTTAGAAACCAAATAATATTAAAAAAACAAAAAAAAAATAAATAGGCTTTCTATGGCCCACTGAATGAGAGGGAGAGAGGTGGCACACCCAGGAGTCAAGACTGGCACACAAGCTGAAAGGGCAATATTACTCTCCCACTGTTTTTTTAGGTTTTTTTTTTTTTTTCAGGGAGACTTTAGAAACCAAATAATATTAAAAAAAAAAAAAAAAAATAAATAAAAATAGGCTTGCTATAGCCCACTGAATGAGAGATAGCACACACAGCAGTGGCACACAAGCCCTGACTGAGGCCAATATTTTTCTCCCACTGATTGATGTAGTGTTTTTGTGTTGAGGTAGAATTTAGAACACAAATCACGGAAAAAATAAATAGGCTTTCTATGGCCCACTGAATGAAAGGGAGAGAGGTGGCACACCCAGGAGTCAAGACTGGCACACAAGCTGAAAGGGCAATATTACTCTCCCACTGTTTTTTTATGTATTTTTTGTTTTTTCAGGGAGACTTTAGAAACCCAATAATATTTAAAAAAATAAATAAATAGGCTTTCTATGGCCCACTGAATGAGAGGGAGAGAGGTGGCACACCCAGGAGTCAAGACTGGCACACAAGCTGAAAGGGCAATATTATTCTCCCACTGTTTTTTTAGGTTTTTTTTTTTTTTTTCAGGGAGAATTAGAAACCAAATAATATTAAAAAAAAAAAATAAATAGGCTTTCTATGGCCCACTGAATGAGAGGGAGAGAGGTGGCACACCCAGGAGTCAAGACTGGCACACAAGCTGAAAGGGCAATATTACTCTCCCACTGTTTTTTTAGGGTTTTTTTTTTTTTTCAGGGAGACTTTAGAAACCAAATAATATTAAAAAAACCAAAAAAAAAATAAATAGGCTTTCTATGGCCCACTGAATGAGAGGAAGAGAGGTGGCACACCCAGGAGTCAAGACTGGCACACAAGCTGAAAGGGCAATATTACTCTCCCACTGTTTTTTTAGTTTTTTTTTTTTTTTTCAGGGAGACTTTAGAAACCAAATAATATTAAAAAAAAAAAAAAAAAAAAAAAAAATAGGCTTGCTATAGCCCACTGAATGAGAGATAGCACACACAGCAGTGGCACACAAGCCCTGACTGAGGCCAATATTTTTCTCCCACTGATTGATGTAGTGTTTTTGTGTTGAGGTAGAATTTAGAACACAAATCACGGAAAAAATAAATAGGCTTTCTATGGCCCACTGAATGAAAGGGAGAGAGGTGGCACACCCAGGAGTCAAGACTGGCACACAAGCTGAAAGGGCAATATTACTCTCCCACTGTTTTTTTATGTATTTTTTGTTTTTTCAGGGAGACTTTAGAAACCCAATAATATTTAAAAAAAAAAATAAATAGGCTTTCTATGGCCCACTGAATGAGAGGGAGAGAGGTGGCACACCCAGGAGTCAAGACTGGCACACAAGCTGAAAGGGCAATATTACTCTCCCACTGTTTTTTTAGGTTTTTTTTTTTTTTCAGGGAGACTTTAGAAACCAAATAATATTAAAAAAAAAAAAAAAAAAATAGGCTTGCTATAGCCCACTGAATGAGAGATAGCACACACAGCAGTGGCACACAAGCCCTGACTGAGGCCAATATTTTTCTCCCACTGATTGATGTAGTGTTTTTGTGTTGAGGTAGAATTTAGAACACAAATCACGGAAAAAATAAATAGGCTTTCTATGGCCCACTGAATGAAAGGGAGAGAGGTGGCACACCCAGGAGTCAAGACTGGCACACAAGCTGAAAGGGCAATATTACTCTCCCACTGTTTTTTTATGTATTTTTTTTTTTTTCAGGGAGACTTTAGAAACCCAATAATATTTAAAAAAAAAAATAAATAGGCTTTCTATGGCCCACTGAATGAGAGGGAGAGAGGTGGCACACCCAGGAGTCAAGACTGGCACACAAGCTGAAAGGGCAATATTACTCTCCCACTGTTTTTTTAGGTTTTTTTTTTTTTTTCAGGGAGACTTTAGAAACCAAATAATATTAAAAAAAAAAAAAAAAATAGGCTTGCTATAGCCCACTGAATGAGAGATAGCACACACAGCAGTGGCACACAAGCCCTGACTGAGGCCAATATTTTTCTCCCACTGATTGATGTAGTGTTTTTGTGTTGAGGTAGAATTTAGAACACAAATCACGGAAAAAATAAATAGGCTTTCTATGGCCCACTGAATGAAAGGGAGAGAGGTGGCACACCCAGGAGTCAAGACTGGCACACAAGCTGAAAGGGCAATATTACTCTCCCACTGTTTTTTTATGTATTTTTTGTTTTTTCAGGGAGACTTTAGAAACCCAATAATATTTAAAAAAAAAAATAAATAGGCTTTCTATGGCCCACTGAATGAGAGGGAGAGAGGTGGCACACCCAGGAGTCAAGACTGGCACACAAGCTGAAAGGGCAATATTACTCTCCCACTGTTTTTTTAGGTTTTTTTTTTTTTTTCAGGGAGACTTTAGAAACCAAATAATATTAAAAAAACCAAAAAAAAAATAAATAGGCTTTCTATGGCCCACTGAATGAGAGGGAGAGAGGTGGCACACCCAGGAGTCAAGACTGGCACACAAGCTGAAAGGGCAATATTACTCTCCCACTGTTTTTTTAGGTTTTTTTTTTTTTTTCAGGGAGACTTTAGAAACCAAATAATATTAAAAAAAAAAAAAAAAAAATAGGCTTGCTATAGCCCACTGAATGAGAGATAGCACACACAGCAGTGGCACACAAGCCCTGACTGAGGCCAATATTTTTCTCCCACTGATTGATGTAGTGTTTTTGTGTTGAGGTAGAATTTAGAACACAAATCACGGAAAAAATAAATAGGCTTTCTATGGCCCACTGAATGAAAGGGAGAGAGGTGGCACACCCAGGAGTCAAGACTGGCACACAAGCTGAAAGGGCAATATTACTCTCCCACTGTTTTTTTATGTATTTTTTGTTTTTTCAGGGAGACTTTAGAAACCCAATAATATTTAAAAAAAAAAAATAAATAGGCTTTCTATGGCCCACTGAATGAGAGGGAGAGAGGTGGCACACCCAGGAGTCAAGACTGGCACACAAGCTGAAAGGGCAATATTACTCTCCCACTGTTTTTTTAGGTTTTTTTTTTTTTTCAGGGAGACTTTAGAAACCAAATAATATTAAAAAAAAAAAAAAAAATAGGCTTGCTATAGCCCACTGAATGAGAGATAGCACACACAGCAGTGGCACACAAGCCCTGACTGAGGCCAATATTTTTCTCCCACTGATTGATGTAGTGTTTTTGTGTTGAGGTAGATTTTAGAACACAAATCACGGAAAAAATAAATAGGCTTTCTATGGCCCACTCAGTGAGAGATGGCACACACAGGGATGGCACTGTAGCAGAAATGCCAATCTTAATCTCCCACAAAAAAAAAAAAAAAACAAAAACTGTCCTACAATTACTATCTCCCTGCAGTAATGTAAGCCAGGTATGGCAGGCAGCAATAGGAGTGGACTGATGCACAAATTAAATAAAAAGTGTGGACAAACAAAAAAGATAGCTGTGCAGAAAGGAAGGAACAAGAGGATATGTGCTTTGAAAAAAGCAGTTGGTTTCCACAGTGGCGTACACACAGCAATACAGCTATCACGGAGCCTTCTAGGGCAGCCCAATGAGCTACAGCGCTGAGGGGAAAAAAAAAAAAAATAGCTTCCACAGTCCCTGCACACCGAAGGTGGTGTTGGACAGTGGAAATCGCTGCAGCACAAGCGGTTTGGTGGTTAGTGGACCCTGCCTAACGCTCTCCCTGCTTCTGACGAAGCGGCAGCAACCTGTCCCTAAGCTCAGATCAGCAGCAGTAAGATGGCGGTCGGCGGGAACGCCCCTTTATAGCCCCTGTGACGCCGCAGACAGCAAGCCAATCACTGCAATGCCCTTCTCTAAGATGGTGGTGACCAGGATCTATGTCATCACGCTGCCCACACTCTGCGTTCACCTTCATTGGCTGAGAAATGGCGCTTTTCGCGTCATTGAAACGCGACTTTGGCGCGAAAGTCGCGTACC
Organism: Ranitomeya variabilis; assembly: GCF_051348905.1. Classification (NCBI taxonomy): domain Eukaryota; kingdom Metazoa; phylum Chordata; class Amphibia; order Anura; family Dendrobatidae; genus Ranitomeya; species Ranitomeya variabilis. Next base: position 180,737,756 of record NC_135238.1, read on the forward strand.
GCATGGCCGACAAGCACAGGGGTCGGATCGGGTTTCATGAGACGCCGACTTAGCCAAAAGTCGGCGACTTTTGAAAATGATCGACCCGTTTCGCTCAACCCTAGTGATAGGGGCACCCACACCCTTTGAAGAAATCGAGAGTCATGTAGATAGGGATGGGCAATATGTTTTGATACTTTGCAAAATTTATAGGCAACCATTATGTATAGTGGCTGTGTATTTCCCACCCCCATATTCTGGGAAAAAGGTCCAAGAGATATTTGAATTATATAAACAGGATATAGGATTACCATTGTTAATTATCGGGGATTTCAATAATGTGGTGGATGAAGGGTGGGATAGGCCCAAGCAAGGCATGAGTGAGGGCACTAAAAAAACTATCATTATTTGGGAACTATACTAAAGAGTTGGGGATGGTGTATCTCTGGAGAGTGAGGAATGAGAACAAAGTCTGTCACTCCTGCAACTCATGGGTCTGTCTCCAGGATTGACCTAGCATTGGGTAATGATCTAATGACACAAATGATCTGTGGGATAAAATACCTCCCGAGAGTGATTTCAGATCACAAGCCTATAGAGTTGTTAGTTAGACGGGGAGGTGGGTGGAAGTTGCACCCGTTATGGCTTGAACATATTAATATGGACAACATTAAGAGGGAGATTAAAGAATATTGGCAGTTTAACTAGGATAGTGCTGAAAGTTTGGGACGCAATGAAAGCTTTTTTGAGGGGCCTTCTTTTTAGGGAGATTTGTAAATGTAAATCCAAAACTAGGCTAGAAGATAGGGAAGTCAGAGACACTAGAAAGGGACATAGTGTCAAACCCATCAGTGGAAAATCAAGGTAGATTTAGGGAAGCCCAGGACGGGGTCAATAAGCTTTATATGAAGAAAGCAGAGAGAAGATAAGCATTCCAGAAACTACAGTTCTTTGAGGAAGGGGAAAGAGTGGGGCACTTGCTGTCGGTGGTGACGGCAGCACAGAAGGAGTCGTCATATGTATACAAATTAAGGACGGATGAGGGGACTGAGATGGTGGACACAGAGGGCATTCTGGGGGAGTTTAGCAGGTTTTATGAACAATTGTATGCATCTGAACTGAGGGCCACATTAGGGGATATTAGAAGGTTTCCTTGGAGCGGTGGGACTTCCCAGGACTATGGATTGTGATAGTAGGAGGTTGGATTAACCTATAACAGAAGAGGAGATTAAAATTGCTATCATGTCAATGACAAATAATAGGGCCCCTGGAGCTGATGGACTCCCGGTTGAGAGATATAAAAACTTGATGGGTGTATCAGTGGCTAAATTAGATGTAGTCTTTGAAGAGGCTTTAAAGGAAGGGGAGTTGCCGGCGTCCATGATAGAGGCAATAGTGGTTATTCTGAAGGAAGGTAAGGACCCAGGGTTGGGAGAATCTTATAGACCCATTTAGTTGCTGATGGCAGATGTTAAGATATTGGCCAAGGTAGTGGCTACCCGCTTGGCAAGCGTAGTCCAGAATCTGGTCCTTCCTGATCAATCCGGTTTTATGCCAAATAAGACTACAGCGATAAATTTGCGTAGACTATTTTTGAACTTGTAGCTGCCGTCGGCTAATGGGGGTAGTAGTGTTGTGGTATTGCTGGATGCGCGTAAAGCGTTTGATAGTGTTGAATGGTGTTATCTTTGGGAGGTATTAAGAGGTTTTGGATTTGGGACAACCTTTATTTCATGGGTGCGACTATTATATACATCCCCGACTGCTAGGGTTAGAGTTAATGGACAGTTGCCTGGAAGTTTTAATCTTTATAGGGGGAGTAGGCAGGGGTGTCCACTGTCTCCACTACCCTGGCGCAGACAATTAGAAATGCGGTCTCAGTTAATTTGCTTAGGTATGGCCTAGTAGAGGAAAAAATAGCCCTGTATGCGGATGACCTGTTACTTTTTTTGAAGGACTCTGGGGAGTCATTGCTGGGAGCGATGAATATCCTTAGGACATTTGGGAATGTATCAAGCCTTGAAATTAACTGGGAGAAATCTAATATTCTGGTGGTGGATGGAGGTTGCGATGATATACTGATAACGGGGGAGGGTAGTAAGTTGGCAGTGGTCCAACAGTTCAAATATGTGGGCATCCAGGTGTCATTTCCCCTCTCTAGCTATGTGGACCTGAATCTGTCCACATTGCTGGATAGATTTAGGAGGAAAATAGGGGCGTGGTGTAGATTCTATCTCAGTGGTTGGAAGGATAAAGCTGATTAAAATGATTCTCATGCCCCAATTACTGTACGTATTGCACAATACCCCATATGACTGCACCAGAGATGGTTTTGCACCATCAAGTCTATGTTTCGAGACCTTGTTTGGGGGGAAAAAACAGCCAAGAATCAGGCTGGAATTACTATAGAGGCCTAAGGATGGAGGGAGACTGGCACTTCCGAACCTTTGGATCTATTTTTTGGCAGAGCAGGGTCAACAGATGAGAGGTTGAAGGGAGGTGAATGGCATGGGGTAGGTTCAACGGATTTTGGTTCAGTTGTTGGGAAGGGATCCATTAGTTCAGGGCTTGGAGGCAGGTAGTTTTCAGAAGTTTGGAACGGCCTATCCGACACTACTACAAAAGATGTGGGAGGCAATTAAAAAGACTAGGGGAGTGGGGCTCCTGACAAATTTTTCTCCAATATGGAAAAACGAAGTGTTACCGGAATTTATTAAAATGTAGAAATTAAAAAATTGGAAGATACTGGGTATTCAATATATGGCCCAAATACAAGAAGCACAAGTGCTGACATCCTTTGAGGCACTGCAGGAGGGTTATGGGTTACCGGAGGTCTGTAAGTTTCAATATGGACAGCTGAGGCATGCCTACTTAACATAGAGTAAAACAGTTAATATGGAAATTCGTAAAGATATTCTGGTGAACTATGTGCGAAGGGGGTAACAAAAGGGGTGGTTTCAGATATTTACAAAGATTTGTTGTATACCTTTCTAAACAGGTACCCGATTAAAGCAAAAGAGAAATGGGAGGAAGAGTTGGGAAGGATAGAGGAGGATAAATGGGAAGATATCATGGAATATATCCCCAAGTTATCATTATGTGAGCCGGGTAGACTCTTGCAAATATATGTGCTCCATAGAGTATATAGAACTCCAGATAGGCTGTATAGAGCCGGGTTGAGACAGACCTCTGTGTCCTAGGTGTCAGTACGAGGGGGCAGGGAATCTGCACGTTTTATGGCAATGTCCTAGGCTGAACTCATATTGGTTAGATGTGGGGGAAGCAATTGAGAAAACATGGTTGTAAAATTGAAAAGGAACCTGTGGTATGTATTTTGGGCTACGTGGAGGAGATCCGGGTGCATAATTGTCATAAACTGGCAATAGCCAGATTGTTGTAAGTTGTGCGAAAATTAATCGCCAGACACTGGGTAAGTGAAGAACCGCCGACGCTGCGAGAATTTCATAGGCCTTCTGATATTATTGTTAATATAGAAAAAAGAATTTATGAAAAAAGAAAAGGGGGAAAACCTTTGAAACACTGGAAACCATGGATGGAGAGGGGCTCCCAATAGAATGCTGTTTTAATGTATGTTATTGTCCTGTTGCTGTTCATATATATAATGAGGGGGAGTAACTTGAAATATGTAAACATGTCTATTTTGACACAATTGCACTTGTCTGTTAATTTAAATTCTGTCAATAAAAATTTATCTGATTTAAAAAAAAACAACAAAAAACTAATATATGGGTGAAACGTCGGACATCATCCAAGAACAGCCCAATGTACGCGAACAGAGACAATGGAGAAAAAGAAGAAATTAAGTTCTCCATCTTCTCCGCACCTGTCAGGCAGGAATCTGATCACAGTAGGATGACACTCGGATCACTCTCTGACAGAGTTTGAGTTGAGTGTGATTAACATAATCAGGCCGATTCTCTAACTTTCCCTTGATGACACACACTCCTCAACATTTAAATTGTAACACCAAGCAGGAAAATTTGTAGGATTTTGGAAATCGCTGTGTGGATAGACATGTTTATGAAATGCAAGTGATAAAAAAAAAATTGAAACAAAATTTTCAGAATAACAATTTATTCGCTATTTTGTGTGAGTGTTAGGTGTGAGTGTTTTCTGCTACACTGCATGTATTTGGGCAAATCATGAAGATCTGCTGCTGCAGCTCCATGCGAAATTGCCAAGAAATGACATCCCGGATGTTCTTGATGGTATTCCAAGTCTAGAGGCGCTGTAGGCCATGGCAACTCATTTAGGCCAGACAGGTTCCTTACAGTAGCAGAAGCAGCATCCAACCTGGCATTGTCATGTAGAAAAACGCCTGGGATACCGGAGAGATGGCCACACCACTGCTTTCACGATTAATCTATTCTTACTGTAAGTGAATTTGTAAGTCACATACCAAGCCTAAGGCATTAAAACTGTCTGCACAAACCATTGGAAGCCATGACCTTGGGCTATGAACCTGATGTCCAGACCATCACAGTGCAGCGGAAGAGGGCAATAGTGGGTGGAATGGAAGTCTACGCTCCAAGACAATGAGTCCAGCTTTTGTCTTGGACAGAATGATAGTCGGAGATTGGTTTGGAGACTGTGTACACTCCATTCAGAAACTATTGCAAGGAAACCTCGCACCAGTCCTACTTCCAGAATTATAATGTAGGGTGACATTTTAGTATATGGTAACCAGACTCTGGTCTTCATTCTAGTTATATCAATATCTTGGCATTCTTTTGATTTGGTGGTGAAACCAATGATAAGTCCATTTCTCCAAAGTGCTGCAGGAACACTTTTTCAAGCCAACAATGCCAGGCAACATGTTGCTTATGATGCCATGAGCTGCCTGCATGGCCTAAACGTCCTACCATGGCCTGCATCGTCTCCGATCTTGTCTTCCATCAAGGACATCATTGATGATTTGTCCAAGTGCATTCACTGTGGCAGAACATTCCTCAGACAACCATTAATACGCCCATTGATGGCAGCCAAGGTGTGTAAGTGTGTGGATTTCTGCATGTTAAGCTCATATTCAATACTGAATAAATCGAGATGTTTGGAAAATTTTGTTTCCATTTATGTCATCCTTTCGCATACAATGCATTATATGTGTATCCATCCTGTGATTTCTATAATTTCACAACTTTTCCATCTCTGTTGCAATTTCAATGTTGAGTAAATACGGTAAATAGCTTCCCGGTTATTCAATGTCTGACAGATGAGGAAGTCTAGAAGCATGACTAGGGATTCTAGTTGAATTAGAGGTGTTTCCACTTGTAGACGTCTGTGTCCGGGTAATAGACATAGTGCAGCTTGGCTGGGTGAGAGGCCTTCAGATGTACCTCTAGGGTGGATTGTAGATACAGCTGGCATTGGGAGTGTTACAGTTCTCCCTAGGATGCCTTTTCTCAATGTGCAATAGCTAGGTGTATAAGGATCTTCTCATTGACAGTAAGTGACATCTAGCTCTCCAATAGGTAGCTTTCCCCACCACAATCAACTTTGTAATGTGTTGTGCACCTACTGCTCTACAGCGGTAATGTGGAGCTGATCTGGCTGTGATTACAGCATGGTGTACTGACTCCGGATACCAGCCGTATTGTTTGAACTTTTTGTGCATGTCAATGTGCAGTTGCATTGGTGCATGTATGGACCACAGATAAGGGTTGGCAACTGCACATTAACATGTCCCCGTGTGAGCATATGCTACCCAACGGGAACTTCATGGCAGTACAGGGAGGCTGCTCTGCACCACTATCCATGGTACACTAGATGAGCCCTTAGGGCTCATTCTTTCAGACATCTGTATTTTTCACTTACGTGAAAAGCAGTTCTGGTTTCCAGTTTTTGTGTAGAGTTTTATCAGGTTTTCTTCAGTTTAAATAGGTTTGTCCTCTACTAAAACAACCCCTTCTTGAACTAAATGTTTGGCACCCATAAAATAAAAAAGCCTATACTCACCTTCCGTGCTGATGACGTTCCAGCGGTGTCAGCACTTGCGGTCCCAGGGCTGTGATGTGGTGTTGTGATACGTGGTGCCTGGCGCCTAGTCAGCACTGGCATCACTGTCTCCACCTTCATGCGGGTTGAACAAGAAGAGGAAGTCAGGGATCAGCTGCAGCCTGGACTTCTCCATGTTCAATCCTTATGAAGGCGGAGACAGTGACACCAGCGCCAATTTGGGTGCTGGGCACCACATGTCACACAACATCACAGCTCCGGGACCGCGAGTGCTGACACCGCTAAATGGCGCCAACATGGGATGTGAGTATGTTTTTTTTTCTATTTTAACAGGGCCAAACATTTAGTTCACCAAGGAGTTGTCCTAGTATTATTATTATTATACATTTTTTATAGCGCCATTTATTCCATGGCGCTTTACATGTGAAAAGGGGGCAAATATAGATAAATACAATAAGCATGAACAAAAACAAGGCACTAACAGGTACAGAAGGAGGGAGGACCCTGCCCGCGAGGGCTCACAGTCTGCAGGGGATAGGTGAGGATACACTAGGAGAGGGTAGAGCTGGTTGTGCAGCGGTTCAGTAGGTTGAAGATCACTGCAGGCTGTAGGCTTGAAGGAAGAGGTGGGTCTTCAGGTTCTTTTTGAAGGTTTCCGTGGTAGGCGAGAGTCTGATGTGTTGGGGTAGAGAGTTCCAGAGAATGGGGGAAGCACAGGAGAAGTCTAGTAGTGGATAACCCCTTTAATCTGAGTTTGATTTGCATTTCATACGTTTTTCTAGGACGAGAGACAAAAAAAGTTATTCTAAATTGTATCTAACAGTCTGTGAAAAACGGCTGTGTTGTCTGACTTTTTCAAGGACCCATAAATTACATTGCCGATTTGACACCTGGATGAATATCGGACATGTCTCTGCGATTCTGAGCTGATCACCCGGTCCGTAAAAAAAAAAATTGGACATACGAACAGCCCCATAGAATATATACAAGGTACGAGTTCTATCCATTAAAAACACAGAACTCAAATGCTAAAAACCGTTGTCTGAATGAGCCCTCATATAAAATGAGCGGCCTGTACAAACAACCATCCCCCATCTCTATGTGAACATGAGGTCATACATGAGGTTATAAGCTGCTTTTTCACCTTGTTACTTTTAAAAAGAATTTCTGTAGAAACTTGTTTGGTTAAAAAGAAAAGTAAATAATAGAAAGCTGAGCATCTGGTATATTTCACACGTTTAGGGTCTGTTATGACCTGGTGATTACGGAGCAGTACTGAGATGACCTGGTGGGTAAAACCAATCATGGACAAGCTCAGAGGAGGTGGCAGCTCCACCGACGACAATCACTGTTATGACCTGGTGATTACGGAGCAGCACTGAAATGACCTGGTGGGTAAAACAAATAATGTACAAGCTCTGAGGAGGTGGTAGCTTTACTGACCGCAATCCCTACTCCTAACACCAACACTAGAAATAGCCATGGGACGTTCCTATCTCTGCCTAGACGCCTCCTCACAGCCTAAGAACTAACTACCCCTGAAGATGGAAACGAAAACTCTCTCGCCTCAGAGAAACCCCCAAAAGGAAAGATAGCCCCCAACAAATATTGACGGTGAGTGGAGAGGGAAATGACAAACTCAGAAATGAAACTCGATTTTAGCAAAGGAGGCCAGTACTATCTAAATAGACAGAGATAGAAAAGGGTACTGTGCGGTCAGTATAAAAAACTAAATGTCCACGCAGAGTTTACAAAAATCACCTCCACACCGACTCACGGTGTGGAGGAGCAAATCTGCGACCCCAGAGCTTCCAACTAGCCGGAATAATTCATAATGACAAGCTGGACAAAAGAGACATAACTTAAACTTGAACAGAAGGTCAAAAGCAGGGAAACACCCAAGAACTAGCAGAACTTATCTTAAGCTGAAATGGACTGGCCAACAGAGAACTTCCAGGAAAGGACTGAATCCATCAGGAAAACACTGACAGCTGGCATCGACTACAGACTAGAGCCCAGATAAATAACAAGGCCAGGGAACCGATTAGTGAAAGCAGCTGCTAAGTTTCACTCGAAACCACCAGAGGGAGCCCAAGAGCAGAACTCCCAAAAATACCATTCGTAACCACAGGATGGAGCCCAAGAACGGAATTCACAACAGGGTCAGACCTTTCCTCCCAGAGATACTCCCTCCCCATTCCGACAAGTTCAAAATTCTTCTCAAGTCACATAAAAGCCGCTCATAGTTGCAGATATAGTTGGGAAGGTGAATAAAACCGTCTCCGCAGAATGATAGATAAGCGTTGTATAAGAATTGTCACAAAACTTGCACAAATACAAATTCTGAACAGATGGTCCAAATATGTCCTCATGGAAATTCTACAATATTCGTCACAGAATTTCAAACAAAACACAAGAATGGATACAAAATATAAAGAAATACAAACCCTCCCACAACGGGAACCGGACAGCGACTTCATGCTCTACTGAATCGTATGGCCCCAATTCATCAAAGTATTTACGCCAGAAAACCGGTATAAAACACTTTAAAAAGCTGCAATTTTTTGTTTGCACAATGCAGAGTTTTGCAAAAAGTTTTGTGAATTTTGGCATTTTCAGTTTCTTTGTCAAAAAAGAAAGCTGTGATGGGCCCATCAAATTCATCAAGAGTGACGGCATGTTTTACCCCAGAAGAGTTACGCCAGTAGAGTAGCATTTCTTAGAGGCGCAAGAAGGCCCACACCACTGAGAAGATGCACCAAATTTATTAAGTGGCATGCACCTCTCAATGAATTTGGCGCATTTGACTCCAAAACGGTCCTTCATCAAGCCTGGAGTGTACAACACCATCGGACCCCATGTACCTAATTTATGGTGTAGCCAGAAACTCAATTTATTTCTATCAGTGAACTAATAGATGAAACACGGGAAGTTAATAAATTAATTAATTGACTAAAGGCAAGAAAATAATAGTCGATGTAGAGAAAATGTGCTGAAAAAAAAGAGGCGAAAAAAGCAATGTGCCCTAGGCAGCTGTTCTCTTTATAATAAATGGATAACTTGTTGAAAGCAGATTTATGAGGCTATGTGCCCACGTTGCAGAATGTAAACAGAATTTTCCTGATCAAAACCAGACTCCCTTGGCAGGAAATCCGCTTGTGTTTTTCTAGCGTTTTTTTTATGTTTTTCTAACTTTTTTTTTTTCCATGTGTCTCAATACAATTATATAGCAGCAAAATCGCCAAAATTCCGCAAAATTAATGAACATACTGCGTTTTTTTCCACGATGCGTTTCCGCTGAGGAAAAAAAACACAGCATGGGCACAACAATGCGGAATTCCATTTAAAATAATGTGATGCGTTCTGTAAGCGGTTTTTAAGCGTTTCCGCAGCGGAAAAAGCGCAACGTGGGCACATAGCATAAAAGTGTTTTTTGTTATGTGGATTTTGTTGTGTAATGTTGACAGTTTTTTGTGTCTGTCTCTTTTCCCACTACACAAAAATACAGAATAGGCTTCCTTGACACATGGGGTCTGATTCATTATTTAAATTTTTTTTAAAGGGAATCTGTCACCCCAAAAATCGTATATCTGAGCTAAGCCCCAATGTATCCTGAAAGATGAGAAATAAAGGTTAGATTATACTCACCCAGGGGTGGTCCTGCTGCGGTCCGGGTCCGATGGGTGTCGCGGTCCGGTCCAGCGCCTCCCATCTTCATACGATGACGTCCTCTTCTTGTCTTCTTGCTGCGGCTCTCGGCGCAGGCGTACTTTCAGGGCAGAGCAAAGTACTGCAGAGCGCAGGCGCAGGGAAAGGTCAGAGAGGCCCAGCGCCTGCGCACTGCAGTACTTTGCTCTGCCCTCAGAGCCGCAGCGTGAAGACAAGAAGAGGATGTCATCGTAAGAAGATAGGAGGCTCTGGACCGGACCGTGACGCCCATTGGACCAGAACCGCAGCGGGACCGCCCCTGGGTGAGTATAATCTAACCTCTTTTTCTCATCTTTCAGGTTACATCAGGGGCTTATCTACAGCATTCCAGAATGCTATAGATAGGCCCCTGATGCCGGTGGGCTTAGCTCAGATACGATTTTTGGGGTGACAGGTTCCCTTTAAGTCACTTTTCTTTTTTTGTCTTGTGGTATTCGTTATTTTTTTTTTAGCCAAATTCTTCAAAATAGCCCTTGTGATTCACAAATTTTATGCAAAATGAAAAATTATCTTTATTTTTGTCTTGAACCTGTTGTGCCACTTGTTAGCACAAAAAGTCACCCGTTACACTAAAATTCACAAAGTTGCATATAAATTATAGGCGAACATAAAATTCCTCCAAAGAATTCCACATTTGTGGAAACATTTTACAACTTTTTTTAAAAGTCATACGTTATTATTCAGCCAAAAATATCTGGAAAGCCCAAACTCCACCCACAAACATAAAAAACAAGCAAAGACATAGATAAAGACTTAAAATAAGACACAAATTAACAGGAAGAATTTGACGTCATTAAGAAAAACAGGCTAAAGACACCAAAAACTATAGAAAAAAGGCACAAATGCAATAATGAATCAGGCCTGTTGTGTTAGGCTACTTTGACACTAGCGTCGTGCACTGCACATCGCTATGCGTCGTTTTGTAGAAAAAACGCATCCTGCAAAAGTGCTTGCAGGATGCCTTTTTTCTCCATAGACTAGCATTAGCGACGCAGTGCGACGCATTGCCACACGTCGCAACATTCGTGCGACGGTTGCGTCGACCGTCGCCACCAAAAAACGTTGCATGTAAATTTTTTTGGTGCGTCGTGTCCAGCATTTCTGACCGCGCATGCGCGGCTGGAACTCCGGAACTCCGCCCCCGCACCTCACAAACAGCATCCGCTGCCCCCGTTGTGCGGCGCATTCACTGCTAGCGTCGGTACGTCGCAACGACGCAATTCTTCGTGCGTCGTATGACGCTAGTGTGAAAGTAGCCTTATAGCTTTTTTGGTTGTAAAAAGCACCAAGACTGGCATGCGAACCAACAATATCTTAGGCTGCTTTCACACATCAGTTTTTTGACCGTCAGGCTCAATCCGGCGGAGCGACGGATCCGGCGTAAATTGTGAAAAACTGATGCGACTGATCCGTTTTTCATTCGTTTCTTCCTTTTTTTAATCTGTTTTACGATGGATTGCGATGGATCTGTTTACTGCATGCGCAGTTAAAAAACAAATCGGCGCCGGATTCCGTCATGTGACGGATCCAGCGCTCATAGGCTTCCATTCTAGCAAACGCCGGATCTGGCGCTGTCCGGTTTTTCGCCGGAGACAAAAAAAACTTAACTTTGTCCATTGTCTCCGGCTGCGGGATCAACAATTTTCACCGGATCTGGTGAACGACGGATGAAACATGAGGCCATCCGTTGCTAATACAAGTCAATGTGAAAAAAAATGGACCCAGCGGCATCATTCCCGGATCCATTTTTTTCAAAATTCGCCGGATTGAGCCTGACGGCAAAAAACTGATATGTGAAAGCAGCCTTAAAGTGGTTACTATTTCAGAAAGATCCGCTGCACCAGAGAATTCTCATAGGGATAAAACACAGCTTTTATTCCATTTTTAAAACCACATGGCAAAACTAAAAAAATTAGGCAGATGGTGCAACGTTTCAGCCATAATAGGCCTTAGGCCGGGGTCACACTAGACCGTAATACGGACGAGTGCTATGCGATAAAAAATCGCATAGCACTCGGCCCAATGTTAACCTATGGTGCAGCTCCCATCATCCGATATTTTCTCCACCGTATTCAGGATCCGAGTGAAATCGCAGCATGCTGCGATTGTCAGCGTATCTCGGCAGAGACTCGCCAATGAAAGTCTATGGGGGCGAGAATAAATCGGATTACACACGGACCATGCGTGTGCATTGCGAGAAATATGCAGCGGTGTTCTATAGAAAAGCCGGTAATTCAATTGCCGGCTTTTCATTTCTCCTTCACAAACCCGACATGATATGAGACATGGTTTACATACAGTAAACCATCTCATATCCCCCTTTTTTTTGCATATTCCACACTACTAATGTTAGTATTGTGTATGTGCAAAATTTGGGCGCTGTAGCTGCTAAAATAAAGGGTTAAATGGCGGAAAAAATTGGCATGGGCTCCCGCGCAATTTTCTCCGCCAGAGTGGTAAAGCCAGTGACTGAGGGGAGATATTAATAGCCAGGAGAGGGTCCATGGTTATTGCCCCCCCCCCCGGCTACAAACATCTGCCCCCAGCCACCCCAGAAAAGGCACATCTGGAAGATGCGCCTATTCTGGCACTTGGCCTCTCTCTTCCCACTCCCGTGTAGCGGTGGGATATGGGGTAATGAAGGGTTAATGCCACCTTGCTATTGTAAGGTGACATTAAGCCAGATTAATAATGGAGAGGCGTCAATTATGACACCTATCCATTATTAATCCAATTGTCTGAAAGGGTTAAAAAACACACACACACACACATTATTAAAAAGTATTTTAATGAAATAAACACACAGGTTGTTTTAGTATTTTATTGTTCTCTCAATCCATCAGAAGACCCTCGCTTGGCAAAATAATAAACCCACAAGATACATACCCTCTGATGACCTGTCGTGTCCAACGAGGTAATCCATCTGAAGGGGTTAATTATTTTACAGCCAGGAGCTGCGCTAAAGCACTCGCTCATGTCTGTAATCCCCCGGGTAATGAAAGGAAAGCTGAGTGATCTTTACTTACATTGAGTTGCGGTGAGGCGCCCTCTGGTGGATGAACTCATATGAACTCGAGCGTGGGAACTTTTCCAAGGCTGCAGTTCATGAGTTCATCCACCAGAGGGCGCATCACCGCAACTCAATGTAAGTACAGATCACTCAGATTTCCTTCATTCCCCGGGGATTACAACCACCAGCGAGTGCATTAGCACAGCTCATGGCTGTAAAATAATGAACCCCTTCAGATGGATTACCTCGTGGGACGTGACGGTTCATCTGAGGGTATGTATCTTGTGCGTTTATTATTTTGCCAAGCGAGGGTTTGCAAATGGATTGAGAGAGCAATAAAATATTAAAACAACCTGTGTGTTTATTTTATTTAAATACTTTTTAATCATGTGTGTGTGTTTTATTAACCATTTCGTACTATTGGATTAATAATGGATAGGTGTCATAATTGACGCCTCTCCATTATTAATCTGGCTTAATGTCACCTTACAATAGCAAGGTGGCATTAACCCTTCATTACCCCATATCCCACCGCTACAGGGAGTGGGAAGAGAGTGGCCAAGTGCCAGAATAGGCGCATCTTCCAGATGTGCCTTTTCTGGGGTGGCTGGGGGCAGATGTTTTTAGCCACGGGGGGGCCAATAACCATGGACCCTCTCCTGGCTATTAATATCTGCCCTCAGTCACTGGCTTTACCACTCTGGCGGAGAAAATTGCGCGGGAGCCCACGCCAATTTTTTCCGCCATTTAACCCTTTATTTTAGCAGCTACAGCGCTGAAATTTTGCACATACACACTACTAACATTAGTAGTGTGGAATATGCAAAAAAAAGGGGATATGAGATGGTTTACTGTATGTAAACCATGTCTCATATCATGTCGGGTTTAGGCAGGAGAAATGAAAAGCCGGCAATTGAATTACCGACTTTTCACTAACACCGCTGCGTATTTCTCGCAAGTCACACTGCCGGTCCGTGTGGAATCCGTATTTTTCTCGCCCCCATAGACTTTCATTGGCGACTTTTTTGCGCAATACGCTGACAAACGCAGCATGCTGCGATTTTGTACGGCCGTAGAAAGCCGTATATTACGGATCCGTAATATACGGCTGATAGGACGAGACCCATTGAGAAGCATTGTGCCGTATGTTATGCGAGTTTTACGCACGTAGTTTCTGCGCTTTTACGTCTGTAAAACTCGCATGTGTAACGGCGGCCTAAGAAGTACACTGTAGCCAGAATGGTTCTAGTAAAAAACGAGAAACTGACCAGGAACAGCAACATGAAAAGAAAGGTAATGGCTCTTACCGTAGAATGCCCTAAAAGGAGATATGATGCCGTGGAATACTCTGCATACTGAAGCATTATTGCCCATCATTTGCAAACTGACAAGCCACCTATTAACCCCTTAATCTGGACATTAATCATTTTTGCGATTTTGTTTTATAGCCTCCCCTTCATTTTTTCCCCCATTAAGTATACCATTTAAGAACTTTGCTTTTTGTGGGATGAGCCGTAGTTGACCAACACCATTAATTTCACCACAAAATGTACTGAAAAGCAAGTAAAAAAAAAAAAAGTCAGAGTAGAGTGAAATACTGCTGGTGGGGGTGTGGGAGACAAGAAAAACAAAAAAAAACAAAAAACAATTGCTCTAATTCTTTTTTGGGCTTTGTTTTTACAGCATTCATTCCATGTTAAAAAAAAAAAAGACCTGGCAGTGACTATGTAAGAACGTTTCCAGCTATAGCAAAAAAACAGTTTTTTCATTTTTTAGTTCTAAAGAAATATATTTATATATTAGGACTTATTTTTGGGGTACACAAGGCATTTTAATCACATTTTATTTGATTGTTATTCTTTGGAAGGGAATTGAGGCCTTTTTGGTTGGCGGATATAGCCTGATGGGGAGGAGCACATTTTATTTATTTTTATTTTTAGTTTAATTCTTAGGCCGGCGTCACACTTGGCGTAAGACAATACGGTCCGTATGGTCCGGACAAATGTTCCCAAAATAGTGATCCGTAGGCAGGGTGTGTCAGCGTATTTTGCGCATGGCATCCTCCGTATGTAATCCGTATGGCATCCGTACTGCGAGATTTTCTCGCAGGCTTGCAAAACCGACATCTAATGGATTTATGTGCTCAAATGTTCGGGAAAACATATATACAGTGTATATATATATATATATATATATGTCATTGAGACACATATATATATATTCTGTATTTATATTTACTTCAGCGCGATATCTGTGAAAAGCCGGTAATTCAATTGCCGGCTTTTAATTTCTCCTTCCCAAACCCGACAGGATATGAGACATGGTTTACATACAGTAAACCATCTCATATCCCCATTTTTTTTGCATATTCCACACTACTAATGTTAGTAGTGTGTGTATGCAAAATTTGGGCGCTGTAGCTGCTAAAATAAAGGGTTAAATGGCGGAAAAAATTGGCGTGGGCTCCCGCACAATTTTCTCCGCCAGAGTGGTAAAGCCAGTGACTGACGGCAGATATTAATAGCCAGGAGAGGGTCCATGGTTATTGGCCCTTCCGTGGCTAAAAACATCTGCCCCCAGCCACCCCAGAAAAGGCACATCTGGAAGATGCGCCTATTCTGGCACTTGGCCACTCTCTTCCGACTCCCTGTAGCGGTGGGATATGGGGTAATGAAGGGTTAATGCCACCTTGCTATTGTAAGGTGACATTAAGCCAGATTAATAATGGAGAGGCGTCAATTATGACACCTATCCATTATTAATCCAATTGTTTGAAAGGGTTAAAAAACACACACACACATGATTTAAAAGTATTTTAATGAAATAAACACAGCAGTTGTTTTAATATTTTACTGCTCTCTCAATCCATTTGCAGACCCTCGCTTGGCAAAACAATAAATGCTCAAGATACATACCCTCTGTTGAACCGTCACGTCCCACGAGGTAATCCATCTGAAGGGGTTAAAATAATTTACAAGCAGGAGCCCTGCAAATGCAGCTGTGCTCGTGCTTGTAATTCCCCGGCGAATGAAGGAAATGTAGGTCATTGACCTACATTTCCTTCAGTCGCGGTGATGCGCCCCCTGGTGGATGTCCTCATATGACCTGGAGCGTGGGAAAAAGTTCCCAGGCTGCAGTTCATGAGAACATCCAGCAGGGGCACATCACCGCGACTGAATGTAAGTATAGATCACTCTGCTTTCCTTTCAGCACCCGGGGATTACAGGCACGAGCGAGTGGTTTAGCGCAGCTCATGCCTGTAATATTAGTTAACCCCTTCAGATGGATTACCTCGTGGGACGTGATAGGACATCAGAAGGTATGTATATTGTGTGTTTATTATTTTGCCAAGCGAGGGTGTTCCTGATGGATTGAGAGAACAATAAAATACTAAAACAACCTGTTTGATTCTTTCATTAAAATACTTTTAAATCATGTGTGTGTTTTTTAACCCTTTCAGACAAATGGATTAATAATGGATAGGTGTCATAATTGACGAATCTCCATTATTAATCTGGCTTAATGTCACCTTACAATAGCAAGGTGACATTAACCCTTCATTACCCCATATCTCACCGCTACAGGGAGTGGGAAGAGAGTGGCCAAGTGCCAGAATAGGCGCATCTTCCAGATGTGCCTTTTCTGGGGTGGCTGGGGGCAGATGTTTGTAGCCAGGGGGGGCCAATAACCATGGACCCTCTCCAGGCTATTAATATCTGCCCTCAGTCACTGGCTTTACCACTCTGGCGGAGAAAATTGCGCGGGAGCCCACGCCAATTTTTTCCGCCATTTAATCCTTTATTTTAGCAGCTACAGCGCTGAAATTTTGCACATACACACTACTAACATTAGTAGTGTGGAATATGCAAAAGAAAATGGGATATGAGATGGTTTACTGTATGTAAACCATGTCTCATATCCTGTCGGGTTTAGGCAGGAGAAATGAAAAGCCGGCAATTGAATTACCGACTTTTCACTAACACCGCTGCGTATTTCTCGCAAGTCACACTGCTGGTCCGTGTGGAATCCGTATTTTTCTCGCCCCCATAGACTTTCATTGGCGATTTTTTTGCGCAATACGCTGACAAACGCAGCATGCTGCGATTTTGTACGGCCGTAGAACGCCGTATATTACGGATCCGTAATATACGGCTGATAGGACTAGACCCATTGAGAATCATTGTGCCGTATGTTATGCGAGTTTTACGGACGTAGTTTCTGCGCTCTTACGTCCGTAAGACTCGCATGTGTGACGGCGGCCTTAGAGTCAGCCTCCTGGCAGCAGCAGCGTACATCCATTGTCTCATGTGTCCCCCAAAGACGCAACTGAGAAATGGCAATTATGGCATTTGTTGTTTTTTTTTTGCCATGTAGTGTATGGTTTTAATACTGCAGACAATTAAATGCACATCTCTGAAGGCGCTCACTACACTTTCGGGTGTACTAGTATATCAAATAAGACCGCGAGAAGGCACCCGACCCAAGTGCACTCAGCTGGACACCGGCATCGTGCATGCGTACACAGGCTGCCAGCATACAGATAGCGCTTGCTCTCCTGAGCGAGCACTGTCAATCAGAAGCGAATGAAAGCCCTAAATATGTAGATAAGGAGGCGTCATTGAGCACCAAACTTTTTGCCAATTCAACATATGATAATAGTAGACACGGCACTCTAGGCTTCTTGGAGGTGCACAAGTTGGGTATCCAGCCCATCAAACATCAGCAATAAATTACTTGGCACTCAGAAGGTCTTTTTGCAAGAAAAGGAAACTCGTTTATTCAGTGCATCCAGTTTAACGTTTTAAACGTTTTCGGTCTAATCATAAGACCTTCATCAGAAAGGTTTGTTTGAATACTGGATAACACAAGATATATGCATGGGCCCACTATGGTTCCGGTTACACCGCGGTCCCTGCAGCACGGCGCCGACCATTACGGAGGTTACAGCGCTACTACCCCTGCGAAAGCTCGCCTATCTACAGCGCTTATCTCCCATCTCTCCAGGCATTCTAAGGCGTCCGTTGTCTCCTGGACTTCCTCTCAAATTGGCACCATAGTGGGCCCATGCATATATCTTGTGTTATCCAGTATTCAAACAAACCTTTCTGATGAAGGTCTTATGATTAGACCGAAAACGTTTAAAACGTTAAACTGGATGCACTGAATAAACGAGTTTCCTTTTCTTGCAAAAAGACCTTCTGAGTGCCAAGTAATTTATTGCTGATTTTTGCCAATTCAAGTCTGCATTGAAGATTCCTGATTTGCATATGAATTAAAGGTTAATTTCTCAGGCACTGTACCAGTAACAGATAGTGAACACTGTATAACTCAGTGACCATGCATTTTGGGGTGACTGAATCCCTTTAAACTGTTGCAGGTAGATACAGGCTCTGCTCCTGAGCTGGCTTCATTCAGCCCTTTGAGAGCCATGACAATAATATACGTCATAGGTCGTTAAGGGATTAAGCTGTGTCTTTATGATAAAGTAAAAAGCATAAAACCTAGGCAGGCCGTTGTTAGGCTTTCACCCATCACTATGAACCCATAAGCACCTTGAGATCATAGACTGACGTGCTGCTAAGTTAGAAGACATATTCTTATCTAACCGCCTAGATGCAGTTGGCGACATTGAACGCAGTATGTAAGGGGGTAATAATACAAGTAGCAGGACAACCCTACTGTAACACGCTCAGCAGCAGCATTGGGAGCTGGCACACTGACAGCACTAAAGAGTTAATGGGGTTATCCATCCTCTCATAATCTGGCATCTCAGGCTTCTTACAAGTAGATGTGAGCTAGAGCTTAGACCTAATGAGCTGTGAAACGCTATCCTGGCAACAAGACGCTTTGGGAGGGTGCAGACACCTGGCAGGTGCAGAGCCCAACCACTAACAAAAGGAGAAATGCTGGAGCTGGTTTTTAATGGTCATGAAACAAAACCCTTGAATCACTTTAACACAAAAAGAACCGTAACAAAACACTTCAGGTTAAAATAAAAGCAAACTGAGGTGACTCACCCTACCATCTTAAGACGCCATGTGTGCAATGTATAATATAAAGGGAATAAAGTGTAAAATAAGGTTTACTTCCTGCGTGACGCACATCACACATTTCAATTCCAGCATTTGATAGATAAAAATTTGTATTACACCAACGTGTAAGAAAATAATGATGGACGTGTCTCCTCACCTTGTGGGCAACTTGCAACTCTTTCGCCATCTCCTGGAATTTCGCCAACTGTATGGATGCCAGCTCCTGGCGTAGACGCTCCAGTTCCTGCTCCTGTTGCTGTAACCACTGCACCCTGGACTGCTCCAACTGATCTTGAGCCTCTTTCTCCTTCTCTTGTAGTCTATTGAGCAAGCATTGCTCCAGCTCTTCCACAGCAAGTGCATGTTCATCTCGAATCTTCTGTATCTCCGCCAGGTATGATGACTCCAAGCTGTCCAGCTTTACCAGATGTGAAGCTTCGAGGCTTTGGATGTGCGTTTTGTAGTCTAGGGCTCGAGCATGGAGCTCTTCTTGGTGCTTTTTCACCAACTCCGCTAACTGAATGTATGGTTGTTTGTGAAGGCTCTGGAGCTCTGAGAAGCCAGCGTTTGGATCTTCGGTAGAGCACAGTTCTAATAGGACAGCCGCTTTCTCCACAACGGGAGCTTTTACAGTCAAGACATTGTCACCAGATTCTAGATGGTGCTTCTCCTCAGAAGCACCAGAAATAAGCATCTCACCTGACTGCAAGTTAGGATCATCATTACCAGCCTCCTGATATTCCCCAGAGGCCGGCTTTATTAGTGTCTCTCTCAGGAGATCTTTCTGTAGCTTGGCATTTTCTGTGTGTACTTGTGCAATCCTAGAAGAGGACAATGACGAATCATTTAGAAAGGTTTCCTACAATAATGCAACAAGCTTCAAAAATGTTAAATTCCAAGCAAAACCTAAAAACTATTAAAATGCACAAAAAGGAATTACATTTTAATACAGTGAAAGGTTCTAGTTTGTGTGTATGCACTCACATTAAAGTGGTAGTCCGGGACCTTTAGGGTATGTGCACACACTGCGGATTTTGCTGCAGATCCGCAGTGCCGATTATCCTTTCCTGGTGCCGGCCGGGAGTGCTCAGCTGTGGAGCTGTACGGCACAGCTCAGTCAACGGTATAGTGGCATCCAACCCCTATTGATTTCAAACAGCGGGCAAGATGAGCAGTACCTGGCCGTGGCCATTGTACCATTGCCAGAGCGGTGCATCTCCCAAGGAGCCCTTCTGGCCATCGCCAGGAACAGCTGATCACTGGGCGTACCATAAAAGTATATATTGCCTAAATAATACCAATGAATACGTATGCACTGCACACAGCTCACCTTTCCTCCACTTCCTTCATCGCACATTCCTTCTCCTCTTTCAATCTTTTGGTAATCTCCAAGTCATCTGCCATCTTTTCTCTGACACACTCCAGCTCCTTAGCATGCTGAGCCTGCAATACCTCTAGCTGTGACTTTTTTACTTCTCCATCACCTTGCTCCTGTTTTTCATCACCAGATTTTGATCCGGACTCAAAATCTGTTTGGCACATTTTAACGCTCTGCTTAAAATAAAGGGAAATAAAGGAACAAGTTGCAAATATGCATGCCCTGAAAAGATCAGCTGGTATTTTTGAGATATATGCGACAGACTAACAATATTAGGATTTTTTCCCCTGTAATTTTGCAGACGTGCAGAGATTTAGAATATCCATGGCCATAAGCAAGGCGTCTGCGTTACATTACCAATGTCAGCACAAAGCAGCAACGAAATGTGAGCATGTGGAGGTATGAGAAACCACAGACTGAGCACAAGGAAAATGTCGGATTGAACCGTGTACAGTTGCAAAACGTGCACAAACCGAGGTTGTAGAAAAGTGACAGACAACATAAAAAGGTATATCTGAGAACTACCCAGTTTGCATTTTATAGGGAATTTAGATCATCCCATTGGGAACAGAGATGATGTTTAAAAAGAGCTGCCGAATAGGCTAACACTACAGAAGCAATTCCCAATAAAAATACTTGTTAACTTAAAAGAAGTATTCTTAAAGGGGTGGGCCACATCTAGAACAACCCCTTCTCAGTCTCAATGCCTCCATCAAAATAAAAACACATACTCCTTTATGGTGCCGTTCCAGATGTGCCCACACTAGCCTTCCTGGGGATCACGTGAGGTTGTCACCTGGCCCGAGCACTGACCCCAAATCAGAGCCATCTTCACTGTTTCTGGATTCAGACATATTCAACATCAACAGGAAATGAGAGCAGACGCAGTTCTGACTTATTGGTTTCAAACGTATCGAAAATCATGAAGAGCGACGCATGCTCTGATTTGGGCACAGGGCCCGTGTGAAGCAACAACATCACATGAGCCCCGTGAACATGAGCGCCGACACCGCTGGAATAACGACAGCAATGGAGGGGAGAAGACGTGTTTTTTATTTTAATGTAGGCAAACATTCAGTTTGAGAAGGGGTTATCCTAGTAGTGGGCAGTTTCTAAGGTACACTTATGGCGTAAGCATAAGATCTGGTATAAATGATAAATATGGGACCGCCTTATCAATCTGAAGAATAGGACCCCATCTATCATGACTATGGAGAGGTGGTGGTGCATGTGCGGCTCTATTCTCTCCCCTGGGAGTTGCTGAAAGTCTTCAATATAGATTTAGGACCCAGAGGTGGGATGTAATTCTATCACCCATAACACATCTGACTGAGATAGAAATGTCCATTTAACATCAGTAGAATAGGGATTTTTGTGTACTCACCGTAAAATCCTTTTCTGCGAGCCATTCATTGGGGGACACAGACCGTGGGGTGTATGCTGCTGCCACTAGGAGGCTGACACTAAGTGAAAACAAAGAAAGTTAGCTCCTCCCCTGCAGAATACACCCTCCTGCTGACTCACAGCTAACCAGTTCGGTGCAAAAGCAGTAGGAGATCAATAACATATGAGCGTATAGCATGTCACATTACAAATGAGAGTATAGCATGTAAAATTATAAAACAAGCACAAACTAATAATAGGGAGGGAGCTGTGTCCCCCAATGAATGGCTCGGAGAAAAGGATTTTACGGTGAGTACACAAAAATCCCTATTTCTCCTTCGCCTCATTGGGGGACACAGACCGTGGGACGTCCTAAAGCAGTCCTTGGGTGGGGACAACATCAGATCAGGCCGGTGTAGCCGCTACTTACAAGTGTGTCACTACGGCCTGCAGAGTCCGCCTGCCCAGACTGACATCTGTGGAAGTGTGGGAATTATAGTGCTTCAAGAATGCATGCGGACTAGAGGAATTCGCAAGCTTGCAGCCGTGTTTGCCGACGTCTGGTGTCTAGAGCCCTCAGACAGGGAGATAGGCTGACATCTAGCACGGAAGGACACCGGGATGATGAAAAGAATCCACCAGGCTAACATGGCTGATGAAAACGGCTAAACCCTACCTTGACCGTCCGGAAGCCGTCTTACCAAGGAGAAGCCCAAGTAAAGTGTCCAACCTTCGGGAGGACGTCGTCCACGATATGTACCCACTCGGAGCACTCACTTCTTCCAGATTATGGAGAACCCATTCCGTTTTGTGGACTGGAGCCGAAAGAGATGAGAGAAGGACGATGCCACTGCGACAGTGGGAATACAATACCACCTTGCTAACGAGGGAAGGAGATGGCCTGAGGGCGACCTTGCCTTGATGGTAATAAGGAAAAAAGTCTGAAAGAACAGAGCGGCGAGCTCTGAAGACTCATCAGGAAGACAGGAACGCAGAGAAAAAAGGGGAGCGACCTTCCCTGATAGTAAAGTCTGACCGGATCAAAAAAGGAGTCTACTGTAAGATCCCCAGGACCAATAAGGTCCCACAGATCTAACGGTACGCGGTAGGGAAGAACTACAGGAGAGGACTCCCTGCCAGAGATTCCATATTTGCAGTTTTGTCGCAATAAGACGGAAAAATACTAGTACGGCAAGCGAGAGAACCTGACATTGTCAGTGCGGGTCTCCCGGGAACACTGGGGCTCTTCCTGCTTCCAACAAGATCTCAGAAGTAGTGGAAGAGGGGATATGGAAATTGGTACCATGGAAGAACAGAGCATCACTGCGATGGTCTTGGATCTCGAAGACAAACCATGAACTGCGGTACATTGGTGTTCCATTAGGACGCCGTCCGGCCTACATCTGGAGTACTCCAGTGAAGGCAGATCTGATGGAAGACTTCCGAGTGAAGTTCTCACTCACTTGAGGAGAAACCCCGACGGCTGAATATGTCTGCCGCCCAGTGTTCTACTCCAGGGATATGTACTGCTGAGATCAGTGATAGATCTCGGCCCATGAGAGAGTGCGAGGTACCTCGGCTATGGCGCTTGACTGTGAGTACCTGCTAGATGGATGACGTATGGCGCAGCCGTGGCATTATTCAATTGAAGACGGATGGTTGACCCGCCCGAAGGCAGTGGACCTGCTGTAGGATTAGCCGTACCGTTCGGATCCCCAGAGCAATGATCGGGAGAAGAAGACTGGCATTGGTATTCCCTAATAACCATTGGACCAGGAGAAGGCTCTGGATGAGGAAGGAGCTCAGAGACTGCCCGTTGAAAGCCTGATTGACTTGCTGAAAACGAGCGGAGCGAAAGAAAACTGCTTCCATTGTCGTCTTTTTCCCCCAGAATCCTCCTAGCGAATTGAATGAACCGAGGGAATGAGTGACCAAGTGCATGAGCTCCCTGTTGAAGGGCCACGACCTTGACTCGAGAGAGGATTACCATCCTTCTTGTGTAGGAACATCCTCAAAAGGGATCTGCTGGGCTGGGAATGAGGAAAAACTTGTCTAAGTTTAGCTGCTAGCCCAAGTGAGAGGGTATTGCAAGTGATATAGAAGACTCAGCGTAGTCCTGGAAGAGCGGCTAGAAAGGCGACCAAATAGGGCAGGACGACCATGCTTCTAGGGTGCAACAGGCACATGACAACCGCCATGATCCTTGCGACCACTCTGGTGCGGTAGCCAGGCCGAAGGGCAAGGTCGTGACTTGAGAATGCTGTTCGCGAATGGAAGGCGAAGGGATTGTTGTAGAGGGAAAAAAAATAGGAATGTGAGGGTAAAAATCCCGAATGTCGATGGATGCCAGAAAACGCCACATTTTCTGTTGAAGTAATGGCTGAGCGGAGGAACTGCATTTGAAAAAGGAGGACCTTGTCAAAGGTTGTTAGAAGTTTGAGGACCAGGATCAGTTTTACTTTTCATTCCCCCTTTTTGGAACCAAGATCTGTTAGATCTAGACTGTCCTGGAAAACGCTTCCACTGCTGGTTGGGTCTGTATAAAAGATACGAACCCTTGTTAGTCTCCCACTCAGAGGATTCGATTGGCCAGCTGTACTGTCTACAGGGAAAGGTTACTCGTGTGAATCGAAGTGGTTAAGGTCTCTGACCAGGAGACTATTGGTCCAGCAACCCATGTGGTGGCTAAGGAAGGGTAGAGCTCTGAACCCGAAGCCACAAGACAGAACAAAACCAGATTTGCTAACCGACCGACTGTGGTATTTTAAATGATGATACATCGGGCAGGGACACTGGTAGGTATACCACAAGAAATTCTACCCGGTTAGTCTGCCAAGTGGCAGAATGCGGGGCTGCATCCAGCAGGTCAGGAAAAAACAGTCTCTTGCCATCGTCATGCAGAGTCTAAAATTAGGAAAACTCAATCCACCATCCTCTTAACAGGGAGGAATCGTCCGCTTACGTGCATCGGCCGCTAAAAAGTGGCGATACAAAGGGGGGTGCTCGGACGCCAGGGCAGGTTGTCTGGCGATAGGCTGGATGCGGAAGAGGATACATGGAGGCGACACTGCTTGTCTGTTGATGGTGAATGTGTGTGGGAGGGATCGGTGCCCTTTAAAGGACCCGTCGCCCTTAAAAAATCAGAACAGGAATGGCATCCCACGTAGAGGCTTCTGTCCAGGGAATCGCTCATCAATTTGTTGATGATATAAATAGGCGAGACCCTCTTTTTTCTGAAGCTCTGGCAATCCAAGGCAATATCTGATCCATATTCAGAGCATTCTCAACAAATCATAGGGGAGAGATCAGGAAATGAAAACTTCCGTTTTCTAGACGCCTGTGCATTTTTCTATAATACTTGCGGTCCCTGCTAGCCTCCGGCTCCCATTGTAGGAGAGGGACCATGTATATCGGTCCTGCGAGCACCCCGAGCCACGGAGGGTTCACAGAGGGATTCAATCTCTTGGTCAGAGAAGCCATGGGTTACGGTTAGTGACAAAGTCCACTGAGGGGGACAAGGTATTCTGAGATAACTGGGATAGCGGTGGATGGAAAGCACATCCGCATTATCAAACCAGCCAGAACAGGATCGGAGTACTTCAACTATAAAAAATATTTTTCTGTTGTGCTCATGGCAATAGCCGATGCGGACTGTCGCTTCATCGCCGTGGACATTGGAGCTTTTGGCCGTGGCAACGATTCCCAGACTTTAAAGAACTCGGATAGGGGCCGCCGTGTGTATGGCAAAAATTTTAATTTTCCATGGCCACAACCTCTCCGCAACACTCAAGGTCCACCGATGCCATTTGTTATTTTTGGGGATGAAGCCTTTCAGATGTGCGAAAACCTACTGAAGCCCTATTCCAGTCGGGACTTGAACCACACTAAAAGGATCTTTAACTACAGACTGACCAGGGCACGAAGAACTGTAGAGTGTACCTTTGGGATTCTAGTCTCAAAATGGCACATTCTTGCATCAGCCATTAATCTAAAAATGGAGACAGTTGACGAGGTGGTCAAAGCCTGTGTGGTTCTGCACAATTACATTACGGCTAAGGAGCGGCCCAACATTGAACTGGATGAACCAGTTGCATACCCAGTGCCCAATTACCAGCATCACCCGCTGCAGTCAACAGTTGAAGTTAGCCACATGCGGAACCAATTTGCTGCCTTTTTTGATTCGGAAATTGGACGTGTGTCATGGCAGGACAATGTTGTGTAAATGTCCTGTTGTTATTTTATCTGTAACAGTTATTTTCTTACATGTTACTAATGTTTATCGTTAATAAATTTTTTTGTTGTCTTGACCGTGTCTCATATGTATTTCCTCTATAAACCGAGGTTGTCCTCACATTAGCAGTATTTGGTCTGTATTTATTATCAGTATTTGTAATCCACAACCAGGAGTGGGTGATGAAGGCTGAAGTGCTAGATATGCTAATATTATACTTTTCCTCTAATAGTTCCACTCCTTGTTTTGGCTTACAAATACCAATACAGGTCCTTCTCAAAAAATTAGCATATAGTGTTAAATTTCATTATTTACCATAATGTAATGATTACAATTAAACTTTCATATACTATAGATTCATTATCCACCAACTGAAATTTGTCAGGTCTTTTATTGTTTTAATACTGATGATTTTGGCATACAACTCCTGATAACCCAAAAAACCTGTCTCAATAAATTAGCATATTTCACCCGACCAATCAAATAAAAGTGTTTTTTAATACCAAACAAAAAAACCATCAAATAATAATGTTCAGTTATGCACTCAATACTTGGTCGGGAATCCTTTGGCAGAAATGACTGCTTCAATGCGGCGTGGCATGGAGGCAATCAGCCTGTGACACTGCTGAGATGTTATGGAGGCCCAGGATGCTTCAATAGCGGCCTTAAGCTCATCCAGAGTGTTGGGTCTTGCGTCTCTCAACTTTCTCTTCACAATATCCCACAGATTCTCTATGGGGTTCAGGTCAGGAGAGTTGGCAGGGCAATTGAGCACAGTAATACCATGGTCAGTAAACCATTTACCAGTGGTTTTGGCACTGTGAGCAGGTGCCAGGTCGTGCTGAAAAATGAAATCTTCATCTCCATAAAGCATTTCAGCCGATGGAAGCATGAAGTGCTCCAAAATCTCCTGATAGCTAGCTGCATTGACCCTGCCCTTGATGAAACACAGTGGACCAACACCAGCAGCTGACATGGCACCCCACACCATCACTGACTGTGGGTACTTGACACTGGACTTCAGGCATTTTGGCATTTCCTTCTCCCCAGTCGTCCTCCAGACTCTGGCACCTTGATTTCCGAATGACATGCAAAATTTGCTTTCATCAGAAAAAAGTACTTGGGACCACTTAGCAACAGTCCAGTGCTGCTTCTCTGTAGCCCAGGTCAGGCGCTTCTGCCGCTGTTTATGGTTCAAAAGTGGCTTTACCTGGGGAATGCGGCACCTGTAGCCCATTTCCTGCACACACCTGTGCACGGTGGCTCTGGATGTTTCCACACCAGACTCAGTCCACTGCTTCCTCAGGTTCCGGTCACCTCTTCTCGTTGTACAGCGTTTTCTGCCACATTGTTTCCTTCCAACAGACTTACCATTGAGGTGCCTTGATACAGCACTCTGGGAACAGCCTATTTGTTGAGAAATTTCTTTCTGGGTCTTACCCTCTTGCTTGAGGGTGTCAATGATGGCCTTCTTGACATCTGTCAGGTCGCTAGTCTTACCCATGATGGGGGTTTTGAGTAATGAACCAGGCAGGGAGTTTTTAAAAGCCTCAGGTATCTTTTGCATGTGTTTAGAGTTAATTAGTTGATTCAGAAGATTAGGGTAATAGGTCGTTTAGAGAACCTTTTCTTGATATGCTAATTTATTGAGACAGGTTTTTTGGGTTATCAGGAGTTGTATGCCAAAATCATCAGTATTAAAACAATAAAAGACCTGACAAATTTCAGTTGGTGGATAATGAATCTATAGTATATGAAAGTTTAATTGTAATCATTACATTATGGTAAATAATGAAATTTAACACTATATGCTAATTTTTTGAGAAGGACCTGTATAAAGTAGTGACCACATACTGCTAGTGTGACGGCAGCCATGTGGCTTTAGTGATAAGGTTGATGACATCATTGCGTCCTGATTTTGTTCTGCTATGCAGTATCCATTGGACACAGAATGAAGAGACAATGGCTGTCATACAAAACAGATCTATACTCATCAAGTCAGGTGTCAGAAATAATGAATTCATGATGCACATATAACAGCTTCATGAATTCACTATTTCTGACACCTGTGCAGGTGAGCATAGATATGCCGTGTATGACCGCCATCGTCCCTTGAGTTTGTGTGAAATAGATTATGTACACAGAAGAGAAAAAGGAGGCTATACAATGCACTTCTCTACTCACCAGGTCAGGTGTCCCAACTAATGAGTTTTTGGACACCTGACCCGTAGAGTATAGTTTTGCATGGTATTGCCACCATTTTCTCTTCAGTCTGCAACACTAGTCACAGACTAAGCAGAATGAAGAGATTAAGGAGAAAATACAAGTATACATTTTTTGGTCCACCTCATAGCTCTATACTAAAGATACACAAAGTCTTGTACTTGCTAACTACTGGAGATATGATGTGGCCAAAAAATAAAGTGTGTGGCGAAGTTTCTTATTTGGCGCACAGTGTGTGTTGCCGGCGGCGAAAGACACAATAAACCAAACATAATTGGGGCAAAAAAACTTGTATTTATTTTTTAACAACCAAAATATTTATTTAACTGCGCCTGCTTGGGGTAGAGTGATGTAAACGGGGGGTGTGAAGAACTGAGGCCTGGCTAACCGTGGACGACGCAGAGGTGGCAGGAGAAGGGGCAATGAAACTACTGGGGTCTGGTAGTTCGGGGATGGGGCTTGACACATGAGAGGCTTGAGACGCACTGGAAGGGTGAGACAAACCTGACATTACAGACACACTGGGAGGTGAAGGGGGAGGAATACTAAGGGTCCGCTGTTTTTTTTTTTGTTTTTTTTTCTGTGCCGGGTTCTGGTAAGCCTCGGTGGGCTCATATGTCGTGGTGGGTGACCTGTCAGGGTCCGGCTGCACTGTGTCACAGTCCATAGTGCTCGTAGAAAGTGCAGCCATGCTAGAGTCCATAGTGCTCGTAGAGCGTGCAGCCATGCCAGAGTCCATAGTGCTCGTAGAGTGTGCAGCCATGCCAGAGTCCATAGTGCTCATAGAGCGTGCAGCCATGCCAGAGTCCATAGTGCTCGTAGAGCGTGCAGCCATGCCAGAGTCCATAGTGCTCGTAGAGCGTGCAGCCATGCCAGAGTCCATAGTGCTTGTAGAGCGGAAGGCCATGCCAGGATCCTGCTGCATTGTGGTGGTGGTATGGAAGGCCATGCCAGGGTCCTGCTGCATCATGGTGGTGGCGGTACAGAAGGCCATGCCTGGGTCCTGCTGCATCGTGGTGGTGGTGGTACGGAAGGCCGTGCCTGGGTCCTGCTGCATCGTCGTGTCAGTGGAGGTCCAAGCAGGAGCAGCGGTTGTCATGGTGGTGGCGGTGGGCTGTCCAACAGCACTTGGCATCGTGGTGGTGCTGTACTGGTGTCCGGCAGTGCTAGGAATAGAGGTGGCCGTGCAGTGGTATGCAGCAGAGGTCGGCATTGAGGTTAATCGTGACAGTGAAGGCACAGGTGGATATGCCGCCACTGTCTGCTGAAAATACCGACTCTGCTGCATAGCCTGCACATAAGCAGCATTGCAGGCCTGCATGACACTCAGCTGGAGATCAGGAGTAAGGTGTTCCGACATGCCCTGCTCAATTTGGTTAAAAAAATTATGTGCTGGCATCTGGAGGTCGGCTTTTACTTGGTCAAGGCTTTTGGTGACCTCCTGGATTCATGTGGCTAAGTGAAATATCCATTCGGTCACCCAAAGCCTTGAGTCCTTTGTGAAAAACCGAGCTCAAGTGCAAAAACTCGGGCATGAGGGACCTGTCTGATGCCCTCTGCCGCTGACAGGAGGAGCCCTAAAAAAAAGCGGCAGTGGCAGAGGACTGGGAAAGGGTAAGACCTGATGGACCAGCTTCCTGGTCTCCAGTTAGTGTGGAAGGCCCACTTGCTGCAGCACTGCTGGATGGCTGGGACGGGTCCGTGGCTGTCTGATGGAGGACCGCTCCAGAACCTGGGCCAACAGTGCTGCTCCATGTGCTGTGAAAAAAGGAAAAAGAAAATTAATACCAAAAATTAACCAGACGCAAAATCCTGTGGAATAGAAACATACAGATTATGGCAATACAACACAACCTAATACATGGGAGAAATACTTACGTTCTCTGGGCAAGGACCGGTCTTAAAAATGCCAGAACGCGATGGTATTTGTATTTTCTGATCCTTGCTCCTGAACCACTGGGAACACGGCTCTCTTGACGCAGGTCCTTGTTGAAGCAGTCCTTCATCGAACGCCAACGTGTTTTGACTCTGGCCACTGTTGAAAAAACAAAACATAATGGTCAGACAATGGACTTTCGGTCGTGCTCACACAACTGTGTGTGATGAGAGAAACTCCTGAGAGTTTATCTCATCACACACAGTTGTGTGAGCACGGCCAAGGTCTCTGCTGCTTCACAATGCATTGCAATACTTACCAAAAGCATTTTGGACCTGAGTCGGGGCGTTGTCCCAGCCATCACACATCTTTTTGGCCACCTCATTCCATAGGCACCGGATCGTCACGTTGTCCGAGTGCTGTGGAACCCGGGTGTCCCACAATGGGACTCGCTCCTGGACCAGGGAGATGAGGAGGTCATTTTCTATGAGGTCTTCATCCCGTTCTGGAACCTAAAAAGTAAATAAAGACATTAATGTTGGATCCATTAACATAAGGAAAAGAAAGAAAACAGAGGCTGAGAAATGGCATGAATAAGGAAAGTCAAGATACAAAAGGATTCCAGAAGAAAAATGTAAAGAATTAGGAATGTAAAGAAAGGAAGATTCAAGAATACTAAAGTGAGGGTACAGTAAACTGTTAGCCTTGTATACGTACACGGTGCCGCCTTGCCACCCGACCGTGACTCCGCTGCTCCTGCCCAGTCTCTGCCGCAGTAGAAGAAGTGCTCTAAAAAAATGAAAAACAAAAAATTGTCATACGTGTAGATGTAAATATAAGGATGAAAGACCTCGGAGAGATCAAAACATCCAACACCGCAGAGACACCATCACATGTTTCTCAACACAGTGATCCAGAACACTGCCCCCATCCCTAAAGGGAAATATGCAAATGCCTGTAGAAAAGCCGCAGAGACACCATGACGTGTTTCTCAACGCAAGAAATGAATAGCCAGGTCTTTCACCGGGAAGGAACAACTAGGGCAGCATCCAAGAAAGGAAAACCACCTATGCCAAAACATGGTATCCATCCACATGCATTTTTATATTTCCCTTTAGGGATGGGGGCAGTGTTCTGGATCACTGTGTTAAGAAACACGTGATGGTGTCTCCGCGGTGTTGGATGTTTTGATCTCCCCGAGGTAATTCATCCTTATGTTTATAGCCTTTTCACTAGGCACTGCTCCTAATAGCCAGCTTCCTACTCCACACTGATGAGGGGCAAATACCCCGAAACAGCTGTCTGTGGATGGATACCATCTTTTGGCATAGGTGGTTTTCCTTTCTTGGATGCTGCCCTTCCCGGTGAAAGACCTGGCTATTCATTGCTTGTGTTGAGAAACACGTGATGGTGTCTCCGCGGCTTTTCTACATTCGTGTAGATGTGACAGTGAATACTTACCAATCTGTGGAGGTGAGTACTCACTTCACTGACATGTTCTACTTCAGAAGGCCCAGGACGTTGCTCCTCATCAGAAGAAGAAGACATTCTGATGCATGCAGAAAGAAAGAAATGGCAGAAATTAGGACATGTAGAGACAGAAAATAGAAAATAAAGGCATTGGCTAGGATATACTCACATTGTTCAGAGGCTTGTTTGCTCCAAGGTGTCTGCTCTGCTTGGCTGTCTGCTGAGTAGTGACCTGCAACTGTCCACTCCCTCCCTTTATCACCTTGTATGTGGGGGGTGGCTTATCAGTGTCTAGACATGTTTCTCTCTGGTGCAACGCATGCGTTCACATAGACAGCAATGCGTTTTTTTGGCGCATTCCTTATGCAATCGACCACATACGTTTCCAGGCGGAAAATTGACGCCTCTAAAAATTACTACATGTAGCATTTCCACGACAAGCCGCAGACGACGAAACGACGCATGCGTCGTCAAACGCGGCAAAACGCGAACGATCGCAGACGCATGCGTCCCTAATGTTAAATATAGGAATACACAACGCATGCGGATATTTGCGGAAGAAACGCTGCGGACACAACCGCAAATGTGAAACCGGCCGAAGTGGTTGCGCACCACCTGCTACAGCACCGTGTACACGTCCTTACACGCCTTGCTGGCCGCATCCATCACTCGCTCCAGGTGATCCTCGTGCAGCCACGAGTTCACCTCCAGCAGCGCGATCTGCTCAGACTTGGGTAACAGCGCTAAAGACAAGTGGGGTCCCCCCGCCGACTCCTCCACTTAGCTGAGATCCGCCAGCGGCGTGTCCTCGATGAAGCCGGCTGAGCTGGCGCACACGTAGTCCCGCATGAGGATGCCGGCGTCGATCACCGCCAGGGTGGCTGCGTTCACACACGTGCAGTAATTGCCGCCATCAGCCTGCAGGATCTAAAAGAGGGAAAGTATATAATTATAGTATAAACTAAAATTCTGCTATAAGGCCCTTCCGCAGTCACAGACGGCTGACAACAGAGAGCAATAGATGACAGCCGGGCACTCCTAGCCTGATACAAGAGGAGATTGTATTTTTCTGAGCAGATATCAAGGACAAGGTTCCTTCATTCTGTTTGGCTGATAACAGAGAACAATAGAAGTACAGCAAATAGAGGTAGGATAAAGGCCCCGTCACACACAGCGACGCTGCAGTGATACAGACAACGATGCTGATCGCTGCAGCGTCGCTGTTTAGTCGCTGTGTGGTCGCTGGAGAGCTGTCACACAGACCGCTCTCCAGCGACCAACGATGCCGAAGTCCCCGGGTAACCAGGGTAAACATCGGGTTGCTAAGCGCAGGGCCACGCTTAGTAACCCGATGTTTACCCTGGTTACCAGCGTAAAAGTAAAAAAAAAAAAACAGTACATACTCACCTTCGCGTCCCCCGGCGTCCGCTTCCTGCACTGACTGAGCGCCGGCCCTAACAGCAGAGCGGTGACGTCACCGCTGTGCTGTACTTTCACTTTACGGCCGGATCTCAGTCAGGCAAGCAGACGGCAAGGGACCTGACGGACACCGGAATGTGAGTATATACTGTTTGCTTTTTTTTACATTTACGATGGTAACCAGGGTAAACATCGGGTTACTAAGCGCGGCCCTGCGCTTAGTAACCCGATGTTTACCCTGGTTACCAGTGAAGACATCGCTGAATCCGTGTCACACACACCGATTCAGCGATGTCAGCGGGACCTCAACGACCAAAAAAAGGTCCAGGCCATTCCGACCCGACCAGCGATCTCGCAGCAGGGGCCTGGTCGCTGGTACGTGTCAAACATAGCGAGATCGCTACTGAGGTCGCTGTTGCGTCACAAAACTTGTGACTCAGCAGCGATCTCGCTAGCGATCTCGCTATGTGAGACGGGGCCTTAAGGCTCCGGGGCTTTGGACACCGCACAGATAAGGTTCCATACACATTATACTGATGTCCCGCTGAACTCCCCAATATCGACAGTTTTTGCCAATGGTCTAATCTGTATGGGGGCGACTGATGGTTGGAGAGATGGCGAGCGGACATTGATTTATTTTTGCTCCTTTAGGCGCCTTGCACCCGCAGCACTGTGATTGCTCGCACTGTACAGAATAAAGGAGGACGTGCTGCACCGATACCGCGTGCGTCGCCCCTTCTCCCCTGCATGTATACATCGATCTGAGAGATTTTTATTTTTCACCTTTTTAACCCCCTTAACCCCTGGAGGTATTTTCGTTTTTGTGTTTTTGTTTTTCGCTCCCCTCCTTCCCAGAGCCATAACCTTTTTATTTTTCCGTCAATATGGCCATGTGAGGGCTTATTTTTTGCGGGGCGAGTTGTACTTTTGAAAGACATTGGTTTTACCATGTTGTGTATCAGAAAACGGGAAAAAAATCCAAGTGCGGTGAAATTGCAAAGAAAGTGCAATCCCACACTGTTTTTTTGTTTGGCTTTTTTGCTAGGTTCACCAAATGCTAAAACTGACCTGCCATTATGATTCTCCAGGGTCATTACGAGTTCATAGACACCAAACATGTCTAGCTTATTTTTTATAAAACACCTATAAATATGAAACGACAACCAAAGATTTTTGACTAAAATATAAATTTTATCTACTATATAATTGTCTAAGGGTACTTCCGTCTGTCTGTCTGTCTGTCGCGGTTATTCGTTCGCTGATTGGTCTCGCCAGCTGCCTGTCATGGCTGCCGCGACCAATCAGCGACGCGCACAGTCCGAAAAAAAATGGCCGCTCCTTACTCCCCGCACTTTATACTTTATTTATTCAAATGTAAGAATAATACAATTAATAAATAATAGTAAGAAAGAACAAAAAATGGCTGCACTCACCAGCTCTTGACAATTCTTGACAGTACGGCACATTTCTGATTGGTCGCTCGCGGCAGGCGGCAACCAATCAGAAAAGTGCCGCGCACCACGAAGGCATATATCTTTGTCCACCCTGAGCGGGTGTAGGACGCTGGTGACGTCACTTATCTCCGGACATTATCTCCGGACAAAGCCACGGAAGTTGGCACAAATTGCCGGAAGTAGTATTCTAGGCAATTATATATTAGATTTTAATGTTATCAGTGTTTACCTTTGAACGTTTATATTGTATTGTCCTGTCACCAGCCATGTGTACGATTATCGGCCGAAAGCCTCTCTGGAACCAATAATCACCCCATGTAAAGGTATCTTTATAAGTTAAAGATTCAGAATACTATGACTTTTATCATATCCTGAACAGTCAAGTTTTTTATGAACCGTTAAGGTTTTCTGGTTGAAGTAAAAAAAACTCTGAGTGTTTACAGTTTGAAACCATAAAATGTTGAAAAATTATGTCATTCTTGAGTATATCACTCAATGGTGCTCATAAACGTGTCAAATTTGATCTATAATATACTTTAATATACGTTACTTTAATCTTTAATATACTTAAGAACAGGGCCCCAGACATCACACAGGGGGTCTGAAACACCGCACAGTGGTCCAAAATATCGCTGTGCTCTGCCTGGGGCCCCATATGCTGCCTGGGGCCCCTGTGCTCTGCCTGGGGCCCCATATGCTGCCTGGGGCCCCTGTGCTCTGCCTGGGGCCCCATGTTCTGCCTGGGGCCCCTGTGCTCTGCCTGGGGCCACTGTGCTCTGCCTGGGGCCCCATATGCTGCCTGGGGCCCCTGTGCACTGCCTGGGGCCCCTGTGCTCTGCCTGGGGCCCCATAGGCTGCCTGGGGCCCCTGTGCTCTACCTGGGACCACTGTGCTCTGCCTGGGGCCCCATATGCTGCCTGGGGCCCCTGTGCTCTGCCTGGGGCCCCTGTGCTCTGCCTGGGGCCCCATGTTCTGCCTGGGGCCACTGTGCTCTGCCTGGGGCCCCATAGGCTGCCTGGGGCCCCTGTGCTCTCCCTGGGACCACTGTGCTCTGCCTGGGGCCCCATATGCTGCCTGGGGCCCCTGTGCTCTGCCTGGGGCCACTGTGCTCTGCCTGGGGCACCATATGCTGCCTGGGGCCCCTGTGCTCTGCCTGGGGCCCCATATGCTGCCTGGGGCCCCTGTGCTCTGCCTGGGGCCCCTGTGCTCTGCCTGGGGCCCCATGTTCTGCCTGGGGCCCCTGTGCTCTGCCTGGGGCTACTGTGCTCTGCCTGGGGCCCCATGTTCTGCCTGGGGCCACTGTGCTCTGCCTGGGGCCCCATAAGCTGCCTGGGGCCCCTGTGCTCTGCCTGGGACCACTGTGCTCTGCCTGGGGCCCCATATGCTGCCTGGGGCCCCTGTGCTCTGCCTGGGGCCACTGTGCTCTGCCTGGGGCCCCATATGCTGCCTGGGGCCACTGTGCTCTGCCTGGGGCCCCATATGCTGCCTGGGGCCCCTGTGCTCTGCCTGGGGCCCCATATGCTGCCTGGGGCCCCTGTGCTCTGCCTGGGGCCCCTGTGCTCTGCCTGGGGCCCCATGTTCTGCCTGGGGCCCCTGTGCTCTGCCTGGGGCCACTGTGCTCTGCCTGGAGCCCCATATGCTGCCTGGGGCCCCTGTGCTCTGCCTGGGGCCCCTGTGCTCTGCCTGGGGCCCCATATGCTGCCTGGGGCTCCTGTGCTCTGCCTGGGGCCCCATGTTCTGCCTGGGGCCCCTGTGCTCTGCCTGGGGCCACTGTGCTCTGCCTGGGGCCCCATATGCTGCCTGGGGCACCTGTGCTCTGCCTGGGGCCCCATATGCTGCCTGGGGCCCCTGTGCTCTGCCTGGGGCCACTGTGCTCTGCCTGGGGCCCCATAGGCTGCCTGGGGCCCCTGTGCTCTGCCTGGGACCACTGTGCTCTGCCTGGGGCCCCATATGCTGCCTGGGGCCCCTGTGCTCTGCCTGGGGCCACTGTGCTCTGCCTGGGGCCCCATATGCTGCCTGGGGCCCCTGTGCTCTGCCTGGGTGTAGGACACTGGTGACGTCACTTATCTCCGGACATTAGCTCCGGACATTAGCTCCGGACATTAGCTCCGGACAAAGCCACGGAAGTTGGCACAAATTGCAGGAAGTAGTATTCTAGGCAATTATATATTAGATGGGCATTTCCTGAAGGAAATACATGGTGCTTGAACAGCGCTACCAGCTTTACAGCAGCACTTTTCACACACGGGACTGGGGGGCGCGCTTACTTTTGCACCCGGGGCCGGGGGCGCGCTTACTTTTGCACCCGGGGGCGCACTTACTTTTGCACCCGGAAGCGCACTTACTTTTGCACCCGGGGGCGCACTTACTTTTGCACCCGGGGGGCGCACTTACTTTTGCACCCGGGGGGCGCACTTACTTTTGCACCCGGGGGCGCACTTACTTTTGCACCCGGGGGCGCACTTACTTTTGCACCCGGGGGCGCACTTACTTTTGCACCCGGGGGCGCACTTACTTTTGCACCCGGGGGCGCACTTACTTTTGGGGCCACAATTACTTTTGGTGGGCGGGGCTCCCCGGCCTCCGATTTGGTTGGTGGGGCCCCTCGTCCTCCGTTTGGTGGGTGGGGACCCTCGGCCTCCGATTTGGTGGGCGGGGACCCTCGGCCTCCGATTTGGTGGGCGGGGACCCTCGGCCTCCGATTTGGTGGGCGGGGCCCCTCGGCCTTCGATTTGGTGGGCGGGGCCCCTCGGCCTCCGATTTGGTGGGCGGGGTCCCTCTGCCTCCGCTTTGGTGGGCGGGGCCGCTCGGCCTTCAATTTGGTGGGCGGGGCTCCTCGGCCTCCGATTTGGTTGGTGGGGCCCCTCGGCCTCCGTTTTGGTGGGCGGGGCCCCTTATCCTCCGATTTGGTGGGCGGGGACCCTCGGCCTCCGATTTGGTGGGCGGGGCCCCTCGGCCTCCGATTTGGTGGGCGGGGCCCCTCGGCCTCCGATTTGGTTGGCAGGGCCCCTCGGCCTCCGATTTGGTGGGCAGGGACCCTCGGCCTCCGATTTGGTGGGCGGGGACCCTCGGCCTCCGATTTGGTTGGCGGGGCCCCTCGGCCTCTGATTTGGTGGGCGGGGACTCTCGGCCTCCGATTTGGTGGGTGGGGACCTTCGGCCTCCCATTTGGTGGGCGGGGACCCTCGGCCTCCGATTTGGTGGGCGGGGACCCTCGGCCTCCAATTTGGTGGGCGGGGACCCTCGGCCTCCGCTTTGGTGGGCGGGGCCCCTCGACCTCCGATTTGGTGGGCGGGGTCCCTCTGCCTCCGATTTGGTGTGCGGGGCCCCTCGGCCTCCGCTTTGGTGGGCGGGGTCCCTCTGCCTCCGATTTGGTGTGCGGGGACCCTCGGCCTCCGCTTTGGTGGGCGGGGCCCCTCGGCCTTCGATTTGGTGGGCGGGGCCCCTCGGCCTCCGATTTGGTTGGTGTGGACCCTCGGCCTCCGATTTGGTGGGTGGGGACTCTCGGCCTCCGATTTGGTGGGCGGGGACCCTCGGCCTCCGATTTGGTGGGCGGGGACCCTCGGCCTCCGATTTGGTGGGCGGGGCCCATCGGCCTCCGATTTGGTGGGCGGGGCCCCTCGGCCTCTGATTTGGTGGGCGGTCCGATTTGGTGGGCGGGGCCCCTCGGCCTCCGATTTGGTGGGCGGGGCCCCTCGGCCTCCGA
Source organism: Ranitomeya variabilis (assembly GCF_051348905.1). Lineage (NCBI taxonomy): Eukaryota > Metazoa > Chordata > Amphibia > Anura > Dendrobatidae > Ranitomeya > Ranitomeya variabilis. The sequence goes on from NC_135238.1 coordinate 180,775,600, forward strand.
TTTGGTGGGCGGGGCCCCTCGGCCTCCGATTTGGTGGGCGGGGCCCCTTGGCCTCCGATGTGGTGGGCGGGGCCCCCCGGCCTCCGATTTGGAGGGCGGGGACCCCCGGCCTCCGATTTGGTGGGCGGGGACCCTCGGCCTCCGATTTGGTTGGCGGAGACCCTCGGCCTCCGATTTGGTGGGCGGGGACCCTCGGCCTCCGATTTGGTGGGCGGGGACCCTCGGCCTCCGATGTGGTGGTCGGGGCCCCTCGGCCTCCGCTTTGGTGGGCGGGGCCGGGCCCCTCGGCCTCCGCTTTGGTGGGCGGGGCCGCTCGGCCTTCGATTTGGTGGGCGGGGCTCCTCGGCCTCCGATTTGGTTGGCGGGGCCCCTCGGCCTCCGATTTGGTGTGTGCTCTGCCTGGGGCCACTGTGCTCTGCCTGGGGCCCCGTATGCTGCCTGGGGCCCCTGTGCTCTGCCTGGGGCCCCATATGCTGCCTGGGGCCCCTGTGCTCTGCCTGGGGCCCCTGTGCTCTGCCTGGGGCCCCATGTTCTGCCTGGGGCCCCTGTGCTCTGCCTGGGGCCACTGTGCTCTGCCTGGGTGTAGGACACTGGTGACGTCACTTATCTCCGGACATTAGCTCCGGACATTAGCTCCGGACATTAGCTACGGACAATAGCTCCGGACAATAGCTCCGGACAATAGCTCCGGACAATAGCTCCGGACAAAGCCACGGAAGTTGGCACAAATTGCAGGAAGTAGTATTCTAGGCAATTATATATTAGATTTTTTAACCTGTGACAAACGTGGCTGGGCAATATACTACATAGCTGGGCAATATACTACGTGGCTCTGTGCTGTATACTACTTCGCTGGGCAATATACTACGTGACTGGCCAATATACTACATGGCTCTGTGCTGTATACTACGTCGCTGGGCAATATATTACGTAATTGGGCAATATACTACGGCGCTGAGCAAAATACTACGTGGCTGGGCAATATGCTACGTCGCTGGGCAATATACTACGTCGCTGGGCAATATACTACGTAACTGGGCAATATACTACGTCGCTAGGCAATATACTACGTGACTTGGCAATATACTACGTGGCTCTGTGCTGTATATTAGGTCACTGGGCAATATACTACGTGACTGGGCAATATACTACGTAAGTGGACAATATACTACGTCGCTGGGCAATATACTACGTGGCTGGGCAATATACTACGTGACTGGCCAATATACTACCTGGCTCTGTGCTGTATACTACGTCGCTGGGCAATATATTACGTAATTGGGCAATATACTACGTCGCTGAGCAATATACTACGTCGCTGGGCAATATACTACGTGACTGGGCAATATACTACGTAACTGGGCAATATACTACGTCACTGGGCAATATACTACGTGACGGCAATTTACTATGGCTGGGCAATATACTACGTCACTGGGCAATATACTATGTGGCTGGGCAATATACTACGTCGCTGGGCAATATACTACCTGACTTGGCAATATACTACGTGGCTCTGTGCTGTATACTACGTCACTGGGCAATATACTACGTAACTGGGCAATATACTACATCGCTGGGCAATATACTACGTGGCTGGGCAATATACTACGTCGCTGGGCAATATACTACGTGACTTGGCAATATACTACGTGGCTCTGTGCTGTATACTACGTGACTGGGCAATATACTACGTGACTGGGCAATATACTACGTGGCTGGTCAATATACTACGTCGCTGGGCAATATACTACGTGACTGGGCAATATACTATGTGGCTGGGCAATATACTATGTGGCTGGGCAATATACTACGTCACTGGGCAATATACTAAATACTACGTGGCTGGGCAATATACTACGTGGCTGGGCAATATACTACATGGCTGGCCAATATACTACGTGGCTCTGTGCTGTATACTACGTCGCTGGGCAATATATTACGTAATTGGGCAATATACTACGGCGCTGAGCAATATACTACGTGGCTGGGCAATATGCTACGTCGCTGGGCAATATACTACGTCGCTGGGCAATATACTACGTAACTGGGCAATATACTACGTCGCTAGGCAATATACTACGTGACTTGGCAATATACTACGTGGCTCTGTGCTGTATATTAGGTCACTGGGCAATATACTACGTGACTGGGCAATATACTACGTAAGTGGACAATATACTACGTCGCTGGGCAATATACTACGTGGCTGGGCAATATACTACGTGACTGGCCAATATACTACCTGGCTCTGTGCTGTATACTACGTCGCTGGGCAATATATTACGTAATTGGGCAATATACTACGTCGCTGAGCAATATACTACGTCGCTGGGCAATATACTACGTGACTGGGCAATATACTACGTAACTGGGCAATATACTACGTCACTGGGCAATATACTACGTGACGGCAATTTACTATGGCTGGGCAATATATTACGTCACTGGGCAATATACTACGTGGCTGGGCAATATACTACGTCGCTGGGCAATATACTACCTGACTTGGCAATATACTACGTGGCTCTGTGCTGTATACTACGTCACTGGGCAATATACTACGTAACTGGGCAATATACTACATCGCTGGGCAATATACTACGTGGCTGGGCAATATACTACGTCGCTGGGCAATATACTACGTGACTTGGCAATATACTACGTGGCTCTGTGCTGTATACTACGGGACTGGGCAATATACTACGTGACTGGGCAATATACTACGTGGCTGGTCAATATACTACGTCGCTGGGCAATATACTACGTGACTGGGCAATATACTATGTGGCTGGGCAATATACTATGTGGCTGGGCAATATACTACGTCACTGGGCAATATATTACCTGGCTGGGCAATATACTAAATACTACGTGGCTGGGCAATATACTACGTGGCTGGGCAATATACTACATGGCTGGGCAATATACTACATGGCTGGGCAATATACTACATCGCTGGGCAATATACTACATGGCTGGGCAATATACTACATGACTGGGCAATATACTACGTCGCTGGGCAATATACTACGTGGCTGGGCAATATACTACATCGCTGGGCAATATACTACATGGCTGGGCAATATACATGACTAGGCAATATACTACATGACTGGGCAATACACTACATGAATGGCCAATATACTACATGGCTGGGCAATATACTACGTCGCTGGGCAATATACTACATGGCTGGGCAATATACTACGTCGCTGGGCAATATACTACATGGCTGGGCAATATACTACGTCGCTGGGCAATATACTACGTGGCTGGGCAATATACTAAATACTACGTGGCTGGGCAATATACTACGTGGCTGGGCAATATACTACGTGGCTGGGCAATATACTACATGGCTGGGCAATATACTACATGGCTGGGCAATATACTACATGGCTGGGCAATATACTACATGACTGGGCAATATACTACATGACTGGGCAATATACTACGTCGCTGGGCAATATATTACGTAATTGGGCAATATACTACGGCGCTGAGCAATATACTACGTGGCTGGGCAATATGCTACGTCGCTGGGCAATATACTACGTCGCTGGGCAATATACTACGTAACTGGGCAATATACTACGTCGCTAGGCAATATACTACGTGACTTGGCAATATACTACGTGGCTCTGTGCTGTATATTAGGTCACTGGGCAATATACTACGTGACTGGGCAATATACTACGTAAGTGGACAATATACTACGTCGCTGGGCAATATACTACGTGGCTGGGCAATATACTACGTGACTGGCCAATATACTACCTGGCTCTGTGCTGTATACTACGTCGCTGGGCAATATATTACGTAATTGGGCAATATACTACGTCGCTGAGCAATATACTACGTCGCTGGGCAATATACTACGTGACTGGGCAATATACTACGTAACTGGGCAATATACTACGTCACTGGGCAATATACTACGTGACGGCAATTTACTATGGCTGGGCAATATACTACGTCACTGGGCAATATACTACGTGGCTGGGCAATATACTACGTCGCTGGGCAATATACTACCTGACTTGGCAATATACTACGTGGCTCTGTGCTGTATACTACGTCACTGGGCAATATACTACGTAACTGGGCAATATACTACATCGCTGGGCAATATACTACGTGGCTGGGCAATATACTACGTCGCTGGGCAATATACTACGTGACTTGGCAATATACTACGTGGCTCTGTGCTGTATACTACGGGACTGGGCAATATACTACGTGACTGGGCAATATACTACGTGGCTGGTCAATATACTACGTCGCTGGGCAATATACTACGTGACTGGGCAATATACTATGTGGCTGGGCAATATACTATGTGGCTGGGCAATATACTACGTCACTGGGCAATATATTACCTGGCTGGGCAATATACTAAATACTACGTGGCTGGGCAATATACTACGTGGCTGGGCAATATACTACATGGCTGGGCAATATACTACATGGCTGGGCAATATACTACATCGCTGGGCAATATACTACATGGCTGGGCAATATACTACATGACTGGGCAATATACTACGTCGCTGGGCAATATACTACGTGGCTGGGCAATATACTACATCGCTGGGCAATATACTACATGGCTGGGCAATATACATGACTAGGCAATATACTACATGACTGGGCAATATACTACATGAATGGCCAATATACTACATGGCTGGGCAATATACTACGTCGCTGGGCAATATACTACATGGCTGGGCAATATACTACGTCGCTGGGCAATATACTACATGGCTGGGCAATATACTACGTCGCTGGGCAATATACTACGTGGCTGGGCAATATACTAAATACTACGTGGCTGGGCAATATACTACGTGGCTGGGCAATATACTACGTGGCTGGGCAATATACTACATGGCTGGGCAATATACTACATGGCTGGGCAATATACTACATGGCTGGGCAATATACTACATGACTGGGCAATATACTACATGACTGGGCAATATACTACGTCGCTGGGCAATATACTACGTGGCTGGGCAATATACTACATCGCTGGGCAATATACTACATGGCTGGGCAATATACTACATGACTGGGCAATATACTACATGACTGGGCAATATACTACGTCGCTGGGCAATATACTACATGGCTGGGCAATATACTACGTCGCTGGGCAATATACTACATGGCTGGGCAATATACTACGTCGCTGGGCAATATACTACGTGGCTGGGCAATATACTAAATACTACGTGGCTGGGCAATATACTACATGGCTGGGCAATATACTACATGGCTGGGCAATATACTACATCGCTGGGCAATATACTACATGGCTGGGCAATATACTACATGACTGGGCAATATACTACATGACTGGGCAATATACTACATGAATGGGCAATATACTACATGACTGGGCAATATACTACGTGACTGGGCAATATACTACATGGCTGGGCAATATACTACGTCGCTGGGCAATATACTACATGACTGGGCAATATACTACGTCGCTGGGCAATATACTACGTGCTCTGTGTTATATACTACGTGGCTGGGCAATATACTACATGGCTGGGCAATATACTACATGGCTGGGCAATATACTACATGGACATGCATATTCTAGAATATCCAATGCGTTAGAATCGGGCCACCATCTAGTTATAGACATAATGATAACAATATTACAATAAAAGAAAGGACCACCAGGTGGCAATAGAGTGCAGATTACACAGGTCAACAAAAAAAAAAAATTTTTCTGGTGTCCAAAATATTTTAATGAATTTGGGGTATTTTTGGGGTGCTGATTCTGAATATGCTATCAGTTTTGCCAGATTGGCTCAAGTTTTTGAGATTTTTGGTATCTTATTTATAGCACTTGTTGGTAAATGCGACGCATCATCTCATTAATTTCTTTGGATTAGTACTTGAACTGAGCAGTTCTCAATATAGTTTTGTGTTAATTAGTGTTCTAAAAGTTTGTTCATAGCTTGATTTTTGCACTAACTTTATGTTGTTGTCTGTTTTCCGGTGAAAAGCATGAACTCATCAAGAAGAAGTTGTCTTAACGATCCAGACTCATTCTGTTACATTTGTGGTGAATACACACTGCCAAAACATAGAAGAAACATAACAGACTTCGTAAAAAAAGTGTATTTTGCCTATTTTGGGGTTATGCTTGGGGACCAAGACAAGTTTTGGGCACCACACATAGTGTGCAAAGCATGTATCGAATTATTACGAAAATGGAGCAAAGGACAAAGAAAAAGCTTCAAATTTGGTGTTCCAATGGTGTGGAGAGAGCCAAAAAATCATCATGATGACTGTTATTTCTGTGCAGTGCAAGTGCAAGGATTCAATAAGCATAAGAAACGAAAATGGGAGTAACATGGAATCTGCAAGAAGGCCTGTCCCTCATTGTGAAGATGTGCCTGTACCTGTGTTTACCATAAATAACAGTCATCATGATGATTTTTTGGCTCTCTCCACACCATTGGAACACCAAATTTGAAGCTTTTTCTTTGTCCTTTGCTCCATTTTCGTAATAATTCGATACATGCTTTGCACACTATGTGTGGTGCCCAAAACTTGTCTTGGTCCCCAAGCATAACCCCAAAATAGGCAAAATACACTTTTTTTACGAAGTCTGTTATGTTTCTTCTATGTTTTGGCAGTGTGTATTCACCACAAATGTAACAGAATGAGTCTGGATCGTTAAGACAACTTCTTCTTGATGAGTTCATGCTTTTCACTGGAAAACAGACAACAACATAAAGTTAGTGCAAAAATCAAGCTATGAACAAACTTTTAGAACACTAATTAACACAAAACTATATTGAGAACTGCTCAGTTCAAGTACTAATCCAAAGAAATTAATGAGATGATGCGTCGCATTTACCAACAAGTGCTATAAATAAGATACCAAAAATCTCAAAAACTTGAGCCAATCTGGCAAAACTGATGACATATTCAGAATCAGCACCCCAAAAATACCCTAAATTCGATGAAATATCTTTGGCACCAAAAATGCTGTTGACCAGTGTTATCATTAAAGGGTATAGTAAATCATATAAAACAATACATTTCTAGGGTAAACAAAAATCATACCATGGACATATAAATCTCAATGTAAAAAAGTACATTAATTAAAGTTGAGGTATATTTCATTTCATTGCACTGTTCTCATTTCATATATATTACATATAACAAGATAGAGAATAAAAAATAAAATGAACGTTGTGCATGTATCCAAATTAATACTACAGGTGTACCAAATGAATTATATTGCACTACGTGTTCATGATTCAATATAAAGTGCATATATGGGGTAAGTACCCAATTTAAAGTGAACACTGTGCATTTATTAAAAATATATAAATAAATAATAGGCCCTCAAATAAATACCATAACATCCCATTCACAATGAACATAAATGAGGGGAATAAATAAACAAATGAGACCTAATAATTATAAGGTGCACCAAACATAATCATATGAAATGTTACCATGGTCAAACATACCCTAATGATAAGCCCGCACGGCCCAACGCGCGTTTCGCTTCAGCTTTGACGAGGGAGACCAGAGCGAGGAAACTTGATGATCATGCGCTTTATCTACATGCTATAGAAGCGATCAGCCTGCAAAAAATGATTGTCCCATAGTGGGACAAAGTAAAAAAGTTGGAAAAAAAATGTAATTGTAAAAATATATATATAAAAAAAAAATCAAAACTAATAATAAAAAAATCAATATATATTTTATCACTAAATAAATATTTGAATGAAAAAAATCTAAACAATAAAAAATACACATATTTGATATCGCCGCATCCGCAATGACCCAACCTATAAAACTGTCCAAATACTTAACCCCTTTAGTGAACACCATAAAAAAAAAACGCTTTATCATCATAACGCCGAACTAAAAGTGGAATAACACGCGATCAAAAAGATGGATATAAATTCCCATGGGACCACTCAAAATGTCATCTTGTCCCGCAAAAAAATAAGCCCCCATATAGCTCCATCAGCGAAAAAATAAAGTTATAGTCCTCAGAATAAAGCGACGCAAATTTTTTTTCTATAAAATAGTTTTGATTATATAAAAGCGCCAAAACATAAAAAAATTATATAAATGAGTTATCGCTGTAATCATACTGACCCGAAGAATAAAACTGTTTTATAAATGTTACCAAACGTGGAACGGTATCAACACCTCCCAAAAAAAGAAATTCATGAATAGCTGGTTTTTGCTCATCCTACCTTCAAAAATCGGAATAGAAAGCGATCAAAAAATGTCACGTGCCCGAGAATGTTACCAATAAAAAGTCAGTTCGCCCCGCAAAAAACAAGACCTCACATGACTCTGTGGACCAAAATATGGAAAAAACTATAGCTCTCAAAATGTGGAGAAGCAAAAAACATTTTTTTTTGCAATAAAAAGCGTCTTTTAGCGTGTGACAGCTGCCAAATATAAAAATCCGCTATAAAACCCCACTATAACGTCTCTTTCACACGTCCTGATATTTCCGGTACCGGAGATGTCAGTGTCCACGTGTGTAATACTTGCGGCACACGTGTGGCATGCGTGTGCTGCATCAATACCACAAGGACTGGCGCCAGGGAAGAAGTATTACAGTAAGCGCTGTTCCCCGGTGCCGGGTGCTGAACACGGTTCTCATCCTTCTCCCCTGCTCTGCCGGCGATCAGCGCGAGCAGAGGAGAAAGATGAGAGTTATATTTAAGTAATAAAAGAGACAGCAGGTGGCAGCTGAATCTGGGACTATTACTCCCATGATCCCACCCCTGCTGCAGCTAATATCAGTGACAGCAGGAGCAGCGTTTGGCGTATTCATCTGCCGCTCCTGCGCTGTAAATAATTACGGTAATTTAAAAAAAAAAAACACGGCGTGGGTTCCCCCCTATTTTTTATAACCAGCCAGACAAAACTCACAGCTGTGTGCTGCAACCCTCAGCTTTCAGCTTCAGCAAGGCTGGTTATCAAGAATAGAGGGGTCCCCACACTGTTTTTTTTTTTTTTTACTTATTTGGTCCCCCCCATTTTTGGCAACCAGTGACCGAAGGTAACCTCTATGACGTCACCCTTGAATACTGACGCTGCGTCGACTTCGGTGAGATCCCCGCTAGCACCATGTGCGCTCACTGTGCTAGCGGGGATCTGATCGCAGCGCAGCCAGACTGGGAACGGAGCTCAGTGACCGAAGGTGACCTCTATGACGTCACCTCTGGTTACTGACGCTGCGTTCCCAGCAGCTGATTCACCAGTGGTTTTCGGCCGAGACGGTGGCATCTTAGCACCGTCCAGGTTGAAAACTGTATATCCCCCCAGACATGGATTACTGCGTGGGACACAAAGCTGGACAGGTATGGGTATATTGTTGCTTTTTTATTTCATTTTTATTACAGGAGATCGAGGGCTTCAGTGGAATTAGGCAATGCAGTAAGTATGGTTTAATTGAGATTAATAAAGGAGTCTGTGACATTTTTTCAAATAAAGGACTGTATTCCGGCTGTGTCTTATTTACCATATAACTATAGGCTTAGTAATGGATAGGTGTCCATTACTAAGCTGTGAGCTTGATGTCACCTGAAAGGTGACATCAACCCCCCACAAATATTACCCGACTTGCCACCGCTACAGGGCAAGTGGGAAGAGCAGGGCACAGCGCCAGAATTGGCGCATGTAATAGATGTGCCTTTTCTGGGCAGCTGTGGGCTGCTGTTTTTAGGTTGGAGGGGTCAATATCCATGGCCCCTTACCAGCCTGAGAATACCAGTTCCCAGCTGTGAGCTTTATCAAGGCTGGTTGTCAAAAACAGGGGGACCTCATGCCATTTTTAAAATTATTTATATAAATAATAATAAAAAAAAAAACAGCGTGGGGACCCCTCTATTCTTGATAACCAACCTTGCTGAAGCTGAGAGCTGTGGGTTGCAGCCCCCAGCTGTGAGTTGTGTCTGGCTGGTTATCAAAAATAGGGGGGAACCCACGCCATTTTTTTTAAATGACTGTTGCCTTTTTTATTACTTAAATGTAACTCTCATCAATCTCCCCTGCTCGTGCAGATCTCCGGCAGAGCAGGGAAGAATGAAAAGAGCCATGTTCAGCACCCAGCGCCGGGGAACAGCGTTTACTGTAACGCTTCTTTCCTAGTGCCGATGCGTGTCACATTGATGACATCCATGTATGTTATGTGTATGCACGTGTGCGGGACGTTTTATGGCCCGTTCTGACATTAAAAAATGGACATGTCAGCGTGTTTTGCCCATGGACACACGGTCTGTGGAAACACACTGACATGTGCACAGACCCATTCACTTGAACAGGCATCTCTGCATGGCTAAGCAGTAGTGTACAGCCACACATGGGGTATTGCAACGTTTACTAGAAATTGTGGGACAAATTTTGTTGCCATTTTACCCATTTATAAAATATTTGGCTGAAACAAAATTTTGGTGGTAAAAATGCAGTTATTTTGTCCTCACTGCCCAATGGTATAAAATTATGTGGCACACCCATGGTGTCAATATGATCACTGCACCGCAAGATAAATTCATTGAGAGGTGTAGTTGGTAAAATGGGGTCACTTATGGGGGGTTCTGCTGTTTTAGCTCCTCATGGGCTCTCCCAGTGGGTCATGGCACCTGCAAAACATAACAGTAAAATCTGGCGCTCCTTCCTTTTTGTGTTCCGCCAAGAGCCCAAACAGTGGTTTATCCCCACACATAGGGGGTATCAGCGTACTCAGGAGAAATTGCCCAATAACTCCTGGGATCCAATTTCTCCTGTTAACCTTGAGAAAATAAAAAATTGGAGGTGAAAAGATCATTTTTGTGGAAACAATATGATTTTTTATTTTTACGGCTCTACGTTATAAACTTGTATGAAGCACTTGGGGGTTCAAGGTGCTGACCATACATCTAGATAAGTTCCTTAGGGGGTCTACTTTCCAAAATGGGGTAACTTGTGGGGGGTTTCCACTGTTTAGGCACACCAGGGGCTCTCCAAATACGGCATGACGTCCCATCTCAATTCCAGCCAATTCTACATTGAAAAAGTAAAATGGCGCTCCTTCCCTTCCGAGCTCTGCCGTGCGCCCAAACAGTGGTTTACCCCCACATATGGGGTATCAACGTACTCAGGACAAATTGCACAGCAACTTTTGAGGTCCAATTTCTCCTGTTACCCTTGGTAAAATAAAACAAATTTTTTGTGAAAAAAAGTTAAATGTTCATTTTTTTAAAACATTCAAAATATTCCTGTGAAACACCTGAAGGGTTAATAAACTTCTTGAATGTGGTTTTGCGCTCCTTGAGGGGTGCAGTTTTTAGAATGGTGTCACTTTTTTACTTTTGGGTATTTTCTATCATATAGACCCCTCAAAGTGACTTTAAATGTGACGTGGTCCCTAAAAAAAAATGGTGGTGTAAAAATGAGAAATTGCTGGTCAACTTTTATCTCTTATAACTTCCTAACAAAAAAACATTTTGGTTCCTAAATTGTGCTGATGTAAAGTACCGGTAGACATGTGGGAAATGTTATTTATTAAGTATTTTGTGTGACACCACTCTCCGATTAAGGCTATGTGCACACGTTGCAGATTTGCCTGCGGATTTTTCCGCACAGAATCTGCATCTCTTGCCAGAAAACACAGCTAAAACTCAGAGCATTTTTGGTGCGTTTTTTTTGTGTGGATTTGTATGCGTTTTTGAAAGCTAAATAAAGGTCTATTATTGAACAAAAAAAAAGAATTGTGATGTCATTTCTTGTCCAACCTCTTCATTTACATACTGCAATGAAGAATAATGTTTACCCACACAGAAAGATAGATGTTTAGTGATAAACATAGCAAAATGGTACATAAAGAGTTAAATAAAGACACACACACAAAATCTGCATTAGCCGGGGTCACACTTGCGAGAAACTCGCCCGAGTCTCACCTCAATGCTCGGCACTGCCGCCGCAAATTGGGACCGGAGTGTTCAGATGCATAGAAATATATGCAGCCGCACACTCCGGTCCCGAGTGCCGGCTGCAATGCCGGGTATTGAGGTGCGAGTTTATCACAAGTGTGACCCCGGCCTTAAACGCAATATCGGTTTAATCTGAAAAAAATTGCATGGGCTCCAGTGCAATTTTCAAGTCCAGTGTGGGAAAGCCAGCAACTGGGGGCCGATGTTTGTAGCCTAGGAAGGGGTTAACACCTATGGAGCTTCCCAGGCTATGAATATCAGCCCGCAGCTGTATATTTAGCCTTTACTGGCTGGTAAAATAGGGGGACCCCCCCAAAAAATGATGTGGGGTCCCCCTATAATATCCAGAAAAGGGTATACAGATAACTGCGGGCTGATATTCATAATCTTGGAAGGGACCATGCATATTACCCCCCTGCTACAAATTCCAGCTCCCAGCCGCCCCAGAAATGGCGCATCTGTAAGATGCGTCAATTCCGGCACTTAGCCCCTCTCTTCCCACTGCCCTGTAGCGGTGGCATATGGGGTTATAAGGGGTTAATGTCACCTTTGTATTGTAATGTGACATTAAGCCGGGTTAGTAATGGAGAGGCGCCAATAAGACACCTATCCATTATTAATCCTACAGTAGTGAAAGAGTTAAAAAAAAGACACTGCCAGAATAAAGTATTTTAGTATTCTTAATTTCACCATACTTACAACCACAAATAATAAAGAGAATCAAGAGTTTTTACGTATAAAAAGTATATATTTTTTATTTCATATAATTTAATAAATGTTTTTCTTTTACAACAAGTATAAAGACAATCTGTCAATATGGACAAAAAAGATGATCCAAACCAGGTGAAAACGCAATGTAAACGCTAGTACACAGGATCGACTATGTGCAGAATTTCTAATTGTCTTTTACTGACTGCCCAGTATACATAATAATCTAAAATGGATACAATTTAAATATAAATAACAGCACCCTGTTTCTACTGATAATCATTACGCAATTGCGTTATATTAATAGAATTTTAAGTGTCACATTAAGTTTACAGAGAGCATATATCAAATGATCCAAGATGGGCGCAGTTTAAATGAAGATGCAGACACCTGATATAAATAAATGTAGATCGCGCTCTTGCGCAGATTCAATAAGTCCATAGGTGTCACACCATATTAGAAGAAAGACCGCACATAAATATATAAGAAGTTATAAAGGTTATTTACCCATATTCAGTGGATGTCAGACCTGGAAGCGTTCGTTGTCCCCGACGCGCGTTTCGCGAGAAAAGACTCTCGCTTCCTCAAGGCGCCCCCTTGAGGAAGCGAGAGTCTTTTCTCGCGAAACGCGCGTCGGGGACAACGAACGCTTCCAGGTCTGACATCCACTGAATATGGGTAAATAACCTGTCACCACCTCGCGGCCCGGGGCACCTACTTTCTCTTCCCCGCCTGTTCTTACCTCCTCCGGTTCTGTCCTGAGCCAGCAGGGTCACGCTCCGGTCATCCGCCGGCGCTCCGGGGCCCATCCCTGCAGACATGCTGCCCGGGTCCTTGCTCCCATGTCTGCTGCACTTCCTCGTTCCTCTCCCTCTCCTAGGGAGTGCATAGGGGGCGGGCAGGCCAGCTCTCTGGCTTCTTAAAGGGCCAGCCCGTTCCTACTCACTGCCCCTCCTCCCGGCCTATCACCTGCAGGCTGGAGGGATAAAAGGATCTCAGTCACTCCTGGACTCCGCCTGGGCAACTTCTATTATCCTGAAGTTGCTGCTCCAGGTCTTGTCCTGCTATGCTTACCAATCCAGTTTGCCTGCCTTACTCTGTGTTCCTTTTTCCGCTAGGATCGTGTCTGGCCTTCTCGGCATCCTGAGTCCTGGATCCTGGACGGTTCCCTGCAGTCTTCAGCCTGCTTCCTAGTTCCACGTTCTGCCCTGTCTTTTCAGTTCATTTCTCCCCAGCCTCCTAGGTCGGTTTAACACAGGTGTCTGCTTCATCGGACCCTCTATTGGTGGTCAAGGGGAAATCCCTGTATAGGGGTCACTCCAAGCCTTGGACTCCTTAGAGGCACCCTGGTGTTGTGGTCCTGTGGCCCTCCTTTGGGGTGTCTCCCCTAGTATTTGTATTACTTTACAATAAAGCTTTTGAACCTGCTTTCTTGGTCTGGCTCTCCCTTCCTGGTATCAGCAACCGCTGTATTTGCGGTCCAGAGGGTCCACCCGATAGACCCATCTGTAGGGCGTGACAGATTTTGCCCAGGCCATGGACCCCGCTGATGCCAGGTTCGATGCTCAGAGGGAGCTTGCTAGTCTCCGCCAGAGCCAGGAACAGGTTGTTGTGTTCATGCGGACCCTTGAGGCCCGTCTAGGTTCCCCTCAGGGGGTGGATGCACCTTACTCCTCTCATCTTGCAGATCTACATCAAGAGCTGGATCAACAAGGACGGATACAGACCCAGATGCTGGAGTACATGACATCTGTGGACGAGCGGCTCTCGAATCTACAGCGGTCTCCTCCTGCCCCGGTTGCTGCACCCGTGTTGGATCCCGGTGCCGTAGGAGGCGTCTTCTCTTCCCCTCGTCTCTGCAAACCCACCAGGTACTCTGGGGATCCAAAAATGTGCAGGGGTTTCATCAACCAATGCCAGCTGCATTTCAGGCTTCTCCCTCATCAATACCCTACGGATGTGGCGAAAGTGGCCTTTCTGGCATCACACCTGGAGGGCGAGGCCTTGGCCTGGTTCAACCCACTACTGGAGAGAGAGGACCCCATTGTATCTGATCTGCGGTCCTTCTTGGACACCTTCCGGAAGATCTTTGATGAGCCAGGTCGTGTGGCTTCGGCCACGGAGGAGTTGTTCAGCTTACAGCAAGGTACTCTGTCGGTTGGCCAATACGCCATACAGTTTCGCACTTTGGCTTCGGAGCTTCGCTGGTCTGACGAGCCCCTGATCGGTGTCTTCCGGAGAGGGTTATCCAGTCGCCTGAAGGACGAGCTTGCCGTACGAGACCTCCCCGATACCCTGGACGAATACATCTCCCTTGCCGTCCGGATGGACCGCCGCCTACAAGAACGCACCAAGGAGAGAGCCCAGGAGAGAAGACCACCTCGATTGGCACCCTCTTTTCAGAGGCCCCTGTTACCAGGTAACGCCTCGTCTGCCGAAGCACCCGAACCCATGGAGGTGGATCGTCTCCGGCTGAGTCCCCGGGAGCGTGAGGAGAGAGTCGCCCGGAGGTTGTGTCTCTATTGTGGTGGCTCCAACCACTTCCGCCGGCAATGTCCCAGAAGACCGGAAAACTCCTCCACCTAGGACAGGTAAGAGAGGCCATCCTAGGTGAGAGTGATACCTCTCTACCATTAACTGTTTCCATACAGGTGAAAATCGGTGACAGGCGGTTTTCAGAGTTGGCGTATTTGGACTCGGGATCTGCAGGTAACTTTATTCAGCGAGACATGGCTCTCCGCCTCGGCATCCCTATACACCCCCTGCAGCATCCCCGCACCATCACCTCCGTTGATGGGAGACCCCTACAAGACTCCGTTGAGGGCATTACCAGTGAGGTGGAGATTCAGATCGGAGCTCTCCATACTGAGAGGATTGCCTTTCTCGTGCTACCCACTCTCTCCCCACCTTTCTTGCTCGGTCTGCCATGGCTGCGTATGCATGAGCCAGTCATAGACTGGCGAAGTGGGGAGATCCAGCGTTGGGGTTCGGCCTGCCATAGCCATTGCCTGCTGTCCGTCCGGCCTATCCGTTTGCCTCCCTCACCTACGTCCTTGCCTGGACTTCCGGAGGCCTACTGGGCATATGCGAACGTCTTCGATAAACGAGAAGCAGAGGTCTTGCCCCCGCACAGGCCTTATGATTGTCCCATCGATTTGGTTCCAGGCGCTTCTTTTCCTACAGGACGAATCTACCCACTGTCCCCTGCTGAGACTCAGGCGATGTCAGAATACGTCACAGACAGCTTGGCCCGGGGATTCATCCAGAGGTCCACATCCCCTGTCGGAGCCGGGTTCTTCTACGTGAAAAAGAAGGACGGGTCTTTGCGTCCTTGCATTGACTACCGTGGATTAAACGCCATCACGGTAAAGAATAAGTACCCTCTGCCTCTTATTCCAGAACTCTTCGATCGGCTCCGGGGAGCCCGGATGTTCACCAAGCTGGACCTGCGAGGGGCTTACAACCTTGTCCGCATCCGGGCCGGTGACGAGTGGAAAACCGCCTTCAACACCCGTGATGGTCACTTCGAATACCGGGTGATGCCCTTCGGACTGTGCAATGCACCAGCCGTTTTCCAGGAGTTCGTGAACGACGTCTTCCGTGACTTGCTGTACGTATGTGTTGTAGTATACCTAGATGACATCTTGGTTTTCTCCCCAGACCTACCCACACACAGAAGAGACGTCCGACGAGTTCTCCTTCGATTACGGGAGAACCGCTTGTACGCCAAGTATGAGAAATGCCTCTTCGAGCGGTCTTCTCTGCCGTTCCTTGGATACATCGTCTCTGAC
Organism: Ranitomeya variabilis; assembly: GCF_051348905.1. Classification (NCBI taxonomy): domain Eukaryota; kingdom Metazoa; phylum Chordata; class Amphibia; order Anura; family Dendrobatidae; genus Ranitomeya; species Ranitomeya variabilis. The sequence goes on from NC_135238.1 coordinate 180,792,086, forward strand.
TCTGGGCTGGAGATGGATCCTGATAAAGTGTCGGCCATCATGAACTGGCCTCGGCCGGTCGGGATCAAAGCCATCCAGCGCTTCTTGGGATTCGCCAACTACTACCGGCAGTTTATCCCGCACTTCTCGGATCTGGTCAAGACCCTCACTGCACTCACACGCAAGGGAACACCTGCTAATGGATGGGCTCCAGAGGCTGAGTGCTCCTTCCAGGCACTCAAACGGGCCTTCTCCTCCGCACCAGCCCTGCACAGGCCCGTCGCTGAGAAGCAGTTCTTTCTGGAGGTCGACGCATCCTCCACAGGTGCCGGGGCCGTCCTCACGCAGAGAGCCGCCTCCGGACGTAAGGTCTCTTGCGGCTTCTTTTCGAAGGCCTTTTCCCCCTGTGAGCGGAATTACTCCATTGGTGACCGTGAGTTGCTTGCCATCAAAATGGCCTTGGAGGAGTGGCGTTACCTCCTAGAGGGAGCAGTGCACCCGGTGGTGATCTACACTGACCACAAGAACTTGGCCTATCTCCACTCTGCCCAGAGGCTCAATCCTCGCCAGGCCCGTTGGTCTTTATTCTTTGCTCGGTTTGACTACCGTCTTCATTTTCGTCCCGCAGATAAGAATGTCAAGGCTGACGCCCTCTCCCGGTCTTTTCTTACCGACGATCATGAGGAGGAACCTCGTCCCATCATCGATCCATCCAAGGTGATCATGGTTGCACCGCTCCGACTGTCGCAGTTACCCCCAGGGAAGACGCTGGTGCCTGAACCTAATCGAGAACGCATCCTCCGCTGGGGACATTCCTCCTTACTAGCTGGGCACGCGGGTCTGACTAAGACCCTACAGTTGATCGGCCGGTACTACTGGTGGCCTGGGATGCGTCAAGAGGTGACAGACTACGTCTCTGCCTGTTCTTCCTGTGCCTGCAACAAGACCCCCAAACGGCTTCCCGCCGGTCAACTCTTGCCCTTGCCAATACCATCAAAACCATGGCAACACATTGCGATGGACTTCATCACGGATCTTCCTGCATCCTCTGGGAATACTGTCATCTGGGTCGTGGTGGACAGATTTTCCAAGATGGGTCACTTCGTTTCTCTGCCTGGTCTTCCTTCGGCACCCAAGCTGGCCGAGTTGTTTGTTCTACATATCCTCCGGTTGCATGGGTTACCCTCCAACATTGTTTCCGATAGGGGAGTTCAATTCGTGTCCCGATTCTGGCGGTCTCTCTGCAGGAAACTCGATATTACCTTGGACTTCTCTTCGGCTTATCATCCACAGACTAACGGTCAGGTGGAACGGGTAAACCAGGTGTTGGCAGGTTATCTACGGCACTTTGTCAACGCACACCACGACAACTGGACGTCCCTACTGCCTTGGGCGGAGTTCTCGTACAATAATCATGTTGGTGAGTCTTCACGTAACACTCCATTTTTTATTGTATATGGACAGCACCCGAGGATCCCGACCCCCTTGGACATCGCAACTACCAATCCTGCAGCAGAGGCCGTGGCTCGTGACTTCGCCGACATCTGGAACAAGACTCGTGTAGCTCTTGAGAAAGCATCCCAGCGTATGAAGGACCATGCCGACAAAAGAAGACTTGATGCCCAGATGTTTCAACCGGGTGACAAGGTATGGTTATCAGCCAAGTACGTCCGCCTTAAGGTGCCCTCCTTCAAGCTCGGACCTCGGTACATCGGACCGTTCGAGGTGTCCCGGAGACTCAACGATGTGTGCTATCGGCTACGACTGCCTCCTTCTCTGCGAATACATAATTCTTTCCACCGTTCCCTCCTCAAGCCTGTGATCCTCAACCGCTTCTCCCAGGATCCGGGAGAGCGTCCTCCTCCTATCTCGGCCAATGACGAGTATGAGGTCAGTGCCATTCTGGACGTGAAGAAGAGAGGGCGTGCCACATGGTACTTAGTCGACTGGAAGGGGTTTGGTCCTGAAGAGAGGTCCTGGGAACCGGAGGGCAACATCCATGCTCCTCGTCTCCTACGTCGGTTCCTTGCCAGTCGCCGCCCGGGGGGGCCTGGAGGGGGGGGTACTGTCACCACCTCGCGGCCCGGGGCACCTACTTTCTCTTCCCCGCCTGTTCTTACCTCCTCCGGTTCTGTCCTGAGCCAGCAGGGTCACGCTCCGGTCATCCGCCGGCGCTCCGGGGCCCATCCCTGCAGACATGCTGCCCGGGTCCTTGCTCCCATGTCTGCTGCACTTCCTCGTTCCTCTCCCTCTCCTAGGGAGTGCATAGGGGGCGGGCAGGCCAGCTCTCTGGCTTCTTAAAGGGCCAGCCCGTTCCTACTCACTGCCCCTCCTCCCGGCCTATCACCTGCAGGCTGGAGGGATAAAAGGATCTCAGTCACTCCTGGACTCCGCCTGGGCAACTTCTATTATCCTGAAGTTGCTGCTCCAGGTCTTGTCCTGCTATGCTTACCAATCCAGTTTGCCTGCCTTACTCTGTGTTCCTTTTTCCCCTAGGATCGTGTCTGGCCTTCTCGGCATCCTGAGTCCTGGATCCTGGACGGTTCCCTGCAGTCTTCAGCCTGCTTCCTAGTTCCACGTTCTGCCCTGTCTTTTCAGTTCATTTCTCCCCAGCCTCCTAGGTCGGTTTAACACAGGTGTCTGCTTCATCGGACCCTCTATTGGTGGTCAAGGGGAAATCCCTGTATAGGGGTCACTCCAAGCCTTGGACTCCTTAGAGGCACCCTGGTGTTGTGGTCCTGTGGCCCTCCTTTGGGGTGTCTCCCCTAGTATTTGTATTACTTTACAATAAAGCTTTTGAACCTGCTTTCTTGGTCTGGCTCTCCCTTCCTGGTATCAGCAACCGCTGTATTTGCGGTCCAGAGGGTCCACCCGATAGACCCATCTGTAGGGCGTGACATAACCTTTATAACTTCTTATATATTTATGTGCGGTCTTTCTTCTAATATGGTGTGACACCTATGGACTTATTGAATCTGCGCAAGAGCGCGATCTACATTTATTTATATCAGGTGTCTGCATCTTCATTTAAACTGCGCCCATCTTGGATCATTTGATATATGCTCTCTGTAAACTTAATGTGACACTTAAAATTCTATTAATATAACGCAATTGCGTAATGATTATCAGTAGAAACAGGGTGCTGTTATTTATATTTAAATTGTATCCATTTTAGATTATTATGTATACTGGGCAGTCAGTAAAAGACAATTAGAAATTCTGCACATAGTCGATCCTGTGTACTAGCGTTTACATTGCGTTTTCACCTGGTTTGGATCATCTTTTTTGTCCATATTGACAGATTGTCTTTATACTTGTTGTAAAAGAAAAACATTTATTAAATTATATGAAATAAAAAATATATACTTTTTATACGTAAAAACTCTTGATTCTCTTTATTATTTATGATTAAGTTGAGTTTAGTATACTTACCTATAGGCGTATTGCTGGTCTTTTTGTATATACTTACAACCACCCCTAATTCCCCGAAGCCATCAATCGCCTGCAAAAAATTAAAAGTAATAAATAGTGTTGAGCATTCCGATACCGCAAGTATCGGGTATCGGCCGATATTTGCTGTATCGGAATTCCGATACCGAGATCCGATACTTTTGTGGTATCGGGTATCGGTATCGAAACAACATTAATGTGTAAAATAAAGAATTAAAATAAAAAATATTGCTATACTCACCTCTCCGACGCAGCCTGGACCTCACTGAGGGAACCGGCAGCGTTGTTTGCTTAAAATGCGCGCTTTTCCTTCCTTCCGTGACATCACGGCTTCTGATTGGTCGCGTGCCGGCCATGTGGCCGCGACGCGACCAATCACAGCAAGCCGTGACGTAATTTTCAGGTCCTTCTAGGCATTCAGTATTTTAAAATTACGTTCCGGCTTTGTGATTGGTCGCGTCGCGGCCAACATGGCGACGCGACCAATCACAAGCCGTGACGTCACGGGAGGCAGGAGACGCGCGCATTTTAAAATGCGCGCGTGTCCAGCCTCCCATGACGTCACGGCTTGTGATTGGTCGCGTCGCCATGTTGGCCGCGACGCAACCAATCACAGAAAGCCGTGACGTAATTTCAGGTCCTTCAGTATTTTAAAATTACGTTCCGGCTTTGTGATTGGTCGCGTCGCGGTCACATGGGCGACGCGACCAATCACAAGCCGTGACGTCACGGGAGGCTGGACACGCGCGCATTTTAAAATGCGCGCGTCTCCTGCCTCCCGTGACGTCACGGCTTGTGATTGGTCGCGTCGCCATGTTGGCCGTGACGCGACCAATCACAAAGCCGGAACGTAATTTTAAAATACTGAATGCCTAGAAGGACCTGAAAATTACGTCACGGCTTGCTGTGATTGGTCGCGTCGCGGCCACATGGCCAGCACGCGACCAATCAGAAGCCGTGACGTCACGGAAGGAAGGAAAAGCGCGCATTTTAAGCAAACAACGCTGCCGGTTCCCTCGGAGAGGTGAGTATAGCAATATTTTTTATTTTAATTCTTTATTTTACACATTAATATGGTTCCCAGGGCCTGAAGGAGAGTTTCCTCTCCTTCAGACCCTGGGAACCATCAGGGATACCGTCCGATACTTGAGTCCCATTGACTTGTATTGGTATCGGGTATCGGTATCGGATTGGATCCGATACTTTGCCGGTATCGGCCGATACTTTCCGATACCGATACTTTCAAATATCGGACGGTATCGCTCAACACTAGTAATAAACCAACTGTGTACTTCCTGTTCGACGCAGTCCAATTAATAACGAGTGTCCCATGACGATCTCCCCTATAGAACAGTGACATCAGGAGATGTCACCGCTCTATAGGCCTCTAGTGACACACTGACAGGAGACAATGGCTCTTGCAGTGCTATAACTGAGGGTTCAATGAGTTCATTGCTCTCACTTTACGGCACTGCTGCGTGAGAATTTTCCCACGCAGCTGGGCCGCAAGTGACAGTATGAACTATACTGTACCCATAGCGGCGGAGGGATACAGTGCGGAAGGATACCTTCCACCATTGTATCCTGGAGCCCCTGAGAGCAGTCGCATCTTCCGATGTGACAGCTCGCCACGGGAGATCGTTGTGGGACACTTGTTATTACATGGATTACTGCAGATCAGGGAGTATATTGTTTGTTTATTATTTTTATATTTCTTACAGGTGAGCGATGGCTTCGGGGACTAGGTGATTGGTGAGTATGTACTGTGTGTTGTATGTATTGTATGTATATATGTGTGCATGTGTTTTTTTTTTTTTTTTTTACACTTGAACACAGTAGCCGGATGATGGGACTATACTGTCTCATCATCCGGCTAGCTGTCACTGTAGCAGGCACAGGCGGATGGGACTAGTAGTATGTGCCTGCATACAGACCCGTACCCACACAGCTCCACAGACCCCCGCACAGCTCCGCCCCCGCCCAGCCCCGCCCACAGACACACCTCCACAGACCGCCGCACAGCTCCGCATATCTCTGCACAGCTCCGCCCCCCGCACAGCTCCGCAGACCCCTGCAAACACACACAAACACCCGCACACACCCACACAGCTCCGCAGATCCCCGCACACAGACACACTCCCGCACACAGACAAGCACATCTTCTCCACCCACCCACTCTAACCCCTCCTGATCTGCAGCGTTTCTTGCACGCAAGACAGATCTTTTTAAGGCCAGTCTCACACGTCCAGATAATTCCGGTATCGGAAAAATCGGTACCAGAATTATCCGTGTCCGTGTGCCCGTGCGTTTCTGTGGCACATCAGTGTGGCACACGTGCGCCGACTGGGTACCACACGCACCGTGCAGGAGACAGTGCTAGAGATAAGCGCTGTCCCCCCTACGTGGTGCTGAAGCCGCCATTCATATCTTCTCTGCAGCAGCGTTTGCTCTAGAGAAGATATGAATAATCCTTTTTTTTGTTTGTTTCTGGTGTTTAACATAAAGATCCATGTTCCCACCCCCTGTGCGCCCACCCGCTGTTATTAAAATACTCACCCGGCTCCCTCGCTGGCGCTGCTTCCTGTCCTGGCCGCACCTTCTACTGTATGAGCGGTCACGTGGGGCCGCCGATTACAGTCATGAATATGCGGCTCCACCTCCCATAGGGGTGGAGCCGCATATTCATTTCTGTAATGGGCGGCCCCACGTGACCGCATACAGGAGAAGCTGCGGCCAGGACAGGACACTGCGAGGGAGGCGGGTGAGTATTTTAATAACAGCGGGTGGGCGCACAGGGGGTGGGAGGGGGGTGGGGACATGGATCTTTATGTTAAACACGAGAAACAAAAAAAAAAAGGATTATTCATATCTTCTCTACAGCAAACGCTGCTGGAGAGACGGGATGAATGGCGGCTTCAGCACCACGTGGGGGGGACAGCGCTTACTGTAGCGCTGTCTCCTGCACGGCACACGGACTGCACACGGACAACGTCTGTGTGTGGTACGTGTTTTACACGGACCCATTGACTTTAATGGGTCCGTGTAATACGTGCGCTCCCACGAACACTGACATGTCTCCGTGTTTGGCACACGGAGACACGGTCCGCAAAAAATCAATGACATCTGCACAGATTTCAATGTGTCTATATGTGTCAGAGGCTCCGGTACGTGAGGAAACTGTCACCACACGTACCGGAGCCACTGACGTGTGAAACCGGCCTAAACCTGCGGTTTTGACTGACTCAATGGAAGTCAATGGGAGCAGAAATGCTGCCGATCTGCAAAAAGAATTGACATGGTCCTTTTTTTGATCTGTTGCGTTTTCGGTGCTGGCCGTACAAACTCCGCCCACAACGTACATCCTGACTCTGGCACTGGTGTCAGGACCTAATCTTTCATTGCATGCCCTTCAGGGTTCAGTAGTGATCACTGTGTGTGTGCTAACAGAGCAAGGAGAAATGAATGAGCTGGTGGCAATCAAAATACACCTCCCTGCCCAAGAATGTGGTCCAGGAGAATCTGCCCGGGGGCCTGATAAAAGGTCATTGAGGGCTGTAAATGTCCCTGGGGCCGGAGGTTCCCCACCCGTCATAAATGGACAGTGGTCAGAATTGTAAAAATTGGCCCGGTCATTAACATGCAAACCACCCTTGGGGGTAAAGGGGTTAAAAAATGAAACAAGAAAACGACGCAACCAGAAAAAAATGGAAAAAAAATGAAGAAAATTTACTGATATTAAAAGATGACCAAAGAAATAGAAAAAGAAAATAAAAAACCTTTTCCCCATTATAAAACACTTTATTACTTTATTATCTCCCACAGCCTCATAAGTCTAATGATCATGTAACCGCTTGCACGGCAAACTCGGCTCTGCTGCACGGCAAACTCGGCTCTGCTGCACGGCAAACTCGGCTCTGCTGCACGGCAAACTCGGCTCTGCTGCACGGCAAACTTGGCTCTGCTACACGGCAAACTCGGCTTTGCTACACGGAAAACTCGGCTCTGCTACACGGCAAACTCAGCTCTGCTACATGGCAAACTCAGCGCTGCTACATGGCAAACTCAGCGCTGCTACATGGCAAACTCGGCTCTGCTACACGGCAAACTCGGCTCTGCTGCTGCATGGCAAACTCAGCCTGGCTATAACCACTCAGTCACTTGTACATGTGCCAAACAGCAAACTCCGCACTGCTGCATCCACACACACTGAAGTCTCACACAACTTTATTTATACAATGTTTCTGCACACAAGACTTCACAGCTGGAGGAGGAGGAGCCCTGACACCAGGAGGACCGCGCAGTATATACTCACATGGGCGTGACGTCACGGAAGGTCCTATAGCACCAACAGCAGCCACATACGAGCCTGGTCACATGGGCATGACGTCACGGAAGGTCCTGTAGCACACTGTAATATTATCTAGCAATCCGTCCTCCCACCACCAGGTGTCGCTGGATATCTCTGCGATGACGCTCTGTCCACTGTGGTATAAAAGGAGCGATGCGACGGCGCCGGCGCCATTTTATAACACGTGCGATGTGGAGAGGAGGTTGTGTGAGCTGTGAGGGCAGGAAACTTGTCTGTGACACCATTACACAGCGAAGCTATGGTAGTTAGCAGACAGCACTCCTTGCTGTAAATGCCGTTAGTGGGAATATGTTCTAGGGATTTAGTGATTCCATGAGGTAAAATTACCTCACATGATGGTTCCTGTGAAGAAAGTCAGAGCGGTGTCTGAGAACTATTGTATAGACGCTGAAATGTCAGGAAATCTGTAGTGTTAGTTCAGAACTTACTCTAGCAGAAAAGCACAGAATCTGAATTAATTTGAGAAGAAAATCCCCTAAAAAAACTAATGTGCTGTTATAAATGAGGAAACTGCCGAGATGAGGGGGAAACATGCCGCAGAGCGGACAAAAAGTGATCGTAAATGATCAATAGCGACAGCAAATGACGGCACAAAAGTGACCAAACACTAAAGGCTATGTGCACACGTTGTGGATTCTCTGTGGATCTGCAGCATTTTTTTACCGTGCAGAAACGCTGCAGATCCGTCAGTGAGTTACAGTACAATGTGAATCAATGAGAAAATAAAAATGCTGTGCTCATGGTGCGGAAAATTCAGTGCGGAAATGCTGCCGATTAAAAGAAGCAGCATGTCACTTTTGTGTAGATCTGCAGCGTTTTTGTACCCATTCCATTATAGAAATCTGCAGGGGTAAAACGCTGAAAACCGCAAAAAAAAAAATGCCGCAAAATCGCAAAAAAAAGTGACAAATTCGCAGCGTTTTCTGCCAAGACATGCAGAATCTGCACCAGAAATTCCTAAGGGAAATCCTTAACGGGTGCACATAGCCTTACTAAATAATACAGAGATCCTCCAAGAGCGAAGGAAGCGATGAGAGAAAATAATTGAGCGCAAAAGATGGAAAAATCAGCACATTATGTGTAAATTTCATTAAAAAAATGCAACAAAGCAGAAAAATGATAAAACTACAATAAGTTTATAGTTGGGAGGAGAGAAAACGCCACGGACAGCTCCATAAAGGATCTGAAAATCACAGTATTAAAAAGATCTAATTAAAACAGACGAGGCAGAAACATGATCTTACAGCGCCGTAATGCAAAATAAAAACGGCGTATTAGTGACCACAGGAAAAAGAGGGAAAAACTTGCATTTTAAGGCGCAAAAAGAAAACTACATTTATTCTGCCTTCGCTGAGAGGCTAATAACTAAAAACATTTCAAAATATAAAAAGGGAAGAAATTGAACATAAATAATAAAAATACCTGTGAATTCAGCGCACTTATGTCATGAGGCTAATCCTCCAGAAACCTGCAGTAAATCGTGTGTCCACGGCAGCAGTCCATGTGTACACGCCCTGTGTATATACCTTACATGTATATGAGCAGGCAGTTGGGTATTACTGCTTACACCTAAGGACTTGTTCACACGTCAGGTTTTCTTTTACGACTTCATGTTTTTGGCAAATGTCACTCGTACCTATAGGACTGTGTGCAAACGTTGCGGATTTGTGACAAAACCTGAAGCAAAACAGGGTTTTAGCAAAGTGAATGAGAAACCTGACGTCATGCACACATTGAGTCTGTGTTGCAGATTTGGTGCTGAAAATAATCTTCATGTCAGTTTTCTGTGCGTTTTTACCCAGCGTCTTTCACCATTGACTTCACTCTTTTCAGTCAAATGCAGGGCAAACACGTTTTTACAGCTGTGTTGTTTCGGCCACGAGATGCAGAAATGGTTCAGAAATGTTACTCAAGCTTGTGCATATACCCTAATAGTTAACGGGGCTATTCACACGTCTGCCTGAAGGGTCCGCGCAAAATCGTGGAGACCTGTCCGATAGTGATCCAAGTGTTGGAAGTAAATTGGGGCAAGCCTATAGCTCCAGGAAGAAATCATCAGTCAGCACTCAGATGTCATCTGTGCAGAGTCCGTTCTTCATTGACTGATGAACTTTTTCTGCTTTCTTATCTGAGAACAACTAATAAGACTCTGACAAACTTTGATGATAAAAATTGACACGCGACCAAACTGATATAAAATATCAATGATGAAACTCGGACCGATTTTTTTCGTTCAAGTATATGTATATATAATTCTCTTCCATGATCTACTGAGTTTTATCATCAGATATTACTGATCACACAACTCTGAATCTCTATTTTGGAATTAACATTTTTGAAGTTTTTAGGATATTCTAAGACGTGTTTTTCCTTTATTTTCTCACAGTTACCTCATTTTCCGTATCCCTATTTATCCTTTTGTGGATAAGTTGTATTTTTCTCTTGCGTCATGTTGAAGTACAGATAAGATTAATTTACACTTAATCATCTTTATTAATACTGTAAATGCAAGAAAACAGCTGATGCCTGATATGCAGTGTGGAATTAATAGTGATATAAAAACGAGTAAAAAAAAAAAGTGATTCCATCATTTTGTGTTTTCGATTTACATGTGTGTGGGGTGAGTGTAGTGCCCATATTAGTGAGGGTGTTGGTGATAGTTTCCTTCAAACAATTGTACCTGCTGATTCCAGGTCTTTCTGTAGCTTGAATTGAAATTGAAAAAAAAACCCCTAATAATTGTAAGAAGTGTGGTAGGTCTCAAAATGGGGAGATGCAAAGGCCTGGTTGGGATGGGCATGTGGGGCAATAGTACTGGGAATCCCTCCGTCTGCCATGCTTCCTACAAAAAATAGTACTGGGAAGCACTCTGTCTGCCATGCTTCCTACAAACCCGGCATCTCTTTTGAGGATACCTTTGGGTGGGAGTGCTAGGGACAGGGCGAGGCTAATGGCGCTCTGCAAGTCTACGGGCATCTTAAGAGTCGAAGGCTTCCCCCTGTGACATCGACTCAATCATGAGGCCCTCTACAATTTTTTTCCTGAAATTGGGAGGAATGTAAGCGGTCCTTGGGACGTTTTATACAAAGCTGTTGTATGTGGCAGCTTGGATATGATAGATTGCCACCTTTTTGTACCAGGCCGTTGTCTTCTCCATCGGGTATGGTTGCAGAACCTGGTCTGACAATTCAATGCCTCCCATGTATTTATTATAGTCTGTGACGCAGACCTTTTTTTCCTTGTCCCTGATGGCGCCCTTGTTTCTGACCGTCACAGTGGTGTCCGCATGCAGTGTGGGCAGCGTAGACGTCCTTCCTGTCATTCCACTTCACTGCAAGAAGTTGGTCACTTGCGAGTGAGAATGACGCCCCCCTCTCCAAACGTCTGGACGCAAACTCTGACGGAAACCCCACTCTGTTTTTCCTGACTGTCCCACAGGCCCCTGTATTTGAAATATAATAATGTATTTGTAATAATTGCCTGTGTAGACGTGGTACCCTTGATGAAGAAAGGGCGTCATTAGCTCCAAGGCAATTTTGCCAGGGATGCCAGATGTCTGGGGGCAGTTTAGGGGGTTGACTTGGCGGTAGGTTCCTACCTTCATAAATTAGGAAGGTGGAAGTGTACCCTGATGAGCTCTCACAAGTTTTTTACATTTTTATGCCATATTTGCCTCGCTTGGAAGGGATCAATTGGCGGAATGACAGATGGCCCTTGTAGCACATCAAAGACTCGTCGACCGCCACAATTTTCTCTGGCGTATAGGAATGTACAAATTAATTTTGTATTAGAGAAATTAGGGGTCTCTACTTAGCCGATCATAGTTGGAGTCATTTTTTTTTTTTGGGGGGGGGGGCTTGGGAATTGTCACTGAAGTGGCGGATTCTCACCAGGGCTTCATAATGGACTTGGGACATGACCGCTGCAAATACGGGTGTGCTGTGGACAGCTTTAGTTGCCCAGTAGGAGCGGAATGTGTTTTTTTTACTAAACCCATAATCAGGATAAGGCCTAATTTTTTTTTATTTGTGGGACATTTGTGGAGATCTGGGAACGGAAATGAAAGGCAGTGGGTTTTCGGGAGATGTATTGTTGGGCATACAAGTTTGTTTGGTGGTCAATTAATTCTAGGACTTCTGGGCTAATGAAAATTTGGAAAACAATAATGGAAGTAAAGTTGGTGACATCTAGTCTTATTCCAGGGGCTGTAGAAAAAGGAGGAATTTGAGGGGAAAATGAAGAATCATTATACCAGAGCGTTGGGGGGACTGCAGTACTTGGTCCTGCCTCTGATGCTTTAGCAGTAATGAACGACTCCGCTACCATCAGGCTGTGGGATCCTGTGGAGGAAGAGTCATTGTCACTGCCTGAAAACTGCTCTGCTTCAGAGGCAGATTCGGTTTCACTGCTGGAGCAAAGTTGGCTGTATGTTTGCTCTGCGCTGAATGTTCTGCGGGCCATTTTTATATTTGCCTGGCTAATGAAAAACTAACCCTAATCTGACTAATTCAACAATAGGGTCCAAAACACATAATTTAAGGTGCTAGACACTCCAAATTACAATTCACACTAATCCTAAATAACGACCATTTACCGCCTTCGGATATAGAGAGATTCCGGCAATAATTTCTTTAAAAAAATTGCAATTTATTGACACATGATTAAAAATATACATCAAAAGAAAAAAGTAGGGAGAAAGGCTAAAAAACAGGGTGGGAATAAACCTCCAACAAGGGGATGTGTTTCATAACCAGTAAAGCTGTGCCCCCCATGCATTTTAAGATAAAGATCACATCACGGACAGCAGTCCAATGCTCACACTCACATTAATGTTCCCATAATGGCAATTTCATGGTCAGAATAAATGTAAATAAACCTTGTTTTGTCTACAGAAACAAATCCATTTTTCAGAAGTGGTTTAATGTACACCACGCTTAGTGCAAGGAATGATACTTAGTATCAAAAGGGTATTTGATGTAGACAATATTCCAAAATACATTAGAAATAACATCTATATTGATTATTAAATTACAACAACAAAGGCATGTTAAATCAGTGGTGCTAAGTAAAAAATGAGTAGGGCGTTTACCTGGCATTTCAAGTGCATGCCATGGGTGATTGCTTTTCGCTTGTGCACGGAGTCCCTTGCATTAAGAGCGCATGCGCGAGATTTTTTCTTCAGGTACCATCACTTGTTGTGCGCACACGCGCTCTCCCTTCCTCAGAACTTCCGGTGATGCCACATCAGGTGACCCGCATGCGTGTTCCACATGCGGTTTACTGAGCGCCACTACGGAAGTTCAATTTACCAAATGAGGCAGGAAGCGAGCGCGTGATGCGCCGGGAAAACACTGTGATGAGTCACTGGTCGCTGCCCTATGACACTACCCTTTCACGGCATACACCAATGATTAGATCGGTACCATTATCTTCTGTTTGTTTATTGGGTAATGTACTATATAAAATGCACCATTCCCCAACATTACTGCAATTTAATACTCAATATAGATATTATTTCTAATGTATTTTAGAATATTTTGTCTACATTAAATGCCCTTTTGATACTAAGTATTCCTTGCACTAAGTGGGGTGTACATTAAACCACTTCTGAAAAAGGGATTTGTTTCTGTAGACAAAGTTAGGTTTATTTACATTTATTCTGAGCATGAGATTGTCATTATGGGAACATTAATATGAGTGTGAGCATTGGACTGCTGTCCGTGATCTGAACTTTATATTAAAGTGCATGGGGGGCATAGCTTTACTGGTTATGAAACACATCCCCTTGTTGGAGGTTTATTCCCACCCTTTTTTAGTCTTCATATTTTTTCTTTTGATGTATATTTTTAATCGTGTCAATAAATTGTAATTTAAAAAAAAAAAAAAAAATATCCGAAGGTGCTAATCTAACACTAGTATTTTTTTCTTGCTAACTCTAACCCTAGTAGTGTAATGCTAACCCTGATATGTGTAACCCTAACCGCAAAAAAATTATATATAAAAAAAAAAACAATTATAGAAAATATTTTTTTAAATACATCCCCTGACAATAGGGTTGTGGGGATTACGGAGAACGTGGGTGGGTAATTGGATGTTTTTTGATGCAGAAATTATTTTTTCAATTCTGACAGGGCAGCTTGAACTTTAGTCTAGCTCTCTTCTCTCCCAGAACAACTACAAGGAGAGAAGAGAGAGGGACAGCCCAAGTGCTGCCAGATTTACTAAATATTGGGGGTTTTGATCACTGTGATAGGGTCTATCACAGTGATCAAAACCCAGCAGCAAATGAGATAATTCTCATCGGTTGCCGGGTGCAGGCAGGCAGATCTTGGCGGGCGCACTGTGTATGCGCCCGCCATTTTCTTTCTGTTGGAGGAAGGAGGGGGGCCGGGGGACAATGATCTGGTACATAAGGTACATTGGGGGACCCTATTTCTTCTCGTATGTGTGATCACTTCAGAAGAGAGAAATTAAATGGAAAATCACACTTTTTTTTCCGGTCGCCAATATACCGTTTATAACTGATCGCCGGAAAACATAACTGAATCATGTTCTCTAAGGGTAGCCGAGACCCCAGAGAAATTGCGACGCTGGGGGGGCCCTATAAACTTAAAGCTCAGCACTTTTAAAAAGTGGCATTGTGGTTTAAGTACCTTTAACTGCCGCCGTTAAAAGGCGTATTGGCGGTTGTTAAAGGGTTAAATATGCTGAAGTTTTTAATACAAAGGGTGCATGAGACGTCAAAGTTCACCCTTAGTCCGTTAATGAAATATCTAAACAAAATGTATTACATATTGTGTGCAATCATTAAATACCAATGTAAAATACATAAGATTACGCATTAATTTTTTTTTGAGACTTGGGGGGGGGGGAAAAAACTATCCTTTTTGGTTATATCTGATAAGTGTCAGGTGATTTCAACTGACTTGGTGTTGTCATACAAAAGACATGAGTGAGATATAATCAGTGATTTGCGTGTGTAGCTTATGTGCATGTACTTTACTTTTAAAATAATTATTTTCTGAAAACAATGGCCTGGGATCCACAAAAAATGTATTAACCAGCAGAGTAAAAGCAGACAGCTGTGGGCCGATGTTCATAGTCTAGAAAGTGGGTAATACCCATGGAGTTTCCCGGGTTATTAATATCAGCTCACAGCTGAATGCTTAGCCTTTACTGGTTATTAAAATGGGGGCCCCCACCCAAAAAAATTAAGAAGGTTTCCTCTGTAATTAATAACCAGCACAGGCTTGGCAGACAGTTGCAAGCTGATATTAATAAACCTGAAAACCTATAAAGATGTCCTCAGGGCCAAAAGAGGACATACCCCTAAGCCATAAACATGTAAACCAACAAGAAAGAAAAGGGATGGATCGATAAATGATATCTGAATAATAATGATTTTCATTGGCTCACAATACTGACATATACAAAATCCATACCAAATAGGGGTTTATTTAATAAATACAAAATATTTTATTTGAAAAAATATAAATTCACACAGACAGGGTGAAAGGTGAGACAAGAATGACGGCGTAGCTTCAGGACATATGTGTTTCTCACCAGTGCGGTTTTTCGTCATCTATCCACACTGTGTGTTTTAACCGTCGTTCTTGTTTCACCTTTCACCCTGTCTGTGTGAATTTATATATATATTTTTTTCAAATAAAATATTTTGTACTTATTAAATAAACCCCTATTTGGTATGTATTTTGTATATGGCAGTATTGTGAGCCAATGAATATAATTATTTTTCAGATATTATTTATCAAACCATCCTTTTTCTTTCTTGTTGGTTTACAAGCTGATAATAATAGGCTACTAAAAAAGGCTGTGACTATTGGCCTCTTTCATACTAAGCACATCAGCTCTCAGTGCGCATCCATCCAAAAGGCACATCCATCCAAAAGGCACATCCATAAAATGCGCTAATTCTGGCGCTTTGCCTCACTCTTCCCACTTGCCCTGGTGCTTTGACAAATGGATTAATAGGGTGGAGATTGATATTAGCTTTGAATTGGCAGCTGACATCAAGCCCAATGGTTAGTAATGGAGAGGCGTCTACTGCACAGTAACATAATGAATAAAAATTGGTTCAATATTACACTGGAGGAGCCGGTGTTTGTGCATAAACTATTGGATTTGGATATCTCATCATTTCTATTTGTTCCCTAATTTTATCCAAATGTTTCTCAGCATCTTAAAAATCAGATGAAAGTGGATATAACCCCAGGTGTTTTGTTACTCGGTTCTGCAGTGTTATGTACAGTATTTCCTCATACAACTTAACCTCTTAGTGACAGAGCCAATTTGGTACTAAATGACCGAGTCAATTTTTACAATTCTGACCACTGTCACTTTATGAGGCTATAACTCGGGAACGCTTCAACAGATCCTGCTGATTCTGAGATTGTTTTTTCGTGACATATTGTACTTCATGTTAGTGGTAACATTTCTTCGATATTACTTGCATTTATTTATTAAAAAAACGGTAATATGGCGAAAATTTTGAAAATTTAGCAATTTTCAAAATTTGAATTTTTATGCCCTTACATCAGAGAGATGTCACACAAAATGGTCAATAACATTTCCCATATGTCTACTTTACATCAGCACAATTTTGAAAATAAAAATATTAGGGAGTTTAAGGGTTAAAATTTGACCAGCAATTTCTTATTTTTACAGCAAAATTTACAAAACCATTTTTTTTAGGGACCACCTCACATTTGAAGTCAGTTTGAGGGGTCTATATGGCAGAAAATGCCCAAAAGTGACACCATTCTAAAAACTGCACCCCTCAAGGTGCGCAAAACCACATTCAAGAACTTTATTAACCCTTCAGTTGCTGCACAGGGACTGAAGCAATGTGGAAGGAAAAAATTAACATTTTACTTTTTTTTACAAACATCAGAACCAATTTTTTTTATTTTTACAAATGTAAAAAGAGAAAATGAACCACATAATTTGTTGTGCAATTTGTCCGGAGAATGCCGATACCCCGTATGTGGGGGTAAACCTCTGTTTGGGTGCACAGCAGAGCTCAGAAGGGAAGGAGCGCCATTTGACTTTTTCAACATAGAATTCCCTGGAATTGAGATCAGACACCATGTCGCGTTTGGAGAGCCGCTGATGTGCCTAAATAGTGGAAACCCCCCACAAGTGACCACATTTTGGAAACTAGACCCCATTTTGGAAACTAGACCCCCTAAGGAACTTATCTAGTCGTGTGGTCAACACTTTGAACCCCCAAGTGCTTCACACAAGTTTATAACGTAGAGCTGAAAAAATTAAAAATCTTTTTTTTTTCACAAAAATGATCTTTTCACTCCCAATTTTTTATTTTCACAAGGGTAGCAAGACAAATTGGACCCCAAAAGTTGTTGTGCAATTTGTCCTGAGTATGTTGATACCCCGTACGTGGGGGTAAACCTCTGTTTGGGCGCACTGCGGAGCTTGGAAGGGAAGGAGCGCCGTTTGACTTTTTACCGTAATCTCTTAATTGTGAGAGCGGATGCCATTTTGGGTTTGTAGATGTGCCTAACAGCAGAAACCCCCCACAACTGACCCTGTTTTGGAAACTACACCCCTCAAAGACTTTAATCAGGGGTATATTGAGCAATTTGAACCCACATGTACGACACAGAGTTTGATAACATTAGGTCGTCATATTGAAAAAATTCATTTTTTTCCACGAAAATCTTGTTTTAGACCTGAATGTCTCACTTTTTCTGAAATAACATCAAAAAGTGGACCCCACAATTCGTTACCCACTTTATTATGAGCGCAGCGATATCCCATATGTAGTCAAAAAGTTCTGTTTGGACAAATGGCAGGGCTTGGACAGAAAGGGGCACAATGTGACAAATTTGGCTTTATTTGAAATTGAAGATCCAGGACCCATTCAAAGCTTCTAGAGACATTGAGCAGGCAAGAAAATCCTTCCAGGAATTATTACTCACAGAGGGAGGCATGCTCCTAAAACACATCGGCTGACTATAAAATTGGTCTTGCTAACAAAACAGTTGTCCCGCATTTGCGTATATTGTAGCAGGAAGAATAAACTGTACTGGAATGAAGGGCAAAATGTGGAGGAAAATGCAGCCAACTATGTGGCAAAGCGGAGTTTGTTCCAAAGATGAAAGAACACCATCAGGGCTAGAATGGCTGACACTTTCAGAGACTGGTCGTACAACGTCCTTTTAGCTCCATCAATCCCTATATGAGAGACGAATGTGCCAATAGACGTGGTACACCATAGCAAGCTCCCACCCGCCAAGGTCAGAACCGCTATATGCACAAAACAACCAGTTCTCTATAGAAAGTATTGTCTGGTACCAGAGGTTCGGCAAGAACCATAAAGTAAAGACCATAGTGTATAAGTACGGAACTTCCTAATTTTTTTAGAAATCTTACAATAAAATGATCATGCCCGTATCATCAACATAAATATAAGTAATATAAATGGAAGCCAAAGTTTTGTGTAGCAAGACAGTCGTAAAAACAGTCAAAGTTAGATAAATGGTCAAAAATGTTTGTGAGTAATCAAGTTCTAGAATTCATTTTCAGATGATCTCACTTTTCAAGATCATTTCTGGGGTCCACATTCTAACGCTTATTGACATGGGTACGTGGACGAGAATTTGTTGGAATAGTAGTTTGGTATGGGATTGATTGAGTCCTAGAATTTTCAGATGACCTGACTTTGCAAGAACATTTGCGGGGTCCACACTCTAGAGCGTACAGACGTGGGTACGTGGATGAGAATTTGTTGGGATAGTAGTTTGGTATGTGATTGATCAAGTTCTGGAATTAATTGTGAAGTGGGGTAAAATGGGATCTACTAATTAAAATATTATTTATCGGGGCGCATGCGCGGACTCTAATGGAGCAGGAAGTGCTCGGCTGAGCTCCGCAACCCGAGGCCCGTATACCCCCCTTATAGACGTCGGAATCGGGATTATTTCACAGCGGTCCTCTCCCCCTTACCTCCGAGAACCCTGAGGCTCACAATGCCCAAGAAGGGAGGCGCAGGGCAGCCAGCAAGTCGCCCGATCTCCGAGCTCTTGGCGGGCAGCGGTGCAGGTAAAATGGCCGCCGCACTTGTCTCCACTCCCACCCCGGCACTGCAGCTCAGTGAGGGAGCGGACGAGGAGGATTTGAATAATGGAGGAGACGCTGTCATATCCACAGCAATGCTCACCAAAACACTCCAGGAAACCTTCCGCACGGAGCTCTCTGCAGCCATGAATGCAGTCTCCACCCAGCTGCAAGATATTACCCAGCGCACAGTATGTCTGGAAGAAAAAATGGAGGCCACTGCGGAGGCCCTTAGTGAAGACCAGGAGACTCTTAAGCTTCATGCTGATCGCATTATGGATCTAGAGCTGCGAAGTGAGGATCTAGAAAACAGGTCTAGGAGAGGAAATATTAGAGTACGTGGACTACCAGAATCTTATGTAACATTGAAAGAGGCAGTCACTGCCTTATTTATTGCGCTCCTGCCACATACAGACCCGTCCACGTTACATATCACAAGAATTCACAGGGCTCTGGGCAAGCAACGATCCCCAGATTTCCCCAGAGATGTGGTTCTCAAAATGCAATATGAGGAGTCTAGAGATTTAATTCTCAATGCTGCAAGATCTTTATCTGCACTTCCTGGACTCCCAGACTCTGTGAAATTATTCTCGGACATAGCACCAGCCACATTGTTCCGCAGGAGAGCCCTTAAGCCAATCACCACAGCACTACAGACAGCGCAAGTAAAATACCGCTGGGGCTTTCCATTCTCTTTGTCTTTTACACATGAGAACGAGCTACATATTTGCCGTACTCTGGATGAAGGCAAAAAGGCGTTAGAGCAAGCTGGAATTCCGCTTCCCGATATTCCGCCTCCACTTCCACAAAGAAGACCCAGACCGGCTAAGGAATGGCAGCAAGTTCCTACGACCAGGAGCCAACGCTCACGAATCACCTGACTGTTTCCTGGATTCTTAGGGTTTATCCCACTAGACGTGGCATTATTTTGAATTTGCCGGTTGGCTATATTGAGTTACTCTGAGTTGACCGTTTATTTTTATTTTCATCAGATTGATCTGTATTTTCCCGATTTCGAATTTATCTGAATATGCCCGCATCTGTTTATTCCTTTTATTTTATTTATTTATTATTTTTATACTAGATTCCCCTTTTCCCCCCTTCCTCCCCCCATTTTTCTCCACCCCCCCCTATCCCTGGCAGGGCTTCTAATCATAATGGGTGGGACCTCGGGTTTACCACATGTTGCCTTACTTTGGTGATCCCCGGTTTACTTTTAATATGGTACTCCGGATCTCCATTTTTCGTGAGCCAAGAGCTCACACTCTTGTTCTTTTAATGTTTTATATGTTTGTTTTCCCCTGTTTTGTCTCTTTCCCTTTGTTTTCTTGTAGATTGACCCAATGCTGTCTGCTTTGCAGCCTTCAACGGAGGAGATTTGACGGGGCTGGTCGGGTATTCAGACCTGTAAGCAATAATTGTTTTTCTAACAATGTGTAGAGTGATTTCTCACAACGTAAAGGGACTAAACTCACCTATTAAACGGAGGAGGGCATTCATAGATTACCATAAACACAAACCTGATGTCTTGTGTTTACAGGAAACCCATTTCTCCACTACATCCTCCCCTAAATTTTTTGACTCTAGATATACCCGCTATTTCCTTGCCTCTTGGGACAGAAAAACCAGGGGTGTTGCTATATTACTCAAAAATTCTTTCCCTTTCCACCTAACTGATTCATATTCAGATCCAGAAGGAAGGTTCATTATTTTACAGGGGACCCTGCAGGGTAAAAAACTCTGTATCATTAATAGTTATCTCCCCGCCACTACCCAGCTTCGGGTCTTCAAAATAATTCTAACAAAGCTTTCCCAAATCTCATACCACCACCTGATTTGGTGTGGTGATTTTAATATGGTTCTTGATCCAACCCAGGACAGTAGCTCAGCTCAGAGATCTGATGTTTCCAGGAGGGATAGAAAAAAAATTCTACACTTGATGAGTGAAAATAGATTAGTGGATGTATGGCGGGAGGTCAACGGGCAAGCAAGGGGCTTCACGTTCTTCTCACCGGTACACAAATCGTACTCTCGCATTGACTTACAGTTAACGACAGCAAACACACTAACATCAGCTCTATATTCAAGACACGTCCCATCAGCATGGTCAGACCATGATTCCGTTCTGTCGGTCTTTAAATTTGATATCACCACGTCTGGCCTTTTTAAATGGCGCCTAAACGAATCCCTGCTCACAGACCCCACTATATCTTCCCAACTCAAAGAAGATCTTAAACTTTTTTTCCAAACTAATGTAACTAATGATTCCTCCCCTGGGAACATCTGGATGGCCCATAAAAAGTTCATAACCGGCTCCATAATCAAGATAGCTTCTACACGTAAAAAAAACAGATCAGCCCTCCAAAATAGACTGGAAACCAAATTGTTCAAGCTAGAGCAGGCTAATCAGCTATCAACATCTCGCTATCTAATAAAACAAATTTCAGATGTAAAAAAACAGCTGAGCACTTTACTCACTGTTAAAACAGAAAAAACTCTTGCCTGGACTAGAGCCTCCTTTTATAAGCAGGCAAATAAACCCTCCAGAATGTTAGCACGCCAGCTACGCGCGAGAGAATTTTTAAATTCCATTCCCTCCATCAAGGATAACTCAGGACGCATATCAGCTCACCCAGAGGTCATTTATAAAGTCTTTTATGAATATTACCAAAAATTGTACTCCTCCTCTCAAACCACCCCATTGAATTCCTTGAACTCCTTCTTACAAGGTATTACCCTTCCAAAAATTTCCGAATCTGCTATTCAGCAACTCCAGTCAGAAATCCTTTTTGAGGAAATTAATATAATAATCAAAAAATTAAAAACGGGAAAGTCTTCGGGACCGGATGGCCTGTCAGCCCTTTATTACAAAAAATTTGGAGGTCTCCTTTTACCCCACATCAAAAATTTCTGCAATGCCCTTCTCTCAGGCTCCCAAATGCCCCCTGAGTTTTATGTTGCCCACGTAACTGTCATTCCCAAGCCAAAACGAGATCACTTATCAGTTAAAAATTACCGTCCCATTTCTTTATTAAATGTTGACTTAAAAATTTTCACGTCCCTTATCACCGATAGACTGAACAAATTACTCCCCTCGCTTATACATCGGGACCAAGTGGGTTTTATCCCGATGAGACAAGGACCTGACAACATACATAGAAATCTCAACATCATCCACTCAGCGAACCGTACACAGAAACCTTTAATGGTATTAGCTTTAGATATTGAAAAAGCTTTTGATACAGTTCTTTGGCCATATCTCTTTTCAGTGTTATCCAAATTTAACCTCCCTCAAAAGCTGATATCCTGCCTTCAACTAATATACGACAAACCATCAGCATACCTCAAACTCCCATCTACTAAACCGTTACCTATAAATATACAAAGAGGAACTCGTCAGGGCTGCCCGTTGTCACCAGCATTATTTGCTTTAGCCATGGAACCGTTAGCTGCAGCCATAAGAGACAATCCTAACATATTAGGACCCACGGACCTTGGCGAAAAATATAAACTGAGCCTTTTTGCAGACGATCTTTTACTCACATTGTCTAACCCATACTCCACTCTGCCCAATCTATTCTCGCTTCTCCACACATTTGAAAAAATATCGGGTCTTAGGATCAATGTTGATAAATCAGAGGCCTTATTTATCAACACTCCCAGGATAGATCAAGATAATTTGGTTTCACAGTTCGGCTTCACAAGAAAGGAACATTTCCTATCTTACTTAGGAATTAACCTCACGACTCATAAATCCTCTCTTTTTAAATGGAACTATTCCCCCTTAATTAAAAAATTCCAGACAGATATAGCAAAATGGTCTCGCTTAAAAATTTCATGGCTGGGCCGGTTACACACTATAAAGATGGTCACTCTGCCGAGATTCCTATACTTATTTAGATCACTCCCTATTACGATCCCTTTAAAATGTCTCCGAGATATCCAGTCAACTATTTCCAAATATATATGGAATGGAAAGAGACCCCGCATTAAACAAAGCATAATGTTCCTACATAGAAAACTTGGAGGAATGTCACTACCTAATTTCTTGTTGTATTTCAAATCGGCTCAAATAGCTCAATTGGCCAAACTCTCCCCTACCAGTAGTACTCCTAGATGGGTACAACTAGAATCCTACTTTCTGCAACCATACACTCTTTGTGGCCTCTTGTGGTCTACAATGAGATTCCCACCAGACATTCAGGTCACAGCTCCTTTCTCGGCCCTCTCTCTGATCATATGGAGAAAGGAGAGATTCAAGCACAGTCTTCAATCTAAGTCTTCTCCCCTTACACCATTGTTTCGAAATCCTATGTTCCAGCCAGGATTGGAACCTGCATTGTTCTCCTGGTGGATTGGGAAGGGGATCACCATGTTAAAGCACCTCTGTACGCCATTCAATTTCTTGCTCACTTAACAGGAATTTGTACAATGTCATGGCCCTCCGACTGGAGAGGCTATGCGCATTAACCAAGTTTTTCACTTTGCCAGACAGATTCTGTCACGTGAGACCCCTTTTCGGCTCACCAGTTTTGAACAGAGGTATTCTGGAGATCCTATGGGTAGTGGAATAATCTCGTTAATATACTCTACGATGAATGTCCCACATACATCAGGGAAACTAAAATATATGCTACAATGGGAGAATGATCTGGGGCTTGTCTTGCCTCTGGAGACGTGGCACAAATGTAGTGATACCCTGTCTAAAGGCAGCCATCAGACATCCTTAACTGAAACATCACTTAAAGTGTTACATAGGGCATATTACGTTCCAACAAAACTACATGCTATTTATCCACACATCTCTGAAAATTGCTTTAGAGGCTGTAATATCCCTGGGGATATGCTCCACATTTGGTGGAAATGTCCGATTGTTGAGAATTTATGGCAAGAAGTTAAATTAATTATAAACCAATTATTTGGCAAACCAATACCCATGGACCCCACGGTGTTTCTATTGGGCAAGAAGCAACAGGGGTTTTCGAAGAGTTTTCAGAGATTAGTGAATACATTTTGTATGGCAGCTAAAATCCACATAGCAGCTAAATGGAGAACTCAGACACTATCCATTTCGATGGTGAGGGACAGAATGAATGAAATCTTATTGTGTGAAAGAATCCAGGCAACTAGGGGCGATGACTTGAATGCTTTTTTTCAGATTTGGAACCCATGGCTCGACCTTGACCCCGGCGCTCCCCTGACTCGGGCCCTCATGCTGTCCCCCTGAATTTTTTTAATCTTTAATGGTCTTTATTTACTTAAATTGTTCTAGTGGGGGAAAGTTTGCTGGGGATTTAGATATGTGTTCGAATGCCTGTAAAGCTCATTAGCACTGTTAGTACGTTGAGATAAATCTGCGCACACCTAACTATCAACTCTCAATGTCATGACGCATTGGATTACCCCCCATATTTAAGTAGACTGTATTGGTGTTATTTCCCCTGCTGTTTTTATCCCTAGTCTGTTTTGTCTTGTCTTCCTTGTTTGGTTTATGTGATTGACCCTCCTTATGGATATGGCTACCTTTATATTTCTGTTATGGTACTCTACAAACAACTATGTTCTTCTTTGCATGGAGGGTTGTTCTTGTTATATCTTGTTATGAAAACTTTAAATAAACATATTGAAACTAAAATATTATTTATCAATTGTTCCAAATTGTACTACTTGGGCCACTAAGCAGAAAATAAAATTTTTTGAAAAAAACAAACAAACTAATAATTGTAGGTGGTGTGGTAGGTCTCAAAATGGGGAGATACAAAGGCCTGGTTGGGATGGGCATGTGGGGCAATAGAATCGGGAATCACTCCGTCTGCCATGCTTTCTGCAAACTCGGCATCTTTTTTGAGGATACCTTTGGGTGGGAGTGACAGGGACAGGGTGAGGAAAATGGCGTTCTGAAAGTCTCCGGGAGTCCTCGCAGTCGAAGGACTGCCATTGACTCAAATATGAGGCTCTCTACAACTTTTTCCTGAAAGTGCAGGAACGTAAGTGGTCCTTGGGATTTTTTATATAGAACAAAGCTGTTATATGTGGCAGTTTGAATGAGGTAGATTGCCACTTTTTATACCAGGGTATGGTTGCAGAACCTGGTCTGACAGGTCTACGCCACCCATATGTTAGTTATAGTCTGTGACGCAGACTGGTTTCTCCTTGTCCCTGGTGGCACCCCTCTCTCTGACCGTCACAGTGGTGTTCGTATGCAGTGTGGAAAGCATGTAGACGTCCTTCCTGTCTTTCCACTTCACTGCAAGAAGTTGGTCGCTTGCAAGTGAGAATGACGCCCCCCTCTCCAAACGTCTGGACACCAACTGTGACGGAAGCCCCACTCTGTTTTTCCTCACTGTCCCACAGGCTCCTGTATTTTCAGCATGGAGGGATTTATATAGGGGGATGCTCGTGTAGTAGTTGTCAGTATACACGTGGTACCCTTGATTGAGAAAGGGCGTCATTAACTCCCAGACAATTTTGCCTGGGATACCAATTGTCTGGGGGCAGTTTGGGGGGTTCATTTGGCGGTCCCTACCTTCATAAATTAAGAAGGTTGACGTGTACCCTGATGAGCTCTTGCAAGCTTTGTATATTTTTACGCCGTATTTGGCTCTCTTGGAGGGAATAAATTGGCGGAATAACAGACGGCCCTTGTAGCTCATCAAGGACTCGTTGACTGCCACATTTTGCTCTGGGGTATAGGAATTTAGAAACAAAGTTTTTAGGAGGGAAATTAGGGGTCTTAATTTATTTAGCCGATCGTAGTTGGGGTCAGTTCTTGGGAGAGCTTGGGAATTGTCACTGAGGTGGAGGAATCTCATCAGGGCTTCGTAACGGACTCTGGACATGATGGCTGCAAATACAGGAGTGCAGTGGACAGCTTTTGTTGCCCAGTAAGAGCGGAGAGTGGTTTTTTTTACTATACCTATATTCAGGGTGAGGCCTAAGAATTTTTTTTATTTTGGGGACATTTGGGGACACCCTGGAGAAATTCGGACTCTGGGGGCGCTTTTTACTTTTTCCAACTGTGGTTTAAAGGGAAGGTGCCACCAGTTTTCTTGTAGTTTGTTTTTTTTGTGAAATTAAGCTTAAAATAGTAAATAAAATGTATTAATGCAATGTTTGCACTGTTTGCAAACATTTCTATATGAAAAATATTATATTTTCTTACAAATATATATATTGACCACTAGGGGGAGCATTTTCCGTTTTAGACCTCAAGCAGCTATAGTAAGACTTACCAGCTTTACTGTTAGCTGGAAAATCTGGGCAGTAACTGCTGACATCAGCATTTCCCTCCCCTTTTGGGTGGTCTAATATCCCTGGGGCAGAATGAAGAGCAGCATCACAGGGCAGAGCCATTTTGTGTGTGACTGCCCTGTGATCTGCTATCACCAGCAGTTACTGCATCAGTTTGGAGCAGCATTGTCTGTGCAGAGCTGTCTGTGACTCATCCCTCAGTAAGATAAGAAGGAGCTCCAGGTCTGCAGTGAATGGCCAGGCATTGTGGAGGGAGGGGAGAGGATACATTGTATGGCAGAGAGAGGTGTCAGGTGTCACCTCTCTCTGCAGGCTGGGAATGCAGCTTAATGGAGTGAATGGAGCTCCTGTGATAGAGAGTAAGTGGAGCTGGGCAGATAGCACTGGGCTATAATAAAATGGCTGCTAGTCACACCTACAGCAGTGAGTTGTGCAGCCCACAGAGGCGTGCCCAGCTCACTGCTAACGCCTCTCCAATGTTAAAGATAGGGTCAGCGCCGGTCTATTGTCTCCTATGTCCATGGGGTGCTGTAAAATGACACTGTTAGTGCCCTGCTACTGCTGCAAAACCAAGATGTCAGCCCCCAGTTCCTTCTTTAAACACATATAACACACGAAATCTGTTTCACATTCTTTTAAAACTTGGTTATAGCAGCATGTTATGCTACATTACAGTGATTTATTAATAATCTACAATCGCGGTACCTTACCTTTAAGTACCCTTAGCGGCCGCCGTTAAAAGGCGTATCGGCGGTCGTTAAGGGGTTAAGAACATGAGTGATATTAATGTCGTTTTGAGTGCTGATGGTGTCAGTTGCTGAGGATTTTTGTGGGGCCTGTGGATTAGTGTCATCACCGTGACTACTTACGGATTTGTGGTCTCAGAATGGGTAGTTGTTTATTTTAGTAGTATCCCTTCTAATATTTTTCTTATTGTTGCTGTTAAAAGAAATTCCTATTGTTTCCAGAGTATGAAGGGGTTTTGGAAGAAAATATTTTTTTTTACATGTTAATATGAGGTTTGACTGTTATGATACCATTGACGATAGTATAAAAAATAAAACCTTTTAAAAGAGTTATTTAATTTTAGTTTCAATAATTTTTATTTTCAATAACATAGTAATTGAACAACAGTTTCCCTTACAAGGGAATTCAATAAGAAAAACCATACATATATTAACTCAAATTCAAAGATACAAATATGACAAGACAAGAACATGGGGAGACATAAAAGAGGGAAAGTGGGGAGGGTAATGAGATGCTGCACTTTATTTTGTGATAAGCTGTAGTATATTTACCAGACAAGTTTATACTATGTTCCATCTTATGAGTTCTGCCTCCCACCACCCCGCACCCCACCCCACGCCGGCTCGACCCCAGTGTCATTAGAATCTCTCACAGGATAGAGTCTCAAATAGATAGAGTCAAGGTTTGTTCAAGATTTAAGTTTGTGTTAAGATCCATCCACGGTTTCCAAATCTGGTAGAAGGTTTCCCACACATCTTCCCTAGTCGCATGTATACGTTCATATAAGAGGATTGAATTCATTTTATCTCTAACTGTCTGGACAGAGAGAAACGGCGACCTCCAACTGGTAGCTATATGTAGCTTAGCAGCCATAAGCAGTTGGCCTATCAGCTTGTGGAATTTATTAGTGAATCCAGGGTATTTGGCTCCCAAGAGGAATGTGGCCGGGTCAGGTTGTATTGTCCCGCCATACATTTTTCCAATTATTAATCCTACTTCCTGCCACATAGCCGAGGCTATCGGACATTCCCACCAAATATGTTTCATATCTCCCACTGCGCCACATCCTCTAAAGCATTGATCTGAAATGTTGGGGTATATAATGTGAAGTTTACTTGGGACTTGGTATGTTCTGTGTAAGACCTTAATGGATGTCTCCGCCAGGGAGGCTTGATGACTACCCCTGGAAATTGTGTCACAGCATCGTCTCCAATTTTCCAAAGTTAATTGGATACCTAGATCTTCCTCCCACTGTTTCATGTATTGTAGTTTGTCAACACCATGTGCTGCATTGAGGGATCCGTATAGCAGAGAAATAGTTCCCCTTCCCAGTGGGTCACCCATGCATCTCTGTTCAAAGCCAGTCGCGCGAAAAGGGATTTTCCGTTGTAGAAACTGTTCCGCAAAATGGAAAACCTGATAGATACGGAAGGTTTCGCTAATGGGTGGATTGTATTTATGGAGGAATTCTTGTCTAGATAAAATTATATTAAAGGGTGAGCAGAGGTGCTTTAGAGTAGTAATTCCGTTTGCTTTCCACCAAGCAAAGGAACGTGGGTCAAGTCCTGGTGAGAACATGGGGTTGCAGAAGAGGGGGGTCAGCGGGGCAGACCCAGATTGGAGTTCAAATTTAAATCTTACTTTCCTCCAAAGGATCAGGGAATGTGCTGTGAAAGGTGCTGTGATGTGTAGACCTTTTGGTAGTTTTTGTGTGGACCACATAAGGCCCGGCAAGGAAAACGGAAGTAGAAGGGACGATTCCAGGTCAACCCATCTCGGAGCACGGTTGACAGCGCAGGCGTTAGTCAATTGGGCTAACTGAGCCGATTTGTAGTACAGTGTGAAGTTAGGCATGGAAAGCCCCCCCATTCTTCTATGCATGAACATAGTTCTTTGACGGATTCTGGGTTTTTTCCCCTGCCAGATAAATTTTGAAATTATAGAGTGAACCTCGTGTAGGGTCTCATGGGGTAATGATATGGGGAGAGAGCGGAATAAGTACAGAAATCTAGGCAAAGAGACCATTTTAATTGCATGCAATCTGCCCAACCAG
The DNA here is from genome assembly GCF_051348905.1 of Ranitomeya variabilis. Taxonomy (NCBI): domain Eukaryota; kingdom Metazoa; phylum Chordata; class Amphibia; order Anura; family Dendrobatidae; genus Ranitomeya; species Ranitomeya variabilis. The sequence goes on from NC_135238.1 coordinate 180,821,032, forward strand.
GTCAACTTCATGGCAGACCATCTAGTTAAGTCAGCTCGGAGATTTTTTATTAATGGGAGATAATTCCACTTGAATAGGGTCGACTTATGAGAGGTGAGATTGACTCCGAGATAAGTTATATAGTGTTCATTTTTTGTAAATTTAAACTGGGAGATAATATTTGTTTGCATGTCCTTAGTGGTGTTAAGGAATAGAGCTTCGGAATAATATTTGTTTGCATGTCCTTAGTGGTGTTAAGGAATAGAGCTTCGGATTTGTCAACATTAATTTTGAGTCCTGAGATCGACTCAAATTTACGTAGAACTGAAAATTTGGGAGAGTGGTGAGTGGGCTGGATAGAGTCAGCAGTAAATCATCTGCAAATAAGCTTGCCTTATACTGTGCACCGAGTCCTATAGGTCCAAGTATGTTTGGGTTAAGCCTTATTGCCTCAGCTAGTGGTTCCATGGCCATGGCAAACAGGGCTGGAGAAAGTGGACAGCCCTGTCTCGTCCCCCTTTGTATGTTGATAGGAGTAGGTTTAGTTGACGGGAGTTTCAGATAGGCTGTAGGACTGTCGTACAATAGTTGGAGGCATGAAATAAGGGTGCGAGGGATGCCAAATCTGGATAGGACTTCAAATAAATAGGACCATGATACCGAGTCGAAAGCTTTTTCTATGTCTAAAGCTAATAGTAGTAGGGGTTGCTTATGGTAGTTTGCTGAATGTATAATATTTAGATTTCTTCTAATATTATCGGGACCTTGTCTATTAGGTATAAACCCCACTTGGTCACGGTGGATAAGGGTGGGTAAAAATTTGTTGAGCCTAGTGGTAATAATGGATGTAAAGAGTTTGAGGTCTACATTTAGCAATGATATAGGTCTATAATTCTTGGGAAGGAGATGGTCTTTCTTTGGTTTGGGGATTACCGTCACATGGGCAATATAGAATTCAGGGGGCATCTGGGTGCCATTTAGTAGAGCATTACAGTTAGTTTTAATGTGTGGTATGAGGATGTTTGTAAATTTCTTGTAGTATAGCGCCGTGAGGCCGTCAGGTCCGGGAGCTTTATTTTTTTTTAGGTTTTTAATTACTGCAGAAATTTCATCCTCAGATATTGGTGCATGCAGTTGGTCTATCGAGGAGTTGGGAATTTTAGGTAATTTCAATTCATCTAGGAAGGAGGATAAGGATTGCGGTGAAGAAGTCTGAGGGGATGTATATAGTTGCTGATAGTAGTCTCGGAATGTTTCGTATACTATATCCGGGTGTGCAGAAATTTTGCCTTTGGAGTCTTTGATGTAGGTGACATTATTTAAAGATTCTCTGCATCTGAGTCTACGTGCCAACATGCCAGAAGGTTTATTTGCATATTTATAAAAAGTTGACTTAGTCCATGTTAACGCTCTCTCTGTTTTGTTTGTAAGAATAGTGTCTAATTGTAGCTTAGTGTCTCTGATTTGTTTAATCAGATAGAGGGAAGTGGTGGCCTGGTTAGCAAGTTCAAGTTTCATAAGTTTAGTCTCTAAGCGTGTTTGTAATTCAGATCTTTGTTTCTTTTTATGGGACGCAATTTTGATTAGGGAGCCAGTAATAAATTTTTTATGCGCCATCCACACTACTCCAGGAGAAGTGTCATCAGTGGAATTAGTCTGGAAGTACAGTCCCAACTCCTCTTTAATTTTAGAGAGTATAGCAGGGTCAGTAAGTAAGGATTCGTTCAGTCTCCATTTGAATAATTTAGAAGTGGTGACATTGAATTTAAATGTTGATAGGACAACATCATGTTCAGACCATGATGATGGAATATGACGAGAGAGTAGGACAGATGGGATCGTTCTTGCAGTAGTTAAGTGTAGGTCTATTCGAGAATAGGACTGGTGTGCAGGTGAGAAGTATGTGTAGCCCTTTACAGGACCGTTTAGTTCCCTCCATACATCGACCAGGCAGTTGTCTTTCATTAGGTGTTGGATTTTCTTTTTGTCAGCCTTTGTTAAATCCGATCGCTTCTGAGCGCTGCTATCTAATTTAGGATTAATGATAAAGTTAAAGTCGCCGCACCAAATAAGGTGGTCATACGTAAGAGTGGTTAGTTGTGATATAATTAGCTGAAAAACCGATCTCTGGGAAGTTGCGGGCAAATAGCTATTAACAATGCAAATTGTCTGGTTTTGTGATGTTCCAAGAGTAATAAGGAATCTGCCCTCTGAGTCCGAATGTGTGCTGATGAGCTGAAATGGGAAGTTATTCCTAATGAAAGTGGCGACACCTCTCGTTTTTTTATCCCAATTGGACATATAGTGTTGTGAATACTTGGCATCAAAGTGCTTAGGGTGGGAGGAGGTGGAAAAATGGGTCTCCTGGAGACAAATAATGTCTGGTGCGTGTTTTAAGTAATCAAGGAAGGCTTTCTTACGTTTAATGGGCGAGTTGAACCCTCTGACATTATGAGAAATAACATTACACATTTTTCAGTGAATATTTACCGCTGAAGAATGAGGAGGTTTGGGCAGGAACCAGAATCGTATTTCCAATTAGCAAACGTTGAATTGATTGGTAAGTGCAGTGATGATCTCTGTGGGGAAACAATAGGAAGGAAACAGACTGTGGGGAGACAAAGACAAACATAACAGTTAATAATAACAAACGGATACCATATCCGGAAAGTATGGCGATCTGGTCTACTGTTGTGAAATTGGATTCTGGGCTCCCCCGGTGGCCACTTGTGGAATTTAACTTGTGTGCATCATCCCCTCTGTTCACCTGCTCCTATCAGGATGTGGGAGTCGCTATACAACCTTGCTCCTCTGTCAGTTTCTTGCCGGTCAACAATGTATTCAGAAGCCTTCTGTGCTTGTTCCTGCTACTAGACAACCCCCAGCTAAGTTGGACTTTTGTCCTTGTGTGTTTTTGCATTTTGTTCCTGTTCACAGCTGCTGTTTCGTTACTGTGTCTGGAAAGCTCTTGTGATCGGGAATTGCCACTCTGGTGTTATGAGTTAATGCTAGAGTCCTAAAGTAATTTCTGGATGGTGTTTTGATAGGGTTTTCTGCTGACCATGAAAGTGCCCTTTCTGTCTTCCTGCTATCTAGTAAGCGGACCTCGATTTTGCAAAAACCTATTTTCATACTACGTTTGTCATTTCATCTAAAATCACCGCCAATATATGTGGGGGCCTCTGTCTGCCTTTTGGGAAAATTTCTCTAGAGGTGAGCCAGGACTGTCTTTTCCTCTGCTAGGATTAGGTAGTTCTCCGGCTGGCGCTGGGCATCTAGGGATAAAAAAACGTAGGCATGCTACCCGGCCACTTCTAGTTGTGCGGCAGGTTTAGTTCATGGTCAGTATAGTTTCCATCTTCCAAGAGCTAGTTCTCATATATGCTGGGCTATGTTCTCTCGCCATTGAGAATCATGACAGTTTGACCGGCCCAAAAAAGGGTTAAATTACTGGCTGAGAAAGGAGAGAAAAAAGAAGTCTGCTACAATTTTTTTTTTTTTTCCCTCTAGTTCTGAGTGTGCTCTTAATTGAATCACTTGCTAGTCTGCCTATACTGCAGCCTTCCTCTCTTTCTCTCCTTCTAAATCCTTGAATGGCTCTGTGTTCACCTGTTACAAATGGATCTTCAGAGTGTAGCTACAGGTTTGAATAATCTCGCCACAAAGGTACAAAATTTGCAAGATTTTGTTGTTCATGCACCTATGTCTGAGCCTAGAATTCCTTTGCCTGAGTTCTTCTCGGGGAATAGATCTCACTTTCAAAATTTTAAAAATAATTGCAAATTGTTTTTGTCCCTGAAGTCTCGCTCTGCCGGAGACCCTGCACAGCAGGTCAGGATTGTAATTTCCTTGCTCCGGGGCGACCCTCAAGACTGGGCTTTTGCATTGGCACCAGGGGATCCTGCGTTGCTCAATGTGGATGCGTTTTTTCTGGCCTTGGGGTTGCTTTATGAGGAACCTCATTTAGAGCTTCAGGCGGAAAAGGCCTTGATGTCCTTGTCTCAGGGGCAAGATGAAGCTGAAATATACTGCCAAAAATTCCGCAAATGGTCTGTGCTTACTCAGTGGAATGAGTGCGCCCTGGCGGCGATTTTCAGAGAAGGTCTCTCTGATGCCATTAAGGATGTTATGGTGGGGTTCCCTGTGCCTGCAAGTCTGAATGAGTCCATGACGATGGCTATTCAGATCGATAGGCGTCTGCGGGAGCGCAAACCTGTGCACCATTTGGCGGTGTCTACTGAGAAAACGCCAGAAAATATGCAATGTGATAGAATTCTGTCCAGAAGCGAGCGGCAGAATTTTAGATGAAAAAATGGGTTGTGCTTCTATTGTGGTGATTCAACTCATGTTATATCAGCATGCTTTAAGCGTACTAAGAGGCCTGACAAGTCTGTTTCAATTAGCACTTTACAGTCTAAGTTTATTCTATCTGTGACCCTGATTTGTTCTTTGTCATCTATTACCGCGAACGCCTATGTCGACTCTGGCGCTGCTTTGAGTCTTATGGATTGGTCCTTTGCCAAACGCTGTGGGTATGATTTGGAGCCATTGGAGGCTCCGATACCTCTGAAAGGGATTGACTCCACCCCATTGGCTAGTAATAAACCACAATACTGGACACAAGTGACTATGCGTGTTAATCCGGATCACCAGGAGGTTATTCGCTTTCTGGTGCTGTATAATCTACATGATGTTTTGGTGCTGGGATTGCCATGGCTGCAATCTCATAACCCAGTCCTCGACTGGAGAGCTATGTCTGTGTTAAGCTGGGGATGTAAAGGAACTCATGGGGACGTACCTTTGGTTTCCATTTCATCATCTATTCCCTCTGAGATTCCTGAATTCTTGTCTGACTTTCGTGACGTTTTTGAAGAACCCAAGGTTGGTTCACTACCTCCGCACCGGGAGTGCGATTGTGCCATAGACTTGATCCCGGGTAGTAAATACCCTAAGGGGCGTTTATTTAATCTGTCTGTGCCTGAACACGCTGCTATGCGAGAATATATAAAGGAGTCCTTGGAAAAGGGACATATTCGTCCTTCGTCATCTCCCTTAGGAGCCGGTTTTTTCTTTGTGTCTAAGAAAGACGGCTCTTTGAGGCCGTGTATTGATTATCGACTTTTGAATAAAATCACGGTTAAATATCAATATCCGTTACCACTGCTTACTGATTTGTTTGCTCGTATAAAGGGGGCCAAGTGGTTCTCTAAGATTGATCTCCGTGGGGCGTATAATTTGGTGCGAATCAAGCAGGGGGATGAGTGGAAAACCGCATTTAATACGCCCGAGGGCCATTTTGAGTATTTGGTGATGCCTTTTGGTCTTTCAAATGCCCCTTCAGTCTTCCAGTCCTTTATGCATGACATTTTCCGCGATTATTTGGATAAATTTATGATTGTGTATCTGGATGATATTCTGATTTTTTCGGATGACTGGGACTCTCATGTCCAGCAGGTCAGGAGGGTTTTTCAGGTTTTGCGGTCTAATTCCTTGTGTGTGAAGGGTTCTAAGTGTGTTTTTGGGGTTCAGAAGATTTCCTTCTTGGGATACATTTTTTCCCCCTCTTCCATCGAGATGGATCCTGTCAAGGTTCAGGCTATTGGTGATTGGACGCAACCCTCTTCTCTTAAGAGTCTTCAGAAATTTTTGGGCTTTGCTAACTTTTATCGTCGATTTATTGCTGGTTTTTCTGATGTTGTAAAACCATTGACTGATTTGACTAAGAAGGGTGCTGATGTTGCTGATTGGTCCCCTGATGCTGTGGAGGCCTTTCGGGAGCTCAAGCGCCGCTTTTCTTCCGCCCCAGTGTTGCGTCAGCCTGATGTTGCTCTTCCTTTTCAGGTTGAGGTCGACGCTTTTGAAATCGGAGCTGGGGCGGTGTTGTCGCAGAGAAGTTCCGACTGCTCCGTGATGAGACCTTGTGCTTTTTTTTCCCGTAAATTTTCGCCCGCCGAGCGGAATTATGATGTTGGGAATCGGGAGCTTTTGGCCATGAAGTGGGCTTTTGAGGAGTGGCGTCACTGGCTTGAGGGGGCCAGACATCAGGTGGTGGTATTGACTGACCACAAAAATTTAATTTACCTTGAGTCTGCCAGGCGCCTGAATCCTAGACAGGCGCGCTGGTCGTTGTTTTTCTCTCGGTTTAATTTTGTGGTGTCTTACCTACCGGGTTCTAAGAATGTTAAGGCGGATGCCCTTTCTAGGAGTTTTGAGCCTGACTCCCCTGGTAATTCTGAGCCCACAGGTATCCTTAAAGATGGAGTGATATTGTCTGCCGTTTCTCCAGACCTGCGGCGGGCCTTGCAGGAGTTTCAGGCGGATAGACCTGATCGTTGCCCACCTGGTAGACTGTTTGTTCCTGATGATTGGACCAGTAGAGTCATCTCTGAGGTTCATTCTTCTGCGTTGGCAGGTCATCCTGGAATCTTTGGTACCAGGGATTTGGTGGCAAGGTCCTTCTGGTGGCCTTCCCTGTCACGAGATGTGCGAGGCTTTGTGCAGTCTTGTGACGTTTGTGCTCGGGCCAAGCCTTGTTGCTCTCGGGCTAGTGGATTGTTGTTACCCTTGCCTATCCCGAAGAGGCCTTGGACGCACATCTCGATGGATTTTATTTCGGATCTGCCTGTTTCTCAGAAGATGTCTGTCATCTGGGTGGTGTGTGACCGTTTCTCTAAGATGGTCCATCTGGTTCCCTTGCCTAAGTTGCCTTCTTCTTCCGAGTTGGTTCCTCTGTTTTTTCAAAATGTTGTTCGTTTGCATGGTATTCCGGAGAATATCGTTTCTGACAGAGGGACCCAATTCGTGTCTAGATTTTGGCGGGCATTCTGTGCTAGGATGGGCATAGATTTGTCTTTTTCGTCTGCTTTCCATCCTCAGACTAATGGCCAGACCGAGCGGACTAATCAGACCTTGGAGACATATTTGAGGTGTTTTGTGTCTGCGGATCAAGATGATTGGGTTGCTTTTTTGCCTTTGGCGGAGTTCGCCCTCAATAATCGGGCCAGCTCTGCCACCTTGGTGTCCCCGTTTTTCTGTAATTCGGGGTTTCATCCTCGATTTTCCTCCGGTCAAGTGGAATCTTCGGATTGTCCTGGAGTGGATGCTGTGGTGGAGAGGTTGCATCAGATTTGGGGGCAGGTGGTGGACAATTTGAAGTTGTCCCAGGAGAAGACTCAGCTTTTTGCCAACCGCCGTCGTCGTGTTGGTCCTCGGCTTTGTGTTGGGGACTTGGTGTGGTTGTCTTCTCGTTTTGTCCCTATGAGGGTTTCTTCTCCTAAATTTAGGCCTCGGTTCATCGGCCCGTACAAGATATTGGAGATTCTTAACCCTGTGTCCTTCCGTTTGGACCTCCCTGCATCCTTTTCGATTCATAATGTTTTTCATCGGTCATTGTTGCGCAGGTATGAGGTACCGGCTGTGCCTTCCGTTGAGCCTCCTGCTCCGGTGTTGGTTGAGGGTGAGTTGGAGTACGTTGTGGAAAAGATCTTAGACTCTCGTGTTTCCAGACGGAAACTCCAGTATCTGGTCAAATGGAAGGGATACGGTCAGGAGGATAATTCTTGGGTCACTGCCTCTGATGTTCATGCCTCCGATCTTGTCCGTGCCTTTCATAGGGCTCATCCTGATCGCCCTGGTGGTTCTGGTGAGGGTTCGGTGCCCCCTCCTTGAGGGGGGGGGTACTGTTGTGAAATTGGATTCTGGGCTCCCCCAGTGGCCACTTGTGGAATTTAACTTGTGTGCATCATCCCCTCTGTTCACCTGCTCCTATCAGGATGTGGGAGTCGCTATATAACCTTGCTCCTCTGTCAGTTTCTTGCCGGTCAACAATGTATTCAGAAGCCTTCTGTGCTTGTTCCTGCTACTAGACAACCCCCAGCTAAGTTGGACTTTTGTCCTTGTGTGTTTTTGCATTTTGTTCCTGTTCACAGCTGCTGTTTCGTTACTGTGTCTGGAAAGCTCTTGTGATCGGGAATTGCCACTCTGGTGTTATGAGTTAATGCTAGAGTCCTAAAGTAATTTCTGGATGGTGTTTTGATAGGGTTTTCTGCTGACCATGAAAGTGCCCTTTCTGTCTTCCTGCTATCTAGTAAGCGGACCTCGATTTTGCAAAAACCTATTTTCATACTACGTTTGTCATTTCATCTAAAATCACCGCCAATATATGTGGGGGCCTCTGTCTGCCTTTTGGGAAAATTTCTCTAGAGGTGAGCCAGGACTGTCTTTTCCTCTGCTAGGATTAGGTAGTTCTCCGGCTGGCGCTGGGCATCTAGGGATAAAAAAACGTAGGCATGCTACCCGGCCACTTCTAGTTGTGCGGCAGGTTTAGTTCATGGTCAGTATAGTTTCCATCTTCCAAGAGCTAGTTCTCATATATGCTGGGCTATGTTCTCTCGCCATTGAGAATCATGACAGTCTACCATATTAAGTGGAGTACCAGGTGTCGCCAAGTTTAGGCAGCATGTTGTATACCCGACATTTAGGCCCTTGGTAGAGTGATATGTGTACAGGGGAGAGAGATAGGAAGAAGCAGGATAGAGAAAGGAGAGGAAAAAAAAAAAGGGGGGGGGGGCAGAGGGAAGGGAGGGGGGGGAAGAGAAAAAGGGGGGGGAAGAGGGAAGGGAGGGGGGAAGAGGGAAGGGAGGGGAGAGGGGGAAGAGGGAAGAGAGGGGGGAGGGGGAAAGGAAGGGGGGGACGGGAAGGAGAAAGAGGGGGGGAGGGGGGGAAATGGGTGGAGGGGGGGAGAGGTGAGGGGGTGGGGTAAGAAGGGGTAGGGAGAGGAAAGGGGAAAAGGAGGGAGAGGAAGAAGAAAAGGAGGGAACTGCAGTATGGGAATTATTTGGGAGGAAGTAGGGGGAGGTCAGAGCAGAGTAAGGTAGGGGAAGGATAGGGTCAATTAGGGATGCAGCAATCTGATGGGCCACTTACGATTAATGTCAAAATAGAATATCTATATAAACATTCAGTATACAATTACTAACTCTGAAGGGCAGAGAGGAGAGGCAGTAAAGAGCCAACATCCCCTTCCCCCTCAACTCCAGGAGCAATCAGGATGAACAGTAACGGCCCGCTCCGCCCCTCGGAAATCAAGATGGATGATCTTGTAATTTGGACATATCAGACGACCCGTGCGTTTTGGCTCCTTGTTCTGGGAATGTTTTGCCATTCTCTTGACGGTCTTGGTTTTCTCTGTGGCATGGCTGAAGTCTCTATAGAAATCGGGATCCCAGCTTTAAGCATGGCTTGTTTCCCTTCTTCTAGTGTACGGCAGGTGTACAGTTGAGAGTTGTATGTAAAGATGAGGGCAAAGGGGAAGTTCCATCTGTATTTGATCTGCGCCGTCTGCAAGGCTGATGTTACTGGTTTGAGGGATCTCCTTCTGGCAAGGGTGGTTGATGCGATATCCGCGTAGATATGTACTGAAGACGGAAGTCCCGGCAGGTCTGGATTTTCACGTGCGGCATTCAGGATTAGATCTCGTGCCTCCTCATAATGTAGTTTTAGGATCACATCCCTGGGCATATCGTTATTGCGTGGTCTGCCCAGGGCTCTATGGATTCTGGTGATATGCAGCATAGACTGATCTGTGTCAGGGAGCAGCGCGGTGAAGAGGGCAGTAGCAGTGTCTTTGAGAGCTACAATATTTTTGGGAAGTCCCCTGATCCGCAGGTTACCCCGACGTGATCTGTTCTCATAGTCTTCGCATCGGAGTTCCAGTTCTGCGACACGTTCTGCGTGTAGTTTGAGGGTTTCGCGATCCTCTTCTAAGGCATCTGCAGTGGCGTCCATCTTTTCCTCCAGGGCCACCGTACGTTGCATAATGTCCTGTATCTGGGAAGAGATCTTCTGCATGGCTGAAGTAAGCTCAGATCGAAAAGTCTCTTGCAAGGATTTGGTAAGGGTTGCCGTGGAGATCGTTGTCTCCATTTGGGGACTGGTCTCATCTTGGTCCATTATATCTCCTGTGTTTCCCGTAGAGGCCGAGGGAAGAGAAGTCGTAGTAGTCATCTTGGAAATGCTGCCACTCTGAAGAAGGTCAGCAATATTGCGGCCTGGTGTTTGTGCCGCACCTCCCTTCTTAGGCATCGCCAGGAGGGTCTCCTGAGGGAGCAGTGAGTCCAGTTGCGGTGAGCTTGGCGTGATTCAGGTGCTGATTAGGGCCTAAATAAGTAAGTCGGGTAGCGGAGATCAGCAAGATATGACTATCATCGCTGAAAACCGCACATGCGCCTCCAAGAAGAGGATTTTTTAGGTAATCCTCATAATGTGCACAGAATTAGAGCTCAACATGGACACTAGGTGTCGCTATTGTAGCAGTGGGGGCAAACAGTGGCTAGCTGAGTCTTTTTTGTATATTATAAAATGTACCTCTAGTTCTGAGATTGGGCACTAGATGTCGCTAGATGTCTGTCTAGCAGTGGAGAAAATCAGTCTAGGAGACAGTCCATTTCTCAATGCAGTAAGAAATAACTATTAATTGAGCTGTAGCTGGATATGAACAAAAAGGTATGGGAGAGCAGGAGATGGAGTGCAATTATGAGCTGTGGGTGAGGAAGGGTCTCAGCACCAGATATAGCTCTTTGTATTAGTGCATACCAAATGTAATGTGTGCTCTGGTCATAAGCAGTTTCCCCAGTCTCTCAGCCACCAAGTAGATGGGTATGGGGGATCAGGAGACAGCGTGCAGAATGTAGCTAGAAGCTGCAGGTGGAGGGTGATCTCAGATCGGCACAGCTCGCTGGTCAGGCGCGCAGGGGTTCTCCCTGTAAAATGTGGCAGGTCCAAGATGGCGCTGGGGCTGGCGGGAAAATCTCAGATCCCACGTTGTCTTTGTTAGGGAAGTACCGGGAATATCTACCAGACCGCCGGGGGAAAAAGGTGCCTCCACAGAGGGTGAGTCTTTTCAGCTGTGTATCCAACTGCCGTGCTCCTCTGAGTGCGCTGCAGGGCGCAGAGGTCGGGCAGCTGTAACGGTGGTGCGGCACGGCGTGGGACACCTCCAGAGGTGTCGGGCTGAAGGAGCCGTCCCCGCCGATAAGCAGTAAATTGCGTGAGCGGCTAGACCCGGTGCGAGGAAAGGGGGGAAGCGCATACCTCCCTGTGTCCTCTACAGTCCGGTGAATACCTCCCTGTGTCCTCTACAGTCCGGTGAAGATCAGCTCCTGATTCTAATGAAGATGGCGGCGTCCTCACTCTCGCTCCCTCCTCCTCAGGACCCGAGTTTCACGCCGGGATGAGACCCCCAATCCTCCACAAACTGCTCCGGGATCGAATCCAACCTTGTGTCCACTAAGGGGAGTTGTTTTTGTGATCTTTAGTTAGTTAAATTCAGTGAATAACTAGCGCTGGCCAGGAGCTCCACAAAGATGTGACTGTTCCCCTTCACAGCCAGGCCACGCCCCCAAAGAGTTATTTAATTATAGTGCTTTGGAACAAAGCACTATACTGCTATTCCACCGTGGATAACTTCTTCTTATTATAGTGCTTTGGAACAAAGCACTATACTGTTATTCCACCGTGGATAACTTCTTATTCTTATTATAGTGCTTTGGAACAAAGCACTATACTGTTATTCCACCGTGGTAAACTTCTTCTTATTCTTATTATTCAGTCCGCACGTAATGCGGCCCGAACCGCTAAACTCACAGACTCCAGTGAGGTGTCATTTCGAAGCCAGCGTTCCTGAGAGGTGTGCTAAGTATTTTTCGTGTCGATCGGATTTGTAGTTTTTGCGCAATTTGTGTTTGAAAAAAGTCTTTCAATGCGTTTCAATGGAGAAATTTTCCTATACGTTTATAATGGGCTGGTTTCTGAGGCAATTTCTAAAAATAACTGCCACCTGGCTGATTAGCTCATTGATATGCGCAGTCAGACACAGTTACTATGCCAACTCCTATGAAATCTACATCAGCTCACCAGGTCACAAGTTTTGTCAGATAATATCAGCTCTTAAAGTGACAGTACAGCACAATTCCAAACCACTATCCGTAGTCTTATGATTATTAGACTGTGGCCCGATTCTAACTCATCGGGTATTCTAGAATATGCATGTCCACGTAGTATATTGCACAGCCACGCAGTATACAGTGCAGAGCCGTGCAGTACACAGCGCAGAGCCGCGCAGTACACAGCGCAGAGCCGCGCAGTACACAGCGCAGAGCCGCGCAGTACACAGCGCAGAGCCGCGCAGTACACAGCGCAGAGCCGCGCAGTACACAGCGCAGAGCCGCGCAGTACACAGCGCAGAGCCGCGCAGTACACAGCGCAGAGCCGCGCAGTACACAGCGCAGAGCCGCGCAGTACACAGCGCAGAGCCGCGCAGTACACAGCGCAGAGCCGCGCAGTACACAGCGCAGAGCCGCGCAGTACGCAGAGCCGCGCAGTACGCAGAGCCGCGCAGTACACAGCGCAGAGCCGCGCAGTACACAGCGCAGAGCCGCGCAGTACACAGCGCAGAGCCGCGCAGTACACAGCGCAGAGCCGCGCAGTACACAGCGCAGAGCCGCGCAGTACACAGCGCAGAGCCGCGCAGTACAAAGCGCAGAGCCGCGCAGTACACAGCGCAGAGCCGCGCAGTACACAGCGCAGAGCCGCGCAGTACACAGCGCAGAGCCGCGCAGTACACAGCGCAGAGCCGCGCAGTACACAGCGCAGAGCCGCGCAGTACACAGCGCAGAGCCGCGCAGTACACAGCGCAGAGCCGCGCAGTACACAGCGCAGAGCCGCGCAGTACACAGCGCAGAGCCGCGCAGTACACAGCGCAGAGCCGCGCAGTACACAGCGCAGAGCCGCGCAGTTTAAAGCGGAGAGTCGTGCAGTACACAGCGCAGAGCCGCGCAGTACACAGCGCAGAGCCGCGCAGTACACAGCGCAGAGCCGCGCAGTACACAGCGCAGAGCCGCGCAGTACACAGCGCAGAGCCGCGCAGTACACAGCGCAGAGCCGCGCAGTACACAGCGCAGAGCCGCGCAGTACAAAGCGCAGAGCCGCGCAGTACAAAGCGCAGAGCCGCGCAGTACACAGCGCAGAGCCGCGCAGTACACAGCGCAGAGCCGCGCAGTACACAGCGCAGAGCCGCGCAGTACACAGCGCAGAGCCGCGCAGTACACAGCGCAGAGCCGCGCAGTACACAGCGCAGAGCCGCGCAGTACACAGCGCAGAGCCGCGCAGTACACAGCGCAGAGCCGCGCAGTACACAGCGCAGAGCCGCGCAGTACACAGCGCAGACGCGCAGTACACAGCGCAGAGCCGCGCAGTACACAGCGCAGAGCCGCGCAGTACACAGCGCAGAGCCGCGCAGTACACAGCGCAGAGCCGCGCAGTACACAGCGCAGAGCCGCGCAGTACACAGCGCAGAGCCGCGCAGTACACAGCGCAGAGCCGCGCAGTACACAGCGCAGAGCCGCGCAGTACACAGCGCAGAGCCGCGCAGTACACAGCGCAGAGCCGCGCAGTACACAGCGCAGAGCCGCGCAGTACACAGCGCAGAGCCGCGCAGTACACAGCGCAGAGCCGCGCAGTAGAAAGCGCAGAGCCGCGCAGTACACAGCGCAGAGCCGCGCAGTACACAGCGCAGAGCCGCGCAGTACACAGCGCAGAGCCGCGCAGTACACAGCGCAGAGCCGCGCAGTACACAGCGCAGAGCCGCGCAGTACACAGCGCAGAGCCGCGCAGTACACAGCGCAGAGCCGCGCAGTACACAGCGCAGAGCCGCGCAGTACACAGCGCAGAGCCGCGCAGTACACAGCGCAGAGCCGCGCAGTTTAAAGCGGAGAGTCGCGCAGTACACAGCGCAGAGCCGCGCAGTACACAGCGCAGAGCCGCGCAGTACACAGCGCAGAGCCGCGCAGTACACAGCGCAGAGCCGCGCAGTACACAGCGCAGAGCCGCGCAGTACACAGCGCAGAGCCGCGCAGTACACAGCGCAGAGCCGCGCAGTACACAGCGCAGAGCCGCGCAGTACACAGCGCAGAGCCGCGCAGTACACAGCGCAGAGCCGCGCAGTACACAGCGCAGAGCCGCGCAGTACACAGCGCAGAGCCGCGCAGTATACAGCGCAGAGCCGCGCAGTACACAGCGCAGAGCCGCGCAGTACACAGCGCAGAGCCGCGCAGTACACAGCGCAGACGCGCAGTACACAGCGCAGAGCCGTGCAGTACACAGCGCAGAGCCGCGCAGTATAAAGCGCAGAGCCGTGCAGTACACAGCGCAGAGCCGCGCAGTACACAGCGCAGAGCCTGGCAGTACACAGCGCAAAGCCGCGCAGTATAAAGCGCAGAGCCGCGCAGTATAAAGCGGAGAGCCGCGCAGTACACAGCGCAGAGCCGAGCAGTACACAGCGCAGAGCCGCGCAGTAGACAGCGCAGAGCCGAGCAGTACAGAGCGCAGAGCCGCGCAGTATAAAGCGCAGAGCCGCGCAGTATACCGCGCAGAGCCGTGCAGTACACAGCGCAGAGCCGCGCAGTACACAGCGCAGAGCCGCGCAGTACACAGCGCAGAGCCGCGCAGTACACAGCGCAGAGCCGCGCAGTACACAGCGCAGAGCCGCGCAGTACACAGCGCAGAGCCGAGCAGTACACAGCGCAGAGCCGCGCAGTACACAGCGCAGAGCCGCGCAGTATACAGCGCAGAGCCGCGCAGTACAGAGCGCAGAGCCGCGCAGTACAGAGCGCAGAGCCGCACAGTACAAAGCGCAGAGCCGCGCAGTACACAGCGCAGAGCCGCGCAGTACACAGCGCAGAGCCGCGCAGTACACAGCGCAGAGCCGCCCAGTATACAGCGCAGAGCCGCGCAGTACGCAGCGTAGAGCCGCGCAGTACGCAGCGCAGAGCCGCGTAGTACACAGCGAAGAGCCACGCAGTATATAGCGCAGAGCCGCGCAGTACAAAGCGCAGAGCTGCGCAGTATACAGCGCAGAGCTGCGCAGTATACAGCGCAGAGCCGCGCAGTATACAGCGCAGAACGCGCAGTACACAGTGCAGAGCCGCGCAGTACACAGCGCAGAGCCGCGCAGTACACAGCGCAGAGCCGCGCAGTACACAGCGCAGAGCCGCGCAGTATACAGCGCAGAGCCGCGCAGTATACAGCGCAGAGCCGCGTAGTATACAGCGCAGAGCCACGCAGTATACAGCACAGAGCCACGCAGTATACAGCGCAGAGCCACGTAGTTATACTGCCCAGTCACGTAGTATATTGTCCAGTCACATAGTATACTGCATATCCCTGTTAAAAAAAAAAAGAATTAAAATAAAAGTTACATACTCACCTCCTGGAGCGGCCGGTATCTGATGGTTGTTGCACCTCCTAGAGCGGCCGGTACACGATGCTTGTTGCACCTGGAGTGGCCGGTACCCGATGCTTGTTGCGCGCTCCGGTCCCAAGAGTGCATTGCGGTCTCACGAGATGATGACGTAGCGGTGTTGTGAGACAGAAAGACGGAAGTGCCCTTAGATAATTAGATAGTAGATTACCCCGCTCACCAATTCGGAACCCGAGAGGCCCGGCCCACCAAATCGGACCCCGAGGGGCCCGGCCCACCAAATCGGACCCAGAGTGACCCCGCCCACCAAATCGGACCCAGAGTGACCCCGCCCCCTAAATCAGACCCAGAGTGACCCCGCCCACCAAATCGGACCCAGAGTGGCTCCGCCCACCAAATCGAACCCAGAGTGACCCCTTCCACCAAATCAGACCCAGAGTGACCCCTTCCACCAAATCGGACCCAGAGTGACCCCGCCCACCAAATCGGGCCCAGAGTGACCCCGCCCACCAAATCGGACCCAGATTGACCTCACCCACCAAATCGGACCCTGAGGTGCCCAGCCCACCAAATCAGACCCTGAGGTGCCCAGCCCACCAAATCGGACCGAGTGACCCCACCCACCAAATTGGTCCCTAAGGTGCCCCGCCCACCAAATCGGGCCCAGAGTGGCTCCGCCCACCGAATCGGACCCAGAGTGGCCGCGCCCACAGAATCGGACCAAAAGTGACCCCGCCCACCGAATCAGACCTAGATTTACCCCGCCCACAAAATCAGACCCAGATTGACCCAACCCACCAAATCGGACCGCCTGAGGGGCACCCAAGTGTGAAAGTCTTGCAGGGGCAGCCCGGGCACCATTCCAAAGCACTATCTGTAGTTCCTTCAGGAAATACCCATCTAGTTCTTATTATTATTCAGTCCGCACGTAATGCGGCCCGAACCGCTTCACTCACAGACTCCAGTGAGGTGTCATTTCGAAGCCAGCGTCCCCAAGAGGTGTGCTAAGTATTTTTCGTGTCGATCGGATTTGTAGTTTTGGCGCAATTTGCGTTTGAAAATGTTTTTTCCCCTCATTGTAATGCTTTTCAATAGGGAAATTTTCACATAGGTTATAATGGCCGGGTTTCTGAGGCAATTTGAAATGTACCTGCCACCTGGCTGATTAGCTCATTGATATGCTCAGTCAGGCCCAGTTACTATGCCAACGCCTGCGAACTGTACATGACCCTAGCAGGACAGTTTTGGCAGATAATATCAGCTCTTAAAGTGATAGCACAGCACAATTTCAAAGCACTATCTATAGTCTTATTATAATTATTGCCCCGCTCACCAAATCGGACCCAGCCCGCCAAATGGGACCCAGAGTGGCGCCGCCCGCCAAATGGGACCCAGAGTGGCGCCGCCCGCCAAATGGGACCCGGAGTGGCGCCGCCCGCCAAATGGGACCCGGAGTGGCGCCGCCCGCCAAATGGGACCCGGAGTGGCGCCGCCCGCCAAATGGGACCCGGAGTGGCGCCGCCCGCCAAATGGGACCCGGAGTGGCGCCGCCCGCCAAATGGGACCCGGAGTGGCGCCGCCCGCCAAATGGGACCCGGAGTGGCGCCGCCCGCCAAATGGGACCCGGAGTGGCGCCGCCCGCCAAATGGGACCCGGAGTGGCGCCGCCCGCCAAATGGGACCCGGAGTGGCGCCGCCCGCCAAATGGGACCCGGAGTGGCGCCGCCCGCCAAATGGGACCCGGAGTGGCGCCGCCCGCCAAATGGGACCCGGAGTGGCGCCGCCCGCCAAATGGGACCCGGAGTGGCGCCGCCCGCCAAATGGGACCCGGAGTGGCGCCGCCCGCCAAATGGGACCCGGAGTGGCGCCGCCCGCCAAATGGGACCCGGAGTGGCGCCGCCCGCCAAATGGGACCCGGAGTGGCGCCGCCCGCCAAATGGGACCCGGAGTGGCTACAACTACCAAAACAGCGCCTGAGGGGCACCCAAGTGTGAAAGTCTTGCTGGGGCAACCTAGGCACCATTCCAAAGCACTATCTGTAGTTCCTTCAGGAAATACCCATCTAGTTCTTATTCTTATTATTATTCAGTCCGCACGTAATGCGGCCCGAACCGCTTCACTCACAGACTCCAGTGAGGTGTCATTTCGAAGCCAGCGTCCCCAAGAGGTGTGCTAAGTATTTTTCGTGTCGATCGGATTTGTAGTTTTGGCGCAATTTGCGTTTGAAAATGTTTTTTCCCCTCATTGTAATGCTTTTCAATAGGGAAATTTTCACATAGGTTATAATGGCCGGGTTTCTGAGGCAATTTGAAATGTACCTGCCACCTGGCTGATTAGCTCATTGATATGCTCAGTCAGGCCCAGTTACTATGCCAACGCCTGCGAACTGTACATGACCCTAGCAGGACAGTTTTGGCAGATAATATCAGCTCTTAAAGTGATAGCACAGCACAATTTCAAAGCACTATCTATAGTCTTATTATAATTATTGCCCCGCTCACCAAATCGGACCCAGCCCGCCAAATCGGACCCAGAGTGGCGCCGCCCGCCAAATCGGACCCAGAGTGGCGCCGCCCGCCAAATCGGACCCGGAGTGGCGCCGCCCGCCAAATCGGACCCGGAGTGGCGCCGCCCGCCAAATCGGACCCGGAGTGGCGCCGCCCGCCAAATCGGACCCGGAGTGGCGCCGCCCGCCAAATCGGACCCGGAGTGGCGCCGCCCGCCAAATCGGACCCGGAGTGGCGCCGCCCGCCAAATCGGACCCGGAGTGGCGCCGCCCGCCAAATCGGACCCGGAGTGGCGCCGCCCGCCAAATCGGACCCGGAGTGGCGCCGCCCGCCAAATCGGACCCAGAGTGGCGCCGCCCGCCAAATCGGACCCAGAGTGGCTACAACTACCAAAACAGCGCCTGAGGGGCACCCAAGTGTGAAAGTCTTGCTGGGGCAACCTAGGCACCATTCCAAAGCACTATCTGTAGTTCCTTCAGGAAATACCCATCTAGTTTTAATGTGTAATGTTAAGGATTTTATATTGGTTTGTAGTATGTTTCTCAATAAATTTTAAAATTACAACATTATAACATTTTATAATCAGGATGGGGGAGGGAAGGAGAAGGAAAAACGGAAAGGAATAAGGAAAAGAATGGATTTACATGCAACAATTCAATACATATAGATAAAATACAGAAACAAAAGATTTACACAAATCAATTCTAATGTGTAGCTAAAGTACAGAGCACAAGTGGAAACCTAAAACAGCAACACCTACTCTTAAGGAAATAATACCAGCCAACAGTGCCATTCGCTAGCAAATTTGTTGAAGCAATTGTTTGGCAAAGCTAATTTGTTTTCTTACTATTTGTGTAAATACATTTTATTTATTAAATCCTGTATAGAGGGGATAATAGGGGATTACCAAAAAAGAGCTATATTAATTTTTGTTACTAGAAAAAAATGGAGAATAAGTTGCCTCAAAGACGGTGCTATTTGGTCAGCATTTAAAAAGAGTAGGGCAAACTGAGTAGTTAGGGTAAAATTTTTATTATTTAAAATCTGACCAATCGGATGAAATTTCTGCCCATAAGGGTTTAATTTTTGGACATGACCAGTAAATATGCAGAAGGTTTCCAATCTGCCCGCACTCTCTCCAGCAAAATGGGGAGTTGTCTGCAGGAGTATAATACCATTGAGATAATGATTTGTAAAGCGACTCTTAAAGTGCCATCGAAATAGTAGAGGAATGCATTGAGGAAATAGCTCGTTCCCAATCGTCTACATCAACCGAGCTGTGAAGGTCTGCTTCCCATTTGAGCACATATGGTGATTTAAAAAATTCATGATCATTGGTGAACCATTTATAGGGATACTGAATGCTCCAAAATATACTATGTCCTATGTTACTTAGCATATGAACTGAAGGTTCTGAAAGAGGTGGTTTATTTTGAAGGAAAATCCCTACTCGGTTTTTCAAAATTAAATATTTTAAAAAGGCAGAAGAGGGTACCCTAAATATGGACTTAATGTGAGCAAACGGGTAAAAAAAAACTTCCCATCATATGCATCCTGAATTTTGGTGATCCCCACATCAGCCCAGATAGGGTCCATACTGAATTCAGTAGTTAATCCCAATGAAAGAGAGAGGAAGATTTTGATGAACTCCGATTTAGTGGTATGTCTCTTGAGCCTCAGAAGCTTTTTCCATGCCTCAACTAAAGCCAGAAAAATAGGGTGTTCGTTATAGACAGTCCTATTTTTAATAAGTAGATATGGAACGATTCTATTTGGTGGAATTCCTTTATTAAAGGATAACTCCAAATCTAGCCAGGAGAGCTTTTATTTATTAGTCCACCAACGTAGACTTTGTCTTATTAAATTGGCGTAATAATACGCCGTTACATTGGGAAGCCCCATTTCACCATGCAGTTTATTTTTTTATTTTTTTAATTAAAATAAATGATTGATACATTTCTGGGTCTTTTGTAATTAAAATATACTGTCAAGTTTTTGCATCCCTACCACTAAACGATCGTGTCTTCAATTAGGTATTGAGTGTTGAACATGGGCTGAAGTTCCAGCAGATGAGTCGATGGAGACAAGTGGTGCGACTGTCTGGTCTTTGTCAAGGGCTTCTTCCTCAGATTCCAGAGCGAAGTGTCTAAGTTCTCTCATTAGATTATTGTAGATTGCTATTTTATCTCTTGTTGGATCCCTGATTTGTTTAGAAGCAAGAACTTCCTTTGGAATATTTCAAATTGTTCTATTTAGATCTTCTCGGGTCACACTTATTTCCGCCAGAGTAGCATCATTGGCAATAAGAGATTTTGCCACATCGAGTGATTTCTCTATCCCGAACCATTTTGCTTCAATAATATCAGAATTATAGTTCAGACCATTTAGATTCGAACTAGTTTGAGTGCCGTGCCCCAATCTAGAAGGAGTGAACATTTCTGCATTTTTGTTACCTGTAAAATGGTAATATGCAGAGTCAGGCAGGTTCTCTTCATAATGCTCTGCACATGAAGCTAACACGAGAAGGTCCCGGTATAGTGCCGGAGAGGCTAATAAAGGAGATCCAGAAAAGGCACCATATTGGGATGTGATCATGAAGGCTGTTAGCCCTTGATTCATTATATAAGGGTCCATCATTTGGATGACTTTCCTGAATTTTGTTTCGCTGGATCCCCCAGACTTCAGATAGATCAGAACTTTAACAATAAGTCGTCTAACTGGAATTTGGTTTCTCACATACTCACAGAATTTCTGTACCTTATCCGCTGTAAGCATATTCTTTTTACTTACGGCAAGATCTTGAATGGGTCTCTCTAACCTTGTTGCATAGGCTCCTATAGCTTGTTCTGGATTGGTGGCCACATTAGCGATCGTCATCCAATAATGACAAATCCTGTCGATCTCCTCATCTTCTTTCTCTCTCCCATATTCTCTATCTTCAATATCAGAATCTTTAAGAGGCGAACTGCCAAGATAAGACTCCAGGTATTCTTGAATATAGGTACTGGTGGCTCCCCTTCTGTGACAAGAAAGGATCCAACTTTGATCTAAAATGGGATTTTTGAGAAAGAGAACCTCAGTCAGACTTACAGACGGCCCACTATCTCGAGAGAATTCATATAAATCTGTCTTTTGGTCAAATAAGCCCTGGAAAAGGTATGATATCAATCCACTCAACCTGCCTTCTTCATTGTTCCGTTGGTCGTCTGTTGTGAATTTGGTTTTTGGGCTCCCCCGGTGGTCACTGGGGGTACTGGACTTGTGTGCGTCACTTTCTCTGTTCACCTGTTTCCATCAGGATATGGGAGTATCCTATTTAGCCTTGCTGCTCAGTCATTCTAGTGCCGGCCATCAATGTAACCAGAGCCTTTCTGTTGCATGTTCCTGCTCCTAGTCTACTGATCAGCTAAGTTGGACTCTTAGTCCTAAGTTTGTTTTGCATTTTTGTTCCAGTTCACAGTTATGCTATTTTTCTGTAGCTGGAAGCTCTTGTGGGCTGAAATTACCACTCCGGTGTCATGAGTTGACACATGAGTCTTAAAGTAATTTCAGGATGGTATTTTAAAAAGGGTTTTCAGCTGACCGTGAAGTTTCCTTTTGTATTTTCCTGCTATCTAGTAAGCGGACCTCGCTTTGCTGAACCTACCTTCATACTGCGTATGTCTTTTCCTCTGAATTCACCGTCAATATATGTGGGGGGCTTCTGTCTCCTTTTTGGGGGAATTTCCCTAGAGGTAAGCCAGGTCTGTTTTTCCTCTATTAGGGTTAGTTAGTCCTCCGGCTGGCGCGAGGCGTCTAGGGATAAAACGTAGGTACGCCCCCCGGCCACTATTAGTTGTGTGGTAGGTTTAGCTCACGGTCAGCTCGAGATTCCATCACCCAAGAGCTAGTCCGTTATTTATGTTTACTGACGTTCTCCTGCCATTGGGAACCATGACAGTCGTCCCACATAGAGAAGAAAGCTCTAAGTGCAAGTGCTTTTGCTAATGGTGGCAATCCATGGATTGTAAAATATTCAACCTGGGCGCATTCTTCAGCAGCTAGTTAGCTGGTCACATATGCATCCTTTTTCTTCCAATCACCCGTATGCAATCGACTCAAAGCACCAAATTTATTACTTTGTGATCTCAGCATTTTGATCCAGATCCAGTACCAGCTATTCCTATCTAATTGTTTCTCCCTCCACCATGCAGTTTATTTTTAAATAACTAATTGGTGGCTATTCTGGCTTTTTTGTTTCCCCAGACAAAAAGGTTAACATGAGATTGAATACTGGTCAAAAATGGGGTAGATATCATTAATGGAAGGGATTTAAGAACATATAAAAAATTGGGCAAAATAATAGAATTAATGATGACAGCCCTTTATGTTCGTAAAAATTGAGAGCTTTACTGATGGATTTTATGAGAATATCCAAATTAGTAGGGATCAAAAAATTAATGTCTCTTGAAAATTTGAGTCCTAATTATGTTATATGTTTTCCACCCAACTCCAAGGGGATATACTTTTAATATCATGTTTTTGAGGTTTGGTTAGGTTAAAATGGAGGATTTTTGATTTAATCACATTTATTTTGAAATACGAGATAAGTGAAAATGTATGAAGTGGCATCTGTACTTTATGTATGGAGTTAGTTGGATCTGTCAGTCAGTAAAATGTCATCATATAGACTTATTTTGTAGTCTCTAGAGTTTGTTCTAATACCTTTTATGTCATCCCTTATCAACTGAGTAAGGGGCTCAACGGCCAAAGCAAACAATAATGGGGAAAGAGGGCATCCCTGTCGTGTTCCATTAGAAATGTTAAAAGGGGAAGAAATTTGATTATTTACATAAATTTTATCTTGTGGGTTGGAGTATAGGGCCATGATTTTGGTACTAGAAGTGACATTGAAACCGAATTTTTGGAGGGTAAGTTTGATTATTAAGATTACAAATCAGAATATGGAAGTGCCCATTTTTATCTAAAATTTCTTCTATTCAAAGGATAAAGAATTTTTATTCAAGGTGACAACTCCTGCCCTTTTAGGTGGAGTTTGAAGATTTGGGGGTGGGGGGGAGGGGAGGAAATCATTAAGGGGGAACAAGCAACATGAGCTGGAGTTTCGTGACACAATTGTTAGAAGAAATCCATAATCACTCAACATTTATTGGAAAAATTTGGCTGACTGTGCTTATAGTGTTCCGCATTGTTCTGACTGTGGTGGGAGGAGAATCCATTTACAATGATGAACAGTCTAATATTGAGTTCAATACTTTGCAGCCCGGCTGTGTGAACAGTTGCTATGATTCGTTTGCCCCCATTTCTCAAATTCTGTTCTTGGTATTGCAGATTATCTTGGTAACCACTCCACCTCTCTTTTACTTGGGCTTTGCATGCGCGGCCCCACTTTTTTTTTGTGGGGGAGCAGCTCAGCTTTTCTCCCTTTTTTAGGTGGTGCCTGGTTCTCATCATGCTTGGCCCGCCTTTTCCTTGTGGGTGCCCACACTTCTTAGGTTCCTCATTGGCTGAATAAAATCAAACTGGCTCATTGCATTATGGGAACGTCCGATTCCGGTATTCGATATTCTAAAAGTATCTGAAGTCTGATACAGCGAATATTGGTCGATACCCGATATTTCAGAATCGGAATGCTCAACACTAATTAAGACAGGTTTCACTATGACCTGATGTATCTTGAGTCCAAGACTGGGGAAAATCTCCAAGAACAGTGTGGATTTTCTTTTCCTCTGCTTCCATGGGTGGAGATGTTCCTGGTTCTGTTTCTCTGTTCCTCTGTTCCTCAAGTTATCAGGGCATATTTTGAGATGGTCTCTGGATACCGCAGTCGAAGTTTCTCCTCCGTCTTTATGAGTTTCTTTCATGTGAAGGCAATGTGTTCAGTATATCAATCACTACTTGATTTATTTTCTCGCACATTCCATTGGTTTGGGGATGATACGGAGTGGTTTTAATCTTTTTGCATCAATACAAGTTGCCGAACTCCTGAAATACCTCCACTTCAAAGGCTGGTCCTTGATCAGTAAGCACTTTTTCAGGATAACCATGAGGTCTACAGAAGTGCAGTTGGAAAGCTCTGGCTGTGGTCCTTGCTGTCAGATCCTTGACAGGGACAACTACCAGGAATCTGGAGTAGTGATCCACGATAGACAAAGTGTAGACTGTTATGAACTGGTGGTTTAGGAGCAACATGGGACGTGCTCTGGAGGAGGTGGTACCTTTACTGACCGCAGACCCTGAACTTAACACAACAACTAGAAGTAGCCGTGGAATGTTCCTGTCACTCCCTAGACACCTCGTCACAGCCGGAGGACTAAATACCCCTAAAGATAGAAACAGGAAAGCTATCTTGCCTCAGAGAAAATCCCCAAAGGATAGACAGCCCCCCACAAATATTGACTGTGAGTGGAGAGGGAAATGACACACACAGAATGAAACCAGGATGTAGCAAAGGAGGCCACTACTAGCTAGATAGATAGAACAGGACAGAATACTATGCGGTCAGTATTAAAATAATAGAAAAATCAACCACAGAGTTTACAAAAATCTCCACCACCTGACTAAAGGTGTGGAGGATAAATCTGCTCCAGAGCTTCCAGCTTAACTGAATAAATCCATACTGACAAGCTGGACTAGAAAAAACATAGAATGTACTAAACTATTAAGTCCACAACATATGGACTGCAAAGAACCAAGCCAGGACTTATCTTTGATGATCTGGTCAGAATAGCAGAGAAATCCAAGAAGAGATGTGAATCCAACCAGGAACATTGACAACTGGCATTAACTGAAGGACAGAGCCAGGCTAAATAGCCGAGCCCGAATAGACAATCAGTGGAAGCAGCTGCAGACTGCTAAATCCAAGGAGCAGCCGTACCACTTATAACCACCGGAGGGAGCCCAAGAACAGAACTCACAATAGTGCCACTTACAGCCACCGGAGGGAGCCCAAGAGCGGAATTCACAACAGTACCCCCCCTTGAGGAGGGGTCACCGAACCCTCACCAGAGCCCCCAGGCCGATCAGGAAGAGCCAAATGAAAAGCACGAACCAAATCGGCAGCATGAACATCGGAGGCAACAACCCAAGAATTATCCTCCTGGCCGTAACCCTTCCACTTGACCAGATACTGAAGCCTCCGCCTTGAAAAACGAGAATCCAAAATTTTCTCAACCACATATTCCAACTCCCCCTCAACCAACACCGGGGCAGGAGGATCAACAGAGGGAACAACGGGCACCACATATCTCCGCAACAAAGATCTATGGAAAACATTATGGATGGCAAAAGAGGCTGGAAGGGCCAAACGAAAAGACACCGGATTGATAATCTCAGAAATCTTATAAGGACCAATAAATCGAGGCTTAAACTTAGGGGAAGAAACCTTCATAGGAACATGACGAGAAGATAACCAGACTAAATCCCCAACCTGAAGCCGGGGACCAACACACCGACGGCGGTTAGCAAAACGTTGAGCCTTTTCCTGAGACAACGTCAAATTGTCCACTACATGAGTCCAAATCTGCTGTAACCTGTCCACCACAGAATCCACACCAGGACAATCAGAAGGCTCCACCTGCCCTGAAGAAAAACGAGGATGAAAACCAAAATTACAAAAGAAAGGCGAAACCAAAGTAGCAGAACTAGCCCGATTATTAAGGGCAAACTCGGCCAACGGCAAGAAAGCCACCCAATCATCCTGATCAGCAGACACAAAGCATCTCAAATAGGTTTCCAAGGTCTGATTAGTTCGCTCAGTTTGGCCATTTGTCTGAGGATGAAATGCCGAAGAAAAAGACAAATCAATGCCCATCCTAGCACAAAAGGACCGCCAAAACCTAGAAACAAACTGGGAACCTCTGTCAGACACAATATTCTCCGGAATGCCATGCAAACTAACCACATGCTGAAAAAACAACGGAACCAAATCAGAGGAGGAAGGCAGTTTAGGCAAAGGCACCAAATGGACCATCTTAGAAAACTGATCACAAACCACCCAGATAACAGACATCTTCTGGGAAACAGGAAGATCCGAAATAAAATCCATGGAAATATGCGTCCAAGGCCTCTCAGGGACCGGCAAAGGCAAAAGCAACCCACTAGCGCGGGAACAGCAAGGCTTGGCCCGCGCACAAGTCCCACAGGACTGCACAAAAGAACGCACATCCCGCGACAAGGAAGGCCACCAAAAGGACCTAGCAACCAAATCTCTGGTACCAAAAATCCCAGGATGACCAGCCAACACCGAACAATGAACCTCAGAAATTACCTTACTAGTCCATCTATCAGGAAGAAACAGTTTCCCCACTGGACAGCGGTCCGGTTTATCAGCCTGAAATTCCTGAAGCACCCGCCGTAAATCAGGGGAGATGGCAGAAAGAATCACCTCCTCCTTGAGAATGCCAACCGGCTCAAGGACTCCTGGAGAATCAGGCAAAAAACTCCTAGAGAGGGCATCAGCCTTAACATTCTTAGATCCCGGAAGATACGAGACCACAAAATCAAAACGGGAGAAAAAAAGGGACCATCGAGCCTGTCTAGGATTAGGATTCAACCGCTTGGCAGACTCGATGTAAATCAGATTCTTATGATCGGTCAAGACCACAACGCGGTGCTTGGCTCCCTCAAGCCAATGTCGCCACTCCTCAAATGCCCACTTCATAGCCAACAACTCCTGATTGCCAACATCATAATTGCGCTCCGCAGGCGAAAACTTTCTGGAAAAGAAGGCACACGGTTTCATCAAAGAACCATCAGAACTCCTCTGAGACAAAACGGCCCCTGCCCCAATCTCAGAAGCGTCAACCTCAACCTGAAAAGGAAGAGAAACATTTGGCTGACGCAACACAGGGGCAGAAGTAAATCGGCGTTTAAGCTCCTGGAAGGCGTCATCCACCGCAGAGGACCAATTCGTCACAGCGCCTTTCTTCGTCAAATCGGTCAGGGGCTTAACCACACTAGAAAAGTTGGCAATGAAACGGCGATAAAAATTAGCAAAGCCCAAACATTTCTGAAGGCTCTTCACAGATGTGGGTTGAATCCAATCATGAATGGCTTGGACCTTAACAGGATCCATTTCTATAGACGAGGGAGAAAAAATGAAACCCAAAAAAGAAACCTTCTGAACTCCAAATAGGCATTTAGACCCCTTCACAAATAAAGCATTATCACGAAGGATCTGAAATACCATCCTGACCTGCTTCACATGAGACTCCCAATCATCGGAAAAAAATCTTCTTCTTGTTCCCTTAAGATTCTGGTAGTACTTTAAGGACCTATTAAAACATCCACTGCATAACCAATGATTACTCATTAAGTAAGTGCTCTCTTATTCATCTATTTTTCATTTTATTGTTCGTTTTTGTAGACAGCGCAGGTGAATACCACTTTTTTTTTTTTTCACCTAAGGAACTTGTCTAGATGTGTGGTGAGAACTTTGAACCCCCAAGTGTTTCACTAAAGTTTATAACGCCCTGGTGTGAAAATAAAAAATCCTATTTTTTTGCCCACAAAAATGATGTTTTAGTTCCCAATATTTTAATTTCCCAAGGGCAACAGGAGAAATTGGACTGCAAATGTTGTTGTCCAATTTGTCCTGAGTACGCCGATACCCTATATGTGGGAAAAAACAGTTTGGGCACACGTTGGGGCTCGAAAGGGAAGTACTGACATTTTTAAATGTAGACTTTGATGGAATTGTCTGTGGGCGTCATGTTCCGTTTGCCGAGCCCCTGATGTGTCTAAACAGGAAAAAAAAACCACAAGTGACAACATTTTGGAAACTAACCCCCAAAGAACTTACGTAGATGTGCCTCCTTTGGAATAAATCTGTTTCCTGTAAATTAGTAGTGCATGGAGGTGTGGTACAATTTAAAGCAATCCTTCATACACAGGCCAGGTTTTTCGGGGCAGGTGTTGCATTGATAGATGGTGTCCTTGCGTATTCCTCTTTTGTAGCACACTCTGCACCTTTTTTGCGGCTTACCTTTTTTTCCAGTTGGCGGGACCACCCCCGGAAAATGTTAAGCTGGTACGATACGTGCACCTTCAGTTCCAGAAGTACTAGGGCCCGCTCCTTCCCTCGTGCCAAACATTAGGGCCTTAACCACTACCTCCTGGAAATAAAGGTACGATGTATCGGTGTTGTGTGCACATCGTGACAGCGTGAAAGCGTTGTGCATTGCCATTTGTACAATGTGCACAGACAGCTTTTTGTACCACACCCTGGCCTTTCTCAAAGCACTGTACGGTTGGAAGAGTTGATCAGAGAGATCAACGCCCCCATGTTTTTGTTGTACCCCAGTACACAGGTCGGTTTGCTGACTTCTGTAGAGGTACCCCTTACAGTGCTGAGGGTGCTGCCATCACCGTGTATGGTGGTCTGTAGAAGGACATTCCTTTTGTCCTTGTACTTGACCACCAGCAGGTGGTCGCTACATTGGGCTTTGCTCTCACCTTTTCTGAGTCTGCCCAAGTAGCGTCTTCGGGAGGCCTCTCAGATTTTTGCGGACAGTATCGTAGGCTGCGGTACCTCGTGCAAAGAGCGATTTGTAGAGTGGGATGCTGGTGTAAAAGTTATCTTTATAGAGGTGATAACCTTTATCCAGCACACACAATTCCCACACCAAATCCCACACAATTTTCCCACTCACTCCCAGGATAGAAGGACACTCAGGCGGTTCTATCCTGGTGTCCTTCCCTTCGTACACTCTAAAGCTGTAGATGTACCCTGAGGTACTCTCACACAGCTTGTAGAGTTTGATTCCGTACCTGGCCCTTTTGCTGGGCAGGTATTGACAGAATCTAAGCCGCCCTTTAGAATGAATAAAGGACTCATCCACGCAGATGTCCCTTTGAGGCACGTACACTTAATCAAACTTTTTGTTGAAGTGTTCGATGACCGGCCGAACTTTGAACCAGATGGTCAAAGTTGGGGTCATCTCGTGTGGGACACAGTGCATTATCGTTGTAATGCAGGAACTTATGGATGGCCTCAAAACGCGTCCGGGTCATGACCATTCGGATCACTGGAGTGTTATATAAAATATCAACACTCCAATATTGCCGAAGTTCAGGCTTCTTCGGGATCCCCATGTGGAGGACCAGGCCCCAAAACTGCATCATTTCAACTGCGTCTACAGGAGACCAGTTAGAATATGATGAACCCGAGTGTTGGTCCAAAAATTGCTGAGCATACAAGTTAGTTTGCTTCACCATGAGGTTAACGAAAGCCTCAGAGAAAAAGATTTTGAAAATGTCTAGTTCTGTGAGGCTGGTGGTGTCAAACTTGATTCCTGATTCTGCCAGAAACTCAGGAATCAGTGGCTCGTAATTTTCGGGTGGTGAGGTCCATATGGGGTCCGCAGTGGTGTGTGCTGGTTCGTCATCGGCAATGGTGGGCGCTTCATCAACTTCATCAATTATGGGCGCTTCATCATCTTCATCAATGATGGGCGCTTCATCATCTTCATCAATGATGGGCGCTTCATCATCTTCATCAATGATGGGCGCTGCCTCATCTTCATCAATGATGGGCGCTGCCTCATCTTCATCAATGATGGGCGCTGCCTCATCTTCATCAATGATGGGCGCTGCCTCATCTTCATCAATGATGGGCGCTGCCTCATCTTCATCAATGATGGGCGCTGCCTCATCTTCATCAATGATGGGCGCTGCCTCATCTTCATCAATGATGGGCGCTGCCTCATCTTCATCAATGATGGGCGCTGCCTCATCTTCTGTCCTGCGGCGTCTGCGTAGCGGTTCCGCAGGGCCAGAGGAGGAAGATGAGGAAGAATCGGAAAAATAAAGAAAAGTGGGATTCTCTCTCTCGCTATCAGTGTCGGAGGCAAGGAAAGAATATGCCTCCTCCGCTGAATAGTGCTGTTGGGACGAGTGGGGCCTTTTTTTTGTAAGTATGGTGCTTTGATGTACTTTATTGGTAACTATGTGTACGTGTGGGGGGGATAGTGCTTGGTGCAAACTACTCTGAAAAGAAAAAGCTAAAGGAAAAAGAAAGCAACTAGGAAAAAAAAAATCCCTGTGAAAGAAAAGTCTAAAACAGCAGGCCCTAGCTCTGATAAGTGAACTGCGTCACTTATCAAAGTTCGGCGGTTGCTGGGTGTGCGAACAGGGATGTGAAAAAAAAAACGACAGGCACGAAAGCTCTGATAAGTGAACCGCGTCACTAATCAAAGTTCGGCAGCTGCTGGGTGTGCGAACGGAGATGTGAAAAAAAAGGAAGGCACGGGTTAGACACGGCGGCTAAGTGAGCGCACGGAGATGTGAAAAAAAAGGAAAACGGCAGGCACAAGCTCTGATAAGTGAACTGCGTCACTTATCAAAGTATGGCGGCTGCGGGATGGGTGTACAGAATTGGGCAATGGAGGCTGATGAAAAAAAAGCGAGCACGAGTGTTGATCGATGAACTGTGTCACCAATTAACGCTCAGCGGCTGTTAAACGTGCGCACGGAGGCGGCGCAAAGAGGCGGCGCAAAGAGGCGGCGCAAAGAGGGATGGAGGGGGGTAAAAAAGGGGGGATGGAGGGTGAAGAGAGATCAGGTAGGGACTGATAACACTTACATTTGTAGTCTCTCTTCTGTCTTTGGTCTTTCTTTCTTTTGTAATGCACCACAAGGCCCAGCAAGAGTAGATCTGGCTGTGTGACCGCTCTGCAGGAGTCCTCGGCTAGAGTGGGGACCCCTGCTGAGCGGTGAGACAGGTCACCTGCAGGTGACAGACAGGTCACAGAGCAGTCACACCGCTGCTGTGAGCTGTCATTGGTGGGATCCCACCAATCCCTGCAGGCCCTAGTGACCATGGCAACTGCCTAGGATCCCTCCGATCCTAGGCAGGTCACCAGCAGGGCACACAACAGCGGTCACAACGTGACCTCCGCTGTGCCCTGTGATTGGCGTGATCGTCGATAGCTTCGATCGCACCAATCAGCTCCTGCTGGGCCTTCACTAGGCTCTTGCCTACGATCGGTGCTATTGCAGCACCGATCCAGGCCGGTACAGCAGGGCCTGGATAATACCGCCGCTGTGCCCTGTCGAGATCGATACGATCGGCGATCGCACCAATACGGGTGGGTTCTCTCCAGAGATTCTCAATTGGGTTTAGGTCAGGGCTCTGGCTGGGCCAGTAAAGAATGGTCAGAGTTGTTCTGAAGCCACTCCTTTGTTATTTTAGCTGTGTGCTTAGAGTCATTGTCTGTTTTATACCGGATATTTCTGTACTTTTCCGCATTTATGTTTCCTTTAATGACAACCAGTCGTCCTGTCCCTGCAGCTGAAAAACACCCGCAGAGCATAATGCTGCCACCACCATGTTTCAGTGTTGGGATTTTATTGGGCAGGTGATAAGCAGGGCTTGGTTTTCAACAATGAAAACAATGGAGGGCACCACTAGTAGGGATCTCCCGTTATATGCTAAAGTGATATACTCATGACACAAAAGAGAAAGGTAGCATGGAATATACAGGGATCACCGAAATAAATAGTCTTTTATTAATCTAACAACACAAAAACACTGCAACGTTAAAAGCATTTAAAATTGCATGAAAGCAAAAGAAAGTACACAATTGCCCACAGTAGGGCTATTCCCTCACCAAACCTCTAAAGGGTCTTAATCCTTATTGATTATATCAACAACCTCTCATCCAATGCACTGCTCTAGCACAAAAATTGCACAGCACAAAAAATATATAATAGGTATAATTTGCCTAGCAGCACTGTATGAATAATATTGTGCAAATCAATCTGTACTGGACTAAGGTACATGCAACGAGTCAAACTGCAAAGCCAAATATTTGGTTACCCATAGCAGAGCAGAATATGATGATACCTCACAGAAATCGAAGAAAGTAGGAAGTAGTCAATCACCGCCAATACAGCCCATGCAGGTTGCCCAGGATGAAACAGCCGGTTGAGCTCATACTACCTGGACCTGTGAGGAGTCCAACCCACGTGCATGCAAATCTTGCCTGGGTATGGATGGTAAACAGAGCGGGGAGGACAGGAGGGGCAAGGGCACAAGCATGCCTGATGCGTGTCACCAGAAAACCTGGCTTCTTCAGGGGCAGTGATAGCAGTGTAAGTTAGCGTGTCTTAAATACCTGTAAATTAGCTAGTAACCGAGGAACAGCTGGCGTTTTCGGACATACTGGCATTGTGCGCGTGTATCAGCCCGGAAGTAGTAAAGCTGTCATGGAGTGCCAGGAAACAGAATGCGCATACGCGGACATGCGCGTGCACAGATCAAGTGAAGTTACCATAATAATAATAATAATCTTTATTTTTATATAGCGCTAACATATTACGCAGCGCTTTACAGTTTGCACACATTATCATCGCTGTCCCTGTTGGGGCTCACAATCTAAATTCCCTATCAGGAATATGGCCGCCAGACGTATCCGCACATGCGTAAGTGCAATTGATAAATCAGCGTAGCTGGTGGCCGTGCTGTTAATAAAACAGCAAACAGCAGCGCTCCATGATAAAATTGATAAAGGGCACTAAAGGAACCCTATGAGACTAAGGATGGCGCTTGCTGGTTGCGCAACAAGCCTGACACTGAATGAAGAACAAACTGTAAGGATAAACAGCATGAGCCATATATGATAGTGAAAAGGATCATGGTATGTAACAAGGAATATACAGTATATACTCATGACTGAATTATGTGAGACAAAACGACCATGGTCTAAAGCAGGTAGAAAATAATTAATCTGCCGTGTAACATATTGTGTATATGAGGAGTAGGGTAAGCTGAAAAGTGGTTCCGTAAACACACAAGATTGAAGTGGAGTCATATTGCACTAATAGAGTGCCACTTAGAAAAAAATATACAAACAAAAAGGGGTATCCCACTACATCCGAATAACCCCAATAACCCAGATGGGGTAAACGAACATGATTAAAGTAGAGTCGTATTGTACAAATAAAAATAAAAATGGATCAACGACTTCCAAAACTGAAACTCTCATATGGTAGAGGCATGCATGCCTAAATGCAAAAAATTAAATAATTAAAAACCTAGAAGGGCATAAAGTATCTATTAGTTTTTAATCAAAGGCTTTCAGATATAAGGCAAAAGGGTGAAGAATGTGTCCTCAATAAATCCAAAATTCCATAAGAAACTGTAATTCCAAAATAGAGTGCTAGGGGATGAAGCATATGTCCTCCATAGGTGCAGAGTTCCTTGTTGCTGAAAAAAGCTGTAAGGGGTGGTCCAGATCACAACAGGGCACGGCGAGACATTCATACGCATAGAATGCATGATTGGGTCCCAGACTTGATATTATATACGGCTCCAAGTACGCCAGGCAGGAGAGAAGTCCTTATGCTCTAAATAATTCATCCATCAGTCATTAAGTTTTTACTGTTGAATGAGGATAACAACGCAAACATCAATGACCAGACACAGAGGCAACCCACATGGCGAAAGTCATGTTGATCCAGTTGGCATTAGGTTTGACCTGCTTATAAAAGCCTGTAAATAGAAGCTCTTCATTCAGGCCATGGGGTGCCAGGCTATTAAGGTTGTGAATCCATTTGGATTCACACCTAAGTAGTTTTTTCACCACATCACCTTCTCTAATATTTAATGGGACCTCTTCTAAGCCCATCACCCTCAATCCTGTAGGGCGCCCATTATGGACAGTCAAGAAATGCATGGCTACAGATGTTATGTTTTTACCCTTCTCACGATCTTTTCCTGCGGTCAGGACAGATGTTGTTGCGTTCTTCTGCGGAGTTCCTGTGTAGTCCAAGGTACACTTTGGGGCAATCACAGACTAAAGCACAAACCAGGCAGCGAGTCTTACAGTTGAAAAAAGCCTTTTTCAGATGGAACTGAAAAGGGAAGGTGGTTATCCCCAGACCATACTGAGCAACTGAATATTGGCATACATTGCAACTGCCACATGGATAAGTTCCAACAATCCTCGTACCTCTATTCAATTTAGTTGTTGGGCGAACATAATGGCTGTGACATAGCAGGTCCCTGAGATTTTTTGCTCGTCTAGCTATCATAGTTGGTTTTTTGGAGATATGAGGTGCTAGTTTAGACTCACTTAACAGTATATCCCAATTGTGGTCTAAGATCTTACATATATCCCGCCATTGGTTATTAAACGTGGTGATTATACCTAAGGGCCTAGGTGACTCACGTGTACCTCTGTAACAATTGTGGACTTGTGCAGGTGTTCGCCCTTTGGTAGGCAGAGGAGATGACTATGTCAGAGGCCGTGTCAGGGGGCATCAGCCAGGTCTCAGTGAGGACCAGGAAGGACAGGTTGCAGGAAGTGAAGAGATCGTGGATCAAGTGGAGCTTGTTGCAGACAGAGCGGGCATTCCAAAGTGCCCAAGAGAGAGGAAGCAGGGGGGTGGCGGTCAGTGGCACAGATTTAAAGTGTGAGAGGTTGCGGCAGTCTCTCATAGAAGGATAGGGGTGAGGATTAGAGGGATGTATGAGGCGGGGGGGGGCAGGATTGGGGGATATGTCGCCAGCAGTGAGAATGAGACGATAAAGGGAAAGCAGGTGCATGAAGGAGAGCAATCTCCTTATATTATATTTTAGTAGGTGAGGTCTGCGGATGAAGCGAGGTGGGGGGTAGGAGAGAGGGGGAGATAGTTATTTGGTTTTAGAGGGTAGTGGAGCAGAAACAGTGAGGGCAAATGTGAGTATGGTTAAAGAGCAGGGGAAGAAAAGAAAAACAAGTAAATTTGCAGTTGGTATTCCAGGTTAGAAGACAGTTCAGACGTACCTTGCTTTAGATGTTTTCTGCAGTTATCTGATTCCCTTCAGATCCCCCACTCGCTGTTCGGCGTCTCCCCCCGCGCCGCTGCTCGGCGTCTCCCCCCGCGCCGCTGCTCGGCGTCTCCCCCCGCGCCGCTGCTCGGCGTCTCCCCCCGCGCCGCTGCTAATGCTCGGCGTCTCTCACCGCGCTAATGCTCCGCAGTCTACGCTGATCAGTGTCACACTACCTGCTCTGTCCACTGCCACTGCAAATTGGCGGGAAACTGCCTCAGCATCAATAGAGTAACAGTCAGCAAATACAGTGGAATGTACCCTGAAATGCCACAACTTGTAGCCCACAGATAAATCTGTGATGGCGATACCAGACTTTTCAAGATGTGGCCTGTATTTTTTTTATTCTTTCCCCCAAATTAACCTATTGAACTAGGGTAAGACACAGCAAAAAAAGGGGAATGTAGCCCTGAAATGCCACTATTTGTAGTCCACAGATAGATCAGGCTTCTGACAGAGACAGCACACTGTTAAGTATTTGGTCTGATTTTTTTTTGCCCACCAAAATTGTAAAAAAAATTATTTAGAGGACTAAAATTTTAAAATGTTTAGCGCAGTGATATGCGATGCATGTGGTGGACAAAACAGTGTTAAATCCATGAACTGTAGCTAAATATTTTTTGGGCTTTGGCAGCTAAATCTTTTTGGGCAGCCAGCTAAATACTTCTGTTGGCAGCTACATTTTTATTTGCCAGCTAAATCTATTTGGGCAGCCAGCTAAATATTTTTGTTGGCAGCTAATTTTTTTTTTTTTCTTTGATAAGACACTCCAAAAAATACTACAGTACCACAAAAAATGCCAGAATTTTCTGTGCATTGAGATGTGATGCCTGGGACAGGCAAAGCCGTTTAAAATTGCTGGATTTTCACGCTGTAGTATTAAAATGATCTGGCTATAGTGTGCATTGTAAAGAAGCAAATGGAGAAAAAAAAAGGGGGTCTGGATTGCTTTGGAATAAAATAATCAGGATTAAGGTGCAAATAAAATTTGCTAGCTACTGATACCTGGAGCTAGGTATATATGTAATAGGCAGCAGCAGACAGTAATGGACCCTCTTGATGTGCAATAATATCTATATAGCCACATTCAGTGCCTGCATGCCTTGCACTGATGTGTATATACGCACATACACTCCCCTGCCTACCCTGCACTGCAATCTATATACTCCATAATTAGTTCTTAGAAGGACTTTTGGTTTAGCTGGATATCTGGATTCAACGATGGTATTCCCACACTAAGCACAAATCTGACCCTATCAGCAGCAGCTCTCCCTACACTGATTCCGGAGCTCAATTCGCTGAGCCGGGCGGCGCCAGGTCCCTTATAGACTTGATAATGCTGTGTAGCCAGCCAGTCATGAATAACACAGCAAAGATGGTTGCGGCATTACATTGCACGGCAGACCATCCCTGCATGTTAAATTGGCTCTGTAAAGAGCGCCAGTCATGCAGGTCGGATACCCGAGCTCCCGCTGTGCAAACCTGGAAATGCTCGTATAGCGATGCTCGGGCGAGTAACGAGCATTACCGAGTATGCTCGCTCATCACTACAATCGACACCAAGAATGTTTTACCCATCAGATGGTGCAATTTTCTTGCCAGTGTATGTATCCCTCCGGCGTCGGAAAGTAATCACGAGGCCTGAAAGATCTCTTGTGTCTGGGCAAAGCCTGTGCAATTCAACCAGGATTGTTAGCCAATCCTCTCTCATCAACCACTGACACAGGCGCATCATGGTTATGAGTAATATTGTGTAATATTATACAGGCTTTAATAACACAGTTGACATTTTGTTCAATTTTCTGGAGGGCACTAAGCAGAACCTTCCATTTGGCATTCGAAATGCGAAAGGCACATTTTACTAGACCCCGTGCCCGAGTAAGCCTGTAATTAAAGATTTGACGTCGGTCAAGACTACCCCGAAGATAAGGCCTCATAACATATTGTGTCAGCTGAAATGCCTCATCAGCTGCACTCACGAAAGACATTGGCTGGCCAGCTGAATCCGGAAGATTCCGTGGGGTTGGTACACCCAGTTGTTTGTCCCGAAGCCGCCGACCCATCAAGGAAAAGCAGAAGATCTTAGAATCTCCAGTTCTTCCATATGCCCCAATATCTACAATTATTAAATTGTTATTGTTGTTGTAAATCCTCCAGACATTGGGAAATTACATGTCTGGTAGATCCCATTTGCAATGTGCTCCCAGTGTTTTGGGGTTGGCTCCAGCATAACTTTCCTTCAGACGCTCCCAGATTTGGCCACAGTTGTGCTTATCTACATTTGATATGGTACTACATCCAAGGAGAAATTCCAAATGGAGGGAAGCATATGACTGTCCCGTAGCAACAAACCTAGAAAGAAATACATTTTTTTTAGTAAGGTTACTTACACATTGCTTCAAAGTACTGGTAATCATTTAGATGTAGGTGTTGTTAATTTTTTAAAGCTTATAGAGCTTAATATTCCATGCAAATATGCAGTAGGCTTAATGAAAAATAACATCAAAAATATTTTCAAACGTTCATAACAGGCGAAATTATAGTTTAAGAAGCATACATCGGTAAGCAGAAGTCGTTGCGGAAACGTGAGGTCTGAAACGTTATGACTGGATGAAGCTCCGCAAGTACTATGTCAGGTCTTCAGTGACATTCTGGTGTAGGCTATAAATTTATCAGGATGGCTTTTTAGATTTTCATAGAGCCTTGCAAAATGGCCTCTGGTAGGGTGGATGGTGAGTAGTGGATGTACCCCAAATCTTCACCGCCTAATCAGAGAAAAACAGGTGAATAGCCAACCCCTTACTCCCGGGATAACACCCAGTTAAATAAAAGCTCCTCAGTAGTATTCAAATTCAGATTCCTAGCAGCCATACTTCCTTTTGGGGGAAAAAAAATCCTGAAGAATATACAGTATGTATGTGCTCGGTATCACACATGTTGGTAAAGGGGTTTATATAGGGATTGCACTGTGCAATTCACCAAACATATCAAGTATAATTTTGCTTTTGTAACTCCTGAGAAACACACATGACATACCGATGTCAAACGGATGTTGTGATTAAAAAAACGCATGGCACTTGCAAGCCAATCTCATGGCACTCGCGTAGCACACATCAGTTTTTGAAGTCCAGATTACGGACCGTTTTTTTCCACACATATGGGTATGAGCCCTTATTGAATACATGGTTTGGAGAGATGGTAGGACTATGGAAACAGGTGCACTCACAATAGAATCTCATCAAGTTAAAATTAGGATATGTCCAGTGTAATAGTAGCTGGGCACAACACAGGTAGGACACTAACTGAAAACAAAAGGTCCAAAAAAGATGATGGACATTGATATATACGCATTGTACGTACAGCAAAATATTAAGGTTGGAGAAGTTGGCAACAGGGGAGGGACTATCAAGGTATTTGCAGTACTTAAAGATTATATCATAACAGATTATATCATATCAGATTGTCAAGTACGTCATAGTTCCCAAACATTGTGGTAATACATGTGAAGGGCTGCATGCCTAAGATTTATACTGTTCTATGATATTCCAAAATATAAACAATGTAAAATACATTGTGACTTAAGTAGCCAGATTGCACAATACCTATGTGGTCTAAGAGATATGTGTGGTGCCTACCTCGATGTGCGTTTCGGCGTGAGCTTTAATCGGGGTGGCGTCAGACTGGGGCGGTAGTTGAAAAAAAGGATGGCAGCAAATGAATGTCAACCAGAAGCGCTATAACGCATCCACCGTCAAAAGGATCCAGAAGGCGACCAGCCGTATTCGGGGCCCATGTAAACACACAGATGCCGGGAATCACCCGGGCCTCTAGCAGCGCATGCCTAACACTCTGGTTGTGTGTATTGGCTGCTGGCAAAAGGGAAATACTTGTATAATACTTACAGACAATCCTCTTAGTCTTTGTAAATAAATATATGTAACATTTGTCTAAACATTTGCCTTAAGCTTTTCGATAAATGAATAAATTGTGTGGTTTTATAGGCCAATTTCCATCACTACATTACTCCCTGATCAGAACCTCTGATGAATTATTACTTCCCTTACTGTAGTAAATCAAGCGACTTCTGTAGTTTTCAGGTCCTCTTATAGTCCCCATAAATATTTATAGCTACTACTGTGCGTAACTGATGTTGGGAAAATATTACAATTTGAGAATCCTCCGTGGTTGATTTTTTAATGGCTAACTGAAAAGATAAATTGCAGCTTTCGAGACTACACAGATCTGTTCATCAGGCATAGAAATTACACAATCTGAAAAGTCAAATTCATGCACAAGAGGACAGAGGAATACTGCAATAGCTAAGATAAGTGACAAGAAGCAAAACGCTCAATGTAGGACTGGTAAATATGGAACAGTTTATAGATAAGGAGTGTGAAAGTTTTTTATTGTCCTGTAATTGATGTTTGTTCAGGCTGTGATGCCCCCAAACGGTCAGGGGAGCAAAATCCTTAGTTGATATAGAAAGACATAAATCCATGCGACACATTCATTCCTGAACTGAGTGCGTCAAAAGTTGTCATAAATTTATACTCCCAAAATGTTTCTGTCTCTCTGAGATTTGAAAATACTTTTAATAGAAGTACACTTTGAAATAGTCTTTTGCACACAGGTCTGTTTTTGGGGGGCAGATGTCACATTGCCAAGGAGTTTTCTTTCTTATCCCATTTGTAATACACACTGCACTTTATGCTTTTTTTTCCTTGTAGTTTGGAGGATCACTCCAGGAAAATGTTGCCTGGAGCAATTTTGGCATCTCGAGTTCTAGAAGTACTGATGCCTTCCTCGTCCCGACTTCCAAATACTAGGGCCTTGATCACTACCTCCTGACACTGTTGGAAAATGCCGGGTCTGGCCTGCACATCGTGAAAGCCCTTAAGTATCATACAGTACTATCTGTACGATGTGCTCGCCCAACCCTTTATACCACACTTTTGTTTTCCTCGTGTCACAAGGCTGAAGGACTTAATTAGGGAGATCGACTCCCCCCATGTTCTTATTTTACCACAGCACACAGTCTGGTTTAGAGATCTGTAGTAGTGGTCCCTTATACAGTG
This sequence comes from Ranitomeya variabilis, assembly GCF_051348905.1. Classification (NCBI taxonomy): domain Eukaryota; kingdom Metazoa; phylum Chordata; class Amphibia; order Anura; family Dendrobatidae; genus Ranitomeya; species Ranitomeya variabilis. The sequence continues at coordinate 180,860,661 of NC_135238.1, forward strand.
GTGGAGGTGCTGAGATTTACATGTATTGTGGGCAAGATAAGGACTTGAACAGCAGCAGGTTGTCTCTACATTGGGCTCCCCTCTCACCCTTTTTTTAACAGTTAATCAATTAGCAACTTTGGGAGGCCTCTCTGGTTCCTCAGGACAGTATGACAAGCTGCAGGAGCTCTGGCAATGTTATCTGCAGTCTTGGGGGCATCTACTTTGGGTTTCATTCTCACTAGAGGAGGTTTATGAGGTAGAAGAGTAAAATAGAGGAATGTGGCATCCTCTCTCAATAATGGTGTAGGAGATAAGAATGGCGTACGTAACCTCTGCTGAATGTTTGTGAAAAGCCAACAAAGTAAGTTTTATGGCACCAATCTCAATATTCAGGATAATAGTGGAATTCATTATACAAAATGTTTTGGGCTTGACACAGATCTGCTCAGAATGTGGATTAAAATGGATGGAAATGCAATGCAGGGAAGATGGGCTATTGCAAAAAATGTAATATACAAACTTCTGGTTATCAGACTGGCTGGGTCACGAGATCAGAAGATCCCAATGATATAATTGCAAAAGAAAGCAGCGCTTATGGCTTGCCCTCATCAGAATTTTTTTAGAACAAGTTTCATTAACACAATTGTCTCTCTCTGGGTACGGACATTTTTAAGACCACTTTAAATTTTTCACTCTTTGTTTCACTGCAGCCATTTGGTAAATTCAAAAAAGTTCATTTTTTTTCTCATTAATGTGCATTCTGCACCCCAACTTGACTGAAAAAACAAATGTATAAATTGTTACAAATTATTAAAGAAAAACTGAAATCTCACATGTTCATAAGTCTTCAGCCCCTTTGCTCAGTATTGGGTAGAAGCCCCTTTTGAGCTAGTACAGCCATGAGTCTTCATGAGAATGATGCAACAAGTTTTTCACACCTGGATTTGGGGATCCTTTGTCATTCTTCCTTGCAGATCCTGTCCAGTTCCATCATGTGGGATGGTGAACGTTGGTGGACAGCTATTGTGAGGGCTCTGGCTGGGCCAGTAAAGAATGGTCAGAGTTGTTCTGAAGCCACTCCTTTATTATTTTAGTTGTGTGCTTAGGGTCATTGTCTTTTTTATTCCGGATATTTCTGTACTTTGCCGAATTTATGTTTCCTTTAATGACAACCAGTCGTCTGGTCCCTGCAGCTGAAAAACACGCAGAGCATAATGCTTTCACCACCATGTTTTATTGTTGGGATTTTATTGGGCAGGTGATGAGCAGTGCTTGGTTTTCTCCACACATACCACTTAGAATTATCACCAAAAGGTCTATCTTCATCTCATCAGACCAGAGAATCTTATTTCTCACAGTCTGGGAGTCCTTCATGTGTTTTTTTTTAGCAAACTATGCAGGCTTTCATATGTCTTGCACTGAGGAGAGGCTTTCGTTGTCCCACTCTGCCATAAAGGCCCGACTGGTAGAGGGCTGCAGTGATAGTTGACTTTGTGGATCTTTCTCCCATCTCCCTGCTGCATCTCTGGAGCTCAGCCACAGTGATCTTGGGGTTCTTCTTTAACTCTCTCACCAAGGATCTTCTTTACCTCTCTCACCAAGGCTCTTCTCCCACGATTGCTCAGTTTGGCTGGACGTCCAGGTCTAGGAAGACTTCTGGTAGTCCCAAACTTCTTCCATTTAAGGATTATGGAGACCACTGTGCTCTTATGAACCTTGAGTACTGCAGAAATTCTGTTGTAACCTTGGCCAGATCTGTGCCGTGCCACAGTTCTGTCTCTGAGCTCCTTGGCCAGTTCCTTTGACCTCATGATACTCATTTGGTCTGACATGCACTGTGAGCTGTGAGGTCTTACATAGACAGGTGTGCGCCTTTGCAAATCAAGTCCTATCAGTTTAATTAAACTCAGCTGGACTCCAATGAAGGAGTAGAAACATCTCAAGGAGAATCACAAGGAAATGGACAGCATGTTACTTAAATATGAGTGTCTGAGCAAAGGGTCTGAATACTTATAACCATGTGATATTTTGGATTTTCTTTTTTAATAAATTTGCAAAAATTTCTACATTTCTGTCTTTTTCAGTTAAGATGGGGTGCAGAGTGTACATTAATATGAACAAAAATGAACTTTTTTGAATTTACCAAATGGCTGCAATGAAACAGAGTGAAAAATTTAAGTGGTCTGAATATTGTTCGCACCCACTGTATATCATTGCAAGAACCTAGATACTGTATATAGTAATGCATGGAATTCTTAATTTAGTAAAGATCATCATGCCTGGCTCGTAAATTTATGAATAAATCAGTGGGCATTCATACTGTATATTAATTGGTCAGTATGTATTCTAAGTACAAGTTTCTGACTAGAGAGCCGATCCAAAGAAATTCTAGATCTTCTTTAAATAATCAGTCGGCGTCCGTTTTTCAATTATAAATGAGTCAATGTGTCATTCATGGTGAAATCCACTATTTCAGGCTGGAAACACAGTATCTAAAATTTTCTACTTACCCTAATGCTGTCTGATGTCCGGCTACTAAATTTAATAATTTTTTTTTGTTTTCTGGTGAAACAGATTTAATTTTTAATTACAAACCAATTAGCACAAAGAAGTGCAAAGATAATGAAGACAAACGATAATTTTAAATACTAAGAGCATTGATGGGGATCTTGTGCACAAATACTAAAGTCCATAAAGAGTATTATGAACTTGACAACTGGATGTATTGTCTTTTCCTGTGTGTAAGACAATTTTGTACAGTCGTAGCAAACAATATAATTACATTTTTTAGCAACTGTTTAAACTATTCTTTCAGGCAAACCTATTATGAACAGAGGAATCAGCTCGGGCTCTTATTTTTGGAAACATCGTCTGTCTTCTGTGTCCTCACCAACATTGCCAGTTGTTGGTTGAAGAAGAATGTAGAGAAGTAAGAATTGTACAAAAATCTTGAACTATTACTTTACCTTATCGCGGTGCAATGAAAAATCATTAGATTAATGAGTTATGCTCACAGCAATGGATAAAGATTGTCGATGGCTACATCTGTGCCTATGTGCTTAATAAAGTTGTCCGGTCTGAATATGCCCCTGATATCTGGTATTAGCTTACTCTGCACTAATAGAATAAAACTCCCTCCTACATGTAACAAAAATGTAATTTTCCAGTCTAGAGATCACATTAATTTTTACTTTTGTGTGCTCTGCAGCTCCTAAAATCAGGTTTGGACCTTTGAAGGTTTGCACAGAAATGCACTCCTGAAAGTCTTAAGTCTCGGGATTAGAGGGGTGAAATGAATGAACCAGCCTGGAAACATTCACCTCTGTTGCCGAGACCCCCATCCTTTCTTCTGCACATAACACTTCCAGTGCAACAAGTACTGGAGGAAAGAACGTTGGAGACGGGAATCTCCAATCCTCCAAATTTGAAACCCGAGGTTACCATCACTCATTGGGGGAGGCGGTAGGGGTGAGGGCTCAAGGGGTTCCACATATCTCTTGAGCAAAGACCAGTGAAAAACGTTGTAGTTCTTAAGAGCCTGAGGTAGCTCAACACGAATCGCTGTTGGACCATTGACGTCAGTTAAGTTATAGGGACCAATGAATCTAGGTCCCATCTTCAGGAAGGAACCCTCAACCTGAAATCTCTGGTAGACAACCACACAAAAGTCATTAACGTTCAGATCCGCATCTGGCACGTGTTTACTGACAGTCAAATGTTTACTGTCTCACCTGACCGTTAGAAACAGGTAGTGGCAAAACAGAACTAGATGGACAACGGGTAGGCGGTACCTTAGAATATGCACAAAAACTACACTTGCTCACCCACATCCCAATGCAATTCGAGCCACGAAAAACGACAAGAAAGAAGGTCCGGGCTTGCCTTACCACCTGGGTGGCCAGCAAGTACAGAGTTATAAAATTCTCTAGTTTCTTTTCGGTTCAATATAGATGGCCATATTACCTCCCCGAAGGGCAGGAAGCAGAGGCGTCCCAATGAGCCACCAACACCTTACGCTCCAGATCAGTGTGCAAGGCCGATATGCCTACCCCATATGCAAAATTGGGGCAGGGTCCCCCAAGTCAGACAAAAAATCTGGTAAGGACCTTGTAGATACAGCAGAAGGGGAAACGCTTAGGTAGTTACCATGATAGTAATATCCCCACTTTAAAATCTCTCTGGATTGCCAATTCACAGTTAGATTATGCTTCTCCAACCAGGGCAAACCTAGAACCATTGGAGTGTGGAGACCCTTCAGGACATAACAAGGGATTATTTCGTAATGTGAAGACCCCCACCTTCAGTCTTATGTTATTAACAATTAGTGTCAGTGTTTTTTGTGTAAGTGGTGCTGAGTTGATGGCACAAATAGGAATTGGTTTAGCAAAGTTAGAGCAGACAAAAACCATGAGTTCTAGCAAACTCCGCATCCACCATACTGATTCTAGCTCTACTGTCTACAAAGCCAAACATTTTTTCAGACTTGCTCTCTAGCACCACCTCTGCTTTCAGTGTAAGCAGGTGCTGGAATGCGGTAACGAAGGGATGGAATTGCAGGACAATGCTGTATAACAAGATTATCTAATTTTGAACAAAATGATGAAAATTATCTCGCAGGTAGTTTAATCAACAGTAACAGGAATCAAAGGAAGTAAATAGTTAACGCAACAGTCTAATAGTTAAACTGCACTTATAGTATTTTTTTCTGATCCTCATCCACAAAGAGTCTGATGGGAGTTGGAGTACCTGCAACGGCCAGCGTGGTGTCCTCAGATGAATCCCACTTATGTTCACATGGCCGTGTGTTCTATAGTTGAGCGAACATGATCGGCTCCCTCCTTGTCAAGCTATAAAGCTTGCAGACTAGTTGCATACGGAACCCGGCTTCATGTAGCGCGCTGGCTGGACTAGTTGCATACGGAACCCGGCTTCATGTAGCGCGCTGGCTGATCAGCTGTTTTCTGCAGCTGCATGTGCCGCGGCTCTGTGACAGGCACTACACATGCATGGCGAGGCCAACAAAGAGGCTTGGGTTGTGCATGTGTTGTGCCTGTCACACAGCCTCGGAACATGCGGCTGCGGTGGCGGAAAAATGCAGATCATCATCTGCACTCCAGGAAGCCGGGTTCCATATGCAAGTAGTCGGCAAGTGTTATAGCTTGCCAAGGAGGGAGCCGATCATGTTCGCTCAACTCTATAGAGTTAAAACTATTGAACTCGGCATGCTGAAATACATCCAATGTCAAATAGTAGAGACACTTGGCCACGTGACCATTGCTACCACCTCACTTGACCCATGACCTTATCGTATGTTTAAAAATTATAAGATTTTTTAATCCTCTTTGTGTTTGTAACACCTCATAGTACAATGAGAGACACGAAAAAAATGCAGATTAAACAATTGATAAAATAGTGTTTGACATTGCAGATAGGAGTAAAAAAACAAAAGATTTGTGTACACGGCGCACGGTGTGAGTTGCCGGCAACTAATTTTGAACAATAGAAATAAATAGAGTTTTCAACATAACATTTTTATTTTGGGACACAAAAAAAAATGGGGAAAGATTATTAAGGGGAATGGACGTCGGCAATCAAGGGTGAATGATAACTACCGGTTTGGGAGTGGGTAGAGGAGGAGGAGGAACCGTAGTCCCGAATGCTGGAAGGTATTTCAAACCACCCTGTGGCCGACGGTGGGGATATTGCCACCTCTGGAGGGGAGGGAGGAGGCACCAGCAGTCTACGGGTGCTTGATGACTGGCTCTGGCTACTCCTGCTCCGGCTTGACCCCGGCCGAGAGCTAGGTGTGGGTATTGGAGCAGCCTGAGCCGCCGCAGCTGTCCGTGTTTTTTTCTTTTTCCTCTCTCCCTCTTGGTGTTCCTCTGATTGCCGTCTTCTTGAAATTAAGGGCCTGGCAGGAGCAGGACTCGGCGGCTGGGTGTGTTGGTGGCGGCGTCCCTCAGCACCCGGACCTCTGTAGAGTTGCTGTGCAGCAGGACTAGGAGTCATGCTTGCCAGCGTTGGTACTACTGGCATTGTATTCGCTGACTGCATGATCCTAGCCTGCTGCAGAGTACTCACATAGGCGTTGTTGCAGGCCTGCATCACCGAAATCTGGAGTTCCGGTGTAAGGTGTTCCACCATGCCCTTAGCAATGGCACAAAAAAATGTTTTGCCGGCCTCATGAGCTCAAATTCCATTGATTCAGAGCGCCGGTCGATATTGGACAGAGCAGTGTCCATCCTATCTCCCAGCACATTGAAACAATTTTGGAAAACCGTGCCCAAATGAAAATATTCGGGCATTAGCGGCCTGTCCGAGGCCCGCTGATGCTGGCGGGAATACCCGAAAGAAGGAGCGCCTGAGGCCTCGGCCAGGGGAACTCCAGATGGACCTCCAGATGGACCGGCTGCCGGTTCTCCAGAATGTGGTGCATGCCTGGTCTCACTGTGGGATGGCTGTGACGGGTCCGATCGCGATTCATGAAGGACTGTTCCAGATGGCCGAACAGGTTAGAGGGTGCTGCTGTGTGTTCTGTGAAAAGATAAGGGAAACATTAGTAAACGCAAAATTACATTTCACATTCGCCACCTCCTGTGTAATATAAAGTTAACATTACATCACACAACACTATAAAATAATTTAACATATAATTGTATGGGTCAATTCCGTCTGTCAGTCAGTCTGTCTGTCCTTCACTCACGGTTATTCATTCGCTGATTGTTCTCGCCAGCTGCCTGTCATGGCTGATGCGACCAATCAGCGACGGGCACAGTCCAGAATAAAATGGCCGCAGAATAAAATGGCCGCTCCTTTCTCCCCGCAGTCAATGCCTGTCGCCCGTATACTCCCCTCTGTCATTGCAAAACAGAGGGTTAAGGCCGGCGGTAACGCACCGCGTTATGCCGCGGGTAACGCAATCCATTGCCGCCGCTAAACCTTGGTGTCAACAACTTTTTACTATTGACGCTGCCTATGCCGCATCAGTATTAAAAAATGTAATAAATTTGATTACAAAAAAACCATGCTATACTCACCCTCCGTAGGCGTTTGCGACGGCCGCCATCTTTTACGGTGGCCATCTTTTACGGTGGCCATCTTTTACGGTGGCCATCTTTTACGGTGGCAGAAGGACCTGCCATGACGTCACGTGTCATGATTCCCAATGGCAGGGACACAGGCAAAAACGGACTAGCTCTAGGAAGATGGTATCTCAGGTAACCGCGATGCTGAACCTAACACGCAACTAAAAGTAGCCAGGGGGTGTGCCTACGTTGGTCTCTAGACACCTCGCGCCAGCCGGAGATCTAACTACCCCTATTAGAGGAATACACAGACCTGGCTTGCCTCCAGGGAAACCCCAAAAGTTATAGTAGCCCCCCACATATAATAACGGTTAGTCAAGAGGAAAACACAAACGCAGTATGAATATAGATTCAGCAAAGCGAGGCCCTCTAACTAGATAGTGGAAAATACAAAAGAGGACTTCGCGGTTACCTCAAAACCCTAAACAGCCATCCTGAAATTACCTTGACTCCGTTGTCAACTCATGACACAGGAGTAGTAATTTCAGATCACTAGAGCTTCCAGCCGCACGAGAACTATAAATGCATGCTGGACAAAACAAACACAAAAAAAAGCCAAAGCTTCAACTTAGCTGAATTGCAGACTTGGAGCAGGTAGCAAGCAACAGAGGTGCTCTGATAACATTGATTGCCGGCACTAGAATGACTGAGAAGCCAGACTAAATAGGAAACTCCCAATTTCCTGATGAAAACAGGTGAAAGACCAAAGTCAGTCAGTACCACCAGTAGCCACCAGAGGGAGCCCAAAAACAGAATTCACAACAGTACCCCCCCCTTAAGGAGGGGGCACCGAACCCTCATGAGAACCACCAGGGCGATCTGGATGCGCCCTATGAAAGGTGCGAACCAAATCAGAGGCATGAACATCAGAGGCAGTCACCCAAGAATTATCCTCCTGACCGTATCCCTTCCATTTAACCAAATATTGAAGTCTCCGTCTGGAAATGCGAGAGTCCAAAATCTTCTCCACAACATACTCCTATTCACCCTCCACCAGCACAGGAGCAGGAGGCTCAACAGAAGGAACAACCGGTACCTCGTACCTCCGCAACAACGACCGATGGAAGACATTATGAATGGTGAAAGATGCTGGAAGGTCCAAACGAAAAGATACAGGATTAAGAATCTCCAAAATCTTATAAGGACCTATGAACCGAGGTTTGAACTTAGGAGAAGAGACCTTCATAGGGACAAAACGAGAAGATAACCACACCAAGTCTCCAACACGGAGATGCTGACCCACACGACGATGACGATTAGCAAACTGCTGAGTCTTCTCCTGAGACAACTTCAAATTGTCCACCACATGACTCCAAATCCGGTGCATTCTATCCACCACAGTATCCACTCCAGGACAATCCGAAGATTCCACCTGGCCAGATGAAAAATGAGGGTGAAACCCTGAATTACAAAAGAAAGGAGAAACCAGAGTGGCAGAACTGGCCCGATTATTGAGGGCAAACTCTGCCAACGGCAAAAAGGCGACCCAATCATCCTGATCAGCAGACACAAAACACCTCAAATAAGTCTCCAAGGTCTGATTAGTCCGCTCCGTCTGGCCATTAGTCTGAGGATGGAACGCAGACGAAAAAGACAAATCAATGCCCATCCTGGCACAGAACGCTCGCCAGAACCTAGACACAAATTGAGATCCCCTGTCAGAAACGATGTTTTCCGGGATACCATGCAAGCGAACTACATTCTGAAAGAACAAAGGAACCAACTCCGATGAAGAAGGCAATTTGGGCAAGGGTACCAAATGAACCATCTTAGAAAAACGGTCACACACCACCCAAATGACGGACATTTTCTGAGAAACCGGGAGATCCGAGATAAAGTCCATAGAGATGTGCGTCCACGGCCTCTTCGGAATAGGCAAGGACAACAACAGTCCACTGGCCCGAGAACAGCAAGGCTTGGCCCGAGCACAGCAAGGCTTGGCCCGAGCACAAACATCACAAGACTGTACAAAGGTACGCACATCCCGGGACAGGGAAGGCCACCAGAAGGACCTGGCCACCAAATCTCTGGTACCAAAAATTCCAGGGTGGCCTGCCAACACAGAAGAATGAACCTCTAAGATGACTCTACTGGTCCACTCATCTGGAACAAACAATCTCCCAGGCGGACAACGATCAGGCCTATCAGTCTGAAACTCCTGCAAAGCACGTCGCAAGTCTGGGGAGACAGCAGACAAAATCACTCCATCCTTAAGGATACCCGTAGGCTCAGAATCACCAGAGGAGTCAGGCTCAAAACTCCTAGAAAGAGCATCTGCCTTCACATTTTTCGAGCCCGGCAAGTATGAAACCACAAAATTAAACCGGGAGAAAAACAATGACCAGCGCGCCTGTCTAGGATTCAGACGTCTGGCAGACTCAAGGTAAATCAGATTCTTGTGATCAGTCAAGACCACCACCTGATGTCTAGCACCCTCAAGCCAATGACGCCACTCCTCAAATGCCCACTTCATGGCCAAGAGCTCCCGATTAGGGTTGAGCGACTTTCATTTTTTTAAGATCGAGTAGGGTTTTGGGAAACCCGATTTTGTCCAGAGTCGAGTCGAGTGCAGTCGGCCGATTATCGCTAAAAGTCGGGGATCGACCGAAACACGAAACCCAATGCAAGTCAATGGGGAAGCATAGTCGGCAGTGAGTGGAGGCCAGGAAAACACCTACAGTGCCCATTTTAATGCCAAAAACATCCATTCTTGTTTCTGAAGCTTGCCAATCTTAATTAACTGTATAATAATAGTTGGGCATAGGGAATTGGGGGAAAGTTGTGGGGGGAGTAGGGCTGGCTCAAGTTTTTCGTGGGCCCAGGAAATGCGGACTACGTCACGGCGGTGTTGCAGGGAAAGGTAAGTATTTAAACGTTGCAAGTGCTGTGATCCTGAGCAAGCAGGGGGGTGCCCACTCGTTCGCATTGGCACTGGCACAGGGCCCCTCAAAGTACGGCGGTGTGTTTGCATGGCGGGGGCGCCTCCCACCAGCAGCGACACTTTTGCGTACTCTGAGGGGCCCTGTGCCAGTGACGTCGCCAACGAGTATGCCCCCCCACCTGATGAAGGAACCTGCACTTTCATCTGCACCTTCCTCTTTGTCCCTGTGTAAGGTGGTATAACATGCGGGAAGGGGAACCTTACTTTCAGCAGGGTCAGATTCTGGCTGTGTAGAGTACAAGGGGAATGTAGTGGTCTAGGTCAATGTACCAGCAGACTCATTTAGCAGTGGCTGGGCAATGGGCAGGATGAGGAGGAAACAGATATAGGGCCAAAGAATAAAGTAGGCTAAATGCAGTTCAAAATTGGTAACAGGACTAAACAGGCGGCATTGCTTTGTTCAGTGGAGTAGCAAACCCAAGAGCAGCAGACACTGTTTCAAGGGCCTAACCACACTAGTAGGCCAAATGCAGTTTAATATCTGATAGTATAGGGCGAAAGCCAGAATGTGGAAGCTCAGCTTTGTTCAGTTGAGGACAACACCAGGGAGGGGCAGACACCTTTAGTAGGCCGGAAAAGCCTATTGCATTTTTTAAAATGGTAATTTGGAGCAGAAGGTTGAAGCTCAGCTTTATTTAGTTGAGGGCAACACCAGGGAGGGGCAGAAGCCGTTAGTAGGCCCTAACCACCATTTTTTTTTTTAAAAACCACTTAATGAGAGCCGGAAGGTTGAAGCTCAGCTTTATTCAGTTGAGGACAACACCAGGCAGGGGCACACAGACAGACACCTTTAGTAGGCCGGAAAAGCCTATTGCATTTTTTAAAATGGTAATTTGGAGCAGAAGGTTGAAGCTCAGCTTTATTCAGTTGAGGACAACACCAGGCAGGGGCACACAGACAGACACCTTTAGTAGGCCGGAAAAGCCTATTGCATTTTTTAAAATGGTAATTTGGAGCAGAAGGTTGAAGCTCAGCTTTATTTAGTTGAGGGCAACACCAGGGAGGGGCAGAAGCCGTTAGTAGGCCCTAACCACCATTTTTTTTTTAAAAAACCACTTAATGAGAGCCGGAAGGTTGAAGCTCAGCTTTATTCAGTTGAGGACAACACCAGGCAGGGGCACACAGACAGACACCTTTAGTAGGCCGGAAAAGCCTATTGCATTTTTTAAAATGGTAATTTGGAGCAGAAGGTTGAAGCTCAGCTTTATTTAGTTGAGGGCAACACCAGGGAGGGGCAGAAGCCGTTAGTAGGCCCTAACCACCATTTTGTTTTTTAAAAACCACTTAATGAGAGCCGGAAGGTTGAAGCTCAGCTTTATTCAGTTGAGGACAACACCAGGCAGGGGCACACAGACAGACACCTTTAGTAGGCCGGAAAAGCCTATTGCATTTTTTAAAATGGTAATTTGGAGCAGAAGGTTGAAGCTCAGCTTTATTTAGTTGAGGACAACACCAGGCAGGGGCACACAGACAGACACCTTTAGTAGGCCGGAAAAGCCTATTGCATTTTTTAAAATGGTAATTTGGAGCAGAAGGTTGAAGCTCAGCTTTATTTAGTTGAGGACAACACCAGGCAGGGGCACACAGACAGACACCTTTAGTAGGCCGGAAAAGCCTATTGCATTTTTTAAAATGGTAATTTGGAGCAGAAGGTTGAAGCTCAGCTTTATTTAGTTGAGGACAACACCAGGCAGGGGCACACAGACAGACACCTTTAGTAGGCCGGAAAAGCCTATTGCATTTTTTAAAATGGTAATTTGGAGCAGAAGGTTGAAGCTCAGCTTTATTTAGTTGAGGACAACACCAGGCAGGGGCACACAGACAGACACCTTTAGTAGGCCGGAAAAGCCTATTGCATTTTTTAAAATGGTAATTTGGAGCAGAAGGTTGAAGCTCAGCTTTATTTAGTTGAGGGCAACACCAGGGAGGGGCAGAAGCCGTTAGTAGGCCCTAACCACCATTTTGTTTTTTAAAAACCACTTAATGAGAGCCGGAAGGTTGAAGCTCAGCTTTATTCAGTTGAGGACAACACCAGGCAGGGGCACACAGACAGACACCTTTAGTAGGCCGGAAAAGCCTATTGCATTTTTTAAAATGGTAATTTGGAGCAGAAGGTTGAAGCTCAGCTTTATTTAGTTGAGGACAACACCAGGCAGGGGCACACAGACAGACACCTTTAGTAGGCCGGAAAAGCCTATTGCATTTTTTAAAATGGTAATTTGGAGCAGAAGGTTGAAGCTCAGCTTTATTTAGTTGAGGGCAACACCAGGGAGGGGCAGAAGCCGTTAGTAGGCCCTAACCACCATTTTGTTTTTTAAAAACCACTTAATGAGAGCCGGAAGGTTGAAGCTCAGCTTTATTCAGTTGAGGACAACACCAGGCAGGGGCACACAGACAGACACCTTTAGTAGGCCGGAAAAGCCTATTGCATTTTTTAAAATGGTAATTTGGAGCAGAAGGTTGAAGCTCAGCTTTATTTAGTTGAGGGCAACACCAGGGAGGGGCAGAAGCCGTTAGTAGGCCCTAACCACCATTTTTTTTTTTAAAAACCACTTAATGAGAGCCGGAAGGTTGAAGCTCAGCTTTATTCAGTTGAGGACAACACCAGGCAGGGGCACACAGACAGACACCTTTAGTAGGCCGGAAAAGCCTATTGCATTTTTTAAAATGGTAATTTGGAGCAGAAGGTTGAAGCTCAGCTTTATTTAGTTGAGGGCAACACCAGGGAGGGGCAGAAGCCGTTAGTAGGCCCTAACCACCATTTTTTTTTTTAAAAACCACTTAATGAGAGCCGGAAGGTTGAAGCTCAGCTTTATTCAGTTGAGGACAACACCAGGCAGGGGCACACAGACAGACACCTTTAGTAGGCCGGAAAAGCCTATTGCATTTTTTAAAATGGTAATTTGGAGTAGAAGGTTGAAGCTCAGCTTTATTCAGTTGAGGACAACACCAGGCAGGGGCACACAGACAGACACCTTTAGTAGGCCGGAAAAGCCTATTGCATTTTTTAAAATGGTAATTTGGAGCAGAAGGTTGAAGCTCAGCTTTATTTAGTTGAGGGCAACACCAGGGAGGGGCAGAAGCCGTTAGTAGGCCCTAACCACCATTTTTTTTTTTAAAAAACCACTTAATGAGAGCCGGAAGGTTGAAGCTCAGCTTTATTCAGTTGAGGACAACACCAGGCAGGGGCACACAGACAGACACCTTTAGTAGGCCGGAAAAGCCTATTGCATTTTTTAAAATGGTAATTTGGAGCAGAAGGTTGAAGCTCAGCTTTATTTAGTTGAGGGCAACACCAGGGAGGGGCAGAAGCCGTTAGTAGGCCCTAACCACCATTTTGTTTTTTAAAAACCACTTAATGAGAGCCGGAAGGTTGAAGCTCAGCTTTATTCAGTTGAGGACAACACCAGGCAGGGGCACACAGACAGACACCTTTAGTAGGCCGGAAAAGCCTATTGCATTTTTTAAAATGGTAATTTGGAGCAGAAGGTTGAAGCTCAGCTTTATTTAGTTGAGGACAACACCAGGCAGGGGCACACAGACAGACACCTTTAGTAGGCCGGAAAAGCCTATTGCATTTTTTAAAATGGTAATTTGGAGCAGAAGGTTGAAGCTCAGCTTTATTTAGTTGAGGACAACACCAGGCAGGGGCACACAGACAGACACCTTTAGTAGGCCGGAAAAGCCTATTGCATTTTTTAAAATGGTAATTTGGAGCAGAAGGTTGAAGCTCAGCTTTATTTAGTTGAGGACAACACCAGGCAGGGGCACACAGACAGACACCTTTAGTAGGCCGGAAAAGCCTATTGCATTTTTTAAAATGGTAATTTGGAGCAGAAGGTTGAAGCTCAGCTTTATTTAGTTGAGGACAACACCAGGCAGGGGCACACAGACAGACACCTTTAGTAGGCCGGAAAAGCCTATTGCATTTTTTAAAATGGTAATTTGGAGCAGAAGGTTGAAGCTCAGCTTTATTTAGTTGAGGGCAACACCAGGGAGGGGCAGAAGCCGTTAGTAGGCCCTAACCACCATTTTGTTTTTTAAAAACCACTTAATGAGAGCCGGAAGTTTGAAGCTCAGCTTTATTCAGTTGAGGACAACACCAGGCAGGGGCACACAGACAGACACCTTTAGTAGGCCGGAAAAGCCTATTGCATTTTTTAAAATGGTAATTTGGAGCAGAAGGTTGAAGCTCAGCTTTATTTAGTTGAGGACAACACCAGGCAGGGGCACACAGACAGACACCTTTAGTAGGCCGGAAAAGCCTATTGCATTTTTTAAAATGGTAATTTGGAGCAGAAGGTTGAAGCTCAGCTTTATTTAGTTGAGGGCAACACCAGGGAGGGGCAGAAGCCGTTAGTAGGCCCTAACCACCATTTTTTTTTTTAAAAACCACTTAATGAGAGCCGGAAGGTTGAAGCTCAGCTTTATTCAGTTGAGGACAACACCAGGCAGGGGCACACAGACAGACACCTTTAGTAGGCCGGAAAAGCCTATTGCATTTTTTAAAATGGTAATTTGGAGCAGAAGGTTGAAGCTCAGCTTTATTTAGTTGAGGGCAACACAAGGGAGGGGCAGAAGCCGTTAGTAGGCCCTAACCACCATTTTTTTTTTTAAAAACCACTTAATGAGAGCCGGAAGGTTGAAGCTCAGCTTTATTCAGTTGAGGACAACACCAGGCAGGGGCACACAGACAGACACCTTTAGTAGGCCGGAAAAGCCTATTGCATTTTTTAAAATGGTAATTTGGAGCAGAAGGTTGAAGCTCAGCTTTATTTAGTTGAGGGCAACACCAGGGAGGGGCAGAAGCCGTTAGTAGGCCCTAACCACCATTTTTTTTTTTAAAAACCACTTAATGAGAGCCGGAAGGTTGAAGCTCAGCTTTATTCAGTTGAGGACAACACCAGGCAGGGGCACACAGACAGACACCTTTAGTAGGCCGGAAAAGCCTATTGCATTTTTTAAAATGGTAATTTGGAGCAGAAGGTTGAAGCTCAGCTTTATTTAGTTGAGGGCAACACCAGGGAGGGGCAGAAGCCGTTAGTAGGCCCTAACCACCATTTTGTTTTTTAAAAACCACTTAATGAGAGCCGGAAGGTTGAAGCTCAGCTTTATTCAGTTGAGGACAACACCAGGCAGGGGCACACAGACAGACACCTTTAGTAGGCCGGAAAAGCCTATTGCATTTTTTAAAATGGTAATTTGGAGCAGAAGGTTGAAGCTCAGCTTTATTTAGTTGAGGGCAACACCAGGGAGGGGCAGAAGCCGTTAGTAGGCCCTAACCACCATTTTGTTTTTTAAAAACCACTTAATGAGAGCCGGAAGGTTGAAGCTCAGCTTTATTCAGTTGAGGACAACACCAGGCAGGGGCACACAGACAGACACCTTTAGTAGGCCGGAAAAGCCTATTGCATTTTTTAAAATGGTAATTTGGAGCAGAAGGTTGAAGCTCAGCTTTATTCAGTTGAGGACAACACCAGGCAGGGGCACACAGACAGACACCTGTAGTAGGCCGGAAAAGCCTATTGCATTTTTTAAAATGGTAATTTGGAGCAGAAGGTTGAAGCTCAGCTTTATTCAGTTGAGGACAACACCAGGCAGGGGCACACAGACAGACACCTTTAGTAGGCCGGAAAAGCCTATTGCATTTTTTAAAATGGTAATTTGGAGCAGAAGGTTGAAGCTCAGCTTTATTTAGTTGAGGACAACACCAGGCAGGGGCACACAGACAGACACCTTTAGTAGGCCGGAAAAGCCTATTGCATTTTTTAAAATGGTAATTTGGAGCAGAAGGTTGAAGCTCAGCTTTATTTAGTTGAGGGCAACACCAGGGAGGGGCAGAAGCCGTTAGTAGGCCCTAACCACCATTTTGTTTTTTAAAAACCACTTAATGAGAGCCGGAAGGTTGAAGCTCAGCTTTATTCAGTTGAGGACAACACCAGGCAGGGGCACACAGACAGACACCTTTAGTAGGCCGGAAAAGCCTATTGCATTTTTTAAAATGGTAATTTGGAGCAGAAGGTTGAAGCTCAGCTTTATTTAGTTGAGGACAACACCAGGCAGGGGCACACAGACAGACACCTTTAGTAGGCCGGAAAAGCCTATTGCATTTTTTAAAATGGTAATTTGGAGCAGAAGGTTGAAGCTCAGCTTTATTTAGTTGAGGGCAACACCAGGGAGGGGCAGAAGCCGTTAGTAGGCCCTAACCACCATTTTGTTTTTTAAAAACCACTTAATGAGAGCCGGAAGGTTGAAGCTCAGCTTTATTCAGTTGAGGACAACACCAGGCAGGGGCACACAGACAGACACCTTTAGTAGGCCGGAAAAGCCTATTGCATTTTTTAAAATGGTAATTTGGAGCAGAAGGTTGAAGCTCAGCTTTATTTAGTTGAGGGCATCACCAGGGAGGGGCAGAAGCCGTTAGTAGGCCCTAACCATTTTTTTTTTTAAAAACCACTTAATGAGAGCCGGAAGGTTGAAGCTCAGCTTTATTCAGTTGAGGACAACACCAGGCAGGGGCACACAGACAGACACCTTTAGTAGGCCGGAAAAGCCTATTGCATTTTTTAAAATGGTAATTTGGAGCAGAAGGTTGAAGCTCAGCTTTATTTAGTTGAGGGCAACACCAGGGAGGGGCAGAAGCCGTTAGTAGGCCCTAACCACCATTTTTTTTTTTAAAAACCACTTAATGAGAGCCGGAAGGTTGAAGCTCAGCTTTATTCAGTTGAGGACAACACCAGGCAGGGGCACACAGACAGACACCTTTAGTAGGCCGGAAAAGCCTATTGCATTTTTTAAAATGGTAATTTGGAGCAGAAGGTTGAAGCTCAGCTTTATTTAGTTGAGGGCAACACCAGGGAGGGGCAGAAGCCGTTAGTAGGCCCTAACCACCATTTTGTTTATTAAAAACCACTTAATGAGAGCCGGAAGGTTGAAGCTCAGCTTTATTCAGTTGAGGACAACACCAGGCAGGGGCACACAGACAGACACCTTTAGTAGGCCGGAAAAGCCTATTGCATTTTTTAAAATGGTAATTTGGAGCAGAAGGTTGAAGCTCAGCTTTATTTAGTTGAGGGCAACACCAGGGAGGGGCAGAAGCCGTTAGTAGGCCCTAACCACCATTTTTTTTTTAAAAACCACTTAATGAGAGCCGGAAGGTTGAAGCTCAGCTTTATTCAGTTGAGGACAACACCAGGCAGGGGCACACAGACAGACACCTTTAGTAGGCCGGAAAAGCCTATTGCATTTTTTAAAATGGTAATTTGGAGCAGAAGGTTGAAGCTCAGCTTTATTTAGTTGAGGGCAACACCAGGGAGGGGCAGAAGCCGTTAGTAGGCCCTAACCACCATTTTGTTTTTTAAAAACCACTTAATGAGAGCCGGAAGGTTGAAGCTCAGCTTTATTCAGTTGAGGACAACACCAGGCAGGGGCACACAGACAGACACCTTTAGTAGGCCGGAAAAGCCTATTGCATTTTTTAAAATGGTAATTTGGAGCAGAAGGTTGAAGCTCAGCTTTATTTAGTTGAGGGCAACACCAGGGAGGGGCAGAAGCCGTTAGTAGGCCCTAACCACCATTTTGTTTTTTAAAAACCACTTAATGAGAGCCGGAAGGTTGAAGCTCAGCTTTATTCAGTAGAGGACAACACCAGGCAGGGGCACACAGACAGACACCTTTAGTAGGCCGGAAAAGCCTATTGCATTTTTTAAAATGGTAATTTGGAGCAGAAGGTTGAAGCTCAGCTTTATTCAGTTGAGGACAACACCAGGCAGGGGCACACAGACAGACACCTGTAGTAGGCCGGAAAAGCCTATTGCATTTTTTAAAATGGTAATTTGGAGCAGAAGGTTGAAGCTCAGCTTTATTCAGTTGAGGACAACACCAGGCAGGGGCACACAGACAGACACCTGTAGTAGGCCGGAAAAGCCTATTGCATTTTTTAAAATGGTAATTTGGAGCAGAAGGTTGAAGCTCAGCTTTATTTAGTTGAGGGCAACACCAGGGAGGGGCAGAAGCCGTTAGTAGGCCCTAACCAAAGTTGAAGGCCAAATGCAGTTTAATTTCTGATACTATAGGCCGAAAGCCAGAAGGTGGAAGCTCCGATTTAGACAGTGGAGGACAATTTGAATTAGGGACTGCAGACAGACTTAGTAGGCTGTCCCCTGTGGACCATGCATCCAACACATTAACCCATTGCGCCGTAATGGACACGTAATCTTCCGTGGCCATGCCTACAGGTCCATGCGTCTGTTGTCAGGTGCACCTTTGTACTCACAGATTGCCAGAGTGCATGGACAATGCGGTCTTCTACATGCTGGTGGAGGGTTGGGATGGCTTTTCTCGCAAAAGAAGTGTCGACTGGTTAGCTTGTAGCGTGGTACAGCGTAGTCCATCATGGCCTTATTAATAGTAAATAAAATATATAACTAGGCTCTATGAACTTTTAAATAGGTTCCAGGGGTACACGGGCAGCATTGGTGTGGTCAGTGGAGGAGTATTGCAAGTAGGGGCTGCAGACAGGCTATCAAAGGCCTAAAATAACAAACAGTAGGCACTCATGGCAGTTTTACATCGGTTACATGGATACACAGGCAGGCACTCCAGGCAGCATTGTGGTCAGTGGAGGAGTATTGCAAGTAGGGGCCGCAGACAGGCTATCAAAGGCCTAAAATAACAAACAGTAGGCAGTCATGGCAGTTTTACATCGGTTACATGGATACACAGGCAGGCAGCATTGTGGTCAGTGGAGGAGTATTGCAAGTAGGGGCCGCAGACAGGCTATCAAAGGCCTAAAATAACAAACAGTAGGCAGTCATGGCAGTTTTACATCGGTTACATGGATACACAGGCAGGCACTCCAGGCAGCATTGTGGTCAGTGGAGGAGTATTGCAAGTAGGGGCTGCAGACAGGCTATCAAAGGCCTAAAATAACAAACAGTAGGCAGTCATGGCAGTTTTACATCGGTTACATGGATACACAGGCAGGCACTCCAGGCAGCATTGTGGTCAGTGGAGGAGTATTGCAAGTAGGGGCCGCAGACAGGCTATCAAAGGCCTAAAATAACAAACAATAGGCTCATTGCAGTTTTACAGCGGTTACATGGATACACAGGCAGCTAGGTGGTGAGTGGAGGAGTATTTAAAGTAAGGACCGCAGACAGGCTATCAAAGGCCTAACATAACAAACAATAGGCTCATGGCAGTTTTACAGCGGTTACATGGATAGACGGGCAGGCAGCTTGGTGGTGAGTGGAGGAGTATTTAAAGTAGGGACCGCAGACAGGCTATCAAAGGCCTAACATAACAAACAATAGGCTCATGGCAGTTTTACAGCGGTTACATGGATACACGGGCAGGCAGCTTGGTGGTGAGTGGAGGAGTATTTAAAGTAGGGACCGCAGACAGGCTTCAAAGGCCTAACATAAGAAAATGGGCTGGCTGTAGGCACTTTATAATTGGTTCCAGGGGTACACGGGCAGCAGTGGTCTGGCCAGTGGAGGACTAGTGGAAGGAGGGACCGCAGACAGGCTTCAAAGGCCTAACATAAAAAAATGGGCTGGCTGTAGGCACTTTATAATTGGTTCCAGGGGTACACGGGCAGCAGTGGTCTGGCCAGTGGAGGACTAGTGGAAGGAGGGACCGCAGACAGGCTTCAAAGGCCTAACATAAAAAAATGGGCTGGCTGTAGGCACTTTATAATTGGTTCCAGGGGTACACGGGCAGCAGTGGTCTGGCCAGTGGAGGACTAGTGGAAGGAGGGACCGCAGACAGGCTTCAAAGGCCTAAAATAAAAAAATGGGCTGGCTGTAGGCACTTTATAATTGGTTCCAGGGGTACACGGGCAGCAGTGGTCTGGCCAGTGGAGGACTAGTGGAAGGAGGGACCGCAGACAGGCTTCAAAGGCCTAACATAAAAAAATGGGCTGGCTGTAGGCACTTTATATTTGGTTCCAGGGGTACACGGGCAGCAGTGGTCTGGTCAGTGGAGGACTAGTGGAAGGAGGGACCGCAGACAGGCTTCAAAGGCCTAACATAAAAAAATGGGCTGGCTGTAGGCACTTTATAATTGGTTCCAGGGGTACACGGGCAGCAGTGGTCTGGTCAGTGGAGGACTAGTGGAAGGAGGGACCGCAGACAGGCTTCAAAGGCCTAACATAAAAAAATGGGCTGGCTGTAGGCACTTTATAATTGGTTCCAGGGGTACACGGGCAGCAGTGGTCTGGCCAGTGGAGGACTAGTGGAAGGAGGGACCGCAGACAGGCTTCAAAGGCCTAACATAAAAAAATGGGCTGGCTGTAGGCACTTTATAATTGGTTCCAGGGGTACACGGGCAGCAGTGGTCTGGCCAGTGGAGGACTAGTGGAAGGAGGGACCGCAGACAGGCTTCAAAGGCCTAACATAAAAAAATGGGCTGGCTGTAGGCACTTTATAATTGGTTCCAGGGGTACACGGGCAGCAGTGGTCTGGTCAGTGGAGGACTAGTGGAAGGAGGGACCGCAGACAGGCTTCAAAGGCCTAATATAAAAAAATGGGCTGGCTGTAGGCACTTTATAATTGGTTCCAGGGGTACACGGGCAGCAGTGGTCTGGTCAGTGGAGGACTAGTGGAAGGAGGGACCGCAGACAGGCTTCAAAGGCCTAACATAAAAAAATAGGCTGGCTGTAGGCACTTTATAATTGGTTCCAGGGGTACACGGGCAGCAGTGGTCTGGCCAGTGGAGGACTAGTGGAAGGAGGGACCGCAGACAGGCTTCAAAGGCCTAACATAAAAAAATGGGCTGGCTGTAGGCACTTTATAATTGGTTCCAGGGGTACACGGGCAGCAGTGGTCTGGCCAGTGGAGGACTAGTGGAAGGAGGGACCGCAGACAGGCTTCAAAGGCCTAACATAAAAAAATGGGCTGGCTGTAGGCACTTTATAATTGGTTCCAGGGGTACACGGGCAGCAGTGGTCTGGTCAGTGGAGGACTAGTGGAAGGAGGGACCGCAGACAGGCTTCAAAGGCCTAACATAAAAAAATGGGCTGGCTGTAGGCACTTTATAATTGGTTCCAGGGGTACACGGGCAGCAGTGGTCTGGTCAGTGGAGGACTAGTGGAAGGAGGGACCGCAGACAGGCTTCAAAGGACTAACATAAAAAAATGGGCTGGCTGTAGGCACTTTATAATTGGTTCCAGGGGTACACGGGCAGCAGTGGTCTGGTCAGTGGAGGACTAGTGGAAGGAGGGACCGCAGACAGGCTTCAAAGGCCTAAAATAACAAACAATAGGCTCATGGCAGTTTTACAGCGGTTACATGGATACACGGGCAGCTTGGTGGTGAGTGGAGGAGTAGTGCAAGGAGTGTCTGTCCCAGTACTCCCAAAATATAAATAGATGTTAATGTCTCGCAAAACAACCAAAACAAAAAAAAAGGTGGCATACTTAGGTACAGGGGTGGGCTCATCTGCTGAGTTTCTGACATAGTAATTTGGCAGTAACTATTTAATGGTGCCAATATAGGACACAGACACAGACTACTTTAAGTTGCATCATAGATGTCTACAAATTTGTATTGTCAGTGCCAGACATTGAATGATGTCAGCGAATAGACTAAAGATTGGTGGAGCTGTGCGACATAATTTTGCATGTGGTAGAGCACATTTTGAGCTGGGGTAGGGGGGAACTCTCTAGAGGCCGGCGGGACCGCCCCAGGGCCCCTCATGTTACAACGGTGTGTCTGACGTTGGGTGCGCACCACCACCGCCAGAGACACTACATTGTACTATGAGGGACCCAGTAGCAATGCCGTCAACCAAAAGCGAGCACACCCACCTCTTCAGACAAACAGCAGTCTCACGGGTGCTTGCGCCAAGTTGCGATACCACGGCCCCGTGTGGGGAGTTTGGCCATTTAGGGAGGTGTAAACATGTCGTATGCTGTACAATCAGCTGCAGCAAATTAGACATTAGAAAAGTAATTCACAGGCAAGAGCCTTTCATAGGAAAGCTAGGTGTCGGCCGGGCAAGGTGGGGCAAAAGATTTCGAAATCCAGTTGTGGTTCATTTTAATGAATGTTAGATCGTCAACATTTTGGGTAGCCAGACGAGTCCTTTTTTCGGTTAATATTGAACCTGCAGCACTGAATACTCTTTCTGATAGGACACTTGCTGCCGGGCAAGCAAGCTCCTGCAATGCATATTCTGCCAATTCTGGCCAGGTGTCTAATTTGGAGGCCCAGTAATCAAATGGGAATGACGGTTGAGGGAGAACATCGATAAGGGATGAAAAATAGTTAGTAACCATACTGGACAAATGTTGTCTCCTGTCACTTTCAATTGATGCAGCAGTACCTGTCCTGTCTGCGGTCATAGCAAAATCACTCCACAACCTGGTCAGAAAACCCCTCTGTCCAACGCCACTTCTGATGTGTGCACCCCTAACACTCCTAGTCTGCTGCCCCCTGGAGCTCGTGTGAGAACGATCACGTGCGGTGTGTGCTGGGAATGCCTGAAGCAAACGGTCAACAAGAGTTGATTGTTTGGTTGCTAATATTAGTTCCAAGTTCTCATGTGGCATAATATTTTGCAATTTGCCTTTATAGCGTGGATCAAGGAGGCAGGCCAACCAGTAATCGTCATCGTTCATCATTTTCGTAATGCGTGTGTCCCTTTTTAGGATACGTAAGGCATAATCCGCCATGTGGGCCAAAGTTCCAGTTGTCAAATCTCCGGTTGTGATTGGTTGAGGGGCAGTTGCAGGCAAATCTACGTCACTTGTGTCCCTCAAAAAACCAGAACCCGGCCGTGACACGCAACCAATTTCCTGTGCCCCCGGGAAAGGTTCGGCATTAAAAATATACTCATCCCCATCATCCTCCTCGTCCTCCACCTCCTCTTCGCCCGCTACCTCGTCCTGTACACTGCCCTGACCAGACAATGGCTGACTGTCATCAAGGCTTTCCTCTTCCTCTGGTGCAGACGCCTGCTCCTTTATGTGCGTCAAACTTTGCATCAGCAGACGCATTAGGGGGATGCTCATGCTTATTACGGCGTTGTCTGCACTAACCAGCCGTGTGCATTCCTCAAAACACTGAAGGACTTGACACATGTCTTGTATCTTAGACCACTGCACACCTGACAACTCCATGTCTGCCATCCTACTGCCTGCCCGTGTATCCTCCCACAAATAAATAACAGCACGCCTCTGTTCGCACAGTCTCTGAAGCATGTGCAGTGTTGAGTTCCACCTTGTTGCAACGTCTATGATTAGGCGATGCTGGGGAAGGTTCAAAGACCGCTGATAGGTCTGCATACGGCTGGCGTGTACAGGCGAACGTCGGATATGTGAGCAAAGTGCACGCACTTTGAGGAGCAGGTCGGAGAACCCAGGATAAGTTTTCAATAAGCACTGCACCACCAGGTTTAAGGTGTGAGCCAGGCAAGGAATGTGTTTCAGTTGGGAAAGGGAGATGGCAGCCATGAAATTCCTTCCGTTATCACTCACTACCTTGCCTGCCTCAAGCTCTACTGTGCCCAGCCACGACTGCGTTTCTTGTTGCAAGAACTCGGACAGAACTTCCGCGGTGTGTCTGTTGTCGCCCAAACACTTCATAGCCAATACAGCCTGCTGACGCTTGGCAGTAGCTGGCCCATAATGGGACAACTGGTGTGCAACAGTGTCATCTGCCGATGGAGTGGTTGGCAGACTGCGTTCTGTGGAAGAGCTGTAGCTTCTGCAGGAGGACGAGGAGGAGGAGGGGGTGCGAACGCCTACAGCCAACTGTTTCCTAGACCGTGGGCTAGGCACAACTGTCCCTAAATTGATGTCGCCTGTGGACCCTGCATCCACCACATTCACCCAGTGTGCCGTGATGGACACATAACGTCCCTGGCCATGCCTACTGGTCCATGCATCTGTAGTCAGGTGCACCTTTGTACTCACAGATTGCCTGAGTGCATGGACGATGCGCTGTTTAACATGCTGGTGCAGGGCTGGGATGGCTTTTCTGGAAAAAAAGTGTCGACTGGGTAGCTCGTATCGTGGTTCAGCGTACTCCATCAGGGCTTTGAAAGCTTCGCTTTCAACTAACCGGTAGGGCATCATCTCTAACGAGATTAGTCTAGCTATGTGGGCGTTAAAACACTGTGTACGCGGATGCGAGGATAAGTACTTCCTTTTTCTAACCAGAGTCTCATGTAGGGTGAGCTGGACTGGAGAGCTGGAGATTGTGGAACTTTCGGGTGTGCCGGTGTACATGGCAGACTGAGAGACGGTTGGAGACGGTATTGTTTCCGCCGGTGCCCTAGATGCAATATTTCCTCCTACAAAACTGGTGATTCCCTGACCCTGACTGCTTTTGGCTGGCAAAGAAACCTGCACAGATACTGCCGGTGGTGCGGAAAATGGTGGCCTTACAGTGACGGAAGGGATGTTGCGTTGCTGACTAGCTTCATTGGCCGAGGGTGCTACAACCTTGAGGGACGTTTGGTAGTTAGTCCAGGCTTGAAAATGCATGGTGGTTAAGTGTCTATGCATGCAACTAGTATTTAGACTTTTCAGATTCTGACCTCTGCTTAAGCTAGTTGAACATTTTTGACAGATGACTTTGCGCTGATCAGTTGGATGTTGTTTAAAAAAATGCCAGACTGCACTCTTCCTAGACTCGGATCCCTTTTCAGGGATTGCAGACTGAGCTTTAACCGGATGGCAACGCTGTGCTCCAACAGGTTTTGGCTTTGACACGCGTTTTGGGCCAGATACGGGCCCGGCAGATGGAACCTGTTGCGATGTTGATGCCTGCTGCGGCCCCTCCTCCACCTCCGCTTCTGAACTACTGCCGCCTGCACCCTGTTCCCCCAATGGCTGCCAATCGGGGTCAATAACTGGGTCATCTATTACCTCCTCTTCGAGCTCGTGTGCAACTTCGTCTGTGTCACTGTGTCGGTCGGTGGTATAGCGTTCGTGGCGGGGCAACATAGTCTCATCAGGGTCTGATTGTGGATCTGTACCCTGAGAGGGCAATGTGGTGGTCTGAGTCAAAGGAGCAGCATAGTACTCTGGCTGTGGCTGTGCATCAGTGCACTCCATGTCAGAATCTACTTGTAATGGGCATGGCCTGTTAAATGTTTCACTTTCTAAGCCAGGGACGGTATGTGTAAAGAGCTCCATGGAGTGACCCGTTGTGTCGCCTGCTGCATCCTTCTCTCTTGTTGTAGTTTTTGCTGAGGAGGACAAGGAAGCGACTTGTCCCTGACCGTGAACATCCACAAGCGACGCGCTGCTTTTACATTTACCAGTTTCTGAAGAGGAGGCAAAAGAGCTAGAGGCTGAGTCTGCAATGTAAGCCAAAACTTGCTGTTGCTGCTCCGCCTTTAAAAGCGGTTTTCCTACTCCCAGAAAAGAGAGCGTTCGAGGCCTTGTGTAGCCTGACGACGAAACTGGCTCCACAGCTCCAGACTTAGGTGGAATATTTTTATCCCCACGACCACCTGATGCTCCACTACCACTACCATCATTACCAGCTGACAATGAACGCCCACGGCCACGACCTCTTGCACCAGACTTCCTCATTGTTTTAAAATCTTAACCAAAGTAACTTTATTTGTTGCTGTCAAACAACTTACACGGTGAGCTATAACTTCAGTATGATTTCAATATCCCTTAACAGGTTGGTGAGACCACAAGGAAAATCAGGCACAATGTTACACACTCTGTTTTCTGTGGCACAAAATCACAGAGATGACACACACGCAGGACTGTCACTCAAGCACTAATGTCAATATTAATCTCCCACCTAATTTATTTTTTTTTTTTTCTCAGGGAGACTTTAGAAACCAAATAATATTAAAAAAAAAAAAAAAAAAAAAGCCTTTCTATGGCCCACAATTAGAGAGAGAGAGAGGTGGCACACCCAGGAGTCAAGACTGGCGCACAAGCTGAAAGGGCAATATTACTCTCCCACTGTTTTTTTAAGTTTTTTTTTTATTTCAGGGAGACTTTAGAAACCAAATAATATTAAAAAAACCAAAAAAAAAAATAGCCTTTCTATGGCCCACTGAATGAGAGAGAGAGGTGGCACACCCAGGAGTCAAGACTGGCACACAAGCTGAAAGGGCAATATTACTCCCACTGTTTTTTTATGTATTTTTTGTTTTTTAAGGGAGACTTTAGAAACCCAATAATATTTTTTTAAAAAAATAAATAGGCTTTCTATGGCCCACTGAATGAGAGGGAGAGAGGTGGCACACCCAGGAGTCAAGACTGGCACACAAGCTGAAAGGGCAATATTACTCTCCCACTGTTTTTTTAGGTTTTTTTTTTTTTTTCAGGGAGACTTTAGAAACCAAATAATATTAAAAAAACAAAAAAAAAAAATAGCCTTTCTATGGCCCACTGAATGAGAGAGAGAGAGGTGGCACACCCAGGAGTCAAGACTGGCACACAAGCTGAAAGGGCAATATTACTCTCCCACTGTTTCTTTATGTATTTTTTGTTTTTTAAGGGAGACTTTAGAAACCCAATAATATTTAAAAAAAAAAAAAAAAAAAGGCTTTCTATGGCCCACTGAATGAGAGGGAGAGAGGTGGCACACCCAGGAGTCAAGACTGGCACACAAGCTGAAAGGGCAATATTACTCTCCCACTGTTTTTTTATTTATTTTTTTTTTTTTTCAGGGAGACTTTAGAAACCAAATAATAAGAAAATAAATAAATAAATAAATAGGCTTTCTATAGCCCACTGAATGAGAGATAGCACACACAGCAGTGGCACACAAGCCCTGACTGAGGCCAATATTTTTCTCCCACTGATTGATGTAGTGTTTTTGTGTTGAGGTAGATTTTAGAACACAAATCAAGGAAAAAAAAAAAATGCTTTCTATGGCCCACTGAATGAGAGAGAGGTGGCACACCCAGGAGTCAAGACTGGCACACAAGCTGAAAGGGCAATATTACTCTCCCACTGTTTTTTTATGTATTTTTTGTTTTTTAAGGGAGACTTTAGAAACCCAATAATATTTAAAAAAAAAAATAAATAGGCTTTCTATGGCCCACTGAATGAGAGGGAGAGAGGTGGCACACCCAGGAGTCAAGACTGGCACACAAGCTGAAAGGGCAATATTACTCTCCCACTGTTTTTTTGTTTTTTTTTTTTTTTCAGGGAGACTTTAGAAACCAAATAATATTAAAAAAAACAAAAAAAAAAATAGCCTTTCTATGGCCCACTGAATGAGAGAGAGAGGTGGCACACCCAGGAGTCAAGACTGGCACACAAGCTGAAAGGGCAATATTACTCTCCCACTGTTTTTTTATGTATTTTTTGTTTTTTAAGGGAGACTTTAGAAACCCAATAATATTTTAAAAAAAAAGGCTTTCTATGGCCCACTGAATGAGAGGGAGAGAGGTGGCACACCCAGGAGTCAAGACTGGCACACAAGCTGAAAGGGCAATATTACTCTCCCACTGTTTTTTTATTTATTTTTTTTTTTTTTCAGGGAGACTTTAGAAACCAAATAATAAGAAAAAAAATAAATAAATAAATAGGCTTTCTATAGCCCACTGAATGAGAGATAGCACACACAGCAGTGGCACACAAGCCCTGACTGAGGCCAATATTTTTCTCCCACTGATTGATGTAGTGTTTTTGTGTTGAGGTAGATTTTAGAACACAAATCAAGGAAAAAAAAAAAAATGCTTTCTATGGCCCACTGAATGAGAGAGAGGTGGCACACCCAGGAGTCAAGACTGGCACACAAGCTGAAAGGGCAATATTACTCTCCCACTGTTTTTTAATGTATTTTTTGTTTTTTAAGGGAGACTTTAGAAACCCAATAATATTTTTTTAAAAAAATAAATAGGCTTTCTATGGCCCACTGAATGAGAGGGAGAGAGGTGGCACACCCAGGAGTCAAGACTGGCACACAAGCTGAAAGGGCAATATTACTCTCCCACTGTTTTTTTATGTTTTTTTTTTTTTTTTCAGGGAGACTTTAGAAACCAAATAATATTAAAAAAACAAAAAAAAAAATAGCCTTTCTATGGCCCACTGAATGAGAGAGAGAGGTGGCACACCCAGGAGTCAAGACTGGCACACAAGCTGAAAGGGCAATATTACTCTCCCACTGTTTTTTTATGTATTTTTTGTTTTTTAAGGGAGACTTTAGAAACCAAATAATAAGAAAAAAAAATAAATAAATAAATAGGCTTTCTATAGCCCACTGAATGAGAGATAGCACACACAGCAGTGGCACACAAGCCCTGACTGAGGCCAATATTTTTCTCCCACTGATTGATGTAGTGTTTTTGTGTTGAGGTAGATTTTAGAACACAAATCAAGGAAAAAAAAAAAAAATGCTTTCTATGGCCCACTGAATGAGAGAGAGGTGGCACACCCAGGAGTCAAGACTGGCACACAAGCTGAAAGGGCAATATTACTCTCCCACTGTTTTTTTATGTATTTTTTGTTTTTTAAGGGAGACTTTAGAAACCCAATAATATTTAAAAAAATAAATAAATAGGCTTTCTATGGCCCACTGAATGAGAGGGAGAGAGGTGGCACACCCAGGAGTCAAGACTGGCACACAAGCTGAAAGGGCAATATTACTCTCCCACTGTTTTTTTATGTTTTTTTTTTTTTTTCAGGGAGACTTTAGAAACCAAATAATATTAAAAAAACCAAAAAAAAAATAGCCTTTCTATGGCCCACTGAATGAGAGAGAGAGGTGGCACACCCAGGAGTCAAGACTGGCACACAAGCTGAAAGGGCAATATTACTCTCCCACTGTTTTTTTATGTATTTTTTTTTTTTCAGGGAGACTTTAGAAACCAAATAATATTAAAAAAAACAAAAAAATAAATAGCCTTTCTATGGCCCACTGAATGAGAGAGAGAGGTGGCACACCCAGGAGTCAAGACTGGCACACAAGCTGAAAGGGCAATATTACTCTCCCACTGTTTTTTTAGGTTTTTTTTTTTTTTTCAGGGAGACTTTAGAAACCAAATAATATTAAAAAAAATAAATAAATAAATAGGCTTTCTATAGCCCACTGAATGAGAGATAGCACACACAGCAGTGGCACACAAGCCCTGACTGAGGCCAATATTTTTCTCCCACTGATTGATGTAGTGTTTTTGTGTTGAGGTAGAATTTAGAACACAAATCACGGAAAAAATAAATAGGCTTTCTATGGCCCACTCAGTGAGAGATGGCACACACAGGGATGGCACTGTAGCAGAAATGCCAATCTTAATCTCCCACAAAAAAACAAAAAAAAAACAGGGACTGTCCTACAATTACTATCTCCCTGCAGTAATCTAAGCCAGGTATGGCAGGCAGCAATAGGAGTGGACTGATGCACAAATTAAATAAAAAGTGTGGACAAACAAAAAAGATAGCTGTGCAGAAAGGAAGGAACAAGAGGATATGTGCTTTGAAAAAAGCAGTTGGTTTCCACAGTGGCGTACACACAGCAATACAGCTATCACGGAGCCTTCTAGGGCAGCCCAATGAGCTACAGCGCTGAGGGGAAAAAAAAAAAAAATAGCTTCCACAGTCCCTGCACACCGAAGGTGGTGTTGGACAGTGGAAATCGCTGCAGCACAAGCGGTTTGGTGGTTAGTGGACCCTGCCTAACGCTCTCCCTGCTTCTGACGAAGCGGCAGCAACCTGTCCCTAAGCTCAGATCAGCAGCAGTAAGATGGCGGTCGGCGGGAACGCCCCTTTATAGCCCCTGTGACGCCGCAGACAGCAAGCCAATCACTGCAATGCCCTTCTCTAAGATGGTGGGGACCAGGATCTATGTCATCACGCTGCCCACACTCTGCATTCACCTTCATTGGCTGAGAAATGGCGCTTTTCGCGTCATTGAAACGCGACTTTGGCGCGAAAGTCGCGTACCGCATGGCCGACAAGCACAGGGGTCGGATCGGGTTTCATGAGACGCCGACTTAGCCAAAAGTCGGCGACTTTTGAAAATGATCGACCCGTTTCGCTCAACCCTACTCCCGATTACCGACATCATAATTTCGCTCGGCGGGCGAAAATTTTCGAGAGAAGAATGCACATGGTCTCATCACTGAGCAATCGGGACTTCTCTGCGACAAAACCGCCCCCGCTCCAATCTCGGAAGCATCAACCTCAACCTGAAAAGGGAGCGAAACATCAGGCTGGCGCAACACAGGAGCAGAAGAAAAGCGGCGCTTAAGCTCCCGAAAAGCCTCCACAGCCGCAGAGGACCAGTTGGCAACATCAGCACCCTTCTTAGTCAAATCAGTCAGAGGTTTAGCAACACCTGAAAACCCAGTTATAAATCGACGATAGAAATTAGCAAAGCCCAAGAACTTCTGAAGACTCTTCAGGGAAGTAGGCTGCGTCCAATCACAAATAGCCCGAACCTTGACAGGATCCATCTCAACAGAAGAAGGGGAAAAAATGTACCCCAAAAAGGAGATCTTCTGAACCCCAAAGATACACTTTGAACACTTTACAAACAAAGAATTTGACCGCAAAACCTGAAAAACCTTCCTAACCTGTTGAACATGCGACTGCCAGTCATCCGAAAAAATAAAAATATCATCCAAATACACAATCATAAATTTATCCAGGTATTTACGGAAAATATCGTGCATAAAGGACTGAAAGACTGAAGGGGCATTAGAAAGACCAAAAGGCATTACCAAATACTCAAAATGGCCCTCGGGCGTATTAAATGCAGTTTTCCACTCATCTCCCTGCTTAATCCGCACCAAATTATACGCACCCCGAAGATCAACCTTAGAGAACCACTTTGCCCCTTTAATACGAGCAAATAAATCAGTCAATAGTGGCAAAGGATACTGGTATTTGACTGTAATCCTATTCAACAGGCGATAATCAATACAGGGCCTCAGGGAGCCATCTTTTTTACCCACGAAAAAAAACCCCGCTCCTAAAGGGGATGAGGATGGACGGATATGTCCCTTTTCCAAGGACTCCTTAATATACTCTCGCATAGCAGCATGCTCAGGCACAGACAGATTGAACAAACGACCCTTGGGAAACTTGCTGCCCGGAATCAAGTCTATAGCACAATCACAATCCCTGTGAGGGGGAAGAGAACTAAGTTTAGGCTCTTCAAAAACATCACAATAGTCAGACAAAAATGCCGGAACTTCAGAGGGAGTAGATGAAGCAATGGAAACCAAAGGTACTTCCCCATGAGCCCCCTGACATCCCCAGCTTAACACAGACATTGTTTTCCAGTCAAGGACTGGATTATGAGTTTGGAACCATGGCAATCCAAGCACTAAGACATCATGCAAGTTATGCAACACAAGGAAGCGAATCACCTCCCGATGGTCAGGAGTCATACACATAGTCACTTGTGTCCAGAATTGTGGTTTATTCCTAGCCAAAGGTGTGGAGTCGATACCCTTCAGAGGGATAGGAACTTCCAAAGGCTCTAGGCTAAACCCACATCGTCTGGCAAAGGACCAATCCATAAGACTCAAGGAAGCGCCAGAATCCACATAGGCATCCACAGTAATAGTTGATAATGAACAGATCAAAGTTACAGACAAAATAAACTTAGACTGCAAGGTGCCAATTGCAAAAGACTTATCAACCTTTTTTGTGCGTTTAGAGCATGCTGATATAACATGAGCAGAATCACCACAGTAGAAGCACAACCCATTTTTACGCCTATAATTCTGCCGTTCACTTCTGGACAGAATTCTATCAAATTGCATAATCTCCGGTGCCTGCTCAGAGGACACCGCCAAATGGTGCACAGGTTTGCGCTCCCGTAAACGCCGATCAATCTGAATAGCCATAGTCATGGATTCATTCAGACCTGTGGGCGTAGGAAACCCCACCATGACATCTTTAACGGCGTCAGAGAGACCTTCTCTGAAATTCGCCGCCAGGGCGCACTCATTCCACTGAGTAAGCACAGACCATTTTCGAAATTTTTGACAATATATTTCAGCTTCATCATGCCCTTGAGAGAGGGCTATCAAGGCCTTTTCAGCCTGAATCTCCAAATTAGGTTCCTCATAGAGCAACCCCAGTGCCAGAAAAAACGCATCCACACTGAGCAACACAGGATCCCCTGGTGCCAATGCAAATGCCCAATTCTGGGGGTCACCCCGCAACAAGGAAATAACAATTTTAACCTGCTGAGCGGGGTCTCCAGCGGAGCGAGATCTCAGAGAAAGATACAATTTACAATTGTGCTTAAAATTCAAAAAACGAGATCTATCTCCAGAAAAGAACTCCGGTATAGGGATCTTGGGTTCAGACATAGGAGCATGTATAACATAGTCTTGGATATTTTGAACCTTAGAAGCAAGAGTATTTAGATTAGAAGCTAAACTCTGGATATCCATCTTTCAACAGCTGAAATCTGTGCCATTCAGGGGTTAAGAGAAGAGGAAAAAAAAAAAAAAGTCAGCAGATTGCAATTATGGCTAGACAGAACTTCTGAGCAAAAAAAAAAAAAGTGTCAGAAACTTCTTTTTCCTCTCTTTCTTCAGCCAATACCTAAATAAATTGTGGCCGGCAATACTGTCATGATTCCCAATGGCAGGGACACAGGCAAAAACGGACTAGCTCTAGGAAGATGGTATCTCAGGTAACCGCGATGCTGAACCTAACACGCAACTAGCTCTAGGAAGATGGTATCTCAGGTAACCGCGATGCTGAACCTAACACGCAACTAAAAGTAGCCTACGTTGGTCTCTAGACACCTCACGCCAGCCGGAGATCTAACTACCCCTATTAGAGGAATACACAGACCTGGCTTGCCTCCAGGGAAACCCCAAAAGTTATAGTAGCCCCCCACATATAATAACGGTTAGTCAAGAGGAAAACACAAACGCAGTATGAATATAGATTCAGCAAAGCGAGGCCCTCTAACTAGATAGTGGAAAATACAAAAGAGGACTTCGCGGTTACCTCAAAACCCTAAACAGCCATCCTGAAATTACCTTGACTCCGTTGTCAACTCATGACACAGGAGTAGTAATTTCAGATCACTAGAGCTTCCAGCCGCACGAGAACTATAAATGCATGCTGGACAAAACAAACACAAAAAAAAGCCAAAGCTTCAACTTAGCTGAATTGCAGACTTGGAGCAGGTAGCAAGCAACAGAGGTGCTCTGATAACATTGATTGCCGGCACTAGAATGACTGAGAAGCCAGACTAAATAGGAAACTCCCAATTTCCTGATGAAAACAGGTGCAAGACCAAAGTCAGTCAGTACCACCAGTAGCCACCAGAGGGAGCCCAAAAACAGAATTCACAACAGTCACGGTCATGTGACCGAGACGTCATCACAGGTCCTGCGATCAGACCAACCCTGGGAACGGAACCTGCCCTGGACTACAAAGTCTCCTGTGGAAATTTGGGAAGAGCAAATAGAATATAACCCCCCTAGGTCCCAACTGTCAAGGGGAGACTAGGTGGGCAAGAGCTAATAATAGAATATAACCCCCCTAGGTCCCAACTGTCACGGGGAGACTAGGTGGGCAAGAGCTAATAACCCGGGCCCCTGCAATTTCCCTCAGACTAGGGAAATCCTGACTGACCCTCTACCTATAGTTTACACTGATGGTGTGCATGTCTAGGCCTCGACCTTCGCCCTGTCTCCTGTTTCAACCCTAGGCTGAAACCACCGCCCACCACCCAGTGAAAAGATCATACACCAATACCCACAGTTAGAACAGACAAGGATAAAGGAAAATATACACCGCGCCGCAGTCACTTAGGAATACACTATAAATGTGCAGGGCAAAATAAATACAAATATAGGAAGGAGCAAATAAGACAAAGGGAAATACACCACCAGCTACGATACTCCAACTACTAGCTCACCACTCCAGACCGAGATAACAATGCACAAGACAGAAGCTATAATCGGCGACGCCCAATGTTCAAGAGAACTATTTAAAGGCAATGGGCATGGCCCAGCTTCCAATCCGAGCATCAGGTAAATTAACCCCGGACCAGCTAGATAAAATCTAGCCGACGCCAATGAGCACATAGTGGTCAAAAGCGGAATTACCGCTGTCTGTCGAACGACCTGGTCTGAACAGCGTCCGACATGACACCAACAGGAAGTTGGTAGTTATAAGCTCCCAAATTATCTCCCATAGATGAGGTAGACAGGCTGTTCCTTCTTTGTTTACGTCTGGTGCCAGCTGACAAAATTTGGCAAGTCTGGCATCACAGACTTGGCCCTATCCTGGATCTCATCATACCTAACAGACCGGACATTCAGCGTCTCCAACTCACACCACCTCCTCACCTCGCCCCCTATCTGTCGGAGTCCCACAAGGTTCAGTCCTAGGGCCCCTGCTTTTCATGCAGCTGCAGTGCAGTACAGCGCAACCTCCACCAGGGGGAGCTTGGTAGAGAAGTGAGACTGCACTCACAGAGCAGCTGAACAAATGCCACCTAGTGGCGAGAGAGAGAGGTCAGGATAGCCAAGTCAAAACACAAGATAGCACTACAGTACAAAATGATTACACAGAATGGATAGTCAGGACATAGCAAGGGATCAGTAAACCAGGACGGGCAAAATACGGTACAATAGGGACAAGCTGAAACAGAGTCAAAACGCCAAGCCAGGAGGTCAGAAACAGGGAGTCAAGTGTTATGACCCCAATGGCGAGGGTCTCAGAGGAACAAGTAAGTCTGCGAAGTACAAAAATCCAGCTCATAGGGCAGTGGTAACTGGGTTGACCATATATCTACTCCTAACGCCAACACTAGAAGTAGCCGGGGAACATGCCTACGTTGGTCGCTAGATGTCTCGCGCCAGCCGGAGGACTAACTACCCCTAGAAGAAGAAAACAAAGACCTCTCTTGCCTCCAGATAATAGACCCCAAAAGTTGGATACAAGCCCCCCACAAATAATAACGGTGAGGTAAGAGGAAATGACAAACACAGAGATGAACTAGGTTTAGCAAAGAGAGGCCCACTTACTAATAGCAGAATGTAGTAAGATAACTTATATGGTCAACAAAAACCCTATCAAAATTCCACACTGGAAATTCAAGAACCCCCGAACCGTCTAACGGCCCGAGGGGA
Organism: Ranitomeya variabilis; assembly: GCF_051348905.1. Classification (NCBI taxonomy): domain Eukaryota; kingdom Metazoa; phylum Chordata; class Amphibia; order Anura; family Dendrobatidae; genus Ranitomeya; species Ranitomeya variabilis. The sequence continues at coordinate 180,895,713 of NC_135238.1, forward strand.
GAACTCCAGCCTCCCTAGAGCTTCCAGCAAGGTTAGGATACAGATTATGTACAAGCTGGACAAAAATGCAAACAAAAACAAATAGCAAAAAGCAAGAAAGCAGACTTAGCTTAATCTAGCAGGAACCAGGATTAGTAGACAAAAGCACAGCAGATTAGCTCTGATTACAACGTTGCCAGGCATTGAACTGAAGGTCCAGGGAGCTTATATAGCAACACCCCTGAACTAATGGCCCAGGTGAGCATACAAGGGATGACTGACATACCCAGAGTCAAATCACTAGTAACCACTAGAGGGAGCCAAAAAGCAAATTCACAACAGTACCCCCCCCTTAGTGAGGGGTCACCGAACCCTCACCAAGACCACCAGGGCGATCAGGATGAGCGGCGTGAAAGGCACGAACTAAATCGGCCGCATGCACATCAGAGGCGACCACCCAGGAATTATCCTCCTGACCATAGCCCTTCCACTTGACCAGGTACTGAAGCCTCCGCCTGGAGAGACGAGAATCTAAGATCTTCTCCACCACGTACTCCAACTCGCCCTCAACCAACACCGGAGCAGGAGGCTCCGCAGAAGTGACCACAGGCACAACGTACCGCCGCAACAAGGACCTATGAAATACGTTGTGAATGGCAAACGACACCGGAAGATCCAGGCGAAAGGATACAGGATTAAGGATTTCCAATATCTTGTAAGGACCAATGAAGCGAGGCTTAAATTTGGGAGAGGAGACCTTCATAGGAACAAATCGAGAAGACAGCCATACCAAATCCCCAACGCGAAGTCGGGGACCCACACCGCGGCGGCGGTTGGCAAAACGCTGAGCCTTCTCCTGTGACAACTTCAAGTTGTCCACCACATGACTCCAGATCCGCTGTAACCTATCCACCACAGAATCCACCCCAGGACAGTCAGAAGGCTCCACCTGTCCCGAGGAAAAACGAGGATGGAAACCAGAGTTGCAGAAAAATGGCGAAACCAAGGTGGCGGAACTAGCCCGATTATTAAGGGCAAATTCAGCCAACGGCAAGAAGGTCACCCAATCATCCTGATCAGAAGAGACAAAACACCTCAAATAAGCCTCCAGAGTCTGATTAGTTCGCTCCGTTTGTCCGTTAGTCTGGGGATGAAAAGCGGACGAAAACGACAAATCAATGCCCATCCTACCACAAAAGGATCGCCAGAACCTGGAAACAAACTGGGATCCTCTGTCCGACACAATATTCTCAGGAATGCCGTGCAAACGAACCACGTTCTGGAAGAACACAGGAACCAGATCAGAAGAGGAGGGCAGCTTAGGTAAAGGAACCAAATGGACCATCTTGGAGAAACGATCACATATCACCCAGATGACAGACATGCCCTGAGACACCGGAAGATCAGAAATGAAATCCATAGAGATGTGTGTCCAAGGTCTCTTCGGGACAGGCAAGGGCAAGAGCAACCCGCTGGCACGAGAACAGCAAGGCTTAGCTCGAGCACAAGTTCCACAGGACTGCACAAATGACCGCACATCCCTTGACAAGGAAGACCACCAAAAGGACCTGGCCACCAGATCTCTGGTGCCAAAAATTCCCGGGTGCCCTGCCAACACTGAGGAATGAACCTCGGAAATGACTCTGCTGGTCCATTTAGCAGGCACAAACAATCTGTCAGATGGACAAGAATCAGGCCTACCAGCCTGAAATCTCTGCAACACACGCCGCAGATCAGGAGAAATAGCTGACAAGATAACTCCTTCCTTAAGAATACCCACAGGTTCAGCGACTCCAGGAGAGTCAGGCACAAAGCTCATAGACAGAGCATCGGCCTTCACATTCTTAGAACCTGGTAAATACGAGACCACAAAGTCAAAACGGGAGAAAAACAATGACCAGCGGGCCTGTCTAGGATTCAGGCGTTTAGCAGACTCGAGATACATCAGATTTTTGTGATCAGTCAAGACCACCACACGATGCTTAGCACCCTCGAGCCAATGACGCCAGTCCTCAAATGCCCACTTCATGGCCAACAACTCCCGATTGCCCACATCATAATTTCGCTCTGCCGGCGAAAACTTCCTGGAGAAAAAGGCACAAGGTCTCATAGTAGAGCAACCAGGGCCTCTCTGCGACAAAACGGCCCCTGCCCCAATCTCCGAAGCATCCACCTCCACCTGAAAGGGAAGTGAGGTGTCAGGTTGGCACAAAACAGGCGCCGAAGTAAACCGGCGTTTCAACTCCTGGAAAGCCTCCACGGCAGCAGGAGCCCAGTTAGCTACATCAGAGCCTTTCTTGGTCATATCCGTCAATGGTTTAACAACGCTAGAAAAATTTGCGATAAAACGACGGTAGAAGTTAGCAAAACCCAAGAACTTCTGAAGACTCTTAACTGACGAGGGTTGAGTCCAATCATGAATAGCTCGGACCTTGACTGGGTCCATCTCCACAGCAGAAGGGGAAAAAATGAACCCCAAAAAGGGAACCCTCTGTACACCAAAGAGACACTTTGAGCCTTTAACAAACAAAGAATTTTCACGCAAAATCTTAAAAACCATCCTGACCTGCTCCACATGCGAGTCCCAATCATCAGAAAAAACCAGAATATCATCCAGATAAACAATCAAAAATTTATCCAGATACTTCCGGAAAATGTCATGCATGAAGGACTGAAAAACTGAAGGTGCATTAGAGAGCCCAAATGGCATCACCAAGTACTCAAAATGACCTTCGGGCGTATTGAATGCGGTTTTCCATTCATCGCCTTGCTTAATGCGCACAAGGTTGTACGCACCACGAAGGTCTATCTTGGTGAACCACTGGGCACCTTTAATCCGGGCAAACAAGTCTGACAACAGCGGCAAAGGATACTGAAATTTGACAGTGATCTTGTTTAGAAGCCGATAGTCAATACAAGGCCTCAAAGATCCGTCCTTTTTGGCCACAAAAAAGAATCCCGCACCAAGAGGGGAAGAAGAAAGACGGATATGCCCCCCTTCTCAAGAGACTCCTTGATATATGAACGCATCGCGGTATGTTCAGGTACCAACAAATTAAACAGTCTCCCCTTAGGAAACTTACTGCCAGGAATCAAATCTATTGTATAGTCACATTCCCTATGAGGAGGCAGTGCACTGGACTTAGACTCGCTGAAGACATCCTGATAATCAGACAAATACGCCGGAACTTCCGAAGGCGTAGAAGAAGCAATAGACAAGGGCAGGGAATCTCCATGAATTCCATGGCAGCCCCAACTTGACACCGACATTGCCTTCCAGTCCAAGACTGGATTATGGGTCTGTAACCATGGCAAACCCAAAACAACCAAATCATGCATCTTATGCAGAACAAGAAAACTTATCACCTCCCGATGTTCGGGAGTCATGCACATGGTAACCTGTGTCCAAAACTGCGGTTTATTTTTTGCCAAAGGCGTAGCATCAATACCCCTAAGAGGGATAGGATTTTCTAATGGCTCCAGAACAAAACCGCAGCGCTTGGCAAATGACAGATCCATCAGACTCAGGGCAGCACCTGAGTCTACAAACGCCATGACAGGATATGATGACAGTGAGCAAATCAAAGTTACAGATAGAATAAATTTAGGTTGCAAATTACCAATGGCGACAGGACTAACAACCCTAGTAAGACGTTTAGAGCATGCTGAGATAACATGTGTAGAATCACCACCGTAGTAACACAAGCCATTCTGGCGTCTATGAATTTTCCGCTCATTTCTAGTCAGGATTCTATCACATTGCATTAAATCAGGTGCCTGTTCAGACAACACCATGAGGGAATTTGCGGTTTTGCGCTCCCGCAACCGCCGGTCGATTTGAATAGCCAGGGCCATGGAATCATTCAGACCTGTGGGAATGGGAAAACCCACCATCACATTCTTAATGGCTTCAGAAAGGCCATTTCTGAAATTTGCAGCCAATGCACACTCGTTCCACTGGGTCAGCACGGACCATTTCCGAAATTTTTGGCAATACACTTCAGCCTCGTCCTGGCCCTGAGACATAGCCAGCAAGGCTTTTTCTGCCTGAATCTCAAGATTGGGTTCCTCATAAAGCAAACCGAGCGCCAGAAAAAACGCATCAATATCAGCCAATGCCGGATCTCCTGGCGCCAGCGAGAAGGCCCAATCCTGAGGGTCGCCCCGTAAAAAAGAAATAACAATTTTCACTTGCTGAGCGGAGTCTCCAGATGAACAGGGTCTCAGGGACAAAAACAATTTACAATTATTCCTGAAATTTCTAAATTTAAATCGGTCTCCGGAAAACAGTTCAGGAATCGGTATCTTAGGTTCTGACATAGGATTTCTGATAACATAATCTTGTATGCCCTGCACTCGAGCAGTAAGCTGGTCCACACCTGTAATCAAGGTCTGGACATTCATGTCTGCAGCAAACACAAGCCACTCAGAGGTAAAGGGGAAAAGAAAAAAAAAATGAGAAAAGGAAAAAAAAAAACAGAATTTTCTTTCTTATAATCCCGCTTCTGCAATGCATTTAACATTTAATACTGGCCTGGCAAACAGTTATGACCCCAATGGCGAGGGTCTCAGAGGAACAAGTAAGTCTGCGAAGTACAAAAATCCAGCTCATAGGGCAGTGGTAACTGGGTTGACCATATATCTACTCCTAACGCCAACACTAGAAGTAGCCGGGGAACATGCCTACGTTGGTCGCTAGATGTCTCGCGCCAGCCGGAGGACTAACTACCCCTAGAAGAAGAAAACAAAGACTTCTCTTGCCTCCAGATAATAGACCCCAAAAGTTGGATACAAGCCCCCCACAAATAATAACGGTGAGGTAAGAGGAAATGACAAACACAGAGATGAACTAGGTTTAGCAAAGAGAGGCCCACTTACTAATAGCAGAATGTAGTAAGATAACATATGGTCAACAAAAACCCTATCAAAATTCCACACTGGAAATTCAAGAACCCCCGAACCGTCTAACGGCCCGAGGGGAGAACTCCAGCCTCCCTAGAGCTTCCAGCAAGGTTAGGATACAGATTATGTACAAGCTGGACAAAAATGCAAACAAAAACAAATAGCAAAAAGCAAGAAAGCAGACTTAGCTTAATCTAGCAGGAACCAGGATCAGTAGACAAGAGCACAGCAGATTAGCTCTGATTACAACGTTGCCAGGCATTGAACTGAAGGTCCAGGGAGCTTATATAGCAACACCCCTGAACTAACGGCCCAGGTGAGCATACAAGGGATGACTGACATACCCAGAGTCAAATCACTAGTAACCACTAGAGGGAGCCAAAAAGCAAATTCACAACAGTGAAGCAGATCTACAGACAAACAAAGAGACACTGGGAAAGGGCAGGCAGGGGGAGATAACATACACAGGACAAGTCAGGGTTCACAGCAGGACAAATAACGAGCTTCCAGAGTCAGGTACACACGCCAAAGACAGAGCTATAGCTGACACCACCCTCAGGATACCTGGGAGCTAAATAGCCAACCCGAGCCCAAAATGAGGCAGAGCAAAGTTAACCCTAGACATGATCAACTCAGAGAATGAGCAGACAGGACTAAACTCCGGACTGGATCATGACACTGCTCTTCTCCATTTACACCTTTGGCCTGGGACAGCTCAAAGAATCTCATGGCTTTCAGTATCACCTCTATGCTGATGACACACAGATCTACATCTCTGGACCAGATATCACCTCCCTACAAACCAGAATCCCTCAATGTCTGTCCACTATTTCATCCTTCTTCACCGCTAGATTTCTGAAACTTAACATGGACAAAACAGAATGCATCATCTTTCCCTCATCTCACTCGACCCCCCCAACGAACCTATCCATTACAGTACATGGCTGCCCACTCCTTGATGTTGATCTCTCCTTCAAACTACATATCCAAGCCCTTTCCACTTCCTGCCGACTTCAACTCAAAAATATTTCACGAATCCGTACATTCCTCAACCAAGAATCTGCAAAAACCCTAGTCCATGCCCTCATCATCTCTCGCCTTGACTCCTGCAACCTCCTGCTCTGTGGCCTCCCCTCTAACACTCTCGCACCCCTCCAATCTAGGAAACAAATATCCCACATACATCGTATGAGCAAAAGCGGGGTCTGGCGGACAAAGCACGCCCAATAGGACCCCCAACTCACCAAATCAGCTCTAATGGATCATAAGCACAAGGAGAAAAATATAGAGCAATGATTTATTCAAACAAACTTTAATTCTTTAAATAGTGCATAGATATATATATATAAACAAATATTAGTAATAAGTGGCTAAAACACAGGATGAATGCCCAAAAACGCTGATATAAACCCCCATCGCCCACACTCCCCCAGATGTAATGCCGGTGTAAGGGCAAGTTAGTAAGTCACTGTACTAACCCCCTGAACTAGGGGTGTAAGAAGCAGGGAAAACACAATAGGTGCATAATAGTACCTATAGGACCAGGCTAAGCCGCCCAAATGGGGACCCAGTGATAAAACCCTATAATATGCAGGCGGGAAAAGTGGTTACACTTACCAATAACAGAGGCCGGGTGGGGAGACTGGCGGGGAAAGAACCCCAACGCGCGTTTCGTGGCCGCACGGGACCACTTCCTCAGGGGGATAACTCCTTGCTGCATAAAAGGACCTTAAAATAACCCCTGGCCCCGGTCACATGATGATCGGCGGCCAGTAAGAGTAGCGCTGTCGGCGCATGCGCACTGCGCCCGGCAGGTCCTGGCAGTGGATCACAGCGTCAGGCCAAGTGCGCACGCGCAGGGCACATGAAGCACCCGGAGCGTGCCCAGAAGGCCGAGAGACGCCGATCCACACCAGGACAAGGCGGGCCGCAGCGCGATGCGCACGGCCACCATTGCAAACGATATATAGGTACAGAAGATGGAAGCACCAATACAGTGCACTATCAATATCCATCACATGAATGGATTAAGGAATCCACCAGGTAAATACTGCACACATCACAGCCCGATGCACAGAATAAATAAATATATTAAGTTATAAACATAGTCCACTTTCTGTGCGTCGGATCCACGAGACTGATCTCAATCTATCAGACACATGTCCATAATAATGATGATTTCCCGTCTCATCTTGTGCAAATATCGTGGTGATTCCACTTTGCCCCAGCTGGGGTGGTGTCCATAATGGTTGTATCACTGATGCCAGAGGTACATTTGCAAGGTACATCATGCAGCATCGGGTCAATAAATCTCACTGATGGTATAAACAAAACAAAAATTAAAAATCAAAAAAATACATATATAAAAAGATAAAACCAAAATCCCGCCAGATAGCGGGGATGAGGGCATCCAAGGCGGGAGGGACCATAATAATAGATTTCCAATCACAGAAAAGCTGCAGGGTGGGGGACCATACCAGGCACATGCCAGAGACTAGTGGAGCACGGAGGGTATAACCAACTCATAGGTAAGGGGCAAAACTTAGAGTCTCGTTAAGGCCCACTGGTGACATAGTGCCAAGTCGCACTATCCACCTTGTTTCTTTTTGTGCCAGCAGCTTTTTATTGTCCCCACCCCGAACGCCCAGATGTAGGGCATCAATTCCCCTCACTTTCAGTAAATTTGCATTACATTTGTGATTTAACAAAAAGTGACGTGGGATTGGTTTAAGATCTGAAAAGTCGGTCTGAGGAAGTGGTCCCGTGTGGCCACGAAGCGCGCGTTGGGGTTCTTTCCCCGCCAGTCTCCCCACCCGGCCTCTTATTGGTAAGTGTAAGCACTTTTCCCACCTGCATATTATAGGGTTTTATCACTGGGTCCCCATTTGGGCGGCTTAGCCTGGTCCTATAGGTACTATTATGCACCTATTGTGTTTCCCTGCTTCTTACACCCCTAGTTCAAGGGGTTAGTACAGTGACTTACTAACTTGCCCTTACACCGGCATTACATCTGGGGGAGTGTGGGCGATGGGGGTTTATATCAGCGTTTTCGGGCATTCATCCTGTGTTTTAGCCACTTATTACTAATATTTGTGATGTATATATCTATGCACTATTTAAAGAATTAAAGTTTGTTTGAATAAATCATTGCTCTATATTTTTCTCCTTGTGCTTATACCCCTCCAATCTATTCTAAACTCTGCTGCCCGACTAATCCACCTGTCCCCCCACTATTCCCTGGCCTCTCCCCTCTGTCAATCCCTTCACTGGCTCCCCATTGCCCAGAGACTCCACTAGAAAACCCTAACCATGATGTACAAAGCCATCCACAACCTGTCTCCTACATACATCTGTGACCTCGTCTCCCGGTACTTACCTACACGCAACCTCCGATCCTCACAAGATCTCCTTCTCTATTCCCCTCTTATCTCCTCTTCCCACAATCGTATACAAGATTTCTCTCGCTTATCACCCCTACTCTGGAACCCTCTACCACAACACTTCAGACTCTCGCCTACCATCGAAACCTTCAAAAAGAGCACGAAGACCCACCTCTTCCGACAAGCCTACAACCTGCAGTAACCACCGATCGCCCAAACCGCTGCATGACCAGCTCTATCCTCACCTACTGTGTTCTCATCCATCCCTTGTAGATTGTGAGCCTTCGCGGGCAGGGTCCTCTCTCCTCCTGTACCAGTTATGACTTGTATTGTTTAAGATTATTGTACTTGTAAAGCCTAAATGCGACTTTTATATCTGACTTTGCCAATAATGCTTCATGACCAAGTGTTTTAAAAATTTCCACTGCCATGTTAAACAATGCAAAACCACAAAAGAACCACAGTGAAAGTCCAAAATAAATATTAACATTTTTTATTCGTATCAAACAAAGTCACTGACAATTAAATGGGCTAAAATTGGCAACAATTTGATAGGTATGTGTGTCAAGTCCACATTAATAAATAATATATATATATATATATATATATATATATATATATATATATATATATATATATATATATATAAAGAAATATTCCATGTGGAACTCATCATTATAAACTGGAAGTAAATAATATATAAATAAGTCAGTCTTACATGGTTCACATAGAAGCGTATCATTTAAAGTGCATAGATGTTGGTCACAATCATAGAGTGAACATACCAGATGGAAGAACAATGGATGCCATGCTGTCTCCCGCCCACCCCAACGCGCCTTTCGGAAACTAATAATGCCCTTAAATAAAATGTCTGCTGGATTACTTTTAGCGCATGCGCTGATCGCAGCCTATCCCCACCTCCTCCACTTCTGTCCGCTGTCTGACGTTTGGACACATGGGCCCGTGTGTATCAGCGCCAGCAGGTGTGATGGGGTTGCAGTGGGTGGTGCGCTGATAGTGTTTCGCGGATATGGCAGCTACAAATAGCCACTGCATTGTATCTTGGCACGCCCCCTGAGGAAGGAAAGTTTACGAAACGCGTGTCGTGGTGGGCGGGAGACAGTGTGGCATTCTGTGTTCTTCCATCTGGTATGTTTACTCCATGTTTGTGACCAACATCTATGCACTTTAAATGATACGCTTCTATGTGAACCATGTAAGACTGACTTATTTATATATTATTTACATCCAGTTTATAATGATGAGTTCCACATGGATTCTTTATATATATTTATTAATGTGGACTTGACACACACCTATCAGGATTGCTGCCCTGTTTTTTCTGCCCTATATTATGCGATTTGTTGCCAATTTTAGCCCATTTATTTGTCAGTGACTTTAGTTGATATAAATAACATTTTTAATATGTGTTTATTTTGGACTATTTGACTGTGGTTCTTTTGTGGTTTTGGTTTGTTGAAGTGTGCAGTGTGTCCCACACTGTCCGATTATATAGGCTATGGATTTCTTTATGGTTAACTCCTGATCATTTACAATGTTTGGATTTTTCCTTAGTAGCCTTATGTGTTTTCCCTGTTTCTATCATGTTAAACAATGCATAGTTAAACAGACGATAATGATTTATCCACATCATTTAATTATTATCTAGTAGGGTAAGATAGATGGTGTATTAGTCTAAAAGATCCTGGTTCTTTTTTGGGAAGAATACCTAGAGGAGAAATTTTAATGTTAGAATATAAAGGATAGTCAAAGGGGCCATCAACTATTATCTTTTTCTAGTGCCTTGGTGATTTTTACCCTTGCAACATAACTAAATTTTAATATGGACTATAAATCGTCAAATATTGTACAACCCTGTCCCTTAAATAGGGAAATGTGAAACCATCAGAAATACTATGCTATATTATCTTTCTATTCTCCAGCAAAGATGAGCGAACCTTTTAAGGTTCCGCTCGGATTGGCAAACTTCCCAGTTATCCCAACCCATCCGAATCCAAACCATGGGACAGACGCCATGAGCAGTGGCATCAATTGACCCAGAGCACGAATACAATAATTGCCCAGCATGGGACAGGGCTTGGACCTGCATTTGTAGCCGAAACATTAATCAGTAACAGTTGGATGAGTGACAGTTCTAGGACTGGTGCTCTGAGAGCCCTGCCAAATTCACGTGAAGACCCAACTTGAAGTCCAAATATTTACAAAATTTAGGGGCACACACCAGGAAAAGTGGCATCAGTTGAGCCACAGTGGAAATTTTTTAATGATGCAAAATGGTTGGAAGGGACATGTTCTGGCTCAGTATTTCTAGCTTACAAATTGATCTGTAAGATGTTGATGAGTAAGAGGTATAGGCCTGGTGCTCTGAGTCCTCTTCCAGTACAGGCAATTTACCACATAGAAACCCAACTTGGAGTCTCCACATTTAAAAAAAAATGTCACACTCCACTAAAGTGACATCAATTTTGTCCAGACTAGAAATAGTAAAATGGTGTTCGGACACCCCTGCCACTACAGGCAAGATTCAACAAGGAAACCTGACTTAAGAGTCTCCATTTACAAAAAAATTGGCTTGTGATGACTCAGGAGGAGGAATAGCGGAAATATTAGGGGCTTTAAAAAGAAAGGTAACGGGTGGACACATCTTTTAATTGTTTGTTGCATCAGTAGTAACAGAAGCCACAACAAAGGTGTCTCAAACTGCAATAACGAGTTTCATGTTTGCATGCTATAGTGCTACAGAGTGCTACTTTATTTGTTGGTTGTATATGGAGATGGCGACTCTTAGTAAGCACCTAGAGGCAAAGAAATTAACCCTGCAATGAAATCTACATTACCAGTAATTAGTAATTACATGTGACAGATATGGTCTATATACAGTGGGGCAAAAAAGTATTTAGTCATTCAGCAATAGTGCAAGTTCCACCACTTAAAAAGATGAGAGGCTTCTGTAATTTACATCATAGGTAGACCTCAACTATGGGAGACAAACTGAGAAATAAAAATCCAGAAAATCACATTGTCTGTTTTTTTATCATTTTATTTGCATATTATGGTGGAAAATAAGTATTTGGTCAGAAACAAACAATCAAGATTTCTGGCTCTTACAGACCTGTAACTTCTTCTTTAAGAGTCTCCTCTTAACTCCACTCATTACCTGTAGTAATGGCACCTGTTTAAACTTGTTATCAGTATAAAAAGACACCTGTGCACACCCTCAAACAGTCTGACTCCAAACTCCACTATGGTGAAGACCAAAGAGCTGTCAAAGGACACCAGAAACAAAATTGTAGCCCTGCACCAGGCTGGGAAGACTGAATCTGCAATAGCCAACCAGCTTGGAGTGAAGAAATCAACAGTGGGAGCAATAATTAGAAAATGGAAGACATTCAAGACCACTGATAATCTCCCTCGATCTGGGGCTCCACGCAAAATCCCACCCCGTGGGGTCAGAATGATCACAAGAACGGTGAGCAAAAGTCCCAGAACCACGCGGGGGGACCTAGTGAATGAACTGCAGAGAGCTGGGACCAATGTAACAAGGCCTACCATAAGCAACACACTACGCCACCATGGACTCAGATCCTGCAGTGCCAGACGTGTCCCACTGCTTAAGCCAGTACATGTCCGGGCCCGTCTGAAGTTTGCTAGAGAGCATTTGGATGATCCAGAGGAGTTTTGGGAGAATGTCCTATGGTCTGATGAAACCAAACTGGAACTGTTTGGTAGAAACACAACTTGTCGTGTTTGGAGGAAAAAGAATACTGAGTTGCATCCATCAAACACCATACCTACTGTAAAGCATGGTGGTGGAAACATCATGCTTTGGGGCTGTTTCTCTGCAAAGGGGCCAGGACGACTGATCCGGGTACATGAAAGAATGAATGGGGCCATGTATCGTGAGATTTTGAGTGCAAACCTCCTTCCATCAGCAAGGGCATTGAAGATGAAACGTGGCTGGGTCTTTCAACATGACAATGATCCAAAGCACACCGCCAGGGCAAAGAAGGAGTGGCTTCGTAAGAAGCATTTCAAGGTCCTGGAGTGGCCTAGCCAGTCTCCAGATCTCAACCCTATAGAAAACCTTTGGAGGGAGTTGAAAGTCCGTGTTGCCAAGCGAAAAGCCAAAAACATCACTGCTCTAGAGGAGATCTGCATGGAGGAATGGGCCAACATACCAACAACAGTGTGTGGCAACCTTGTGAAGACTTACAGAAAACGTTTGACCTCTGTCATTGCCAACAAAGAATATATTACAAAGTATTGAGATGAAATTTTGTTTCTGACCAAATACTTATTTTCCACCATAATATGCAAATAAAATGATAAAAAAAACAGACAATGTGATTTTCTGGATTTTTTTTTCTCAGTTTGTCTCCCATAGTTGAGGTCTACCTATGATGTAAATTACAGACGCCTCTCATCTTTTTAAGTGGTGGAACTTGCACTATTGCTGAATGACTAAATACTTTTTTGCCCCACTGTATGTATATATATATATATATATATATATATATATATATAGCCATGTGTATCCTTGCACTCCCGTAAAAATACAGTTCAGCGCCAAAAAGGGCAAATCATGAACATATAAAAGACAGCGCACCAGGAGCTGCCAAATAGTAAACAACTTTATAGACACAATATTCAACATTAAAAACAACCAAAAGGCAGGTGGGCCAATCTGCTCAGCAGTGAGCCAAACTCTGGCAGCACAGCCAGATAGTGACAACCATAGTAGTATTAGGAGCGATCAAAATATATCATGTAACAACTGGTTAACTCATAGGGAAATCCTAGTTCCAAAGCATAAGATAGACATTGCTGATTAAATGCTAAATTGCATAATGCATTTAAATTCTATATAACGAGGAGACCCATAACTGTTTTCAAGCTATATAATGCACAAGACTGTGCTGCAAGACCCAAAGCATAGTCTACCTGTACTGCAGCAATGGTGCCTCTTCCCCCACTCACGTCTCGCCGGCGTGAGCCCTCCACTTTTAATTACAGCATGACCTTGCCTTCCTGTAGAGATGTAGGCTTTAGTCTAAGAGAGGATTCACATTAGGACAGGTCCCAGCAACGAGAATCGCCTTATTGTGGCTGCCAAGTACACGTAAATTAGCCAATTTATGTGCTAAGTATTCTCAATTTTTCCTATTTTCTAGAACAGTAATGCAATTCAAGTTTCATAATTCATGTTTGCATGCTATAGAGCGCATTTTTATTTTTTGTTTGTATAAGGAGATGGCTACTCTTAGTAAGCACCTGTTCACACCTGATTTCTGTTTGGAAGTGACTGTCAGTTTTTTGATATTTTTACACTTTCTACTAGCCTGCCCAATCAGCAACTGGGGTGCAAAAGTTAATTAAAGATCCATAACTTGTTCATCTTGATGAAAGCTAGGCGGTCTGTACTTTCAGGGGAAATGACTTAAAGATATTACTTCTGCCACTTACACTGGTGCTGCTGCTAATGTTTTTGCGTTGATGATTCAATGTACCCAAGGTTGGAAATCTAGAGCTGTGATGCACACTGTGTGCCTCACTGTTGTTTTGTGGATAAGCACACCTTAAGATTGTCTACAAGCGTGTTACGATACTACAGTATGCATGTATCCCTTCCTGTGGGGAGGGGGTGGGGGAGGCATCTAGCAAAATTTACTCTTGTACCCATGGATCTAACAGAGTGGCAACCCAGTAGTCAGATCTATTTCTAATCCTAACAATATGCGCATCACATTGCAGAAAATGAAGTCCATGGTGTGTTGGTGGCGGGGTAACACTCAAGCTAGCTTCCACCGTCCCCTCTTGCCAACCACGAACAGACAGGTGATCATTATCCTCTTCATATTCTAACTGTTACACACACATCACCTCGTCATCCTCCATTTATTCCTCGGCTCCTACACTAACAGTTTTTCTGGTACCATGAGCCACCCCTTGTTAAAGACGAGATTTTCTCTCAAATGGAACCAACCTCAGGTATCGCTGTTAATAGGCACCTACAATTGGGAGAAATAAATCAGAGAGACAGACTACAGGTTGTCTTTCCAAAATATCCTGTTTTATTGTCCCCCCGAGCCCTTCTTTTATAGCCCAAAAGTCACAAGGAGTATAGGTTACATAATACTTGGCAAAGACAGGGATCGTTTGATGAGTTCTCACTTATGTCCTAGAATACAAGATAGATTTCTAAAATAGGAGTATGCGTGGGTGTTTTGTACATATTTGTGGTTAACAATGATTTGGCAGAACAATCTGGGTTATTCTGGTGAAGTGGGTAAAACAGATACATATATCCTTGAAAGGACAACGACTCCCAACTTATTGATCGCTATAATCCACCCCCCCCCATGTTATCTGCCTGTGTGACGACCGTCCAGAACTTGGAAATAGTGTTTTCTCTTCCTCATTCTCCTCTGGGACCACCACCTCCTCCCGCAAACTATTCAAAGTTTGCTCCAGCATTTAGATGACTGCATCGTCAGCGCCTAACCATTTCAGTAGCCGTTTTGAATCTGCAGAATGGTTTAGATATCTTTCAGCTGTGCTCACTCCACAAGTGTGATTTGCATTATGTCTGTATTGCGTTGGTTCACGCTATGCAAAATAACATATTGTCCAGGGCTGTCACAGTCACTACAAAATGTGCAGAGTGGAATTCCTCTGTGTTGGCACATCACTGTTGTGAATTAGACTTTTTGGCTCCCTCTTGTGGTTACTAGTGATATGACTCTGGGATTTTCTTCCCTCAGTTTGCACCCAGCTGGGTCGTTAGTTCAGGGGTGTTGCTATATAAACCTCCTGGAACCTTAGTCCAGTGCCTGGCATCGTTGTAATCAGACACATTCTGTTTGCTCCTATCTGCTGGTCCTGGTTCGTGCAAAATTAAGCTAAGTCTTGCTTCTTTGTTTTTTGGGTTATTTGCTTGCTCTCATTTTTGTCCAGTTTATACTAAATGTGATTCCTGACCTTGCTGGAAGCTCTAGGGGGCTGGTGTTCTCCCCCCGGGCCGTTAGACGGTTCGGGGGTTCTTGAATTTCCAGTGTGGATATTTTTGATAGGATTTTTGCTGACCATATAAGTTATCTTTCTATATTCTGCTATTAGCTAGTGGGCCTCTCTTTGCTAAATACCTAGCTCATTCTTATGTTTGTCTTTTCCTCTTACCTCACCGTTATTATTTGTTGGGGGCTTCTATCCAACTTTTGGGGTATTTTCTCTGGAGGCAAGAAAGGTCTTTCTTTTCCCTTCTAGGGTTAGTTAGTTCTCCGGCTGGCGCGAGACGTCTAGGATCAACGTAGGCACGTTTCCCGGCTGCTGGTATTTGTGGTGCTAGGATTAGATATATGGTCAGCCCAGTTACCACTGCCCTATGAGCTGGTTTTCTGTGTTTGCAGACTTAGCAATTATTCCTGAGACCCTCTGCCATTGGGGTCATAACACATCACATATTAACCGGCTAACCGGTAGTCCGAAAGAGCTCTGTAGCGATGCAATTAGATGATCCATGGGGTCCAAATGGCAGAAGTGAGCACACATCCAACAGTGCTTTATGCAGCAGCTCAACCAAGCCGGGATAGTGTGGGAGAATTTGCTGCACTCTGTAGATTTGTGAGCCCTCGCGTGCAGGGTCTTCTCTCCTACAGTACCAGTCGTAACTTGTATTGTTTAAGATTATTGTACTTATTATTATGTATTCCCCTCCTCACATGTAAAGCTTCATGGAATAAATGGAGCTATAATAATAATAATACCACCACCAAGTTGAGGATGTCAGCCATGCAAGGCCGCCACCTGGTTTGCACCATTATTGTACACAGGCTTCACTGGCTCCAGGTTCAGTGGAGTTAGCCATTGCTCAAACTCTGCGTGCATAACTGTCCACAACTCTTAAGCTGTCTGACTGCATTCTTCAAGTCATATTAATTTAAACACTGCCTGATTGCAGTGAGCCTTGACTGTTCATTATGGAGGTGGGGTGGATTCTCTCTGCACTGTTAAAGCGCGTGTCTCGTTATAGGAGAGGTTGAGGGCACAGGTGTAGGCCCTAAAGGAGGTGGAGGAGGCGGAGGCATAAGCCGCGGAGGAAGTGTTACAGACCGAGTTTTGCCCCACAAGCCTTGAGGACTTCAAGAATTGTGGAGCAGCCAATTCCCTGCAGCAACCAGAGTAATCCAGTGCCCAGTCACCGAGATGTAACGCCCCTGGCTATGTTTCCACGTCCAGGTGTCATTGGTGAAATGCACTGTGTCAGACAGATTTTTTTCAAGGAGCCGGTGATGTGTGCAACATAGTGGTGTAGCGCAGGCGCAGCTTTCTTAGAGAACTAATGGCAACTGGGCAAATAGTTCTGGGGGACCGACTGCCATCAGGTTTTGGAAACCGTCTGAATCCACCGTGCAGAAGGGTAGCATATCCATGTCCAACAGATTAGAAATGGTGAAGTTCAAGCTCTTCACTTTGACATGTTTTGGAGGAAAAAAAATCTCTTACGTGACCACAACAGCAGATCCGAGGGCTGGCTGCTGTGCTGAGAGAGGGTGGAGTAGGGTGAACATGACGAACTGATGGACTGTGAGTTAAGTGCAGGCAGAGATATTATGGTGGATTGAAAAAGATGTTGTGTGCTCGGTTTCTTAGATCGATCAAAAACAGCAGGCATGTCCACTTCCATTACAGATGATGGGCTCTCAGTCACCCCTGCGGATAAACAAGTGGATGTTCTGTGGCCGGAGACATGTGAGAACAATGGCCATAGTGACAGAAGTAGCAGATGTGATGTGCGGGGTGGCCGTTGGTTGAGGAGTCTTGCTAGTCCACATTTTAGCACTGTGAGACTCCTAGACTAACACATTGATTGCGCTTGCGCCAGTGCATGCATGTAGTATTCAAATTATTGGAATTTACTCAAACGTGAGTTATCTTTTGCAGTCTCAAAAATGGCCCAGGCTATGTAACCCTTGCTGCGCCTGCAAATTACAGACGGGTGACTGCTGCTGGCCACAGCCAGAATTGGGGTTAATGATGCACTGTCTGTGGGTGAAGATAACATAACCTCGCCTTCCTCCACCTTCTCTGCTGAGTTACTCAGCTGCGTGCTTCAGGGTTCACATCAAGTGAGATCTACAACCTCAACCTCACTGTTTCTCCACTAGTGATGGACGAGCATTAAAATGCTTGGGTGCTCGTTGCTCGGGTCGAACAATTTGTAATAAACGGGCACTTAGGACAGAACAACGAGCCCAATGTACAGTACAGACCAAAAGTTTGGACACACCTTCTCATTTAAAGATTTTTCTGTATTTTCATGACTATGAAAATTGTACATTCACACTGAAGGCATCAAAACTGTGAATTAACACATGTGGAATTATATACTTAACAAAAAAGTGAAAGTCTATGGGAGACCCGAGCTATTTTACTGCGATCCCCCCCCCGGGGGTCCTTTTAAGGTCTGAAAACATCTGAAAATGATGGAAACACTGCTCAACATCATGGCAAATGTCCCTGGAAGCATTTCTGACAACTAGATCACAGCTGTAAACAATGTTGTCAGAGTTTCACACCATTTTTACAGGTGCACCAAAAAACATACAAAAACGAACCCAAAATGGATTTTGCTGGGAAATATGTTAAGGTACATCCTTTCCAGGGTAATGACTTGTATATAAGGCAAAATAACTAACCCCAAACAAAAATGTTCCTCCACCACTTGGGCTATGTTCACACGCAGTGTTTTTGATGCGTTTTTCAACTTTAGCATTGCATTCAACCAATTCAAATGCATTCTCTGATAATGCCATTCTAACATTTAACAACTCTAGCTGGCCATGTGTGTGACACATAAGGAGACCCATCTTGTTTCATTTATGAAGGAGGGACTCTTAAAGTCACAGAGCCTATTTTTAGGGGGTATCAGGCAGCATTAATCTTCTCATAGGACCAATAAACGGTGGACTTCCTATACTGTTATTGCTTATGCAGTGAGTGCCTGGTCTTCCAAAAATTAGGACACCCCAATACCCCTTTGACGAGATGTACAGGAGATCCTCCTGAAAAAATGTTGCATTGAATGCAATTCCTGGCCTGCCCCAAAATTACATGCACCTCAATAACCGTTTCAGCAGACTCTTGAGGGAATCAGGACAAAATTGTTCCCATTAGAAGAAAGTGTGTCTCCTATACTGTTTGCCTATGCATTGAATGCAAAGCCTGCCCTGCACCAATGTTACATGCACTCCAATGTTACATGCATAAATAACCCTTTGAAACCACGTACTGGATGGCCACATGAAACAAAAGTTCCCATTATTTTTGTTATTAACATAAATTTTGTTGATGAAGTGAATGCAAGGCCTGACTGTAATTTGCATGCACCACTATCCCCCTTGGAAGAAATGTGGAGGAGGGTCTCATAAAATTTGTTTCACATTACAAAGGAGCGCTTCACCTATACTTGGAATGCCCATACACTAAGTATTTGGGCTGACAAACATTTCCCCCTTGGGGGTACATATCAGCATAGTTATTTTTTTTTTAGGCACACCATAAACACCTTGGAAAACAGTAATGTGTTTCCTACACAGTTGCTGCTGGGAAGGTGCAGGTTTTTAGTAAAAATATGGCGGACGAATCGTTGGATGAAGTCATCAAGAAAAGGGGCATGATGACGGTAGCAATGGGAACGTACATGATTAATAACAGCGTGGCTATGACATCCAGGATACAGGCTACAGTGATTAGTCATTCAGCCACCACCAATTACCAGAATTTGTTTCATGCTCTTCAGAAGATCGGTGTAACAGATGCGCGTGTGAAGCTCAGCATGAAAAATGCCCGTAAAAAATATGTTGCCAAAGACATGTAAGAAACGGGTGGGCTAGTAGTTGTGACTGAGATAACAGGGTCCCTTCTTTGATCCAGCACATGCAGTACTCACGGTGCTGTCAGCTTCTCCACTGCTCTGACTGACGGCCATCCTCGGTTTCAAAGCAACTTATAACATAACGGATTTATTTGCTTCAGGACACAGCACATCTACATGACTTCCAACATTATCTACACAGTTAAGACAGCACATCTCCTTATCTGTCCCTTCTCTGTTCTCTACGTCACAAAGCGTTTCCGTGGGTCGGAGTGCCTCTTGCAATCCCTCTGTTGGGGCTGGCGGAAAGCACCAAATAAATATAAAGACTGCAATAAGGTGATTTCACATCCCTGAGTCCACTGTGCAGAGTTGGAACCTGCTGCTAGGTAATGGCGGCACTATATGGTGGTACTACACCTGAATAGACACGGGTTGCGTCACCCAGTGTGAACTGACGCGAACTCTGTTGCATCACAGAGTCGCAGAGAAGAAAGGAAACACTGTGCTCTGTTAGCAATCACAGGGTGCAGCCAATGAATACTAGTGGGATCCCTGCAATTCATCCCAACTACGCTGGTGGTTGTTCTCACTCTAACCCTCGCTGGCTTTTGAGCCTGCGCCTGAGGACTCCCTGAGTCAGATACTGAGACCCAGCGTGAATTCCCATCCTACACTGACCAGTAGTGTGAATGCAGCTGAGAAGCCACTGTTAGGAGCTGACTGCTTGCTCTACTCACCCTAATACCCAAACAACAACCAAGGGGATGGGGATCATATAGGAGCAGTCACCAGTATCAATCTCTCAGCACACATGTACATAGTCAGGTCTATACTAGCACATGGCCCAGCCTTCCGGGACCTTCCTGGTGGTCCAATCAGAGCCGCTCTGGGACCTGAGCATGTGACCTCTGACCTCCAATGAGAGGTCGTCCACGGGCATCCTTATGTGATGCCCGGGAGACCGAGGTACCCAGCACTAGACCAATGAAGTCTGTCTCTTGAGGGGGATGTCACGAATGGCTTGACCCAGTGCTGTGGTCTCCGGCAATGCACAGTGTAAGGGATATCATGAAGGAACAGGCACTTACTTGATCAGCAGCAGATCCTCCCAGTAGTGATGATCCCGATCTTGAGTAGATGATTATTGTCCAAATGAAAGACTGAGGCGTTAAAACGTTTAACCAGTTTACTTCAACATGAAGGGATTTGCAATCAGTACTGTCACCGGAGTCTGTATGAGCACTCTGAATTACTCTGACATTGTCAAGATTTCTATCTCTTATTATGCGCAGTTTCCATGTGGCCCTGCTGCTGTATGTGAACTGGCTGCCGACTCAATCTATCCCTCCCGGGTCCTGGTTCGACGGGCAACCCGAGTCCTTTTTTGTCAGTTTATCCAATCTGGGAATACCGCTGAACTCTGTGTCTGTTGCTGCGCATGACCCTAGTGAGGCTGATATCACCTCACGTCTTTCCGGTTGCTGTATTATATATAATGAATATAGCCGCGGATCCGGTATCCGTCTCTGCGCCTATTCTGGGTAATAATTAATGCTACCCAGTTCTCACAATGTCCTTTCTCTCTATTCTCCTTCTCTTCAGGTCGATGGTCCTGACTTATCAACCGTCATAGGGTTGTTAGAAAAGCAGTTGTATGACCTTTCACTCCTAGCTCCTTAGCCCAACTGCCAGTCCTTTTCTCAGACCAGAATAGATCAAGGGGAGTCTCTGGAGCTCCCCCTTCTGGCCGGAGATGGTAGTGCAGTCTTGCTATTTTAGTATTTGTATTTGGTGTCAATAACTATTTTTGTGGCAAATACCCCTAGGGGCGTGGCGGGGCGTTCCCCCTTAGTTAAGAACAGTACTCCGGGACTGCGGGACGATAACATTTTGAAATAACAATTGGTATGTACAGAGTCTTAAAAATGAAAAGTTACAAAAACCACTCAAAGAAACAAAAAAAAAATGGAATTCTGTAAAAAGTCACTTCAAATAGCGTCCATTAATACAGTTCTATCCTTGAAGGTACTAGGAAGTAAAGTTCACAAAGCAGTCTTTCCGGAGCTTTGATTTGGTGTTTCCGGGCTGATAAAAAGTTCAAGAATATGCAAGAAGTTCATACAAGTGAGTCTCTGTAGGTAACTGGGCTTAAACGTTACAGAACGATAACAATGACTATAGCCTTATAGTTGGTAATCCGCATACCTGGCCGGTAATTGACCCTGGGTACTACGCTGGGATCTACGTAATAGCGGTGTCTCTTTATGTAGTGTACTTCTGTCTACTGCGGATATAGTATCTGCCCTCTCTGCTAAAGATAATTCCACAACTATGGGGTTGGCAAGTCCACCGTGAATGAGATTACTCTGATCAGAAATCTGTTCTTCCTGGTCTAGAACCTCTTGCAGTACGGGGTCAGCCTCTTCCTGTCTTGGGACTTCTAATATTGGGTTCGGTGTTTGATAAAAGGCCACCATGGGAACCACTACCGCACCATGGTATGTTAGTCGGGTTTTGGGAAAGTCTCCTATACAGGTGTGATACATTTCCTCTTCTTTTTCCTTTACTGGTTGAACCTGTATGGGTTGAATAACTTCTGGTTCTAGCTGGACAACTTCTGGCTCCTTCAACGTTTCCGGACATAATTTAAGATTGTCTCTTGACACTAGTACAGATGTTAAACCTCCGTTTTTGCTAATGAGACACATTTTAGGATTATCCATTCTTGTTGGTAAAACTGTGTAGAGTAGGGCTTCCCATTGATTATCCAGTTTATTGGTTCGACGATTCTTCTTGAGTACTTGGTCACCAGGTCTTAATGGAGTTGCTAGAGCATTCTGTTTGAAAGTTCGCTCTTGTCTTTCTCTGGTTTGCTTGAGGCTTCTTTCCACACTCTCTTGCACTTGGTGATACTGCTTTTGCCGTACGACATCCCAATTGGAGTCTTGAACTTCTGCGTCTGGTTTCAGAATTCCCATTTCTAGATCGATTGGCAATTGGCCGGGTCTTGCACGCATAAGATAAGCTGGGGTGCAGTTGGTAGAGCTCACCGGGACATGATTATACAGATCCACCAAGTCAGGCAATTTCTCTGGCCATTGATTCCTTTCCGTTTCAGGTAAAGTCTTTAGTAGGTCTATCACAATATGGTTCATCTTCTCACATAAGCCGTTTGTTTGCGGATGATAGGCCGTCGTCCGGATCTTTTTGCAATCATACATATTACAGAATTCTCTGAAGATCTCTGATTCAAAGGCTGTACCCTGGTCAGTGAGAACCTGTTCCGGATATCCATGGGGTCTACAAAAGTACGTTTGGAATGCTTTGGCTGCTGTTTTTGCAGTCAGATCTTTTACAGGTACTACTACCAAGAAGCGCGAATAATGGTCCACGATGGTCAAGGCATAGACATAACCGGACCGGCTCGGTGTCAACTTCACGTGGTCCATGGCTACAAGTTCAAGTGGTTGTTTGGTGATTATGGGCTGCAGTGGTGCTCTTTGGCTCTTTTGATCGTTCCTTCTGAGGTTGCACGGGCCACAGTTTCTGCACCACTGTTCGATTGATTTTCTCATCCCGACCCAATAAAATCTTTCTCTTAGAAGCACTTCTAACTTTTTCCAACCGAAGTGACCAGCACCATTGTGGTAAGCCTCGAGGACCACCCTCACATCTTGTTTAGGCACGATAATTTGCCAAACCAATTCATGTGTTTTTGGATTGGTGTACCTCCTACAGAGCTTCTTTTGATACAGGGACATTTTGCCTCTCTCTTTCCAGAGTTGATGCATCTCTTCTGGGGCATCCTCATCGGGATATGCACTTTGCTCAGTCAATAGTTCCTTCACTAACTTCACAGCCGGATTGCTATCTTGGGTGTCAGCCCATCTATGGTGTGCTAACGGATTAAAATTCACTTCTTGTTGTTTCTGATAGGTATTTGACTGACGATGTTTTGCCTTGGGCTGATGAAAGGCTGGTAGTTCAATTTCTTCAAGCTCCTCCGTTTCTTCTTCTACATCTCTCAAGTGTGGCATCCGGGATAGGGCATCGGCATTTCCATTCTTGCGACCTGCTCAATACTTGATCACGAAGTTGTAATTAGATAACCGGGCCATCCATCGCTGTTCTAACGCACCTAATTTAGCCGTGTCTAGATGGGTCAACAGATTGTTGTCAGTGTAGACAATAAATTCTGCACTGGTCAAATAGTGATGGAAACGTTCAGTCACTGCCCAAACTACTGCCAGTAGCTCCAATTTGAAGGAACTATAATTTTCTGAATTTCTTTCAGTAGGCCGGAGTTTTCTACTTGCAAAGTCGATGACTTTTTCCCGACCTTCTTGCTTTTGTGACAGCACCGCTCCCAATCCTACATTACTGGCATCGGTGTACAGGATGAAAGGTTGATGGTAATCCGGATACGCCAGAACTTCTCCTGTTAGTGCCTTCTTTAGTTGCTCAAAGGAGTCTTCTCTTTCGTCGCCCCACTGAAAAGGAGGGTTTCGGTTCGAAGGTTTCTTCGTCTGCCCTACCAAAGCGTCTTGCAAGGGTGCTGCCAACTTGGTAAATCCTTTTATAAATCTGTGATAGTAACCCACCAATCCCAAGAATTGCCTCACTTCTTTTGCGTTGGTAGGTCTTGGCCAAATCCCTTATGGCAGTTATTTTCTCGGGATCCGGTGCTACTCCCTCCGAACTCACGATGTGCCCTAAGTATTGTACCTTTGGCTTGAGAAGGTGACATTTGGATGGTTTGATTTTCATACCATACTTGGATAAGGCTTCGAACACCTCTGCCAGGTCTATTAAGTGCTGTTTGTAAGTCTTTGAGTAGACGATCACATCATCTAGGTACAGGAGGACGGTCTCGAAGTTCTTGTGTCCGAGGCAACATTCCATCAGTCGCTGGAAAGTACCGGATGCGTTACAGAGTCCGAATGGCATGCGATTAAATTCGCTTAGACCCATTGGTGTGGTGAATGCTGTTTTTTCTTTATCCCTCTCAGCCACAGGGACTTGCCAATACCCGCTTGTTAAGTCTAAGGTGGAAAAATAATTAGCAGATTTCAAAGCGGTCAAGGACTCTTCTATCCTAGGCAAGGGATAGGCGTCTTTATGGGTGATGTTATTAATCCGCCGGTAGTCTACGCACATTCTTATGGTTCTGTCCTTTTTTTTGACAATCACCAGAGGGGCCGCCCAAGGGCTACAACTATCTCTTATTACCCCGGCCTGTTTCATTTCTCTCAGCATGTCCTTCGCGCATTGATAGTGAGCGGGCGGTATGGGCCTATATCTTTCTTTTATCGGGGGATGGTCACCACTGGGGATTGTATGTTCCACCCCTTCTATCCGTCCGAAGTCCAATGGGTGTTTACTGAAGACCTGTTCATATTCTGTCACTAATCTATACACCCCTTTTCTTTGATGGGTAGGTGTTGAATCTACGCCCACGTCTAGCTGTTGGCACCAATCCTCCGATTCTCCATCTGAGCCGTTATTTTCCACCTGACAGGTCGATTCTAAGGGCTCAACGGTTGTGATGGCATTGTTGTCAACAGTATATAACTTTGCCATTGCAGCGTACCTTGGCAAAGTGACCTCTTCCTCTCCGCAGTTCAAAAGTCGTACCGGCACCTGTCCCCGGTGTACCTCGACCACCCCTCGTGCCGTGAGTATAGTGGGCCTGCTGTCGGTGTACGCTGGTTCTATTAAGGCTTGATAGTCTCGTCCTTTAGTACCAATGGCCGCTCTACACCATACCAGCATTTCTGTTTTTGGTGGGATTACAATAGACGTTGGATCACTCACCCTCACACTGCAGATTTCTCCACCTGCAACTTTTATCTGTTGCCTTAACATTAATATTTTTATTTCCCTCCTGAGAACTCTGCTGGCAGGATCGGGCAGTTTCAGCAATTTGCTGTAAGACAGAAATAACTTCGGAAAAGCAGTTCTCTAACACATTCATTCCTATCAATACAGTTGGTTCACAGTTCTGCCGGTCAACATCAACGACAATTATACCCTGTTTCTTCAATTCTGCTTTACCAATCTTTATGGTCATCTCCCTGAATCCTAGTTTCGGTACCAACTTACCATTACTGGCCCATATATCTAGTTCAACATCAGAGGGCCCTTTATCAAAATCTACATCAGCTCAGTACCTCTTATAAAGGATATATGGTATAGATGAAATCTGGAAACCTGTATCCAACAAAGCGTTGAGGGGAATTCCGTCCAGCACGATAGGGATGATGGGTCGTCCTCCGATGTACCTGTCGTGCCAGGGTGTTGGGCCTTGAAAATTCATTCCTGCGAAGCGGCCCGCATTCCCAGGGGATTCCCGTTTAAACCACAATCTCGTGCAAAGTGGCCTGGCTGCTGGCAACGGCGGCAAATGGGCTGTCCATCCGGTTGGAAACGGTCGCGGGTCGCCCTCTCAATGTCGGGTATCTCCGGGGTCTCATCCATGGGACATCCTCTCTACGGTTTGCCAACTCTATCTTGAGTCCTCTCATCTCCTGCATGGTTTTAGCCATTGAAGCAAAATTCTTCAGGGTACATACCTACGCCTCGGCTGATGCTGGTCTAGGTAGAAATTTGTGCAAGCGGCGGTAGTCCGTCGCTTGACCTGGTTTGATCACGATATTCTGTTCTGTTCCCTCCCTTGGGACATCCCATGGTTACCTGTGTCCCCAATGAAGCAATAAAGAAGGATTTAATGTACTCACCATAAAATCTCTTTCTTGGAGCCTTCATTGGGGGTCACAGCACCCTTCTTGGTTTGTGCCTACGTTGGGCCTGTGTATAGTTTTTTTGTTGTTGCTTCTCCAACTGCTTTTTCCCTAACCGACCAGCTTTAGGCCAGCTGGTGGGTGTACCCTGATGATGAGGAGCTAATATTTTTTGCTGTTGAGCGTCAGCCACCTATCCCCTAGCAACAGTAGCATACACCCACGGTTACCTGTGTCCTCA
Source organism: Ranitomeya variabilis (assembly GCF_051348905.1). Taxonomy (NCBI): domain Eukaryota; kingdom Metazoa; phylum Chordata; class Amphibia; order Anura; family Dendrobatidae; genus Ranitomeya; species Ranitomeya variabilis. The sequence continues at coordinate 180,921,852 of NC_135238.1, forward strand.
ATGAAGGCTTCAAGAAAAAAAACCAAAAACTTTATACCTGGCAATACACTACTAATTAAAATCTGTTTAGGATGCCTACAGCAGAGGTGCGTGTATGCAGCAGAGCTGTGAGTGTGTGTAATCATACAGGAGAGTGGTTTGTGTATTTCTAGAGCGCTTCTTATAATAAGGCATGTCCTATCAAATCAACCACAATAAAAGTTACATTCTTATTGATCATATTTTGTCAGTCATTCAGATAACCATTTTATATTCTATTTAGAATGTATTTCAAGAATTTATTCAACTAAATACATTTGCTAATTTTCCTTTACTTGTAACCCTTAGATATCCTATAAAGCATTAAAGAGAAAATAAAGTTACCGTATACCTAAGTGCATTTGAGATGTATTCTGACACACTTTGGATGACAGGAGCACTCAATTCTTTCAAAGCATCCTCCAAAATCTCTTCTAGGACATGAGGCAAATCCTGCACAAAACATCAAAACACAATGCTACAAACGTCTGTTAAATTACCTATACACATTAGCCAAAGTTGATGAAAATGTATTATTACAACCAAAATTAATTGGTTGCAAGTGCATGGAGTTTCACCCGGATGGACCGATGTCTGCAATTAGTGGTTATGAGAGACCCAAAAAATCTCAGGTTTGTGTGAACTTGGCTTTAAATGTATGTTTGAAGCAAGCAGATTTCTTCTGAAAACAGAGCTGCCTATGAAAGACCAAATTTTTTGTCTGGTCTGCAATGCTACAAATGTGACATTGTTTTAAACACCAGTATAGGACGGCATTTATCTTTTTTAGTACCTCATCGCTGAATTTTGGCTTGGGAGGAGATGGAGGTGGCTCAGGTGGCAAGATGGGCTGAAACACTGCCTGAGCAGGCACAGAACTAGGCTCCTTAGCATCAGGCAATGGAAGTACAGTAGTAGGTTTAATTTCTTCAAGAGCAAGTTGTTCTGTTGATACAGAAAAAAAGTTAAAGAAAATCTAAACTAAAATCTACAGATCAAGGAAAATCTGGATGTAATAACACATGACATTGGTATTGTTCGATAGCTTAGTCGGATCCTCCTATCTTCAGGCCCCTCTCCCAAGTACCCAATAAACCCCAACCCCAATAAAGACAGGATACAAAACTTGGATAATAATTGGTCACAGTGGCCTTTATTATAAACATACAAAACATTAAAGGTAAAGTAACGTGGGGAGGTCCTTGAAGCTCCAAACTGGTGGTAAACCATAATATATAGAGTGGACAGAAAACAAGACCATAATTTACTCCCAGCCGCAACCACCTGGCTCGGGAGCACCAAAATACCCCGAAGGGCTACCATTGTCCACTTAACACCTGGGAATCCGGCCCACCGTTGCCAAGATCCCCCAAACCACCAGACCCGAAACCAGACTTTACACAAACTGAAGAATCCGTATCCTGACGGATCCCCCAGGCCAATTTAGTACCAACTCCAAGGACCCCTCCCATCGCCACAACGAGAGGTACTTGAACACCTCAGGGACCCGAGGCCCCCCCAATCTTGACCGCTATGGCCCTTTCAATACCGCTCTGCAATCCAAGAGCCCACAAATCGATGCCCACCACATTTAAATGGACACCATCACCTAGGAGAAATTCATCTCCCCCTTTCTCCAATTCAAAATGACGGATGAACAGACCACCATTTCTAACGACAAAACTAGATATAGCCCGATTCACCTTAATTCTAGCTTTGTGGATCCTCTCCACAGATCTGGCATGTCGCCAGCACCTCCTCGGGACGATATCGGACCACACGACTAACAAATCCCGGAAAGACGCCCATAGCCTCAGCAGATCGTGTTTTATATCCCGGATCAATTCACGGCAAGGGCGAACCCCCAAATCGTTGCCCCCTACGTGAAAAACTAAAATGTCAGGAGTTCTGTCCAACCTAATGCCATTGTGCACCTCCTGCATAACCCCACTCCAACACAAACCCCTAAAACCCGGCCACCTGACCACGGCCACGTCCCTTGAAAGACCGAGTTGACGTCCGTCCCGCCGAACATCCGCTCGCCTCGCGCCCCAATAGACGAAAGAGTGGCCGACGATCCAAACCAACAGGGGGGGTTCGACCTAGAAAATACAAACAACTTAAAATCCAAAACAATGACACAACAAAATACAGGCGTACGAGAAAAAACGCAAGGCCTTCATGGTCTAACATAGTTTTTGTAACGCCCAGACTCCCATCTCCCTATCCTCTGAACCACTTCCGGGGCCAATCCCCCCAGAGCCGCTTCAGTCGCGGCCCCAATACAAAATGAGTGCGACGCAAAACTAGAAGCGTCCAAACCCAACCCCGACAAAGCTTTCCGAAATACAGCAACAAACTGGAATTTGGATAAAAAGGAACCATCCTCGTGACACAACAAAGGACCATCCGAGACCGGCCGAAGGCTAGTAAAAACCTGAAAACAACGAACAGGACACATAAGTGAACCACTGACCGAGCCCAACTCAACCCGTTTCTTTCCCGCCTGGTCAGTCTTTGACCGACGTACAAACTGAACTAGAGCACATATTTCAAATAAGGGACAATTTGACACTTAATAGTGAAAAAAAGACCCCAGGCCTACAAAGGAGGCCACCCACTCCATGCTAATACTGAAACAAAGAGAACCAAGGAGTATAATAGGTATCAAAATTTTATTACATCTGCCAAAGCGTAAAAATACACAAGTGTTAAAATTATCTAAGACATATACGATGTGATACAAAATGCATAAGAACGGAGTATAAGAACAGGGTCCCACCTGGATGAACGATGCCCAAATAGTACATAAATCTGCAAAGCAGATAACGTTATGTGTAACTGCAGAGCACACTACATATAAACTGTGATAGAGCAGCAATTATTTACTAACCAGTAACCAATGCAGAGTGTGCTTACCGCTTGTAGGGTGGGCACTCAGGACACCAGGCAGGAACAGGGATGAAAGCGACCCCCGACGTACGTTTCGCTTTAGAAGTGTTAACAGCTTTATCAAGGGGACGTATCCAGAAATGTAATCGACTCCCAATAAGCACCACATCCTTGGCCCAGAGCCCACCTCGCCTAAACGTGGTGGGAGACACCAGCTCCCCAACCCTCAAGGCCCCAAAAAACACCAGGGAAAAGGCTAAACGAAAGAGAGCACCTTCAAAGTTGGATAAGCAAATGTCGCTCAAACGCGAGCCCACCTGCTCCAACACGCCAAAAAGAGACCGGGCGCCAAAGATCACCTCGTCCCGCCTTTCTACGAAAACCCCAAAAGAGACCGGGCGCCAAAGATCACCTCGTCCCGCCTTTCTACGAAAACCCTTTACCGCCTGCCGTACCAAAAACAACTTCGTCAAATCCTGCAATCCTCGAAGCTGAAAACCGAAAACCAGAGCCGCCCGAACTCTATCCACCTTCGAAGCAGACCACCCCTCTTCCGCGCCGCGTCTCAAACACAACAACAAAGTGCCCAGTTGATCCTTACCCCCGTTAGTAACCCCACAGGACACCATCCAAGATTCCCAATCACACCATACCAACCGATACGCTATGTGCTGGGCGCCAAAGACGCGCGAATCAAAGGTCCTGCAGCCCGGATACCACGTTCCAAAGCTCCGGCGGGCAGTCCAGACCCGTCTCCTCCGCGTCCGGGGCCAGAGACCGAAACCGTTCCCACTGAAACCGAGACAAAGAGTCAGCCACAGAATTCTCCACTCCGGGTACATGAGTCGCCGTAATGTACACATTGATAGACATGCAGCACAACACCAACTGACGGAGAACCCTGATAACCGGAGGAGAAGAAGCCGTCAAACTGTTTATGACACACACAACCGCCATATTGTCACAATTAAAACGAACCCTCCGATTGCGCAAATCCTCCTTCCACAAGTAAACTGCAACCAGGATAGGAAAGATTTCCAACAAAGTGACGTTCTTCACCAACCCGGACGTGAACCACTCGTCCGGCCACCTATTGGCACACCACCTGCCACCAAAAAAGGCGCCAAAACCAACACCGCCTGAAGCATCAGTAAACAAATCCAACTCAGCGTTGCCGACTACGTCCTCCATCAACAACGAACGGCCATTGTACCGTGCCAAAAAACTATCCCACACCTCCAAATCAGCCTTATGCTCGCTAGACAGGCGAACAAAATGATGCGGGGCCTTAACCCCTGCCGTGGCACCGGCTAGCCTCCTTGAAAAAACCCTCCCCATCGGGATGATCCTGCAGGCAAAATCAATTTGCCGAGGAGGGACTGAACCTCCCGCAACGGCAACTTTTTTAAGCGACGTGCCCAAGCCACTTCATTTCTCAATCCAACCACCTTCTCTTCAGGCAACCGAAATTCCCAGTTAACGGAGTCAATAACAATGCCCAGGAACGAAAGACTCGTGCAAGGCCCCTCAGTTTTTTCCGGCGCTAAGGGAACACCAAAACGTTCTGCTACCCATATCACCGTCCTCAAGACCGTGTCACAACTTACGGACTGACTCGGCCCGATGCACAAAAAGTCATCCAAATAGTGAATGACCGAATCCAAACCCGACACCTCGCGAACGACCCACTCAAGAAAAGAACTAAAAGCCTCAAAGTATGCGCAAGACAATGAGCAACCCATCGGCAAACATCTGTCCACGTAAAATCCACCGTTCCAATAACAACCCAACAGCCTCACACTGTCCGAATGAACGGGCAATAAACGAAAAGCCGACTCAATATCAGTCTTGGCTAAGAGCGCGCCCCACCCACAACTACGCACCCCACCCACAACTACGCACCCAGCGTGCAGCCTCGTCAAAGGACGTATAAACCACGGAGCAAAGCTCCGGGTCTATCCCGTCGTTCACGGACCTCCCTTTTGGGTAAGACAAATGCTGAATCAGCCTAAACTTGTTCGGTTCCTTCTTCGGAACCACACCCAACGGCGAAACTACCAAATCCTCTAGCGGCGGAACAGGAAAAGGACCGGACATCCTCCCCAATGAAACCTCCTTATGCAACTTGTCCGATACCACCGCCGCGTGTAACTCAGCTGATCTCAAATTCTTCAAAACCCGAGGGATACCGAAAGGAGGAGCAGGTATACGAAAACCATCCCTGAAACCCGACAACAACAACACCGCTTTTTCCCCTATCCGGGAACCTACTTAGATAGGGGACCATCGCGTCCAGCCTCACTGGCGTCTCCCCCTTTTGAATTGCCATCTGGCTTTCCCTTTTTCTTGAAGCACTTGGCGGCGCCATGGGAAGAACCGCTGCAATGCGAGCATGCGTGTTTAAATTTACAAGTAGCTCCGAATTTGCACTGGCCGTCATTAAACTGCCAGCATAAACCATGCTTCTGACCTCCTGACTGTCCGGACTGACCCCCTGACCCCAAAAAACTACCTTGCGATGTGGAGTGGCCGGCAGATCCGGCCTCGCCTTGAAAGGAATGGCCAAAGTTCGTTGGCGCCATAACCCGCAGCCACAAACCAATGTCCTTCTGATCCCAGCGAATCGAAGGACGGACCGCCTTCCTCTGTCTAAACTGCTCGTCATACCGGAGCCAAGCTTGGCCCCTGTATGCCCTGTGTGTCTCGCCTATCGAGTCCATGTAACAAAACAACGCGGAACAGTTTTGGCGCCTTCTCGCCAACCACGCTTGCCAAAATCGCAAATGCTTGCAACCAATTCACAAACGTCTGAGGAATAAGGCGCCAGCTGCGCTTTTCCTCGTCATCCTTCTTACTGTCCTCCTTCCTGCTCTTATCTAAATTAAATTTCTCCAAAGGAAGGAGCGAAAAGATCTCCACGTACTCATCCTTCCAAATCTTCTCCCTAACGTCCTTTTTCAAATGAGCCCCCAGTGGCCCCTCAAAACAAACATAAACCTCTCCCCGCGCTTTATCATCTAAGGCTGGTTTCACACTTGCGTTTTTGTAAGCTGCGTTTTAGCGTTAAAAAACGCAAAAAAACGCATGCGTTTTTTCCCCTATACTTAACATTAAAAACGCATGCGTTTTTTCACATGCGTTTTGATGCGTTTCGGCAACGCATGCGTTTTGGCAACGCATGCGTTTTTTAGCGCGTGCGTTCATTTGCAGAAATGCAACCTGTAGTAATTTCTAGCGGCATTTTTTTGCCGCGAAAAAACGCATGCGTTTTTTCGCGGCAAAAAAATGCATTGCTCTCTATGTAAACGCATGCGTTTTTAAGCACATGCGTTTGTTTGCGTTAAAAACGCATGCGTTTTTATAGAAAAAAAAAAACAGAAAACACACTGAAAAGTCACCCACCACCATCAAGGTGATAAAGGGATCCAAACCCTACCCCTAACCTCACCCCTAACCGTTTAATGAACATTTTCTGACAGTCATAGTGCCACGTATTTCAGTGCCACGTATTTAAGTGCCACGTACTATAAATACTATAACTACGTGGTTATACGTGGCACTGAAATGCGTGGCACTGAAATGCGTGGCACTGAAATGCATGGCACCAAAATGTGGCATTTAAACACGTGGCATTTAAACACGTGGCACTTAAACACGTGGCACTTATACACGTGGCACTTATACACGTGGCACTTATACACGTGGCACTTATACACGTGGCACTTAAATACGTGGCCCTTATACACGTGGCACTTAAATACGTGGCCACTGAAATATCGAGGCACTTATATACGTATATAAACGTATTTCAGTGCCACGTATTTCAGGTTAGGGGTGGGGTTAGGATCCCTTTATCACCTTGATGGTGGGGGGTGGCTGAGGGTTAGGGTTTGGATCCCTTTATCACCTTGATGGTGGGGGGTGGCTTAGGTTAGGGTTTGGATCCCTTTATCACCTTGATGGTGGGGGGTGGCTTATCAGTGACCAGGTGACCAGGACATTCTAATAAAAAGCTACCCCTAACCCTAGGGATCCTAACCCTAGCTAATTCTATTAATAGTGTGTTTTCTAGTTGATTTTGATGTTTGGCAGCTGTCACACACTTCTCAGCATGCGTTTCAAAAACGCATGTAAACGCGGGAAAATGCCACGTTTTGCTGCAAATTTTATTTTTTTGGCGCAAAAACGCATGCGTTAAAAAAACGCGGCGTTTTGCCGCGTTTACATACGTTTTTTCACCACATGCGTTTTTAAAAAAACGCTGCAAATCAAAACGCAAGTGTGAAACCAGCCTTAGCGAATACCGCCCTCCTCCGTCTGTACTGACATGGAAACGGGCTCCGACGACCTACTTGGCGCCGCTAAGCCCCCCCAAAGACCCTCCCAGACCTATCTCCGAGGCACCCACCCACGCCGCCAACGGTGACGGCACCGACCTAGTGCCCCCCAAACGTGAAAGCAACTCGCGGACACTACACAATAACTCCCCTACCCCGTCACGCCCGCACTCCGGCCGAACCCGCGGACCCTCCCCCATAACCGCAGCCCCACCACCCTGACTAACACCAACTACCGGGGAAAACGACAATAATGGCGACAAAACAGACACAGAATTGTCCTCACCAGGCTGCAAGGGAGCTGACGTCCCCCCAGCCGCAGTCGTCCCGCTCATCCAGCCGACGTCCGCTGCCGATCCGCTATGTGTCACCGCTTGCATCAGAGGCTCGCCCTGAGATGTGGACCCGTCCGCTCCGGCCCCGTCACGGCCTGCTGCAGATGATGCTGATGCGGCCCTGTCTGGAGGTACCCGGGGCCCACCGCTGTAGACGGTGTCAGCCGGCCCTCTGCAGAGATTGCTTTCAAATCGAGCCGACCGCATAGGGGAAGGTCCGGCATCCCTGGTCAGGCACGGCAGCTCCGCAAGTCCGGCGGCACTGCCTGCCGCTGCAGCCACAGGCGCTCTCCCACGTTGTCCGGGACGAGCAGGTGAAGCAGGCCGCCGGGCAGCGCCATTACCGTGGCGCCCTGCTGTGACGTCAGCGGAAGTGAGTGAAGAACCGGCGCGTGGAGGCTCCGCCCCCCGAAACGAGGGAGAAGGCCTGCCCACCGCCGCAGGCCCCAGCGCGGCAGGTGGATTCCTCCAGGACCGGGCCCTGCTCGGACGCTTACTGGCGGGCGCTCGGTCCGGAGGGTCCCTGGAGGGGCTCTGATGCCGTCGCCGTCGCTGGTCAACAGACGACATAGTAGGGTAAATGTTAGAGTGTATGGTAGCGTCTAGATTGGAGTTGATTTCTTGAGGGGGAGGAGTGATTTCATGAAATCATGATGTCACCGGAAGGGGCGGGGCCTCCTTTATGAGGGTAGAGGCTAGATTGGAGTTGATTTCTTGAGGGGGAGGAGTGATTCCTTGAAATCATGATGTCACCGGAAGCGGCGGGGCCTCCTTTATTGACCAGCCGATAGCAAGGAAGCTGGAGAAGGGTAAATGCTAGACTAGGCATTGTGGGCAAGGGGGACATGACGACTGCGCATGCGCCACATGCACGCGCGCCACTCGCGTCCGGACGGCGACGCGCACCTGGCGCATGCGCAGTACCGGCACTCGCGTCCGTACGGCGACGCGCACCTGGCGCATGCGCAGTACCTAGGGCTACTGCGCGGCGCCCGAGGCAGCACGGCCGCGCGCAACTTCCGCACAGCAGCAGCATTGGAGAAAGAGCGAAGGCAGCGGCTGTACGGATGACCTAGATCACCACACAGGTTACACCGAATATCCTTACAGGATGCAGCGAGATGGCCTACCCCGCCACACAAGGCACATTTCTGCACCTTGCAGCTTGCGCTGAAGTGGCGGGGATCACCGCACCTGTGACAGACCTTCGGCTGCCCCTGGTAGAAGATCAGGATCCGGTCCCTTCCAATGAACGCCGAGGAAGGGATGTGGGTGACAGTACCCCCTGAGACCTTCAACTTCATCATGAAGGTCCAGCCCCCTGTCCAAATGCCAAATTCGTCCAGATTTTTATTAGGGACGTCCGTGACTTCCCCATAGCGGAAAAGCCACGTCAGGATGTCAACACCAGAGAGTGACTCGTTACATGTTATAACGGTCACCCTCTTCACGCCATTTTGGCGAGACACCGCTTGTACAGCGAAATCTCGCCAGCCGGGCTCCCCCTTCACCAGCTCGTAATTTGACCAGAAGAGCTCAAGCCCCTCTGGCCGCACGAAACTGATGTCAAAGAAGAGGGTGGCCGCAGGATGAATCAGGGCAAAGATGTCAACTACCCCAAAGCCCATCTTCAGGAGGAGCTCCACCACCCTACTCCTGGGTGGGCAAGCTTCACTGCCCCTCCAGCGAAGACGGACTACATTCCTCCTCGCCACCCCCTGCCCGGCTGTCGGGAGGGACCATACGGTTTCCCCCTCCCTTCTATCTTGGAAGGCGGCCAGGCCATGTCTCTCCAGCCAGAAAGACAGGTCCACCTCTCTTCCCTCTACCAGGATCGACCGCTCTCCGTTTTTTAGGGCTTCCAGAAAACGGCGCTGCAATACGCCGTCCCCGGAACCCAGAGGCGAGGAGACCCCCCGAGCCCCCCGTGAACCCCCTGGAGCCCCAGCCACCACCCTCGCAAAAGAAAGGGGGAGGGGAGCGACTGGGGGGGCAGATGGACCAGCCTCCCCCCCACCCCCCGCACCGCCTTCATCCGCACCGCCATCTATACCACCATCCGCACCGCCATTCACACCTGCAACATTTGCGACTCCACTCATACCCTCCCCCACATCCCCAACACACAACACACCATCCATACCGTCATTCATATCCACATTCGCCACGGCCACATGCACCCCGGTATTATTTTTATTATTATTAACAATAAGATGCTTTTTTTTTTCTCTAACCTTCCTTCCTCCTGCTGGGGGCTCCTGCTGCACGCTTCCTGGTGCAGCACTCAGTTTCCCCAGGGGCGCCGCTGCCCCTTTAAGGCCCGCAGAGCAATGCTGAACAGTCACTCTGCCCTGCCTGAGCTCAGGAGCAGCAGCACCTCCTGAGGTCTCTGCGGCAGCCATTTTTTTTAACTTTATTACTTGGAGCAGGGCCGGACTCTGACACCGGACCCTGCTCCATACCGGGACCACAGTCAGTTGGACCTTCAGGCACCGGAGCCCCCGCACCACCAGAAGACGGTAAGTGGGCAGGGGACCCCGGCACCCCCTTGCTGGCTTGTACCGCTGGTTTAATATTGCCGCATACATTTTTTCCGAGTGGGCGGAGCCACTCACGGCCGACCCGCCGAGGCCACGCCCCCTCCGCTGGACACAGCACCAGCGGGCGGGGCCGCAGCCGCACAGGCCACGCCCCCACCGCCGCCCGCGATCACAGCGGGGGGTCCCGCGACCACCGAGGCTGTGCCCCCCCCGGCGGCCGCAACCACAGCGGCGGGTGGGACAGCAGCCGAGGAGGGCCCCCCCCGCATGCCACAACCACAGCGGGCCGGGCAACACTCGGGGAGGCCACGCCCCCCTCACGGGCCCCGGACACATGCATGGAGGGGACAACTGGGGTCGCAGCTGGGGAAGCCACGCCCCCCGATGCCACCCGCACTGGAGACCCCGGGGTACGCCCAGGGCCCCCCACGGTACTGACGCCAAGAGGCATAGCCCCCGCACCAGCCGCCACCACCGCTGAACCCCTCAGCACAGGCCACTCCCCCTCGGCGTCCAGTGGCGGCGGGGCCCCCGGCACAGACCCATCACTGGCTCTGCGCACGGGGGTCCCCGACCTGGCCACGGACACCGGCAGGGGAGCGACCAGTACTTTGCATTGTGCCTTTAACTTAGTCGCGCCCTTTCCTGGTCCCCGGGTCCCCGAAAAAGATCCAGCCTTATGAGCGGATCCGCATGTGGGGGACCCGGACACCCCAGCTCTCGCCGCCGGAGATGCGGCCCCGGCTGCCTGCACACCAGGTGCCGGGCCAGCCCCCCCTGCCACAGAGGGCTTGGCCCGAGCACCACCACCATCTTTAACCCCGGCACTGCCGGCACCGCACTCCATATCACTGCCCGAATCCGAGACACCACCACCAGGCATGGTACCCCGATCCGGGCAGACCTTCCTCTCCCCGCTCCCTCGCTGCGGACCCACAACAGGGCCCGAGCCGGGGTGGGTAGCGGGTTCCGCACAACGGGACAGGGGGGGCCCCAGGAAGGGGGGCGTAGACAAACTTCTCCACCACCGATGCCTTTGCCTTCTTACGCTTTTTCCCCCTCCCGGTTGCCTCATCCTCGCAGACCTCATCCCCAAACAACAGCTCGCCAAACCGTGCTGGGGACTCGATCTGCCGCACTTGCTGCAGGATGAGGCAGCCCCCCTGACTGCTGGTACCACCATCATCCTCCCCCTCGCTCCCGCTTTCCTCCGAACTACTGGAGTCTGACGGGAGGGCCACTTGCTCAGGGGCTATCCCGCTATACGATACCTGGGATTCGCTCTTGCTCACCAGGTCTTCAGGTGGATATGGCGCAGATGGACCGCCATCTTCCTCCTCCTCCTCCTCCACCTGGCAGGGGTCTCCTGACCCCTCAGGAGACCCACCGGTCATGGCCCTAAACCGGTCACCATTCTTCAGCTTCTCCTCAAAGGGGCTGCTTCCCGCCAGGATCTCCGCTCTACGGTCTTCCAGGGAGACTATAGACCCCTTCAGCCTCTTCACCGTGGCGGCGACCTCTGCTCTCCTTGAGGGAGGGAGCCTGCACTTCGCAGTTACCCTGGCTCCCTTCAACTCCTCCCGGAGTAACCTCAACTTCTTGGCGGCCTCTTCGTATTCGCAGAGGTGCGCGTGTATCCGGGCGCCGTAGGTGATAATCGGCTCCCCTGCCACCTTAGAGCCCCATATTAGGGGGCCCACCGCCGCACCTCTACTGGCCGCCTCTCCTCCTCCGGGAGGAGGAACCGCCACGGCCTCGGCCTTAGGGGTCCCTGTCTTCTGGGGCCTGCGGCCCCCCGAACTCTTGCTGCTTTTTCCCATGGCTTTATCGCGCCTGGGACTGGCTGGATGACACCTTGGGCCTCCCGATGGTATGTGAGGCCTCCCACCCCCAGCCGGCTTAGACCAGGGGGTGGGAGCCAGGGGGCTCAGCCCCGGAGCTCAGTCCCAGGAACAGTTCACTCTCCCTGGGAAGGGGGCAGGCAAAAAGTCCCAGGTGAAAAATACCTCCCTTCCCAGGAGCACACGGTCCACAGGCAAGCACACAGCCGACCCTCCGCTCAGCAGCCACGCCTCCAATGGTGACAGCACCGACCTAGTGCCCCCCAAACGTGAAAGCAACTCGCGGACACTACACTAACTCCCCTACCCCGTCACGGCCGAACCCGCGGACCCTCCCCCATAACCGCAGCCCCACCACCCTGACTAACCCCAACTACCGGGGAAAACGACAATAATGGCGACAAAACAGACACAGAATTGTCCTCACCAGGCTGCAAGAGAGCTGACGTCCCCCCAGCCGCAGTCGTCCCGCTCATCCAGCCGACGTCCGCTGCCGATCCGCTATGTGGCACCGCTTGCATCAGAGGCTCGCCCTGAGATGTGGACCCGTCCGCTCCGGCCCCGTCACGGCCTGCTGCAGATGATGCTGATGCGGCCCTGTCTGGAGGTACCCGGGGCCCACCGCTGTAGACGGCGTCAGCCGGCCCTCTGCCGAGATTCCTTTCAGATCGAGCCGACCGCATAGGGGAAGGTCCGGCATCCCTGGTCAGGCACGGCAGCTCCGCAAGTCCGGCGGCACTGCCTGCCGCTGCAGCCACAGGCGCTCTCCCACGTTGTCCGGGACGAGCAGGTGAAGCAGGCCGCCGGGCAGCGCCATTACCGCGGCGCCCTGCTGTGATGTCAGCGGAAGTGAGGGAAGAACCGGCGCGTGGAGGCTCCGACCCCCGAAACGAGGGAGAAGGCCTGCCCACCGCCGCAGGCCCCAGCGCCGCAGGTGGATTCCTCCCAGACCGGGCCCTGCTCGGACGCTTACTGGCGGGCGCTCGGTCCGGAGGGTCCCTGGAGGGGCTCCGACGCCGTAGCTGAGGCACATCGCGGGTAAACCGCTCCGGGGGCCGGACTCGCCGGGAGCGCCGCTCGCCTGCCGCGCCGCTCGCCTGCCGCCGCCGCCGAGACAGCCGAACATCCCCGCTGCCTCCATCCAAGATGCCGGTCACCTGGGCTTCCAGGCAGCCAGGAGGCTGGTTCACAGCAGCATCCCGGAGCCTCTGCAGCATCTGGTCAACAGACGACATAGTAGGTCCTCACTATTTGGCCTCCAGAGCGGGAACTGGCCAACCCCACCCCCTCCTAACCCTATAAACCCCCCTCATGCATACTAATTTTATTTTTTTGGCGCAAAAACGCATGCGTTAAAAAAAGTGGCATTTTGCCGCGTTTACATACGTTTTTTAACCACATGCGTTTTTTAAAAAAACGCTGCAGATCAAAACGCAAGTGTGAAACCAGCCTTAGCGAATACCGCCCTCCTCCGTCTGTACTGACACGGAATCGGGCTCCGACGACCTACTTGGCGCCGCTAAGCCCCCCCAAAGACCCTCCCAGACCTATCTCCGAGGCACCCACCCAAGCCTCCAATGGTGACGGCACCGACCTAGTGCCCCCCAAACGTGAAAGCAACTCGCGGACACTACACTAACTCCCCTACCCCGTCACGGCCGAACCCGCGGACCCTCCCCCATAACCGCAGCCCCACCACCCTGACTAACCCCAACTACCGGGGAAAACGACAATAATGGCGACAAAACAGACACAGAATTGTCCTCACCAGGCTGCAAGGGAGCTGACGTCCCCCCAGCCGCAGTCGTCCCGCTCATCCAGCCGACGTCCGCTGCCGATCCGCTATGTGTCACCGCTTGCATCAGAGGCTCGCCCTGAGATGTGGACCCGTCCGCTCCGGCCCCGTCACGGCCTGCTGCAGATGATGCTGATGCGGCCCTGTCTGGAGGTACCCGGGGCCCACCGCTGTAGACGGTGTCAGCCGGCCCTCTGCAGAGATTGCTTTCAAATCGAGCCGACCGCATAGGGGAAGGTCCGGCATCCCTGGTCAGGCACGGCAGCTCCGCAAGTCCGGCGGCACTGCCTGCCGCTGCAGCCACAGGCGCTCTCCCACGTTGTCCGGGACGAGCAGGTGAAGCAGGCCGCCGGGCAGCGCCATTACCGTGGCGCCCTGCTGTGACGTCAGCGGAAGTGAGGGAAGAACCGGCGCGTGGAGGCTCCGCCCCCCGAAACGAGGGAGAAGGCCTGCCCACCGCCGCAGGCCCCAGCGCGGCAGGTGGATTCCTCCAGGACCGGGCCCTGCTCGGACGCTTACTGGCGGGCGCTCGGTCCGGAGGGTCCCTGGAGGGGCTCTGATGCCGTCGCCGTCGCTGGTCAACAGACGACATAGTAGGGTAAATGTTAGAGTGTATGGTAGCGTCTAGATTGGAGTTGATTTCTTGAGGGGGAGGAGTGATTTCATGAAATCATGATGTCACCGGAAGGGGCGGGGCCTCCTTTATGAGGGTAGAGGCTAGATTGGAGTTGATTTCTTGAGGGGGAGGAGTGATTCCTTGAAATCATGATGTCACCGGAAGGGGCGGGGCCTCCTTTATTGACCAGCCGATAGCAAGGAAGCTGGAGAAGGGTAAATGCTAGACTAGGCATTGTGGGCAAGGGGGACATGACGACTGCGCATGCGCCACATGCACGCGCGCCACTCGCGTCCGGACGGCGACGCGCACCTGGCGCATGCGCAGTACCGGCACTCGCGTCCGTACGGCGACGCGCACCTGGCGCATGCGCAGTACCTAGGGCTACTGCGCAGCGCCCGAGGCAGCACGGCCGCGCGCAACTTCCGCACCTTGCGCAGCCCGAGGCTGTATTAGCAGATGGGCGGGGGCTCTCCCCGCGAAACACGCCCCAACCCCCTTCTCCCGCCTTCTCGTTTTGGCGGCATGCGAACTTGCCAAGACACGACAGCGGACACTGCTACCGGTAGTAACCCTTTAGGGGGGTGCCAGACAGCGGACACTGCTACCCGTATTAACCCTTTAGGGGGGTGCCAACACTGCTACCCGTTGTAACCCTTTAGGGGGGTGCCAACACTGCTACCCGTTGTAACCCTTTAGGGGGGTGCCAACACTGCTACCCATATTAACCCTTTAGGGGGGTGCCAACACTGCTACCCGTTGTAACCCTTTAGGGGGCTGCCAACACTGCTACCCATTGCAACCCTTTAGGGGGGTGCCAACACTGCTACCCGTAGTAACACTTTAGGGGGGTGCCAACACTGCTACCCGTTGTAACCCTTTAGGGGGGTGCCAACACTGCTACCCGTAGTAACACTTTAGGGGGGTGCCAACACTGCTACCCGTAGTAACACTTTAGGGGGGTGCCAACACTGCTACCCGTAGTAACACTTTAGGGGGGTGCCAACACTGCTACCCGTAGTAACACTTTAGGGGGGTGCCAACACTGCTACCCGTTGTAACCCTTTAGGGGGGTGCCAACACTGCTACCCGTTGTAACCCTTTAGGGGGGTGCCAACACTGCTACCCGTTGTAACCCTTTAGGGGGGTGCCAACACTGCTACCCGTAGTAACACTTTAGGGGGGTGCCAACACTGCTGCCCGTAGTAACCCTTTAGGGGGGTGCCAACACTGCTACCCATTGTAACCCTTTAGGGGGGTGCCAACACTGCTACCCGTTGTAACCCTTTAGGGGGCTGCCAACACTGCTACCCGTTGCAACCCTTTAGGGGGGTGCCAACACTGCTACCCGTAGTAACACTTTAGGGGGGTGCCAACACTGCTACCCGTTGTAACCCTTTAGGGGGGTGCCAACACTGCTACCCATTGTAACCCTTTAGGGGGGTGCCAACACTGCTACCCGTTGTAACCCTTTAGGGGGGTGCCAACACTGCTACCCGTTGTAACCCTTTAGAGGGGTTCCAACACTGCTACCTGCTGTAACCCTTTAGGGAGGTGCCAACACTGCTACCTGTTGTAACCCTTTAGGGGGGTGCCAACACTGCTACCCGTAGTAACACTTTAGGGGGGTGCCAACACTGCTACCCGTTGTAACCCTTTAGGGGGGTGCCAACACTGCTACCCGTTGTAACCCTTTAGGGGGTGCCAACACTGCTACCCGTTGTAACACTTTAGGGGGGTGCCAACACTGCTACCCGTAGTAACACTTTAGGGGGGTGCCAACACTGCTACCCGTTGTAACCCTTTAGGGGGGTGCCAACACTGCTACCCGTAGTAACCCTTTGGGGGTGCCAGACAGCGGACACTGCTACCCGTATTAACCCTTTAGGAGGGTGCCAACACTGCTACCCGTATTAACCCTTTAGGGGGGTGCCAACACTGCTACCTGTTGTAACCCTTTAGGGGGGTGAGGGCGTGGGGGGCTGTGTATGGATGGATAGGGGGTCCCTTATGGCGGGGGCCCGTGTATGGATGGATAGGGGGTCCCTTACTGCGGGGGGCCTGTTTATGGATAGATGGGGGTCCCTTACTGTGGGGGGCCTGTGTATCTCTGCCCACAATGCCTAGTTTGCAATATGGAAGGAGCACATTCAGGAGCGCGCATTTCTGCCGACGCGCAATTCCCGCATTTCTGCCGGTGCGCATTCAGGAGCGTGCATTTATGCCTTTTGGCGTACATTTCGCATGTAAGAGGTGCGCATTCAGGATCGCAGATACCTATTCTGCCTGTAGTAACCTGTTGCGTTTATTCCCAGCGTATCCGTATTCTGCCTGTAGTAACCTGTTGCCTTTATTCCCAGCGTATCCGTATTTTGCCTGTAGTAACCTGTTGCCTTTATTCCCAGCGTATCCATATTCTGCCTGTAGTAACCTGTTGCCTTTATTCCCAGCGTAGCCGTATTCTGCCTGTAGTAACCTGTTGCCTTTATTCCCAGCATATCCATATTCTGCCTGTAGTAACCTGTTGCCTTTATTCCCAGCGTATCTGTATTCTGCCTGTAGTAACCTGTTGCCTGTATTTCCAGCGGATCCGTATTCTGCCTGTAGTAACCTGTTGCCTTTATTCCCAGCGTATCCATATTCTGCCTGTAGTAACCTGTTGCCTTTATTCCCAGCGTAGCCGTATTCTGCCTGTAGTAACCTGTTGCCTTTATTCCCAGCATATCCATATTCTGCCTGTAGTAACCTGTTGCGTTTATTCCCAGCATATCCGTATTCTGCCTGTAGTAACCTGTTGCGTTTATTCCCAGCGTATCCGTATTCTGCCTGTAGTAACCTGTTGCCTTTATTCCCAGCGTATCCGTATTCTGCCTGTAGTAACCTGTTGCTTTTATTCCCAGCGTATCCGTATTCTGCCTGTAGTAACCTGTTGCCTTTATTCCCAGCGTATCCATATTCTGCCTGTAGTAACCTGTTGCCTTTATTCCCAGCGTAGCCGTATTCTGCCTGTAGTAACCTGTTGCCTTTATTCCCAGCATATCCATATTCTGCCTGTAGTAACCTGTTGCGTTTATTCCCAGCATATCCGTATTCTGCCTGTAGTAAGTTGTTGCCTTTATTCCCAGCGGATCCGTATTCTGCCTGTAGTAACCTGTTGCCTTTATTCCCAGCGTATCCGTATTCTGCCTGTAGTAACCTGTTGCCTTTATTCCCAGCATATCCATATTCTGCCTGTAGTAACCTGTTGCCTTTATTCCCAGCGTATCTGTATTCTGCCTGTAGTAACCTGTTGCCTGTATTTCCAGCGGATCCGTATTCTGCCTGTAGTAACCTGTTGCCTTTATTCCCAGCGTATCCATATTCTACCTGTAGTAACCTGTTGCCTTTATTCCCAGCGTAGCCGTATTCTGCCTGTAGTAACCTGTTGCCTTTATTCCCAGCATATCCATATTCTGCCTGTAGTAACCTGTTGCGTTTATTCCCAGCATATCCGTATTCTGCCTGTAGTAACCTGTTGCCTTTATTCCCAGCGTATCCGTATTCTGCCTGTAGTAACCTGTTGCCTTTATTCCCAGCGTATCCGTATTCTGCCTGTAGTAACCTGTTGCCTTTATTCCCAGCGTATCCGTATTCTGCCTGTAGTAACCTGTTGCCTTTATTCCCAGCGTATCCATATTCTGCCTGTAGTAACCTGTTGCCTTTATTCCCAGCGTAGCCGTATTCTGCCTGTAGTAACCTGTTGCCTTTATTCCCAGCATATCCATATTCTGCCTGTAGTAACCTGTTGCGTTTATTCCCAGCATATCCGTATTCTGCCTGTAGTAAGTTGTTGCCTTTATTCCCAGCGGATCCGTATTCTGCCTGTAGTAACCTGTTGCCTTTATTCCCAGCGTATCCGTATTCTGCCTGTAGTAACCTGTTGCCTTTATTCCCAGCGTATCCGTATTCTGCCTGTAGTAACCTGTTGCCTTTATTCCCAGCGTATCCTTATTCTGCCTGTAGTAACCTGTTGCATTTATTCCCAGCGTAGCCGTATTCTGCCTGTAGTAACCTGTTGCCTTTATTCCCAGCATATCCATATTCTGCCTGTAGTAACCTGTTGCCTTTATTCCCAGCGTATCCGTATTCTGCCTGTAGTAACTTGTTGCCTGTATTCCCAGCGGATCCGTATTCTGCCTGTAGTAACCTGTTGCGTTTATTCCCAGCGTATCCGTATTCTGCCTGTAGTAACCTGTTGCCTTTATTCCCAGCGTATCCGTATTCTGCCTGTAGTAACCTGTTGCCTTTATTCCCAGCGTATCCGTATTCTGCCTGTAGTAACCTGTTGCCTTTATTCCCAGCGTATCCATATTCTGCCTGTAGTAACCTGTTGCCTTTATTCCCAGCGGATCCGTATTCTGCCTGTAGTAACCTGTTGCGTTTATTCCCAGCGTATCCGTATTCTGCCTGTAGTAACCTGTTGCCTTTATTCCCAGCGTATCCGTATTCTGCCTGTAGTAACCTGTTGCCTTTATTCCCAGCGTATCCGTATTCTGCCTGTAGTAACCTGTTGCCTTTATTCCCAGCATATCCATATTCTGCCTGTAGTAACCTGTTGCGTTTATTCCCAGCATATCCGTATTCTGCCTGTAGTAAGTTGTTGCCTTTATTCCCAGCGGATCCGTATTCTGCCTGTAGTAACCTGTTGCCTTTATTCCCAGCGTATCCGTATTCTGCCTGTAGTAACCTGTTGCCTTTATTCCCAGCATATCCATATTCTGCCTGTAGTAACCTGTTGCCTTTATTCTTAGCGTATCTGTATTCTGCCTGTAGTAACCTGTTGCCTGTATTTCCAGCGGATCCGTATTCTGCCTGTAGTAACCTGTTGCCTTTATTCCCAGCGTATCCATATTCTGCCTGTAGTAACCTGTTGCCTTTATTCCCAGCGTAGCCGTATTCTGCCTGTAGTAACCTGTTGCCTTTATTCCCAGCATATCCATATTCTGCCTGTAGTAACCTGTTGCGTTTATTCCCAGCATATCCGTATTCTGCCTGTAGTAACCTGTTGCGTTTATTCCCAGCGTATCCGTATTCTGCCTGTAGTAACCTGTTGCCTTTATTCCCAGCGTATCCGTATTCTGCCTGTAGTAACCTGTTGCCTTTATTCCCAGCGTATCCGTATTCTGCCTGTAGTAACCTGTTGCCTTTATTCCCAGCGTATCCATATTCTGCCTGTAGTAACCTGTTGCCTTTATTCCCAGCGTAGCCGTATTCTGCCTGTAGTAACCTGTTGCCTTTATTCCCAGCATATCCATATTCTGCCTGTAGTAACCTGTTGCGTTTATTCCCAGCATATCCGTATTCTGCCTGTAGTAAGTTGTTGCCTTTATTCCCAGCGGATCCGTATTCTGCCTGTAGTAACCTGTTGCCTTTATTCCCAGCGTATCCGTATTCTGCCTGTAGTAACCTGTTGCCTTTATTCCCAGCATATCCATATTCTGCCTGTAGTAACCTGTTGCCTTTATTCTTAGCGTATCTGTATTCTGCCTGTAGTAACCTGTTGCCTGTATTCCCAGCGGATCCGTATTCTGCCTGTAGTAACCTGTTGCCTTTATTCCCAGCGTATCCGTATTCTGCCTGTAGTAACCTGTTGCCTTTATTCCCAGCATATCCGTATTCTGCCTGTAGTAACCTGTTGCGTTTATTCCCAGCGTATCCGTATTCTGCCTGTAGTAACCTGTTGCCTTTATTCCCAGCGTATCCGTATTCTGCCTGTAGTAACCTGTTGCCTTTATTCCCAGCGTATCCGTATTCTGCCTGTAGTAACCTGTTGCCTTTATTCCCAGCGTATCCATATTCTGCCTGTAGTAACCTGTTGCCTTTATTCCCAGCGTAGCCGTATTCTGCCTGTAGTAACCTGTTGCCTTTATTCCCAGCATATCCATATTCTGCCTGTAGTAACCTGTTGCGTTTATTCCCAGCATATCCGTATTCTGCCTGTAGTAAGTTGTTGCCTTTATTCCCAGCGGATCCGTATTCTGCCTGTAGTAACCTGTTGCCTTTATTCCCAGCGTATCCGTATTCTGCCTGTAGTAACCTGTTGCCTTTATTCCCAGCGTAGCCGTATTCTGCCTGTAGTAACCTGTTGCCTTTATTCCCAGCATATCCATATTCTGCCTGTAGTAACCTGTTGCCTTTATTCCCAGCGTATCCGTATTCTGCCTGTAGTAACCTGTTGCCTGTATTCCCAGCGGATCCGTATTCTGCCTGTAGTAACCTGTTGCCTTTATTCCCAGCGTAGCCGTATTCTGCCTGTAGTAACCTGTTGCCTTTATTCCCAGCGTATCCGTATTCTGCCTGTAGTAACCTGTTGCCTTTATTCCCAGCGTAGCCGTATTCTGCCTGTAGTAACCTGTTGCCTTTATTCCCAGCATATCCATATTCTGCCTGTAGTAACCTGTTGCGTTTATTCCCAGCATATCCGTATTCTGCCTGTAGTAAGTTGTTGCCTTTATTCCCAGCGGATCCGTATTCTGCCTGTAGTAACCTGTTGCCTTTATTCCCAGCGTATCCGTATTCTGCCTGTAGTAACCTGTTGCCTTTATTCCCAGCATATCCGTATTCTGCCTGTAGTAACCTGTTGCCTTTATTGCCAGCGTATCTGTATTCTGCCTGTAGTAACCTGTTGCCTGTATTTCCAGCGGATCCATATTCTGCCTGTAGTAACCTGTTGCCTTTATTCCCAGCGTATCCATATTCTGCCTGTAGTAACCTGTTGCCTTTATTCCCAGCGTAGCCGTATTCTGCCCGTAGTAACCTGTTGCCTTTATTCCCAGCATATCCATATTCTGCCTGTAGTAACCTGTTGCGTTTATTCCCAGCATATCCATATTCTGCCTGTAGTAACCTGTTGCGTTTATTCCCAGCGTATCCGTATTCTGCCTGTAGTAACCTGTTGCCTTTATTCCCAGCGTATCCGTATTCTGCCTGTAGTAACCTGTTGCCTTTATTCCCAGCGTATCCGTATTCTGCCTGTAGTAACCTGTTGCCTTTATTCCCAGCGTATCCGTATTCTGCCTGTAGTAACCTGTTGCCTTTATTCCCAGCGTATCCGTATTCTGCCTGTAGTAACCTGTTGCCTTCATTCCCAGCGTATCCATATTCTGCCTGTAGTAACCTGTTGCCTTTATTCCCAGCGTAGCCGTATTCTGCCTGTAGTAACCTGTTGCCTTTATTCCCAGCATATCCATATTCTGCCTGTAGTAACCTGTTGCGTTTATTCCCAGCATATCCGTATTCTGCCTGTAGTAAGTTGTTGCCTTTATTCCCAGCGGATCCGTATTCTGCCTGTAGTAACCTGTTGCCTTTATTCCCAGCGTATCTGTATTCTGCCTGTAGTAACCTGTTGCCTGTATTTCCAGCGGATCCGTATTCTGCCTGTAGTAACCTGTTGCCTTTATTCCCAGCGTATCCATATTCTGCCTGTAGTAACCTGTTGCCTTTATTCCCAGCGTAGCCGTATTCTGCCTGTAGTAACCTGTTGCCTTTATTCCCAGCATATCCATATTCTGCCTGTAGTAACCTGTTGCGTTTATTCCCAGCATATCCGTATTCTGCCTGTAGTAACCTGTTGCGTTTATTCCCAGCGTATCCGTATTCTGCCTGTAGTAACCTGTTGCCTTTATTCCCAGCGTATCCGTATTCTGCCTGTAGTAACCTGTTGCCTTTATTCCCAGCGTATCCGTATTCTGCCTGTAGTAACCTGTTGCCTTTATTCCCAGCGTATCCGTATTCTGCCTGTAGTAACCTGTTGCCTTTATTCCCAGCATATCCATATTCTGCCTGTAGTAACCTGTTGCGTTTATTCCCAGCATATCCGTATTCTGCCTGTAGTAAGTTGTTGCCTTTATTCCCAGCGGATCCGTATTCTGCCTGTAGTAACCTGTTGCCTTTATTCCCAGCGTATCCGTATTCTGCCTGTAGTAACCTGTTGCCTTTATTCCCAGCATATCCATATTCTGCCTGTAGTAACCTGTTGCCTTTATTCTTAGCGTATCTGTATTCTGCCTGTAGTAACCTGTTGCCTGTATTTCCAGCGGATCCGTATTCTGCCTGTAGTAACCTGTTGCCTTTATTCCCAGCGTATCCATATTCTGCCTGTAGTAACCTGTTGCCTTTATTCCCAGCGTAGCCGTATTCTGCCTGTAGTAACCTGTTGCCTTTATTCCCAGCATATCCATATTCTGCCTGTAGTAACCTGTTGCGTTTATTCCCAGCATATCCGTATTCTGCCTGTAGTAACCTGTTGCGTTTATTCCCAGCGTATCCGTATTCTGCCTGTAGTAACCTGTTGCCTTTATTCCCAGCGTATCCGTATTCTGCCTGTAGTAACCTGTTGCCTTTATTCCCAGCGTATCCGTATTCTGCCTGTAGTAACCTGTTGCCTTTATTCCCAGCGTATCCATATTCTGCCTGTAGTAACCTGTTGCCTTTATTCCCAGCGTAGCCGTATTCTGCCTGTAGTAACCTGTTGCCTTTATTCCCAGCATATCCATATTCTGCCTGTAGTAACCTGTTGCGTTTATTCCCAGCATATCCGTATTCTGCCTGTAGTAAGTTGTTGCCTTTATTCCCAGCGGATCCGTATTCTGCCTGTAGTAACCTGTTGCCTTTATTCCCAGCGTATCCGTATTCTGCCTGTAGTAACCTGTTGCCTTTATTCCCAGCATATCCATATTCTGCCTGTAGTAACCTGTTGCCTTTATTCTTAGCGTATCTGTATTCTGCCTGTAGTAACCTGTTGCCTGTATTCCCAGCGGATCCGTATTCTGCCTGTAGTAACCTGTTGCCTTTATTCCCAGCGTATCCGTATTCTGCCTGTAGTAACCTGTTGCCTTTATTCCCAGCATATCCGTATTCTGCCTGTAGTAACCTGTTGCGTTTATTCCCAGCGTATCCGTATTCTGCCTGTAGTAACCTGTTGCCTTTATTCCCAGCGTATCCGTATTCTGCCTGTAGTAACCTGTTGCCTTTATTCCCAGCGTATCCGTATTCTGCCTGTAGTAACCTGTTGCCTTTATTCCCAGCGTATCCATATTCTGCCTGTAGTAACCTGTTGCCTTTATTCCCAGCGTAGCCGTATTCTGCCTGTAGTAACCTGTTGCCTTTATTCCCAGCATATCCATATTCTGCCTGTAGTAACCTGTTGCGTTTATTCCCAGCATATCCGTATTCTGCCTGTAGTAAGTTGTTGCCTTTATTCCCAGCGGATCCGTATTCTGCCTGTAGTAACCTGTTGCCTTTATTCCCAGCGTATCCGTATTCTGCCTGTAGTAACCTGTTGCCTTTATTCCCAGCGTAGCCGTATTCTGCCTGTAGTAACCTGTTGCCTTTATTCCCAGCATATCCATATTCTGCCTGTAGTAACCTGTTGCCTTTATTCCCAGCGTATCCGTATTCTGCCTGTAGTAACCTGTTGCCTGTATTCCCAGCGGATCCGTATTCTGCCTGTAGTAACCTGTTGCCTTTATTCCCAGCGTAGCCGTATTCTGCCTGTAGTAACCTGTTGCCTTTATTCCCAGCGTATCCGTATTCTGCCTGTAGTAACCTGTTGCCTTTATTCCCAGCGTAGCCGTATTCTGCCTGTAGTAACCTGTTGCCTTTATTCCCAGCATATCCATATTCTGCCTGTAGTAACCTGTTGCGTTTATTCCCAGCATATCCGTATTCTGCCTGTAGTAAGTTGTTGCCTTTATTCCCAGCGGATCCGTATTCTGCCTGTAGTAACCTGTTGCCTTTATTCCCAGCGTATCCGTATTCTGCCTGTAGTAACCTGTTGCCTTTATTCCCAGCATATCCGTATTCTGCCTGTAGTAACCTGTTGCCTTTATTGCCAGCGTATCTGTATTCTGCCTGTAGTAACCTGTTGCCTGTATTTCCAGCGGATCCATATTCTGCCTGTAGTAACCTGTTGCCTTTATTCCCAGCGTATCCATATTCTGCCTGTAGTAACCT
Organism: Ranitomeya variabilis; assembly: GCF_051348905.1. NCBI lineage: Eukaryota > Metazoa > Chordata > Amphibia > Anura > Dendrobatidae > Ranitomeya > Ranitomeya variabilis. The sequence continues at coordinate 180,946,219 of NC_135238.1, forward strand.
GTTGCCTTTATTCCCAGCGTAGCCGTATTCTGCCCGTAGTAACCTGTTGCCTTTATTCCCAGCATATCCATATTCTGCCTGTAGTAACCTGTTGCGTTTATTCCCAGCATATCCATATTCTGCCTGTAGTAACCTGTTGCGTTTATTCCCAGCGTATCCGTATTCTGCCTGTAGTAACCTGTTGCCTTTATTCCCAGCGTATCCGTATTCTGCCTGTAGTAACCTGTTGCCTTTATTCCCAGCGTATCCGTATTCTGCCTGTAGTAACCTGTTGCCTTTATTCCCAGCGTATCCGTATTCTGCCTGTAGTAACCTGTTGCCTTTATTCCCAGCGTATCCGTATTCTGCCTGTAGTAACCTGTTGCCTTCATTCCCAGCGTATCCATATTCTGCCTGTAGTAACCTGTTGCCTTTATTCCCAGCGTAGCCGTATTCTGCCTGTAGTAACCTGTTGCCTTTATTCCCAGCATATCCATATTCTGCCTGTAGTAACCTGTTGCGTTTATTCCCAGCATATCCGTATTCTGCCTGTAGTAAGTTGTTGCCTTTATTCCCAGCGGATCCGTATTCTGCCTGTAGTAACCTGTTGCCTTTATTCCCAGCGTATCTGTATTCTGCCTGTAGTAACCTGTTGCCTGTATTTCCAGCGGATCCGTATTCTGCCTGTAGTAACCTGTTGCCTTTATTCCCAGCGTATCCATATTCTGCCTGTAGTAACCTGTTGCCTTTATTCCCAGCGTAGCCGTATTCTGCCTGTAGTAACCTGTTGCCTTTATTCCCAGCATATCCATATTCTGCCTGTAGTAACCTGTTGCGTTTATTCCCAGCATATCCGTATTCTGCCTGTAGTAACCTGTTGCGTTTATTCCCAGCGTATCCGTATTCTGCCTGTAGTAACCTGTTGCCTTTATTCCCAGCGTATCCGTATTCTGCCTGTAGTAACCTGTTGCCTTTATTCCCAGCGTATCCGTATTCTGCCTGTAGTAACCTGTTGCCTTTATTCCCAGCGTATCCGTATTCTGCCTGTAGTAACCTGTTGCCTTTATTCCCAGCGTAGCCGTATTCTGCCTGTAGTAACCTGTTGCCTTTATTCCCAGCATATCCATATTCTGCCTATAGTAACCTGTTGCGTTTATTCCCAGCATATCCGTATTCTGCCTGTAGTAAGTTGTTGCCTTTATTCCCAGCGGATCCGTATTCTGCCTGTAGTAACCTGTTGCCTTTATTCCCAGCGTATCTGTATTCTGCCTGTAGTAACCTGTTGCCTTTATTCCCAGCGGATCCGTATTCTGCCTGTAGTAACCTGTTGCCTTTATTCCCAGCGTATCCATATTCTGCCTGTAGTAACCTGTTGCCTTTATTCCCAGCGTAGCCGTATTCTGCCTGTAGTAACCTGTTGCCTTTATTCCCAGCATATCCGTATTCTGCCTGTAGTAACCTGTTGCGTTTATTCCCAGCGTATCCGTATTCTGCCTGTAGTAACCTGTTGCCTTTTGTCACGATCCACTCCGTGACTGTCAATATCCCTCAGCCGCTGCCCACAATATGTCACGGATTGGGGTGACTTTAAACCAACAGACGGCTATCACATGTGCAGGGGGCTTATCCCAGGTATCCCTCCACTGCCACAATGTGATGAAAAAACACACACGAGGCTATTGACCTCTTAGTTTACAGCAGGGGCTTATTCTAGGTATCCCACTGCTCTTCAATATACCATGAACTGCAGGGATTTGTGTCTATCCCGCTTACAGTTCCACTTAACACTTGCAGCTCTCTGGCGCCCCCCTTTTCCTCAGGTCAGATTAGGTACTGCACCTGGGGTAATTAGTCGCCAGAAAGGCTGCCTGCTATGTACTGGCTATTGGGCGCACTGCAGCAACGCGATAACTACTCCCACTCAGGCAGGAACAATAATTATCAAGCCGCAGTCGCTACAGGGACCCCCAAAAGCCGGCACACGGTCGCTGCCACCAGCTCCAATTGAACGGGTCTGGAGCAAACCCCAAAAAAAACAGTAGCGTAATTCCCTTCAGAGACAGGGTACGGTTTAGGGCAGGAAGAACGAACTAGTATTAAATAATATACCCCATAAATGATTGTTAGGCAGTGTTTATAAAAATATTTTACAAAGGTGTTACAAATGAGACAATTGCAAATATGTACAAGGTAATTATGAAAATAAAAGGATTAAATGAAGAAACGATAACTCACATGTTCTTAGGTCATAGCATTACAGGCAACCAGACATCCCAATGCATGAGGTACAGCTCTCCAGGTCAGACTCAAAATCTGCCTCCTGAAAGTCTCCCACAACTTAAAACCTACAGTCTGTGACCTCACAGAAAGGGCTGGCTTTTCCAGATCCTCCTACCCTTCAGTCTGAGTACTTTGAATACAAATTGGTCTAATGCCTATAACTCCGTTCCAGTACATATCAGAATCATATCAAACCCAGCATTCATCTCAGATTACCGTGAGCGTTCTAAGGAGATCAAATATGTCCTATTTGGGATGTATATTCACCGAGTAATCCCTATTTCTTTACCTGATGGAGTTAAGAGCCCGTATTTAGAGTGATGCGTAGATCCTCCGAGTGTGATTATGACGATATATTTTGGTGTTCGTATTTTAAATCGTTCGCCTAATATCTTCCAAAAACAGAACAAAAGACTTTCATATTCTGGAAGGTTCTAATCTAACAGTTAGAGCTGGACAAGAGCTTACCCGGCAGGAAATTCCGGTCGTAAATGCCTTTCTTCAATAAAACTCCCCTCTCACATACATTGGCAAAGCAGCTCTTGGCTGAGTGAAAGGGAAGGGGGGTTTTAAACCCACAGCTTGCTAGCAACAGAACTAAACTTATATGATATTTCATACCATATCGTGACACCTCCCCCTTTTAGCGTGCGCTACGGCGGCAGAACCTCTCGGTATGCCTCCATGCGCACCTCCGTGGGTTCACTCCGGCGGGAGAGTCCATCTGCATTCCCATGCTCTTTGCCCGCTTTGTGTTTAATGGTGAAGTCAAATTGCTGAAGGGCAAGGCTCCAGCGTAGCAACCTGCCATTGGTTCCACACATGGTGCTTAGCCAGCGCAGAGGGTTGTGGTCGGTCACCACGGTGAAGGTGCGACCGTACAAGTAGGGCTGCAAACGCTGCAGGGCCCAGACTATGGCCAGGCACTCCTTCTCGATGGTGGAGTAGGCCACTTCCCTCGGCAAAAGTTTCCGGCTCAGGTACAACACGGGGTGCTCTTGGTCCTCCGAGTCAACCTGGCTGAGCACAGCACCAAGGCCAAACTCACTGGCGTCAGTCTGTACCAAGAACGGTCGACTGCTGTCGACGGCTTTCAACACAGGGGCGTTGCACAGTGCTGTTTTCAACGCCTGGAAGGCCCCCTCACAGCCATCTGTCCAGTTGACGATGTGGGGTAGCTTCTTCCTGGTGAGGTCCGTCAAAGGTTTTGCCAGGCTACTATAGTGCTGCACGAAGCGCCTATAGTACCCTGCAGTGCCCAGGAAGGACATCACCTGTTTCTTGTTCCTGGGAGTGGGCCAGTTCACGATCACGCCCACTTTGTCAGGCTCTGGCTTTAGGGTGTTTCCACCTACCCGGTGCCCCAGGTAGTGAACCTCCCTCATGCCCATCTGGCACTTTCCCGGCTTGATAGTCAGTCCTGCTCGGTGAATTCGCCCGAGCACCTCCTCGAGATGCTGCAGGTGTTCATCCCAGGAGGGACTGAAGATGGCAATGTCATCTAAGTACGCCACAGCGTACTTCTCCAGTCCCTGAAGCAGGAGATTGACCATCCGCTGGAAAGTGGCAGGGGCATTCTTCATGCCGAAGGGCATGACCGTGGACTCGTACAGTCCAAAGGGTGTGATAAAGGCGGACTTCTCCTGCGCCTCGGGGCTCAGGGGAATCTGCCAGTATCCGCGACTCAGATCCATTATTGTCAGGTATTCTGCGCCAGCTAACTTCTCAAGCAGCTCCTCGATGCGCGGCATTGGGTGCGCGTCAGAGGCTGTAATGGCGTTGAGCCCCCTGTAGTCCACGCAGAACCGGGTGGTCCGGTCCTTCTTTGGCACGAGAACTACAGGTGAGGCCCACGCGCTCTTTGACCGTCGAATCACCCCCAGCTGTAACATCTCATTGATCTCCTGGCGCATAATCTGCTGCACCTGGTCAGAGATTCGATAGGGTGTTCGCCGTAGTGGGGCGTGGTTCCCGGTGTCCACCTCATGGACGGCTAACTCAGTCCGTCCAGGCCGGTTGGAGAATACGACCCGGAAGGGTTCCAGCATGGTTTGCAACTGCAACCGCTGTGGTTCATCTAGCGAGGCGCTTACCTCCACGTCCTCAATGGACCCACGGGCCTTGGCTTGGGCCAGCATGTCCAGGAGGGCGTCTTCCTCCCCGTCTTCGGGTAAGCTGCAGACCGGTAGGACGAAAGGTTCACGTTCGTGATGAGCCTTCATCATGTTGACGTGAAAGGCCTTTCGCCTACCCCGAGTGTGGTCAAGCGTGACCACATAGGTGACCGGGTTGAGCTGTTGGTGGACGACGTACGGGCCGTCCCAGGCTGCCTGAAGCTTATCCGTTGGTACAGGAACCAGCACCCACACCTTTTGACCCACGTGGTAGGTCCGCTCCCGGGCGTTCTGGTCGTACCAGTGCTTCTGATCAGCCTGAGCCTGCGTCATGTTGTCATGCACCAACTGCGTCAAGGTCTGCATCTTGTCACGGAAGCGCATGACATACTCCACTATGGACACTTCAGAAGGGTTCGGCTCCTCTTCCCAGGATTCTCTTACCAACCCAAGGGGTCCCCGGACTCTCCTGCCGTACAGGAGCTCGAAGGGTGAGAACCCCGTCGAGGCCTGCGGAACCTCTCGGTAAGCGAACATCAGGTGTGGGAGGTACCGCTCCCAGTCGCGCCCTTGTGTCTCAACCAGCATGCGTAGCATCTGTTTGAGGGTACCATTGAAGCGTTCACACAAGCCATTGGTCTGTGGGTGATACGCACTCGATACCAGGTGCTTCACCTGCATTTTCTTACAGAGAGCCTCCATTAGGTGAGACATAAATTGGGTCCCTCGATCAGTAAGCATTTCCCTGGGAAATCCTACACGTGAAAAGATGGCCAACAGGGCATCCGCCACCTTATCTGCCCTAATTGACGACAGAGCTACTGCCTCTGGGTACCGGGTAGCGTAGTCTACCACAGTAAGAATATATTGCTTTCCAGAGCTGCTGGTGACGGCCAGCGGGCCCACAATGTCCACCGCAATCCTCTGGAAAGGCTCCTCTATCACTGGCAAAGGGATCAGGGGAGCCTTAAGAGCAGGCCCCGCCTTCCCCACTCTTTGGCAGGTGACACAAGAGCGGCAGTAGTTTGACACATCTGTCCCCATCTTAGGCCAATAGAAGTGTTGAGACAGCCGGGCCTTAGTTTTGCTGATCCCCAAGTGTCCAGCTAGCGGGATCTCATGGGCAATCCGCAACAACTCACCCCGGAATTGCTGCGGGACGACCAGCTGTCTTTCCCTCAACCACTCCTTTTGTGATTCTCCGGGTACTGTCTCCCGGTACAACCTTCCTCCTTCCCAGAACACCTTCTCCTTATCAGTCTCGGAGAAGCGCGTCTCGGCGAGTTGTCTCAAACTCTCTAGGCTCGCATCTGTGTGCAGAGCGGCCTGAAACTCCTGGCTAGGGGAAGCCAGAAGCGACGTCAGGGTCCCTTCCCCACGGGAGCCCTCTGGGACCTGCTCTGGGTCCACCTCTGGTTCAGTCATTCTGATGACTGAGGAGGGTCCGGGAGGCAGACAGTTATCTGCGTTCCGGGCACTCTGACTGCGGGTGACAGCAGCTATGTAGGCTGTCTCCCCGGGGGTTTCTACAGACCCAACAGCCGACGCTGCTATGGGCTCTACCTCCCCATCCACCCCCATTACCTCAGGAGCATTGCTACTTATGGGCCAGTTACCTTCCTCGGTGGCACTGGTCAATTTCATGGCGTCACCTGTCTCACGGTTCCCATGTATCTCCCCATTTCTTGTAGCACCGACACTTGCCCCTGCTAGGGGTTCCTCAGCCATCTCACTCCGCAGAGCGACGTGGCTGAGCACTCCTGTACCTATGGACACATCAACTTTCACAGAAACATCATTATCAGATACAGTTGGCACAGGTACAACATTTTCACCATCACTCCTAGGGAAAAAATGGTTAGCAGATGCATCACTACAAGATAAAGCATGGTCAGGTAACACATGCGATTTCCCATCATCATCATCATCAGGGTTAACGTTCCCCTCATTAGTAGATTGGGGAGGGGTGTCAGGGACGTAGTATGCAAACAACCTCCCCAAATCAGTCCCCAACAAAACATCAGTGGGCAAATTATCAGACAGCCCCACTTCCTTCACCCCGCTCCCGGCACCCCAATCAATAAAAACCCGGGCCATCGGTAAGGGACAGCTGATGCCCCCAATCCCAGTGACAGTCAGGGTTTTCCCCGGAATGATTTCTTCAGGGGCCGCCAGTTCGGGTCGGATGAGGGTTCGTTCAGCCCCGGTGTCCTTGAGGCCGGTAGCAACACGACCTCCCACAGTGACGGGCTGTACGTTGTCACACACCCTCCCAGCCACACCACCCACCAAAAGAACTGCTGCATTAGGCCCTGGGGCCTGGGATGAGGAGTTCTTCTGCTTGGCTTGACATTGGTGACTGAGGTGTCCAGTCTGCCTGCAGTGGTAACACTGGCGAAGTTCGGTGGTAGGTCTGGTGCTGTTGGCCACGGGGACAGGACCTCTGGTGTGTTGGCTGGCAGGGGTACTGGCGTTGGCTGCAGGCTTACCCCCTCTCCAGCTGGAGGTGACTGGCTTCCGCACTTCCGATCTACGGTTGGCCTCATAGGCATCGGCAATCTGCGCTGCTTTCGTCACATCGTTGGGTTCTCTGTCCATCACGAACTGTCGCACTTCAGTTGGGCAAAGACGGAAGAACTGGTCTTTGATCATCAGGTCTCGCAGCTGTGTAAAGGTGGTCACTGACAGTCCTTGGGTCCACTGGTCAAAGTGGGTCCCCAGTCTATGCACCACATCACTGTAACTGTCGTGTGGGCCACGTAGGAGGGTCCGAAACTTTTTACGGTACACCTCGGGTGTAAGCTGGTACTTAGCTATGAGAGCCTGCTTGATGGCCTCATAGTCACCATCTTGTTCTTGAGGGAGTGCAGCAAACGCCTCCAGGGCTTTTCCTCTCAGCACTGGTGTCAGGTACCGTGCCCATTCTTGTGTAGGCAGCTGGTACTGTCTGCAGGCTTTCTCAAAGGCCCGCAGAAACGTGTCCAAGTCCCCATCCTTTTCCATAACAGGAAAGTGGTCAGGCCGGGGCTTCGGTATCTGAGCGCTGCTGGGCTCACGACTGGACTGGGACGACCCCTGCATTTGTAGTTGGGCCATCTGCAGCTGGTACTCCCTCTCCGCTTGCTGGGCCTCTCGCTCGGCTCGGGCCTCTCGCTCGGCTCGCTGGGCCTGGACCTCTCGCTCAGCTCTCTCTTGGTATTGCTGGATCAGCTGCAGACGTCGGTCCAGGTCATCTGCGGAGCATTGTTGCAAAGCCAGCTGCAGGAGGAGGTCTGCGCCCCCTTGGTTGCCAGTAGGGCCCGTATTCAGTGGTTGGACCTCTGCTGCAGCACCATGTTCGCTTGTGCTGGCATCTGCGGCTTCTGGGCTCTGTGAGTGGTCTAGAGCGGCTTCCCATTGCATCAGGGCTGCGACCAGTTCGCTTTTGTTTTTGCTTGCATAGTCAATGTGCTGTGACTTGCATAAGGCAACAAGGGTGTCTCTGGTCTGCTGTTCATAAAAGGCTTCTCCCAGCCCAACCATGGTTGCCAAATAAAAGATAGGATAGAAAAACGAAGAGAAAGGGAAGGGATAATTACCAGTACACAATTGTCTCACAACTAATAAACACTGAGTTCGTTCTCCAAACTTATTTGCGCAGAGTTCTCGCAAGAACTTTCTGCAAGTTTTTAGTGAGAGGAATGATTGCTCAAACCAAATCACTAATGCTCTAATATCCCACCGCTGCCACCAATATGTCACGATCCACTCCGTGACTGTCAATATCCCTCAGCCGCTGCCCACAATATGTCACGGATTGGGGTGACTTTAAACCAACAGACGGCTATCACATGTGCAGGGGGCTTATCCCAGGTATCCCTCCACTGCCACAATGTGATGAAAAAACACACACGAGGCTATTGACCTCTTAGTTTACAGCAGGGGCTTATTCTAGGTATCCCACTGCTCTTCAATATACCATGAACTGCAGGGATTTGTGTCTATCCCGCTTACAGTTCCACTTAACACTTGCAGCTCTCTGGCGCCCCCCTTTTCCTCAGGTCAGATTAGGTACTGCACCTGGGGTAATTAGTCGCCAGAAAGGCTGCCTGCTATGTACTGGCTATTGGGCGCACTGCAGCAACGCGATAACTACTCCCACTCAGGCAGGAACAATAATTATCAAGCCGCAGTCGCTACAGGGACCCCCAAAAGCCGGCACACGGTCGCTGCCACCAGCTCCAATTGAACGGGTCTGGAGCAAACCCCAAAAAAAACAGTAGCGTAATTCCCTTCAGAGACAGGGTACGGTTTAGGGCAGGAAGAACGAACTAGTATTAAATAATATACCCCATAAATGATTGTTAGGCAGTGTTTATAAAAATATTTTACAAAGGTGTTACAAATGAGACAATTGCAAATATGTACAAGGTAATTATGAAAATAAAAGGATTAAATGAAGAAACGATAACTCACATGTTCTTAGGTCATAGCATTACAGGCAACCAGACATCCCAATGCATGAGGTACAGCTCTCCAGGTCAGACTCAAAATCTGCCTCCTGAAAGTCTCCCACAACTTAAAACCTACAGTCTGTGACCTCACAGAAAGGGCTGGCTTTTCCAGATCCTCCTACCCTTCAGTCTGAGTACTTTGAATACAAATTGGTCTAATGCCTATAACTCCGTTCCAGTACATATCAGAATCATATCAAACCCAGCATTCATCTCAGATTACCGTGAGCGTTCTAAGGAGATCAAATATGTCCTATTTGGGATGTATATTCACCGAGTAATCCCTATTTCTTTACCTGATGGAGTTAAGAGCCCGTATTTAGAGTGATGCGTAGATCCTCCGAGTGTGATTATGACGATATATTTTGGTGTTCGTATTTTAAATCGTTCGCCTAATATCTTCCAAAAACAGAACAAAAGACTTTCATATTCTGGAAGGTTCTAATCTAACAGTTAGAGCTGGACAAGAGCTTACCCGGCAGGAAATTCCGGTCGTAAATGCCTTTCTTCAATAAAACTCCCCTCTCACATACATTGGCAAAGCAGCTCTTGGCTGAGTGAAAGGGAAGGGGGGTTTTAAACCCACAGCTTGCTAGCAACAGAACTAAACTTATATGATATTTCATACCATATCGTGACACCTTTATTCCCAGCGTATCCGTATTCTGCCTGTAGTAACCTGTTGCCTTTATTCCCAGCGTAGCCGTATTCTGCCTGTAGTAACCTGTTGCCTTTATTCCCAGCATATCCATATTCTGCCTGTAGTAACCTGTTGCCTTTATTCCCAGCGTAGCCGTATTCTGCCTGTAGTAACCTGTTGCCTTTATTCCCAGCATATCCATATTCTGCCTGTAGTAACCTGTTGCGTTTATTCCCAGCATATCCGTATTCTGCCTGTAGTAAGTTGTTGCCTTTATTCCCAGCGGATCCGTATTCTGCCTGTAGTAACCTGTTGCCTTTATTCCCAGCGTATCCGTATTCTGCCTGTAGTAACCTGTTGCCTTTATTCCCAGCATATCCATATTCTGCCTGTAGTAACCTGTTGCCTTTATTCCCAGCGTATCTGTATTCTGCCTGTAGTAACCTGTTGCCTGTATTTCCAGCGGATCCGTATTCTGCCTGTAGTAACCTGTTGCCTTTATTCCCAGCGTATCCATATTCTGCCTGTAGTAACCTGTTGCCTTTATTCCCAGCGTAGCCGTATTCTGCCTGTAGTAACCTGTTGCCTTTATTCCCAGCATATCCATATTCTGCCTGTAGTAACCTGTTGCGTTTATTCCCAGCATATCCGTATTCTGCCTGTAGTAACCTGTTGCGTTTATTCCCAGCGTATCCGTATTCTGCCTGTAGTAACCTGTTGCCTTTATTCCCAGCGTATCCGTATTCTGCCTGTAGTAACCTGTTGCCTTTATTCCCAGCGTATCCGTATTCTGCCTGTAGTAACCTGTTGCCTTTATTCCCAGCGTATCCATATTCTGCCTGTAGTAACCTGTTGCCTTTATTCCCAGCGTAGCCGTATTCTGCCTGTAGTAACCTGTTGCCTTTATTCCCAGCATATCCATATTCTGCCTGTAGTAACCTGTTGCGTTTATTCCCAGCATATCCGTATTCTGCCTGTAGTAAGTTGTTGCCTTTATTCCCAGCGGATCCGTATTCTGCCTGTAGTAACCTGTTGCCTTTATTCCCAGCGTATCTGTATTCTGCCTGTAGTAACCTGTTGCCTGTATTTCCAGCGGATCCGTATTCTGCCTGTAGTAACCTGTTGCCTTTATTCCCAGCGTATCCATATTCTGCCTGTAGTAACCTGTTGCCTTTATTCCCAGCGTAGCCGTATTCTGCCTGTAGTAACCTGTTGCCTTTATTCCCAGCATATCCATATTCTGCCTGTAGTAACCTGTTGCGTTTATTCCCAGCATATCCGTATTCTGCCTGTAGTAACCTGTTGCGTTTATTCCCAGCGTATCCGTATTCTGCCTGTAGTAACCTGTTGCCTTTATTCCCAGTGTATCCGTATTCTGCCTGTAATAACCTGTTGCCTTTATTCCCAGCGTATCCGTATTCTGCCTGTAGTAACCTGTTGCCTTTATTCCCAGCGTATCCGTATTCTGCCTGTAGTAACCTGTTGCCTTTATTCCCAGCGTAGCCGTATTCTGCCTGTAGTAACCTGTTGCCTTTATTCCCAGCATATCCATATTCTGCCTGTAGTAACCTGTTGCGTTTATTCCCAGCATATCCGTATTCTGCCTGTAGTAAGTTGTTGCCTTTATTCCCAGCGGATCCGTATTCTGCCTGTAGTAACCTGTTGCCTTTATTCCCAGCGTATCTGTATTCTGCCTGTAGTAACCTGTTGCCTGTATTTCCAGCGGATCCGTATTCTGCCTGTAGTAACCTGTTGCCTTTATTCCCAGCGTATCCATATTCTGCCTGTAGTAACCTGTTGCCTTTATTCCCAGCGTAGCCGTATTCTGCCTGTAGTAACCTGTTGCCTTTATTCCCAGCATATCCATATTCTGCCTGTAGTAACCTGTTGCGTTTATTCCCAGCATATCCGTATTCTGCCTGTAGTAACCTGTTGCGTTTATTCCCAGCGTATCCGTATTCTGCCTGTAGTAACCTGTTGCCTTTATTCCCAGCGTATCCGTATTCTGCCTGTAGTAACCTGTTGCTTTTATTCCCAGCGTATCCGTATTCTGCCTGTAGTAACCTGTTGCCTTTATTCCCAGCGGATCCGTATTCTGCCTGTAGTAACCTGTTGCCTTTATTCCCAGCGTAGCCGTATTCTGCCTGTAGTAACCTGTTGCCTTTATTCCCAGCATATCCATATTCTGCCTGTAGTAACCTGTTGCCTTTATTCCCAGCGTATCTGTATTCTGCCTGTAGTAACCTGTTGCCTGTATTTCCAGCGGATCCGTATTCTGCCTGTAGTAACCTGTTGCCTTTATTCCCAGCGTATCCATATTCTGCCTGTAGTAACCTGTTGCCTTTATTCCCAGCGTAGCCGTATTCTGCCTGTAGTAACCTGTTGCCTTTATTCCCAGCATATCCATATTCTGCCTGTAGTAACCTGTTGCGTTTATTCCCAGCATATCCGTATTCTGCCTGTAGTAACCTGTTGCCTTTATTCCCAGCGTATCCGTATTCTGCCTGTAGTAACCTGTTGCCTTTATTCCCAGCGTAGCCGTATTCTGCCTGTAGTAACCTGTTGCCTTTATTCCCAGCGTATCCGTATTCTGCCTGTAGTAACCTGTTGCCTTTATTCCCAGCGTATCCGTATTCTGCCTGTAGTAACCTGTTGCCTTTATTCCCAGCGTATCCATATTCTGCCTGTAGTAACCTGTTGCCTTTATTCCCAGCGTAGCCGTATTCTGCCTGTAGTAACCTGTTGCCTTTATTCCCAGCATATCCATATTCTGCCTGTAGTAACCTGTTGCGTTTATTCCCAGCATATCCGTATTCTGCCTGTAGTAAGTTGTTGCCTTTATTCCCAGCGGATCCGTATTCTGCCTGTAGTAACCTGTTGCCTTTATTCCCAGCGTATCCATATTCTGCCTGTAGTAACCTGTTGCCTTTATTCCCAGCGTATCCGTATTCTGCCTGTAGTAACCTGTTGCCTTTATTCCCAGCGTATCCTTATTCTGCCTGTAGTAACCTGTTGCATTTATTCCCAGCGTAGCCGTATTCTGCCTGTAGTAACCTGTTGCCTTTATTCCCAGCATATCCATATTCTGCCTGTACTAACCTGTTGCCTTTATTCCCAGCGTATCCGTATTCTGCCTGTAGTAACTTGTTGCCTGTATTCCCAGCGGATCCGTATTCTGCCTGTAGTAACCTGTTGCGTTTATTCCCAGCGTATCCGTATTCTGCCTGTAGTAACCTGTTGCCTTTATTCCCAGCGTATCCGTATTCTGCCTGTAGTAACCTGTTGCCTTTATTCCCAGCGTATCCGTATTCTGCCTGTAGTAACCTGTTGCCTTTATTCCCAGCGTATCCATATTCTGCCTGTAGTAACCTGTTGCCTTTATTCCCAGCGGATCCGTATTCTGCCTGTAGTAACCTGTTGCGTTTATTCCCAGCGTATCCGTATTCTGCCTGTAGTAACCTGTTGCCTTTATTCCCAGCGTATCCGTATTCTGCCTGTAGTAACCTGTTGCCTTTATTCCCAGCGTATCCGTATTCTGCCTGTAGTAACCTGTTGCCTTTATTCCCAGCATATCCATATTCTGCCTGTAGTAACCTGTTGCCTTTATTCCCAGCGTATCTGTATTCTGCCTGTAGTAACCTGTTGCCTGTATTTCCAGCGGATCCGTATTCTGCCTGTAGTAACCTGTTGCCTTTATTCCCAGCGTATCCATATTCTGTCTGTAGTAACCTGTTGCCTTTATTCCCAGCGTAGCCGTATTCTGCCTGTAGTAACCTGTTGCCTTTATTCCCAGCATATCCATATTCTGCCTGTAGTAACCTGTTGCGTTTATTCCCAGCATATCCGTATTCTGCCTGTAGTAACCTGTTGCGTTTATTCCCAGCGTATCCGTATTCTGCCTGTAGTAACCTGTTGCCTTTATTCCCAGCGTATCCGTATTCTGCCTGTAGTAACCTGTTGCCTTTATTCCCAGCGTATCCGTATTCTGCCTGTAGTAACCTGTTGCCTTTATTCCCAGCGTATCCATATTCTGCCTGTAGTAACCTGTTGCCTTTATTCCCAGCGTAGCCGTATTCTGCCTGTAGTAACCTGTTGCCTTTATTCCCAGCATATCCATATTCTGCCTGTAGTAACCTGTTGCGTTTATTCCCAGCATATCCGTATTCTGCCTGTAGTAAGTTGTTGCCTTTATTCCCAGCGGATCCGTATTCTGCCTGTAGTAACCTGTTGCCTTTATTCCCAGCGTATCCGTATTCTGCCTGTAGTAACCTGTTGCCTTTATTCCCAGCGTAGCCGTATTCTGCCTGTAGTAACCTGTTGCCTTTATTCCCAGCATATCCATATTCTGCCTGTAGTAACCTGTTGCCTTTATTCCCAGCGTATCCGTATTCTGCCTGTAGTAACCTGTTGCCTGTATTCCCAGCGGATCCGTATTCTGCCTGTAGTAACCTGTTGCCTTTATTCCCAGCGTAGCCGTATTCTGCCTGTAGTAACCTGTTGCCTTTATTCCCAGCGTATCCGTATTCTGCCTGTAGTAACCTGTTGCCTTTATTCCCAGCGTAGCCGTATTCTGCCTGTAGTAACCTGTTGCCTTTATTCCCAGCATATCCATATTCTGCCTGTAGTAACCTGTTGCGTTTATTCCCAGCATATCCGTATTCTGCCTGTAGTAAGTTGTTGCCTTTATTCCCAGCGGATCCGTATTCTGCCTGTAGTAACCTGTTGCCTTTATTCCCAGCGTATCCGTATTCTGACTGTAGTAACCTGTTGCCTTTATTCCCAGCATATCCATATTCTGCCTGTAGTAACCTGTTGCGTTTATTCCCAGCATATCCGTATTCTGCCTGTAGTAACCTGTTGCGTTTATTCCCAGCGTATCCGTATTCTGCCTGTAGTAACCTGTTGCCTTTATTCCCAGCGTATCCGTATTCTGCCTGTAGTAACCTGTTGCCTTTATTCCCAGCGTATCCGTATTCTGCCTGTAGTAACCTGTTGCCTTTATTCCCAGCGTATCCATATTCTGCCTGTAGTAACCTGTTGCCTTTATTCCCAGCGTAGCCGTATTCTGCCTGTAGTAACCTGTTGCCTTTATTCCCAGCATATCCATATTCTGCCTGTAGTAACCTGTTGCGTTTATTCCCAGCATATCCGTATTCTGCCTGTAGTAAGTTGTTGCCTTTATTCCCAGCGGATCCGTATTCTGCCTGTAGTAACCTGTTGCCTTTATTCCCAGCGTATCCGTATTCTGCCTGTAGTAACCTGTTGCCTTTATTCCCAGCGTAGCCGTTTTCTGCCTGTAGTAACCTGTTGCCTTTATTCCCAGCATATCCATATTCTGCCTGTAGTAACCTGTTGCCTTTATTCCCAGCGTATCCGTATTCTGCCTGTAGTAACCTGTTGCCTGTATTCCCAGCGGATCCGTATTCTGCCTGTAGTAACCTGTTGCCTTTATTCCCAGCATATCCGTATTCTGCCTGTAGTAACCTGTTGCCTTTATTCCCAGCGTATCCGTATTCTGCCTGTAGTAACCTGTTGCCTTTATTCCCAGCGTAGCCGTATTCTGCCTGTAGTAACCTGTTGCCTTTATTCCCAGCATATCCATATTCTGCCTGTAGTAACCTGTTGCGTTTATTCCCAGCATATCCGTATTCTGCCTGTAGTAAGTTGTTGCTTTTATTCCCAGCGGATCCGTATTCTGCCTGTAGTAACCTGTTGCCTTTATTCCCAGCGTATCCGTATTCTGCCTGTAGTAACCTGTTGCCTTTATTCCCAGCATATCCATATTCTGCCTGTAGTAACCTGTTGCCTTTATTCCCAGCGTATCTGTATTCTGCCTGTAGTAACCTGTTGCCTGTATTTCCAGCGGATCCGTATTCTGCCTGTAGTAACCTGTTGCCTTTATTCCCAGCGTATCCATATTCTGCCTGTAGTAACCTGTTGCCTTTATTCCCAGCGTAGCCGTATTCTGCCTGTAGTAACCTGTTGCCTTTATTCCCAGCATATCCATTTTCTGCCTGTAGTAACCTGTTGCGTTTATTCCCAGCATATCCGTATTCTGCCTGTAGTAACCTGTTGCGTTTATTCCCAGCGTATCCGTATTCTGCCTGTAGTAACCTGTTGCCTTTATTCCCAGCATATCCATATTCTGCCTGTAGTAACCTGTTGCCTTTATTCCCAGCGTATCCGTATTCTGCCTGTAGTAACCTGTTGCCTTTATTCCCAGCGTATCCATATTCTGCCTGTAGTAACCTGTTGCCTTTATTCCCAGCGTAGCCGTATTCTGCCTGTAGTAACCTGTTGCCTTTATTCCCAGCATATCCATATTCTGCCTGTAGTAACCTGTTGCGTTTATTCCCAGCATATCCGTATTCTGCCTGTAGTAAGTTGTTGCCTTTATTCCCAGCGGATCCATATTCTGCCTGTAGTAACCTGTTGCCTTTATTCCCAGCGTATCCATATTCTGCCTGTAGTAACCTGTTGCCTTTATTCCCAGCGTAGCCGTATTCTGCCTGTAGTAACCTGTTGCCTTTATTCCCAGCATATCCATATTCTGCCTGTAGTAACCTGTTGCGTTTATTCCCTGCATATCCGTATTCTGCCTGTAGTAACCTGTTGCGTTTATTCCCAGCGTATCCGTATTCTGCCTGTAGTAACCTGTTGCCTTTATTCCCAGCGTATCCGTATTCTGCCTGTAGTAACCTGTTGCCTTTATTCCCAGCGTATCCGTATTCTGCCTGTAGTAACCTGTTGCCTTTATTCCCAGCGTATCCGTATTCTGCCTGTAGTAACCTGTTGCCTTTATTCCCAGCGTAGCCGTATTCTGCCTGTAGTAACCTGTTGCCTTTATTCCCAGCATATCCATATTCTGCCTGTAGTAACCTGTTGCGTTTATTCCCAGCATATCCGTATTCTGCCTGTAGTAAGTTGTTGCCTTTATTCCCAGCGGATCCGTATTCTGCCTGTAGTAACCTGTTGCCTTTATTCCCAGCGTATCCGTATTCTGCCTGTAGTAACCTGTTGCCTTTATTCCCAGCGTATCCGTATTCTGCCTGTAGTAACCTGTTGCCTTTATTCCCAGCGTATCCTTATTCTGCCTGTAGTAACCTGTTGCCTTTATTCCCAGCGTAGCCGTATTCTGCCTGTAGTAACCTGTTGCCTTTATTCCCAGCGTATCCATATTCTGCCTGTAGTAACCTGTTGCCTTTATTCCCAGCGTATCCGTATTCTGCCTGTAGTAACCTGTTGCCTGTATTCCCAGCGGATCCGTATTCTGCCTGTAGTAACCTGTTGCCTTAATTCCCAGCGTAGCCGTATTCTGCCTGTAGTAACCTGTTGCCTTTTATTCCCAGCGTATCCGTATTCTGCCTGTAGTAACCTGTTGCCTTTATTCCCAGCGTAGCCGTATTCTGCCTGTAGTAACCTGTTGCCTTTATTCCCAGCATATCCGTATTCTGCCTGTAGTAACCTGTTGCCTTTATTCCCAGCGTATCCGTATTCTGCCTGTAGTAACCTGTTGCCTTTATTCCCAGTGTATCCGTATTCTGCCTGTAGTAACCTGTTGCCTTTATTCCCAGCGTATCCGTATTCTGCCTGTAGTAATCTGTTGCCTTTATTCCCGGCGGATCCGTATTCTGCCTGTTGTAACCTGTTGCCTTTATTCCCAGCGTATCCGTATTCTGCCTGTAGTAACCTGTTGCCTTTATTCCCAGCGTATCCGTATTCTGCCTGTAGTAACCTGTTGCCTTTATTCCCAGCGGATCCGTATTCTGCCTGTAGTAACCTGTTGCCTTTATTCCCAGCGTATCCGTATTCTGCCTGTAGTAACCTGTTGTTTTTATTCCCCGCGTATCCGTATTCTGCCTGTAGTAACCTGTTGCCTTTATTCCCAGCGTATCCGTATTCTGCCTGTAGTAACCTGTTGCCTTTATTCCCAGCGTATCCGTATTCTGCCTGTAGTAACCTGTTGCCTTTATTCCCAGCGTATCCATATTCTGCCTATAGTAACCTGTTGCCTTTATTCCCAGCGTATCTGTATTCTGCCTGTAGTAACCTGTTGCCTTTATTCCCAGCGTAGCCGTATTCTGCCTGTAGTAACCTGTTGCCTTTATTCCCAGCATATCCATATTCTGCCTGTAGTAACCTGTTGCCTTTATTCCCAGCGTATCTGTATTCTGCCTGTAGTAACCTGTTGCCTGTATTTCCAGCGGATCCGTATTCTGCCTGTAGTAACCTGTTGCCTTTATTCCCAGCGTATCCATATTCTGCCTGTAGTAACCTGTTGCCTTTATTCCCAGCGTAGCCGTATTTTGCCTGTAGTAACCTGTTGCCTTTATTCCCAGCATATCCATATTCTGCCTGTAGTAACCTGTTGCGTTTATTCCCAGCATATCCGTATTCTGCCTGTAGTAACCTGTTGCGTTTATTCCCAGCGTATCCGTATTCTGCCTGTAGTAACCTGTTGCGTTTATTCCCAGCGTATCCGTATTCTGCCTGTAGTAACCTGTTGCCTTTATTCCCAGCGTATCCGTATTCTGCCTGTAGTAACCTGTTGCCTTTATTCCCAGCGTATCCATATTCTGCCTGTAGTAACCTGTTGCCTTTATTCCCAGCGTAGCCGTATTCTGCCTGTAGTGACCTGTTGCCTTTATTCCCAGCATATCCATATTCTGCCTGTAGTAACCTGTTGCGTTTATTCCCAGCATATCCGTATTCTGCCTGTAGTAAGTTGTTGCCTTTATTCCCAGCGGATCCGTATTCTGCCTGTAGTAACCTGTTGCCTTTATTCCCAGCGTATCCGTATTCTGCCTGTAGTAACCTGTTGCCTATATTCCCAGCATATCCATATTCTGCCTGTAGTAACCTGTTGCCTTTATTCCCAGCGTATCTGTATTCTGCCTGTAGTAACCTGTTGCCTGTATTTCCAGCGGATCCGTATTCTGCCTGTAGTAACCTGTTGCCTTTATTCCCAGCGTATCCATATTCTGCCTGTAGTAACCTGTTGCCTTTATTCCCAGCGTAGCCGTATTCTGCCTGTAGTAACCTGTTGCCTTTATTCCCAGCATATCCATATTCTGCCTGTAGTAACCTGTTGCGTTTATTCCCAGCATATCCGTATTCTGCCTGTAGTAACCTGTTGCGTTTATTCCCAGCGTATCCGTATTCTGCCTGTAGTAACCTGTTGCCTTTATTCCCAGCGTATCCGTATTCTGCCTGTAGTAACCTGTTGCCTTTATTCCCAGCGTATCCGTATTCTGCCTGTAGTAACCTGTTGCCTTTATTCCCAGCGTATCCATATTCTGCCTGTAGTAACCTGTTGCCTTTATTCCCAGCGTAGCCGTATTCTGCCTGTAGTAAACTGTTGCCTTTATTCCCAGCATATCCATATTCTGCCTGTAGTAACCTGTTGCGTTTATTCCCAGCATATCCGTATTCTGCCTGTAGTAAGTTGTTGCCTTTATTCCCAGCGGATCCGTATTCTGCCTGTAGTAACCTGTTGCCTTTATTCCCAGCGTATCCGTATTCTGCCTGTAGTAACCTGTTGCCTTTATTCCAAGCGTATCCGTATTCTGCCTGTAGTAACCTGTTGCCTTTATTCCCAGCGTATCCTTATTCTGCCTGTAGTAACCTGTTGCCTTTATTCCCAGCGTAGCCGTATTCTGCCTGTAGTAACCTGTTGCCTTTATTCCCAGCATATCCATATTCTGCCTGTAGTAACCTGTTGCCTTTATTCCCAGCGTATCCGTATTCTGCCTGTAGTAACCTGTTGCGTTTATTCCCAGCGTATCCGTATTCTGCCTGTAGTAACCTGTTGCCTTTATTCCCAGCGTATCCGTATTCTGCCTGTAGTAACCTGTTGCCTTTATTCCCAGCGTATCCGTATTCTGCCTGTAGTAACCTGTTGCCTTTATTCCCAGCGTATCCGTATTCTGCCTGTAGTAACCTGTTGCCTTTATTCCCAGCGTAGCCGTATTCTGCCTGTAGTAACCTGTTGCCTTTATTCCCAGCATATCCATATTCTGCCTGTAGTAACCTGTTGCGTTTATTCCCAGCATATCCGTATTCTGCCTGTAGTAAGTTGTTGCCTTTATTCCCAGCGGATCCGTATTCTGCCTGTAGTAACCTGTTGCCTTTATTCCCAGCGTATCCGTATTCTGCCTGTAGTAACCTGTTGCCTTTATTCCCAGCGTATCCGTATTCTGCCTGTAGTAACCTGTTGCCTTTATTCCCAGCGTATCTGTATTCTGCCTGTAGTAACCTGTTGCCTTTATTCCCAGCGTAGCCGTATTCTGCCTGTAGTAACCTGTTGCCTTTATTCCCAGCATATCCATATTCTGCCTGTAGTAACCTGTTGCCTTTATTCCCAGCGTATCCGTATTCTGCCTGTAGTAACCTGTTGCCTGTATTCCCAGCGGATCCGTATTCTGCCTGTAGTAACCTGTTGCCTTTATTCCCAGCGTATCCGTATTCTGCCTGTAGTAACCTGTTGCCTTTATTCCCAGCGTATCCGTATTCTGCCTGTAGTAACCTGTTGCCTTTATTCCCAGCGTATCCGTATTCTGCCTGTAGTAACCTGTTGCCTTTATTCCCAGCGTATCCGTATTCTGCCTGTAGTAACCTGTTGCCTTTATTCCCAGCGTATCCATATTCTGCCTGTAGTAACCTGTTGCCTTTATTCCCAGCGTATCCGTATTCTGCCTGTAGTAACCTGTTGCCTTTATTCCCAGCGTATCTGTATTCTGCCTGTAGTAACCTGTTGCCTTTATTCCCAGCGTAGCCGTATTCTGCCTGTAGTAACCTGTTGCCTTTATTCCCAGCATATCCATATTCTGCCTGTAGTAACCTGTTGCCTTTATTCCCAGCGTATCTGTATTCTGCCTGTAGTAACCTGTTGCCTGTATTTCCAGCGGATCCGTATTCTGCCTGTAGTAACCTGTTGCCTTTATTCCCAGCGTATCCATATTCTGCCTGTAGTAACCTGTTGCCTTTATTCCCAGCGTAGCCGTATTTTGCCTGTAGTAACCTGTTGCCTTTATTCCCAGCATATCCATATTCTGCCTGTAGTAACCTGTTGCGTTTATTCCCAGCATATCCGTATTCTGCCTGTAGTAACCTGTTGCGTTTATTCCCAGCGTATCCGTATTCTGCCTGTAGTAACCTGTTGCCTTTATTCCCAGCGTATCCGTATTCTGCCTGTAGTAACCTGTTGCCTTTATTCCCAGCGTATCCGTATTCTGCCTGTAGTAACCTGTTGCCTTTATTCCCAGCGTATCCATATTCTGCCTGTAGTAACCTGTTGCCTTTATTCCCAGCGTATCTGTATTCTGCCTGTAGTAACCTGTTGCCTTTATTCCCAGCGTAGCCGTATTCTGCCTGTAGTAACCTGTTGCCTTTATTCCCAGCATATCCATATTCTGCCTGTAGTAACCTGTTGCCTTTATTCCCAGCGTATCTGTATTCTGCCTGTAGTAACCTGTTGCCTGTATTTCCAGCGGATCCGTATTCTGCCTGTAGTAACCTGTTGCCTTTATTCCCAGCGTATCCATATTCTGCCTGTAGTAACCTGTTGCCTTTATTCCCAGCGTAGCCGTATTTTGCCTGTAGTAACCTGTTGCCTTTATTCCCAGCATATCCATATTCTGCCTGTAGTAACCTGTTGCGTTTATTCCCAGCATATCCGTATTCTGCCTGTAGTAACCTGTTGCGTTTATTCCCAGCGTATCCGTATTCTGCCTGTAGTAACCTGTTGCGTTTATTCCCAGCGTATCCGTATTCTGCCTGTAGTAACCTGTTGCCTTTATTCCCAGCGTATCCGTATTCTGCCTGTAGTAACCTGTTGCCTTTATTCCCAGCGTATCCGTATTCTGCCTGTAGTAACCTGTTGCCTTTATTCCCAGCGTATCCATATTCTGCCTGTAGTAACCTGTTGCCTTTATTCCCAGCGTAGCCGTATTCTGCCTGTAGTGACCTGTTGCCTTTATTCCCAGCATATCCATATTCTGCCTGTAGTAACCTGTTGCGTTTATTCCCAGCATATCCGTATTCTGCCTGTAGTAAGTTGTTGCCTTTATTCCCAGCGGATCCGTATTCTGCCTGTATTAACCTGTTGCCTTTATTCCCAGCGTATCCGTATTCTGCCTGTAGTAACCTGTTGCCTTTATTCCCAGCATATCCATATTCTGCCTGTAGTAACCTGTTGCCTTTATTCCCAGCGTATCTGTATTCTGCCTGTAGTAACCTGTTGCCTGTATTTCCAGCGGATCCGTATTCTGCCTGTAGTAACCTGTTGCCTTTATTCCCAGCGTATCCATATTCTGCCTGTAGTAACCTGTTGCCTTTATTCCCAGCGTAGCCGTATTCTGCCTGTAGTAACCTGTTGCCTTTATTCCCAGCATATCCATATTCTGCCTGTAGTAACCTGTTGCGTTTATTCCCAGCATATCCGTATTCTGCCTGTAGTAACCTGTTGCGTTTATTCCCAGCGTATCCGTATTCTGCCTGTAGTAACCTGTTGCCTTTATTCCCAGCGTATCCGTATTCTGCCTGTAGTAACCTGTTGCCTTTATTCCCAGCGTATCCGTATTCTGCCTGTAGTAACCTGTTGCCTTTATTCCCAGCGTATCCATATTCTGCCTGTAGTAACCTGTTGCCTTTATTCCCAGCGTAGCCGTATTCTGCCTGTAGTAACCTGTTGCCTTTATTCCCAGCATATCCATATTCTGCCTGTAGTAACCTGTTGCGTTTATTCCCAGCATATCCGTATTCTGCCTGTAGTAAGTTGTTGCCTTTATTCCCAGCGGATCCGTATTCTGCCTGTAGTAACCTGTTGCCTTTATTCCCAGCGTATCCGTATTCTGCCTGTAGTAACCTGTTGCCTTTATTCCAAGCGTATCCGTATTCTGCCTGTAGTAACCTGTTGCCTTTATTCCCAGCGTATCCTTATTCTGCCTGTAGTAACCTGTTGCCTTTATTCCCAGCGTAGCCGTATTCTGCCTGTAGTAACCTGTTGCCTTTATTCCCAGCATATCCATATTCTGCCTGTAGTAACCTGTTGCCTTTATTCCCAGCGTATCCGTATTCTGCCTGTAGTAACCTGTTGCCTGTATTCCCAGCGGATCCGTATTCTGCCTGTAGTAACCTGTTGCGTTTATTCCCAGCGTATCCGTATTCTGCCTGTAGTAACCTGTTGCCTTTATTCCCAGCGTATCCGTATTCTGCCTGTAGTAACCTGTTGCCTTTATTCCCAGCGTATCCGTATTCTGCCTGTAGTAACCTGTTGCCTTTATTCCCAGCGTATCCGTATTCTGCCTGTAGTAACCTGTTGCCTTTATTCCCAGCGTAGCCGTATTCTGCCTGTAGTAACCTGTTGCCTTTATTCCCAGCATATCCATATTCTGCCTGTAGTAACCTGTTGCGTTTATTCCCAGCATATCCGTATTCTGCCTGTAGTAAGTTGTTGCCTTTATTCCCAGCGGATCCGTATTCTGCCTGTAGTAACCTGTTGCCTTTATTCCCAGCGTATCCGTATTCTGCCTGTAGTAACCTGTTGCCTTTATTCCCAGCGTATCCGTATTCTGCCTGTAGTAACCTGTTGCCTTTATTCCCAGCGTATCCTTATTCTGCCTGTAGTAACCTGTTGCCTTTATTCCCAGCGTAGCCGTATTCTGCCTGTAGTAACCTGTTGCCTTTATTCCCAGCATATCCATATTCTGCCTGTAGTAACCTGTTGCCTTTATTCCCAGCGTATCCGTATTCTGCCTGTAGTAACCTGTTGCCTGTATTCCCAGCGGATCCGTATTCTGCCTGTAGTAACCTGTTGCCTTTATTCCCAGCGTAGCCGTATTCTGCCTGTAGTAACCTGTTGCCTTTATTCCCAGCGTATCCGTATTCTGCCTGTAGTAACCTGTTGCCTTTATTCCCAGCGTAGCCGTATTCTGCCTGTAGTAACCTGTTGCCTTTATTCCCAGCATATCCGTATTCTGCCTGTAGTAACCTGTTGCCTTTATTCCCAGCGTATCCGTATTCTGCCTGTAGTAACCTGTTGCCTTTATTCCCAGTGTATCCGTATTCTGCCTGTAGTAACCTGTTGCCTTTATTCCCAGCGTATCCGTATTCTGCCTGTAGTAATCTGTTGCCTTTATTCCCGGCGGATCCGTATTCTGCCTGTTGTAACCTGTTGCCTTTATTCCCAGCGTATCCGTATTCTGCCTGTAGTAACCTGTTGCCTTTATTCCCAGCGTATCCGTATTCTGCCTGTAGTAACCTGTTGCCTTTATTCCCAGCGGATCCGTATTCTGCCTGTAGTAACCTGTTGCCTTTATTCCCAGCGTATCCGTATTCTGCCTGTAGTAACCTGTTGCCTTTATTCCCAGCGTATCCGTATTCTGCCTGTAGTAACCTGTTGCCTTTATTCCCAGCGTATCCGTATTCTGCCTGTAGTAACCTGTTGCCTTTATTCCCAGCGTATCCATATTCTGCCTGTAGTAACCTGTTGCCTTTATTCCCAGCGTATCTGTATTCTGCCTGTAGTAACCTGTTGCCTTTATTCCCAGCGTAGCCGTATTCTGCCTGTAGTAACCTGTTGCCTTTATTTCCAGCGGATCCGTATTCTGCCTGTAGTAACCTGTTGCCTTTATTCCCAGCGTATCCATATTCTGCCTGTAGTAACCTGTTGCCTTTATTCCCAGCGTAGCCGTATTTTGCCTGTAGTAACCTGTTGCCTTTATTCCCAGCATATCCATATTCTGCCTGTAGTAACCTGTTGCGTTTATTCCCAGCATATCCGTATTCTGCCTGTAGTAACCTGTTGCATTTATTCTCAGCGGATCCGTATTCTGCCTGTAGTAAATTGTTGCCTTTATTCCCAGCGGATCCGTATTCTGCCTGTAGTAAATTGTTGAGTTTATTCCCAGCGGATCCGTATTCTGCCTGTGGTAAATTGTTGCCTTTATTCCCAGCGGATCCCTATTCTGCCTGTAGTAATCTGTTGCGTTTATTCCCAGCGGATCCGTATTCTGCCTGTAGTGAGCTGTGCGTTTATTCCCAGCGGATCCCTATTCTGCCTGTAGTAAATTGTTGCCTTTATTCCCAGCGGATCCCTATTCTGCCTGTAGTAAATTGTTGCCTTCATTCCCAGCGGATCCGTATTCTGCCTGTAGTAACCTGTTTCCTTTATTCCCAGCGGATCCGTATTCTGCCTGTAGTAAATTGTTGCCTTTATTCCCAGCGGATCCCTATTCTGCCTGTAGTAAATTGTTGCCTTTATTCCCAGCGGATCCCTATTCTGCCTGTAGTAAATTGTTGCCTTCATTCCCAGCGGATCCGTATTCTGCCTGTAGTAATCTGTTGCCTTTATTCCCAGCGGATCCGTATTCTACCTGTAGTAAATTGTTGCCTTTATTGCCAGCGGATCCGTATTCTGCCTGTAGTAAATTGTTGAGTTTATTCCCAGCGGATCTGTATTCTGCCTGTAGTAACCTGTTGCCTGTATTCCCTGGTGCTGCATCTCCTGGAACGTGTGGATTTGCCAGAGTTGCTGATTCAATTAGCAACATTGGCTATTTTGGAGACTGTGGATGGCCTGAAAAGTCAGGTAATGCCATGTACAAGCTCTTGTCTCCTTCTCTATGTATCTATGATATTTTTGGGTGAGTGACCAGATGTCTCCTGATTGTAGGCAACTTTGAGGACTCGTATCTTCAAGCATCACCTGGATTTCGGACGCAACGCTGTTGCACATATTCCCGATCACAGCAGGTGAGATGGAGGTCCGATAACTCGTGGTGTGGGGTGCAGGGCCGACAGCTCGTGGAGTGCAGGGCTGACAGCTCATGGAGTGGGTTGCAGGGCTGACAGGTCGTGCTGTGGGGTGCAGGGCTGACAGCTCATGGAGTGGGTTGCAGGGCTGTCAGGTCGTGCTGTGGGGTGCAGGGTTGACAGCTCGTGTTGTGGGGTGCAGGGCTGACAGCTCGTGGTGTGGGGTGCAGGGCTGACAGCTCGTCGTGTGGGGTATAATGCTGACAGCTCGTGGAGTGCAGGGCTGACAGCTCATGGAGTGGGTTGCAGGGCTGACAGCTCATGGAGTGCAGGGCTGACAGCTCGTGCTGTGGGGTACAATGATGACAGCTCGTGGTGTGGGGTGCAGGGGTGACAGCTCGTGGTGTGGGGTACAATGCTGACAGCTCGTGGTGTGGGGTGCAGGGCTGACAGCTCTTGGTGTGGGGCGGAGGTGTGTACGTTGTGCCTGAGCCTTAGACCCCAGAGTATGCTCCATACATGGCCAAATGGAGTATGGAAGCATCTCTTTTTAGTGACAGGCCCTGATCATGAGCCGCTCCATACACCGGCTCCTGGCCTGTAACATACATGCAACTCAATGGTTGGGAATGTATTAAAGGCACCGCAGGAAATAGCAATGGGCAGAAATCTCACAGTGACCCCACTCGTTAAAGTGATACTGTCACGTCGGTTTGCCCCTGTAAGCTGCGGACACCGCCTTTCAGGGCTTATATACAGTATTCTATAATGCTGCAGATAAGCCCCCGGCCCAACCTAAAATAGAAGAAAAACAAGTTTTATTACACTCACCCTGGGGCGGTCGGTTCCGATGGGTGTCTCAGGTCCAGGTCCGACGCCTCCCATCTTCATGCGATGACATCCTCCTTGCTTTGCGCGCCTGCGCTGGCGTACTTATCTGCCCTGTTGAGGGCAGAGTAAATTACAGCAGTGCGCAGGTGCCTGGAAAGGTCAGAGAGGCCCAGAGACTGCAGTACTTTGCTGTGTCAACAGGGCAGATCAGTACGGCTGCGCAGGAGACGCGACACGAAGCAAGGAAGAGGATGTCATCGTATGAAGATGGGAGGCTCCGGACCGCGATGCCCATCGAACGGGGCAGCCCCCCCCCCCCCTCCTAAGTGAGTATAATCTTGTTTTTATTCTATTTCAGGGTAGATCGGAGGCTTATCTACAGCATTACAGAATACTGTAGATTAGCCATGAATGACAGTGGCCGCAGCTTAGGCCTCTTTCACACTTCCATCTTTGAGCTCCTGTCACAATCCGTCGATTTTTGAAAAAACAGAATCCAGCAAATTTTTATGCTGGATCCTGTTTTCCTCATAGACTTGTATTAGCGACGGATTGTGACAGATGGCCTTCTGTTTCATCGTGCACTGGATCCGTCTGAAAATTGCTGTTCGTCGGGTGGCGAAAACGTTCAGAGGAATGTTTTTTCTGCACATCGTAAAATCGCTCAGCGACGGATCCTGCACTGTCCGTCGTTGGCTATAATGGAAGCCTATGGACGCAGGATCCGTCGCTGACCGTCAAAAGCAGGAATCCAGCGACAGGTCCCGTCTTTTGAAATTGCGTAGAAGAATTTCCCATGAGGGAAATTGTCTCTCTCTCTTTTTACTATTGACGCTGCCTATGCAGCATCAATAGTAAAAAGATATCATGTTACAAATATGAAAAAAAATTAAAAACTTCGCAATATTCTTACCTTCCGGGGTCCCACGCAGCGTTACCGATGCTCCCGATGCCGCCAGTAATGCATAGCGAAATGTTACGATGACCTCGCGGTCTCGCAAGACCGCTAGGTCTTCTGGGTTATTGCCGCAATGCATTACTGGGAACACTAGCTGCCGGGAGCATCGGTAACGCTGCGCGGGATACCGGAAGGTAAGAATATTGCGATTTTCTTTTTTCCTTTTTTTCACCTGGGTTGTGCTGTGTATGCTTTTCGCATCGGAAAACCGCTGCGAAGACGCATACACAACAGGTGCACATAGCCTCGATGGATCTGTCAGTAAAATGGGCCCAGTGCACACGTTTTCCACGATCTTCACAGGATCCGTCATTTCAACTTCTTGACGGATCCTGTGCAGATTTGGAAGACGGAAGTGTGAAAGAGGCCTTACAGGGCCAAAACGACGTGACAGGTTCTCTCTAACCCTCACTTAGCCAGAGTAGGTGCCCAGTTACATACTGCGGGAGTGCTGGAATATTAGGGGCTGGTTGGTTCCTCATCCCCCGTGCCCTCTTTTTGCAGACAGCTGGATTGCCTTCGGCAGCTGGTCATCATCCTGTGTGAACGTTCACAGCTCCATGAACTTGTGGAATTCCCTTAAGTGAATTTACAGTGAGGTGAGCGTCGCCTGGCCGGAGCCATCGTCTTCTTACCGAGCCGGCTGTATATCACTGCTGTGTCTCCCTCAGGTTGTGAGCATCATTGAAGCTGGGGCTCAAGTCGTGGATCTGCTGACCCATAATTACTACGACCTCCTGTATGCTTTCCATATTCATCGGCACAAACTCTTCTGATCTTATCTCTAGTAAGAGATTGTATTACAAATTCTGGAGCCGCTAGTTTTAGTACCGTACATTCCCCCTGGACATATGTGCGTTATGTGAAGCCCCTCCATTTGTCTTTGCACACAGAGGGGGGGGCACACTCGGGGGTCAGGTAGTTATCCGTCGTATTTGAGATTGTCCCCTCTAGTGATATCCATTCCTCTTTTGATTTCCGTCTCTGCTGAATGTCGTCTCCTTCCTCAGCCGACACCGTGATGTTTGTGTACAGGATGCATCTCAGCAGAGAGGTCCGAAC
This sequence comes from Ranitomeya variabilis, assembly GCF_051348905.1. NCBI lineage: Eukaryota > Metazoa > Chordata > Amphibia > Anura > Dendrobatidae > Ranitomeya > Ranitomeya variabilis. The sequence continues at coordinate 180,974,329 of NC_135238.1, forward strand.
CCTTATAGGTCTTCAGAAGCAAGTGAATGCGTACCTGGCATTTCTGAACTGTCTGCAGCTTATACGGCCCGAATACTCCTGGATTGTGCTGCCGGCGTCGGGGGCATTGGGAAAGAAATGTATACTTACAGGGGTTTTCCTGTCCAGGGGTGGATTCTTCTCTCAGGCGTTCACAGTAAAATCTGTCAGTCAGCACAAGTGTATGCCATTTATTATTATAGCGCCTTTTTTTTTATTACAGCACCATTTATTGCAGTACGCTATAATACGCCATTCACCAAACTCTTCATTAAGAGTCACAGAACCGGCGCAGCACACCCATATCCGTAGCTTCAACTCTTAAACTTATATTGGGGTCCAAGCCGTGAATGAACTCTGTCTATGCGCTGGTCGGAGCTGTGGAAATGGCTGAGCTGGTCGTGCAATGCCATTTCTGTAAGTGGATGGGCTACGGCCGAAGTGTCTGTAACTCTGAACACTTGACATATTCCCATCAGTGAGTGAGATAAGAAAGTCCCTTTTATTTACCCCACATAACCAGAGCAATTTAGTTTGCGTGATCCAGATTGATAAACTTCTCCGTCTAGAAACTTCTGTTATAAATTTTTAATCTTTGCGATCCAGTATACTTCTCACCAGTGGCCTCTGTCTGTCTTGTCTCCTTTGGTTTGGCTGCTGTATTCCTCCATCAATCACCTTCTGCAAGCGCTGGAAGAAAACAACAGTCGGCTAAACCGAGAGGTAAGAGCCGCAGTCACCGTCACACATGTGTGTGGTGTTCGGAGGGTTTGGTATATGCTCCAATTATAGGACTTGTCCTCCATTAGGCGCTGCACATTCTGCCGCCATACTTACCGGATGCCACAGTAGACCCCATTCTAAGTCTGTGCTGCCTGGTGCTGCTGGGATGATTGACATGTGCCTCATACCCATTTGTGCGAGAAACAGACGAGTGCAATCCGATAAATAATCAGATTGCACTCGGACCAATGTTATTCAATAGGGGACATCTCATTTGCGAGATTATTCTCATCCTAAATAGGACTGATAAAAAAAAAAAAAAAAATCGCACCATGCGAGTGCTCTCCGATTTTTTTACGCACCGGTGTCCTTTGAAAAGCCGGTAATTCATGTGCGGTGTACAGGAAAATCACACTGGCAGGTTAGAATGGAATAGATATCTATACATATAGAATATATATTGTAAGGATTTCACTCACTCAGGTGCGACGGCTGACACTTAGGAGGCAGGTTCCAACAAAAGTTCAAGGGTTTATTGCTTCATAAACCAGTTTAGCATAAACAGAAAAACAAAATAGCCTTTAACTCAGGCAAAAGGGAAAAACAACTGTCCATTCCTTCAGGCTCAGTGCTGGAGCCTAACACACTGGAGGCTAGCAGCTCCACACATATCCCCCTGTGTTAAGGATTAGCCTGTCTTATATAAAGCTAACCACACCCAGTAACCCATCACATGATTAGCCATGTGGTCTGACATCACCACAGGTCCTGAACACACATATATACATGGTAATATACAATCAAGAAATACTCCGGGCTACATTAGAGCAACAAGGCACTTATGTGGCACATACCTCCCATCGACTACACACCCTTTAGCCATGCTACATACTTCCCCCCTCTGCCTAAAGCCGTGGGGCTTGGCACTTTTTCCCACTAAACAAGGGATTCTTGATAGGGCATCCGCATTACCATGCAGCTTTCCGGCCCTATGTTCCACATGGAAACTGAAGTCCTGCAGGGCTAAGAACCAACGGGTGACACTAGCATTTCTACCCCTTGTTTCCCTCATCCATTTTAGTGGGGCATGGTCAGATATCAGTCTGAATTTATGACCCAGCAGATAGTACCGTAACGTGTCCACCGCCCACTTTATGGCCAAACACTCTTTCTCAACGACTGAGTAGTTCTTTTCAGACGAGGACAACTTCCTACTCAGATAGAGAACAGGATGCTCCTCCCCATGTAGCTCTTGGGAAAGGACTGCTCCCACCCCGACATCTGAGGCATCTGTCTGAAGAATAAACTCTTTTTTAAAGTTTGGGGCCATCAGAACGGGTTGCTTACACAAAGCCTCTTTCATTCCTTGGAAGGCTGACTCTGTTTCTTCGGACCACTTACCATTACTGATTTTGTCCCTTTTATCAGGTCAGTCAGAGGCGCAGCCATCGTGGCGAAGTTTGGGATGAACCTCCTGTAATATCCCACGATTCCCAGGAAGGCTTTAACTTGCTTCTTGGAAACTGGTTTTGGCCATGTTTGAATTGCCTCCACTTTACTGATTTGGGGTTTTATTTCTCCACGACCCACTATGTATCCAAGGTACTTAGCCTCTTCTTTACCCAAGGCACACTTCCTCGGGTTTATTGTAAATCCGGCCTCTCTTATAGCATCAAACACCGCTTGGACCTTTTCCAGATGACTTTCCCAGTCCGGGCTAAAGATGACGATATCATCCAGGTACGCAGCAGCGTATGCCTTATGGGGGGCAAGGATTCTATCCATAGCCCTCTGGAAGGTCGCCGGAGCTCCCTGTAGGCCAAACGGCATCCGGACATACTGGAAACATCCATCTGGTGTAGAAAACGTCGTCTTCTCCTTGGCTTCCTGTGCCATGGGGATCTGCCAATACCCCTTCGTCAAATCCAAGGTGGTTATGTACCTGGCGGGCCCAAGCCTTTCGATGAGCTCATCAACGCGGGGCATGGGATAAGCGTCAAACTTGGAGACCTCATTCAACTTCCGATAGTCGTTGCAAAACCTCCACTCTCCATCAGGTTTTAAGACCAGGACAATTGGGCTCGACCAACCGCTCTTGGATTCCTCAATGACTCCGAGCTTCAACATACGCTCCACTTCCTTGGAGATAACTTCTCGACAAGCCTCAGGAATACGATAGGGCTTCACGTTCACCCGCACATGTGGCTCTGTTAGGACCTCGTGCGCTATGACCTTCGTCTGTCCTGGCAACTCTGAAAACAGGTCCCTGTTTTTCTGGAGTAACTCCCGGCACTGTTGTTTCTGGGTCTTCGATAGCGTCTCCGCTATAGTAACCGCTCCAACCTCACCTTCTGGGTTGCTTAACAACGATGGAGTTACTGTCGGCTCTCTATCTTGCCACGGCTTGATGAGGTTGACATGGTACATTTGGAATGGTTTCCGTCTTCCTGGTTGGTGAATTTTATAATTTACTTCACCCAGTTTCTCGACAACCTCATATGGCCCTTGCCATTTGTCCAAGAACTTGCTTTCCACCGTCTGAACTAACACAAGAACTCGGTCTCCCGGATTGAACTGCCTCACTCTTGCAGACAGGTTGTAGATTCTGGCCTGAGCTTCTTGTGCCTGGAGGAGGTGTTCTTTCACGATAGGCATCACCTTTGCAATCCTCTGCTGCATCAGGGCCACATACTCAATGACGCTTCTGTGGGGCGTGGCTTCGGCTTCCCAGGCTTCCTTGGCTACATCCAGGAGTCCTCGCGGATGTCGGCCATATAGAAGCTCAAACGGTGAGAACCCTGTGGAGGCCTGTGGAACTTCACGAATGGAAAACATCAGATAGGGTAAGAGACAATCCCAGTCTCTACCGTCTTTCTCTATAGCTTTTCTCAGCATGCTCTTCAGTGTCTTGTTAAATCTCTCAACAAGACCATCTGACTGGGGATGGTACACCGAGGTCCTCAACTGGGAGAATTTTCAGGGCTTTGCATAACTCCCTCATCACTTTGCTCATGAAAGGTGTCCCCTGGTCAGTCAGAATCTCCTTCGGCAGACCTGTCCGGGAAAAGACATGGACCAACTCGCGGGCTATACTCTTCGAGGAAGAATTTCTCAAGGGAATTGCCTCAGGATAGGGTGTGGCATAGGCCAGGATGACTAATATATACTGATGGCCCCGGGCTGATTTAACTAAGGGACCAACCAAGTCCATGGCAGTTCTCTCGAACGGTACCTCAATAATGGGCAGTGGCACAAGGGGGTTCCGGAAATGAGGAGTGGGAGCAGTTAGCTGACATGTAGGGCAGGACCTGCAATAGTTCACTATTTCTCGGTGACACCCAGGCCAATAGAATCTCTGCACAACCCGTTCCTGCGGTTTTTCCACCCCTAGGTGTCCACCCAAGATGTGTGAATGGGCCATGTCCAACACCTTCCGTCTATATGGACCCGGCACTACCAACTGCTCTACCAACTCCTCCCTTATTTTCGTGACCCGGTACAACAACTCCCCACTCATCAGAAAATGGGGAAATCTTGTGTCTGCCCCCGGCTCCTGTACCACCCCATCAATAACTGTGACATTATTAAAGGCTTCCCTCAGAGTGGGGTCCCTATGTTGGGCAGTCCCCAAATTTTCACCGGTTACCTCTAACTCCATAGTGTCAGATGCAAGGGATACTTCCTCCTCATCCCCAACCAGCACACAAAAAGGAAACCTGTCTGTCTCTGGGTGTGGTGACACCCTTCCAGGGTTCACTGGTTCCCTACTCTTGCTAGGGAGCTCAGAACCTTTTCCCCAAAAATCCCAAAACAGACAGAAATCCTGGCCAATAATTATAGGGTGCAACAAGTCCTGCACGACGCCGACTATGTGGGACTCAGTGCCACATGCCGTTTCAATGTCCACCCTGGCCAACGGGTAGTCCTTGGCATCACCATGTATGCACCGCACGCCGACCTTCTTTCCCGGGAGCAGGTGGAGAGGGAAAGTGGCCCTCACCAGGGTCACTAAGCTCCCTGAGTCTAACAGCGCCGTTGCTGCTCGACCGTTCACCTTTACGGGACACGCTTGAGGTCCCTCGTTGGGCGGAGAGTTCACACTGCAGGCAGGATACGCATAGTATGAACAACGGCGTCCCATGCTGCAGTCCATCTGCTCAGTGGTCTGGGAACAACGAGCAGCTATATGTCCTGGCCCGTGGCACTTCCAGCAAATAATATCACCCGTAGGGACCTTGGGCACCACCTCCCCCACCCTTTGTGACCTTGGACGCGCCACCCCTTTTTGGGACTCAGCAGCTTTCTGGGACCCCCAGTATGGCACGGGCTGCCTCCCAAAGGAGCCTTCCATCCCTTGGTATCTCTCGACCAGTCCGATCAGTTCGTCGGCATTCTGGGGATCACCCTGGGCAACCCAAGTCTGTATGGACCTCCGGAGGGAATGCACAAACCGATCCATCATCACTCGTTCCACCATCTGTGCAGGTGTACATGACTCTGGCTGCAGCCATTTCTGGACCAGGTGCAACAGATCAAACATTTGAGAGCGAGGCGGGTTGTCCCGGTGATAGGCCCAGTTGTGAACTCGCTGTGCCCTGACAGTCAGTGTCACCCCCAAACGTGCGAGAATCTCGACTTTCAATTTGTGATACTCTTTGGCATCCTGCAAGGTCAAATCATAGTACGCCTTCTGGGGTTCTCCCGTCAGGTATGGCGCCAGTACCTCTGCCCACTGCTCTGGCGGGAGTTTTTCCCTCTCAGCGACCCTCTCAAACACCGTCAGGAAGGCCTCAACATCATCCCCGGGGGTCATTTTCTGCAATGCGCGTCTTACCGTCTTCCGGACGTGGGTGTCAACAGCCAGACCTGGGGTTGGGGCACTCGTCTTGCCCTGGATGGCGGTTGCCAGAAGCTGCATCTGCTCCCGTTGCTCCTGCTGGTTCTGTTGCATCTGCTGCCGTTGCTCCTGCTGGCTCTGCCGTTGCTCCTGCTGGCTCTGTTGTATCTGCTGCATCAACAGCCAGTTGGTCTCTTGCTGTACCTGCTGCCGTTGCTCCTGCTGTGATTGCAACTGGACCAAGTGTTTCAGCAGTTCCTCCATTTTCCCCAGCTGGCTTACAACAGACTTGACCCAGGACATTCAATAACAGACTTTCGTCTCCGCTGGGAACGCTGCCTGCACGTCTACCACCAATTGTAGGGATTTCACTCACTCGGGTGCGACGGCTGACACGTAGGAGGCAGGTTCCAACAAAAGTTCAAGGGTTTATTGCTTCATAAACCAGTTTAGCATAAACAGAAAAACAAAATAGCCTTTAACTCAGGCAAAAGGGAAAAACAACTGTCCATTCCTTCAGGCTCAGTGCTGGAGCCTAACACACTGGAGGCTAGCAGCTCCACACATATCCCCCTGTGTTAGGGTATGTTTCCACGGTCAGGATGGCCGGCGGTATCGCCGCTCGGCGCTAAGCCCCGCCCCCTTTCTGGGACGCGATGATGCCGGATGTGTTAACTGTACACATCCGGAATGATCGCTCTCCCTGTCATATGCCTTGCGGGGACGCTGCGTCCCCGCAAGGTGTACGGACATGCTGCGATCTGAAAAGACGCGCAGCATGTCCGGAGTCGCAGGCCCGCCGCGTGCGGGTTTCCACGCATAGTGGAGACGGGATTTCATCAAATCCCCTCCACTATGCTGGAACATCTGGACGCTGCTTGTTTGATGCTGCAGCTCTGCGCAGCGTCAAACAAGCAGCGTTTCCTGACCGTGGAAACATACCCTTAAGGATTAGCCTGTCTTATATAAAGCTAACCACACCCAGTAACCCATCACATGATTAGCCATGTGGTCTGACATCACCACAGGTCCTGAACACACATATATACATGGTAATATACAATCAAGAAATACTCCGGGCTACATTACAGCAACAAGGCACTTATGTGGCACATACCTCCCATCGACTACACACCCTTTAGCCATGCTGCAATATATATATATATATATATATATATATATATATATATATATATATCTATATATAAAGATTCAAGAAAGAGGCAGCACTCCATTGTAAAGGTGAAAAATGTGGTAGGTTTAATCGACCCACATAGCCGGGCGACGTTTCAGCTCAAACTGAGCCTTTATCAAGCAGTGAGTAACCATACCTGTTACTTATTTATATGTGTTTCAACAAGTGTTATATTGGTTACAATCATATTTTACATGCACTAATTATCCATTAAAACATTTACATTAATCATCTTATACTCATGTGTAGTGCTTGTGCATAAAGTGCTACGTGCCTTGTGCAATAAAAAATCCAAAATTCCACATTCCATTTATCTCTCAGAAAGCTTTGCTTAATTGCCTGCAACTTTACAAATAATTAATCTCTTATTGGTGACCATTGCACATACATAATGCTATTGATAATATCTGCTCACCTGCAACTCACTGCAGGCTCATGGAGGACGCTGTATACAAAAGTCGGCGTTCTGTGCTGCTTACTGCGCATGCCCAGAGCGCATCACTATACTGGGACATCATACAAACCAATGGAGCACTCTGTGTGGCAATTTCTTCTCGGCGCATGCGCAGTAGCTCTAAATATCGCCATATTGGTAGAGGCACTCTGTGTGGCAATTTCTTCACGGCGCATGCGCAGTAGTGCTAAATATCGCCATTTTACTAAGGACTCCCTAGATTCTATATACCACCTGCGCTATAATATATATAATTATATAATATCTCTTACTATTTTAGAGAAAGATAGAAAAGCTGGTAATTCAATTGACGGCTTCTGCATAATCATTACAGAAGCTGACAGGATATGAGACATGGTTTACATGCAGGAAACCTGTTGTGAATTTGGATTCTGGGCTCCCCCGGTGGCCGCTTGTGGAATTGGACTTGTCATCCTCTTTCCTGTTTCACCTGGTTCCATCAGTAGTGGGTGTCGCTATTTAAGCTCATTTCTCTGGTGGTTTCTTGCCGGTCAACAATGTTATCTGATGCCTCTCAGTGCTTGTTCCTGCTTCTAGACTACTACTAGATAAGTTGGACTTTTGTCCATGTTTTGTTTTGCCTATTTGTTCCAGTTCACAGCTGAAGTTTTGTTACTGTGTCTGGAAAGCTCTCGTTGATCAGGGATTGCTACTCTGGCGTTATGAGTTAATGCCAGAGTTTAAGGTAATCTCTGGATGGTGTTTTGTTAGTGTTTTTCTGCTGACCATGAAAGTATACTATCTGTCTTCTGCTATCTAGTAAGCGGACCTCAAATTTGCTAAGACTATTTTCCTGCTGCGTTTGTTGTTTCATCTGAACTCACCGTCATTATATGTGGGGGGCTACTGTCTTCTTGGGAATATTTCTCTAGAGGTGAGCCAGGTCTTATATTTCCCTCTGCTAGCTATTTAGGTCTTAGGCCAGAGCTGGGCATCTAGCGATAAATAGGAAATGCTACCTGGCTATTTCTAGTTGCGCGGCAGGCTTAGTTCATGGTCAGTATAGTTCCATCTTCCGAGAGCTTGTCCCTCTATAGGCTTGCTATGATCTCTGCCTGCAGAGATCATGACAGAAACCATTGCATATCCGTTAGATTTGTATATGTCCCTCACTAATAATGTTAGTATTGTGTGTGTAAAATTTTGGAGCTGTAGGTGTTAAATTACGCTACTTTCACACTAGCGTCGTACCGACGCATACTGTGAAATATAAGCACAAGGGGGGCAGCGTATGCAGTTTTTCAATGCATCCTCTGCCCCATTGTAATGTTCGGGGAGGAGGGGGCAGAGTTCCGGCCGCGCATGCGCAGTTGGAAATGGCGGACACGACGCACAAATTTTTTGTACATGTAACGTTTTTTGTGCCGACGGTCCGACGCATCAGTCGCACGACGGATGCGACGTGTGGCAATGTCTCGCTAATGCAAGCCTATGGAGAAAAAACGCATCCTGTGGGCAACTTTGCAGGATGCGTTTTTTCTCCAAAACGACGCATTGCGACGTGCGTCGTACGATGCTAGTGTGAAAGTAGCCTTAAAGGATTAATACACACATCAGTATCACGGACCTGCCTGTTGTGTTCCTTGGTCTTCATGATGCTCTCTGTGCTTCAAACAGAACCCTGAGACTATCACAGAGCAGGTACATTTATACGAAGAATTGATTACACACAAGTGGATTATATTTATTATCATTAGGCATTTAGGACAACATTGGATCATTCAGAGATCCACAATGAACTTCTGCACTGAAAGTAAAGGGGCCAAATAATATTGCACGCCCCACTTTTCAGTTTTTGAATTTCCACATAAATTTTAAATCATCAATAAATTTTGTTCAACTTCACAATTGTGTTCCACTTGTTGTTGATTCTTCACCAAAAATTTACATTTGGTATCTTTATGTTTGAAGCATGATATGTGGGAAAAGTTTGAAAAGTTCCAGGGAGCCGAATACTTTCGCAAGGCACTATATATATATATATATATATATACACACACACACACCTATACTATGTGTATATTTCTATTCTATCTATTGTATTGTAACCTGTCGGTGTGATTTTACTGTATGCGCACAGGAGTTGCCGGCTGTTCTATCTATCTATCTATCTATCTATCTATCTATCTATCTATCTATCTATCTATCTGTCTATCTATCTATCTATCTATCACACACATATTTATTTTTATATATATACAGTTAGGTCCATATATATTTGGACAGAGACAACATTTTTCTAATTTTGGTTATAGACATAACCACAATGAATTTTAAACAAAACAATTAAGATGCAGTTGAAGTTCAGACTTTCAGCTTTCATTTGATTGTATCCACATTAAAATTGGATGAAGGGTTTAGGAGTTTCAGCTCCTTAACATGTGCCACCCTGTTTTTAAAGGGACCAAAAGTAATTGGACAATTGACTCCAAGGCTATTTCATGGACAGGTGTGGGCAATCCCTTCGTTATGTCATTCTCAATTAAGCAGATAAAAGGCCTGGAGTTGATCTGAGGTATGGTGCTTGCATTTTGAAGGTTTTGCTGTGAAGTAAACATGCGGTCAAAGGAGCTCTCCATGCAGGTGAAACAAGCCATCCTTAAGCTGCGAAAACAGAAAAAACCTATCAGAGAACTTGCTACAATATTATGAGTGGCAAAATCTACAGTATGGTACATCCTGAGAAAGAAAGAAAGCACTGGTGAACTCATCAATGCAAAAAGACCTGGGTGCCCACAGAAGACAATCGTGGTGGATGATCGCAGAATAATCTCCATGGTGAAAAGAAACCCCTTCACAACAGCCAACCAAGTGAACAACACTCTCCAGGAGGTAGGGTGTTATGATCCTTAGTGGTTGAGGATCACGAATTACTCCAGCTAAGTAACAAACATAGGACAAGCTCTAGGGAGGTGGCAAACTGGACTGACCGCAAATCTGAACCTATCCAAACACACTAGAAGTAGCCGGTGAACGTGCCTAAAAATCCTAGACGTCTCGAGCCAGCCTGAGGAACTAACTACCCCTAGAGAGAAAGAAAGACCTCTCTTGCCTCCAGAGAAATAATCCCCAAAGATATAGAAGCCCCCAACAAATAATAACGGTGAGGTAAGAGGAAGGCACATACACAGGGGTGAAAACAGATTCAGCAAATGAGGCCCACCAATACTAGATAGGAGAAAATAGTAAAGGGGTCTGTGCGGTCAGTAAAAACCCTTACAAAATATCCACACTGAGATTTCAAGAACCCCCGCACCAACTAACGGTGTGGGGGGAGAAACTCAGTCCCCTAGAGCAACCAGCAAGCGAGGAGATCACATCTTAGCAAGCTGGACAAGAAACAATGAATGCTGATAATCAAAAAATGAACGGACAAAAACTTAGCTTGTCTTGGAGAGGCTGGGAGCAAGGTAATCACAAGGAATCTGAAGAGCACTGAATACATTGATAGCAGGCAAGGAACTGAGTATGCAGGTGAGCTAAATAGGAAACCAACCTGGATAACGAACCAGCTGATGCAGCCAACCTGCAGAAAGACAACACTACACAGTACCGCTTGTGACCACTAGAGGGAGCCTAAAAATAGAGTTCACAACAGTACCCCCCCTTGAGGAGGGGTCACAGAACCCTCTGTTATGACCCCAATGGCGAGGGTCTCAGAGGAACGTGGAAGTCTGCAGAATACAAAAATCCAGCTCATAGGGCAGTGGTAACTGGGTTGACCATATATCTACTCCTAACGCCAACACTAGAAGTAGCCGGGGATCATTCCTACGTTGATTCTAGATGACACGCGCCAGCCGGAGAATCTAGCTACCCCTAGTAGAGGAAAACAAAGACCTTTCTTGCCTCCAGAGAAGGGAACCCCAAAGCTGGATAGAAGCCCCCCACAAATAATGACGGTGAGGTAAGAGGAAATGACAAACACAGAAATGAACCAGGTTTAGCACAGAGAGGCCCGCTTACTGATAGCAGAATAAAGAAAGGTAACTTATATGGTCAACAAAAACCCTATCAAAATCCACACTGGAAATTCAAGAACCCCCGAACCGTCTAACGGTCCGGGGGGAGAACACCAGCCCCCTAGAGCTTCCAGCAAAGGTCAGGATACAGATTTGGAACAAGCTGGACAAAAATACAAAACCAAAACAAATAGCAAAAAGCAAAAGGCAGACTTAGCTGATATAACTGGAACCAGGATCAGTAGACAAGAGCACAGCAGACTAGCTCTGATAACTACGTTGCCAGGCATTGAACTGAAGGTCCAGGGAGCTTATATAGCAACACCCCTAACTAACGACCCAGGTGCGGATAAAAGGAATGACAGAAAAACCAGAGTCAAAAAACTAGTAACCACTAGAGGGAGCAAAAAGCAAATTCACAACAACCCTCATCAAGACCCCCAGGGCGATCAGGATGAGCCGCGTGGAAGGCACGAACCAAATCGGCCGCATGAACATCAGAGGCGACAACCCAGGAATTATCCTCCTGACCATAGCCCTTCCACTTCACCAAATACTGAAGCCTCCGTCTAGAGATACGAGAATCCAAAATCTTCTCCACCACGTACTCCAATTCTCCCTCGACCAGCACCGGAGCAGGAGGCTCAACAGAAGGAACCACAGGTACCACATACCTCCGCAACAAAGACCTATGGAACACATTATGAATGGCAAACGATGCTGGGAGATCCAATTGAAAAGACACCGGGTTAAGGATTTCCAAGATCTTATAAGGACCGATGAAGCGAGGCTTCAATTTAGGAGAGGAGACCTTCATAGGAACATACCGAGAAGACAGCCACACCAAATCCCCAACATGAAGTCGGGGACCCACACCGCGGCGGCGGTTGGCAAAGCGCTGAGCCTTCTCCTGTGACAACCTCAAATTGTCCACCACATGGTTCCAAATCTGCTGCAACCTATCCACCACAGAATCCACCCCAGGACAGTCAGAAGACTCAACCTGACCCGAGGAAAAACGAGGATGGAAACCAGAATTGCAGAAAAAAGGCGAAACTAAAGTAGCAGAACTAGCCCGATTATTAAGGGCAAACTCGGCCAATGGCAAAAAAGTCACCCAATCATCCTGATCAGCAGAAACAAAACATCTCAAATAAGTTTCCAACGTCTGATTAGTTCGCTCGGTTTGGCCATTAGTCTGAGGATGGAAGGCCGACGAAAAAGATAAATCAATGCCCATCTTAGCACAAAAAGTCCGCCAAAACCTGGACACAAACTGGGATCCTCTATCAGACACAATATTTTCAGGAATGCCGTGCAAGCGAACCACATTCTGAAAAAATAGAGGAACCAAATCGGAGGAGGAAGGCAACTTAGGCAAGGGCACCAAATGGACCATCTTGGAAAAACGATCACACACCACCCAGATGACAGACAGTTTCTGAGATACTGGAAGATCCGAAATAAAATCCATGGAAATGTGCGTCCAAGGCCTGTTCGGGACAGGCAAAGGCAAAAGCAAACCGCTGGCACGAGAACAGCAAGGCTTAGCCCGAGCACAAATCCCACAAGACTGCACAAAGGAACGCACATCCCGCAACAAGGAAGGCCACCAGAAGGACCTAGCCACCAAATCTCTGGTAGCAAAAATCCCAGGATGACCCGCCAACACCGAAGAATGAACCTCGGAAATAACTCTGCTGGTCCATCTATCCGGGACAAACAGTCTCTCTGGTGGACAACGGTCAGGTCTATCCGCCTGAAATTTCTGCAGCACTCGTCACAAATCTGGGGAAATGGCAGACAAAATCACTCCCTCTCTGAGAATACCAGCCGGCTCAGAAACTCCCGGAGTGTCAGGCATAAAACTCCTAGAAAGTGCATCAGCCTTCACGTTCTTCGAACCAGGCAGGTATGAGACCACGAAGTTGAAACGGGAGAAAAACAGCGACCAACGAGCCTGTCTAGGATTCAGGCGCTTGGCAGATTCGAGGTAGATCAGGTTTTTATGATCAGTCAAGACCACCACACGATGTTTAGCTCCTTCGAGCCAATGTCGCCACTCCTCAAATGCCCACTTCATAGCCAACAACTCCCGATTACCAACATCATAATTCCGCTCGGCAGGCGAAAACTTTCTTGAAAAGAAAGCACATGGCTTCATCACAGAGCCATCAGGGCTTCTCTGCGACAAAACAGCCCCTGCTCCAATCTCAGAAGCATCAACCTCGACCTGGAAGGGGAGAGAGACATCTGGTTGACATAAGACTGGAGCTGAAGAAAACCGGTGCTTCAGTTCCCGAAAGGCCTCCACGGCCGCAGGAGACCAATTAGTCACATCAGAACCCTTCTTGGTCAAATCCGTCAAAGGTTTAACCACGCTAGAAAAATTAGCGATGAAACGACGGTAAAAATTAGCAAAACCCAAGAACTTCTGAAGACTCTTAACAGACGTAGGCTGAGTCCAGTCATGAATAGCCTGGACCTTGACTGGGTCCACCTCCACAGTAGAAGGAGAAAAAATAAATCCCAAAAAGGAGACCTTCTGTACTCCGAAGAGGCATTTTGAGCCCTTCACAAATAAAGCATTAGCACGCAGGACCTGAAACACCATCCTGACCTGCTTCACATGGGACTCCCAATCATCAGAAAAGACCAAAATGTCATCCAGATAAACAATCATAAATTTATCCAGATATTCTCGGAAGATGTCATGCATGAAGGACTGAAACACAGAAGGAGCATTAGAGAGTCCAAAAGGCATCACCAAGTACTCAAAATGGCCTTCGGGCGTATTAAATGCTGTTTTCCATTCATCTCCCTGCTTAATGCGCACAAGGTTATACGCACCACGGAGATCTATCTTAGTGAACCAACTGGCCCCCTTAATCCGAGCAAACAAATCAGACAATAGTGGCAAAGGATACTGAAATTTGACTGTGATTTTATTCAGAAGACGATAATCTATACAAGGTCTCAAAGAACCATCCTTCTTGGCCACAAAAAAAAATCCTGCACCAAGAGGGGAAGAGGATGGGCGAATATGTCCCTTCTCCAAAGACTCCTTTATATAATTCCGCATCGCGGCATGCTCTGGTATAGACAAATTAAAAAGTCGTCCCTTAGGGAATTTACTACCAGGAATTAAATTTATAGCACAGCCACAATCCCTATGAGGGGGCAGGGCACTGGACCTGGGCTCATGAAATACATCCTGGTAGTCAGACAAAAACTCAGGGACCTCAGAAGGAGTGGAAGAAGCAATAGACACCAACGGAGTATCGCCATGAATTCCCTGACAACCCCAACTTGACACAGACATAGCTTTCCAATCTAAAACTGGATTATGAGTCTGCAGCCATGGCAGACCCAAAACAACAACATCATGCAAATTATGCAAAACAAGAAAGCGAATCACCTCCTGATGTACGGGAGTCATGCACATGGTCATTTGCGTCCAATACTGAGGCTTATTCTCAGCCAATGGCGTAGCATCAATTCCCCTCAGAGGAATAGGAAACTCCAAAGGCTCCAGGACAAAACCACAGCGCCTGGCAAACGACAAATCCATCAGATTCAGGGCAGCACCCGAATCCACAAAAGCCATAACCGGGTAGGACGACAAAGAACAAATCAAAGTAACAGACAAAATAAATTTAGGCTGTATCGTACCAATGGTGACAGGTTTAGCGATTTTTTTTAAACGTTTAGAGCATGCTGAGATAACATGAGTAGAATCACCACAGTAAAAGCACAACCCATTTTGACGTCTATGATTTTGTCACTCAATTCTGGTCAGAGTCGGTCACATTGCATAGACTCAGGTCTCTGTTCAGAAAATACCGTCAAAGGATGAGCAGATTTGCGCTCCCGCAAACGCCGATCAACCTGAATGGCTAAAGCCATAGAATCACTCAGACTTGTAGGGGTGGGAAACTGTTATGACCCCAATGGTAGAGGGTCTCAGGAATAATGCTAAGTCGGTAAATACAGAAAACCAGCTCATAGGGCAGTGGTAACTGGACTGACCATATACCTAATCCTAGCACCACAAATACCAGCAGCCGGGGAACATTCCTACGTTGATCCTAGACGTCTCGCGCCAGCCGGAGAGCTAACTACCCCTAGAAGGGAAAAGAAAGACCTTTCTTGCCTCCAGAGGAAATACCCCAAAAAGTTGGATAGAAGCCCCCCACAAATAATAACGGTGAGGTAAGAGGAAAAGACAAACATAAGAATGAGCTAGGTATTTAGCAAAGAGAGGCCCACTAGCTAATAGCAGAATATAGAAAGATAACTTATATGGTCAGCAAAAAATCCTATCAAAAATATCCACACTGGAAATTCAAGAACCCCCGAACCGTCTAACGGCCCGGGGGGAGAACACCAGCCCCCTAGAGCTTCCAGCAAGGTCAGGAATCACATTTAGTACAAGCTGGACAAAAATGATAGCAAACAAATAACCCAAAAAACAAAGAAGCAGACTTAGCTTAATTTTGCACGAACCAGGACCAGCAAACAGGAGCAAACAGAATGTGTCTGATAACACCGATGCCAGGCACTGGACTAAGGTTCCAGGAGGTTTATATAGCAACGCCCCTGAAGTAACGACCCAGCTGGGTGCAAACTGAGGGAAGGAAATCCCAGAGTCATATCAATAGTAACCACAAGAGGGAGCCAAAAAAGTCTAATTCACAACAGTACCCCCCCCTTAAGGAGGGGTCACCGAACCCTCACCAAGACCACCAGGGCGATCAGGATGAGCAGCGTGAAAGGCACGAACTAAATCGGACGCATGCACATCAGAGGCAACCACCCAGGAATTATCCTCCTGACCATAACCCTTCCACTTGACCAAATACTGAAGCCTCCGCCTGGAGAGACGAGAATCCAAGATCTTCTCCACCACGTACTCCAACTCGCCCTCAACCAACACCGGAGCAGGAGGCTCAGCAGAAGGAACCACAGGCACAACGTAGCGTCGTAACAAAGACCTATGGAACACGTTGTGAATGGCAAACGAAACCGGAAGATCCAAGCGAAAGGACACTGGATTAAGGATTTCCAATATCTTGTAAGGACCGATGAAGCGAGGCTTAAATTTAGGAGAGGAGACCTTCATAGGAACAAATCGAGAAGACAGCCACACCAAATCCCCAACACGAAGTCGGGGACCCACACCGCGGCGGCGGTTGGCAAAACGCTGAGCCTTCTCCTGTGACAATTTTAAGTTGTCCACCACATGATTCCAGATCTGCTGCAACCTATCCACCACAGAATCTACCCCAGGACAGTCAGAAGGCTCCACATGTCCCGAGGAAAAACGAGGATGGAAACCAGAGTTGCAGAAAAATGGCGAAACCAAAGTAGCGGAACTAGCCCGATTATTTAGGGCAAACTCAGCCAACGGCAAGAAGGTCACCCAATCATCCTGATCTGCCGAAACAAAACACCTCAAGTAAACCTCCAGAGTCTGATTAGTTCGCTCAGTTTGTCCATTAGTCTGAGGATGAAAGGCAGATGAGAACGACAAATCAATGCCCATCCTAGCACAAAAGGATAGCCAGAACCTGGAAACAAACTGGGATCCCCTGTCAGACACAATATTCTCAGGAATGCCGTGTGTCATGATTCCCAATGGCAGGGACATGGGCAAAAACGGACTAGCTCTAGGAAGATGGTATCTCAGGTAACCGCGATGCTGAACCTAACACGCAAATAGAAGTAGCCAGGGGGTGTGCCTACGTTGATCTCTAGACACCTCGCGCCAGCCGGAGAGCTAACTACCCCTAGAAGAGGAATACACAGACCTGGCTTGCCTCCAGGGAAACCCCAAAAGTTATAGTAGCCCCCCACATGTAATAACGGTTAGGTAAGAGGAAAACAAAAACGCAGTATGAATATAGTTTCAGCAAAGTGAGGCCCTCTGACTAGATAGATGAAAATACAAAAGAGGACTTCGCGTTTACCTCAAAACCCTAAGCAGCCATCCTGAAACTACCTTAACTCCGTTATCAACTCATGACACCGGAGTAGTAATTTCAGATCACTAGAGCTTCCAGCAGCACAAGAAATATAAATGCATGCTGGACAAAACAAACACAAAAAAAGCCAAAGATTCAACTTAGCTGAATTGCAGACTTGGAGCAGGTAGCAAGCAACAGAGATGCTCTGGTAACATTGATTGCCGGCACTAGAGTGACTGAGAAGCCAGACTAAATAGGAAACTCCCAATTTCCTGATGAAAACAGGTGCACTGGAAACACAAGACCAAAGTCAACCAGTACCACCAGTAGCCACCAGAGGGAGCCCAAAAACAGAATTCACAACAGTACCCCCCCCTTAAGGAGGGGGCACCGAACCCTCATGAGAACCACCAGGGCAATCTGGATGCGCCCTATGAAAGGCGCGAACCAAATCAGAGGCATGAACATCAGAGGCAGTCACCCAAGAATTATCCTCCTGACCGTATCCCTTCCATTTAACCAGATATTGAAGTCTCCGTCTGGAAATACGAGAGTCCAAAATCTTCTCCACAACATACTCCAATTCACCCTCCACCAGCACAGGAGCAGGAGGCTCAACAGAAGGAACAACCGGTACCTCGTACCTCCGCAACAACGACCTATGGAAGACATTATGAATGGTGAAAGATGCTTGAAGGTCCAAACGAAAAGATACAGGATTAAGAATCTCCAAAATCTTATAAGGACCTATGAACCGAGGTTTGAACTTAGGAGAAGAGACCTTCATAGGGACAAAGCGAGAAGACAACCACACCAAGTCTCCAACACGGAGATGATGACCCACACGACGATGACGATTAGCAAACTGCTGAGTCTTCTCCTGAGACAACTTCAAATTGTCCACCACATGACTCCAAATCCGGTGCAGTCTATCCACCACAGAATCCACTCCAGGACAATCCGAAGACTCCACCTGACCAGACGAAAAACGAGGGTGAAACCCTGAATTGCAAAAGAAAGGAGAAACCAGAGTAGCAGAACTGGCCCGATTATTGAGGGCAAACTCTGCCAACGGCAAAAAGGCGACCCAATCATCCTGACCAGCAGACACAAAACACCTCAAATACGTCTCCAAGGTCTGATTAGTTCGCTCCGTCTGGCCATTAGTCTGAGGATGGAACACAGATGAAAAAGACAAATCAATGCCCATCCTGGCACAGAACGCTCGCCAGAACCTAGACACAAATTGAGATCCTCTGTCAGACACGATGTTTTCCGGGATACCATGTAAGCGAACCACATTCTGAAAAAATAAAGGAACCAACTCCGATGAAGAAGGCAATTTGGGCAAGGGTACCAAATGAACCATCTTAGAAAAACGGTCACACACCACCCAAATGACAGACATTTTCTGAGAAACCGGGAGATCCGAGATAAAGTCCATAGAGATGTGCGTCCACGGCCTCTTCGGAATAGGCAAGGACAACAACAATCCACTAGCCCGAGAACAGCAAGGCTTGGCCCGAGCACAAACATCACAAGACTGTACAAAGGTACGCACATCCCGAGACAGGGAAGGCCACCAGAAGGACCTGGCCACCAAATCTCTGGTACCAAAAATTCCAGGGTGGCCCGCCAACACAGAAGAATGAACCTCTGAGATGACTCTACTGGTCCACTCATCTGGAACAAACAATCTCCCAGACGGACAACGATCAGGCTTATCAGTCTGAAACTCCTGCAAAGCACGTCGCAAGTCTGGGGAGACAGCAGACAAAATCACTCCATCCTTAAGGATACCCGTAGGCTCAGAATCACCAAAGGAGTCAGGCTCAAAACTCCTAGAAAGAGCATCTGCATTCACATTTTTCGAGCCCGGCAAGTATGAAACCACAAAATTAAACCGAGAGAAAAACAATGACTAGCGCGCCTGTCTAGGATTCAGACGCCTGGCGGACTCAAGGTAAATCAGATTCTTGTGATCAGTCAAGACCACCACCTGATGTCTAGCACCCTCAAGCCAATGACGCCACTCCTCAAATGCCCACTTCATAGCCAAGAGCTCCCGATTACCGACATCATAATTTCGCTCGGCGGGCGAAAACTTTCGAGAGAAGAATGCACATGGTCTCATCACTGAGCAATCTGGACTTTTCTGCGACAAAACCGCCCCCGCTCCAATCTCGGAAGCATCAACCTCAACATGAAAAAGGAAGCGAAACATCAGGCTGGCGCAACACAGGGGGAGAAGAAAAGCGGCGCTTAAGTTCCCGAAAGGCCTCCACAGCCGCAGAGGACCAATTGGCAACATCAGCACCCTTCTTAGTCAAATCAGTCAGAGGTTTAGCAACACTTGAAAACCCAGTTATAAATCGACGATAGAAATTAGCAAAGCCCAAGAACTTCTGAAGACTCTTCAGGGAAGTAGGCTGCGTCCAATCACAAATAGCCCGAACCTTGACAGGATCAATCTCAACAGAAGAAGGGGAAAAAATATACCCCAAAAAGGAGATCTTCTGAACCCCAAAGATACACTTTGAGCCCTTTACAAACAGAGAATTGGACCGCAAAACCTGAAAAACCTTCCTAACCTGTTGAACATGCGACTCCCAGTCATCCGAAAAAATCAAAATATCATCCAAATACACAATCATAAATTTATCCAGGTATTTACGGAAAATATCGTGCATAAAGGACTGAAAGACTGAAGGAGCATTAGAAAGACCAAAAGGCATTACCAAATACTCAAAATGGCCCTCGGGCGTATTAAATGCAGTTTTCCACTCATCTCCCTGCTTAATCCGCACCAAATTATACGCACCCCGAAGATCAACCTTAGAGAACCACTTTGCCCCTTTAATACGAGCAAATAAATCAGTCAATAGTGGCAAAGGATACTGGTATTTGACTGTAATCTTATTCAACAGGCGATAATCAATACAGGGCCTCAGAGAGCCATCTTTTTTACCCACGAAAAAAAAAACCTGCTCCTAAAGGGGATGAGGATGGACGGATATGTCCCTTTTCCAAGGACTCCTTAATATACTCTCGCATAGCAGCATGCTCAGGCACAGATAGATTGAACAAACGACCCTTGGGAAACTTGCTGCCCGGAATCAAGTCTATAGCACAATCGCAATCCCGGTGAGGGGGGAGAGAACTAAGTTTAGGCTCCTCAAAAACATCACAATAATCAGACAAAAATGCCGGAATTTCAGAGGGAGTAGATGAAGCAATGGAAACCAAAGGTACTTCCCCATGAGCCCCCTGACATCCCCAACTTGTTTTCCAGTCAAGGACTGGATTATGAGTTTGCAACCATGGCAATCCAAGCACTAAGACATCATGCAAGTTATGCAACACAAGGAAGCGAATCACCTCCCGATGGTCAGGAGTCATACACATAGTCACTTGTGTCCAGAATTGTGGTTTATTCCTAGCCAAAGGTGTGGAGTCGATACCCTTCAGAGGGATAGGAACTTCCAAAGGCTCTAGGCTAAACCCACAACGTCTGGCAAAGGACCAATCCATAAGACTTAAAGAAGCGCCAGAATCCACATAGGCATCCACAGTAATAGTTGATAATGAACAGATCAAAGTTACAGACAAAATAAACTTAGACTGCAAGGTGCCAATTGCAAAAGACTTATCAACCTTTTTTGTGCGTTTAGAGCATGCTGATATAACATGAGCAGAATCGCCACAGTAGAAGCACAACCCATTTTTACGCCTATAATTCTGCCGTTCACTTCTGGACAGAATTCTATCACATTGCATAATCTCTGGTGCCTGCTCAGAAGACACCGCCAAATGGTGCACAGGTTTGCGCTCCCGTAAACGCCGATCAATCTGAATAGCCATAGTCATGGATTCATTCAGACCTGTGGGCGTAGGAAACCCCACCATGACATCTTTAACGGCGTCAGAGAGACCTTCTCTGAAATTCGCCGCCAGGGCGCACTCATTCCACTGAGTAAGCACAGACCATTTTCGAAATTTTTGACAATATATTTCAGCTTCATCATGCCCTTGAGAGAGGGCTATCAAGGCCTTTTCAGCCTGAATCTCCAAATTAGGTTCCTCATAGAGCAACCCCAGTGCCAGGAAAAACGCATCCACATTAAGCAGCGCAGGATCCCCTGGTGCCAATGCAAATGCCCAATTCTGGGGGTCACCCCGCAACAAGGAAATAACAATTTTAACCTGCGAGCGGGGTCTCCAGCGGAGCGAGATCTCAGAGAAACATACAATTTACAATTATGCTTAAAATTCAAAAAGCGAGATCTATCTCCAGAAAAGAACTCAGGTATAGGGATCTTGGGTTCAGACATAGTAGCATGTATAACATAGTCTTGGATATTTTGAACCTTAGAGGCAAGAGTATTAAGATTTGAAGCTAAACCCTGGATATCCATTTCTCAACAGCAGAGGTCTGAGCCATTCAGGGGTTAAGAGGAGAGGAAAAAAAAAACAGATTGCAATTATGGCTAGACAGAACCTCTGAGTAAAAAAAAAAAAAAAAGTGTCAGAAACTTCTTTTTTCTCTCCTTCTTTAGCCAATACCTTTAATACATTATGGCCGGCAATACTGTCATGATTCCCAATGGCAGGGACATGGGCAAAAACGGACTAGCTCTAGGAAGATGGTATCTCAGGTAACCGCGATGCTGAACCTAACACGCAAATAGAAGTAGCCAGGGGGTGTGCCTACGTTGATCTCTAGACACCTCGCGCCAGCCGGAGAGCTAACTACCCCTAGAAGAGGAATACACAGACCTGCCTCCAGGGAAACCCCAAAAGTTATAGTAGCCCCCCACATGTAATAACGGTTAGGTAAGAGGAAAACACAAACGCAGTATGAATATAGTTTCAGCAAAGTGAGGCCCTCTGACTAGATAGATGAAAATACAAAAGAGGACTTCGCGGTTACCTCAAAACCCTAAGCAGCCATCCTGAAACTACCTTAACTCCGTTATCAACTCATGACACCGGAGTAGTAATTTCAGATCACTAGAGCTTCCAGCAGCACAAGAAATATAAATGCATGCTGGACAAAACAAACACAAAAAAAGCCAAAGATTCAACTTAGCTGAATTGCAGACTTGGAGCAGGTAGCAAGCAACAGAGATGCTCTGGTAACATTGATTGCCGGCACTAGAGTGACTGAGAAGCCAGACTAAATAGGAAACTCCCAATTTCCTGATGAAAACAGGTGCACTGGAAACACAAGACCAAAGTCAACCAGTACCACCAGTAGCCACCAGAGGGAGCCCAAAAACAGAATTCACAACAGCCGTGTAAACGAACCACATTCTGAAGGAACACAGGAACCAGATCGGAAGAGGAAGGCAGCTTAGGCAAAGGCACCAAATGGACCATTTTTGAAAAGCGATCACATACCACCCAGATGACAGACATACCCCGAGACACCAGGAGATCAGAAATGAAATCCATGAAAATATGTGTCCAAGGCCTCTTCGGTACAGGCAAGGGCAAGAGCAACCCGCTGGCACGGGAACAGCAAGGCTTAGCTCGAGCACAAGTCCCACAGGACTGCACAAATGACCGAACATCCCGTGACAAGGAAGGCCACCAAAATGACCTAGCCACCAGATCTCTGGTGCCAAAAATTCCCGGATGACCTGCCAACACCGAGGAATGAACCTCGGAAATGACTCTGCTGGTCCACTTATCAGGAACAAACAGTCTGTCAGGTGGACTAGAGTCAGGTCTACCAGCTTGAAATCTCTGCAACACACGTCGCAAATCAGGAGAAATGGCTGACAAAATAACTCCTTCTTTAAGAATACCAACAGGTTCTGTGACTCCAGGAGAGTCAGGCACAAAGCTCCTTGAAAGAGCATCAGCTTTCACATTCTTTGAACCTGGTAAATACGAGACCACAAAGTCAAAACGGGAGAAAAACAATGACAAGCGGGCCTGTCTAGGATTCAAGCGTTTAGCAGACTCGAGATACATCAAATTTTTGTGATCAGTCAAGACCACCACACGATGCTTAGCACCCTCGAGCCAATGACGCCACTCAAATGCCCACTTCATGGCCAGTAATTCCCGATTGCCAACATCATAATTTCGCTCAGCGGGCGAAAACTTCCTAGAGAAGAAAGCACATATGGTCTCATTACCGAGCAACCAGGGCCTCTCTGTGACAAAACGGCCCCTGCCCCAATCTCAGAAGCATCCACCTCGACCTGAAAGGGAAGTGAGACATCAGGCTGGCACAAAACAGGCGCCGAAGTAAACCGGCGCTTCAACTCCTGGAACGCCTCCACGGCTGCAGGAGCCCAGTTAGCAACATCAGAACCTTTCTTGGTCATATCCGTCAAAGGTTTAACAACGCTAGAAAAATTAGCGATAAAACGACGGTAGAAGTTAGCAAAACCCAAGAACTTCTGAAGACTCTTAACTGACGTGGGTTGAGTCCACTCATGAATAGCTCGGACCTTGACTGGGTCCATCTCCACAGCAGAAGGGGAAAAAATAAACCCCAAAAAGGGAACTTTCTGTACTCCAAAGAGACACTTTGAGCCTTTAACAAACAAGGCATTCTCACGCAAAACCTGAAACACCATCCTGACCTGCTCCACATGTGAGTCCCAATCTTCAGAGAAAAACAGAATATCGTCCAGATAAACAATCATAAATTTATCCAGATACTTCCGGAAAATATCATGCATAAAGGACTGAAATACTGAGGGAGCATTAGAAAGCCCAAAAGGCATCACCAAGTACTCAAAATGACCTTCGGGCGTATTAAATGCAGTCTTCCATTCATCACCTTGCTTAATGCGCACAAGGTTGTACGCACCACGAAGATCTATCTTGGTGAACCACTTGGCACCCTTAATCCAGGCAAACAAGTCCGACAAGAGAGGCAAAGGATACTGAAATTTTACAGTGATTTTATTCAGAAGCCGATAGTCAATACAAGGTCTCAAAGATCCGTCCTTCTTGGCCACAAAAAAGAATCCCGCGCTAAGAGGGGAAGAGGATGGACGGATATGCCCCTTCTCCAGAGACTCCTTGATATACGAACGCATTGCGGCATGCTCAGGTACTGACAGATTAAATAATCTTCCCTTAGGAAATTTACTACCTGGAATCAAATCTATGGCGCAGTCACAGTCCCTATGAGGAGGCAGAGCACTGGATCTGGACTCACTGAATACATCCTGATAATCAGACAAATACTCAGGAACTTCCGAAGGAGTAGAGGAAGCAATAGACACCGGCGGGGAATCAGCATGAATTCCCTGACAGCCCCAACTTGACACAGACATTGCCTTCCAATCCAAGACTGGATTGTGGGTCTGTAACCATGGCAGACCCAAAACGACCAAATCATGCATTTTATGCAGAACAAGAAAACGAATCACCTCCCGATGTTCAGGAGTCATGCACATGGTCACCTGTGTCCAAAACTGCGGTTTATTTTCCGCCAATGGCGTAGCATCAATACCTCTAAGAGGAATAGGATTTACTAACGGTTCAAGAACAAAACCACAGCGCTTGGCAAATGACAGAATCCATAAGACTCAGGGCAGCACCTGAATCCACAAACGCCATAACAGGGTAAGAAGACAAAGAGCAAATTAAAGTCACAGACAAAATAAATTTAGGTTGCAAATTACCAATGGCGACAGGACTAACAACCCTTGTTAGGCTTTTAGAGCATGCTGATATAACATGTGTAGAATCACCACAGTAAAAACACAACCCATTCTGACGTCTATGATTTTTCCGTTCATTTCTAGTCTGAATTCTATCACATTGCATTAAATCAGGTGTTTGTTCAGACAACACCACCAGAGGATTAGCGGTTTTGCGCTCCCGCAAACGCCGGTCAATTTGAATAGCAAGCACCATAGAATCATTCAGACTTGCAGGAATGGGGAAACCCACCATCACATTCTTAATGGCTTCAGAAAGGCCATTTCTGAAATTTGCGGCCAGAGCACACTCATTCCACTGAGTAAGCATGGACCATTTCCGAAATTTTTGGCAATACACCTCAGCTTCATCCTGACCCTGAGAAATAGCCAGCAAGGCTTTTTCTGCCTGAATTTCAAGATTTGGTTCCTCGTAAAGCAATCCGAGCGCCAGAAAAAACGCATCAATATTCGCCAATGCCGGATCTCCTGGCGCTAGCGAGAAAGCCCAATCCTGAGGGTCGCCCCGCAAAAAACAAATAACAATTTTAACTTGCTGAGCTGAATCTCCAGATGAACGGGGTCTCAGAGAAAGAAACAATTTACAATTATTCTTGAAATTCCTAAACCCAAATCGGTCTCCAGAAAACAATTCCGGGATAGGTATTTTAGGTTCAGACATAGGACTACTGGTAACAAAATCTTGTATACCCTGCACACGAGCTGCCAGCTGGTCTACACTTGTAATCAAGGTCTGGACATTCATGTCTGCAGCAAGCACAAGCCACTCAAAGGTAAAGGGGAGGAAGAGAAGGAGAAAAAAAAAAAAAAAAAAACTCAGAATTTCCTTTCTTATTATCCCACTTCTGCAATGCTTTAAACATTCAATGTTGGCCTGGCATACTATTATGACCCCAATGGCAGAGGGTCTCAGGAATAATGCTAAGTCGGTAAATACAGAAAACCAGCTCATAGGGCAGTGGTAACTGGGCTGACCATATACCTAATCCTAGCACCACAAATACCAGCAGCCGGGGAACGTTCCTACGTTGATCCTAGATGTCTCGCGCCAGCCGGAGAGCTAACTACCCCTAGAAGGGAAAAGAAAGACCTTTCTTGCCTCCAGAGGAAATACCCCAAAAAGTTGGATAGAAGCCCCCCACAAATAATAACCGTGAGGTAAGAGGAAAAGACAAACATAAGAATGAGCTAGGTATTTAGCAAAGAGAGGCCCACTAGCTAATAGCAGAATATAGAAAGATAACTTATATGGTCAGCAAAAAATCCTATCAAAAATATCCACACTGGAAATTCAAGAACCCCCGAACCGTCTAACGGCCCGGGGGGAGAACACCAGCCCCCTAGAGCTTCCAGCAAGGTCAGGAATCACATTTAGTACAAGCTGGACAAAAATGATAGCAAACAAATAACCCAAAAAACAAAGAAGCAGACTTAGCTTAATTTTGCACGAACCAGGACCAGCAAACAGAATGTGTCTGATAACACCGATGCCAGGCACTGGACTAAGGTTCCAGGAGGTTTATATAGCAACGCCCCTGAAGTAACGACCCAGCTGGGTGTAAACTGAGGGAGGGAAATCTTAGAGTCATATCAATAGTAACCACAAGAGGGAGCCAAAAAAGTCTAATTCACAACAGGAAACCCCACCATAACATTCTTAACGGCCTCAGAAAGACCTTCTCTGAAATTTGCAGCCAGGGCACACTCATTCCATTGAGTAAGCACCGACCATTTCCGAAATGTTTGACAATACACCTCTGCTTCATCCTGACCTTGAGAGATAGCCAGCAACGCTTTTTCTGCCTGATTCTCAAGATTAGGCTCCTCATAAAGCAGTCCAAGAGCCAGAAAAAATGCATCTACATTAAGCAATGCAGGATCTCCTGGCGCCAGAGAGAAGGCCCAATCTTGAGGGTCGCCACGCAACAAGGAGATAACAATTTTAACTTGCTGAGCGGAATCACCAGAGGAACGAGGTCTCAGAGACAGCAACAACTTACAATTATTCTTAAAATTCTGAAACCTAGATCTATCTCCAGAAAACAACTCAGGAATGGGTATCTTTGGTTCTGACATAGGGCTATGAATAACAAAATCCTGAATACTTTGCACCCGTGCAGTAAGATGATCCACACTAGAAGTCAGAGTCTGAACATTCATGTCTGCAGCTGAGCTCAAAACCACCCAGAGTTCAAGGGGATGAAAGAAGCTAAACAGACTGCAGCAAAGGAAAAGCGGGAGGGGAAAAAAAAATGTACTCAGGTCTTCTTTTTATCCCACTTCTGCGATGCATTAAACACTTTTTTGGCCTGCTATACTGTTATGATCCTTAGTGGCTGCGGATCACGAATTACTCCAGCTAAGTAAAAAACATAGGACAAGCTCTAGGGAGGTGGCAAACTGGACTGACCGCAAATCTGAACTTATCCAAACACACTAGAAGTAGCCGGTGAACGTGCCTAAAAATCCTAGACGTCTCGAGCCAGCCTGAGGAACTAACTACCCCTAGAGAGAAAGAAAGACCTCTCTTGCCTCCAGAGAAATAATCCCCAAAGATATAGAAGCCCCCAACAAATAATAACGGTGAGGTAAGAGGAAGGCACATACACAGGGGTGAAAACAGATTCAGCAAATGAGGCCCACCAATACTAGATAGCAGAAAATAGTAAAGGGGTCTGTGCGGTCAGTAAAAACCCTTACAAAATATCCACACTGAGATTTCAAGAACCCCCGCACCAATTAACGGTGTGGGGGGAGAAACTCAGTCCCCTAGAGCAACCAGCAAGCAAGGAGATCACATCTTAGCAAGAAACATAATGAATGCTGATAATCAAAAAATGAACGGACAAAAACTTAGCTTGTCTTGGAGAGGCTGGGAGCAAGGTAATCACAAGGAATCTGAAGAGCACTGAATACCTTGATAGCAGGCAAGGAACTGAGTATGCAGGTGAGCTAAATAGGAAACCAACCAAGATAATGAACCAGCTGATGCAGCCAACCTGCAGAAAGACAACACTACACAGTACCGCTTGTGACCACTAGAGGGAGCCTAAAAATAGAGTTCACAACAGTAGGGGTATCAATATCCAAATCTACCATAAAGAGAAGACTGCATGAAAGTAAATACAGAGGGTTCACTGCACGGTGCAAGCCGCTCATAAGCATCAAGAATAAAAAGGCTAGACTGGACTTTGCTTAAAACATCTAAAAAAGCCAGCACAGTTCTGGAGGAACATTCTTTGGACAGATGAAACCAAGATCAACTTGTACCAGAATGATGGAAAGAGAAAAGTGTGGCGAAGGCGTGGTACAGCTCTTGATCCAAAGCATACCACATCATCTGTAAAACACGGCGGAGGCAGTGTGATGGCTTGGGCATGCATAGCTGCCAGTGGCACTGGGTCACTAGTATTTATTGATGATGTGACACAGGACAGATGCAGCCGAATGAATTCTGAGGTATTCAGAGCCATACTGTATGCTCAGATCCAGCCAAATGCAGCCAAACTGATTGGTCGTCGTTTCATACTAGAGATGGACAATGACCCAAAACATAAAGCCAAAGCAACCCAGGAGTTTATTAAAGCAAAGAAGTGGAATATTCTTGAATGGCCAAGTCAGTCACCTGATCTCATGTTTATATTTGAAAAAGTGGATTTATTCACTACCGGTCTTAATAAACAGATTATCTCCAACGTTTCGGCTAATTTAAAGCCTTTTTCACGGAAGTCTATGATAAACAATAAACAACATATAATCATACATTAAATGATATAGTATACAGGACAATTCATCTCATTATCTGTGTATCTAATCAGGTCATACCACATGATAGTGAAAAATCCTAAGGAAAAAAAATCACCAGAAATAAGTGAGTAGATAAAGGAATATGAGAGAAATATATGGGTGAACCCAGCAGCAATAAACCATATGGACATCATGGAGGCTTCAGAACAAGAAAAAAAGAAAAAGAAACAGAAACAAAAGAGCCACGTGCAGTCAGTGAGTAGCTATAACCTATGAAAAAACGCCAGGGTGAATACCATACACTGTAATTCATATAATACCTGAATCCTGGATAAGTGAACAGGCAGTCTAAGGGGAATCAGCCAATCCTATTTACAACAAACCAGAACATCGCTCTAATACCAGGAGGACTGGGTGGCGGTAGAAGATGTAAGATAGAAATATAAATACCTTAATGCATGTCCGTCCTC
The DNA here is from genome assembly GCF_051348905.1 of Ranitomeya variabilis. Taxonomy (NCBI): domain Eukaryota; kingdom Metazoa; phylum Chordata; class Amphibia; order Anura; family Dendrobatidae; genus Ranitomeya; species Ranitomeya variabilis. Next base: position 181,003,413 of record NC_135238.1, read on the forward strand.
AGGAGACCGGTGTGTGTATGGGCCAGGAGTGAAAGAGGTGCCGTAAAGTGGATATAAATGCAGTGAACGCTGATACGTCACTTCCGGTCATAGCAAGTGCTATGTATGAAGTAAATGTGAAAGTGAAAGCTAGCACATGCGCAGAAGGCAGCAGGGGGAACTGCTGTAGGTACAACGTGATTCAATGAATTTACTACAGATAATTAATCAGCCTTGTGACAAGCGCCCCCTAGTGTAGTGAGCGGTAACTAACCAGAATAATCTGTGAGAAAAAGTGATGTCTGGGGAATACCAGAGTACGGTACTAACAAACATAAGCTGAATAAATAATACTAAAGCACAATAAATCTGACTTATATACTAAGAACCCACCTGGTCCAAAGGAAAAGAAAAAAAGGGAAACGACACCCATAAGCCAGTGTACTGGAAGACCCAGGCTAGAGAAATGCGAGAAGAGAGAAAATAGAGAAAATCTATTAAGGAGACCAATCAGACTGAAGAAAAAGGAAGGGAACGACATCAAAATATTGTTATAATATAATCCTTATCAACAATGATTATACACATATTATATATAGCAACATATAGTATAGGAAACGTGTTCTCAAGTAAGGAAACAGATCAAGTTGAATAATATTCGAATCAAGAAGGCATCTAGAAAAAAATAGAAACATGATTATACTATGATACAACACAAGAATAAATCTAAAGTTGAATTTCAGTAGGGAAGTACCTCATACTCCCTATTCATACCCAGGGGATGGAGAGTTTGAAGTGTGAAAATCCAAAAGGATTCTCTTTCTTTCAGTTTCGCGACTCTATTGCCACCCCGTCTCAGTAGAGGGATACTCTCAAGAACTTGAAACCTCAATTGAGATATCGAGTGTCCTGCTGATATAAAGTGTGCGGGAATCGGTAGTAATGTACGACCACACCGAATAGTAGACTTATGTTTGGAGATGCGGTCTCGGATATGTTGGGTAGTCTCTCCAACATATCCGAGACCGCAAGGACATTTGATCAAGTAAACGACATGAGTAGAGTCGCATGTAAAAAAACCTTTTATGGGAAACAATTTTCCTGATCGTGGATGTGAGAAGGTTTCTCCTTTGGTAACGTTGGAACACTGTGAACAATGTAGACACGGAAATGTACCCCTTCTCTGTGTCATAAGTGTGGTTTGCCTCAAATCCCTCCTATCACTGCCCACATCTGCTTTCACTAAAATGTTCCTAATATTTTGTGGCTTCTTATAACATAATAGGGGTGGTATCCTGAATTCAGAGATAGTGGGATAGGCTTTATGAAGTAATGGCCAATGTTCCAAAATGGGGCCTTTCAAAAAATTGGTGTAAGGGTGATAGGTGGTTACACAGGCCACTCTCTTCGTCTTTTGGGAACGTATATCAGGTTGATCCGTGGCTCTATTAAGAACCGAGGGGGGGTAACCCCGTGCCCTAAATTTTGTTTGCATCTCATGAATACGTTGTTGCAACACATCAGGTCTGGTGACGATGCGTCTAATGCGTTCAATTTGTGACTTCGGTAAAGATCTTTTTACATGACTTGGATGACAGCTTGAAAATTCCAATAGACTATTTCTATCAGTGGTTTTTATATATAGATCAATGTCTAGTGTCCCATCCTCCTTCAAAATCACCAGTGTATCCAAAAAACTCACTTTCTGGGGATCTTTCACCATAGTAAATGTCAACTTGGGTATCAAACAATTTAGATCCTGAAAGAATTGTGTAAGGGATGACTCGTCGCCTCTCCATATCAAGAAAACATCATCTATAAATCTTTTCCAACATACTACGTGTTGGATATATAAATGATGAATGTAAACAAATTTTTCTTCAAAAAATGCCATAAAGATGTTTGCATATGGAGGCGCGACATTCGACCCCATAGCGGTCCCGACCTTCTGGAGAAAAAACTGATCGGCAAACATAAAAAAATTCTTGGATAAAACCAGATCTAACATAGTCAAACAAAATTCCTTTTGTCTCACAGAAAAGTCGGTATATGTATCCAGAAACCATTGAATAGCATGTAGACCTCTAGTGTGATCAATGCTAGTGTACAAATTATTCACGTCCATGGTGACGAGTAAACATCCCTGAGGTAAGGTACCCATTGACTTAAGATACTGTAGAAAGTCAGTAGTGTCTTTAATAAAGGAGGCAATGTGTGTCAATAGAGGGGTTAGAATTTTTTCAATTGTTCTAGCTATTGGTGACAATAAAGAATCAGTGGACGCTACAATAGGTCTTCCTGGAGGACGTGTTAAATGTTTGTGAATTTTCGGTAACACATAGAAAACCGGAGTTACCGGATGCATATTATACATAAATTCACCAAGTTTAGAGTCAATGACGTTTTGTTCCTTGTACAGTTTAATCAACTGTTGGATCTGTCGGGAGATCTCTGAAGTGGGATCTCTATCCACAGGTAAATAGGTCACGTGATCATTCAAATGTTGAAAAACCATAGTATTATAGTACGAAGTGTCCATAACAACAATCGCACCCCCCTTGTCAGCCGGTTTAATGGTGATAGACTTATTGTTCTTCAGACTGTCCAAGGCTCTCTTTTCAAGGGGGGTGCAATTTCTCTTAATGGGAATAAGACCCTGACCAATTTGAGTACATTTATTCTGAATGTCCTGTGTTACCAGCGAGATGTATGTCTCCACCGGGTGGTTTGATTTAGGCGGATTGTAGTTACTAGGTACAGACAAATTAAGATCACTGAGACTGAATGCACTTTGTGTTATATCAGAGGTAAGATTCGAACTGCGGTCACTGGTTTCAGCCGTAGAAAAATGTACTTTCAATCTAAGATTTCTGAAGAAACGTTGAAGTTCCTGATAAAGTTGGAACTCATTGAATGATGGAGTGGGACAGAAGGAAAGTCCCTTTTGTAGGACAGTTAGTTCAGATGGTGAGAGATTGTATGAGGAGATGTTATAGACCAATTGGTCCCTACCTGAGACCGAGTTCTGATTCTGGAGTTGACGTCGACTGGTTCCGGAGCCCCTCCTCGTCGGCCTCTGTTGGACCGACCTCGCCTTTGCTCTAAAAAAGGAAAGGTATCACGAGGGTTAGAGTCATTATCGGAGCTGGAGGAGGCAGTGGAATATCCACGTCTAAATTGTCGACGATCCCTCTGGGTGTTATTATCACGCCATCTGTATACAGTTTTGCGATGGTAGTCTTCTGTATCTCGTAAAAACTTTAAACGTTTCCTGTCCTGTAGTTGATTTCTGAAGTCCTCAATAGTTTTCTCAATTTTTTGTTTCATACCATCAAATTTCTCAGTAGAAAGTGTATCACGCAGTTGTTGGTGAGTAACCTCCAATTGCTTCTCTATCTCAGAAATCTCTTTCTGAAGATATTCTATGGTTAAAATCATAATATCCATGGAGCACTTATTGAGAATACCTTCAAACTTAGAACAAAAATCTGGTTTCTCTGAAAATAGGGTCGGGCGTAGAGAAACGCGTAATCCCCGAGGTATGCGCTTCACCTTATGATATTCTGCCAAAGTCACATAGTGTAATTCAAGTGCTGTTTTCTTCTTGAGTTCACGTTCCCAATCTCTAGTGCGAATCTCTTCAACCGGAGTGTGTAAAAACTCCCCAGGAATATTAACACGAGAAATAATTTCATCCGCCTCCACTTGGCCATATGAAAGTGTGCTAAATGCCATTATAGAAAAAATTCCAAGGTGCTGCCCTCTCAAAAAATCACAATATATTCAGAGCAGGAGGGGCGCACTCCATATAGTAGGGTGGTGCTCAGAGGAAAAAGAAACTGAATATATATTTTTACAACCTCTGGCACTCAAAAACAGACAAATGTTTATATTTGAAAAAGTGGATTTATTCACTACCGGTCTTAATAAACAGATTATCTCCAACGTTTCGGCTAATTTAAAGCCTTTTTCACGGAAGTCTATGATAAACAATAAACAACATATAATCATACATTAAATGATATAGTATACAGGACAATTCATCTCATTATCTGTGTATCTAATCAGGTCATACCACATGATAGTGAAAAATCCTAAGGAAAAAAAATCACCAGAAATAAGTGAGTAGATAAAGGAATATGAGAGAAATATATGGGTGAACCCAGCAGCAATAAACCATATGGACATCATGGAGGCTTCAGAACAAGAAAAAAAGAAAAAGAAACAGAAACAAAAGAGCCACGTGCAGTCAGTGAGTAGCTATAACCTATGAAAAAACGCCAGGGTGAATACCATACACTGTAATTCATATAATACCTGAATCCTGGATAAGTGAACAGGCAGTCTAAGGGGAATCAGCCAATCCTATTTACAACAAACCAGAACATCGCTCTAATACCAGGAGGACTGGGTGGCGGTAGAAGATGTAAGATAGAAATATAAATACCTTAATGCATGTCCGTCCTCAGGAGACCGGTGTGTGTATGGGCCAGGAGTGAAAGAGGTGCCGTAAAGTGGATATAAATGCAGTGAACGCTGATACGTCACTTCCGGTCATAGCAAGTGCTATGTATGAAGTAAATGTGAAAGTGAAAGCTAGCACATGCGCAGAAGGCAGCAGGGGGAACTGCTGTAGGTACAACGTGATTCAATGAATTTACTACAGATAATTAATCAGCCTTGTGACAAGCGCCCCCTAGTGTAGTGAGCGGTAACTAACCAGAATAATCTGTGAGAAAAAGTGATGTCTGGGGAATACCAGAGTACGGTACTAACAAACATAAGCTGAATAAATAATACTAAAGCACAATAAATCTGACTTATATACTAAGAACCCACCTGGTCCAAAGGAAAAGAAAAAAAGGGAAACGACACCCATAAGCCAGTGTACTGGAAGACCCAGGCTAGAGAAATGCGAGAAGAGAGAAAATAGAGAAAATCTATTAAGGAGACCAATCAGACTGAAGAAAAAGGAAGGGAACGACATCAAAATATTGTTATAATATAATCCTTATCAACAATGATTATACACATATTATATATAGCAACATATAGTATAGGAAACGTGTTCTCAAGTAAGGAAACAGATCAAGTTGAATAATATTCGAATCAAGAAGGCATCTAGAAAAAAATAGAAACATGATTATACTATGATACAACACAAGAATAAATCTAAAGTTGAATTTCAGTAGGGAAGTACCTCATACTCCCTATTCATACCCAGGGGATGGAGAGTTTGAAGTGTGAAAATCCAAAAGGATTCTCTTTCTTTCAGTTTCGCGACTCTATTGCCACCCCGTCTCAGTAGAGGGATACTCTCAAGAACTTGAAACCTCAATTGAGATATCGAGTGTCCTGCTGATATAAAGTGTGCGGGAATCGGTAGTAATGTACGACCACACCGAATAGTAGACTTATGTTTGGAGATGCGGTCTCGGATATGTTGGGTAGTCTCTCCAACATATCCGAGACCGCAAGGACATTTGATCAAGTAAACGACATGAGTAGAGTCGCATGTAAAAAAACCTTTTATGGGAAACAATTTTCCTGATCGTGGATGTGAGAAGGTTTCTCCTTTGGTAACGTTGGAACACTGTGAACAATGTAGACACGGAAATGTACCCCTTCTCTGTGTCATAAGTGTGGTTTGCCTCAAATCCCTCCTATCACTGCCCACATCTGCTTTCACTAAAATGTTCCTAATATTTTGTGGCTTCTTATAACATAATAGGGGTGGTATCCTGAATTCAGAGATAGTGGGATAGGCTTTATGAAGTAATGGCCAATGTTCCAAAATGGGGCCTTTCAAAAAATTGGTGTAAGGGTGATAGGTGGTTACACAGGCCACTCTCTTCGTCTTTTGGGAACGTATATCAGGTTGATCCGTGGCTCTATTAAGAACCGAGGGGGGGTAACCCCGTGCCCTAAATTTTGTTTGCATCTCATGAATACGTTGTTGCAACACATCAGGTCTGGTGACGATGCGTCTAATGCGTTCAATTTGTGACTTCGGTAAAGATCTTTTTACATGACTTGGATGACAGCTTGAAAATTCCAATAGACTATTTCTATCAGTGGTTTTTATATATAGATCAATGTCTAGTGTCCCATCCTCCTTCAAAATCACCAGTGTATCCAAAAAACTCACTTTCTGGGGATCTTTCACCATAGTAAATGTCAACTTGGGTATCAAACAATTTAGATCCTGAAAGAATTGTGTAAGGGATGACTCGTCGCCTCTCCATATCAAGAAAACATCATCTATAAATCTTTTCCAACATACTACGTGTTGGATATATAAATGATGAATGTAAACAAATTTTTCTTCAAAAAATGCCATAAAGATGTTTGCATATGGAGGCGCGACATTCGACCCCATAGCGGTCCCGACCTTCTGGAGAAAAAACTGATCGGCAAACATAAAAAAATTCTTGGATAAAACCAGATCTAACATAGTCAAACAAAATTCCTTTTGTCTCACAGAAAAGTCGGTATATGTATCCAGAAACCATTGAATAGCATGTAGACCTCTAGTGTGATCAATGCTAGTGTACAAATTATTCACGTCCATGGTGACGAGTAAACATCCCTGAGGTAAGGTACCCATTGACTTAAGATACTGTAGAAAGTCAGTAGTGTCTTTAATAAAGGAGGCAATGTGTGTCAATAGAGGGGTTAGAATTTTTTCAATTGTTCTAGCTTATTCAGCTTATGTTTGTTAGTACCGTACTCTGGTATTCCCCAGACATCACTTTTTCTCACAGATTATTCTGGTTAGTTACCGCTCACTACACTAGGGGGCGCTTGTCACAAGGCTGATTAATTATCTGTAGTAAATTCATTGAATCACGTTGTACCTACAGCAGTTCCCCCTGCTGCCTTCTGCGCATGTGCTAGCTTTCACTTTCACATTTACTTCATACATAGCACTTGCTATGACCGGAAGTGACGTATCAGCGTTCACTGCATTTATATCCACTTTACGGCACCTCTTTCACTCCTGGCCCATACACACACCGGTCTCCTGAGGACGGACATGCATTAAGGTATTTATATTTCTATCTTACATCTTCTACCGCCACCCAGTCCTCCTGGTATTAGAGCGATGTTCTGGTTTGTTGTAAATAGGATTGGCTGATTCCCCTTAGACTGCCTGTTCACTTATCCAGGATTCAGGTATTATATGAATTACAGTGTATGGTATTCACCCTGGCGTTTTTTCATAGGTTATAGCTACTCACTGACTGCACGTGGCTCTTTTGTTTCTGTTTCTTTTTCTTTTTTTCTTGTTCTGAAGCCTCCATGATGTCCATATGGTTTATTGCTGCTGGGTTCACCCATATATTTCTCTCATATTCCTTTATCTACTCACTTATTTCTGGTGATTTTTTTTCCTTAGGATTTTTCACTATCATGTGGTATGACCTGATTAGATACACAGATAATGAGATGAATTGTCCTGTATACTATATCATTTAATGTATGATTATATGTTGTTTATTGTTTATCATAGACTTCCGTGAAAAAGGCTTTAAATTAGCCGAAACGTTGGAGATAATCTGTTTATTAAGACCGGTAGTGAATAAATCCACTTTTTCAAATATAAACATTTGTCTGTTTTTGAGTGCCAGAGGTTGTAAAAATATATATTCAGTTTCTTTTTCCTCTGAGCACCACCCTACTATATGGAGTGCGCCCCTCCTGCTCTGAATATATTGTGATTTTTTGAGAGGGCAGCACCTTGGAATTTTTTCTATAATGGCATTTAGCACACTTTCATATGGCCAAGTGGAGGCGGATGAAATTATTTCTCGTGTTAATATTCCTGGGGAGTTTTTACACACTCCGGTTGAAGAGATTCGCACTAGAGATTGGGAACGTGAACTCAAGAAGAAAACAGCACTTGAATTACACTATGTGACTTTGGCAGAATATCATAAGGTGAAGCGCATACCTCGGGGATTACGCGTTTCTCTACGCCCGACCCTATTTTCAGAGAAACCAGATTTTTGTTCTAAGTTTGAAGGTATTCTCAATAAGTGCTCCATGGATATTATGATTTTAACCATAGAATATCTTCAGAAAGAGATTTCTGAGATAGAGAAGCAATTGGAGGTTACTCACCAACAACTGCGTGATACACTTTCTACTGAGAAATTTGATGGTATGAAACAAAAAATTGAGAAAACTATTGAGGACTTCAGAAATCAACTACAGGACAGGAAACGTTTAAAGTTTTTACGAGATACAGAAGACTACCATCGCAAAACTGTATACAGATGGCGTGATAATAACACCCAGAGGGATCGTCGACAATTTAGACGTGGATATTCCACTGCCTCCTCCAGCTCCGATAATGACTCTAACCCTCGTGATACCTTTCCTTTTTTAGAGCAAAGGCGAGGTCGGTCCAACAGAGGCCGACGAGGAGGGGCTCCGGAACCAGTCGACGTCAACTCCAGAATCAGAACTCGGTCTCAGGTAGGGACCAATTGGTCTATAACATCTCCTCATACAATCTCTCACCATCTGAACTAACTGTCCTACAAAAGGGACTTTCCTTCTGTCCCACTCCATCATTCAATGAGTTCCAACTTTATCAGGAACTTCAACGTTTCTTCAGAAATCTTAGATTGAAAGTACATTTTTCTACGGCTGAAACCAGTGACCGCAGTTCGAATCTTACCTCTGATATAACACAAAGTGCATTCAGTCTCAGTGATCTTAATTTGTCTGTACCTAGTAACTACAATCCGCCTAAATCAAACCACCCGGTGGAGACATACATCTCGCTGGTAACACAGGACATTCAGAATAAATGTACTCAAATTGGTCAGGGTCTTATTCCCATTAAGAGAAATTGCACCCCCCTTGAAAAGAGAGCCTTGGACAGTCTGAAGAACAATAAGTCTATCACCATTAAACCGGCTGACAAGGGGGGTGCGATTGTTGTTATGGACACTTCGTACTATAATACTATGGTTTTTCAACATTTGAATGATCACGTGACCTATTTACCTGTGGATAGAGATCCCACTTCAGAGATCTCCCGACAGATCCAACAGTTGATTAAACTGTACAAGGAACAAAACGTCATTGACTCTAAACTTGGTGAATTTATGTATAATATGCATCCGGTAACTCCGGTTTTCTATGTGTTACCGAAAATTCACAAACATTTAACACGTCCTCCAGGAAGACCTATTGTAGCGTCCACTGATTCTTTATTGTCACCAATAGCTAGAACAATTGAAAAAATTCTAACCCCTCTATTGACACACATTGCCTCCTTTATTAAAGACACTACTGACTTTCTACAGTATCTTAAGTCAATGGGTACCTTACCTCAGGGATGTTTACTCGTCACCATGGACGTGAATAATTTGTACACTAGCATTGATCACACTAGAGGTCTACATGCTATTCAATGGTTTCTGGATACATATACCGACTTTTCTGTGAGACAAAAGGAATTTTGTTTGACTATGTTAGATCTGGTTTTATCCAAGAATTTTTTTATGTTTGCCGATCAGTTTTTTCTCCAGAAGGTCGGGACCGCTATGGGGTCGAATGTCGCGCCTCCATATGCAAACATCTTTATGGCATTTTTTGAAGAAAAATTTGTTTACATTCATCATTTATATATCCAACACGTAGTATGTTGGAAAAGATTTATAGATGATGTTTTCTTGATATGGAGAGGCGACGAGTCATCCCTTACACAATTCTTTCAGGATCTAAATTGTTTGATACCCAAGTTGACATTTACTATGGTGAAAGATCCCCAGAAAGTGAGTTTTTTGGATACACTGGTGATTTTGAAGGAGGATGGGACACTAGACATTGATCTATATATAAAAACCACTGATAGAAATAGTCTATTGGAATTTTCAAGCTGTCATCCAAGTCATGTAAAAAGATCTTTACCGAAGTCACAAATTGAACGCATTAGACGCATCGTCACCAGACCTGATGTGTTGCAACAACGTATTCATGAGATGCAAACAAAATTTAGGGCACGGGGTTACCCCCCCTCGGTTCTTAATAGAGCCACGGATCAACCTGATATACGTTCCCAAAAGACGAAGAGAGTGGCCTGTGTAACCACCTATCACCCTTACACCAATTTTTTGAAAGGCCCCATTTTGGAACATTGGCCATTACTTCATAAAGCCTATCCCACTATCTCTGAATTCAGGATACCACCCCTATTATGTTATAAGAAGCCACAAAATATTAGGAACATTTTAGTGAAAGCAGATGTGGGCAGTGATAGGAGGGATTTGAGGCAAACCACACTTATGACACAGAGAAGGGGTACATTTCCGTGTCTACATTGTTCACAGTGTTCCAACGTTACCAAAGGAGAAACCTTCTCACATCCACGATCAGGAAAATTGTTTCCCATAAAAGGTTTTTTTACATGCGACTCTACTCATGTCGTTTACTTGATCAAATGTCCTTGCGGTCTCGGATATGTTGGAGAGACTACCCAACATATCCGAGACCGCATCTCCAAACATAAGTCTACTATTCGGTGTGGTCGTACATTACTACCGATTCCCGCACACTTTATATCAGCAGGACACTCGATATCTCAATTGAGGTTTCAAGTTCTTGAGAGTATCCCTCTACTGAGACGGGGTGGCAATAGAGTCGCGAAACTGAAAGAAAGAGAATCCTTTTGGATTTTCACACTTCAAACTCTCCATCCCCTGGGTATGAATAGGGAGTATGAGGTACTTCCCTACTGAAATTCAACTTTAGATTTATTCTTGTGTTGTATCATAGTATAATCATGTTTCTATTTTTTTCTAGATGCCTTCTTGATTCGAATATTATTCAACTTGATCTGTTTCCTTACTTGAGAACACGTTTCCTATACTATATGTTGCTATATATAATATGTGTATAATCATTGTTGATAAGGATTATATTATAACAATATTTTGATGTCGTTCCCTTCCTTTTTCTTCAGTCTGATTGGTCTCCTTAATAGATTTTCTCTATTTTCTCTCTTCTCGCATTTCTCTAGCCTGGGTCTTCCAGTACACTGGCTTATGGGTGTCGTTTCCCTTTTTTTCTTTTCCTTTGGACCAGGTGGGTTCTTAGTATATAAGTCAGATTTATTGTGCTTTAGTATTATTTATTCAGCTTATGTTTGTTAGTACCGTACTCTGGTATTCCCCAGACATCACTTTTTCTCACAGATTATTCTGGTTAGTTACCGCTCACTACACTAGGGGGCGCTTGTCACAAGGCTGATTAATTATCTGTAGTAAATTCATTGAATCACGTTGTACCTACAGCAGTTCCCCCTGCTGCCTTCTGCGCATGTGCTAGCTTTCACTTTCACATTTACTTCATACATAGCACTTGCTATGACCGGAAGTGACGTATCAGCGTTCACTGCATTTATATCCACTTTACGGCACCTCTTTCACTCCTGGCCCATACACACACCGGTCTCCTGAGGACGGACATGCATTAAGGTATTTATATTTCTATCTTACATCTTCTACCGCCACCCAGTCCTCCTGGTATTAGAGCGATGTTCTGGTTTGTTGTAAATAGGATTGGCTGATTCCCCTTAGACTGCCTGTTCACTTATCCAGGATTCAGGTATTATATGAATTACAGTGTATGGTATTCACCCTGGCGTTTTTTCATAGGTTATAGCTACTCACTGACTGCACGTGGCTCTTTTGTTTCTGTTTCTTTTTCTTTTTTTCTTGTTCTGAAGCCTCCATGATGTCCATATGGTTTATTGCTGCTGGGTTCACCCATATATTTCTCTCATATTCCTTTATCTACTCACTTATTTCTGGTGATTTTTTTTCCTTAGGATTTTTCACTATCATGTGGTATGACCTGATTAGATACACAGATAATGAGATGAATTGTCCTGTATACTATATCATTTAATGTATGATTATATGTTGTTTATTGTTTATCATAGACTTCCGTGAAAAAGGCTTTAAATTAGCCGAAACGTTGGAGATAATCTGTTTATTAAGACCGGTAGTGAATAAATCCACTTTTTCAAATATAAACATTTGTCTGTTTTTGAGTGCCAGAGGTTGTAAAAATATATATTCAGTTTCTTTTTCCTCTGAGCACCACCCTACTATATGGAGTGCGCCCCTCCTGCTCTGAATATATAGTCACCTGATCTCAACCCAATTGAGCATGCATTTCACTTGTTAAAGACTAAACTTCAGACAGAAAGGCCCACAAACAAACAGCAACTGAAAACCACCGCAGTGAAGGCCTGGCGGAGCATCAAAAAGGAGGAAACACAGCGTCTGGTGATGTCCATGAGTTCAAGACTTCAGGCAGTCATTGCCAACAAAGGGTTTTCAACCAAGTGCTAAAAATTAACATTTTATTTAAAATTATTGAATCTGTCCAATTACTTTTGGTCCCTTTAAAAACAGGGTGGCACATGTTAAGGAGCTGAAACTCCTAAACCCTTCATCCAATTTTAATGTGGATACCCTCAAATGAAAGCTGAAAGTCTGAACTACAACTGCATCTGAATTGTTTTGTTTAAAATTCATTGTGGTAATGTCTATAACCAAAATTAGAAAAATGTTGTCTCTGTCCAAATATATTTGGACCTAACTGTATACACATATATATATGTATGTGTGTGTATGTGTATATATATATATATATATATATATACATATACGCATATGGAGCGCCCCCACTGCCGCAGGGCCGAGGGGTACCCGGTACCGGGCCCCTGAGTCTCTGCTCTGGAGTTGTCACGGTGGCTAGACCCAGTCCGTGACCCTGCTGAGGGGCGTCCAGTGAAAATGGAAAGTGATAATGTTGTGGTGTGCGGTGCAGGTCGCGGTGAATAACGAGGACACCAGTTTACAGTCTCTTTACCTCTTTACTGAAGGTCTCAAGGTATCCAATCCAGAGCACTGTTACAGGGCTGTCTGAGACCGGCCAGTCCGAAGGCACATCCGGAGTTCCCTTAACAGGTGGGAATCAGTGTCTACCTCCTAGCGCCTGTGTGTTGTAGTCCTTCCCTGCTGAGCTCCCGGGATAGTCCTCACAACTGATTCTGTCTGTCTCTGATGTTCGTTCTCTCCGTCCCCCAGATGATATGGTTAGGACGCACCCGTATGACGGGGTAGGCCTGGAGTTCTTCCGGGACCCTAGAGTCGCTCCTCTCCCACAGCTGCCTCCGTTGTCTGCTTAGGTGATTTGGGTGAGACAGCCAACCTATAATTGGCTGTCCTGCCGTGGTTTGAAGTAATGCTTGTAGTCTCTTACTTGCTCAGCGTTCCGGCCACCGACTGTTTGCGCCTCAGAAGGATGTTGCCTCGATCTTACAGCATGACTCCTTCTGGTCCTATCGCCTCTCTGCTGTTTTCCCGTTGCTCACTTGTCTGTCCTTTTCTTAGGAGTCTGCCAGGATCCCATCCCTGACAGGTCCTCTCTCTAGCTCTTCCCAGTTACTTCTCCCTGTCTTCCTGTCCAACCCCCAGTTTTACCAGAGTGTGAGGAGTGGCCGACTAGATAGAACCACTCCCCCTGGTAGCCGGAGTGTGAAGTGTAGTGTGTGTGATACCTGGTCGGTTGAACTCCTTTAGTGCAATCAGACGTACCAATACCCCCCTGTTGTGAATTTGGATTTTGGGCTCCCCCGGTGGCTACTGGTGGAATTGAACTGGTGTCTTCATCTTCTCTGTTCACCTGTTCCCATCAAGATGTGGGAGTCGCTATATAACCTTGCTTCTCTGTTAGTTGCTTGCCGGTCAACAATGTTATCAGAAGCCTCTCTGTGCTTGTTCCTGCTCCTAGACAACTACTAGATAAGTTGGACTCTTGTCCATGTTTGTTTTTGCATTTTTGTTCCAGTTCACAGCTGTAGTTTCGTTACTGTGTCTGGAAAGCTCTTGTGAACAGGAATTGCCACTCTGGTGTTATGAGTTAATGCCAGAGTTTTAAAGTAATTTCTGGATGGTATTTTGATAGGGTTTTCAGCTGACCATGAAAGTGTCCTTTCTGTCTTCTGCTTTGTAGTAAGTGGACCTCAAATTTGCTAAACCTATTTTCATACTACGTTTGTTATTTCATCTTAATTCACCGCCAATACATGTGGGGGGCCTCTGTCTCCTTTCGGGGTATTTCTCTAGAGGTGAGCTAGGACTAATATTTTCCTCTGCTAGCATTATTTAGTCCTCCGGCTGGTGCTGGGCATCTAGAATCAACGTAGGCATGCTACCCGGCCACTGCTAGTTGTGCTGTAGGTTTAGTTCATGGTCAGCTCAGTTCCCATCTTCCAAGAGCTAGTTCCTATATATGCTGATGCTATGTTCTCTCGCCATTGAGATCATGACACCCCCCTTAGCGGCGGAGCATCAGTACTGCAACGACCAGGACTCTGGGGCGCTGCACATATATATATATATATATATATATATATATATATATATATATATATATATATATATATATATATATATATACATACACACACACACACACACACACACACACACACACACACACACACACACACACACACACACACATATATATATATACATACATATGTGTTTTGATAAATATTTAGTATTAAAATGATGTGTAAATGACAGATAACTGCTGTATGTAAAAGCTCATGTTCAAATCGCATTGCATACGGATGTTGCGATACAAAATCACATTGACCTCGCATGACACTCGCATATGTTTCTTTTTTTCTGTCCGGAAATCGGACCTTTTTTTTTATCGCAAATGGGTATGAAGCCTAAGGATGAGAATCGGCAAAGCCAAAGCTTGTCCTCTGCATGCGCCTGGACTCCCTGACCGTTTACGGTGAGAATTCACATCACATGACCGTCGTGACTAATGGTGATATCATTCATGGTGACGTAATGCCACACTCAGACACTGTGAGGGATTAGAGCCATGGCAGCCGGGCTCAGACCATGTGTGCACCATTAATGTCTTCCTCCATTTCCTTTACAGCTGCGGCAGAAGCTCAGTGACAAACTCAACTACTACTTTCGGAAGTTGGGAGACTCCACGTACCATCTGCTCCGTTGGAGAAGCGAGCGCCGCTATGTGCTCCATGGTTTTCCTCTTTATATCTCTATTTAGTCATTTTTGTATAATAAAATTTTATATTTTCTATGCTTTTGCGATACTGAGTCGCTGGTTTCTCGGTAATGGGCCGAGTCCTCAGCGTTAGATAATTTACATCAAGTTTATGGCTTATATTAATTAATTAATTAAACCGCTAGCAGACTGCGCCCCTCCCACTTAGCCTTTCCCACTTTTTAGAACTGTGTCATAAAGGTGGGCCCAGCTGGCGGAGCATAAGTAATAGCTCTTTGTAGCTGCTTGCAAGCAGTGAATTGAAACATCCCCATTCTTGCATTTTCACAACTGCCACGATATAAACACGAGTGGCTTGTGGTCCTCGTCCTCACGGGTCTCTTGTGTACAGATGTCATCAGTACGGCCGACGATGTGGTGCTGATCTGCTGCAGCAGCGATGGAGGCGCTGCCATGGTGGGCATGAGCTTTCATCCCTTGAACTGTTCTCTTTTTAAAGGGGTTGTCCATGACCGTGACATTGATGGTCTCTCATTAGAGTATGTCATCTGTGTGTGATCTGTGGGGGTGTGACACTGGCACCTCCGCCTTTTAAGTTGTTGGATGGAACTTGTCGGTCCCTGCGCTGCACAGCTCCGCCGACAGACGTGCTGTACCCGACCTTGGAAGCAGCTCCGGCTGACACCAGGGAAGAGCTAACAGCCAAGATGGCAGGTGTAACCAGTGGTAAAGACGGGCTATCAATGTTAACCCCTTATTGACCAAGGCAATTTTTACATTTCTGACCACTGTCCCTTTGAGGTTATAGCTCTGGAGCCTCAATGGATCCCGCTGATACTGACAGATTTTCGTGACATATTATACATTATGATATTGGTAAAATTTATTCGATATGACTTGCGTTTATTTCTGAAACAAACCAGAAATTTTGCAAAAATTTTAATTTTACAGTTTTCAAACTTAGATTTTTTGTGCCCTTAAATCAGTAAAATGCGACCCGAGTCATGTTCCCTGGAGATTTTCTGATGCTTGAGGCGCCACACAATTATTTCTTAGCACCGTTAAAGTCCTGGAAAACCACTTTAAAGGGAAGGTGAGGAGTCAGAGTATCATGGTGTCACCCCCACACTGTGCACCCCCCAAGGGAAGTCCCGCCCCCGGGACGGATTCAGGGTATGTGGTGGCACTTTTTATAAGTGTTTATTTCAGCATGTACAGGCGTTTGTGACTAAAAAGCCACCTTATCAGAATGCAGCATTAGTGCTGCACAAGGTGGCTCTTTTAGTTACAAACGCCTGAGGGGGGTGACAGGTTCCCTTTAAGGGTATCCATTTTCTGTACGTTTATTATTAGACGGCTTTTGGTCCCACTTGCTCATTCCAGTTACCAAAATGAGTTTGCATAGATCGTAGGGAAGTGTCTGATGCTTCCCCAGAAGAGGAAACTGAAGAAACCGAAGGGGATCTGTGATTCCTATTTGTGTTAAATGACCGTCTCCACCTATAGATTGGTTTTCGTTGGAAGTCAGTGCTGTCACGGAATTTTTTTTTAGCGTGAATGATTTTAATCTGTGTCTCCCACTCTGCAGAATTTTTATCCATCATGTTGTTAAAGGCTGTAAGACCTTCTGTAGTAGCCAACTTCTTAAAATAAAGGTAAAGACAATCACTTTCGGTTTCCAACAGAGAGACCGATTTATTGAGATCAATGAGCAGTTCCATAAATTGAAATGAAGCTTTAGTACAAACCTCCTGCCACTTGGAGGAAAAAATATCAGTCACGGGAAAGGAAGGGAACATTTGGATACGTAACCCCTGTGGAATTAAATGTTTCTTAAATTAGTTCATACCGGGTAGTAACTGATGAAGGTCCGGATGTAGGACCGAAATGTTTCTGTTATTTTGTGGACATCATTAAATCACCTGTCTTATGTTAAGTTCAGTGCCAAGTTTTTGCTATATACTACGGTGTGGGAACCTACTCTGGCACCTCTTTATGGCTGTGCACACGTCAACTTTTTCATTCTCATGTATTTAGAGTAGAGACCCCTTCTGGTCGGATCCGGGAAGATCCGTGATGGTTGAAGGGAAGACGAGGATGACGTGGTGTCCAACGCTTGTCAGTGAGAGTGACGACGTGGACACCGCGTCATCCTCGGCTTCTCTTCAACCAGCGCGGATGTTCCCGGATCCGACCAGAAGGGGTTACTACTCTAAATACAGAGAAAAGACCTCATTTGGACTCACCACAGTTCATCACCCACCATCTTTTCTTACGTTAGTACGTAACTGATGAAGGTCTTCAGGACCGAAACATTTATTTTTGGTACTACGAATAAACAGAAGTTCATCACATAATCCTAAGTTGAGTGCTGAGTTCTCTTTAGGCATACACATGGTGTGGGAACCTAACCTACCCGTGCACCTTCTTCAGTAGTGCTCACGCCATGTCTTTGCACCACTGTTAAATACCTTATCTGGCTTCCTCATCTGCAATCTCCCTCTGAAGTAGTATTTTAGTTGAGTTCTTCTCTTTGACTGCAACTGACTAGCTCTCCTAACTCTACTAAGTTCAGTGTCTCTGAGTGAAGAGACTCTGTGAGGTCACATGCCCCTCACCCTTGGAGGACAGGAGAAGTCAACATCTTTCCCCACACTGCAGAGTCATACAGTATTTGTCTTCACACTGAAGACTAATGTAACACAGTATAGCTGGAGATGTGTCCTTTGTAGTTGGAGGGTGATTACTGGGAGAGGAAGCCAGAGAAGTTATTTAACACTGTCCTAGCCAGTGTCCAGGAACATTATACTTGCTAGGTTGGAAATAAAAAAAATAATGACAGTTACTCTTTAAAGAAATTTCTTAGCCTAACTCTTCTGATGCTTTTTGCCAATCATTTTGACAGTGAGAGAGACTGCGTGGGGCTACATGCTGCAATTTACCAACAGGCATTACCCAATCTGGTTCAGATTTTTTTGAGATGCAGTACCCATGTTCTGCAACTAATGTCCTTTTTGCAGGACGACCGTTTTGCTGCACATGACGACCACCTAAGTATGTATTCCTCCTTGCCACTGCTGTGGGTTGCACAGGAATTCTCCTTGAAGTCCGAAGAGCAGGAGGACCATTTGATTTTCCAAAAGTGTGGAGGGCAGAAACCAGAGAGGCATCTCGCTTCTCCACTGACAAAAAATTCTTATATAATGCATCCACGCCAGGCCCAAAAATATCTTCTCTTTCAGACAATTTTTCTTCTAAAACCTGGAACATGACCTTCAGGTGCCTGCTGTGTTCATTATTCTGATCTGTCCCAGTCCTTGACACAGTTTTCTCTGCACAAGAATCTTCTTCATTGAGGCATAATTCATCTACCATGACAGTGTGGTCATCTTCTTGTGATAGCGCTACTGTAGAAGTAGTTCCTTGCAGTTTATGATGCCAGCCTTCTGGAACTCCTCTGCTTCCGTGCAAGTTATCATACCAGCCTTCTGGAACATCTATGGAGTCCGCCAAGATCTTATGCAGTGTAAGCTTAGCACGTGCATCTGTAACTGGGATAAACTGGGAAGTAGAAATATTGAATTTAGTTGCTGCAGCAAATTGATGTTTGCAGGGAGCCCCATTGGATCCTATCGGACAGAAACATGTGCCTGTCAACATGTTTACAGCATATTCATGGCCAGATGTTGAATTTTTCACATTATATGTGTCATCAGAAATATGTGTTACAATTAAATTGTCAGTTTGTATTTCTGGAATGAAATAACGTGAGCGACTCACATTTACAGTTCTGTTACTGAGAACACTCATGATCCTCTGTTCAAAATATGTCATGAATCGTGTGGTCAGAAAATCAAATAACTGTACAATATTGAAAGCTTTAACACGCATCAGGACTTTCTCTTTCAGCACCCTTATGTTGGCTTCACTGTAGTTGTTAGTGTCGTGACCCCTTGTTAGCAGTGTCGCTCTGTGGCACATTGCCCATTCCCCTGCTCTGTCTCTCATTTTTGCTAAATATTTGTGCATATTCGGATATTTTTGCAATATAGGACTTGACATAACCTCTGTGAAAAGACTTTCAAACTGTAGTTGACTTTGTTCATTTACCAGTTTCTTGAACAAGGTATATATTTCTTGCCTGTCTACTTTCTGTACATGATTGTTAGAATCCCATATGTATCTCCAAAAGGCCTGGAGTACATGGAATTTGCATAGCAGTAACCGTGAGTCTGAAAATCTGTCCTTCAAGCTATTTCTTTCACTGTGGCTATCATCTGTGATAATTATACCCGGACCATGCTCAATACCGCGACCATAAAATGCATCCTCAGGTAAAATAGACTGCAATAGCTTTAGCGCACGGGTGATAATAACTTGTGCTTCAGAATACATTACCAGTATTGCCAGCGGCAATGCCCCTGCGACACTAGGAGCAAGGAGGAGAAATATTCGGCTGTTATGTCTGTCCATTGATCCTGATGAATCCATAAATGCAATTTCACATGATGTCTGCAAGTACTTATGTACACGTTGCATTAATGGTGAACATATGGCTATTATCAGGTCCTTGTCTTCCTCCAATTCCATCTTTGCACAGACGGACCCACATGACTTATTATATGTGTCAATAAATATCTTCAGGCTAGAGATCATTTCCAGTCCATCTGGTGGTCCATACTTTCTTTGAAAAATATAATAATATGTAATATATGTGGTAATGGAGCGCCCCCACACCGCCGCAGGGCCGAGGGGTACCCGGAGACGGGCCTCTGGGTCTCAGTCCTGGGGTTGTCACGGTGGCTAGACCCGGTCCGTGGCCCTGTCTGTCAGTGGGGGACGTCCGTTGTAATAAGTGGTGATGATGGTGCAGTTGTGGGATGCAAGTCGCAGTCAATAATGAGGACACCAAGTTGCAGTCTCTTTACCTCTTTACTGAAGATCTCCGGGTCCTCAGTCCAGAGTCCAGATCACCAGGCTGCGCAAGTCCGGCCGGTCCAATGGCACCTCCAGAGTTCTCCTTACAGGTGGAAATCTGTGCCTTCCTTCTAGCGCTAAGTGTTGCGGTCCTTCCCTGCTGTGCTTACGGAAAGTCCCCACAACTGTTGTGTCTGTTTCTTAAGTTCCCTCACAACAACTCGATTAACTGATCTTCTGCTAATCCTCCGTCCCTCCCTGTTGTTACAGTTAGGACGGCACCCGTTTGACGGGTAGGCTCGGAGCTCTTCCGGGACCCTAGAGTCGCCCCTCTCCACAAGTTGCCCCCCAAGACATCATAGGTGATTTAGGTGAGACAGCCCGCCTTAGACTGACTGTCCTGCCACTGTTTAGAGTATTGCTTGAAGCTGTCTATTGAAATACTCCCTCAGCGTTCCGGCCACCGGTAGTGCGCCTCAGTAGAATGTTGCCCCCTTCTCACAGCATCACCCCTACTGGTATTCTCCTTTTGCGTTGATCTCGTTTCTCACTCAGCACAATCTATCTCTCTTCTGTTCCTTCCTTAGGGCACCGCCGCTTCTCTGTGCAGGCACGGTCCCGTTACATTCTTTCCTGTAGCCAGGTCTCCATCAGGGTCCCAAACCTGACAGAGACCCTACCAAATCTTCTCCCGCAACACCTTCTGCCACAAGGTGTTGCTCGGTTCCAACCCAGTCAGCTCTCTCTCTAACTTCCTGCCTGACCCCCAGTTTTACCTGTATCTGTGAGGAGTGGCCTAGTGAATAGAACCTTTTGCTCCCCCTGGAGGCCCGGCGGTGAAATATATTGGTGTCTGTGATACCTGATCAGAGGAACTCCTTCAGTGCCATCGGACGTACCATAGCTCCCCTTAGTGGCGGAGCCACAGTACTGCAACGACCAGGACTCTGGGGCGCTGCAGTAACACCATTGTATATCTGGGCATTTGGACCTATCTGAAAGTACCAGAAAAGCCTGTTCTCCAAACTGCTCTTGCAAATCAAATTTATAACTTTATAGAGCTGAAGATGGTGAATGTCCCTTAGCAAAAGGATTCTAAACGCCTCTTCAACTTCTGAACTTGGTCGCCTGAAGCGTAGAGCATCAGCTGCAAATATAGCATGGTTATGTTCATGATTGATGGAGATGACACATGGATGTGTGGAAAGCAGCTTATCCTTAGTCCTGTAATGCAACACAAATGTTAATGAAATCTAATGATAATAGGTTTCGTTTTTCAGGCGAAAACTGATTTTACTTGGCTTTTCATAGCCATATTTCTCACTGTGATTGACAACGTTGCTCCACAATTTGTGTGTTTTTTATGAAATTGTTTTATTGTTGAACTTTGGAAGTTTGATTTTGTATTGTTGTGGCAGCGGAATTCCTTCTGTAAAAGACAAATACATTTCCATTATCTCAAGAATTATTAAAAATTATTACATGTTCAGTATAATTAATGAAACAAACCCTAAAAACAACTTTATCTGTGTTTTCTTTGAAAGTCTTTGATACATGTAGATCACTATGTGATGACTGCTGAAATCTCTGCAGCCATTCTTCAGCTTCTTCTTTGGCAAAAATCTTTGTTCTAACCTTTGCATGGAACCAGCCTTCATTCTCACCTTCCTTGAAGGATTCTACGTGATAATCATAGCTGCTTGGTAGAATATCCTGCAAGGTGGTATTGCAGAAGGGAGAAAAAAGGTTACGTTCTGCAACGGGTATCACATGACCAAGTGACAGCGGCCTGACAGTTACT
The DNA here is from genome assembly GCF_051348905.1 of Ranitomeya variabilis. NCBI lineage: Eukaryota > Metazoa > Chordata > Amphibia > Anura > Dendrobatidae > Ranitomeya > Ranitomeya variabilis. The sequence goes on from NC_135238.1 coordinate 181,025,194, forward strand.
TGCTGCGGTGTTCATCTCCCTCCTATGTTGCATACGAGAACTAATCTATACTAACTATATGCAGTATTTCACAAAACTGAGTACACCCCTCACATCTTTATAAATGTTATATCTTTTCCTGGGACAACACAGAAGATAACACACTTTGATATAATGTAAAGTAGTCAGTATTCAGCTTCTATAAGGGGGACTTTTGACATTCAATCATCGCTTTTATGATCGCTGCTCAGAGCGATGACTGAATGTGTAAACGGGCAGACGACTCGGCAGCAGGAGCGATGATCGGCTCCTTGCTGCGAGTCATTTGATTTCAATATGCTGTAAAATTGTCGCTAGTTGCACCGATTTTTAAACATGTAAAGTCCCCGCAGCTACTCGTGAGCAGTGAGTGTGGGGGTAGGTCATCCCCTGGGAGCAGCAGCTGCTGCTGCTTGCATAGGGGAGAAAAAGGCCGCCGCCTGAGTCTTGTACCTGCTCCAAGTCCGCTCTGCCTGCACCTGGAATAGCTCCAGAGCAGAGCCCACGATGCGCCCGGCATCCACCGGTACTGGGAGCTTCACACGGCAGAGAAAGAAGCCTGCGGCTTTGAGGGGGCATGGCCTAGCGGTGTAAAAACGCTTGCTACCCAGCTCCCACCAATGGGAGAGGGGTGGCCACACCCTCGACACTCCCATAAATTGTGCAGCAGCACGAGCTGCACAGTCTTGAGCTGGCCGCCAAAATGAGATTTTAGCAACAATTTTTTTTTTATTTTCCCAAGGCTAACAGCAAAAAGTGCACATCAAACGTTGTTGTCCAATTTCTCCTGAGTACACTGATACCCCATATGTGCGATAAAACTACTGTATGTGTGCAGCGCCCCCACTGCCGCAGGGCCGAGGGGTACCCGGTACCGGGCCTCTGAGTCTCTGCTCTGGGATTGTCACGGTGGCTAGACCCGGTCCGTGACCCTGCTGAGGGGTGCCCAATAATAAGTGTGGATGGTGGTGGTAGTGCGATGCAGTGCTGGTCACAGTAAATAACGAGGACACCAGGTTGCAGTCTCTTTACCTCTTTACTGAAGGCTTCAGGATCCTCAGTCCGGAATACGGTTAACCAGGCTGCGCAAGTCCGGCCGGTCCGATGGCACCTCCAGAGTTCCCTTTGCAGGTGGAAATCTGTGCCTACCTTCTAGCGCTTGTGTGTTGTGGTCCTCCCCTGCTGTGCTTACGGGATAGTCCCCACAACTGTTGTGTCTGTTTCTCGTGTTCCCTCACAACTCGATTCTGATGTTCTTCTTCGTCCCCCAGATGATATGGCTAGGACGCACCCGTATGACGGGTAGGCTCGGAGCTCTTCCTGGACCCTAGTGTCGCCCTTCTCCTGTTGTTGCCCCCTATGTCTTCGTAGGTGATTTGTGTGAGACAGCCCGCCTATAGCTGACTGTCCTGCCGTAGGTTTGAAGTATTGCTTGGAGCCTAGTACTTCCTCGGCGTTCCGGCCACCGGCTACGCGCCTCAGTAGGATGTTGCCTCGTCTTACAGCACGACTCCTACTGGTATTTCTCCTTGTTGCGTTGATCTCGTTTCTCACTCAGCACAATATACCTTGCTTCTTGTCCTTTCTTAGGGCACCGCCGCTATCTAGGGCAGGCGCAGTCCCGTAACGTTCTCTCTGTTCGCTAGGCCTCTGTCAGGATCCCACCCCTGACAGGGACCCCACCGAGTCTCTCCCCGCAACACCCTCTGCCACAGGATGTTGCCTGTTCGATTCCCAGTCAGCTTCTCTCTAACTTCCTATCCAACCCCCAGTTTTACCAGACTGTGAGGAGTGGCCTAATACATAGCACCCTTAGCTCCCCCTGGAGGCCAGACTGTGAAGTGTATTGGTGTCTGTGATACCTGGTCAGGTGAACTCCTTCAGTGCCATCAGACGTACCATAGCCCCCCTTAGGGGCGGAGCATCAGTACTGCAACGACCAGGACTCTGGGGCGCTGCATGTGCGCATGTCAGAGCACGGAAGGGAAGTAGTTTTGGAATGCAGACTTTTGGAATGGTCTGCGGGCGTCATGTCGCGTTTGGAGAGTCCATGATGTGCCTAAACAGTGGACACCCCCCACAAGTGACCCCATTTTGTAAACTGGACCCCCTAAGGAACTTATCTAGATGTGCCCCCTTTCTTGAACTAATCTACGTGTTCCTGTAAAGTAAATTAGTGCATTGAGGTGTGGTACAATTTAAAGCAATCCTTCATACACAGGCCAGGTTTTTCGGGTCAGGTGTCGCATTGATAAATAGTGTCCTTGCGTATTCCCCTTTTGTAACACACTTGGCACCTTTTTGCGACTTACCGTTTCTTTCAAGTTTGTGTGACCTCCTCTGGGAAATGCTGGCCTGGTACGATACGAGGACCTTCAGTTTCGGAAGTGGCCAGCTCCTTCCGGAGCGCCAAAAATCGGGCCTTAACCACTATGTCCTTGAACTGAAGGTACAACGTATCGGTGTGGCATGAACATCATGACAGCAGGAAAGCGTTGAGCATTGCCATTTGTACGATATGCACGGCCAGGTTTTTGTACCACACCTTGGCCTTTCTCAAAGCACTGTACGGTTGGAGGAGTTAATCAGAGAGATCAACACCCCCCCATGTTTTTATGGTACCCCAGTACACAGTCCGGTCTGCAGACCTGTGTAGAGGTACCTGTCAGGACTCTGAACATTTTGATTACTTTTTGTGCATTACTGCCCTTTTCCAAGATGGCGTCTTTGGTCTCGTGCACTGTGTCTTCCTGCTATATAACTCCACCCCAGCCTTTAGTTTGTGCTAGAGTATTCTGCCTTGCATCCACCTCCTGACCCTGGCGACTACCTGGCTATACACCTGCTCCTGTGAGCCTGTGTGGTGATCCTGCTACTCAGCTCTGAGTTTCTGCTGCATCCATCGGTTTCCAGTAATCCTCCATCTGGCTGCTTGTGTTTGTTTCCATCTGCATTTGCTGGACATGTAAGCTGTTGCTGCTCTGCTTAAACCTGAGACCTTTACCCAGGCCTCCCTGGTTGTGCTAAGATATTATTTGACCTGCCTTATAAGCATATCTATCTGTGTTTGGACTACCAAGGACTTATTCGTGTCAAGTATCCTCAAGAGTAATTGTGCTTCATAGACTTTCTGCGTGATTGCATTTTCCTCTGAAGTTTCCTATAGACTGTTAAGCTGCGTTTAATATTTACACCAAGTGTTGTGGACTTGAGTTTCTCTCCACATAGGTTTTAATCACCGTGTGATAATATAGACTTTACCACTTATAAAACTGTGTCCTGTAGTTGTCTTGTTCCACGCAAAGAGTATCCTGAGTTATCCCTTATAATCTTTACAGTACCTCGTACAGTGCTGAGGGCGCTGCCATCACTGTGTATGGTGGTCAAGAGAAGGACATCCCTCCTGTCCTTGTACTTGACCACCACAGCAGGCGGTCGCTACATTGGGCTCTGCCATCACCCCTTCTGAGCATCTGCCCAAGTAGCGTTTTCGCGAGGCCTCTCTGATTTTTCCGGAAAGATTTTTGCGTTACCTCGCGCAGAGAGGGATTTGTAAAGTGGGACGCTGGTATAAAAGATAACAGTGTAGAGGTGATAACCTTTATCCAGCAGTGGGTGCACAAAATCACACACAATTTTCACACTCACTCCCAGGACAGGAGGACACTCAGGGGGTTCAATCCTGGTGTCCTTTACTTCATAAACTCTAAAGCTGTGGGTGTACCCTGAGGTACTCTCACACAGTTTGTAGAGTTTGATTCCGTACCTGGCCCTCTTGCTCATCCACGCAGATGTGCCTTTGGGGCACATACACTTCAGCAAACTTTTTGTTGAAGTGTTCGATGACAGGCAGAACTTTGAACAGATAGTCAAAGTTGGGGTCATCTCGTGGGGACACTGTGCATTAGCAGTATAATGCAGGAATTTGTGGATGGCCTTAAAACGCATCCGGGCCATGACCATTCGGAACACTGGAGCGTTATATAAAATATCAACACTCCTATATTGCCGAAATTTCTGCCTTCTTGAGGATCCCCATGTGGAGGACCAGGCCCCAAAACTTTATCATTTTAACTGCGTCTACAGGAGACCAGTTAGAATATGATGAACTGGGGTTTTGGTCCAAAACTTGACGAGCGTGCAAATTAGTTTGCTCCACCATGAGGTTAACAAAATCCTCAGAGAAAAAGACTTTAAAAAAGTCAATTTCTGTGAGGCCGGTGGTGTCAAACTTGATTCCTGATTCTGCCACAAAATCAGGGATCAGTGGATCATTATTTTCGGGGGGGGGCGAAGGTCAACACAGGGTCAGCAATGGGGTGTGCTAGTTACTCATCTGGAATGGTGGGCGCTGCCTTATCTTCTGTCCTGGAACGTCTGCGTGGCGGTTCCGCAGGACCCGAGGAGGAAGATGAGGAGGAGGAAGAGGAGGACGAAGAATGGGAAAAGTAAAGAAATGTGGGATCCTCTCCCTCACTATCAGTGTCGGAGGCAAGGAAAGCATATGCCTCCTCTAATGAATAGCGCTGTTGAGACGAACGGGACATTTTTTTGTGTGAATATGGTGCTTGGGTGTACTTTATTTGTAACGATGTGTATGTGTGGTGGGGATAGTAATGGGTGAAAAATACTATGATAAGAAAAAAGATAAAAGAAAAAAAACCACTTCAAAATTTTTCAGCTGATGGATGTGCGCACGGGGGTGGCGCAAGGGGGGGTTGAAAAAGAAAAATGGAAAACAGCTGGCACAAGCTCTAATAAATGAACTGCATTACCTATTAAAGTTTGGCGGCTCCGGGATGTGCGTACGGAGTTGGCGCAAAGGGGGCTGAGGAAAAAAAAGCGAGCACGAGTGTTGATCCGTGAACTGTGCCACCAATCAACGCTCGGAGGCTGCTAAATGCTTGAACCCTGCCCAACAATTGTAGTTGTAGGGTACTCAATCCTAGACATGTCTTTGTGGTATTTTCCTGATGAAGAGGTCAGCTAGACCTTGAAACGTGTTGAATAAACCACCAGAGTTTTCATTACATTCAATTCTGAATTATTGTGGCAGCACAAACTTAATCCACGAATCATCCTGTTCAACGTCTCTGAGAAGGTCGCGTGGGTGGCCCGTGGATCTGCAGTAGCTGATACGCACATGCTTTTGCTTTACACCATCAGGTGAGCAGCTCCCTGTTAAAAAAACTGCACTTAATCTGCGCTTTCTCCCTAATCTACAAATCGTATAAATGTAATTCTACCACCTGAATAAAGTACAATATGTGACAAAAACAATGTCAGAATTACTTGAATGTGCAAATTCTTTACGGAGTTATTGTATGTTTAAAGGGAACCTGTCACCTGAATTTGGCGGGACCAGTTTTGAGTCATATGGGCGGGGTTTTTGCCTTGCGCAGGTGTCTACTCCGGAGGACAGAGAATGAACTTCAATCCAATATTGCGGCCAGCATGCAGCCAGCGGGTAAGGAAAGGGTGAATCAAACACCCCAAAACCCCGCCCATATGACCCAAAACTGGTCCCGCCAAATTCAGGTGACAGGTTCCCTTTCAGCGACACACACCAGATTTCCAAAATTTGCCTTGGTCATTAAAGGATTACTTTGTAAGATAGGGGTTAACTAACAGATTTCTGTGGGTCTGCCCATTCATACCCACAACGATCGTCAGCACGGGGGCTCTGGCCCAAGTATTGGCAGCGTGAGCAGCAAGCACTGGCCATGTGCGGCAAGTTCAATCCTATGAAAGCGACAAAAGCAAGATGGCCACGGCTCCCATAGGAATCAATGGTGCACTTGCCGCACAGTGCAATGCCATTCAGGCTGCCAGTACTTGCGCTCGTTCAGAGACCACGTGCTGGTGATAGGCGAGGGTGTGAGCGGCCACACCCGCACAGATCTGCTAGAAAGGCTGGGGTCACACTAGACCGTAATACGGACGAGTGCTATGCGATAAAAAATCGCATAGCACTCGGCCCAATGTTAACCTATGGTGCAGCTCCCATCATCCGATATTTTCTCCACCGTATTCAGGATCAGAGTGAAATTGCAGCATGCTGCGATTGTCAGCGTATCTCGGCCGAGACTCACCAATGAAAGTCTATGGGGGCGAGAATAAATCGGATTACACACGCACCATGCGTGTGCACTGCGAGAAATACGCAGCGGTGTTCTATAGAAAAGCCGGTAATTCAATTACCAGCTTTTCATTTCTCCTGCACAAACCCGACAGGATATGAGACATGATTACATACAGTAAACCATCTCATATCCCCTTTTTTTTTGCATATTCCACACTACTAATGTTAGTAGTGTGTATGTGCAAAATGTGGGTGCTGTAGCTGCTAAAATAAAGGGTTAAATGGCGGAAAAAATTGGCGTGGGCTCCCGCGCAATTTTCTCCGCCAGAGTGGTAAAGCCAGTGACTGACGGCAGATATTAATAGCCAGGAGAGGGTCCATGGTTATTGGCCCCCCGTGGCTACAAACATCTGCCCCCAGCCACCCCAGAAAATGCACATCTGGAAGATGCGCCTATTCTGGCACTTGGCCTCTCTCTTCCCACTCCCGTGTAGCGGTGGGATATGGGGTAATGAAGGGTTAATGCCACCTTGCTATTGTAAGGTGACATTAAGCCAGATTAATAATGGAGAGGCGTCAATTATGACACCTATCCATTATTAATCCAATTGTCTGAAAGGGTTAAAAAACACACACACATGATTAAAAAGTATTTTAATGAAATAAACACACAGGTTGTTTTAATATTTTATTGTTCTCTCAATCCATCATAAGACCCTCGCTTGGCAAAATAATAAACGCACAAGATACATACCCTCCGATGAACCGTCACGTCCAACGAGGTAATCCATCTGAAGGGGTTAATTATTTTACAGCCATGAGCTGCGCTAAAGCACTAGCTCGTGGTTGTAATCCCTGGGGAATGAAGGAAATCTGAGTGATCTGTACTTACATTGAGTTGCGGTGAGGCGCCCTCTGGTGGATTTTCTCATGAACTGCAGCCTTGGTAAAGTTCCCACGCTCGAGTTCATATGAGTTCATCCACCAGAGGGCGCCTCACCGCAACTCAATGTAAGTACAGATCACTCAGATTTCCTTCATTCCCCGGGGATTACAACCACGAGCTAGTGCTTTAGCGCAGCTCATGGCTGTAAAATAATTAACCCCTTCAGATGGATTACCTCGTTGGACGTGACGGTTCATCGGAGGGTATGTATCTTGTGCGTTTATTATTTTGCCAAGCGAGGGTCTTATGATGGATTGAGAGAACAATAAAATATTAAAACAACCGCTGTGTTTATTTCATTAAAATACTTTTAATCATGTGTGTGTGTGTGTGTGTTTTTTAACCCTTTCAGACAATTGGATTAATAATGGATAGGTGTCATAATTGACGCCTCTCCATTATTAATCTGGCTTAATGTCACCTTACAATAGCAAGGTGGCATTAACCCTTCATTACCCCATATCCCACCGCTACAGGGAGTGGGAAGTGTTGTGAATTTGCTTTTTGCTCCCTCTAGTGGTTACTAGTTTTTTGACTCTGGTTTTTCTGTCATTCCTTTTATCCGCACCTGGGTCGTTAGTTAGGGGTGTTGCTATATAAGCTCCCTGGACCTTCAGTTCAATGCCTGGCAACGTAGTTATCAGAGCTAGTCTGCTGTGCTCTTGTCTACTGATCCTGGTTCCAGTTATATCAGCTAAGTCTGCCTTTTGCTTTTTGCTATTTGTTTTGGTTTTGTATTTTTGTCCAGCTTGTTCCAAATCTATATCCTGACCTTTGCTGGAAGCTCTAGGGGGCTGGTGTTCTCCCCCCGGACCGTTAGACGGTTCGGGGGTTCTTGAATTTCCAGTGTGGATTTTGATAGGGTTTTTGTTGACCATATAAGTTACCTTTCTTTATTCTGCTATCAGTAAGCGGGCCTCTCTGTGCTAAACCTGGTTCATTTCTGTGTTTGTCATTTCCTCTTACCTCACCGTCATTATTTGTGGGGGGCTTCTATCCAGCTTTGGGGTCCCCTTCTCTGGAGGCAAGAAAGGTCTTTGTTTTCCTCTACTAGGGGTAGCTAGATTCTCCGGCTGGCGCGTGTCATCTAGAATCAACGTAGGAATGATCCCCGGCTACTTCTAGTGTTGGCGTTAGGAGTAGATATATGGTCAACCCAGTTACCACTGCCCTATGAGCTGGATTTTTGTATTCTGCAGACTTCCACGTTCCTCTGAGACCCTCGCCATTGGGGTCATAACAGTTTGCCAGGCCAGTATTAAATGTTTAATGCATTGCAGAAGAGGGATTATAAGAAAGAAGATTCTGAGTTTTTTTTTTTTCTTTCTCCTTCCCCTTTACCTCAGAGTGGCTATGCTTGCTGCAGACATGAATGTCCAGACCTTGATTACAAGTGTGGACCAGCTGGCTACTCGTGTGCAGGGCATACAAGACTATGTTATCAGAAATCCTAGGTCAGAACCTAAAATACCGATTCCTGAACTGTTTTCCGGAGACAGGTTTAAGTTTAGGAATTTCGTGAATAATTGTAAATTGTTTTTGTCCCTGAGACCCTGTTCATCTGGAGATTCTGCTCAGCAAGTAAAAATTGTTATTTCGTTCTTACGGGGCGACCCTCAGGATTGGGCTTTTTCGCTGGCGCCAGGAGATCCGGCATTGGCTGATCTTGATGCGTTTTTTCTGGCGCTCGGTTTACTTTATGAGGAACCCAATCTTGAGATTCAGGCTGAAAAGGCCTTGCTGGCTATGTCTCAGGGGCAGGACGAGGCTGAAGTGTATTGCCAAAAATTTCGGAAATGGTCCGTGCTGACACATTGGAACGAGTGTGCACTGGCCGCTAATTTTAGAAATGGCCTTTCTGAAGCCATTAAGAATGTTATGGTGGGTTTTCCCATTCCCACAGGTCTGAATGATACTATGGCACTGGCTATTCAAATTGACCGGCGGTTGCGGGAGCGCAAAACCGCAAATTCCCTCATGGTGTTGTCTGAACAGACACCTGATTTAATGCAATGTGATAGAATCCTGACTAGAAATGAGCGGAAAATTCATAGACGCCGGAATGGCTTGTGCTACTACTGTGGTGATTCTACACATGTTATCTCAGCATGCTCTAAACGTATAGCTAAGGTTGTTAGTCCTGTCACCGTTGGTAATTTGCAACCTAAATTTATTCTGTCTGTAACTTTGATTTGCTCACTGTCATCTTATCCTGTCATGGCGTTTGTAGATTCAGGTGCTGCCCTGAGTCTCATGGATCTCTCATTTGCTAAGCGCTGTGGATTTACTCTTGAACCATTAGAAAATCCTATTCCTCTTAGGGGTATTGATGCTACACCATTGGCAGCAAATAAACCGCAGTATTGGACTCAGGTTACCATGTGCATGACTCCTGAACACCGCGAGGTGATACGTTTCCTGGTTTTACATAAAATGCATGATTTGGTTGTTTTAGGGCTGCCATGGTTACAGACCCATAATCCAGTCCTGGACTGGAAGGCTATGTCAGTCTCAAGTTGGGGCTGTCGTGGTATTCATGAGGATTCCCTGCCTGTGTCTATTGCTTCTTCTAAGCCTTCGGAAGTTCCGGAGTATTTGTCTGATTATCAGGATGTCTTCAGTGAGTCTGAGTCCAGTGCACTGCCTCCTCATAGGGACTGTGACTGTGCTATAGATTTGATCCCAGGCAGTAAATTTCCTAAAGGAAGACTGTTTAATCTGTCGGTACCTGAACATACCGCTATGCGTTCATATATCAAGGAGTCTCTGGAAAAAGGACATATTCGTCCGTCTTCTTCCCCTCTTGGTGCGGGATTCTTTTTTGTGGCAAAAAAGGACGGATCTTTGAGACCTTGTATTGATTATCGGCTTTTGAATAAGATCACTGTCAAATTTCAGTATCCTTTACCGCTGTTGTCTGACTTGTTTGCCCGGATTAAGGGTGCCAAGTGGTTCACCAAGATAGACCTTCGTGGTGCGTACAACCTTGTGCGCATTAAGCAAGGTGATGAATGGAAAACCGCATTCAATACGCCCGAAGGTCATTTTGAGTACTTGGTGATGCCTTTTGGGCTCTCCAATGCGCCTTCAGTTTTTCAGTCCTTTATGCATGACATTTTCCGGAAGTATCTGGATAAATTTTTGATTGTTTATCTGGATGATATTTTGGTTTTTTCTGATAATTGGGATTCGCATGTGGAGCAGGTCAGGTTGGTCTTTAAAATTTTGCGTGAAAATTCTTTGTTTGTCAAGGGCTCAAAGTGTCTCTTTGGTGTACAGAAGGTTCCCTTTTTGGGGTTCATTTTTTCCCCTTCTGCGGTGGAGATGGACCCAGTCAAGGTCCGAGCTATTCTTGATTGGACTCAGCCCTCGTCAGTTAAGAGTCTTCAGAAGTTCTTGGGCTTCGCTAACTTCTACCGTCGTTTTATCGCTAATTTTTCTAGCATTGTGAAACCTTTGACGGATATGACCAAGAAGGGCTCCGATGTAGCTAACTGGGCTCCTGCTGCCGTGGAGGCTTTCCAGGAGTTGAAACGCCGGTTTACTTCGGCGCCTGTTTTGTGCCAGCCTGACGTCTCACTTCCCTTTCAGGTTGAGGTGGATGCTTCGGAGATTGGGGCAGGGGCCGTTTTGTCGCAGAGAGGCCCTGGTTGCTCTGTTATGAAACCTTGTGCCTTTTTCTCTAGGAAGTTTTCGCCTGCCGAGCGAAATTATGATGTGGGCAATCGGGAGTTGTTGGCCATGAAATGGGCATTTGAGGAGTGGCGTCATTGGCTCGAGGGTGCTAAGCATCGTGTGGTGGTCTTGACTGATCACAAAAATCTGATGTATCTCGAGTCTGCTAAACGCCTTAATCCGAGACAGGCCCGCTGGTCATTGTTTTTCTCCCGCTTTGATTTTGTTGTCTCGTATTTACCAGGTTCAAAGAATGTGAAGGCCGATGCTCTTTCTAGGAGCTTTGTGCCTGATGCTCCTGGAGTCGCTGATCCTGTTGGTATTCTTAAAGATGGAGTTATCTTGTCAGCTATTTCTCCGGATCTGCGACGTGTGTTGCAGAGATTTCAGGCTGATAGGCCTGAGTCTTGTCCACCTGACAGACTGTTTGTCCCGGATAAGTGGACCAGCAGAGTCATTTCCGAGGTTCATTCCTCGGTGTTGGCAGGTCACCCGGGAATTTTTGGCACCAGAGATCTGGTGGCCAGGTCCTTTTGGTGGCCTTCCTTGTCAAGGGATGTGCGGTCATTTGTGCAGTCCTGTGGGACTTGTGCTCGAGCTAAGCCTTGCTGTTCTCGTGCCAGCGGTTTGCTCTTGCCCTTGCCTGTCCCGAAGAGACCTTGGACACATATCTCCATGGATTTCATTTCTGATCTTCCGCTATCTCAGGGCATGTCCGTTATCTGGGTGATATGTGATCGCTTCTCCAAGATGGTCCATTTGGTTCCTTTGCCTAAGCTGCCTTCCTCTTCCGATCTGGTTCCTGTGTTTTTCCAGAACGTGGTTCGTTTGCACGGCATCCCTGAGAATATTGTATCAGACAGAGGATCCCAGTTCGTTTCCAGGTTCTGGCGATCCTTTTGTAGTAGGATGGGCATTGATTTGTCGTTTTCGTCTGCTTTCCATCCTCAGACTAATGGACAGACGGAGCGAACCAATCAGACTTTGGAGGCTTATTTGAGGTGTTTTGTCTCTGCTGATCAGGACGATTGGGTGACATTCTTGCCGTTGGCTGAGTTTGCCCTTAATAATCGGGCTAGTTCCGCCACCTTGGTTTCGCCTTTTTTCTGCAACTCTGGTTTCCATCCTCGCTTTTCTTCGGGTCATGTGGAGCCTTCTGACTGTCCTGGGGTGGATTCTGTGGTGGATAGGTTGCAGCAGATCTGGAATCATGTGGTGGACAACTTGAAGTTGTCACAGGAGAAGGCTCAGCGCTTTGCCAACCGCCGCCGCGGTGTGGGTCCCCGACTACGCGTTGGGGATTTGGTGTGGCTTTCTTCCCGCTTTGTTCCTATGAAGGTCTCCTCTCCCAAATTTAAACCTCGTTTTATTGGGCCTTACAAGATATTGGAAATCCTTAATCCTGTATCTTTTCGTCTGGATGTTCCTGTGTCGTTTGCTATTCACAATGTATTTCATAGGTCCTTGTTGCGGCGGTACATTGTGCCTGTAGTTCCTTCTGCTGAGCCTCCTGCTCCGGTGTTGGTTGAGGGCGAGTTGGAGTACGTGGTGGAGAAGATCTTGGATTCTCGCCTCTCCAGGCGGAGGCTTCAGTACCTGGTCAAGTGGAAGGGCTATGGTCAGGAGGATAATTCCTGGGTGGTCGCCTCTGATGTTCATGCGGCCGATTTAGTTCGTGCCTTTCATGCCGCTCATCCTGATCGCCCTGGTGGTCGTGGTGAGGGTTCGGTGACCCCTCACTAAGGGGGGGGTACTGTTGTGAATTTGCTTTTTGCTCCCTCTAGTGGTTACTAGTTTTTTGACTCTGGTTTTTCTGTCATTCCTTTTATCCGCACCTGGGTCGTTAGTTAGGGGTGTTGCTATATAAGCTCCCTGGACCTTCAGTTCAATGCCTGGCAACGTAGTTATCAGAGCTAGTCTGCTGTGCTCTTGTCTACTGATCCTGGTTCCAGTTATATCAGCTAAGTCTGCCTTTTGCTTTTTGCTATTTGTTTTGGTTTTGTATTTTTGTCCAGCTTGTTCCAAATCTATATCCTGACCTTTGCTGGAAGCTCTAGGGGGCTGGTGTTCTCCCCCCGGACCGTTAGACGGTTCGGGGGTTCTTGAATTTCCAGTGTGGATTTTGATAGGGTTTTTGTTGACCATATAAGTTACCTTTCTTTATTCTGCTATCAGTAAGCGGGCCTCTCTGTGCTAAACCTGGTTCATTTCTGTGTTTGTCATTTCCTCTTACCTCACCGTCATTATTTGTGGGGGGCTTCTATCCAGCTTTGGGGTCCCCTTCTCTGGAGGCAAGAAAGGTCTTTGTTTTCCTCTACTAGGGGTAGCTAGATTCTCCGGCTGGCGCGTGTCATCTAGAATCAACGTAGGAATGATCCCCGGCTACTTCTAGTGTTGGCGTTAGGAGTAGATATATGGTCAACCCAGTTACCACTGCCCTATGAGCTGGATTTTTGTATTCTGCAGACTTCCACGTTCCTCTGAGACCCTCGCCATTGGGGTCATAACAGGGAAGAGAGTGGCCAAGTGCCAGAATAGGCGCATCTTCCAGATGTGCCTTTTCTGGGGTGGCTGGGGGCAGTTGTTTTTAGCCACGGGGGGGCCAATAACCATGGACCCTCTCCTGGCTATTAATATCTGCCCTCAGTCACTGGCTTTACTACTCTGGCGGAGAAAATTGCGCGGGAGCCCACGCCAATTTTTTCCGCGATTTAACCCTTAAATTTAGCAGCTACAGCTCCCACATTTTGCACATACACACTACTAACATTAGTAGTGTGGAATATGCAAAAAAAAGGGGATATGAGATGGTTTACTGTATGTAAACCATGTCTTATATCATGTCGGGTTTGGGAAGGAGAAATGAAAAGCCGGCAATTGAATTACCGGCTTTTCACTAACACCGCTGCGTATTTCTCGCAAGTCACACTGCTGGTCCTTGTGGAATCTGTATTTTTCTCGCCCCCATAGACTTTCATTGGCGATTTTTTTGCGCAATACGGTGACAAACGCAGCATGCTGCAATTTTCTACGGCCGTACAAGACCGTATAATACGGATGCGTAATATACGGCAGATAGGAGCTGGGACATAGGGAATGATTGGGCCGTGTGTTATGCGTATTTTACGGGTGTATTTTCTGCGCTCATACGTCCGTAAAACTCGCCAGTGTGACGCCGGCCTCAGTCTGTAATTGTTAATTTGCTCACTGTAAGGGATGTCTGTAATTTGTATGTAGCCCCTTCTCATGTACAGCACCATGGAATCAATGGTGCTATATAAATAAATAATAATAATAATGTGGCATTTGCACCTATTTAATTCTGCAGATTTATATGTGGCCGCACAACAATAAAGACATTTTTCAGCTATACTCTAGATGTAGTATTTTATTTTGATCAGTCATTTTTGCCCTTTTATTCACAGTCCTGCTGAATATATACGAGTCGTACCACATTCCCGCCCTTCGCCGACGTGCGGTGCATGAATTATATGACCATGTAATAGCAGATGACCGGTTTACAAAGTGTATCAGCATTGGTCCAGTAAGTGTAATGGAAACAGTTCTTTTTTTTGTATTAAAAATGACTGGTCTTAAAACACATCTTCTTGTTTCACAGATCTCTAAAGTGATTAATATGCTGGTCTGGTGGCTTGTCGATGGACCAGAATCTCCTTCATTTCAGGAACATGTAGATCGCATCCCTGATTACCTCTGGTAAGTAGTGATTCCCCATCCTGGGCCGAGATACAGGTCTTAGTGCTCGTGTTCTTAATAAGATCCTTTGATTACAGCAGCCTCTGCATTATATGGGCATGTAGGTCATAGGAAACTGAATATAATGATACCTTGATATCTGCGATCTGATGTCTTATTCCTGAGAAATCCACAATTTTCTTAGATGTAAATGAGCTGTTAAGATCTATGGGCTTGACATAGATCTCCCTGAGAATCTGCCTCCAGTGCTTATTTTAAATAGATAGGGGTATTACCAGTGTGACTTGTAATGGTTACCAGTGTGAGGTGTAATGGCCGCTCTCTGCTCTCCTGATCTCACTGCAGCGCCGTGTGTGATTATAACTGACACATCTGCAGGTTCCTCTCAGCTTCAGCTTCCATCTCACAGGCAGACAGGGTTGCAATACAGCAGAGCTGTGAGAGCTGCAGCAAATCTAATATATAATTGCCTAGAATACTACTTCCTGCAATTTGTGCCAACTTCCGTGGCTTTGTCCGGAGCTAATGTCCGGAGATAATGTTCGGAGCTAATGTCCGGAGGTAATGTCCGGAGCTAATGTCCGGAGCTAATATCCGGAGATTAATTGCCTAGAATACTACTTCCTGCAATTTGTGCCAACTTCCGTGGCTTTGTCCGGAGCTAATGTCCGGAGATAATGTCCGGAGCTAATGTCCGGAGATAAGTGACGTCACCAGTGTCCTAAACCCAGGCAGAGCACAGGGGCCCCAGGCAGCATATGGGGCCCCAGGCAGAGCACAGGGGCCCCAGGCAGAACACAGGGGCCCCAGGCAGAGCACAGGGGCCCCAGGCAGAGCACAGGGGCCCCAGGCAGAGCACAGTGGCCCCAGGCAGAGCACAGTGGCCCCAGGCAGAGCACAGGGGCCCCAGGCAGCATATGGGGCCCCAGGCAGAGCACAGGGGCCCCAGGCAGCATATGGGGCCCCAGGCAGAGCACAGTGGCCCCAGGCAGCATATGGGGCCCCAGGCAGAGCACAGTGGTCCCAGGTAGAGCACAGGGGCCCCAGGCAGCCTATGGGGCCCCAGGCAGAGCACAGGGGCCCCAGGCAGCATATGGGGCCCCAGGCAGAGCACAGGGGCCCCAGGCAGCATATGGGGCCCCAGGCAGAGCACAGTGGCCCCAGGCAGAGCACAGGGGCCCCAGGCAGAACATGGGGCCCCAGGCAGAGCACAGCGATATTTTGGACCACTGTGCGGTGTTTCAGACCCCCTGTGTGATGTCTGGGGCCCTGTTCTTAAGTAAAATAAAGATTAAAGTAACGTATATTAAAGTATATTATAGATCAAATTTGACACGTTTATGAGCACCATTGAGTGATATACTCAAGAATGACATAATTTTTCAACATTTTATGGTTTCAAACTGTAAACACTCAGAGTTTTTTTTACTTCAACCAGAAAACCTTAACGGTTCATAAAAAACTTGACTGTTCAGGATATGATAAAAGTCATAGTATTCTGAATCTTTAACTTATAAAGATACCTTTACATGGGGTGATTATTGGTTCCAGAGAGGCTTTCGGCCGATAATCGTACACATGGCTGGTGACAGGACAATACAATATAAACGTTCAAAGGTAAACACTGATAACATTAAAATCTAATATATAATTGCCTAGAATACTACTTCCGGCAATTTGTGCCAACTTCCGTGGCTTTGTCCGGAGATAGTGTCCGGAGATAAGTGACGTCACCAGCGTCCTACACCCGCTCAGGGTGGACAAAGATATATGCCTTCGTGGTGCGCGGCACTTTTCTGATTGGTTGCCGCCTGCCGCGAGCGACCAATCAGAAATGTGCCGTACTGTGACACACTCCGCCCGCCATTTTGGTGTGATTTTTGAATTTTTACCTCACAGCAAGTTTCTACTGCGTGGAGGCGGTCCCAGTGACGTCGCTCTTCGAGCTCCTGCCGAATTTCGTCAAAAAAATGATAATACCACACGTAAGCGCAAACAGCGTGTTAACAAGAGTACAGAGGATAGATGCAAGCGCCTGGATACTGTTAAGTATACTAATGACACAGAGTGTAAAGCTGCTGATGGCGCAAGTAAGATCAGGTCTGATATAAAGTATGGTAATGATGCAGAGCGAAAAGCCGCCGATGCCACACGTAAGCGCAAACAGCGTGTTAACAAGAGTACAGAGGATAGATGCAAGCGCCTGGATACTGTTAAGTATACTAATGACACAGAGTCCAAAGCTGCTGATGGCGCACGTAAGATCAGGTGTGATATAAAGTATGGTAATGATGCAGAGCGAAAAGCCGCCGATGCTGCACGTAAGCGCAAACAGCGTGCTAACAAGAGTACAGAGGAGAGATGCAAGCGCCTGGACACTGTTAAGTACACTAATGACACAGAGCCCAAAGCTGCTGATGGCGCACGTAACATCAGGTCTGATAATAAGTATACCAATGACGCAGAGCGAAAAGCCTCCGATGCTGCACGTAAGCGCAAACAGCGTGCTAACAAGAGTACAGAGGATAGATGCAAGCGCCTGGACACTGTTAAGTATACTAATGTCACCAGCGTCCTACACCCGCTCAGGGTGGACAAAGATATATGCCTTCGTGGTGCGCGGCACTTTTCTGATTGGTTGCCGCCTGCCGCGAGCGACCAATCAGAAATGTGCCGTACTGTGACACACTCCGCCCGCCATTTTGGTGTGATTTTTGAATTTTTACCTCACAGCAAGTTTCTACTGCGTGGAGGCGGTCCCAGTGACGTCGCTCTTCAAGCTCCTGCCGAATTTCGTCAAAAAAATGATAATACCATTTACCAAAACTATATATATTTAGTTGTGAAGTGGTTCAGTGACATTTTCACACCAATTTTGAACTTTTATTTGGTGTTTTCTCCATATACTGCCTATTATTCACTGACTGTTATACTGAGAGACTGCCGTTTATTAACCTCTTCTTTGCCACACTGGGTATATTGCTCTATTATTTGCCACATAAGGACATTGTCCATTATTGCCCAGCAATTTCTCTGCAATATAAACTGCCTATTTATTAATATCTGTATTCCTGCAAAGAACTATTGCCTATTATTAACTGGCTATTTTCCTACTACCTGACACTGCCTCTTATTAACCTGTTGTTTGCCACCACCACGCTTAAAGCTGTTTAGCTTAGCCAACATGAGCTCTAATAGTAAGGATACTAATGACACAGAGCCCAAAGCTGCTGATGGCGCACGTAAGATTAGGTCTGATATAAAGTATACTAATAATGCAGAGCAAAAAGACGCCGATGCCGCACGTAAGCGTAAACAGCGTGCTAACAAGAGTACAGAGGATAGATGCAAGCGCCTGGACACTGTTAAGTATAGTAATGACACAGAGTCCAAAGCTGCTGATGGCGCACGTAAGATCAGGTCTGATATAAAGTATGGTAATGATGCAGAGCGAAAAGCCGCCGATGCCGCACGTAAGCGTAAACAGCGTGTTAACAAGAGTACAGAGGATAGATGCAAGTGCCTGGATACTGTTAAGTATACTAATGACACAGAGCCCAAAGCTGCTGATGGCGCACGTAAGATCAGGTGTGATATAAAGTATGGTAATGATGCAGAGCGAAAAGCCGCCGATGCCACACGTAAGCGCAAACAGCGTGTTAACAAGAGTACAGAGGATAGATGCAAGCGCCTGGATACTGTTAAGTATACTAATGACACAGAGTGTAAAGCTGCTGATGGCGCACGTAAGATCAGGTCTGATATAAAGTATGGTAATGATGCAGAGCGAAAAGCCGCCGATGCCACACGTAAGCGCAAACAGCGTGTTAACAAGAGTACAGAGGATAGATGCAAGCGCCTGGATACTGTTAAGTATACTAATGACACAGAGTCCAAAGCTGCTGATGGCGCACGTAAGATCAGGTGTGATATAAAGTATGGTAATGATGCAGAGCGAAAAGCCGCCGATGCTGCACGTAAGCGCAAACAGCGTG
The DNA here is from genome assembly GCF_051348905.1 of Ranitomeya variabilis. Lineage (NCBI taxonomy): Eukaryota > Metazoa > Chordata > Amphibia > Anura > Dendrobatidae > Ranitomeya > Ranitomeya variabilis. The sequence continues at coordinate 181,043,627 of NC_135238.1, forward strand.
CTAACAAGAGTACAGAGGAGAGATGCAAGCGCCTGGACACTGTTAAGTATACTAATGACACAGAGCCCAAAGCTGCTGATGGCGCACGTAACATCAGGTCTGATAATAAGTATACCAATGACGCAGAGCGAAAAGCCTCCGATGCTGCACGTAAGCGCAAACAGCGTGCTAACAAGAGTACAGAGGATAGATGCAAGCGCCTGGACACTGTTAAGTATACTAATGACACAGAGCCCAAAGCTGCTGATGGCGCACGTAACATCAGGTCTGATAATAAGTATACCAATGACGCACAGCGAAAAGACACCGATGCTGCACGTAAGCGCAAACAGCGTGCTAACAAGAGTACAGAGGATAGATGCAAGCGCCTGGACACTGTTAAGTATACTAATGACACAGAGCCCAAAGCTGCTGATGGCGCACGTAACATCAGGTCTGATAATAAGTATACCAATGACGCAGAGCGAAAAGCCGCCGATGCCGCACGTAAGCGCAAACAGCGTGCTAACGAGACTACAGAGGACAGACAGAAGCGCCTGGACACTGCTAATGCTGCTTGCAATAAACGCATTACTAATGAGTCTTTTGAGGACAAAACTAATCGATTAAGTAATAAAGCTGCTGCTGCACGCTCTCAACGTTGCAAACATAATATTTCCACGTCCTCAGTCATAGATTCTGCCCACAATACAGCTTCTTTGTCTCCATTCATAGAATGTGTGCAGCCTGAAGCTCCTTTAACCGTTGGTAAATCTGCACGTAAGCGCAAACACTGTCCTACTTACACTCCAAATGATAAACGCCGTCGCCTGTACACCGTTAAGTCTGCTTATAAGACATGCTTCACACCTGACTCTTCTAAGGCAAGAAACAAACCATTACCAAATGCAGCTGGTGCACGCCGTGAACGGCGCAAAAAAAACGCTTGCACCTCCATATTAATAAACCCTGACCACGATACACCTTCCAACTCCTCAGTGATTGAATCTGTGGACAGTGAAGATCCTCTACCAGGTCCACGCTTTATATATGTTGGCTTAAAGAAACATTCCAATGCTCCGTTACCACAACCTGTACCTCAACATCCTACAGGTTTTACTAATGATGACAGTACCATAGTAGAACACTCCTATGGTCCTATGAACTATTTATGTGAACATTTTGTCAAGCATTACATTTTAATGCTGAGATACCAGCAGATAAAAATTTTACTCTGTGTTGTCACAAGAGTAAAGTGCATATACCTATACCCCAATATACCGAGGTCTTTAAACAATTGCTGACAGGGGAGAGTGAGTTCAGTAAGAATCTCATGGAAAATATTCGTAGTATTAACAGCTCATTTGCTTTCGCCTCCATGGGTGCCAATATATCCCCTCCACCTGGACATGGCCCTTACTGTTTCCGTATACATGGACAAATATATCATCGTACTGGAACCCTACATCCCAGTGATGATCAAGTTCCAGCTTATGCCCAACTGTATATTTTGGATACCGCTACCGCGAATGAACAACGTTTAAACTGTGAACAAAATCAAAAATGTCATCCCACTTTGATGAGTATAATTGCTCTTCAGTTAGACAATGTGAATCCCTTTGTTGCTGCCTACAAAATGTTACGAGATGTGGAACATGAAGAACATCTTAAAGCTGAAGCTAATGGCACTCTCATGCCAAATATCATCATGGCCCTTAAACAAGATCGGAATCAAGACCCTCGCCGATATAATAATCCAACTGTCAATGAAGTTGCTGTCGTATTTGAAAATGACAATGGAGAGCCACCATTTAATCGTGATATTTTAATACATTTACAACCGGACCCCAAAAATCCTTTGGCGCCAAAAACACAACAGGTCAGCATTCTACACAGTAATTTAGATGCTTTACTCTATCCTGTATTTTTCCCTTACGGAGACCAGGGCTGGCATGATGGCCTCAAGCAACAAGGGCAAAGTCCACGCAGAGTTACACAACTGCAATATTACTGCTATGTGCTGTCTGTCCGTAATCAGTTTAATCCACTCCTGAATGGTGGCAAACTCACTCAGCAGTACTTAGTGGATGCTTATGTGAAAATCGAGGCAAATCGCCTAAATTATATCCGTCAACACCAAAAGGATTTGAAAGTAGAGGATTATTGTGTACTCCAGGAACATCTCCAGAAAAAATCCATTGAGAAGGGCATCCCCATTGGAAAAACGGTCATTTTACCATCTTCGTTTGAAGGCAGTCCCAGGAATATGCAGCAGCGGTACCAGGATGCCATGGCTATTGTGACTAAATATGGTCGTCCTGATCTATTCATCACCATGACCTGTAATCCGAAATGGAATGAGATTACTGAGAATTTGGAACCTTGGCAGCGTGTGGAACATAGACCTGATTTGGTGGCACGTGTTTTCAAAATAAAACTGGAAGCACTCTTAAAAGACATTAACAACGGATTATTTGGGAAAGTTTGCGCTATGGTTCATGTAATTGAATTTCAAAAACGTGGCCTTCCACACGCTCACATTTTGATTATTCTGGACAGCAACTCCAAATTAAGGACTGAGGAGGACATAGACAATACAGTGTGGGCTGAAATTCCCAATCCTACCCACTACCCTCAGCTCCATAAAATTGTTCTCCAATATATGATTCATGGTCCGTGTGGAGAACACAACCCAAATTCTCCCTGTATGGATCTGGGGAAGTGTACAAAAGGTTTCCCTAAAGATTTGCAACCAAGAACCATCATAGCTAAGGACGCCTATCCTACTTATCGCAGACACTTTGGCCCATCTTTTCAACACCATTCTAACATGATTGACAATTCGTGGGTGGTTCCATATAATCCGTTCCTGCTATTAAAATACAAGTGCCATATAAATGTCGAAGTTTGTGGTTCCATTCAGGCTGTGAAATATTTATTTAAATACGTCTACAAAGGACATGATAAAGCCAATCTTGAAATCTGCCAGACTAACATCCAACATGATGAAACACACAAATTCATGGATTCAAGATATGTCAGTGCACCAGAGGCAGCTTGGCGAATATTCTCATATCCAATGCATAAACAATCTCATAGCATCATTCGCCTTGCTGTACATCTACCGCATTCTCAGCCACTCTATTTTCATGAGGATGACTCTATTGGAAACATCAAACAAAAGCTCCATCAAAATTCTACACTTATGGCCTACTTCAAGCTTAATCAGAACGACCATCATGCTCATATTTATTTATACCGTGAAATTCCCGAAAACTATGTTTGGAAAGAAGGTTCTTGGGAAGTTAGAAAGCGAGCAGGTGGTTCTGTGATTGGACGAATGTATACTGTCAGTGTGAAAGACCAAGAACGCTACTATTTAAGATTGTTATTGTTACATGTCAAAGGTGCAACCAGTTTTGACAGCATAAAAACTGTACACGGAGTCACACATGAAACCTTCAAAGATGCGGCATTAGCTCTTGGCTTACTATTTGATGATAGTCTGTGGAGAAATACATTACTTGATGCCAGTATTCTCAACATGCCAGCACAGCTACGTGACATGTTTGCCTACATTTGTATTTTTGGTCCTCCAGCTAAACCTCGGGACTTATGGGATGAATTTAAGGAACACTTTGTAGAAGACTACTGCTATGCATACCACTCCGACACTCTGGAGTGTGTCAATTGTGAAGGCTATGCTATGACAGATGTCCAACATGTTCTTAAAGCTCATGGCAAAACTTATACTGATTTTAATTTGCCACGTCCAGTCAAGAAACAACACCTCCTCCCACAGTATGATAAAGATTATGAGTTATCAGGAGCTGCTGAAATGAAAGCTACTCTAAATGAGGACCAACTTTTTGCTTTTGATGCTATCACTCAAGCTTTAGAAGACACTAATTCTACAGCAAAGTGTTTTTTCCTTGATGGTCCTGGTGGCAGCGGAAAAACGTACCTATATCATCTACTCCTACATCAGCTAAGAGGACAAGGAGACATTGTGTCACCTGCTGCCACTACTGGAATTGCCGCCAACTTGCTACAAGGTGGACGAACCATTCATTCTCTTTATGGGATTCCAATTCCTGTGAATGAAACATCTGTTTCCAGGATTAAGAATGATACCGATGCAGCAAAAGATTTGCACAGCACTAAACTTTTTATTATTGATGAGTGCACAATGCTATCCAAATATGCATTGCATGTCATTGATAGAGTTTTACGTGATGTCATGACAACAAATGTAGCTCACAAAGAAAAAACACCGTTTGGAGGTAAAGTGATTGTTTTTGGAGGCGACTTTAGACAATGTCTTCCTGTCATCCCTCATGGGACAAGAACTGATGTTGTAGAGAGCTGTATAAAATATTCACAACACTGGCAACATTTTACTCGCCTGCCACTTATTAACAACATGCGTTCCATTGATCCTCACTACAGCAGTTGGTTGCTTCAACTGGGAAATGGTGAACTATCTAATGAACATAACCTTGGAGATGATGTAATTGAAATTCCTCCAGACATGGTATGCACTGGCTCTTTAATAATTGAAATTTTTGGAGATAATCTTTGTATTGATGTGAATGACACCGAAAGCATAAATACAGCTGCATCTCATGCAATTTTATGTCCAAAAAATGAGGACGTTGAGAAAGTCAATTCCCAAGTCATGGATTTATTGATAGGTGACTATACTGAATATATCAGTGATGATTCCATCGATCCTGATGAAGCTGATGACCTCGATCAATACCCACTTGAGTTTTTGAATTCACTAACACCAACTGGAATGCCTTCACATCGGCTGAAACTTAAAATTGGCACCATTGTCATGTTATTACGTAATCTGAACACGAACAAAGGTCTCTGCAATGGTACGCGGCTCATTGTCACTGCCTTACATGCCAATATCATACTGGCTAAAGTAATTAGTGGGTCAGCAGCAGGAAATGTGGTATTCATTCCACAAATTGATTTGTGTCCATCAGAGACTGGATTACCTTTTAAATTAAGATGGAGACAATTTCCCATCAAGCCCGCATTTGCAATGACCATAAATAAATCTCAAGGCCAGACCCTCCATCGAGTTGGCATTTATCTACCAGAACCTGCTTTTGCCCATGGTCAATTGTATGTTGCTTTTTCCAGGGTGAAGCAATGTTGCAATGTGAGGGTTAAAGTGGTTAATACACCACTTCAAGGACAATTATTGGCTGATAGTACTAAAGTCTTCACACGTAATATTATCTACAAAAATATTTTAGTTTAAAGTTACTTTTCTTTTTTTTCATTATTCAGTTTTTCTAATAACATAGACAGCAATAGGCAAATTCTATGTATAGAGATAAAGAAAAAAAACAAAAACAAAAAAAAATTAGTGTAGCCATAGACATATAGATTTTAAGTACTTATGTAGGAAATACGTATATAACATACGTACTCATTAGCATATAGGGTTAATAACTCTATATCATATCTACATAAATTTAGAAATATAATATATCAATACATATTTTTATAGGTAAGTAGAACACACATTAAGTACAAGATGTAAGATGTGTATCATCCAAATGCCTGTATTTGGTGATAGGAACCTGTATTTGAAGCTCCAGCAGTATAGCTGCTGAGAGATTTCATTTTGTTTTTAAAAAGGGTGAGGTTTTTGTGAACAGGTAAGAGACGGGTGGGATGGCTGTTCACACACATCTCTATCTCCAGGTGTGTTCTGTACATAGAAATAGACATATAGATAGGTACATATTTAGATAGATAGGGAAAGAATAGAGATTTTGCTTTCACATCAACATTTTTCTGCTATTTGGAGAATTTATGGTGGAAAAAAGGCTATTTCTGCACTTCCTGCCTAAGGGCTGACCCACGCCACTCTTGCTGTAAGTTGCATGCAATGTATACGGAATTTGTACTTCACTTGCGGCAGGTGCGGCACATGTGGTTTCTGCAGTTTTCGCCACAAAATCTCCACTTACCAGTGTTTTTGTTGTGGCTGCATTTAATGCAATTGTCGAAGCCGCGTTTGCCGCATTTACTGCAAGTTAACTGCTTCATCTACATTGCATGGCACTTGCTGAAAGTGTGTTGTAGGTCAGTTCTTTGGTGCCAAGTGTGGAAGTTGTATTGTTTTTAACATTACTTCTGCAAATATCAGAAACATGCAGATGTGAAAGAGGTTTGAGTATTAAGAAATAGGAATCAGTTAGTTAGGACCCATCAGTTCAAAGGCTACCGTGACGTGGTTGATGGGCATGTTTATATTAGCCCATCGGTGTACTATGAACGTTGATTTCTTAAATTTTACACTTCTGTAAAAATAAACACAAAAAATTTGGATACACAAAAAGGCTTTTATTTCTGTTGTACTTATTAGAATTATTTAAAATGAAGGCTTAGCTAAGCCCAAGAGATGATTAAAAACGTTTCATACCAACCCATCAGATGTAAAATTACTGTGAAAATACCTGATGGGCACACAAGTATGCGCCAGTATGGGTACTAAGAGCTTTTCCACATAATAATGAAATATTTTAAAATGTCATAGAACATACCAATATACATAGTTATTGATACATATTATTTATTATTTACATTATTGTTCTTAAGCAAAGAACCGTTGTTGTGGCATTTGCCACAACACGCAAAGTTGTTGTCTGATGTCTTTCATCACTCCCCTCATAAGCATGTTCATGGATCTTGTGTAACTGTACCTTAAATAACAAGAATTGTCAAGAGCTGGTGAGTGCAGCCATTTTTTGTTCTTTCTTACTATTATTTATTAATTGTATTATTCTTACATTTGAATAAATAAAGTATATATGGATTCTAGACTCCCGATTCTTTAGAATCGGGCTGCCATCTAGTGTGTAATAAGGCAAAGTTCAGTTCTACTGTTCTGTGTTAGTTACACTAGTAACACTCCCTGCCATTCAAAATTAATCTCTGGAGGCAGATTCTTATGCAGATCAGTGTCCGGCCCATAGCCTGGAACAGCTCCAATACATATAAGAAAAACGTGGATTTCTCTGGAATAAGACATCAGATCACAGATATCAATGTATCATGTTATTCAGCTTCCTATGACCTACATGCCCATATAGACAGCTTAGGAGGGTGGGTCCTACTGACAGATTCTCTTTAATAACATGTGCATTGAGATGAAGAAGATATCTGCAAGTGCGGCACATACAGCTGAGCTGTGAAGGGAAAGGCGTCTCAGGTACTGCACATGGGGACCTAAAACTATTGCACCTGTTTTCTTTTTTTATTAGAGCTACATGTTACTGTACAATGTAACATAAGAATTCACCTTGAAAAAAAAATAATTTTATGCTGCCACATGTAACTGAAACTTAGTTCCTTTCTCCATTTTTCTTTGTACAATGATCTTCTTGCAGGCTCGGATTGGATGGAATGAAAATGCAGGTAAATGAATTATTTTTTTTATATTTTCTTCTTCCTATACACTTGGAAAATAGGAACTAGACAACCCTTTAGTAATGGGCACAGGGTGATGAGAAAAAAAATATTCAGTATCCTTCCTAGACCGGCCCCACAACACTGACTATGGAGGAGAGGGGCCGGTTTTCGGAGATGAGTATCATTTTTTTTTTAATTCTATTTCCCATCTCCTTTAGATCGCTACTGGACAAACCCTTTAACTAAAGGCTGAAATCTATGTTTTTTTTTATTTTATTGGTATCTTTGTTGCTTACACCACTGCACCCAGATTTTTCCTGCCGTATATCGCCCTTTGGAGGTCCTGTTCGCCCTACAAGTAGTCAGGTTGCCTACATGGTAGAACATTTTATAGAGTGACGTGTCAGGAGATTAGTTGGGGTTTATGAATTTAGAATCTCTAAAATTTTTACAACAAAGGGAATCCCAGCATGTTTTTGTTTTTTTTGTTTTTACTCTGTCGCCTCATTGGGGGACACAGGACCATGGGTGTTATGCTGCTGTCCACTAGGAGGCGACACTATGCATAATCTGAAAAAGATTAACCGTGGCTCCTCCTCTGCAGCATACACCCCTGGACAGCGTCAGCCTTCTCCAGTTTTTGCTTAGTGTCGCATAGGATGCACACCTAAGATTTTTTACTCCGTTTCTTTCCGACGGATTACAGATGAAGAAAAATGGGTCTCCTGTGAGACTCCCTGCATGGCTCCTTCCTTGGCCCCCTATTACGGGGTGCCCAGTTGAAATAGAGATGGCTATTCCCCATGTTGCTCCTTTCCCAGTCCCTCGGGTGCTTGTTCGAAGTCGAGACTCCCCCTCCTTCCCCAATTCCTCTTGGTTTCTGGGTTGAGGTCGAGGCGAGGATAAAGGCCCCTGAAGGTGTGACAACAGCACCCTCCCTAATCCCCCTCTGGGGGTATTAGGTTGAGACACCTCAGGTAGGGCCTGTACAGGCAGCATTCTACAGCTCCCAGCAATGGGCCAGCACACTGCGCCTGCATCCAGGGACCCCAGCCCAACTGCGGGCTCCTGTTGGGGCCGGGGGGAGTGCAGGCAGGAATGGCACAATAGAGACGGGCTCCCTGCGCCCCTGTCTCTGCGGCAGCACCAGCTCTAGACTGCCTCAGGGGGACCCCTCACCGGGCCCCCCTTCCGCTTACAGCCCCACCGCTATCCTGCCTTTAAATCCGGGGGGGTCCGGTTTAGATCCAACCCCCTCCCGGACTTTCGCACCGGCCTGGAGCCCTTTTGGGCATCAGGCATCTAATTTAGACCCCGGCTTCAGCCTAGCTGAAGCCGCCGCCTCCTCTCTGCCCCCTGGATGACAAATATGACACTCTACAGTGGCATAGAAGGGGCGGATCGAGACAGAAAGGGCGCGTTTTTACACAGCTTTGCCGCCTTTTTCTCAGCTCTCCGCCCCCTTCTCCCCCTGCCTCTTCTCCTCGGCGGCCATTTCTACTGCAGCAAGGTTAACCCTGCATCTCCCAGTCATCAGGACCAGGCCAGCCAGTCTCCGAGGGGCACAGGACTGTGGATCTTCGGTGCTGGACCTAGGGGCAAACTGGTGGGGCAAGAACACAGCTGGGTTGTTTTAGTCGGCTGGGAATCCATATTCCCTATAAGGCTCCCCTATAGGATCCTCTGCATAGCTACCCCTGTAATGTCCTCTGCATAGCAGCCCTTCTGCACTCTGTGCACTATGCCGGGCTCAAGGTCCAAGAGAACCAGGCAGGACTGCTATTATGCATTCTGCACAGCCTGCAGGACCGCTCTCCCCAAACTGCCAGGACTGCACTCAGACTACTGTGTCGGAGCCCCAAGAGGCCCCTGCCAATGCTTCGGTGTCTAATGCCACGCCGGAATGGGTCACTCAGATGTTGCAATCTATGACGCAGTCTATAGATAACCTAACCTCCACATTGCTTCAGGCTCTACAGAGTCATGCCTTGGCTATGACCGTTACCCAGCAAAGGGAGAGCTTGACTCAGGGACAGGACAACCCTGGCACATCCATGTCTAAGTCAGGACGCAAGCGGACCAACAGTCCATCTACGTCATCCCATAGCACTTGGTCATCCCCTTCTAGGGAGAGACACCGTAGTTCCAGGTCATCTAGACCGTCCCCTTCCAGGGACAGACAATGCAGATCTCCGCAATCCCCGACCAGAGAAGGCCTCCTCCCCAGCTCACCCAGCAGGGGACGCCTCAGTGATACACAGGATTCGGAAGGCATCTGTGACTCCGACTCAGACAAGGAAAAGGAGGGGTCCCTAATCCCAATCCCCCCTAGCAATACAGCGATAGTTGAGGACTTAATCTCTTCCATCCATCGAGTGCTGGACATTTCTGATCACCAGAGGCCCCAGAACACAAGATTTCCTTTGAAGGACCTCTGAAGCCGCCTAAGGTTTTCTCTAACCACCCAGAGTTTAAGGCGATCCTTAAAAAACAGTTCTCACAACCTGAGAAAAAATTAGCTAACCGCAAATATCTGGAGACAAGGTACCCCTTCCCGCAGAAGGATACGAAGGAGTGGACAGACCCACCCGAAGTGGACCCCCCAGTCTCTAGACTAGCAGCACAGACCCTCCTTTCACTGCCAGATAGCTCAACCCTCAGGGACGCAGCAGACCGGCAGGTAGAATGCATGGCTCGTTCAATTTTCGAGGCCGCAGGGGCCTCCCTGGCTCCCGCGTTCGCTTCAGTTTGGGCTGCCAAGGCCATTCTGGCCTGGGCCAAAAATTTACAAGCTGGCCTCCAAGCATCCGCTCCTGAGCTGTCGGACCAAGCGGTTTAAATAGCAGTCGTAGCAGATTACATGCTTCATGCAGCTCTGGATTCAGCAAGGGGTGTAGCGGGGCTAGCATCAATCGCCATCACAATTCGGCGTATCCTCTGGCTGCGGGAATGGAAAGCCGACGCAGCCTCAAAGAAGTCCCTCTCGCATCTCCCCTACCTCAGTGGGCGACTTTTCGGTGAACAGTTGGACACGATTATATCCAACGCCACCGGGGGTAAGAGTACCTCTCTTCCCCAACTGAAACCTAAACGCACTTACAAGAAGCGTAACCAAACTCGATTCCGATCCTTTCGGAATTCTTCGGGCTGGTCCGTCTCGCGTCCAGCACAGAATCGTAACCGTTCCCCACGCAGGGACAACTCACGATCAACGCAAAGGTCGGATAAGACCTGGCAGTCAAAAGCAGCCTAAGCAGTCTAAATCCAGAGGAGGAAAATCTCAGACTTTCTCCTCATCATGACTCACGGACCCCGGAAGACACCACACCCGTAGGCGGCCGACTTTTGCTCTTCCATCAAGTCTGGCTGCCTATTACAGAAGACAGATGGGTCAGGGAACTAGTGTCTTCCAAACAAGATAGAGTTCTGTCATGGTTCCCAATGGCAGGGACTCAGGCAAAAACGGACTAGCTCTAGGAAGATGGAATCTCAGATGACCGCGACGCTGAACCTAACACGCAACTAATAGTAGCCAGGGGGTGTGCCTACGTTTTATCCCTAGACACCTCGCACCAGCCGGAGATCTAGCTACCCCTAGTAGAGGAATACACAGACCTGGCTTGCCTCCAGGGAAACTCCAAAAGTGATAGTAGCCCCCCCACATATAATAACGGTTAGGTAAGAGGAAAACACGTACGCAGTATGAATATAGATTCAGCAAAGAGAGGCCCTCTGACTAGATAGCAGAAAATACAAAAGAGGACTTCGCGGTCACCTCAAAACCCTAAACAGCCATCCTGAAATTACTTTAACTCCGTTATCAACTCATGACACCGGAGTAGTAATTTCAGATCACTAGAGCTTCCAGCAGCAAGAGAAATATAAATGCAAGCTGGACAAACAAACACAAAAAATGCCAAAGATCCAACTTAGCTGAATTGCAGACTTGGAGCAGGTAGCAAGCAACAGAGGTGCTCTGGTAACATTGATTGCCGGCACTAGAATGACTGAGAAGCCAGACTAAATAGGAAACTCCCAGTTTCCTGATGGGAACAGGTGCAAGACAAAAGTCAGCCAGTACCACCAGTAACCACCAGAGGGAGCCCAAAAACAGAATTCACAACAGTACCCCCCCCCCTTAAGGAGGGGGCACCGAACCCTCATGAGAACCACCAGGGCGATCTTGATGCGCCCTATGAAAGGCGCGAACCAAATCAGAGGCATGAACATCGGAGGCAGTCACCCAAGAATTATCCTCCTGACCGTATCCCTTCCATTTAACCAAATATTGAAGTCTCCGTCTGGAAACGCGAGAGTCCAAAATCTTCTCCACAACATACTCCAATTCACCCTCCACCAGCACAGGAGCAGGAGGCTCAACAGAAGGAACAACCGGTACCTCGTACCTCCGCAACAACGACCGATGGAAGACATTATGAATGGTGAAAGATGCTGGTAGGTCCAAACGAAAAGATACAGGATTAAGAATCTCCAAAATCTTATAAGGACCTATGAACCGAGGTTTAAACTTAGGAGAAGAGACCTTCATAGGGACAAAACGAGAAGATAACCACACCAAGTCCCCAACGCGGAGATGATGACCCACACGACGATGACGATTAGCAAACTGCTGAGTCTTCTCCTGAGACAACTTCAAATTGTCCACCACATGACTCCAAATCCGGTGCAGTCTATCCACCACCGTGTCCACTCCAGGGCAATCCGAAGATTTCACCTGGCCAGATGAAAAACGAGGGTGAAACCCTGAATTGCAAAAGAAAGGAGAAACCAGAGTGGCAGAACTGGCCCGATTATTGAGGGCAAACTCTGCCAACGGCAAAAAGGCGACCCAATCATCCTGATCAGCAGACACAAAACACCTCAAATAAGTCTCCAAGGTCTGATTAGTTCGCTCCGTCTGGCCATTAGTCTGAGGATGGAATGCAGACGAAAAAGACAAATCAATGCCCATCCTGGCACAGAACGCTCGCCAGAACCTAGACACAAATTGAGACCCCCTGTCAGAAACGATGTTTTCCGGGATACCATGTAAACGAACCACATTCTGAAAAAATAAAGGAACCAACTCAGATGAAGAAGGCAATTTGGGCAAGGGTACCAAATGAACCATCTTAGAAAAACGGTCACACACCACCCAAATGACGGACATTTTCTGAGAAACCGGGAGGTCCGAGATAAAGTCCATAGAGATGTGCGTCCACGGCCTCTTCGGAATAGGCAAGGACAACAACAATCCACTAGCCCGAGAACAGGAAGGCTTGGCCCGAGCACAAACATCACAAGACTGTACAAAGGCACGCACATCCCGAGACAGGGAAGGCCACCAGAAGGACCTGGCCACCAAATCTCTGGTACCAAAAATTCCAGGGTGACCTGCCAACACAGAAGAATGAACCTCCGAGATGACTCTACTGGTCCACTCATCTGGAACAAACAGTCTCCCAGGCGGACAACGATCAGGCCTATCAGTCTGAAACTCCTGCAAAGCACGTCGCAAGTCTGGGGAGACAGCAGACAAAATCACCCCATCCTTAAGGATACCCGTAGGCTCAGAATCGCCAGAGGAGTCAGGCTCAAAACTCCTAGAAAGGGCATCTGCCTTCACATTTTTTGAACCCGGCAAGTATGAAACCACAAAATTAAACCGGGAGAAAAACAACGACCAGCGCGCCTGTCTAGGATTCAGACGCCTGGCAGACTCAAGGTAAATCAGATTCTTGTGATCAGTCAAGACCACCACCTGATGTCTAGCACCCTCAAGCCAATGACGCCACTCCTCAAATGCCCACTTCATAGCCAAGAGCTCCCGATTACCGACATCATAATTTCGCTCGGCGGGCGAAAACTTTCGAGAGAAGAATGCACATGGTCTCATCACTGAGCAATCGGGACTTCTCTGCGACAAAACCGCCCCCGCTCCAATCTCGGAAGCATCAACCTCGACCTGAAAAGGGAGCGAAACATCAGGCTGGCGCAACACAGGGGCGGAAGAAAAGCGGCGCTTAAGCTCCCGAAAGGCCTCCACAGCCGCAGAGGACCAATTGGCAACATCAGCACCCTTCTTAGTCAAATCAGTCAGAGGTTTAGCAACACTTGAAAACCCAGTTATAAATCGACGATAGAAATTAGCAAAGCCCAAGAACTTCTGAAGACTCTTCAGGGAAGTAGGCTGCGTCCAATCACAAATAGCCCGAACCTTGACAGGATCCATCTCAACAGAAGAAGGGGAAAAAATATACCCCAAAAAGGAGATCTTCTGAACCCCAAAAATACACTGAACCCTTTACAAACAAAGAATTGGCCCGCAAAACCTGAAAAACCTTCCTAACCTGTTGAACATGCGACTCCCAGTCATCCGAAAAGATCAAAATATCATCCAAATACACAATCATAAATTTATCCAGGTATTTACGGAAAATATCGTGCATAAAGGACTGAAAGACTGAAGGAGCATTAGAAAGACCAAAAGGCATTACCAAATACTCAAAATGGCCCTCGGGCGTATTAAATGCAGTTTTCCACTCATCTCCCTGCTTAATCCGCACCAAATTATACGCACCCCGAAGATCAATCTTAGAGAACCACTTTGCCCCTTTAATATGAGCAAATAAATCAGTCAATAGCGGCAAAGGATACTGGTATTTGACTGTAATCTTATTCAACAGGCGATAATCAATACAGGGCCTCAGGGAGCCATCTTTTTTACCCACGAAAAAAAAACCTGCTCCTAAAGGGGATGAGGATGGACGGATATGTCCCTTTTCCAAGGACTCCTTAATATACTCTCGCATAGCAGCATGCTCAGGCACAGACAGATTGAACAAACGACCCTTGGGAAACTTGCTGCCAGGAATCAAGTCTATAGCACAATCACAATCCCTGTGAGGGGGGAGAGAACTAAGTTTAGGCTCCTCAAAAACATCACAATAGTCAGACAAAAATGCCGGAATTTCAGAGGGAGTAGATGAAGCAATGGAAACCAAAGGTACTTTCCCATGAGCCCCCTGACATCCCCAGCTTAACACAGACATTGTTTTCCAGTCAAGGACTGGATTATGAGTTTGCAACCATGGCACTAAGACATCATGCAAGTTATGCAACACAAGGAAGCGAATCACCTCCCGATGGTCAGGAGTCATACACATAGTCACTTGTGTCCAGTATTGTGGTTTATTCCTAGCCAATGGTGTGGAGTCGATACCCTTCAGAGGGATAGGAACTTCCAAAGGCTCTAGGCTAAACCCACAGCGTCTGGCAAAGGACAAATCCATAAGACTCAAGGAAGCGCCAGCATCCACAGTAATAGATGATAATGAACAGATCAAAGTTACAGACAAAATAAACTTAGACTGTAAAGTGCCAATTGCAAAAGACTTATCAACCTTTTTTGTGCGTTTAGAGCATGCTGATATAACATGAGCAGAATCACCACAGTAGAAGCACAACCCATTTTTACGCCTATAATTCTGCCGTTCACTTCTGGACAGAATTCTATCACATTGCATAATCTCCGGTGTCTGCTCAGAAGACACCGCCAAATGGTGCACAGGTTTGCGCTCCCGTAAACGCCGATCAATCTGAATAGCCATAGTCATGGATTCATTCAGACCTGTGGGCGTAGGAAACCCCACCATGACATCTTTAACGGCGTCAGAGAGACCTCTGAAATTCGCCGCCAGGGCGCACTCATTCCACTGAGTAAGCACAGACCATTTTCGAAATTTTTGACAATATATTTCAGCTTCATCATGCCCTTGAGAGAGGGCTATCAAGGCCTTTTCAGCCTGAATCTCCAAATTAGGTTCCTCATAGAGCAACCCCAGTGCCAGAAAAAACGCATCCACATTGAGCAGCGCAGGATCCCCTGGTGCCAATGCAAATGCCCAATTCTGGGGGTCACCCCGCAACAAGGAAATCACAATTTTAACCTGCTGAGCGGGGTCTCCAGCGGAACGAGATCTCAGAGAAAGATACAATTTACAATTGTGCTTAAAATTCAAAAAACGAGATCTATCTCCAGAAAAGAACTCAGGTATAGGAATCTTGGGTTCAGACATAGGAGCATGTATAACATAGTCTTGGATATTTTGAACCTTAGAAGCAAGAGTATTCAGGTTTGTAGCTAAACTCTGGATATCCATTTCTTAACAGCTGAGATCTGAGCCATTCAGGGGTTAAGAGGAGAGAAAAAAAAAAAAAGGTGTCAGAAACTTCTTTTTTCTCTCTTTCTTCAGCCAATACCTTTAATACATTCGGGCCGGCAATACTGTCATGGTTCCCAATGGCAGGGACTCAGGCAAAAACGGACTAGCTCTAGGAAGATGGAATCTCAGATGACCGCGACGCTGAACCTAACACGCAACTAATAGTAGCCAGGGGGTGTGCCTACGTTTTATCCCTAGACACCTCGCACCAGCCGGAGATCTAGCTACCCCTAGTAGAGGAATACACAGACCTGGCTTGCCTCCAGGGAAACCCCAAAAGTGATAGTAGCCCCCCACATATAATAACGGTTAGGTAAGAGGAAAACACGTACGCAGTATGAATATAGATTCAGCAAAGAGAGGCCCTCTGACTAGATAGCAGAAAATACAAAAGAGGACTTCGCGGTCACCTCAAAACCCTAAACAGCCATCCTGAAATTACTTTAACTCCGTTATCAACTCATGACACCGGAGTAGTAATTTCAGATCACTAGAGCTTCCAGCAGCAAGAGAAATATAAATGCATGCTGGACAAACAAACACAAAAAATGCCAAAGATCCAACTTAGCTGAATTGCAGACTTGGAGCAGGTAGCAAGCAACAGAGGTGCTCTGGTAACATTGATTGCCGGCACTAGAATGACTGAGAAGCCAGACTAAATAGGAAACTCCCAGTTTCCTGATGGGAACAGGTGCAAGACAAAAGTCAGCCAGTACCACCAGTAACCACCAGAGGGAGCCCAAAAACAGAATTCACAACAGAGTTCACCTCCAACCCACCGGACCGATTCTTCCTCTCTATCCCTCCAAAACCACCAGCCAAGGCTAGTGCTTTCCGGCAAGCGGAGTCCTCGCTTTTTCAAGCAGGAGTCATAATACCGGTCCCCACGGCCGAGCACTTCCGAGGGTTCTACTCCAATCTATTCCTAGTCCCCAAGAAAGAAGGCAGCGTGCAGCCCATACTGGACCTAAAACAACTCAACAAATACGTACGGGTCCGTCACTTCCGCATGGAGTCCCTTCGGTCCATCATTGCGTCCATGGAGAAGGGAGAATATCTCGCCTCCATAGAAATACAAGACGCATACCTGCATATACCGATTGCACCTGCCCATCAGAGATTTCTCAGGTTTGCAATCGACCAGGACCACTACCAGTTGGTGGCTCTCCCGTTTGGACTCGCCACGGCTCCCAGAGTGTTCACCAAAGTCATGGCAGCCACCATGGACGTCCTGCACTCCAGAGGCATAGTAGTCGTTCCATACCTGGACGATCTACTCATCAAGGCTCCCACCTTCAAGGACTGTGAGCTCAGCGTCTCAATCACAATCGACACTCTGAGTCGCATGGGCTGGTTAGTCTACCTACAAAAATCATCACCAACCCCGAGTCAGTCTCTGACCTTCCTGGGAATGTGTTGTGAATTCCGTTCTTGGGCTCCCTCCGGTGGTTATAAGTAGTAATGTTGTGAGTTCTGATCTTGGGCTCCCTCCAGGGGTTATTAGTGGTATTGCTGCTCCTTTGGGTTTCTGATCAGGTGCTTTCACTTGTTGCCAATTCTCTTGGGCTATTTAATCTGGCTGGATCTTTTCCTTAGTGCCAGTCGTCAATTGTTCCTTGTTGGATTCACATCTCTGCTTTGATTTCCCTGCTATTCTGACCAAATCATCAAAGATAAGTCCTGGCTTGGTTCTTTGCAGTCCACATGTTGTGGACTTAATTGTTCAGTTTATTCTATGTTTTTCTTGTCCAGCTGTCAGTATGGATTTATTCAGCTAAGCTGGAAGCTCTGGAGAAACAGATTTATCCTCCACACCTTTAGTCAGGTGGTGGAGATTTTTTGTATACTCTGTGGTGGATTTTTCTAGTATGTTAATACTGACCGCATAGTATTCTGTCCTGTGCTATCTATCTAGCTAGAGTGGCCTCCTTTGCTCATCCTTGTTTCATTCTGCGTATGTCATTTCCCTCTCCACTCACAGTCAATATTTGTGGGGGGCTATCTATCCTTTGGGGATTTTCTCTGAGGCAAGGTAGCTTTCCTGTTTCTATCTTTAGGGGTAATTAGTCCTCCGGCTGTGACGAGGTGTCCAGGCAGTGTTAGGAACATCCCACGGCTACTTCTAGTTGTTGTGTTAAGTTCAGGGTCTGCGGTCAGTACAGGTACCACCTCCTCCAGAGCTTGTCCCATGTTGCTCCTAAACCACCAGATCATAACAGGAATGCTATTCAACACCTCCAGGGGTCTAGTGCTCCTTCCCAAGGACAAGGCACTGACTCTCCGTCTAGGAGTTCGCACCCTCCTCCGCAAACCCCCTCGATCTCTCCGGTTTGCCATGAGAGTCCTCGACAGGATGGGGGAAGCAATAGAAGCCGTTCCATTTGCCCAGTTTCGCCTCAGGCCTCTCCAACTAGCCATCCTCAAGTCCTGGGACAAGAACCCTATCTCTCTCGACAGGGAGTTCCGGCTAATGTCGTCAACCTGCGAGCCTGACGGGTTGGGGTGCAGTGCACCTACACCACAGGGCAAGTGGTCCCCAGTGGAAGCGACCATGCCCATCAACATCCTGGAAATTCGTGCCATCATCCTGGCATTGAGGGCCTTTCATCACTTACTGGCAGCCTCTCACATCAGAATACTGTCGGACAATGCCACGGCTGTGGCATATGTGAATCATCAAGGGGTGACCCGCAGTACCCAGGCGATGCGAGAAGTGTCACACATCCTCCACTGGGCGGAGGACACAGGGTCGGTTCTCTCAGCGGTCCACATTCTAGGTGTGGACAACTGGGAAGCAGACTTCCTCAGCCGACAAGGACTAGACTCGGGAGAGTGGTCTCTCCATCCCGAAATTTTTCGCAAGATCTGCCATCGCTGGAGGACCCCGGATGTGGACCTAATGGCATCCCACTTCAATGCCAATGTCTCCAACTTCATGGCTAGAACACACGATCCGCGGTCGCTCGGAGCAGACGCTCTGGTTCAGGACTGGACCCAGTTCCAGCTTCTGTACATTTTTCCACCTCTCCCCCTGATACCCAGGGTGGTGAGGAAGATCAAGCAAAAGGGAGTTCCAACCATCCTAATTGCACCGGACTGGCCCAGATGTACATGGTACGCCGACATCATACAACTTACAGCAGACGCCCCCTGGCGTCTCCCCGACCGCCACGATCTTCTATCACAAGGCCCGTTCTACCACCAGAACTCAGGGGCTCTCAATTTGACGGCGTGGCCCTTGAGACCTGGGTTCTAACCCAGGCAGGGCTCTCGCCGGACGTCATTGGAACCATGATCAGGGCACGGAAGCCAGCCTCTGCCAAGATTTATTACTGTACCTGGAAAGCTTTCTTTACCTGGTGCGAATCTCGTGGCCAGAACCCACTCCCTTATTCCCTACCCAAAGTACTTGGTTTTCTCCAATCGGGTCTGGAGGCCAGGCTGTCATTGGGCTCGCTTAAGAGCCAGGTGTCAGCCCTCTCAGTGTTTTTTCAAAGGCGCATCGCTACCAAGCCGCAAGTAAGGACTTTTCTTCAGGGGGTTTCCCGATTGGTTCCCCCCTACAGACGACCACTAGAAACGTGGGACCTCAACCTGGTCCTGAAAGCATTGCAAGAACCACCCTTCGAACCCCTTAAGGAGGTCCCGCTCCGCCTTCTCTCCCAGAAGGTGGTTTTTCCTGGTGGCAATCACCTCGCTACGCAGGGTGTCTGAACTGACAGCACTCTCCTGCAGACGGCCCTTCCTGGCCTTTCACCAGGACAAGGTAGTTCTTCATACGGTCCCATCCTTCCTTTCGAAGGTTGTGTCCAACTTCCACCTCAATGAGGAAATTTCACTACAATCCCTTTGTCCAGTTCCGGTTCATAGAGTGGAGAAGGCGCTGCATACGCTTGACCTCGTCAGGGCATTGCGTATATACGTGTCTAGGACTGCGTCCTTCCGGAAGTCTCATTCTCTTTTCCTCCTTCCGGAAGGCGGCCACAAGGGTCTGCCAGCTTCCAAAGCTACCCTTGCCAGGTGGATCAAATCCACCATACAAGAGACCTACCGCCTTAAGAATTCTCCTCTTCCAGCCGGTATTATGGCACACTCTCTGACAGGCGGTGGGGGCCTCCTGGGCCATTCGGCACCAGGCTTCGGCACAAGTGTGTAAGGCGGCCACTTGGACTAGCCTACACACGTTTACTAAACACTACAGGGTTCATACCCAGTCCTCAGCGGACGCGAGCCTGGGTAGATGTGTTCTGCAGGCGGCGGTGCCCTAAGTATATGGGCCTGTCTGCACAATATTCGTCCATTGCTTCCCACCCAGGGACTGCTTTAGGACGTCCCATGGTCCTGTGTCCCCCAATGAGGCGACAGAGTAAAGGAGATTTTTGTGTACTCACCGTAAAATCTCTTTCTCTTAGCCTCTAATTGGGGGACACAGCTCCCACCCTGTTGCCGTTTCCGGGCCGTTGTAACTGTTGAGTTCTCATATTGTTTTCTTGAGCTCGTACATAGTTGCCTTCTTACAGGCATAATTATGTTATTCATGTTACGTTCCTCCTACTGCTTTTGCACAAAACTGGAGAAGGCTGACGCCGTCCAGGGGTGTATACCGCAGAGGAGGAGCCACAGTTAATCTTTTTCAGATTATGCATAGTGTCGCCTCCTAGTGGACAGCAGCATAACACCCATGGTCCTGTGTCCCCCAATTAGAGGCTAAGAGAAAGAGGTTTTACGGTGAGTTTCTCTCCGTGACGATGATGCAATTGTGTTTCTGCTTGGAGGCGTTTGAATTGCCTAACAAATGTTGATTGAGCTACCCTAGTATTTACCGAGTTCCAGGTCAAAAGTGGTCAGGTTTTGCTCTGATTTTTATTCCCGCTGCTCCCCTGACCATTCTTTTGTTTTGGGATATTTTTTGTATATTTTTATTTTATTTTTTGTCATAAATCTGACATACAGTTTTAGAAATATAGGCCTTTTTTATTTAGCGATAAATTTCATAGTCTTTACAAGGTGGCAGAGCTCATAAGATAATTATGCAAAACAGGCTACATATGCCCTTAGATAACCCTGGGAGCAACGTCTCCTTGGTAAAGAACATAAACATTGGCATTAGATAAAAAGACCAGAGATCTGGGACCATGTGGTGGATTTAAAAAAAAAAAAAATATATATATATATTTACATATATATTATTTTTATATACAGTATAAAAACTATATGTAGTTTTTCTCATATGTGAAGAAAAAAAAATTCCAATCTGATTTTTTTTTTCCCTTGGTTCCATAAAGTCAGATCAAAAACAGACATGTGTCAAAAATTTTTTGGTCCTCGAAAATCACGGATATGTGAATGGCCCCATAGTGTATCACGGGTATGAGTGCTATCCGTGAAAACCACAAGTTGTACTCGTACGCGACAATCAGATGTCTGAATGAGGCCTGAGTGCGTGTGAGATTTTAATGATATTTTTAACAACTTGGTAGCTTTTCATTCGGAGGTACCATGTGCTGTGTCCAAGTGTGTAGCCAAAATGTAACAGTTGTCTGTTCATTTTTCGCAGGGAACAAATGGATCGCAGCTCTGGGACACGGCATTTGCAATACGGGCATATTTAGAGGTAAAGTATGTGAACTACAAGCAGTTGTGCCTCATCTTGGGGACATTTTGTAAGATTTAATTTCTTTTATTTACATTAGTGAAAAAAACCTGAAAAAAAATTACAATAAAGCCCATATTTTTTTCTTATCAGTTTTTATATAGTTTGTTTCAGTATGTTTTTATTATTTTTTTTTTTTTGCCGTCTGTCTACAGGCTGGAGCACACAAGAGAAAACAATTTGAGAAAACTTTGGAGAAGGCGCATGAATTTCTTCGCATTACACAGGTGACGTTTTGGAAAATATTAAGAGGAGCTTGAAGAGATGTGAACACTACAGTATATACATCTTTTGAACACTTTTTTTTTTTGCATTGGATGCTGCTTTTCTTTTGTCTTCACTACTTCAGATGAGATGATGAATCTTGAAGCTAATCTTAGCTTATATATATATATACACAGTACAGACCAAAAGTTTGGACACACCTTCTCATTTAAAGATTTTTCTGTATTTTCATGACTATGAAAATTGTACATTCACACTGAAGGCATCAAAACTATGAATTAACACATGTGGAATTATATACTTAACAAAAAAGTGTGAAACAACTGAAAATATGCCTTATATTCTAGGTTCTTATATTCTAGTAGCCACCTTTTGCTTTGATGACTGCTTTGCACACTCTTGGCATTCTCTTGATAAGCTGCCAGAGGTAGTCACCGGGAATAGTTTTCACTTCACAGGTGTGGCCTGTCAGGTATAATAAGTGGGATTTCTTGCCTTATAAATGGGCAGCATCAATAGTAAAAACTTGGTCACACAGGGTTAATAGCGGCAGTAACGGAGTGTGTAACCCGCGGCATAACGCGGTCCGTTACCGCTGGCATTAACCCTGTGTGAGCGGTGACTGACTGACTGGAGGGGAGTATGCGGGCGCCGGGCACTGACTGCATTGGAGTAGGGAGGGACTAATCGGACTGTGCCCATCGCTGATTGGTCGCGGCAGCCATGACAGGCAGCTGGTGAGACCAATCAGCGACGCGGGATTTCCGTGACGGAAGTTGTCGAAAGAAAGACGGAAGTACCCCTTAGACAATTATATATATAGATATATATATATATATAATATATATATATATATATATATATATATATATATATATATATATATATATTAAAAAACACAACTAAAATTAACATAAATGAAGAATCTGAGCTTAGATTAGCTTCGGCACAGGTCACAGAGCTTACATGATGCAATGAGAAAAGTATGCTATCGAGCAGCGTGCACTGTTCTGTATTACATGCAAGCTCTACAAGTTACACAGTAGTACATTTTTAATAACAGACAACTGCAAGCCTGTTCTTTTTATTTATTGTGGCATCCCAGGAGTCATACGTTGTGGTTTTTGGGTGACAAAGTCAGATGAGGGCTTGTTTTTTTTCCGTGATCAGTTGTGTTTGTCAGTCACATACACATAATATATGATTAATATCTTTATGTTGCAGATACCTGATAACCCACCAGAGTACAAGAAATACTACAGACAGATGAACAAGGTGGGTATATATTATAAAGGAGTGTTCGTGGTCCTCTGTAGGTTTCCTGAGGGGGCAGGTGTATTTACCATACAAATTACATTACATCATTCTTCCTAACAAGTGACTCTTTTAGAAACACAGTATCCGATATCTTGTTTTCCTTTGAGTATTTTCAGTACTATGACTTTTTGTTGTAATCCAGGGCGGATTCCCATTCAGCACTCGGGACTGTGGTTGGATTGTAGCAGATTGTACTGCGGAGGGGCTGAAGTCTGCAATGCTGCTCCAAGAAAACTGCTCTTTCTTATCTGAACATATTCCAAGGAGCAGATTACGGGATGCCGTCGATGTGGTAAGAAACGTGCAGCTGTATGTGGGAATTGGTGGTCTTCTGTGATGTAACTTGATAATTTCGATGTGCTGTAGCTACTTAGTATGAACAATTCTGATGGGGGATTTGCTACCTATGAAACCAAACGAGGTGGCCGCTTGTTGGAAAGGCTCAATCCCTCTGAAGTGTTTGGTACGTACATAGTAATGTAATAAATACATCCTGATGAGGAGCATGGAGATCACATTCAATGCTTTCACTCACTGCAGGCGATATTATGATTGACTACACCTATGTCGAGTGCACATCTGCTGCAATGCAAGCCTTGAAACATTACCAAGCCTGGGACCCGGACTACAGAGCACATGAAATCGGGTAATTTCTCAGACATTCTTCTTCAAAGGCAATGTTACATATTCCTGATGTTCAGAAAATTATTTACTTTATATAAATTTGCCTTTCAGATTTGTATGGCAAACTCATTTAAAGGGGTTGTTTGGTCAGAAGATATTGATGCCCTATCCTCTTGAATAGGAGCTGTTCTGCAGTACCTGGCAGCGGCTGCTACACTTAGAATGAATCTGATCAGTTTGGGTCCTGGGTATCTGCCCACCACCGATCTGATATTGATGACCTAGCCAAAAGAAAAGTCATCAGTATCTTAAGATCAGAAAACCCCTTTAAGGTTTTTTCATCTTAAAGCACCTTCCAATGATAGATTATAAATGCATGACCGCTTGTAAATGATCAAATTCTGGTATTACCGCTGCACTGGCACTTTTAGGTCTGTGACATTGCATCCACAGTACTGTACTTCTTGGCCATAATTCCCTTTCCAGCAGGGAAATGGCCCTCGTATAGAAAGGAATCTTTCTCAAAACTATAAGGCTAGGTTCACATTGCGTTTGGGCAATCCGTTTAGCGCTAGCGGATTGCGCTAACGCAATGTATTTGTAGGGGTCGCGTTTAGGGGTCGCGTTAACGTCCCCGCTCTCGCAGATCCCCGATCTGCGAGAGCGGGGAACGGACCTCGGGCGCGCCGCGGACGCTGCAAGCAGCGTCCGAGGCGCGCCACAAAAGAATGGCACATCGCTAGCGCGAGCCGAAAAAGGCACGCGCTTGTGATGCGCTTCAGACAGAAACAACATTGCTGTCAATGGGTGCGCTAACGGACCCGTTGCACGGCGCTAATTGCGACATTTTTGCCGTGCAACGCTGTCCGTTAGCGATCACCCAATAACGCAATGTGAACCTAGCCTAATGGGCGACTGTACTGATTTTCTGATCAAGACTTTTCTTCTCTTTTTTTTGTTTACTTAGGGAAACTCTCAAACAAGGCCTGGATTACTGTCGCAGGGTTCAGCGTAAAGATGGATCCTGGGAAGGGTAAGTATTCTAGAACTGTGTTATCATATAGATTTTTGAACTTTTGGTACAATCCTTCTCTCGATGAATACGTTAAGGAGCGCAGCACCTAGAACCTTCCAGTAGTAGGCAGAAAAGAAGCATTGTCTCTGTCTGGTGGGCTAACTGGCCAGCTCAGGTTTGTGCCAAAAGCAGCAAGAGAGAAAAAAAAAAAAAATCTGTAAAAGTAGAACCAACATGATCTGAACCCGGGGAAGAGAGCCATGTGCAGAGCGGTAGGAAGTCAACTCTGGAGAGCAGTAAAATATGTATAGGGTAGGACTGGTGTGCCCTAGTGTAGTCAACAGCACAGGGATTTTACAAGACGTGGAAAGGTTTAATTTTCTCCATAATAGCAATGGACCTGTTGGGAGGATAATGGTTTTTGTAGCAGAAAATGTGCATTAAAAAGCTGCTGTGTGAGCACGCTGCCCTCCACATGTTCTCTTGTGTGGCGCTTTCCACGTCACCCCCACCAGTTTACTTTTTATTCTACCTAATATCAGCCTCCTAATGACAGATCCTGAACCAATGATGCTGGGTCCCCAATGCTCAGAACAAGAAATGTTGTTTTTTCTTAGTTTAATATATTCTTCTATTTCTCCCCATTGTCGAGGTCCTGGGGTGTGTGCTTTACATATGGCATATGGTTTGGACTGGAGGCCTTTGCTTGCATGGGATATAAGTACTCAGATGGGTGAGTGTCATCAAGGAGCCGACACGTACATGCAAAACAATGTCTGATATGTTAGTTGTTGAGTTGTGTGCAGTCGTTGGGACTAAGGTTGTCCAAGGGGATATTATTAGTTAAAATGATTACTTTTTTTATCTACTATCACTTTTTGGTACTTTTAGCTACAAAAAAAATACAACTTGAGGGTGAAGAGGTTGACCCTGACTTTTATTTTCTTCAGTTGTCCTAAATGGGTATTCCCATCTCCAAGATCCTTTCCCAATAGCTAGTAGGTGTAGTACTAATATTATCAAATACCTCCAATTAGAAATGTAGAATAGTTCTTCTGATTCGCTATGTCTCTTACCCCATGTGCAGAGCATTGCAGTAGCTTAGATGTCCATGGTTACAACCACTGGCGTAGTGATAGTTGCTACTGGTCGTAACCATGGATACCTAAGCTATACCCTGCACATGAGGTAAGGGACATGGCTAATCAGAAGAACTCTACTGAATTTCTAATTGGAGGTATTTGCTAATATTATTATTATTGCACCTGCTACATATTGGGATAGGATCTTGGATATGGGAATGCCACTTTAGCTCTAACAGGCATTTATGTTACCTAGAAACAAAGAAAAACTTAGCAGAGTAAGTTATTGCTGGCATTTGTGAAATGAATTGATTTCTACCAATCCGCCTTGTTGTGTCCTACACCATTCAGTTGCCCGGAGGTCACCCGTGCCTGCGATTTTCTTCTCTCTCACCAAATGGAAGATGGAGGCTGGGGGGAGGACTTTGAATCATGTGAAGAGAGAAGATATGTTCAGAGTGCCAGCTCTCAGCTACACAACACCTGCTGGGCACTGCTGGCTCTGATGGCCGTCAGGTACGACCACTTTTATGGCGACTGGTGCTGGATGTTCTCTTTGCACTGAGGTTTACAAAAGCTGACTGTGCGTGTTCCCGGAAATATGGGGCCGGTTCTCGCTGTAGAGGACAATCTGCATTCACACATTCACGTGTCAAGGTCCGAGCATGAATTCATGGACTGTTCACGGGTCTCCTGGCTCAAACTTGGCAGCCTCAAATATGCTTATGACGCCGTCAAGTTCGGATCAGGAGACCCGTGGACAGTCCATGGATTACGGCCCGTGCTCAGACCGTGACGTACGGATGTGTGAATGCGACATGCTTTTTATGTGCTGTACTGATCACAGGGTCGGGCTGTGTGATAGAAGCTTTCTGTTGAGCTTGCTGATCTTTTGCAGGTTTCCCAATGTTGGTGTTTTGGAGAGAGGAGTAAAACTGCTACTGGAGAAGCAGCTCAGCAACGGAGACTGGCCTCAGGTACAGCAAAATATAGAAACACATAAAATAGATTTATATCAAAGAACCTAAAAATGCTTTCATTGTTAAAAAAAAATAAAAATATAAAAAAAATCAGTAAGGTATAGAAGCCTTGGTTTGATTCCTCTGTGACTCAAAATAGCCCCCAAATAATGAGGAGTATTTTCTTGAGATACAGTATGGGATATTTGGTGCCTGACATGGGGGGGTCTTATGGTTTTGGTTAAAGGGACTCTGTCACCTGAATTTGGAGGGAACAATTTTCAGCCATAGGGGCGGGGTTTTCGGGTGTTTGATTCACCCTTTCCTTATCCGCTGGCTGCATGCTGGCTGCAATATTGGATTGAAGTTCATTCTCTGTCCTCCATAGTACACGCCTGCGTAAGGCAAGATTGCCTTGTGCAGGCATGTACTACGGAGGACAGAGAATTAACTTCAATCCAATATTGCAGCCAGCATGCAGCCAGCGGATAAGGAAAGGGTGAATCAAACACCCGAAAACCCCGCCCATATGACTGAAAATTGTTCCCTCCAAATTCAGGTGACAGAGTCCTTTTAATGAGAAATGCTTTGTTCTATGATGTAACCTTGTTATGTTGGAAAATCCTCTATAAAATTAATTAAAAAAAAATGATGGTGCATGGTTAAAGCTTCTGCTCATAGGATGAGCGTGTTCTGTCTCCAGGTATCAAATGCAAACCCTGTGGAAAAGACAGAAGTGGTTTATTACTGCATTTGTCTTCTTTTTCACTGGCTACATAGCACTCAATGACCGCTGTGTAGCGTGCCGAAGCATTGGCACTGCCGACCAGTAGAGTGCACTGTCAGTCATTACATGTCTTACGCTGGTAACAGCATTTAACATGTTAACAGCCGTGGGTGGATCGCGATTCCACCCGCGGCTGTTAGGGGCACATGCCAGCTGATGAAATCGGCTGACATGTGCCAGAATAGATGTAGGCTCATCGCAACGGGGGAGACCCGACATGCACCGCACATGTACGGCACACCTGGTGAAGAGGTTAAACAACAACCACATGTCACGGGGAGACTAGGTGGGTAAGAGCTTATAACCCTGGCCCCTGCAATTTCCCTCAGACTAGGGAAATCCTGACTGACCCTCTACCTGGAGTTTACACTGATGGTGTGCATGTCCAGGGCTCCACCCTCTCCCTACCTCCTGTTAAGCCCTAGGCTGATACCACCGCCCACAACCCAGTGAAGATGTAATAACAATACCCACAATTAGAACAGACAAGGATAACGGAAACTATACACCACACAACAGTCACTCAGGAATACACTATAAATGTGCAGGGCAAAATAAATACAAATATAGGAAGGAGTTAATAAGACACAGGAAAATACACCACCAGCAATGACTCTCCAACTACCAGCTCACCACTCCAGACTGAGATAACAACGGAAAAGACAGAAGCTATAATCGGCGACGCCCAAAGATCAGGAGAACTATTTAAAGGAAATGGGCATGGCCCAGCTTCCAATCCGAGGATCAGGTACATTAACCCCGGAACAGCTAAATAAAAACTAGCCGACGCCAATGAGCAAATAGTGGTCAAAAGCGGAATTACCGCTGTCTGTCGGACGACCTGGTCTGAACAGCGTCCGACATGACAGTACCCCGCCTTCTACGAGGGACCCCAGGGCCCTCACGGCTTATAGGACCCGGCTTGTCTGGATGGCGACGACGAAAAAACCTGACCAGCCGATCCGCATGAATGTCCGAGGCTGGTACCCAGGACCTCTCCTCAGGCCCATAACCACGCCAGTGTACCAAGTATTGTAAAGTGCGGCGCACCACACGAGAGTCAACCACCCTGGAGACTTCAAATTCCAGGTTACCATCCACCAAGACTGGAGGTGGCATAGGCGCCGTGTCCACAGAACCCACCACCTTCTTTAGAAGAGACCTGTGGAACACGTTGTATATCTTATACACCGTAGGGAGCTCCAGTCGGTACGCTACTGGGTTAGTGACGGTGGTGACCCTAAATGAACCAATAAACCCAATTTAAGGGATGGTATCTTGAGTCTTATGATTTTTGTGGATAACCACACCCAGTCATCCACACTCAGGTCCGGACCTGGCACACGACTACTGTCAGCCACACGTTTGTACCTAGCACCCACACTCAACAGGCGCTGTTTAACTCTCCTCCAGACTGTTGACAATTGTGCTCCTAACTGGTCTTCCTCCGGAACGCCGGAAGAGCCCCTCTGACTCAAAGTATAAAACTGAAAATGTAGCCCGTGAACACAAAAAAACAGAGACTCCCCAGACGACTCCTGGCGGTGATTATTGATGGCAAACTCAGCCAAAGGAAGGAATGTAGACCACTCCTCCTGATTATCAGAGACAAAGCAGCGTAAGTACTGCTCCAAATTTTGGTTCATACGCTCGGTCTGACCATTTGCCTGGGGATGAAATGCAGACGAATGAGACAACTTGATCCCCAGCCGTGAGCAAAATGCTTTCCAAAATTTTGCTACAAACTGAGTACCCCTATCTGACACGATGTCAGACGGAACTCCATGAAGCCTGACCACCTCCTGCACAAACACCTGAGCAAGAGTCTTAGCGTTAGGTAAAGAAGGCAAAGACACAAAGTGCGACATTTTAGAAAACCGATCAACAATCACCAAAATGACCGTGTTCCCAGCTGAGGGAGGCAAATCAGTGATGAAATCCATGGAGATTTCCATCCATGGCTTACTAGGTACCTCGAGAGGAAGTAGTGTGCCAACAGGACGGGAGCAGGGCGTCTTAGCCCTAGCGCACGTGGTGCAAGCTGACACATATGAGACCACGTCCTGTCGGATTTTGGGCCACCAAAACCGACGTGACACCAACTCCAAAGTACCTCTAACCCCTGGGTGGCCCGCCAGGACAGTATCATGATGCTCCGCCAACACCTTTAGGCGGAGATGAAGCGGTAGAAAAGATTTGTTAATGGGAAGCTCAGATGGTACCTCCTCCTGAGCCTCGGCAATCTCAGCCTCAACCTCGGTAGTGAGAGCTGAAACCACAACAACCTTTTGGAGAATGGGTACTGGGTCTTCCCGAGGTTCTCCCCCCGGAAAACACCTGGACAGAGCGTCCGCCTTAGTGTTTTTAGACCCTGGTCTGTAAGTGACAACAAAGTTGAACCGCGTGAAAAACAATGCCCAGCGAGCCTGCCTGGGAGACAGACGCTTGGCAGACTCCAAATACAGCAGATTCTTATGATCGGTAATAACAGTGACCTGATGTACCGACCCCTCCAAGAAGTGTCGCCATTCCTCAAAGGCCAACTTAATAGCCAACAACTCCCTGTTGCCGATATTGTAGTTACGTTCGGTGGACGACAGTTTTTTGGAGAAGTAGGCGCACGGACGCAAACTATTCAAAGATGAGCCTTGAGATAGTACCGCCCCCACACCAACCTCAGACGCATCGACTTCCACCACAAAGGGTTTAGATACGTCTGGCTGCACAAGAATGGGGGCTGAAACAAAACTGTTCTTGAGAAATTCAAATGCGCGCACAGCAGCCTCAGGCCAAACGGAGAAATTGGTACCCTTTTTAGTCATGTCAGTTAGCGGTTTTTCAATGATGGAAAAATCCTTGATAAATTTCCTATAGTAGTTAGAAAACCCAAGGAACCGCTGAAGTGCTTTCAGGTTATCAGGACGTTCCCAATGCAGCACCGCTTGCACCTTAGTGGCGTCCATTTTAAAACCAGAAGCAGACACAATATAACCCAAGAACGGCAACTCTTGAACAAAAAATACACATTTCTCAAGTTTAGCATACAGCTTATTCTCTCTGAGAAGCTGTAACACCTGCCTGACATGATCTAAATGAGCATCACGGTCGCAAGAATATATGAGAATGTCATCTAGGTACACGATAACGAATTTCCCCAAAACATGCGAGAACACATCATTGATGAAATGTTGGAACACTGCAGGTGCGTTAGTCAACCCAAAAGGCATCACCAACTTTTCAAAATGACCTTCAGGGGTATTAAAAGCCGTCTTCCACTCATCACCTGGACGGACTCTTATGAGGTTGTACGCCCCCCTGAGGTCAAGCTTGGTAAACCACTTAGCACCTGCCACCTGGTTGAACAAGTCAGGTATCAGTGGCATAGGGTATGGATCACGAACCGTAATCTGGTTCAATTCCCTGAAATCCAAACACGGGCGTAATCCGCCATCTTTCTTCTTCACAAAGAAGAACCCTGCTGCCACCGGCGAGGATGACGGCCTGATGTGCCCTTTGCTCAAACTTTCAGAAATGTAATCCTTGAGCGCTTGTCTCTCCGGACCGGAGATGTTGAACATCCTTGCTTTAGGCAACTTGGCCCCTGATTTAAACCTGATAGAACAGTCATAGGGGCGGTGTGGTGGCAACTCTGAACAACCCGTCTCAGAGAACACATCCGCATAATCCTGAAGTGACTCAGGAACGCTTGAAGTCACAGCGGACACACATGTGGCCAGGCAATTCTCCTGACAGAAATCACTCCACTGGATTATGTCCTGAGTTTTCCAGTCAATAACCGGGTTGTGTGTAGGCAACCATGGAAAACCCAGAACCAATTGTGTCGGAAGACTCTTGAGCACCTTACATGTGACCTGCTCGAAATGAAGAACCCCAATGTGGAGTTTAACCTCAGCCACGAACTCAGTAATCTCCCCCTGAGGGAGAGGAGCAGAATTGATGGTGACCACGCGGATAGGATGAGGCAGTTTTTCAATCCTAAAACCAGCAGTGCGCGCAAACTCCTCATCAATGAGATTTGTGGCAGAACCACTATCCACAAAAACAGTGATTGGTATCTCTCTGCCAGCGACAACAACTTTGGCAGGGAGCATGCACTGAGAAACCATCATGGAGGATATACGTACATAAGCTCAGATTGGACTCCTCCACACCCTCTGAGCTTAGAAGTTTTCCGCCGATGCATTTTTCTTTAACAGTAGAGGACAGATATTAATAAAATGACCAGTTTTACCACAGAAAAAACAGGCTCCCTGCTTCCTGAGTACAGGGGTACAATTCTTAACATGTGACACTCCTGCGATTTGCATAGATTCCGTGGGCTCACCTGCAGCAACCTCACGTGAACCTAAACCTTCACCCACAGGCGGCGTCTCATGATTCCCCTGATGCAAACGGCGATCAATGCGGAAAACAAGACTCATAGCGGAATCTAGTGAAGTAGGAGTCTCGTACATCAGGAGGGCTTTTTTAACCCTATTAGAAACTCCATGAATGAAGTGACTCCGCAGGGCAGGCTCATTCCACTGAGTGTCAACCGCCCAGCGGCGAAATTCAGAACAATAATCCTCTGCAACACGCTCCCCCTGGCAAATAGTGCGTAACTTAGATTCTGCTAGAGCCATTCTGTCTGGATCGTCGTAAATGTGTCCTAGAGCAGAAAAGAAACTCTCCACTGAGTTAAATTCAGCAGAATCAGACGGCAACGAAAATGCCCATGCTTGGGGATCCCCGCTTAATAATGACAACACCAGGCCCACACGTTGAGCCTCATTACCAGAGGAGATCGGGCGCATACGGAAATACAGTTTGCAAGCTTCACGAAAAGAAACAAATCTACTGCGTTCCCCAGCAAATTTTTCAGGTAAGGAAATTTGGGCTCATTAACTCCTCCTGTCGCTCCAGCTTGTATATTAGATACTGCTAGTCCCTGTTGCTGCACTGCTCCCCTCAACTCAGTGACCTGTAGGGACAGTGCCTCCAACTGGCGGGTTATGGAAGTCACGGAATCCATGACAAAACACACAAAAAAAAAAGAACCCCCTTTTTTTTTTGTTGTTGGGTCGATTATAATGTCACGGGGAGACTAGGTGGGCAAGAGCTAATAACCTGGGCCCCTGCAATTTCCCTAAGACTAGGGAAATCCTGACTGACCCTCTACCTGGAGCTTACACTGATGGTGTGCATGTCCAGGGCTCCACCCTCTCCCTACCTCCTGCTTAAGCCCTAGGCTTATACCACCGCCCATAACCCAGTGAAGTGGTAATACCAATACCCACAATAAGAACAGACAAGGGTAACGGAAAATATACACCACGCAACAGTCACTCAGGAATACACTATAAATGTGCAGGGCAAAATAAATACAAATATAGGAAGGAGTAAATAAGACACAGGAAAATACACCACCAGCAACGAATCTCCAACTACCAGCTCACCACTCCAGACCGAGATAACAACGGAAAAGACAGAAGCTATAATCGGCGACGCCCAAAGATCAGGAGAACTATTTAAAGGAAATGGGCATGGCCCAGCTTCCAATCCGAGGATCAGGTAAATTAACCCTGGAACAGCTAGATAAAAACTAGCCGACGCCAATGAGCAAATAGTGGTCAAAAGCGGAATTACCGCTGTCTGTCGGACGACCTGGTCTGAACAGCGTCCGACATGACAGACAACCTCCTGATGGTGCTGTCAGGAGGGACATCCTGGAAAGTTCGGATTTGGGTACCAGAACAGTACCCTGACCCGAACTCAGGCCCCATTCACTTGAATGGGGGGCCCGAACATTCAGTGTTTGCCACGCTGTCATGTGCATGACAGTGCGGCAAATACCGCTTCTGATTGACAGTGAAATCATCCCCGTTGGTCACAACGCTTCGGTTCCCACGCTGTCTAAAGACAGCATGAGCGCTCAGCTGAGATCGGAGATATAAAGTTTACCTCCGGTCACTGGAGTGGACCCCCTCTGTTCTGGTTACCAGACCCAGCCTCAGGATTCTGCCGGCTCAGTAACTGCCCGTGCGTTCTCAGACGCACAGGCAGTTAACATTTGTTGCCGTGCGGGAGATTCTTACTGTATGGCAACAGTTAACAGCTGCAGCCAATTACAGGCCAGCAGCTGACATCAGCAAGCACGTCACCAGCGTATGATGTCACTGTCAAACGCCAGAATGACGCTGTGCGCCTCAGATGTATCGAGCCGAGGACATTGCTGGATCTCAGCCAGGTAAGAACAGTTTTGTTTTTTTGTACAGCTGCGGTATGAGGCATATGATATTATACCCTGGGGCTGCATTATACCCCTATGGGGGAGCATTATATTATGGGGGTGCATTATACCCCTATGGAACTGTATTATACCCCTATGGGGGAGCATTATATTATGGGGGTGCATTGTACCCCTATGGAGCTGTATTATACCCCTGTGGGGCTGCATTATACTATGTACGTGCATTATACCTCTCTGGGGATGCATTATACTATGGGGGCTGCAATATATTGTTATGGGGCTGCATTATACTGCTATGGGGGAGCATGATATTATGGGGGTGCATTCTACCCCTATGGAGCTGCATTATACCCCTATGAGGGAGCATTATATTATTGGCCTGCGTTATACCCCTCTGGGGCTGCATTATATCCCTGTGGGGCTGCACTATGCCTCTATGGGGTACATTATACTATTATGGGGCTGCATTATACTATGGGGTGCATTATACCGCTACGGGGCTTCATTATACCCATATGGGGCTGCATTATACTGCTATGGGGCTGCATTATACTACTATATACGACTATGGGATGCATTATATTATTATCGATGACTATGGGGGCAATATGGAGAGACATGAGGCAGAATGGGTGAACAAGTGGGCTCCAGAATGGGAGGACACGTGGGGTCCAGAACAGGAGGACACGTGGGGTCCAGAATAGGAGGACATGTGGGGTCCATATGGGATAGTATTGGAATGTGGGATAATATTACTGTAGGAGCTAATTAAAAGATATTATTTTTGAGGATACTGTTTTCAGTATGGGTGAGAAGAGGTCCTGTTACTGTGCAGGGTGACATGGTCTCTTTTTTCTTCATCTAGCGTAGTACAGAGATTGGGGAAAAATTGGGGAATGTGCTCTAGATTACTTGTTTTCTGCAGAGACGAGTCCTGACTGAAAGAAGTGATGGCGGTCTGAACTGGCAAAAGAAGAAATGCGAAGATAAAAGACTTCAACTAGAGACATCACCAGTGAGTCAGTGTGTTACCTGTACACTTACACTATATAATCAAACTATATACAGAGCTCCTGTGTATAATGTCTCTGGGGATCCCCTGTATTACCTGTACACTAACACTATATACAGAGCTCCTGTGTATAATGTCACCTTTGATCACTGAATTACCTGTACACAGACACTGTATACTAAGTACAGATCTCCTGTTTATAAAGACATTATTATCATGTAGTATTCGGTCACTATGTGGTGGTAATTTGTGATCTGGTCATGGTGTGGTGGTATTTGTTCCTTGTATTTGCTATTTTTCGGTCGCTATATGGTGGTACTATGTTGTACGGTCATGATATGGCGGCATTTGTTCCTTGTATGTGGCATTATTGGTCTCCATGTGGTGGTAATATGTTGTCTGGTCATGGTGTGGCGGTATTTATTCCCTGTATGTGGTATTATTCTGTTAATGTGGTGGTAATATGTGATCTGGTCATGGTGTGGTGGTATTTGTCCCTTGTATGTGATATTATTGGTTATTTTAAAAATGGAAAAATAAATAAAAATACACCTAAACTTGTACTGGATATTTTAACAAATGTTTAATAAGTTACAGCAGAGTAGAGTGCGGCCAAAAGAGTCTACTTTATCGTGGTGGCGGATTAAAAAAATCTTTTGGCCAAAACAAAAGCTGGTGGCTATGTGATCTGGTTATGGGAACTGTTAATGTGTGATTGGTGAGGACATGGTGCAGAAGTGGTGTTTTCCCAAGAGCGGGTGGTGGGACTGTAAAAAGTTCGAGGGGTAGAGTCAGGGCTAGGGTGGAGCCTGGGCAGAGTTTCAAGAGTGCCCCAAAATTTTTGCCAGTATGGGACCCTGAAATTCCTAGTGGCAGCCCTTATAGGGACACAGCTACCTGAATATCTGCCATCAAAACAAGAAAGAGAGTCAGCAACCACATTATTGGTACCTGGAATATGGCTTGCGCAAAACCAAATGTTAAACATTTTAATACCAAAAACCTAATTAACTTTATAACTGTCATGGACAAGGAAGCCAGATGATTTATGGCTTGAGCAACACCCATGTTATCAGACCAGAAACAAATATGCTTGTTGCTCAAACAGGGACCCCAGATGGCAATTGGGATGGCAGTGGGAAACCATTCTAACCACGTGATGTTTTTGACCAAGATCCCGTCGACCTGTTCAGCACACCAATGCTCTCCAAAAACACCAAAACTGGTAGAACCTGCAGCATCAGAGAAAAGAGACAAATCCTCATTAGAAAATTTCAATGACTGAAAAAAAAGTGTCGACACTATAAGAAGAGAGGAACTCTCTCCAAAAAGGCCAAGTCTTCCCGTAACGGAGGGTTGATATGGATCCAATGGGAAGGAGGCTGTACAACTCTAGTAGAAAGAGACAGGTGGTGGGATTAAATCCTTCCCATGGGCATGACTTGGCACGCAAGAACAAGAAGTCCCAATAGGGACTGCATCTGCCGAATCGTGATGCTTTGAACCGTGAAAAAAACCTTCAATGAGCGACAACAATTGCACAATTTTATCTACAAGGAGATGAAAAAACATCCAATGGATCAATTTCAATACCCAAAAGATAAAGTAGGCACTGGACCATCCATTTTTTCACTGGAGAGGGGAACACCGAAATGTGACATGAAGGAACAGAAGGGGTCCAACAAAAACAAGACGATACACCCTGTGGACCTACAAAAAAGAAATCACCAAGATAGTGAATGATGGAAAAAAGACCTTATCTCATACTTAATAACGCATTTAAGAAAGGAACTGAATAAGTCAAGATAATGGTTAGTAATTGAACATGCCACAGTAAGACAGGTATCATAGTAATATCTACCATCCACAAAACATCCCAATAAGTGGTGACAATCCGGTTGAACCGGCAAAAGCCGAGTCAATGTCAGATTTTGCCATTAGGGCCCCCCAGACCAGCTTGTTTAATCAGAGTAACCGCTCTATCAAAAGAAACATTAGCGACGGATGTGTCACTTTCGGGAATGCAGTCATTCACTGAAGAACCCTTAGGGTGAGAAAGATGGTGAATTAAATGGAACTTTCCACATTCCTTCTTTGGAACAATAACTAATGGGGAAACCCTTAAATTAGGAAAGGGTGGTGATGAAAAAGCACCCACAATTCTGCCAAAGGATCCTTTCTTCTGCAACCTCTCGGACAGTATATGGGGGGATTACTTGGCAGATTTCAGTTTTGAAGCAAAGAGCGGAAGTTTACGGAAAATAAAAGGAAGAAAAGAAACGAAAGTGAAACCAAAGTATAATTGGGTACCTGCTTCTTTATTGTGGTACTTGTCGAGCCAAGGCCCCATCACAATTACGCTCACTGGGGTCCTTACTTTCTGCCTGACTGGTAGACTTTGTTGGTAACTTTGTGGAGGGATGGGGGCATTTCACAGCTGCAAGGAAGGCTACACAAGTGGAGCACTCATGCTTGTTCTTACAAAGTCCGTAAAAACGGCAGTGACCCAAGTTGAAGAGGCAGCACGAGCCTGGTCTGCAGACAGCCACTGACCCAGTGCCAGAAGAGGAACCAATGGCCATTGAGTGAAAGGAATTTGACACCTTCTGGGTGTGGCTTTAACACCCCAACCCAAATGTGGCTGAGTGGCCAAACCCCTTCTGAAATACTCATCGTAGCGCCACCAGGCACTACCACCATGGGATTTATACAATTTATAAATGGTATTGAGATAAATGAACAACTCAGAGCATCACTCAGGATGATTTTGACCCATAACACAGCCCCTTACAGAAAAAGCCTGAAGCCAATTGTTCATTGTTTTAGCAACATTTGGTTTCCTATTGTAAGGTCTGTCTGCCACTTGGCGTTCTTTATCCACTGAATGCTTGTTAGTGAATACCAAGGACCAGATGTGAATATAAGCAATCGCCCAAAACTTAACAGTTTTATCATCTAAATGACCTCCCAGCGGGGTAATCCCGCAAAAGAACAACCTTGTGTATACTGGCCAGAGAGGAACCCTTTGAATAGGGAGGTTCTCATCCAACAGAAGAGGGGTAACCAAGATTTTTCTGGTAGAAGTGGGCACTGCTACTACTCTTGCACCCCCACTCCAAGAACCCACATAATGGTACTCACCGCTACCTTGTTAAACCAAATGTCACAATTTCCAGATGTTGACTCATACACATTACTTGGTCACTACTTTTGCTTCCATAACAATACAAAAACACTGGAGAATAGTAGGAGTTTTGATAAAAAATGTAGAAAAGCTTTATTTGTTTAGCCCAATGACGAGACCGTACATGCGGACTCGCCGAGGCACCGGAGGACTCTTCTGTAGATGACAGAGAATGCTAGCTAGATCAGTAGCCCCTTCTGAAGGATCTGGAGCAGCCTGACGAATGTCTGCTGTGTCTGTTACAGGACTTAACGGACCGTCTACGAACGTGACTACAGAAAGTTGATGGAGATGAAGAGTCAGCGGTGGTTACCCTACCCATAGTTGGGACTAATCTGGGCCAGGGATCCTGCTTCCAGAAAGTTACTGGCCTTGGAAACTGATGCCATGGTAGGGGCAAATGACAGTGGGGGGTGCTGCAGATGAAATGAGAGGGGAGTCAGAAAACAAATGCACTGGATTTTGAATTTGTGGAGGGGAGGGTGGTAGCATAATGGCCTCTGAGCTATACACTTCCTGGCCTGGAAGGAGAACTTGTGGGACACAGACTGAAGCAGGGGGGTGCCAATACAGAAGCCACATCAGGAGGCTGAGCGACACAAGCTACAGCAGGGTTCTGTGTAATATTAGCAGCTTCCTCAGCAGAGGAAGAACTGCAGCTTGCCTGACCGCCCATGACTATATTGATAGGCTTGAGATGAAATATGGAGGGGAATTATTATGACCTGGTGGTTAAGGAGCAACATGGGACTAGCTCTGGAAGAGGTGGTACCTGTACTGATCGCAATCCCTGAACTTAACACACAACTAGCAGTAGCCGTGGGATGTTCCTATCACTCCCTGGACACCTCGTCACAGCCGGAGGACTAACTTCCCCTAAAGATGGAAACAGGAAAGCTGTCTTGCCTCAGAGAAAATCCCCAAAGGACAGAGAGCCCCCCACAAATATTGACTGTGAGTGGAGAGGGAAATGACATACGCAGGATGAAACCAAGATGTAGCAAAGGAGGCCACTCTAGCTAGATAGATAGTACAGGACAGAATACTGTGCGATCAGTATAAAAACTAGAAAAATCCACCACAGAGTTTACAAAAATCTCCACACCTACTAAAGGTGTGGAGGGCAAATCTGCATTTCCAGAGCTTCCAGCAAAACCTAATAAATAAATACTGATAAGCTGGACAGAAAAAACATAGAATGAGCTGAACGATTAAGTCCACAGCAAGTGGACAGCAAATGAACAAACAAGGACTTATCTTTGCTGAACTGGACAGAATATCAGGAATGTCCAAGGAAAGATGTGAATCCAACCAAGAAACATTGACAACTGGCACTGGCTGAGGGATTAAAGCCAGGCTAAATAGCCGAGCCCAAAGAGAATCAGTGGAAGCAGCTGCTACAACTAAATCCAAGGAGCAGCAGTTCCACTCAAAACCACCGGAGGGAGCCCAAGAGCAGAACTTACAAAAGTGCCATTTACAACCACCGGAGGGAGCCCAAGAACGGAATTCACAACAGGGAATGGGTGCACTGTATGCAGGCTCTGAAATGCTCTAACAGCGTGCAGCAGCCTCATTGGTGGATGGGTGTGGCTAATGATGTGTAAGGAGTGGGAATAGTGGAGCAAGATGGAGATTGTGCAAGACTTATTATGGGCATAAATTGCAGCGGCCAAAGCAAGTGATCTGCGGCGGGAGGTAAAGAGTCAGGCTCACCAAGAATGCAGGTGAGCCACGCGTTACCCTCCCATCCAATCCTGTCACGAACAGCTTCAGCTAGGCTGCCACTCGTGTGCCGGTCTCTCACCAGCAGACAACTAGTCTCCCGATCCCACGCTGTGAGGAGAAACCAGAAGATGACAGGTAGGGAGTTTTATAGGGAAAAGTAAAGGAGGAGAAACTGGAAATGGGGAGCTATTGACCAGGGAACAGTTAAGGAGGGAGCCTGGGAATGAAATACATTAACCCTTTAAAGCAGGGC
This sequence comes from Ranitomeya variabilis, assembly GCF_051348905.1. Classification (NCBI taxonomy): domain Eukaryota; kingdom Metazoa; phylum Chordata; class Amphibia; order Anura; family Dendrobatidae; genus Ranitomeya; species Ranitomeya variabilis. The sequence goes on from NC_135238.1 coordinate 181,083,360, forward strand.
ACCTCAGTCAAGAGCATCCAAATGAGGGTTGGAATGCCCTGCGTTGTGTGCTACTATTTTTCCTTGATAAAACCTACAAAAGATAAAATGAGCAAAAACCCTGCTGTAACTAAGTAAGTAAAAATCAAAAGTGCATTTAAATAATGCAGGGTTTTTAGTAATACTGTTTTTGATCAAAAATAGCATAATGCCATCCCACCGTCGACAAGGTGACCCTGATCGGGAAGGTCCTATGCAGCACCCCCAGGTAACCGGTTGCTGCAGTGATGTTGCCTTCCCTTTGGGGAGGGTGATATCACGCTTGGAGGCAAGGGAGATCCTATCTATCAAGTAAGGCTCTCACATTCAAACACAATCTGAATCTAGGCCAGGAGGGGGAGCTCAGGACCCGGATTCAGGTGAGCTCCCTTACACTTTATGTATCCTGGTCTGGAGGAGGAGCCAGTCAGTCTCTGGGAGTCTGAGGGAGACAGTGGAGGGAGACAGTTGGTCTCCAGGTGAGCAGAAGGATGTCTGGAGCAGACATGGGGGCCGAGCAGCCACGAGGGAGCTGCTACCCCAGGAAAGAGAAGCAGAAGGAGAGTTGAATTGTGGAGGAGCTTAGATGAAAGAAGCACAGAGGAGGAATGGGCTCAGGAGGGGAACAGTGGAAGGACACCCTCAGAGTCAGAGCGCAGAAGCCGAGTACCGGGAGCCCGAGGTAGTGTTGTTCTCCAGGACGCGCAACAGAACCGGAGGGCAAAGCACTATATGTCATTTGCTTGTAACAAGTCTGAGGTGAAGCAGTGACCGTGAGACCGGGTCATCTAAGAGATCCTATAAACAGGCTCAAACTGCCTATCGTACAGACATCTGTCTTAGGACAGGAGAGAGGGGACTTGCACTGAGCTTCAACCAGCATGGACCTAATTAACTAAACGGCGCTAGCAGGAAAGGCTTACGGACCTCACCTGGTAAAGGGATCTCTTATTGCCTCCAAGCTGGCCGGACCACAGCTACCCTGCACTTAGTACCCTGGACTGAGGACTACTACTGCTACCATCAGTAAACCAGGTAAAAGACTGCAAACTCTGTGTCCTCCATTTTTTCGTCGGCATACTGTTGTGAATTCTGCTATTTGGCTCCCTCCTGTGGTTGTAGATGGTATTGCAGTGGTTCCTGGTTCACAGTCTTGATCAGGTGAATCTGCTGATTGTAGTCTTGACTGGAGTATTTAGCCTTGCAGAACCCATCAGTTCCTGCCAGTTGTCCATTGTTTTTGGAGGTTTTGTCCATGCCTGGTTCCTCTGTCTTACTGCCATCTGCAAGATAAGTGTTTGGTTTCTTTTCTGCACACATGCTGTGCTTAATGATTTTGTCAATGTGTTTTTGTCCAGCTTTGATTGTGTCAGTGTTTTCACAGTCTTGTTGGATTCTCAGGAGTTGCAGATATACATTCCCTGACTATTAGTTAGTTTGTGGAATCTTTTTGTATTTTCTGCTGTGGGTATTTTTGAAGTATTTTAATACTGACTGCTTAGTATTCTGTTCTATCTTTCCCTGTCTAGTTAGAGTGGCCTATTTGCTGGAATCTATTTTCTGCCTATGTGTGTCTTTTCCTCTCCTATTCACAGTCAATATTTGTGGGGGGCTGCCTATCCTTTGGGGGTCTGCTCTGAGGCAAGTTAGTTTTCCCATTTCCATCTATAGGGGTATGTAGTTCTCCGGCTGTGTCGAGGTGTCTAGGTCTGTTAGGTACACTCCACGGCTGCTTCTAGTTGCGGTGTTAAGTTCAGGGTTTTGCGGTCAGTACAGATTCCATGTCTCCTGAGAAAGTTCCATGCCGCTCCTAGGTCACCGGATCATAACAGCATACACCATCTTTGCCACATACCTTGGGAGCCCTGGGGACCCCACTTCACCTGTGGGAAGCGTTACCATCTTGCTGCAACAACATCACCCCAGAGGACCCCTTTAAGCAGTGTCAGTCCCTACTGACCGAACACCACAGGTGGCGTCACGAACATAGACATTACAAATCCCCTTAAAGACCTTTCCCTTTAATTGGGTTACCAGGGCCACGGACCGGGTCGCAGCCACCGTGACATCCCCTTTAAGACCGGGCCCGGTACCAAGTACCCCGCTGCCCTGGTGTGGGCGCTCCACCTACGCTGTCTAATATTAAAAACCTTACCATTTGTCAGAGTTGACCTCATTGCGTGAATAAGGGCAGAATAAGGACCAGGTCCCGACCTGGGGACACCAATCTGGGGACACCAATCTGGGGAAGCCTTTAATTGTAATCTCCAGCTCAGGAGAGGGAGGCCGCACCCCAGCTTGTATAGAATGCAAAAATACAAAGAAAAAACACAAAAATTGAGCTTGGTTTAAGTTGGTATACATGCAGCACAAACGCATGTTCACATTGGCAATAAAGCATGCAACCCTATAGTACAAGCATATAGTATGTTGGCTGGTAGGGTGCGTGTGGCAGGATAGGTTTTTTTTTGTCCCAGCCCAGCCCTGTATAACGCATTCCCAAATAATTTTCAAAATGCCCTTGGGCCGTCATGAAAACTTGTTTACCAGTCCAATTCCTCATTTTCCAAGTAATCTCCATAACATCACTATTGGGAGCTACAAAAGAAAGTTAATTAAGGAGGGATAATGGCATTAAAGACTTTTGTCATGAGCCATGTTTCCAGAAACTAGTTAATAGGTCTGATATGGTTAGAAGAAGAAAACAGTATCTGAAAGCTTATGTTTCATAGAAGAACAAATAAGCATCTTTTGAGGCAGTAGGGGACCATCATCATCAAGGTATATGCACATAACGTCTTGTCAGCCCGATTTCCAGGTGTAATCACTGGCAAAAGTGCTAGAAAATAAAAAGGACAAACATGCACAGAGCAATGTCACAATTACTTGCTGTGCATATGGAGCGCCCCCAGTCCCAGGGCCACAGAGCACTCCGTACCGGGTCTCTCTTCTGTGGTTCTGGCGATGTCACGGTGGCTAGACCCCGGTCCGTGACCCTGCTAGGGAGTGCCCAATGAAAAGTGTAAAGTCCGGTGTGTGGTGCAGGGCGCGATGAATAAGAAGGACACAGGGTTGCAGTCTCTTTACCTCTTTACTGAAGGCTTCAGGATCCTCAATCCAGAGCACTGCTAACCGAGCTGGCTGAGACCGGCCGGTCCAATGGCACATCCAGAGTTCCCTTTGCAGGTGGAAATCGGTGCCTTCCAACTAGCGCTGTGTGTTGTAGTCCTTCCCTTCTGAGCCCACGGGATAGTTCTCACAACTGTTGTGTCTGTTTCTGATGTTACTTCTGATGTTCCCTCACAACTCGATTCTGATGTTCTTCTCCGTCCCCCAGATGATATGGCTAGGACGCACCCGTATGGCGGGAGGCCTGGAGTTCTTCCGGGACCCTAGAGTCGCCCCTCTCCCACTGTTGCCTCCTATGTCTGCTTAGGTGATTTAGGTGAGACAGCCCGCCTATAACTGACTGTCCTGCCGCTGTTTAAAGTACTGCTTGTAGTCAATACTTCCTCGGCGTTCCGGCCACCGGCTACGCGCCTCAGTAGGATGTTGCCTCGGTCTTACAGCACGACTCCTACTGGCTTATTCTCCTTGTTGCTTTGATCTCGTTTCTCACTCAGCACAATAAACCTCGCTTCTTGTCCTTTCTTAGGGTACCGCCGCAATAATGTGCAGGCGCGGTCCCGTAACGTTCTTTCTGTTCGCTGGGCCTCTGTCAGGATCCCACCCCTGACAGGGACCCCCCTGAGTCTCTCCCCGCAACACCCTCTGCCACAGGATGTTGCCTGTTCGATCCCCAGTCAGCTTCTAACTAACTTTCGGTCCAACCCCCAGTTTTACCAGATTGTGAGGAGTGGCCTACTGCATAGTGCCCTTAGCTCCCCCTGGAGGTCTGACTATGAAGTGTCTTGGTGTCTGTGATACCTGGTCAGGTGAACTCCTTAGATGCCATCGGACGTACCAGCACTCCCCTTAGCGGCGGAGCGCCAATACTGCAACGACAGGACTCTGGGGCGCTGCACATATGTTCCATCTTTTGTCACATCTTTTAACCACTTCAGCATTTGAAAACTGCAAAATGGCTATTAAAAGTGACCTGTCCATTCAACAGCTCACTAGAGCAGCGACACCATGAAGGAAGATAAAAAGCCCCTTGTGATACGTAATTAGGGAACAGGGGTACATATGGGGGAGCAGGTATAAGCTGGTTATTTGGATGCAACAGCGCAGACAATGAGGAGACTGATCGTTAAATAGTATTAGTGAACACAAAGGAAGATCTATTTATAAATACACATACGTATCTAAGGACTATATGGCGGGCTACAGTAACTGGGACGATGCAGTATATTAGGACACAGCTACTCCTCACTTTCCCCGACTGACTCCACAGCCCTGGTCGCTACTGAGCATGTACATGAAGTGCAGCACAGATTCATCTCCACTACGACTCCACAGCACCGGTCACTACTGAGCATGTACATGAAGTGCAGCACAGATTCATCTCACCTAAAAGCCGAGATCCTTAGATCAGGACCAGAACACACATTTATAGGACATTTCATAACTTTCTCAAATTATTATGAAAACATTTACAGCACATCCTGCACTGAACCCAATGTGTTATATATTTTAGGAGTTGGAGTCGGTCCATTTTATACCGACTCCACAGCCCTGCAACTAAAACACAGTGTTTTTGTTATCTAGCAGTTAAAAAACTGTGAATGCCTTAGGCTACTTTCACACTAGCGTCGTGCACTGCACATCGCTATCCGTCGTTTTGTAGAAAAAACGCATCCTGCAAAAGTGCGACGCATTGCCACACGTCGCAACAGTTGTGCGACAGTTGCGTCGCCACCAAAAAACGTTGCATGTAACGTTTTTTGGTGCGTCGAGAATGTCTTTTCCGACCGCGCATGCGTGGTCGGAACTCTGCCCCCGCCTCCCCGCACCTCACAATGGGGCAGCGGATGCGTTGAAAAACTGCATCCACTGCCCCCGTTGTGCGGCGCTTTCGACGCTAGCATCGGTGCGCTGCAACGACGCATAGCGACGTGCAGTGCATGACGCTAGTGTGAAAGTAGCCTTAAGGCCCCGTCTCACTTAGCGAGGTCGCTAGCGAGATCGCTGCTGAGTCACAAGTTTTGTGACGCAACAGCGACCTCAGTAGCCATCTCGCTATGTTTGACACGTAGCAGCGACCAGGCCCCTGCTGTGAGATCGCTGGTCGTGTCGGAATGGCCTGGACCTTTTTTTGATCGTTGAGGTCCTGCTGGGTAGCACACATCGCTGTGTTTGACACCTTACCAACGACCTCGTTGACGGCTCAGACACCGACACATAGGCGTGCATTTGCGTTGCCTTTTCCGCATCCCTCCGCTCCGATTGGTGGTCGCTACTGCGTTCTGATTGGCGGTCATGCCTTCAACAGAAGGCGACATAGTAGCGCTTCCATCCATCGCAGGCCGGAGAACTCTATAACGATCTGCAAACCACCACGCGGTCAGGAACAAAGGAATGAAGGGCTATTGTGTCGCCTCATAAGGCAAGGCCGCCACCAATCAGAACGCAGTAGCGACCACCAATCGGAACTGAATGGGTGCGGAAAAGGCAACGCAAATGCACGCCTGTGTGACTACAACGTCACACAGGACGTCCCTCATCGAGGTCTGAATCGTCATAATAGCTGCCATGTGACAGGGTCACAACGACCAACGACATCGTTGTACAGGTCGCTACAGGTCGTCGCATCGCTGCTGCGTCGTTGGGAAGATCTCACTGTTTGACATCTCACCAGCGACCACATAGCGATGCAGCAACGATCCCTGACAGGTCGTATCGTTGTCGGGATCGCTTTAGCGTCGCTAAGTGAGACGGGGCCTTTAAAGTCTCAACTTCACAGGTGTCAGTCCCAGTACTAGGCCAGTCACAGTCTCTTTAAACACCTCTGATCATTACAGTGGAATTTCGTGCTAGGCCGCAAGTCCTAGATATGCGAGTCACTGGGTATACAGTGTGTTCGTCACACTGGTACTCTCCATTCCCTGAAGTACGGTCTCAAACCACACCCCTTGTCAAGAATTGTGTTTGGGCCCCCCTATTATAGTAAACATTTATGTGTAATATATACAGCTCTGGCAAAAATTAAGAGACCACTGCAAAATGTTCAGTTTATCTGATTTTTCTCTTTATAGATATATTTTTGAGTAAAATGTAAATTGTTTATTTATTCTATAAACTACTGACAACATGTCTCCGAAGTTCCAAGCAATACATTTTGTATTTATTTTCTGAAAATGAGAAATTGTGAAAAAAAAAAAATAATGCATTGCTTGCAGACCTCAAATACTACAAAATAAAAACAAGTTCATAATCATTTAGAAACAACAATAGTGGCATAAGGTCGCCCAAAAGCAGTGTGAAAGAATGGTGGAAAGAATGGCAAGACGCATGAAAGCTGTGATTAAAAATCATGGTTATTCCTCAAAATACTGATTTCTGAACTCTTCCTGAGTTAAAACATTAGTGTTTCTACATGATTATGAACTCTTTTTTTTTTTTTTTGCATTATTTGAGGTCTGCAAGTAATGCATTTTTTTTAGATTTCGACCATTTCTCATTTTCAGAAAATAAATAAAAAAATGTATTGCTTGGAACTTCAGAGACATGTTATCAGTAGTTTATAGAATAAAAGAACAATTTTCATTTTACTCAAAAATATACCTATAATGAGAAAAACCACAAAACTGAAAATTTTGCAGTGGTCTCTTAATTTTTGATAGAGCTGTGTATATATTATATACACACACACACATAAAATGGGTGTCAGGTCCAAGCATTCCTACATGAACAGTTTCCTGGAAAGTGGATTGGTCTTCGTGGGCCAGTTGAATGGCCACCAAGGTATCCCAATCTGACCCCCTTAGACTTATCTTTGGGTTCATCTGAAGGCAATTGTCTATGCTGTGAAGATGCAAGATGTGCAGCATCTGAAACAATGGATACTGGAAGCTTGTGCTAGCATTTCTGTGGTGTTGCTATCAGTGTGTCAAGAGTGGGAGAAGAGGGTTGCATTGACAATCCAACACAATGGGCAGCACTTTGAACACATTTTATAGGTGGTCATAAACTAAATAACTCATGAAAGAATAAAGTGACGTTACAACCAAGCACACCATTGTTTTTCTTGTGGACTTCTCAATAAGTTTGATGTGTCACATGACCCTCTTCCCATTGGAAAAGAAAGTTGGATCCAAAATGGCCAACTTGAAAATGGCCGCCATGGTCACCACCCATCTTGAAAAGTTTCCCCCCTCCCATATACTAATGTGCCACAAATAGGAAGTTGATATCACCAACCATTCCCATATTATTTAGGTGTATCCACATAAGAGTGTGTGAGTGAGAGTCTGTCTCTCGACATGATGCTATGTAATAATGAGACAGCACTGGACATAAAACAGAGGACACTATGTAATAGTTGACCGCCCCATACATAACTAGAGAGGATGGTACGCAAGCCTTCTTAGGCTGGTTTCACACTTGCGTTTAAAAACGCAGCGTTTTAAACGCAAACGCAGGTGGTGAAAAAACGCATGTAAACGCGTGCAAACGCTGCGTTTTTTCCTGTGTTTGCGTTTTTGAAACGCATGCTGAGAAGTGTGTGACAGCTGCCAAACATCAAAATTAGGGTTGAGCAAAGCAGATCGGCCAATTTCAAAAGTCGCCGACTTTTGGCAAAGTCGGGTTTCGTGTAAATATATATACCGTATATACTCGAGTATAAGCTGAGATTTTCAGCCTACTTTTTGGGGCTGAAATTGCCCCTCTCGGCTTATACTCGAGTCATACCCGGGGGTCGGGAGGGGAGGGGGAGCGGGGGCTGTCTAAAAATACTCACCTAGTCCAGGCGCGGTCCCTGCAAGTCCCTGTCTTCCCCGGCGCCGACAGCAGCAGCTTCAGCTTCTTCCTGTACCCAGCGGTCACATGGTCCCGCTGAGTACAGGATGAAGCGCTGCGGCGTCGGGGAAGCAGGATCTACACAGCGGCAGGACCAGGTGAGTATACGGGGAGGGGAGCGCTGCGCTGCGCGAGTCACCTGCTCCTCGTTCCGGGCGCCGCTCTGTCTCCAGCAGTGACGGTCAGCAGAGGGCACGGTGACATAGTCAGTGCGCGCCCTCTGCTGAACGTCAGTGCTGGAGATAGAGCGGCGCCCGGAACGAGGAGCAGGTGACTATTGAAAGTGCCGGGGGCCTGAGCGACGGAGAGGTGAGTATGTGATTTTTTTTTTTTTTATCGCAGCAAATGGGGCAAGTGTCTGTATGGAACATCTATGGGGCCATAACGTTCCTGCAGCACTATATGGGGCCATAATATTCCTGCAGCACTATATGGGGCCATAACATTCCTGCAGCACTATATGGGGGCCATAACATTCCTGCAGCACTATGTGGAGCCATAACATTTCTGCAGCACTATATGGGGCCATAACCTTCCTGCAGCACTATATGGGGGCCATAACGTTTCTGCAGCACTATATGGGGCCATAACGTTTCTGCAGCACTATATGGGGCCATAACATTCCTGCAGCACTATATGGGGGCCATAACATTCCTGCAGCACTATATGGGGCCATAACGTTTCTGCAGCACTATATGGGGCCATAACATTCCTGCAGCACTATATGGGGCCATAATATTCCTGCAGCACTATATGGGGCCATAACATTCCTGCAGCACTATATGGGGGCCATAACATTCCTGCAGCACTATGTGGAGCCATAACGTTTCTGCAGCACTATATGGGGCCATAACATTCCTGCAGCACTATATGGGGGCCATAACGTTTCTGCAGCACTATATGGGGCCATAACGTTTCTGCAGCACTATATGGGGCCATAACATTCCTGCAGCACTATATGGGGGCCATAACATTCCTGCAGCACTATATGGGGCCATAACGTTTCTGCAGCACTATATGGGGCCATAACGTTCCTGCAGCACTATATGGGGCCATAACATTCCTGCAGCACTATATGGGGCCATAACATTCCTGCAGCACTATATGGGGCCATAACGTTTGTGCAGCACTATATGGGGCAATAATGTTTCTGCAGCACTATATGGGGCCATAACGTTTCTGCAGCACTATATAGGGGCATAATGTTTGTGCAGCACTATATGGGGCAAGTGTCTGTATGGGGCCATAATTAACGTTTGTAGAGCACTACGGCATATGGGGCAAGTGTCTGTATGGAGCATCTTATAGGGCCATAACGTTTGTGCAGCACTATAAGGGGCAAATATCTTTATAGAGCATCTTATGGGGCCATAATCAGCATTTGTGCAGCATTATATTGGGCAAATGTGTCTATGGAGCATCTTATGGGGCCTTTATTAACCTTTATGCAGGATTATATGGGGCATATTTTAATATGGAACATCTTATGGGGCTATAATGAACAGTATGGAGCATTATATGGGGCTCCTGATTCAATATGGATATTCAAAAACACTTAACCTACTGATGTCTCAATTAATTTTACTTTTATTGGTATCTTATTACTTTTGACATTTACCGGTAGCTGCTGCATTTTCCCCCCTAGGCTTATACTCGAGTCAATAAGTTTTCCCATTTTTTGTGGCAAAATTAGGGTGGTCGGCTTATACTCGGGTCGGATTATACTCGAGTATATACGGTATATATATATCTCTATTTATCTCATTGAGACATTATATATATGTGTGTGTGTCTCAATGAGAATATATATATATATATATATATATATTTACTTCAGCGCGATATAGCAGAAAAGCCGATTGCCGGCTTTTCATTTCTCCTGCCTAAACCCAACATGATATGAGACATGGTTTACATACAGTAAACCATGTCATATCCCCCTTTTTTTTGCATATTCCGCACTACTAATGTTAGTATTGTGTATGTGCAAAATTTCAGCGCTGTAGCTATTAAATTTAAGGGTTAAATCGCGGAAAAAATTGGCGTGGGCTCCCGCGCAATTTTCTCCACCGAGTGGTAAAGCCAGTGACTGAGGGCAGATATTAATAGCCTAGAGAGGGTCCATGGTTATTGGCCCCCCCTGGCTATAAACATCTGCCCCCAGCCACCCCAGAAAAGGCACATCTGTAAGATGTGCCTATTCTGGCACTTGGCCACTCTCTTCCCACTCCCGTGTAGCGGTGGGATATGGGGTAATGAAGGGTTAATGTCACCTTGCTATTGTAAGGTGACATTAAGCCAGATTAATAATGGAGAGGCGTCAATTATGACACCTATCCATTATTAATCCAATTGTATGAAATGGTTAAAAAAAACACAATATTGCAAAGTATTTTAATGAAATAAACACACAGGTTGTTGTAATATTTTATTGCTCTCTCAATCCACCTGAAGACCATCGTTCTGTAACAAATTAAAAATAATAAACCAACAATATACATACCTTCCGTAGATCTGTAACGTCCCACGATGTAAATCCATCTGAAGGGGTTAAAATATTTTACAGGCAGGAGCTCTGCTATAATGCACCTGTAAACCCCGGGGAATGATGGTAATGTAGGTCAATGACCTATAGTTACCTTCAGTCGCGGTGATGCGCCCTCTGCTGGATGTCCTCATATGACGTCGAGCGTGGGAAAAAGTTCCCACGCTCGAGTTCATATGAGGACATCCAGCAGGGGACGTCTCACCGCAACTCAAGGTAACTGCAGGTCACCCTGCTTTCCATTCAGTACCCGGGGAATTACAGGCAGGAGCGAGTGCTTTAGCACAGCTCCTGGCTGTAAAATGTTTTAACCCCTTCAGATGGATTTACTTCGTGGGACGTGACTGATCGGAAGGTATGAGATATTGTTGATTTTTTATTTTTACTTTGTTACAGAACGAGGGTCTTCAGATTGATTAAGAGAATAATAAAATATTACAACACCCTGTGTCTTTATTTCATTGAAGGACTTTGTAACAATGTGTGTGTTTTATTAACCATTTAGTACTATTGGATTAACAATGAATAGGTGTCATAATTGACGCCTCTCCATTATTAATCTGGCTTAATGTCACCTTACAATAGCAAGGTGGCATTAACCCTTCATTACCCCATATCCCACCACTACATGGGAGTGGGAAGAGAGTGGCCAAATGCCAGAATAGGCGCATCTTCCAGATGTGCCTTTTCTGGGGTGGCTGGGGGCAGATGTTTGTAGCCAGGGGGGGGGCCCCCCAATAACCATGGACCCTCTCTAGGCTATTAATATCTGCCCTCAGTCACTGGCTTTACCACTCTGGCGGAGAAAATTGCGCGGGAGCCCACGCCAATTTTTACCGCGATTTAACCCTTAACCCCTTAAGCCCCGAGGGTGGTTTGCACGTTAATGACCAGGCCAATTTTTACAATTCTGACCACTGTCCCTTTATGAGGTTATAACTCTGGAACGCTTTTACGGATCTTGGCGATTCTGACATTGTTTTCTCATGAGATATTGTACTTCATGTTAGTAGTAAAATTTATTCGATATAACTTGTGTTTATTTGTGAAAAAAATGGAAATTTGGCAAAAATTTTGAAAATTTCACTATTTTCCAACTTTGAATTTTTATGCCCTTAAATCACAGAGATATGTCACGCAAAATACTTAATAAGTAACATTTCCCACATGTCTACTTTACATCAGCACAATTTTGGAACCAACATTTTTTTTTGTTAGGGAGTTATAAGGGTTAAAAGTTGACCAGCAATTTCTCATTTTTACAACACCATTTTTTTTTAGGGACCACATCTCATTTGAAGTCATTTTGAGGGGTCTATATGATAGAAAATAACCAAGTGTGACACCATTCTAAAAACTGCACCCCTCAAGGTGCTCAAAACCATATTCAAGAAGTTTATTAACCCTTCAGGTGTTTCACAGGAATTTTTGGAATGTTTAAATAAAAATGAACATTTAACTTTTTTTCACACAAAATTTACTTCAGCTCCAATTTGTTTTATTTTACCGGTAACAGGAGAAAATGGACCCCAAAAGATGTTGTACAATTTGTCCTGAGTACGCCGATACCCCATATGTGGGGGTAAACCACTTTTTGGGCACATGACAGAGCTCGGAAGGGAAGGAGCGCCATTTTACTTTTCAATGCAAAATTGACTGGAATTGAGATGGGACACCATGTTGCGTTTGGAGAGCCCCTGATGTGCCTAAACATTAAAACCCCCCACAAGTGACGCCATTTTGGAAAGTAGACCCCCTAAGGAACTTATCTTGATGTGTTTTGAGAGCTTTGAACCCCCAAGTGTTTCACTACAGTTTATAACGCAGAGCCGTGAAAATAAAAAAAAAAATTTTCAGAAAAATGATTTTTTAGCCCCCAGTTTTTTATTTTCACAAGGGTAACAGGATAAATTGGACTCCAAAAGTTGTTGTCCAATTTGTCCTGAGTACGCTGATACCCCATATGTGGGGGGGAACCACTGTTTGGGCGCATGGCAGAGCTCGGAAGGGAAGGAGCGCCATTTGGAATGCAGACTTAGATGGATTGGTCTGCAGGCGTCATGTTGCATTTGCAGAGCCCCTGATGTACCCAAACAGTATAAACCCCCCATAAGTGACCCCATATTGGAAACTAGACCTCCCAAGGAACTTATCTAGATGTGTTGTGAGAACTTTGAACCCCCAAGTGTTTCACTACAGTTTACAACGCAGTGCTGTGAAAATAAAAAATCCTTTTTTTTTCCCACAAAAATGATTTTTAGCCCCCAAAATTTTTATTTTCCCAGAGATAACAAGAGAACTTGGACCCCAAAAGTTGTTGTCCAATTTGTCCAGAGTACGCTGATGCCCCATATGTTGGGGTAAACCCCTGTTTGGGCGCACGGGAGAGCTCAGAAGGGAAGGAGCACTGTTTTACTTTTTCAACGCAGAATTGTCTGGAATTGAGATCGGATGCCATGTCGCGTTTGGAGAGCCCCTGATGTGCCTAAACAGTGGAAACTCCCCAATTCTACCTGAAACTAATCCAAACACACCCCTAGCCCTAATCCCAACTGTAACCCTAACCACACCCCTAACCCTGACACACCCCTAATTCTAATCTCAACCCTAATCCCAACCGTAAATGTAATCCTAACCCTAACTTTATCCCCAACCCTAACTTTATCCCCAACCCTAACTTTAGCCCCAACCCTAGCCCCAACCCTAACCCTAACCCTAACCGGAAAATGGAAAGAAATACATTTTTTTAATTTTATTATTTTTCCCTAACTAAGGGGGTGATGAAGGGGGGTTTGATTTACTTTTATAGCGTTTTTTATATCGGATTTTTATGATTGGCAGCTGTCACACACTAAAAGACGCTTTTTATAGCAAAAAAGTTTTTGCGTCTCCATATTTTGAGACCTATAATTTTTCCGTATTTTGGTCCACAGAGTCATGTGAGGTCTTGTTTTTTGCGGGACGAGTTGACGTTTTTATTGGTAACATTTTCGGACATGTGACAGTTTTTGATCCCTTTTTATTCCGATTTTTGTGAGGCAGAATGACCAAAAACCAGCTATTCATGAATTTCTTTTGGGGGAGGCGTTTATACCATTCCACGTTTGGTAAACTTGATAAAACAGTTTTATTCGTCGGGTCAGTACGATTACAGCGATACCTCATTTATATCATTTTTTTATGTTTTGGCGCTTTTACACGATAAAAACTATTTTATAGAAAAAATAATTATTTTGGCATCGCTTTATTCTGAGGACTATAACTTTTTTATTTTTTTGGTTATGATGCTATATGGCGGCTCGTTTTTTGCGGGACAAGATGACGTTCAGCGGTACCATGGTTATTTATATCAATCTTTTTGATCGCGTGTTATTTCACTTTTTGTTCGGCGGTATGATAATAAAGCGTTGTATTTGGCTCGTTTTTTTTTTCTTACGGTGTTCACTGAAGGGGTTAACTAGTGGGAAAGTTTTATAGGTTGGGTCGTTACGGACGTGGCGATACTAAATATGTGTACTTTTATTTTTTTTTGTATTTTTAGATAAAGAAATGTATTTATGGGAATAATATTTTTTTTTTTCTTTATTTAGGAATTATTTTTTTTTTTTTTTTTTTTTTTACACATGTGGAAATTTTTTTTTAAACTTTTTTACTTTGTCCCAGGGGGGGACATCACAGATCGCCGATCTTATAGTGTGCACAGCACTCTATCAGATCGGCGCTCTCACTCACATCGCTGCAGCTTTCATCTGCAGCCTGCTCCGGACCCGGAAGTACTCCCTGCAGGACCCGGATGCAGCCCCGCGGCCATTTTGGATCTGGGGCCTGCAGGGATAGGAGGTAGGAGACCCTCGCAGCAACGCGATCACATCGCGTTGCTCCAGGGGTCTCAGGGAAGCCCGCAGGGAGCCCCCTCCCTGCGCGATGCTTCCCTGTACCGCCGGCACACCGCGATCATGTTTGATCGCGGTGTGCCGGGGGTTAATGTGCCAGGGGCGGTCCGTGACCGCTCCTGGCACATAGTGCCGGATGTCAGCTGCGATAGGCAGCTGACACCCGGCCGCGATCGGCCGCGCTCCCCCCGTGAACGCGGCCGATCGTTATGACGTACTATCCCGTCGGTGGGAATTAAGGCCCACCCCACCTCGACGGGATAGTACGTCATATGGGATTAAGGGGTTAAAATTAATAGCTACAGCGCCGAAATTTTGCACATACACACTACTAACATTAGTAGTGTGGAATATGCAAAAAAAGGGGGATATGACATGGTTTACTGTATGTAAACCATGTCTCATATCATGTCGGGTTTTAGGCAGGAGAAATGAAAAGCCGGCAATTGAATTACCGGCTTTAGGGGTAGGGTTAGGATCCCTTTATCAACCTTGATGGTGAGGGGTGGCTTATCAGTGTGTATTCTTGTTTTTTTCTATAAAAACGCATGCGTTTTTAACGCAAACAAACGCATGTGCTTAAAAAAGCATGCGTTTACATAGACAGCAATACATTTTTTTGCCGCAAAAAAACGCATGCGTTTTTTGGCGGCAAAAAAACGCCTCTAGAAATTACTACATGTTGCATTTCTGCGACAGAACGCATGCAGCCAAAAAACGCATGCGTCGTTAAACGCGGCCAAACACGTACAAAAAAAAAACGCATGCGTTTTTTTCTGTACAAACGCTGCAGATCAAAACGCAAGTGTGAAACCAGCCTTAGTATAATGTCCCACATCCTGGTATAATGTGCCACAATCTGGTACATACGTCCCTTATCCTGGGCCCCAACCTTTTGTATATGTCCCCAACCAGCTGTAATATACTCCATCCCATGTGCCCTGTTTTGTAATGAATTAAAAACAAAACTATACTACCCACCTTCCCCCACACCGTGCAAGATCTTCTATTTCCAGTGTGGGAGCCAGCAGCTTGACTTCGGCATCCCCTTTGTGGCACATGATGCCACTGCTGTGCACCCCCAGTCATGCCATCAACTGTCTGCCTCCAATTGGGCGGCAGCATGTATTGCAGCGCAAGGGAGCCGACAAGTTCCCTTTGCCACAATACATTTTAGCTTAAAAAGGAACCCGTCACCAGTTTTGGCCAATATGAGATACGACCACCACTTTTCAGGTCTGATATACAGCATTGTATAATGCTCTATATCTGCCCCCAACCTGACCTGCAAGAGAAAAGAGCTTCTACATTGTGTCCGTGAAGTCATGGTGCATTTTTAACCAGTCACTGGAAAGCAACAAAAAAAAAAAAAAAAAAAAAAGATAGAAATGTGAAATCTGCTCCAAATGAAAGAAACTCTCCCAGTTTCATACCTATTCAGTGCAATTCGATGTGGACTCCATTTGTTGCCCTACACACGTCCAAACGATAGTGTACTTAGCCGTGCGTGGCAAGAACTTCATCTGGTGTAACAGAGCGGTCGCCTCATCGCTAAACACAATCTTCTGCAAGAGTCATTGTCGATCTCATGAAGCATATCTGTAGCAAACACGCATCGTTTAGGTCTATCCGGCGGTTTGATAGTGTGCAACAGCCGCAATTTGTACCCCGTAAAACAGATGTTTAACACCTTATGAACTGTAATTTTGCTTCGTGTAATTGTCGAGCACACCCACGCATAGATTTTTATTTAGGGCTCCTTAGGTAGCTATACCATATAGCCTCTACAGACTCATCACTGACTGATGGCCTACCAGAACGGGGTTTCTCCACCAAACTGCCGGTTTCCTTCAACTGCTTATCCCTATTCCTATGTGGTGTCACTTCTTTATAAATGCACTGATATTCATGTAGCACTTTGGTCACTGATTCGAATTTAGCGAGCCACAGAACACATTGAACTGTCCTCTGTACCATCCACATCTTGACTGGCATGGAAAACCACACAGCTGGCATAAGCTTGTGGTTGCATAATATCACAGACCTGGCAGTGTATTAATTAGAGTTCAGTTTATCAGGGGTTAATCTGACTGGGGGCTCAGCAACCGCTTAAATGAGTTTGTGTTTGATTGGTTCTTGTTATCTCTCCTCATGAACAGGTCTGATATGATTGGGCCAGAGAAAGGGCACCAAAATGTAAACTATAAATAGATCCTGTCACTGGTTAAAAGTGCACCATGACTTTACGGACACTATTATGCTCAACTGCGGGGCAGTCCGGTGTCACTGGTCTTCGTCTGGCTCCTGTGCAGTCGTACTTCTCTGCCCTGACAAGGGCTGAGTAAAGTACTGAAGTGCACATGCAGCGGGGGGGTTCTTTGACCTTACCCGGCTGCAAATTCAGAACATGTGCACATACCCTAAAGCTTATGAATTATTTTTTTTTTAATAATATTCTTAAGGCCAATTACACCCATGTTTATAATTTAATATCTTATTTTTACTTAATTCCAGTGTAATATTTCCAAACTTCTCAAAATCTGAATCTCTCGAAAGATTAAGACCAGTATAAACCACCACATGGAGTCCATTAAAAAAAAAACAAACAAACAAACAAAAATATATTTCTATGAATTGAATTTCTGTTGCACCAAAAAGTACTGTAAAAGCAAAAACTCAGAACAGTCAAGAGTGACAGCAAATAAATGTTTGTTTAGTTAAAGTTCACTCTCGCCCCTCACAAAGCAGCAGCACAGATTCAGTAGACTTCTTTGCCTCATCCAACAGCTGGAAAATCTTCTTCTGAGTCTAAAGGGAAATAAACACAAAAATGGATATCAGTTTCTGTAGACAAGTGCATACAAAAATACCATTTAGGTGGGAATTCATCAAGAGTCCGGTTTTGTATGCCAGCGTTAGTAACTTTAGAGCATCTTTGGGTGCCACAAACTGAAAATAGTCACCAAGCACAAGCTAAAATAGATTTCTGCCAATTTCTGAAATAAATTATAGGGAATTGTTCAGGGTTGTGGAATTATCTGCAACTTTTATGCCAGAAAACTAATGCAATTACCTTGATGTGTTCCCTACATCGTATGCACCTGAGGGAACATTCTTGAGACGTTACTGTTATTCCATATTGAGGTTCAAAACTCTTTGCTGATCAATTTCAAAACATTTATGTGGCAGGATCTCCTTTCTATGCTTGAACACATTTGAAGCTGTAGAAGTCTGTATGCACCGAGCTCCCGTAGGGTCAGGCTCGCAAACCACCATAAAAGATTAATAACTGTACCATGTCTCTCTGGTGGATGCTCCACTGAAGCATAACTTCATAAAAATTTATCTTTCTTGGATTGAAGGATATATTTTAAATTACTTGGCTTCAAATTCCTGCATCAGACAGGGAGGCATTTCAAAGTACCGTAGTTTAAAACCAAATTATATATACCGTATATAGAGCTTTTGTGGGAAAAAATAAATAAGCCGGATTACTCACCGGTAATGCTCTTTTAGTGAGTCCACGACAGCACCCTACTGGAGAGAGGGATCCGCCCCGCAGGAACAGGAAACCTATTGAGAAATAAAAGGGGGCGGTCCGCCTCTCCTCCTCAGTTTTGATTTCAGAGTACCCGGAGGACCGCCAATATTAGGCAAATATCATTTATTTCATTCTTTAAACTTATTTGCTTATCATTAAAAGGATTTTACTCAAATAATATGCATTATATTAATATAGGGAGGGATGTAAGAGGGTGCTGTCGTGGACTCACTAAAAGAGCATTACCGGTGAGTAATCCGGCTTTTTACTCTTCGCCACGACAGCACCCTACTGGAGATCTTTCAGAGACCATCACCTAGGGAGGGGACCACCGTGCTGAGGACAGTCCTGCCAAAGTCTAGGTCAGAAGTTGACGATAGGTCTAGCCTATAGTGGTTATAAAATGTAGAAGGATTTGACCACGTTGCCGCCTTACATATAGTTTCAATCGGGACGTCTCCCCTCTCTGCCCAGGAGGATGCCATCGCTCTGGTAGAGTGTGCCGTTATGCCTTCCGGAGGGTTTTCTTTCCTCGCGGAGTAAGCCAGTTTGATAGCCTCTCTGATCCACCGGGATAAGGTGCTTTTTGTTACTCCATGACCCTTCTTGACACCCTGGAAGGAAATAAACAGAGCCCTACTCTGTCGCCAGCTGCTGGTCTTTTCAATGTATTTTAACACTACTCTTTTAACGTCTAGAGTGTGATATTTTTGTTCTTCAGGAGTGGATGGATTACTGAAGAAAGTGGGCAAGATTATTTCTTGTGACCTGTGGAATTTTTTTGCTACTTTGGGTAGGTAGGAAGGGTCTGGTTTAAGAATTAACTTATCCTGAAAGGTTAACAAAAAAGGTGGATCTATAGAGAGTGCTTGGATGTCACTGATTCTCCTAGCTGAAGTCAGTGCTACCAAGAGGGCCGTTTTTAGTGATAGACATTTAATTGGTATTGAGTCTATTGGCTCGAATGGAGAGTCTGTTAGGGCTTGTAAGACTAAATTTAAATCCCAGGGTGGAATTCTAGGTATGTTAACTGGATTCATTCTTTCGCAGGCCGTAATAAATCTGGATACCCATCTATCCCCCGCAATGTTATGGCCATAGAGGGCTCCTAGTGCTGAAACATGAACCTTTAAGGTGTTTACAGTTAGACCTAGTTCTCTCCCTTTTTGAAGAAACTCCAGGATAGAATGTATCGGAATCTCTGATATGTTGGTAGATGTATGGAATTGAAAAAATTTTCTCCATACTCTTGTATAGATTTTTGTGGTGGAGGGTTTTCTACTATGGAGAAGCGTATCAATTAAACCCCCCGAGAATCCTCTTGATCTTAGCATCTGCCTCTCAAGTTCCAGGCCGTCAGGTGGAGATTGTCCACCTGAGGGTGGAAAAACGGACCCTGGAAGAGAAGGTTGGGCGTTGAGGGGAGGACCCAAGGATCTGAGACCGACATGGTCCGTAGCCATGAGAACCATGGTCTCTTGGGCCAGAATGGAGCTATCAGTACAACTCTCGCCCCTTCTTCTCTGATTTTGCGTATAACTTGAGGTAGCAATATGATCGGAGGAAATGCGTACGACAGACTGAACTGCCAAGGGGCTTGGAGAGCGTCCAGAATGTCCGGATGATCCGCTGGAGATAGAGAAGCAAATCTCCGGACTTTTCTGTTTTTCCTTGTGGCGAAAAGATCTGAGGACGGCCCCAAAGAGATATTATGTCCAGAAATATTTGCTGGTTTAGACACCACTCTCCTTGCCTTAGGGTGTGTCGGCTTAAAAAGTCCGCCTGCTGATTGCTTGCTCCCCTTATGTGCAGTGCAGTAAGGGATGTTAGGTGATTTTCTGCTAGATTTAAGATTTCCGTAGCAGAAGACATCAGAGTCTCTGATCGCGTACCTCCTTGCCGATTTAGATACGCCACCGTGGTGGTGTTGTCGGACAGGACTCTGACGTCTTTCCCCCGAATCTGTGGGAGGAAATAGTATAAGGCGTATTTTACAGCATTCAGTTCTTTAAAGTTAGAGGAGCTGCAATTTTCTTCCATGCTCCATAAACCCTGGCAATAATCGTTCCCCATATGAGCGCCCCATCCATGAGGACTGGCGTCAGTGGTTATGGTGTGAGATGGCGTTATTACCCATGGAACCCCACTCAACAAATGGTTTGAGTCTAGCCACCACTCTAAGGAAGTTAAAACCTCCTGAGATAAGGTTATTTTTGTATTTAGGTGACCAAATAACCGTCTATCCTCTTGTAAAATTTGATGTTGTAGGACTCGAGTGTGGTGTTGAGCCCATCTCACTGCTGGTATACAAGAGATAAGAGACCCTAGTAACGACATAGCTTGTCTTAGGGATATACGAGGATTAGTTATTGCGGCTAGGACTTTGTGTCTGATCAGTAGGATTTTTACCTGCGGCAGGAGACACTTTTGAGATATGGAGTCTAACTGGAACCCCAAGAACACCTGACGGGAAAGCGGAGTGAGTCTGGATTTGTCGGTATGGATTATCCAGCCCAGGTCCTGTAGAGAGGAAATTGCGTGAGCTAAACGATCAGCACATTGAGTAACTGAATTTCCTATTACCAAAAAGTCATCCAGATAGGGCACAATCAAAGTTTCCTTCTGGCGTAGGTATGCCATCACCTCTAGCATTATCTTGGTGAAGATCCTCGGCGCTGTTGAGAGGCCGAAGGGTAAGGCCGCATACTGGAAGTGACGAACCTCGTTGTTGATTTTTACCGCCACTCTGAGGAATTTTTGGTATCTGTTATGAATGGGGAGATGATAGTAAGCATCCTTTAGATCAATGCCCCCCATCATACAGTTCGGGAAGAGGAGTTTTATGGTGGACCTAATGGACTCCATTTTAAATGTATAATTTTCAATGAATGAATTGAGTTTTTTAAGGTTTATGATGGTTCTGAAAGAACAGTCGGGCTTAGAGATTAGGAATAGGGGAGAATAGAATCCCCTACCCTCCTGTCCCATCGGTACTTGGACTAGGATCCGTTTTGATATTAGGGTTTGAATTTCAAGCTCTAGAGCCTGTTGCTGTATAGGCGAGCTGAGAGTTGTTATAATATAAGACTCGTGGGGCACACGAGAGAATTTTAATTTAATTCCATCTCGGACGATATTTAAAACCCACGAGCTAGATGTTATCTTCTCCCATTGGGTGGTGAAAAATTTAAGTCTGCCCCCAACTGGTATGTCCTCAGTATTTGTCTTTTGGGGGGTTGGGTCTTCTAAACATGGTACCTCTCTGCTTGTCGTCCTTAGGGGTCCATGTTGTAGACCTATCTGTTTGCCTCCTTTTGCCAAACGGCCTCCTCTTAAAGGCTCTCCTGTAAAAGGGAATAGAGGATTCAGGAAAAGCTTTCTTCCTGTCCTTTGCCTTTTTGAGTATGTCATCTAAGGTTTTACCAAAGAGGTACTCACCCTCACATGGGATTGCGCATATTTTAGATTTAGATTGCGCGTCCCCTTTCCAGCTCTTCATCCATAGAGCTCTTCTTGCGTTATTTACAAGGCCCGCAGATCTTGCTGCTAAACGGAGTGAGTCGGCGGAGGCGTCTGCCAGAAAGGCCGCTGCTCCTCGTATTAAGGGGATGGCTGCTCTCAGTTTTTCTCTCGAGCTTTTCTTTTCAATTTGCTGGTCTAACTGATCAATCCAGATGATCATTGACCGGGCCGCGCAAGTACTGGCTACTGCAGGTTTGAATATTCCTGTAGCCGCTTCCCAGGAACGTTTAAGGGATGATTCAGCCTTACGATCCAAAGGATCGACCAATAGTCCCGCATCCTCCACAGGTAAAGTGGATTGTTTGGAGGTAGAGGCTACAGCCGCGTCGACCTTAGGGACTTTGGTCCAAGTAAGAAGCTCCTCGTCACTAAACGGATATTTGCGTTTTGAGGCTGAGGGTAGAAAGCCTCTCTGATCTTGCTTCTCCCACTCTCTTTTGATTAATGTTTTCACTGCTGGTATAACCGGAAAACATCTCCTCTTTCTGTCTGCCAAACCCGCGAACATTATCTCTTGCGCGGTTTGCGCACCCTTAGACTCCTCACACCCCATGGTATTTCGAATGGATTTTACCAAGTTGTCCACACTGTCTAAGGGGAAACATGAGCGTCCCTCAATCTCTGATGAGGATGAGGACGCTGGACATGATGATAGGGAGGCATCTGACAGTATCGGTTGGTCACTGTCGGAGTCTGACACAAGTGTTGGTGTTTTAGATTTAGAACTACGCGGTTTTTCCTGGGTCATATTTTTTAGTTCTTCTCTAATAATGGCCCGTAGGTCCGTAATGGACACTGCTGCTCCCTGTGTTGTTTCTTTAACACAGTCCTCACAAAGTTTTTTGGGGTATGAGTCAGGGAGGGGCTGGTTACACAAGGCACATTCCCTGTGCTTCGTTTTTTGTCGTTTTTTGCTCTAAGCGTGTAAGTAGAGAGAGAAAGGGAAAAGAGAGAGATAGGGAGACAGCGTTAGCTTAATAGGCAGAGTTCACAACTCACCCAGTGAAGCAAATAATACCGGATCAGAAGGCCGAGATCCTGTTCTGGAACCGTCGCTTTTACGAGCGGTGTCCGAGGATCCTCTGGCGTGATCTTTGGCGGGGGGTACTGGAACTCCGGTTGTAGGGTCCATGGCACCTGGGGATGACATCTCTGCATCGCCGTTTTAGTGTTAATGAGCGCTTTAAATAGAGCGCCAAAACGTTTTTTTTTTTTTTGTTGTTTTTTTTTTTTCGCGCATGCGCAGACAGTGCCGCTCCCCTGCCCTGGATCCGGCCTAGGCGCCCCGGAAGTCCAGGATCCACTTCCGGGGTAGCCTGTATTTGCGGCGGTCGGCGCGTGTGCGGCCCGGGATTCAACGCCGGGCCGCGATGGAAGGTCATCTTACCCGCTCCTGCTGCCGTACCGCACGCTGGGAAGGACGCCGGTCGGCCTTTCCCGGACCCGGCCGTCTGCCCGCTCCATCAGACGAGGGGGGAGCCGTCTAACGGAACTCCCCCGACGCTGCTTCTGAGCTGCAGCCCCTGCCGTTCTCTCGGATACTGCGCAGGCGGCATGCAAGCCCAGGTATGCTTTTTCTCATTCGGAAGTCCTGTCGTTCCCGCAGGAACAGGAAACCTAAACTGAGGAGGAGAGGCGGACCGCCCCCTTTTATTTCTCAATAGGTTTCCTGTTCCTGCGGGGCGGATCCCTCTCTCCAGTAGGGTGCTGTCGTGGCGAAGAGTAAAAAATAAATACTGCAGTGGTCAGGAAAGGTTAACTGCCAATTGTATTACATGTTAAGATATCTTTCAAACATTTTACACCATTAGGCCGGGATCACACATGCGAGAAACACGTCCGTGTCTCGCATGTGAAAAACAAGCTCTGGCGCCGGCACTTGGGAGCGGAGCGTGCAGCTCCATGTGTTCCTATGCGGCCGCACGCTCTGCTCCACAGTGCCGGCGCCACAGCTTGGTTTTCACATGCGAGACACGGACGTGTTTCTCGCATGTGTGATCCCGGCCTTAGGGGGTTGTCCAGTTTATATAGAGCACAGCTTGTTACATAAGTCCTCTGCTCTAATTAGATATATACCTGTGATGATTGCCCTTAAACCAAGGCATTAGTGACTGTCACAGCTGGTGTGAATTGCCAGCAAAAAAAAAAAAAAAAAATGCTGAAAGAAACTGGTAGCAACTAATCTGCACAAATGTGTACTAGCGTAATGCGTGTTGTCACCAACTGAGAATTTATTATACCAAAACCAAACAGGTAAAAACAGCCCCACACCGGGTCATACAGTACATATAATAGTCAGATAGTCAGGTTATGTACACACATCCAGCTATCTGTGGTAGTGCAAGACAATTCACTCAATGTCTATAGAGCCAAAAAGGGTGTAATTCCAATTTACATAAAACTAAAAGTATTTATAAGCACCTCTTAAGCGGTAAGAGGCAATGGTATATTCTCTGTGTATAAATATTTTATAACCTGTTTGGCAACATAGATCATGCATAAATGGTGTCCAAGTAACTAGATTTGGACTTCTGCCACTCATGAGCCAAACATGTAAGGAAGTCTGCTGTAACCAGTCCTTATTTATGTTGCCACTGAGTAAGGGTACCGTTACACTACACGATTTACCAGCGATACAACCTGGCCGTGATCGTTGGTAAGTCGTTGTGTGATCGCTGGAGAGCTGTCACACAGACAGCTCTCCAGCGACCAACGATGCCGAAGTCTCCGGGTAACCAGGGTAAACATCGGGTTACTAAGCGCAGGGCCGCGCTTAGTAACCCGATGTTTACCCTGGTTACCATTGTAAATGTAAAAAAAAATAAACACTACATACTTACATTCCGGTGTCCGTCAGGTCCCTCGCCGTCTCAGCTTCCCGCACTGACTGTGAGCCCCGGCCGGAAAGTAAAAGCAGAGCACAGCGGTGACGTCACCGCTGTGCTGTACTTTCCGGCCGGGGCTCACAGTCAGTGCGGGAAGCTGAGACGGCGAGGGACCTGACGGACACCGGAATGTAAGTATGTAGTGTTTATTTTTTTTTACATTTACAATGGTAACCAGGGTAAACATCGGGTTACTAAGCGCGGCCCTGCGCTTAGTAACCCAATGTTTACCCTGGTTACAAGCAAACACATCGCTGGATCGGTGTCACACACCCCGATCCAGCGATGACAGCGGGTGATCCAGCGAAGAAATAAAGTTCCAAACGATCTGCTACGACGTACGATTCTCAGCGGGGTGTCTGATTGCAGTAGCGTGTCAGACACAGCGAGATCGTATGGATATCGCTGGTACGTCACGGATCGTGCCGTCGTAGCGACAAAAGTGCCACTGTGAGACTGTACCCTAACTTGAACGAATATATATAGGTCTGATTAGTACCTCAAAGTGCAAAATAGTGGTCAGTGCTGCATATCCTCGGTAGGCAGGAGAGTCCAGGAATCAGTCACAGCAAACTAAATTCAGGGAGTCCCTGCCAGTGACCCACCTGATGTGGTGAAGAGCCGCGTGTGTCAGTAGTCAGCGTGTGACGTCACGGTGTGGCTCGTGTACGGAGACCTGGAGGGGCCATACTATCCCTTATTTACCAAGCTGTGCTCTATATGAACTAATCACACCACCACCTGTGTATATTGCCTCCTGCAGCTTTTAAACATGCTCCTTTGAAGTTTGGACAAGTGCGGGTATCCATAATTACTCTGTTGTCCAGTGTATGTAGCTCTGATCTCCTCGCTTACGGAAAAGCTATATTAACAAGCAGGGCCGTATTTAGAGTTTCTGCTGCCCTAGGCACTTTTAGCACTGCCTCCCCTTTGGTGAGTATGACACTATCGGCAGTGACTTTAGCAAGAATCGCTGATGTGAAAGTCGCCTTTTGCAGCAGATCCGGCAGTTTTTCTGCATGTGCCGCGTAACGGATCACTTACGGCAACACTGCGGTCGGCCTCATTCATTCCCTATGGGATTTGCAGCACTTGCCATGATCTGGCAAATGTGGTACCATACCTCCCAACTTTTGAAGAAGGGAAGGCGGTACAAAGTGCGGCGCGCCGCGGCAAATTTTTAGGCCACGCCTCTGACCACACCCATTTCACAACTAGTCACACCCATATCCACGTCCCAACCACAGCCATTTAGCACTGCTGATCACAATGTTTTATATACAATAATTATAAACGAAAAAATATGGCCACAGTGCTCCATACTGTATAATGGCCACACATGATGCTCCATACTGTATAATGGCCACACACAGTTCTCCATACTGTAACGGCCACACATGATGCTCCATATTGTATAATGGCCATTGGCCACACATGATGCTCCATACTGTATAACGGCCACACACAGTTCTCCATACTGTATAACGGCCACACATGATGCTCCATATTGTATAATGGCCATTGGCCACACATGATGCTCCATACTGTACAACGGCCACACATGATGCTCAATACTGTACAACGGCCACACATGATGCTCAGTACTGTACAACGGCCACACATGATGCTCCATACTGTATAATGGCCACACACAGTTCTCCATGATACTGTATAATGACCCCCCCTGTATGCATGGCTCACACTCCCCCCTGTATGCATGGCTCACACTCCCCCCTGTATGCATGGCTCATATTCCCCCCCCCCCTGTGTGCATGGCTCATATTCCCCCCCCCTGTATGCATGGCTCATATTCACCCCCCCTGTATGCATGGCTCATATTCACCCCCCTGTATGCATGGCTCATATTCACCCCCCCCCCCCCTGTATGCATGGCTCATATTCACCCCCCCCCCCCCTGTATGCATGGCTCATATTCCACCCCCCCTGTATGCATGGCTGATGGCTAGTGTTGAGCGATACCGTCCGATACTTGAAAGTATCGGTATCGGAAAGTATCGGCCGATACCGGCAAAGTATCGGATCCAATCCGATACCAATACAAGTCAATGGGACTCAAGTATCGGACGGTATCCCTGATGGTTCTCAGGGTCTGAAGGAGAGGAAACTCTCCTTCAGGCCCTGGGATCCATATTAATGTGTAAAAGAAAGAATTAAAATAAAAAATATTGCTATACTCACCTCTCCGACGCAGCCTGAACCTCAGCGAGGGAACCGGCAGCGTTGTTTGCTTAAAATTCGCGCTTTTCTTTCCTTACGTGAAGTCCCGGCTTGTGATTGGTTGCGTCGCCCATGTGACTGCGACGCAACCAATCACAAAGCCGGGACGTAATTTTAAAATCCTTAAGGACCTGAAATTACATCACGGCTTGCTGTGATTGGTTGCGTCGCCCATGTGACTGCGACGCAACCAATCACAAAGCCGGAGCGTAATTTTAAAATACTGAATGACCTGAAATTACGTCACGGCTTGCTGTGATTGGTTGCGTCGCCGCCACATGGGCGGCACGCGACCAATCACAAGCCGGGACTTCACGTAAGGAAGTAAACGCGCGAATTTTAAACAAAAAACGCTGCCGCTTCCCTCGGTAAGGTGCAGGCTGCGTCGGAGAGGTGAGTATAGCAATATTTTTTATTTTAATTCTCTCTTTTACACATTTTTACATTAATGTTGTTTCGATACCGATACCCGATACCACAAAAGTATCGGATCTCGGTATCGGAATTCCGATACCCGCAAGTATCGGCCGATACCCGATACTTGCGGTATCGGAATGCTCAACACTACTGATGGCCCATCAGCCATGCATACAGGGGGGGTGGAATATGAGCCATGCTTATGGCTCATATATTCCCCCGTAGAACCAGGTATATTATACACAGGGGTGGCAGAGCAGGACTTGGATGGCGTGCCGCGTGTGGGGAGTTTGCCAGTAACCCGCTCGGCTCTCCTATATCTGCGGCGCGCAGCACTCACCTTCAGGTGCCCGTTCAGGTCGTGCGGGTCCCGGTCCGGCGTCAGCATCGGGGCAGAGGAGCGGCTGAACTCGTCCATGAAGATGCGAGCGTCGGCTTTCTCCTTCTCTAGCCCCATGCCTCCTCCGAGCTGCAGCGCGAGAAGACACTTCCTGGATGGTGCAGCTGCTCTCCGCACCCCCCTCCTACCCGCCCGGTGTGAGTTGTGAGTATTGTCTTCAAGGAGGGTGGGTGGGACTCGGAGGAGGGGGGCGGGAGGCGGGGGGACGGGGCGGTCGGTCGCTTGTGACCTGGGACTTTAAAAAAAAAAAAAAAAAACCTTGCTCAGGTGCCGCCCCCCGCAATGTCGCCGCCCTAGGCACGTGCCCTCGAGTGCCTAGTGGCAAATACGGCCCTGTTAACAAGCAGACAGCACTTCATTGAGACTACATAAAAGCTACGGTTCTCAAAAACGGTAATTAGTCTTACCGGTGATTGTATTTCCAGGAATCCATCCTGACAGCACCATGGAGGTTGCCTTCTTATCCACAGTGGGACAGGAAGCCACGAGAGTATAAAAAGGACCCTCCCCCCCCCTACCAACCGTCAGTGATTTTCCAAAGTACCACATCTGGATGGATGCCATAAAGAATAGTTTATTGAAACAACAAAACAAGATACAAATGTTTACATCACATTAGTTTTAGGTGATTTAGCATGGGAAGGGAAACTAACAGTGCTGTCAGGATGGATTCCTGGAAATACAATCACCGGTAAGACTAATTACCGTTTTCCAGGTCATCCACCTGACAGCACCATGGAGAAATACCAAAGCCGATTACTTCTTAGGGTGGGAGCACTGCCTGGAGCACCTTCCTGCCAAACCCTAGTTGTGTTGACATTACATCTAGTTTATAACGTTTGGAAAAGGTACTAAGATTAGACCAGGATGCGGCGTTACAAATTTGATCTGCTGACGCCCCCCCTTTTCTGCCCAAGAGGCTGCCATTGATCTAGACGAGTGTGCTTTGATATGTCCTGGTGGGATTTTCCCCTGAGCTTTATAGGCCGAAATTATTGTGGATCTAATCCATCTCACGATTGTGGATTTAGACGCCTTTCTACCCTTGTTTGGGCCTTCAAACTGAACAAAAAGATTATCTACTCTCCAGGGTGCAGTTACCTCTAGATATTTAAGAACCGTTTCTCTAACATCTAGGTTATGGTAGAGTTTCTTTTTTATTCTTAGGTGATTGAAAAAAGGAAGGGAGTATGACCTCCTGATTCAAATTTGAATCAGAGATCACCTTCGGGAGAAAAGCTGGATCCAGTTTCAGAATCAACCTGTCATTAAAAGACCTGCAAATAAGGATCCTGGATAGAGAGGGCCTGAAGCTCACCCAGTCTTTTCGCCGAAGTGATGGCTACAAGAAAAGACATTTTTAGGGACAATTTACATAGTTACATAGTTAGTAAGGCCGAAAAAAGACATTTGTCCATGCAGTTCAGCCTATGTTCCATCATAATAAATCCCTAGATCTACGTCCTTCTACAGAACCTAATAATTGTATGATACAATATTGTTCTGCTCCAGGAAGACATCCAGGCCTCTCTTGAACCCCTCAACTGAGTTCGCCATCACCACCTCCTCAGGCAAGCAATTCCAGATTCTCACTGCCCTAACAGTAAAGAATCCTCTTCTATTTTGGTGGAAAAACCTTCTCTCCTCCAGACGCAAAGAATGCCCCCTTGTGCCCGTCACCTTCCTTGGTATAAACAGATCCTCAGCGCGATATTTGTATTGTCCCCTTATATACTTATACATGGTTATTAGATCGCCCCTCAGTCTTTTTTCTAGACTAAATAATCCTAATTTCGCTAATCTATCTGGGTATTGTAGTTCTCCCATCCCCTTTATTAATTTTGTTGCCCTCCTTTGTACTCTCTCTAGTTCCATCATATCCTTCTTGAGCACCGGTGCCCAAAACTGGACACAGTACTCCATGTGCGGTCTAACTAGGGATTTGTACAGAGGCAGTATAATGCTCTCATCATGTGTATCCAGACCTCTTTTAATGCACCCCATGATCCGATTTACCAATATCTAGATCATTCCCTAAATCATAATGATGTCTACATAGTTCTTTAAGGACTAAATTTAGGTCCCATGGTGGGACAGTTTTCCTTATTAATGGTTTTAACCTCGCAACTGCCCTGTAAAACTGACTAATCCAGGGGTGGGCCGATAAGGTACAGTCATAGAAGACACTAAGGGCCGCCACTTGTACCCTTAAAGTACTGGGTCTAAGACCCGCTTTAAAACTGGATTGCAAAAAAATCAAGGATTTTAGGTATATTAGGGTGATCAGTATCGACTGTCGCCTCTCCACAATAGCTGCAGAATTTTTTCCAAATTTTGGTATAGATGGAAGAGGTTACTGGCTTCCTACTTGCTTTCAACGTGGAAATAACTTCATCTGACAAGCCTTTCGCTTTTAGAACTTGCCGTTCAGGATCCAGGCCGACAATCGAAGACTTTCTGGATTCTGGTGGAGAATGGGACCTTGAAAGAGGAGGTCTGTTCTTCGTGGAAGAAACTGGTTTCTCCCTTGACATGCTCTTCAGTAAGGAAAACCAACTTTTCTCTTTGGCCAGAACGGTACCACAAGTAGGACTTTGGCTCTGTCTTCTGCAATTTTTCTGAGAGTCCTTGGTATTAACGCAAGCGGAGGGAATGCATAGAACAGGCCTCTGCTCCATGATTGTGAGAAGGCATCAACTCCGGTTGGGTTCTCCTGAGGGTTCAGTGAGTAAAAGACGCTGACCTTTGCATTCTGTCTGGTTGCAAAGAGGTCCACGTCTGGATTCCCCCAACGACGGCATAAGTCTCTGAATACCTCGTTGTTTAATTCCCATTCTGTCGATAAGACTGTCCCTCCTGCTCAGGAAGTCCACCACTTGGTTTCTGGCACCTTCCAGATGTACTGCTGAGATCGAGAATACCGTTTCTTCTGCCCATCTGAAGATTCGTTCTGCCAACTGCTGCAGAGCCATATGTCTCGGACCAGCCTGATGTCGAAGGAATGCAACTGCTGTTGTGTTATCCGAGAGTATTTTCACATGTTTGTTCCTTGCCAAGAACTGGGCGGAGGATAGAACCTTCCAGACTGCGAGCAATTCTCTGAAATTTGAGGACTGTCTGCTGTTCTCCTGACTCCACTGACCCTGGAAATATCTTCCCTGGATGTGTCCTCCTCAGCCTTGTTGACTTGCGTCCGTGGTAATTATGACTTCGGGAGAACTAATCCAGGTCACTCCCTGCTGCAGATTTTTGGGATCTGTCCACCAGCGTAACAAAGTCTTCACTTGGGTTGGTAGCTGTATCACCTTGTCCAATGACCCCTGACTTCTGTCCCAGGATGAGAGAATCGCTCGCTGAAGTTGTCGAGGGTGAAATTGACTCCAATTTACGCAGGGTATGCAGGCAGTCATCAGCCCCAGGACCTTCATGGCTTCTCTGATAGAAACTCTGGTCTTTGAAGTGACGAATTCTGTTTACTATGCCGCACAGTTTTTCTTCCGGCAGAAAAGACATTCTCACATTTTGAGTCTAGTATGACTCCGAGAAATTTTATTCTCTGTTTGGGTACTAGATCGGATTTTGACCAATTTACGATCCACCCCAAATTCTGCAGTGTGGAAATTAAAGACTGACAGTCGGTTCTGAGCTGATTTGCTGTGTCTGCTACCACTAGAAAGTCGTCCAGATACAGTACTACCATGATGTCTTGATTTCTTAGGTAGGCCACTACCTCTATCATAATCTTCGTAAAGATACTTGGAGCTGAGGCTAGGCCAAACGGTAGGCAGCAAACTGGTAGTGGAAGATCCTGCCTTTTTTTTCTACTGCAAACCTGAGATATTTTTGGTGGCCTGGGTATATTGGAACGTGGTAATACGCACTCTTCAAATCTAGAGTGCACATCACCACCCCTTTGTCTAAGAGGGGAATCGTAGATTTTATATATTCCATTTTGAATCTTTTGTATACTAGCCATGAATTTAGGCGTTTGAGATTTATAATTGTTCTTGATTCCCCCGAGGGTTTTATGGAAAATAGGCTTGAATAAAACCCTTGTCCTGTTTCTTGGGGAGGCACTGGGACTATCGCAGCTGTTTTTAGTAAGTCCTGAATATCTACCTACATGGGAGAGGTTGAGACGAGTTGGGAGCTGGAGATTAGGAATTTTTGTGGGGGAGGCGAAGAGAATTCTATCTTGTAACCCTGAGCAATCAGTTGCAAGACCCACGGGCTGGTAGTGATCTTTTGCCAGCCCCCCAGAAACCTGGATAAGCGCCCCCCTACACTGGTGGCGTCATTTTCTGTGGTATCCTGATGTTGAACCTGAAAAGGTGGACTCTTTACCTTTTTGGTTCTAGCCTCCCCACCTTTTGGATAGCTCCATCTTCCTTGTTTCCCTTTCCCTCGTATAATCAGTTTTTTGAATAAAACGGAACCTACAAAAGGGCTGAAACTTTTTGCGTTTTTCTTCCGGAACCAACTCCCCCTTTTTTTTTTTTTTTTTTTTTTTTTTAAATCATCTGACGCCTTCTCTAAAATGTCATCCAGAACTGGCCCAAATACTCTTCCACCTGAGAATGGGATAGCACAAAGTTTATTTTTTGAATGTACAGCCCCCCGACCAGTTTTTGAGCCAGATGGCTCTTCTGGCCGCATTTGACAGTGACTGACTTCTGGCCGTGAATCTTACTGATTCTGCAGACGCGTCTGCTAGAAAATCTGTCCCCATTTTTAGAAGGGGTAGGGATTTTAATATAGCCTCTCTAGGGGTTTTAGATGAAAGTTGATCTACCAGATCATCTACCCATAAGTGCATAGATCGTGCTACTGATGTCGCCGCTATGTTTGCACGTATTACAGCTGCCGAACTCTCCCAAGCTCTTTTTAAGAGACTGTCTGTCTGCCTTCCTATCTATAGGCTCCTTTAGGTTAGAGGAGTCTTCAAAGGGTATGGCGGTTCTCTTGGAGACTAGCTAAAGTGATGTCTATTTTGGGAATGTCCTCCCAATCCTTGACTTCCTCTGGATCAAACGGGAGACGAAGTTTAAAGTCTTTTGGAATAGTCAGACGTTTCTCAGCTTCCTCCCATTCTTCTAGAATCATACCACGTATGAGAGTTTACAGGAAAAACTTTTGAGGTCTGAGCCCATAACCCGCCAAACATCTCATCCTGTATTGAACAAGATGTTGGGGGTTCTTCAATTTGCATGGTGCGTCTCACTGCACCTAGTAGCTCGTCCGTGTCCGTAGAAGAGAATAGATACTACTTCCCTCTTTCTGGAGCAGGGGTGTCAAACTGCATTCCTCAAGGGCTGCAAACAGGTCAGGTTTTCAGGATTTCCTTGTATTGCACAGGTGATAATTTAATCACCTGCAGAGAATGATTCCAGCACCTTGTGCAATGCTAAGAAAATCTTGAAAACACGCATGGTTTGCGGCCCTCGAGGAATGCAGTTTGACACCCCTGTTCTGGAGTATCTCTATATTCGTTTTCCTCCA
Organism: Ranitomeya variabilis; assembly: GCF_051348905.1. Lineage (NCBI taxonomy): Eukaryota > Metazoa > Chordata > Amphibia > Anura > Dendrobatidae > Ranitomeya > Ranitomeya variabilis. The sequence continues at coordinate 181,116,280 of NC_135238.1, forward strand.
GATCCGACTCGGACAAAGCTCCCTCAGATGTAGAGTCTGAATCCCTCATCCTTTTCCTGTTATCAGGCTGTGTGGGTTGAGGAGTCATTAAGCCAGAGACTGACGCCTGTACCTCCTCTCTGATAATAGCCCTCATGTTAGACATGAGAGAGGCTTGTTCTTCACCCACTATGCGGTTAGTGCATGATTCACAAAGGGGTTTTTGCCACGAGTCCTTTAGTTTTATGGAGCATATGGGGCACTTCTTATATTTCCCCGATCTTTTAACCTCCTTCTTATCCACGGAGGCAGGGGCTCCCTATAAAACAGAAGCAGCCCAGTTTTAAAGGACGCAGACTGTGGGTGGATGGTAGGGATCTGGTGGCTACCCTCTTTAGGGAAATCACGTGTGCCTGGCTCTCTGACTCCAACCTGGCGGTATCCTCCATGCCGGACTATGCCCTGGTCGGTGGAAACGTCCCTACCCCCCTTTACCTTATATCCTTGCTGTTAATTCGTGCGTTGGAGCGCTCTGTGCTCGCCCACATGCCCCGGAAATGATTCTTTGCGAAGGAGACGCCGCCCTGCCCACCGCTGACCGCCACCCGGAAGTGACTACGCCGGGCTGCAGCATGCGGTATGCTGGTAATGGTCGCTGGTGCACTCCGGGATCGCGTAATGAGATGCCGCTCACAGAGGAGGTTCCGGACCAGAGAGGAACCCGGGCGGTGTGCACGGTCGAGAGCCCCCCCCAGGAGGAAGCGACCGGCCATCCCAGGAGCAGCGCTGCACTGGGTAAGCTGAGGGACCCTGTGTCGGGTTTCAGCACATGGAGGTCTTGAAGTGGGAAGGGTAATAAGGGCCTAAACCCCCCGATCCACACTGTCCGAACGGAGCCTGTCAGTTCTCGTAGTTCCTATCCACAGTGGGACAGGAAAAACACTGACGGTTGGTAGGGGGAGGGTCCTTTTATACTCTCGTGGTTTCCTGTCCCACTGTCGATAAGAAGGCAACCTCCATGGTGCTGTCAGGTGGATGACCTGGAAATGGAAATTAATGGAGGACCATGTAACCACACTGGCCCATCAGCCTTATTCAGCAGGTCTTTCTCTGCTCAAAGGTTCCACATCCTATTTCTTCCTCTACTGGCACCCAAGATCTATGGCTCGGAACCACCCACTAGTCCCACAAACTGTTTAGGTCAGTTACTTTCAGCGTTTAGCAAGCTCCGGGTTTCTTGTGACAAGTTGTTCTGTCCAGAGACCGTTTTAAAGGTGGGAGGGCATGGTCTCCTTTTCGGTCAGTTGTAGGCTGCACTACTCCCTTGTTCCTTAGTCTCCTTTTGGCAGTTCACCCAACAGCAGCACTGCTCACAGCCATTTCCTAATCTAACTTGTCTATCTGCATAACTACAGGAAGCAGTCACTTCCCCCAACACTGATACTCTCCCACCATGGGCTAGTACCAGACACTAACTACAGTCACCATCTACCTTATCTATTAACCTGTGTCTTATCCTATACACTACCAACATTATACATTACTTAGGCAAAAAAAAGGCACTTTACACAGTATATACACACACAAGAGATGCACAACATTATACAGACACACCGCGATTGGTGTCTTCAGGGGTATGAACCCAACAGTCCAGCCCACACCCCTTACATTGGTATACTGTATGTAGCTTTTGGTTGTCTTGTATACTGCATGCATTTTTTTATTATTTTATTTATTTTTAATTTGTTTATTAATTCCAGAATAAATCAAACATTACACACATTTGCTTTTGTTATTATCAATTATAACAGAATACAAATAATTGCAGAGTATCATCATATCTAAAGTTTTGCAGGGGTAGCAAACTGTGCATGTTAAATCACTAGTACCTTATAAAATTACCTATTGTACAACATTAACTACTTTAACCACCAATAGTAATCACCAAAAGGAAGATCATACTTAAGTCCTGTAAGTGATGCCCCCAAAACCACAAGCCCATCTTCTTGTGTAAGTATCTACTGCATGCATTTTTCACTAACTTTTGAGTCATCTGAACTATTCCACCAAGCCATTTTCTAGGAATCCATACAGTATCGCATCTTTGAATTTTGTAAACTAAATACTACACGAACGGGCAATACTTCACAAAAAAAAAAAAAATAATGAGATCCAGTAATACATGTATAGGAGTAGCACAAAATTATGACCAAACATTTGGTGAAAGAAAGTGAACAATCCTTTTAATGTATTACCTGACTTTTAAATTCATCATCCTTGATTTCACGGAGGTTTATGAGAACATTGAAATAAGCTCCAAAGACTTCGATCTCTAAAGCTTTAGCTGCCACCTAATTAAAAAGAATAAATCCAGTCACAGATGTACCAAAATAAGATGAAAGTGCAATAAAATAAAAAGCACAAAAAAAAAAAAAAAAAAAAAAAAAGGAGGAAGAGGAAGAAAAGATTCCATGTGTGGAATATTCAAATGACGTCTCCTCTTCTTGACACAAGAATAAGGCTTTTATCAGCATTATCCCAATGGATTCTATGACACTTACACAAAAATGAGAATATATTACATTTCATGTCAGTACCTGCAAGTCAGATATACATGATGCATTGCCGTATTTTGACAGCTCCAACAGTGGCTTCCACAAGGCGCTTATTTTTTCAGCAAGACTTAGCGCTCTCCCATTAACACAATGGGAACCTAGCCTAACGGACAGCGTTGCACTGCAAAATTAACGCCGTGCACTGTGTCCGTTAGCGCTCCCATTGCCGGCAATGTTAAAGCGCATTGCTAGCGCGTGTCATTTTCGACATTTTCAGCGTTCGCGGCGCGCCAGAGGTCCGTTCCCCGCTCTCGCAGATCGGGGATCTGCGAGAGCGGGGACGTTAACGCGACCCCTAAAAAGACATTGCGTTAGTGCAATCCGCTAGCGCTAAACGGATTGCACTAACGCAATCTGAACCTAGCCTTAGGGGCACACCAACTGCCTCCTTAAGGCCATTCTGAAGAGCCTGGAAACGTCTGGAGAAAGCAAAAAAAAAAAAAAAGCACAGATAAGATTGAGGTCTTTGTTAAATATCCAGATTATGAGTCAGAGGCACAGAAGCCGGATACCAATACTTGAACCCCATATAAAATGTTGGCTAGAAAAGGTCTCTGCTGCTCTAGTCTTATCCTCCAAATGGCTTCTTTTTTTAGTTTAAGGCTTACCGCTATCCAAATGAAAATCAAGTAACAAAACGCTAGCAAGAGCTGCCGATTAGGAGGGTTTTTTTTGTTTTTTTTTACTTTTGTTCAATCTTGGGCTAAACAGCGACATGGATTATATGGCAGCAATATTCAAAGACAAAAAAAAATTAAAATGCAGCTTGAAAGCAAATTGTTACCACGATTCTATTTCAAGTATAATGTAAATGGGATAAGCGATAAATACAATGGCTTTAAAGTGGAATAGGCGTATAATGGAACTGGTTAGAGAGGAATCAATTTTACCTGGTTATAGAGGCTGGAAAGTAGTGCAACATAGGAGAAGGGTCGTGTCACCTCCTGCGCCCGACGAGCGCCTTTTCACTTTACCGCTTCTTCAAAGGGGGCGCCCTTTAAAAGCTAAACGGCGCTCGTCGGGAGCAGGAGGTGACACGACCCTTCTCCTATGCTGCACCACTTTCCAGCCTCTATAACCAGGTAAAATTGATTCCTCTCTAACTAGCTCCATTATACGAATAACAAAATCCAAAATATATTAGATACCTTCATAAGAAACTTATTAGAACAAAATTCCCCTTGTATATGTATGGGGAACAAAGGTATACCCACAAGAATAAAATTGAAAATACTTTATTAAATACCACATTTAGTGAACATTAAAATCCACGAAAATAGCCAAACAGGGAAAGATCTCACCCCCCTTATGGAAGAAGCCTGAGCGGCGAAACAGTGCTGTCGGGGTTACAGGACAGGCACACGATTCCTTCATCATTTGTCATGTAAGTTCATTCTCCTATATATTTGAACTTACTCCTGATAGAGACTTGCTTTGTAGCTTGTTGTGCATTGGTACAAATGAAACGGCACTGCAGGACTGTATATTGAAGCATATTGTGTCTATTAGGTTGCATTCCAACCATAGACTACTAGCACTGTTGCACTTTATTGCTTACTTTTTACACTGATTAGCATCTGGTTTCTGTAGTAGCCTCAACAGATACAGCTGCAATTTCGGCACATAGTCTCATAGCCATTGTTATGCTGTCACATACACAGCTCTTTTTTTTTTTTTTTCATGACTCTTTTCAACATGCCCACATGGGGATGCTGTGTGCAGGATTGACTGGGCTTAGTGGCTAAATACACATTGGCTGCGCTATATTTGAAGGAGTGTTCTGAACATACATACTACAATCTACATTGAGGTTTTGTAAATGGTTTATCGTGTCTGCTCTGTGATAGATCTCAATAAAAACAATCACAGAGCAGACACGATAGTCTTAGTTACTCACCGGTTAACGGTGTTTTTCGGAGTCCATGACAGCACTACGGAGAGAGGGGATCCGCCCTTCAGGAACAGGAAACCTACAGATACATAAGGGCGGCACCTCTCCCACGCATCAGTTGGTTTACAGAGCACAAGAGGACCACCAAGGTTAATAGCATACATAATAAACAATGATACAAATAACTAACTATTCACTACCCGTGAATTATATAAATAAAGGAAGAGGTGTACACCCAGAACTTAAGAAGACGGGAGGGTATGTACAGGTGCTGTCATGGACTCCGAAAAACACCGTTAACCGGTGAGTAACTAAGACTTTATCGGTCGTCCATGACAGCACTACGGAGAGAATTACAGAGAGTAACTAACTAGGGAGGGACTACAGCTTGCAGCACCCTTACACCAAACGAAAGGTCAGAAGAGGCACCCAAGTTCAATCTATAATGGTTATAGAATGTGTGTGGAGAAGACCAAGTAGCAGCCTTACAAATTTGGTCGATCGACACCTCCAATCTTTCTGCCCACGAAGCCGCCATAGCTCTAGTGGAATGCGCTTTTAGACCTTCAGGCGCCGGCTTGCCCTTTGAGATGTATGCCAGCGAGATAGCCTCCCTGATCCATCTAGCTAAAGTAGATTTTGATGCCCTGTGACCCTTCCTACTACCCTGATAGGACACGAATAGGGCGTTATCTATCTTCCAGGGATCAGTTACTGCCAGATATTCCAGGATACATCTTTTTACATCTAAAGTGTGTAGCTTCCTTTCCTTATCGTTAGTAGGATTGGGGAGGAAGGATGGAAGAACTATTTCCTGTGTTCTGTGGAACCTGGACACTACTTTAGGAAGATATGCTGGATCAGGGGATAGTATCACTCTATCATCCCTAAGCTGCATGTAAGGGGGAACCCTGGATAATGCTTGGATGTCGCCTATCCTACGCGCCGATGTTAGGGCCACCAGGAAGGCTACTTTAAGGGATACATTTTTAATAGAGGCTGATGCAATTGGCTCAAATGGGGCCTCTGTCATGGCTGAGAGGACTAGGTTCAGGTCCCATGGCATGACCCTATTCTTCACCATTGGCCTGGACCGTTTTGTCGCTCTGATGAATCTGCTGACCCAGTGATTCTCAGCAATGTTGCAGCCAAAGAGGGCCCCTAAGGCTGATACCTGCACTTTAAGTGTATTTGGGGATAACCCCATATCTAACCCTTTCTGTAAGAATTCTAAAATCTGGTCTATTGGTATTGACTGACCAGCTATTACCCCCGAGTTTTGAAGGAACCTCTTCCAGATCCTAACATAAATCTTTGTGGTGATTATTTTTCTGCTCTTCAGCAGAGTGTTAATGAGGCCCGGAGAGAACCCCCTATCCTTTAACAGCGCCCGCTCAAAATCCACGCCGTCAGATGAAGGCCAACCGCCCGAGGATGGTAGACTGGGCCCTGGGACAGGAGATCCGGGATGTCTGGCAAGACCCATGGGTCGGATATCGACATAGCCCTCAGGCATGGAAACCACGTCCTTCTGGGCCAGAAGGGGGCAATTATTATCACTGTGGCTTTGTCCTTCCTGATTTTCCTCACCACCAGAGGAAGTAGAGACAGGGGAGGAAAGGCGTAGGCTAGCCTGAAGTTCCAGTCTATGAGGAGGGCGTCTACTGACAGAGGATTTTCTCTGGGGTTGAGAGAGCAGAATTGTGCCACTTTCCTGTTTTCTTTTGTGGCAAACAGGTCTATTTCTGGTTGACCCCATCTTTCCACGATGAGGTTGAAGATGGAGTCGTTCAGGGACCACTCCCCCTGCCTCAATGTGTTGCGGCTTAAGAAATCCGCTGTAGTGTTTTCTGCCCCTCTTATGTGAAGAGCCGTCAATGAGAGAAGATGTTGCTCTGCTAGATGGAATAGACGATCTGCTACGCACATTAGGGATTTGGAACGAGTCCCGCCTTGGTGATTTATGTATGCCACGGCGACCCGATTGTCCGAGAATACCCGCACGTGGTGGCCCTGTAGATAGACAAGGAGTGATTTAACTGCCTGTTCCACAGCCGTTAACTCCTTTAGGTTGGAAGACATTTCTATCTGATCCCGATCCCAAAGCCCCTGGATCAATGTATCCCCCATGCGAGCCCCCCATCCAGAAGGGCTAGCGTCCGAGGTGACTATACGAGTTACATTATATTCCCAGGGGACCCCTGTGGACAGGTTCTCTTGGACTAGCCACCATCCGAGGGATATAATAGCGTCTTGGGATAGGGTCATCAGGCTCTCCAGACATCCCCCCAACCTTTTTTGTTGTAACAGCACCTCGCCCTGAAGTATCCTCGTATGATACTGGGCCCATCGGACCGCTGGAATACAGGACGAGAGAGAGCCCAACAGAGACATGGCTCTTCTAAGGGACATGGTGGGGTTTTTAGAGGCATTCAGCACCTGAAGGTGCAAGCGATCAATTTTCTCTTGAGGCAAACGGCATTCCTGAACCTGGGAATCCAGGGTCAGGCCTAAAAATCGCTGCACCGTCATGGGCTGTAAGCGTGATTTTTTGACATTTAGCATCCACCCCAGACGCTCCAGAGCAGACATCACTTTATGTAACTGTTCCAGACAGTGATCCGCCGTTTTACCTACGATAAGGAGATCGTCCAGGTAGGGGATTATTAGAATGTTGGACTCATGCAAGTGAGCCATAACCTCCGCCATAACTTTGGTAAACACTCGAGGGGCGACCGATATACCAAAGGGGAGGGCCCTATACTGGAAGTGTCTGATTACCCCATCCAACCTTACCGCCACCCTCAGGTATCGTTGGTGACCTGCATAAATGGGGATATGGTAATAGGCGTCCTTCAAATCCAATACTACCATAAAGCAGTTTTTAAACAGCAGCTTTATTGCGGTGTTAATAGTTTCCATCTTAAATGATTGGACGGTCAGGAAATTATTAAGAGCCCTAAGGTTAATAATTGTTCTGAAGGAGCCATCAGGTTTACTTATTAGAAATAGAGGAGAGTAGAATCCTCTACCCTGTTCTCCTTCCGGAACCTCTGACAGGACATTCTTACTGAGCAGGTCGTGAACTTCTGCTTCCAGGGCCGCCTGTTCTGCTGGAGAGGACCTGAGTGGGGTAACTCTGAAGAAGTTCTGAGGGATGGAGGAGAACTCTAGCCGCAGACCCGTAGCTATTAACCCCAAAATCCAATCACTACTGGAGATTTTGGACCAGGCCAGGTAGAAGGCAGATAGTCTACCTCCCACCGGGGCGACTAGTCATTGGGGTGGTTTTTTGACCTCACGGGATGGCTCCTGACGTCCTCCACCTCCAAACATAAATCCAGTACCTTTCTTCTTTTTCTCATCCCATCTGCTCTGGTCTCTGGCTGGTCTCCTCCGAAAGAATCTTTTCCCTGTGAAGGGACGCCTGTAAGAGGTAGCTGGTAGATTGGGAAACTTTTTCTTCTCGTCTCCAGCTTTCTCCAGCAGTTCGTCTAGGACTGGACCAAACAGGTATTCCCCTTCGCATGGGATAGAGCACAGACGGGATCTGGATTGAAGGTCACCTGGCCAACATTTCAGCCACAGGGCCCTGCGTGCTGCGTTTGATAGTCCGGCCGCCCTAGCCGCCATTCTTGCCGAATCCGCAGATGCGTCCGCGAGAAAGGCAGCGGCATTCTGAATTGTTGGCAGGAATTTCAACATAGAGTCTCTGGAAACACCGCCTTCCAACTTAGACCCTAGCTGATCCAGCCAGACCATCATCGATCTGGCTGCACATGTCGCAGCTACAGCAGGTCTCAGGGCACCCGCCGACATCTCCCATGTCCCTTTAAGGAATGAGTCAGCCTTCTTATCGAGAGGGTCCTTTAGGGAAGCCATGTCGTCGAAGGGGATAGATGATTTTTTAGACGCCTTAGACACCGCTGCGTCCAATTTCGGCGCCTTATCCCATGTATTCACCATGGGGTCCTCAAAGGGATATCTGCGTTTAAAGGCAGGTGGAAAAGAGCCTTTCTTCTCCGGTTTTTTCCATTCCCTTTTGATGAGGTTCTGGACCTTGTCATTGAGCGGAAAAGACCTACGTTTTTTAGGGTCTAGACCGCCAAACATTAGGTCCTGTGTAGAGAGTTCTGGCCTTTCATCAGCCACCCCCATGGTGGATCTAACTGACTTAATAAGTTTGTCCATTTGGTCCAATGGGAAACAGAACCGGTTAGACTCCTCTTCCGAAGAGGACGCTGAGGAGACAGAGGCGTCTGACTCATTCTCCCTACTAGGGCCAGCGGACAAATCCGACTCTGAGGCGCTAGGCTCCCTTCTTCTTTTGGAAGACTCCCCCCGGGACAGGGATTTCAGGGAATCTTTCACCTCCTTCCTGATAATCTCCCTAAGGCTTGATGTGAAATCAGGAGACTCTTCCGCCACCTATGGGAGCGGAGAAAAAGGCTATGTAATTTATCTGGCGCTACCGCTATCAGTGTTCCCATCAATTTATTTCCTACCGTCTGCCGTACACACGACTGACAAAGTCTCTTAGGGTAGGCGTCTGGCAAAGGGCAAGCGCATAGCGCGCACTCCTTGTTTTTTGATTTACCAGCGCTTTTTTTCCCCTACGGAAATAAACATAGGAAAAGACTGCATCAGGGTACATTCACGAAGATCTCTTACCCAGGCAGTAGCGGTAGGTACCGGATTACTGGGGGGGTCGGTCCAGATCCTTCTGCTTAGATCTGCGACTGGTCTGGTTACTGCGCCCGCGGGTCTTCAGCTGGGGGTTCGCATGGGACTTCTCCGAGGATCCATCCTGCTCCTGCTCCAGCAGACCGACGGCAGCTTCCGGCTCATCCATAGCTGCAGATGGGCTCACAAGCAGTGCTGCAGCATTTTGTTTGGCTATAAATAGCCCTCCCCCGGATCCGGAATCAGTGCAGGTGTGTGGCCAAATCCACCCCCCCGACTTGCAGGTGACTGCTCCACCCCCCCCTGCACCCAAACGCCCCCCCCCCCCCCCCCCCGCCCCCGCCGCATGCAGGACAGCGGCGTTTTTAGAAAAAAACCGGCCGGCGTTTGACTTCCGGTTTTGGCCCCGCCCCCTGCGCGTCACTTCTGGTTTCGGGCAGAACGCTCAGAAACGTGCCCGGAAGCCTGGGAACGGCGCCGCCGGACCCCCCAGCCGCCCCCCCGCTACGCCACCGCCGCTTCCACGGCCGCAGCCCAGCGGTGACCGCGGCAGAGGCCGGCGTCCGACCCCCAGCTCCGGTCCCGAATCGAAAGGAGCACACAGGACGCCGCGCTGCACCGCACCGACGGGGAGAGTGGGGAAGACCGAGGCCCAGGGGGGAGAGCGGACCCCGGGGGGGGACATACTCACCTGCTGACCACTGGGGATGGACCTCCTCCGGACGTCGCTCCACACTGCACCGCTCACTGTCGTGGAGCCCTACCCGGACCCACCGTGGCGCTTCCAGGGACCCGCACTGCCCGAGGTAGGAGACCCCCTCGCTACCTGGGTCGGACAGCCGGCCTGGGTATTGATAGGAGAAACGAAGTCGTATCTGCAGGGAATCCTGTCCTCCAGGAACAGGAAACCAACTGATGCGTGGGAGAGGTGCCGCCCTTATGTATCTGTAGGTTTCCTGTTCCTGAAGGGCGGATCCCCTCTCTCCGTAGTGCTGTCATGGACGACCGATAAAAACCATTTACAAAACCTCAATGTAGATTGTAGTATGTATGTTCAGAACACTCCTTCAAATATAGCGCAGCCAATGTGTATTTAGCCACTAAGCCCAGTCAATCCTGCACACAGCATCCCCATGTGGGCATGTTGAAAAGAGTCATGAAAAAAAAAAAAAAAGAGCTGTGTACGTGACAGCATAACAATGGCTATGAGACTATGTGCCGAAATTGCAGCTGTATCTGTTGAGGCTACTACAGAAACCAGATGCTAATCAGTGTAAAAAGTAAGCAATAAAGTGCAACAGTGCTAGTAGTCTATGGTTGGAATGCAACCTAATAGACACAATATGCTTCAATATACAGTCCTGCAGTGCCGTTTCATTTGTACCAATGCACAACAAGCTACAAAGCAAGTCTCTATCAGGAGTAAGTTCAAATATATAGGAGAATGAACTTACATGACAAATGATGAAGGAATCGTGTGCCTGTGCTGTAACCCCGACAGCACTGTTTCGCCGCTCAGGCTTCTTCCATAAGGGGGGTGAGATCTTTCCCTGTTTGGCTATTTTCGTGGATTTTAATGTTCACTAAATGTGGTATTTAATAAAGTATTTTCAATTTTATTCTTGTGGGTATACCTTTGTTCCCCATACATATACAAGGGGAATTTTGTTCTAAATAGCTCCATTATACGCCTATTCCACTTTAAATCCATTGTATTTAGCGCTTATCCCATTTACATTATACTTGCCTGCCATCTAGTGGCTCTTTTTACAAATTACATCTTGGGTAAGATTTCTAAGTCCTATTACAGTTGGGATTCCTTCTATTCTATTTTATTCCCTTGAGCTGATTGTTAGTAACTTCAATTGAATCGATGCCTGTTGTAAGGTAATTATTGGTGATTTTCTTGGTCTGTGTTAAACTTCTTGGATAATGGATTAAAAGGGGAAACTAGGAGACGCTGTGACGTCCACCACCTCCTGAGCATGTCCATATAACCCCTCCAGGAGGACACCTTCCATAGGCAGACATATCATAAACCTATCATTTTCTCGTGTCACACCCTGACTCTTTTGGAAGGTCCCATTTTTTTCCCCCATCTCCCTGTCTTTTTATTATAAAATGTTTTGTTTTAAGTATTATGCTAATAAAGGAAAAAAAGTTTTTATTCACTACCTCTTGTGTCATTTCATACCTTAATAGGTAAAACTTATATAATTATGTACAATTGAATTTTGGATTATGGGATTAACCTTTTATTTTCCAACCTTGAAGAACAGCTCATGAAAACTGAAATTTCTGCAAGTAAATATCCAAAAATGCACCCTAGATGCAGTTAGGTCCAAAATATGAAAATAATCTAATACAAAAGCATAACCCCCTAAGAATGGACCCAATACAGTACATTTATACTCACTTCTGTTGTTGTTCTTCAGTGTCTTTGGGAAGCTTTAGTGCAGCCTGCAGAGGGGGACACCAAGGGGGAAAGTGGAAATTAGGTCGTAATAAACAAGAAGATAATAAAAGACGTAATGGAGATGGGTATTGGATGGTAAAACAGATCTAAAGTCAAAATCTATTTAACCCCTTAGTGACAGAGCCAATTTGGTACTTAATGACCGAGCCAATTTTTACAATTCTGACCAGTGTCACTTTAAGAGGTTATAACTCTGGAACGCTTTATCGGATCCCGCTGATTCTGAGATTGTTTTTTCGTGACATGTTGTACTTCAAGTTAGTGGTAACATTTCTTCGATATTACTTGCAATTATTTATGAAAAAAATGGAAATATGGCGAAAATTTTTAAAATTTTGCAATTTTCAAACTTTGTATTTTTATGCCCTTAAATCAGAGAGATATGTCACAAAAAAAATAGTTAATAAATAACATTTCTCACATGTCTACTTTACATCAGCACAATTTTGGAAACAATTTTTTTTTTTGTTAGGGAGTTAAGGGTTAAAAGTTGACCAGCAATTTCTCATTTTTATAACACCATGTTTTTTTAGGGACCACATCACCTTTGAAGTGATTTTGAGGGGTCTATATGATAGAAAATAACCAAGTGTGACACCATTCTAAAAACTGCACCCCTCAAGCTGCTCAAAACCACATTCAAGAAGTTTATTAACCCTTTACGTACTTCACAGGAACTAAAACAATGTGGAAGAAAAAAAATGAACATTTAACTTTTTTTTGCAAACATTTTACTTCAGAACCATTTTTTTTAATTTTCACAAGTGTAAAAACAGAAATTTAACCACAAATTTTGTTGCGCAATTTTTCCTGAGTATGCCGATACCCGATATGTGGAGGTAAACCACTGTTTGGGCGCACCGCAGAGCTTGGAAGTGAAGGAGCACCGTTTGACTGTTTCAATGCAGAATTGGCTGGAATTGAGATCGGACGCCATGTCGCGTTTGGAGAGCCCCTAATGTGCCTAAACAGTGGAAACCCCCCACAAGTGACACCATTTTGGAAACTAGACCCCCCAAGGAACTTATATAGATGTGTGGTGAGCACTTTGAACCCCCAAGTGCTTCACAGAAGTTTATAACGTAGAGCCGTGAAAATAAAAAAATCGCATTTGTTTTCACAAAAATGATTTTTTCGCCCACAAATTCTTATTTTCACAAGGGTAACAGGAGAAATTAGACCACAAAAGTTGTTGTGCAATTTCTCCTGAGTACGTTGATACCCCATATATGGGGGTAAACCACTGTTTGGGCGCACCGCAGAGCTTGGAAGAGAAGGAGTATCGTTTTACTTTTTCAATGTAGAATTGGCTGGAATTGAGATCGAACGCCATGTCACGTTTGGAGAGCCGCTGATGTGCCTAAACAGTGGAGACCCCCCACATATGACACCATTTTGGAAACTAGACCCCTTAAGGAACTTATCTAGATGTGTGGTGAGCACTTTAAACCCCCAGGTGCTTCACAGAAGTTTATAACGTAGAGCCGTGAAAATAAAAAAATCACATTTTTTCTACAAAAATGATCTTTTTGCCTCCAAATTTTTATTTTACCAAGGGTAACAGGAGAAAATGGACCCCAGAAGTTGTTGTACAATTTGTCTTGAGTACGCCGACACCCCATATGTGGGGGTAAACCACTGTTTGGGCGCATGGCTGAGCTCGGAAGCAAAGGAGCGCCATTTGACTTTTCAATGCAAAATTGACTGGATTTGAGATCGGACGCCATGTCGCGTTTGGAGAGCCCCTGATGTGCCTAAACAGTAGAAACCCCCCAAAAGTGACCCCATTTTGGAAACTAGACCCCCCATGGAACTTATCTAGATGTGTAGTGAGAACTTTGAATGCCCAAGTGCATCACAGAAGTTTATAATGCAGAGTCGTGAAAATAAAAAATATATATTTTTTAACAATAAAGATTTTTTAGCCCCCAAGTTTTTATTTTCACAAGGGTAACAAGAGAAATTGGACCCCAAAAGTTGTTGTCCAATTTGTCCTGAGTATGCTGGTACCCCATATGTGGGGGTAAACCACTGTTTGGGCGCACGGCAGAGCTCGGAAGGGAAGGAGCGCCATTTTGGAATGCAGACTTTGATAGAATTGTCTGCGGGCGTTATGTTGCGTTTGCAGACCCCTAATGTACCTAAACAGTAGAAACCCCCAACAAGTGACCCCATTTTGGAAAATAGACCCCCCAAGGAACTTATCTAGATATGTGGTGAGAACTTTGAATGCCCAAGTGCTTCACAGAAGTTTATAATGCAGACTAGTGAAAATAAAAAATATTTTTTTTCCCACAAAAAAAGATTTTTTTAGCCTCCAAATTTTTATTTTCACAAAGGTAACAAGAGAAATTGGATGCCAATATTTGTTCTCCAATTTGTCCTGAGTATTCTGGTACCCCATATGTGGGGGTAAACCACTGTTTTGGCACACGGCAGAACTCGGAAGAGAAGGAGCGCCATTTTGGAATTCAGACTTTGATAGAATTGTCTGTGGGTGTTATGTTGCGTTTGCAGAGCCCCTGATGTACCTAAACAGTAGAAACCCCTACAAGTGACCAAATTTTGGAAACTAGACCCCCTACGGAACTTATCTAGATATGTGGTGAGAACTTTGAAAGCTCAAGTGCTTCACAGAAGTTTATAATGCAGAATAGTGAAAATAAAAAAATATTTTTTTCCAACAAAAAAGATTTTTAGCCCCCAAGTTTTTATTTTCACAAGGGTAACAGGAGAAATTGGACCCCAAAAGTTGTTGTCCAATTTATCCCGAGTACGCTGATGCCCCATATGTGGGGGTAAACCACTGTTTGGGCGCACGGCAGAGCTCAGAAGGGAGGGAGTACCATTTGACTTTTTTAGCGCAAAATTGGCTGTCGTGTTTGGAGACCCCCTGATGTACCTAAACAGTGGAAACCCCCAAATTATAACTCCAACCCTAACTCCAACACACCCCTAACCCTAATCTCAACCCGATCCATAATCCTAATCACAACCCTAACGATAATCACAACCCTAACCCCAAAACAGCCCTAATCTCAACCCTAACCATAACCCTAATCAAAACCCTAAATCCAACACACCCCTAATCCCAACCCTAACCCTAATCCCAAATGTAACACTAATCCCAACCCAAACCCTAACCCTAACTCTAACCCTAACTTTAGCCCCAACCCTAACTTTAGCCCCAACCCTAACCATAACTTTAGCCCCCGTCGTCACAAAAAAAGTTCAATGTAACCTTTTTTTTGTACGTCGCGTCCGCCATTTCTGCGCATGCGTGGCCGTAACTCTGCCCCCTCCTCCCCAGGACATAGACTGGGCAGCGGATGCGTTGAAAAACTGCATCCGCTGCCCACGTTGTGCACAATTTTCACAACGTGCGTCGGTACGTCGGGCCGACGCATTGCGACCGCCCCGTACCGACGCAAGTGTGAAAGAAGCCTAAGGCTACTTTCACACTAGCGTCGTACTCGGCCCATCGCAGTGTGTCGGGCCGACGTACCGACGCTAGCGTTGTAAGCGCCGCACTACAGGTGCAGCGGATGCTGTTTTTTCAACGCATCCGCTGCCCCATTGTGAGGTGCGGGGAGGCGGGGGCGGAGTTCCGGCCACGCATGCGCGGTCGGAAATGGCGGACACGTCGCACAAAAAAATTTACATGTAGTTTTTTTTGTGCCGACGGTCCGCCAAAGCACGACGCATCCGTCGCACGACGGATGCGACATGTGGCAATCCGTCGCAATGCGTCGCTAATGCAAGCCAATGGAGAAAAAACGCATCCTGCAAGCACTTTTGCAGGATGCGTTTTTTTCTCCAACGACGCATTGCGACGGAAGCCAAAAAACGCTAGTGTGAAAGTAGCCTAACCCTAGCCCTAACCCTAACCCTAAATTTAGCCCCAACCCTAACTCTAACCCTAACCCTAATTTTAGCCCCAACTCGTCTTCTCCTGCCGGCCGGCAGATGGCGGGCGCACTGCGCATGCGCCCGCCATGATGAAAAAGCCGGCTGGCAGGAGAAGACAGAAGAGGACCCAGGGACACCGGGTGAGTATGTTAGGGTCCCCGAATCCCCCTATTTCTCTGTCCTCTGATGTGCGATCACATCAGAGGACAGAGAAATAACTGATCGTTTTTGTTTTTTTTGCGGTCGCCGGTAAACTGTTAATTACCGGCGATCGCAAAGCAGGGGTCGGTGCAAACCGACCCTGATCATGTTCTTTGGGGTCTCGGCTACCCCCGGCAGCCGAGACCACAAAGATCTTCCGGGCGGCGGGCGTACTGCGCGTGCGCCCGCTATTTTTTCCCGGAAAAAAGATGGCGGCGCCCATCGGGAGCCACGAGGAGCACCGGGGGAGATAGGTGAGTATTGGGGGGCTATCGGGGGCCATCGGGGACCCTATTTCTCGGTCCTCCGATGTGCGATCACATCGGAGGACAGAGAAATTAAAAGGCAAATCGCGTTTTTTTTTTTTTGTTGCGACCGTTGGTAAACGGTTAATTACCGGCGATCGCAACTCGGGGGTCGGTAAAACCCCCCCGAATCATGTTCTCTGGGGTCTCGGCTACCCTCGGCAACCGAGACCCCAGAGAAAATCCAACTCTGGGGGGCGCTATTCACTTTTTCCACAGCGCCGTTAATTAACGGCGCTGTGGTTTAAGTACCCTTAGCGGCCGCCGTTAAAAGGCGTATCGGCGGTCGTTAAGGGGTTAAAAATAAAATTACCATATAGCTTCCAAATGCATTGGAGTCCGAGTCTACGAGAGCCAGCAACTGACCGACTGCATGATGAAAAGAGGGAATCAACTCCCTCA